>NC_059129.1:143234453-144484453 GCF_020740605.2 Lemur catta
TAAGGAAAAGAGTTTTATTTGGCCCATGATTCTGACGTCTGGAAAGTTCGAAATTGGGCAGGTGAATCAGGTGAGCACCTTGTGTTGCTTTAACTCTTGACAGAAAGCACAAGGGGAGTTCAGGTGGGTGCAAAGAGATGACAGAGAAACCAAGGTGGCCAGACTCTCAGGACCCACTCTAGAGGGGCCATTATAATCCATTCCCTTGGGAGGGAGGACTTGCCCCTGCGGGAGGGAATTCACCTACCCATGAAGGATCCATCCCCATAACCCAAACACCTCCCAACACTGCCGCACTGGGGACCAGATTTCAACATGAGTTTTAGTGGGGACAGACCTCATCCAAACCACAGCAGGGTGCTAGCCCCAGTGTTTCTAAATTGCCTGTTAAACGCTACTTAGGGTCATCCACCTTCATCTTCAGTTTCATCCTAAATAGGTTGTATCAAAGAAAAGTTATTGAATCAGAAACCAGAGTGTACCTGATCTAGAAGTAAGAAGTAGTAACCCAGAAGGTACAACTAGTTTTAATTATTGAAATATATGTGTAATATTTTTGTGTATAGAACTCCCTCTGAGTAAATAGGCAATGAACTGTGTCCAGAAAGAGTGCATGTTATTAAAGGAAATAACGTTGTACATTCCCTAAATTCAAAGAGTACTACTTTCTTCAAGACTGCATTGACCAGAGCTAATGGAAAAGAAAAATAGAAAAAAGACGTCAATTTAAATAATATGAACTTGAAAAATGTAGTTGGATGCTATACCACCCCCCATTTCTCAAGTATTTTTTCACTTGTCATTCTGTCTAACCAAAGGTGACGAAAGTAATGCCTGCTGTGAGATCTGTATCCATCCTAGCAGGTTGCTTGCTGCGAATCTGGTAATAGTGTCAAAATGAGCTTTCTCGCTGAGAGGCCTCAGCAGGCTGTAAGCAATGCCTGGAGATTTCTATGCACAGTAGGCTCTTGCCACTCCTTTGCAGTTTGAATTACTACCTACTTCTTTCCCCTGTGAAAACTTCCTAAGAGTAGAAACTGTAGAATTGTGGTAATGGTATTAAAATACAGAAATACCAGAGGAAAAATGGCTTTTAAAAATTATGTATTGGAAAACACTAGAAAGTATCTCATCAGAAATCTTGTATGCCTTGCACTCAGTGTTACTTACATAGATAAAGATTAGCCCCACTGCCAACTTTTTGAGTGCTTGACTGGATACATGGTGTTGATTAAATGCTACAGTGCAAAGTAGGTGATTCAATAAAATCAGTAACATGCCATTAATAAAAATAACCATTTGTGTTTGTATCAAAATGCATGAAAACCAAGTTTGTGCATCATATTTATGTTGGCCAAATACGGCAAAGCCATATAATTGAATAGATTAATCTTTGGCGATCAAAAACCAAGGCGAATCCTGCAGATCCGTGCCCTCTCCACTCTGTTAGTGACGGATTTGGGAGATGTTGCTCGTGGTGTTATTATATCTGGCAAGCCTCATGTATAGTCTAGATAGACGGCGAAGATAGAAAATTTTAAATGAAGACATCTTTTATTTTACAATTTTAGCCTGCTTTGAAAACAAAATTTACAAATGTTTTACTGCCATGCTTCATCAACTCTACCTTATAGCCGTTAGTTAGGCTCTTCGACAGCTCTAAGAAACTTACAGGTAAATATTTGTGAGGCCACAGTCAAAAGCCATAGAGATCACCGTAACGTGTACGCTCTGCATTTTTTCCAAAGCAACATAAGCTTGCTTTCCACAGCTGCACCATGGACTGTCAAAAGCATCTGAGTGGCCAAAAGCTCAATATATCGCAAAGCAAACTGAGAAACATAATGTGCTCCTTAGGAGTTTATGTGCTTCGGCAGTAGGGCTATAAAAACTGTATGGCCGTTGTCCAAATGAAGATTTCAATTCTGCATTTGCATTACACCAAGTTGAACTGGGAAGTGTGTACTCACGGAGCAAAGCTCCTCTGTCAAGGCCGCTTGTCATGTCAGTTATTTGTCTACGGCTCGTTTCATCATAGGAATGTCACAAAGTACCAGAGGTGGCTTTTTGTTAAACACTGATCATTCTGGTGAAGACTTTTTGCTTTTTGGTTAAGCTGATTATTTTCCATTATTAATATGTTCCCACTTTTTGAACATAGAGTAAATTGCACCTAAGTTATTTCACATCGCAGAACTTAATAGGGGGTGATGACTAAGGAGGCAGACAAAAGACAGCAATTCTGAGACTCAGCCGGCAGGTACGTGGTTTCCGACAGATCCAACTTGGAACTCATGCTTATTGATTGAAATTCCAGACATGAGTGAGAGAATAACGAAGCCATTTTACTCACTCTGGAAGTGTTTCTGTGCTAAGATGATTAGGCTGGACGCCATGCCTGGCCTCTGGGTAGACAGGAGGGAAGGTGCAGTTTCCGCCTCAAACCCCTCACAGTCCAGGATGGGGGAAGACAAATGTCATATAAAATAGTGTGGTGACTACCCAGCAGTGTTCCACGCCCCAATTTTATGCAGAATATCTCGCAAACTTTTGATTCTGTTTTGTGGAGAAGGGTGCTAAGTGTTTTGCAGTATGTGCATTTCAGAATGGTCTGTTTATGGTCAGATCAAGATGGCTAAACTTTAGTAGCAAGTGTTATTTCTTGGTATAGCCATATTTGAAGTAACCTCATTCCCTAAAATCGTCATCTTCTTGATTTACGATTCACAAAAATATATGTGTGTGTGTGTGTGTATGTATATATATATATATTTTTTTTTTTTTTTTTGAGACAGTGCCTTGCTCTTTTGCCCTGAGTAGAGTGCAGTGGTGTCATCATAGCTCCCAGCAACCTCAAACTCCTGTGCTCAAGCGATCCTCCAGCCTCAGCCTCCTGAATAGCTGGGACTACAGGCGTGCACCACAACACTCAGCTAATTTTACTATTTTTAGTAGAGGTGGGTCTCCCTCTTGCTCAGGCTACTCTCGAACTCCTGAGCTCAAGCAATCCTCCCACCTTGGCCTCCAAGAGTGCTAGGATTACAGGCATGAGCCACCGCACCCGGCCCACTAAAAATATTTTTTAAAAGCTGTTATGTTTTCGGTGTTCAGTCCTAGGAGAAAGTGTGATTTCTCTTCATCCGTCCTCTGGGCCTGCAGCTGCTCTCTCAGAGAAGCGTTTCTCAAGCCTGGTCTACGGGTAAAATGCTCATGGCCTTAGTACTCACTCGACTACCAATTTCAATGTCTTTCGCATCCCCTTGCGATACCACTTAATAATGTTGAAATTCAACAACTCTCCTTTGATTCTTTCACCATGGTCACCATCTGAGGAGAGGGATTTTACCTAAGCCTTGCATTTAATCGTAGAGATCTCATACTTTTAGAATAACATTGTTCTCCCCTGAAAGCTGTCAGCGTGGCTGTGTGAATGCAGTCTCGGATCTGAGTGGACGTGCACCAAGAGCACTCTGCAAACTGCGAGCACCCATGTTGCTTCCACTCAGAGTCCTGTCGCTTAGCGTTCCATTACGATTGCAATGTAAGTGCTCAATAAATACGTGTCCAGTGAGTAAATGCCACTATATGCCCTGTTACCAAGACTGTCCCTAGAAAATTGTGAATTCAAATGACAGACGTGGCCCTCACGTTGGTGTGGAAGCCGGTTGACCGAGTGGCTGGAACTTTCATCAGTTCCTCCATCTGCGAAACTTAGGCTGCACCCCTTACCCACTTTCCCATCCTCAAGACTGTCTGTGATAGTCAGTCTAAGCAGATAGCTATTAGGTCATTAAATATGAAATGTCTGATTTCGAATCAAAAGTTTATTATATTTTAAACAAGAAGCAGTACAATTAATCAAAGTATGCACCTAAACTATCAACACAGTTTTGCCATCTTAACGGTAGCTTGCTTATACCAGCAGCAAAGAAGCCTGGAGAGCAAGTGGCAATGAAATCGCAAAAGGTGTTTACCACAGTTTGTTGAGAATTGAATATTTTTTTTTGCAAGAAGTGGTCCAAAGCCTGGAAGAAGTGGTAGTCAGTTGGTGCAAGGTCTGGTGAATATGGGTGATGACAGAGAGTTTCCAAGTCCACCCTCTGTAGTTTGAGCAGCGTTGTTTGCACAACATGTGGTCTTGCAAGAGGATTGGCCTGTCTCTATTGACCAATCTCAGCTGCTTAATCGCAAGTATCCTCATCATTACATCCAATTGGTTGCAGTAGACATCCGCTGTAATTGATTGACCAGGTTTCATGAAGCTGTAGTGGATAATACCAGGGTTGGACCACCAAACAGACACCATTAGCTTTTTCTGATGAATATTCGGTTTTGGACTGTGCTTTAGCACTTCATCTTTACGCAACCATTGTACCGAATGCTTGTGATTGTTAGAAAGAATCCATTTTCATCACATATAACAATATGGTGTAAAAATGTTTCATCTTTATGTCATGACAGCAAAGAAAGGCAACCTTCGAGACAATTCATCTTCTGACGCTCATTTAATTCATGCAGTACCCATCCATCCACCTTCTTTACCTTGACAATTTGTTTCAAATGGTCCAATGTTGTTGGAATAGTAATGTCGAACCTCACTGCTAATTCACACTTAGGTTGAGATGGATTCGCTTCCACTACAGCTTTCAGCTCATCATTATCCACCTTGTTCTTAGGTTGCCCACGTGGCTCATTTTCAAGATTAAAATCACCACCAGAAACTTCTCAAACCGTCTATGTACTGTGCGTTCATTAGTCACATCCCTCCCAAACATTTCGCTGTTATTTCCAGCTGTCTGCACAGCATTCGTTCCACAATGGAACTGATATTCCAAAATAACATGAATTTTTGACTTATTCATGGTTTCACAAAAATTGCTATAAAAAATTTGAAAGATAATCACAAGCCATAAACCGTGCATTTGAAAGAATGAGGTTGTACCTTCATAATAAAAATAAAACAAGAAATGTCAAAGTGAAAATGTCAGAGATGTCAAACTTAGTACTTAATTTCATACTTAATGACCTAATATATTAAATTATGGAGGGACAGGCAGGGTATAGGGAATAGTTTACCCCAGTTTCCATATCTGAGAAATAACCCAGCATCTTTTTGTAAGCATCAGAAGTCAAAAGATTTAGAATAACAACAGAAATTGATCAAAGACCCTTAGAAATGAACACAATTTTTTTTATCATAAGGACTAACACTGTTGATTACAGGTGAGAAAACAGATGCCCTGAGAGATATGCCCAGAAATGGAAATCCTAAATTCATACATGTGGTTGACAGATTGGGAATGGAAGCCCTTGTATCAAACGCTTGCAACGTGCTGAAAGAGCTGGCACCTCCAAAGGAGCACAATCCAAACATAAAGGCACAGTTTCTCAGAGGGCTGTAGCTTTGTTCACGTGAAGGTCTCTACTATATACATAAGCCCACACTTCAGTCCAGTTTATTTACTGTTTCAGGTGGTATTTGCTAAGAGAAAAAGAAAAAAACACTGAAAACAAAAAGGCACCTTTCCAAAACTTGTGTCTCATGGGACTCCACTATTCTGGAGGACATACAGCATTTCTCCAGCCTAAACAGTGGACTTTGTCTGCACTGAAGGGTGAAGTGAGCAGTAGGCACATATATGGAAAGCTCCAGGAACCCGCTCTCCCGTTTTCTCAGATGTGCTTGGCACGGGAGAGGCGCTTGATAAATAGCATCTGAAAGAGGGATTGGGCCCCTCTGAACTTCCATCACTTCTTGTTTTAATTACGGTGACCGCCTCTTTACCCACAGTCCTACCTCTTGTTTGTCCCCAAAACGTCCATCTTTATGCTTTCAGCCAAACTAACACACCACCGACTAAATTCCCTCCAGTTTTTGTGGGCCACACTAAATGCCACGTTGATTTTTTTTCCCCCGCAAAGGGTTAATTAAGGAGGAGAAACGGGTCAAGAGGGCTTCCCAGATGTTTTTCAGTCACGCCACGCTCAGAAAATTGTATGAACCGCTGCAGAGGCTGCTCATAGCTGAGACAGCAGTGCAGGGGTTACCAGCTGAGCGAGCAATACTTCAGGTGCATTTATAATCCATTCCCTGCGTGCCAGGGGCGGGGAGTGGCTTAGAGCAGGACCCCCTGCCATGCTGTGGAAAGGAGGATCACATGTACGGCCCACTTCAAGTGCAAAAGAAGTTCAGAGTTGAGATATAATTTTAAAACTAGGATTTTTAACTTACCTATTGTATTTAGAACATGGCAAATGTTACACATTTCACTACTTAAAATTTGTAACGATTTTCAGTAATAGAACATCTATAAAAACATAAGCTATCTATTCAATGTAAGACATGAGTTTGGGTCTTCCTGATATGCAGTAAGTTGTATTCATAAATCTTTGTTCACTTACTTATGACTCAGAGCAGTGGAACATTTTACCGAGAGTTGACCTCTGGGAAATCATTTTACACCACTGTACATGTTGGTGGTGGGAAAGCTATAGCCTGCTACACACTTAGAAAATTGTGAGTGTGATAAAGCTGGCTTTTTCCCCTCACTTTGACCCACAATGATAACGTTCACGTTATCAGGAATTTGAAAGACTATCTGGATCAACTAATTATTTGATCCCTAGCTACTACAAATCTCCTTTTGAAGAGACTCAGATTGTTAATTGAAGATTTCCACTTGGTTTCAATGATGATGAAATAACCAGGTGTTTTTTTTTTTTTTTTTCTCTAGTAACCTGATTCAGATTCACCATTTAATTTTGTGGGATTTCAGTTTCTTTGAAACTACCATTATTTGATTCTCTTCCCACAGAATTTTGTTCTCTGTGGATTATATGATCAAACATAGCGATCAGTAGGGTTCCTCTTTCACTATATTTAATTTTCTTTAGACTATTTCTAGAGGAGGTATTCATACTAATGCTTTTATCAGAAAACTGTAACTTAGGTGGGCCTGTGCACTTACAAAGCTCTTGTATCCAATGTGGGTTTCTCCAAACCATATATTAATAGTTGGCCATCTAAACATAACTAAAATATCTGCTATTAAAACACAATACCACATCTAATTTGAGCCCCAGACTACAGACTCTTATTTAACCTAAAAACAATTTATAGCAATAATTACTAGGGAATACAAATGCCTCATTCTCTAAAACAAAATTTTAAAAAATCACTGTACTACTAATGATTTACAGATTCTTGAAAAGCACAATACCAAATAATATGTCTGCTAATTTTTGCCCTAAAATGTATGTGGGCTTCTAATGAGAGTCCTACAATTATTTTAACAACAACAAAATCAATTGATTTTGACTTACTTTCATTGATAAATTTGTGGAAAGTATAGACTTAGATTGGGACTGAGAGAATTGAAATACAGCAGTCCCCACTCTCTGCAGCAGCTGCATTCCCAGAGCCCCAGTGGAGGCCTGAAACCTCAGGTAGTACTGAGCCCTGTGTATACTATGTTTTTTCCTATATACACATGCCTATGGTAAAGTTTTCCCTTTTCACTTAAATGAAGCATTTTACAGCTTCTCTTTGTCGTATCTGAATTGCCAGCATCACCACTCTTGCACTTTGGGGCCATTATTGAGTAAAATAAGGGGGACTTGAACACAAGCAGTTGATCTGACGACCGAGACAGCTGCGAAGTGACTGAAGGGTGGGAGGCGTCCATAGCAAGGACGTGCAGCACAAAGCGGGGATTTGCGTCCCAGGCAGGGTGGTGCCAGATTTCACCATGCTACTCAGAATGGCTCCCAATTTAAAACTTATGAACTGTTTATTTCTGGAACTTTCCATGTAATACTTTTGGACCACAGTTGATCCAGCCTAACTGAAACCTCAGAAAGGGACACGTGGATGGAGGGCAAGGGCTGCTGTAATCTAATTTTAACTACTTTCCGGTAATCAAGAAGTGCACAGTGTAGATTGCAAATGCGTCCGTCGCCACAAGGTGCCTAGTGAGACGTCGCAAGGATGAAGTGGATGGATTGTTACTACGCACGCTCTTGTGGTAATCACAGTCCAGTCGTGATTATCACTCAGAAACACCAGGAAACGGGAAAAGTAAGATCCGTAAGAAACACTTGTTCTCATGCTTCCTCCGGGGAGGCTGGTAACATGGTTTGTAACCGCACCTATTTCTCAGTCTGATGTCCGGTTTTCTCCCTTGTACCTAGGAAGGTTCCAAGTACTTGAATCGGACTTGAGCTCTCAATTCCTAAGTCCCTTCTTCTGGCTTTCTGTCCTATTTGGTAGTGGCTTTTGGCAATCCGTGTGTGTTTTCAGGTATTGGCAGTGAGTGATCCCCTCCACCCCAGTTTAAAGAATGAGGCGCTCGTATGCCCTTGTAATTATGGCCGTAAGGAATTTTAGGTTAAAAAGGAGTCGCCATCTAGAAAGCCACCAGCAGGACAGCAGCCGCCACACTCTGTCACAGACCTGCCCAAGGGTACCTGGGGACAGGCCTTGAAGACCCAAGGTTTTACCCCAAAATTGTTAAACCCAATTTTGTGCATGTGTCTGGAGGCCAATACTGGCGCACAGTAATATTTCAGCTGCAGTGGTGGACAAGGAAAGCGGGTGTCCCTTCGTGGCCCAACGGCAGCCCATCCCCCGTCCAGTAGGACACAACTGAGCTTACAGTTACTCAAAAAGAGAAAAGCAGTATTTTTTGAAAGAGTAAGAGAACACTTATACTTGTCAATCATTCAGAGCTTCCAATTAGAAACGTACATATTTAAGGTGTTCTAGAACTATCTTTCTCACGGGGAAGATTATCTCTTTATCAGCATGACATAGGCTATCTGGATTTATGAATACTTTCTCACTCTGGTGATTTCAGACAGGTAATTTCAACCTCAGACCTCAGATGTCTCATCTATAAAGTGGGGATAAAGTGGGCTCTTAAGAGGATTAAATGAACTAATGAATATAAGCCCCTTAGCACATTGTCTGCAACTGGTGTATGTTCAGTGAGTATCTGTCATTATTATTTTATTCTACTAAGATCATTTCCTGGTGCGGAACTCAGGGCATGCACATAAACAGTCCAGAATCACTGAGAGAATTGCACGCACCTTCTTAAGAAATGCACGCCCTTAAGGGGTTGCCCAGCATTCTTTCACATGTTCAGTAGGATATTTTACACGTTTTATACATATTTAAAGTAATTTATGTATTTTATAACTAAGCTGAAGTATTCAAATAAAATCCACCTGAACTCCTACTACACATTTACGTAATGGGCATACAAAAAATTGTGACTGATTAAAAAGTCACTACTATGCAATGATACTTAAACCTTACATATCCTCATATTAAATTCTACTTTGTACATTAAACAGCAGTTTATACGACCTGAAGATTTCAAAGATAAACAGTATCTGTGCATACCCCAGAACAATTAGATTAGGGTATTTATTCCAGAGCATTTTCCCACCGTGTGAATATTCAGACGAGACACAGCCCTGTTAAACGATGTAATCGGTAACCGATAGGAGACACACCAGATGCCAGCCTAGTGCCAACAGTCTCCAACCGATCACCAAGAAACAGTCACAAAAACGCTCTTTAAACTGTGTTTTAAAGCCCCAGCTGTGGCTGTGTGCTGTGCTCCCTCGGGTCAGGGTACCCCTGGCATGACCTGCAATGACCGGGGATCCTAATGTCCGTTTTCACTGACTGTAAAACTTGCTGACAGTTTCTTCTTCTAAATGCTAATGCTGGAGAAACACAAGCAAGAAGATAACAAGCTAATGAAGATGAAGGGGGCTGTCCTCATTAATCCTGTGCCTGCGTTCCCTCAAAGCCCCTGAGCCAGGCCACCTGCAGGGGGAAAACCTTCGCCAGCGGGCACCAAACACATTCCTGGCTGTCTCAGGAGGCGACCGGCGCTGCTCTTCTCTGCAGTCAGACTAGCCTGCAGCCTCCCGGGCAGGCTGCCCTGCGGGAACGCGCACGGGGGCTTGAGGACGGCTTCGGCAGGCCAGTTGCCCCATTCCTAGAATGAGCAATCCCATCTGTGTCCTGCCTGCTTTGTCGTCGCCGCCTCGTTGCAGTGCAAGTTCTGCTTCACTATTTCCACAAACCAGGCCAGGCTGCAGACAGAAGCTGGCTGCCGTCTTTGAGAGCACCGCGGACCTGGTTCAGGGCTGATGGGACACAGAGCATTGCCCGCTGCCGGCTGCGCTGGGCTCTTAGGTCGCCTGTGTGGGTACAGCTCTGCTTAGCAAAGAATCTAAGGCCCCCTGAAAAATGTGACAGAAAATGTAGTAATAACCGTAACACCCCCTGGAATTTTATAGAGCCCTATTTTCAAAGAACTCAAAGAGAAAGCCCAGGAGGGGGGCGAACAGAAGACTGGGTCGAGACCGGTCCCCGGGGGAGTCAGAGGAGACTTCGGGGAGAAGATGGAGACAACGCGCGGGCGGATCAAAGCATCCCGCCACCTGGACGGTGTCGCTTCCGCATGCGAACGCGCACACTCTTGGGTTTTATGCAGTATACGTCTACAGTTGCGCAAATGCCATACACACATGACATACACATAAAGCACAGAATTGTTTTTCCCTGAGTAGATAGCACGCTTGTCACCGGTCGTGGGCACCGCAGGCGCGCCCTGGGCTCCAGACCCTGAGCGGGCTGGCGGGGGCGGGACGGTGCTGTGAGGACAGAGGCCTGTGCTGACAAGGGGACCACGGCAGAAACTGTCCCCGCGAATGGATTACTGGGACTGAGAACCTCATCTTTAAAACGACGGAGATGTGATCATAATGATGCCACAGGTCACCTGCCGAGAGTAATGGAATTGAGTTAGGGTTAAAGCTGGGAAATGCTGAAAAGCAGGCAGGTGTTCGTGCTTGGGGCCTCATTTTTTACTCAGGGTCTTAGACGAATTTTGTTGCACGACACCTGGATTTAAAAGTTAAGTGAAACGACGGCTTTCTCCGCCTCGTCCTGAAGCCCCCTCCAGGGCGGGGGGCGGGAGTCTGCGGCCGGGCGGACCGAGAGCCGAAAGCAGGTCGCCGCCTTCCACCGAACACCGTTGCCCTTGTAAGATCTTGCCACGATTTAGAATCAAATCCCAGCATTTCCCTCCCTGGCAGTGGACGTCCTCTGAAAGCTGCCGAAGAGGGCCCCCGCCCCGCGCCGGTCCCCCGCGTGCCATTTGCCATCCGCCAGACGCACGGCTGTCCCTAAGCTGCGCGGTGGCCGGGGCAGCCCCTCTCCCGGAGAGCCTCTCAGTCGCAGCCAGCGCCTCCCCCCACGCGCCACCTTTGTCACATGCCCGTCCCCACGTCACCCGGGCAACGCGAAACGCCCCAGGGAGACACTGTGCCCACTGTGCTTCCCAAAACCTACTCTCGGAGGGTCCAAGTCACCCGAACACGCAGCCGTCCCGCCCGGGAACGCCCCTGGTCACCTCCTGCCTGCTCTACCCCAAACCCGCTGAGCCCACTCTCATCTGTTTCTCCAATATTCTCTTTCACCTCCAAGTCTTAAGTGTGCCACTTATCTCCCCTGAAGACCAGTATTTGCATCCCATAATACTTTTGCCTGGCTACCCGACGCCTTGTTTCTCAGCGCTTAAGGCAGAACTGCCAAATGGGTTAGCTGCCGCTTGCAGCTATTTCATGGCGCCCACAAAGCAGTCGGGAATATTTGTAGCACTTTCGTACTCTCCTGTTAGCTGTCCTCAGTCTGTCTCCTCCACCGTGTCGTGAGGTCCTTGAGAAGGAGCCATGGGTTATCCATCTAGGTGTTAGAATCTATCAGATACCTTAGATGCTTTGTATTGTAGCACCTAGACTAGGTTCTAACACTTAGAAGATAATAAATGCTTGTTCTAAAAGTGAATGGAAAACTTCTGTTTCTGCTAGCGGGGGAGGCTGGGTATTCAGACATATGTTCCCACTGAAAGGAACAAAAACTTTTTAATAAAATACATTGTCAAGTTTTTAAAGAAACAACAAAATAGCAAGAAAGTAAAAAATCCTCTGGCCAAAATTTAGATGAAGGCCTGAACCCAGAGAAGTGACTGAGTACTGAGTTAACTCAGTACCAGTACTGAGACTGGTTTTTGCTAAGGGGATCTTTGCCAGGCTGGGTAACTTGCGGCTCACAGGATAGTGGAGGCAAGACCTGGGGTCAATGCAGGGTGGGATTCCAATAGGAGACCCTTACCCCATAGTTCTGGGACTATGGGTAGATTAGAAAGGACTTGCCCACCCATACAGACACACAGAAGACTACAAGGAAAAGTGCCTGTTTGCAGCCTTGAGTCTGAATGGTAGAGAGAGAGAGAAGAGAAAGGAATCGGCTCCCTGAATGTTTAACAACAGCTGCCTTTATACCAGTTTGCCACCAAAATTCAAATCACCTTGCTGGATCAAAAAATAATGTCAAGACAAAGGTTTAATTTAAAGAGGTACCTTTCTAGCACTTTCCATAAACAAACACAAATCCTCTCTGGCAAAATCTTTCTTCATTCCAGACCTCAGAATCTACCAACAGATGCAATTCCAGGAAAAAAACAACTGCTCACAATAAAAATGAATAAATGAATAAACAAACACATAAACAAACAAGGAAATAAGGCACCATGAGTGAAAACTAGAATGTGTGTGGATATAAATACAGATACAGACATATACATAGATATAAGATTCATAGATTCAGCAGAAGTAGAGTCACAGACTTCAGTTTTGAGAAGTATCAGACACAAACTAAAAGCACTATGCTTAATAAATTTAATGAAATAAAAGACAAGCTTGAAAATATGTGTGGAGAACAAGAAACTATAAAAAATGACCAAGCACATAAAAATAACAGACAAATAGACTGTCTATTAGTGAAAAATGTAAGAATTGAAAGGAAAATCCCAGTGGATCTGTTTGATAGAAGATTAGAGACAGCTAAAGAGAGAACTAAGAAATTATCCAGAGGTAGCACAGATAGACAATATGAATGAGAAATTTAAAAATATGAAGGATAGAGTGACTTCCAATATATATCTTAAGCAGGGTTTCACAAGGAAAAAGAGAAATCATTAGGCAAAGCCAATAATTAAAGAGATAACGACTGAGAAGTTTTCAGAACTAATGAAAAACATCAAATTATAGATTCAAGAAGATCAATGAATAAAAATTATAATTCATATCTAGACTATTGAACTAATTTTTATAATCAATTAAAACATATTTCAAGAATAAGCACAAAATACATTTTTAGATTAACCAAAAGTAAGAGAGTTTGCCAACAGACCCATGCTAAAGGAAATTCTAAATAATATATTTCAGGCAGAAGAAAAGTGGTCCTTGATGAAATATCTGACATCTAAATAGAGCTAAAGTTCACAAACAGTTGTAAATAAATTTTGACCATATAAAATAATATTTTGGGGTCTACCAAAAGCAAGATAAAATTGAATGCCCAACAATAATATATGCATTAGAAAGGAGTAACTAGAATTAAAATATTGAATCATTCAGATTGGGCTGATTTATTCTACAGTAGCAAGCAATCCTGAAATGTCAATGGCTGAACACAAAGAAGCTTTATTTTCCCTTATATTACATGTCCCCATGTAGGTTGATGCAGTGGCTCATTTAATCATAAACATTCAAGGACCCAGGGTAACAGAGTGTCATCTTGACACATCTTTCCAACTTCATAATAGTAAAGGAAAAAGAATAAGGTGAAGCACTCATTGGCTCTTAAACACTATGACCTCCTTCACCTCTTATTGGCCAAAGTAAGTCATGTGGCCATATTTAGATTCAAGGTGTGGGGGTGAGGAAAGGCAATCCTAGCATAACACCAAAAGAAAGTACTGGAATATTTGGGAACAGCTCTAGTAACAAGTTCTTACATTTTTGGGGAACAAGATAACAGGATTTCTCCAGAGAGGACTTGTGTTTATTTCTGTAAACATCATAGGACATAGTAGGTTAACCATTAATAGAATAATTACAAAGCATATAACTTCCATTCATGAAGAGATAAAAAAAGGATGACAAAAATATTTAATCAATCCAAATAAGACACAAAAGGAGAGGAAAATAAAGCACAAAATAAGGTAGTAGATATAAATGCAAATGTGTCAGTTACAACAAGTGTAAATGAACTAAAAGCTCCATTTAAAACACAAAAAGCTCCTTAGAGTGGATTTAAAAAAAAAATCTAGCTATATGTTGTTTACAAGAAACATAACCAAAACATCAAGATACAAAAAGATTGAAAGTTAGAGGATGGAAAATAATATGCCAGCAAAATTATAAGCAAAAGAAAGCAGAATTTCTATATTAATATCAGACAGACAAAAAGATTTACTAGTGATAATGATAAAAGATTTAATTTGTCAATACCTAACAATTTTAAAATTTGAGGTACATACATAAAAACAAAAATTATCAGAACTATAAGGAGAATTAAGTCAAACCTCTTTTAAAGTGGGAGACTTTAATGTAGGTTTCTCAATCAATAAACCACGTATACAAAAATAAGTAATGATATATAAAGAAGATAGAATATTTGAAGAATATGATTAAAACTATTAATCTATTGTCTCTATTTAGAACATTATTCAACCCAGCAGTATCACCCTGAGAATTAGTCCCATGGAATGAGAAGCATCAATTTGTAATACTATTTGTACGAGGATATGTATCACAACATTTTTCATAATGGCAAAATCAAATGAATACTCAGAATCAGGGAAATGATTGAATAAGTTTTGGTAGAACCACTTGGAATATTCAGTAGCAGTTACAAGAAGAATGAATTCGAATTGTAACAGTTGAATTGCAGGTATTGTTGAATGTGAAAAGCAAGATTCACAAAATTCTCTATAATATTATCTCCCTTTGACAAAATTAATAATAACCAAACCCTTCATTATATGTGTATAAGGGTGTGTATATCATAAATATCTTTGAATATGATTATATGGACAGAGAAAAATAAAAATTACAATAAATTGTTGACATTGTATGGTGGAGAGGTCCATCTGGTCCCCAGAACTCAGCTTGCTACACTGGATTCTTTGCCATCTGAACCTGACTATTAAACCTGTGCCACATATTTTAGTTTTTTACCTCACTTCGAGATTACAATTTCTGTATTAGTTAGCTAACACAAGCTCCTATAAAAAAGATACCAAAGTATCTAATGGCTCAATTAGGTAGAAGTTTATTTCTTATTGACATACGTGTCCAAGGCACAGGTTCAAAGCTGACTAATTGTTCTCCTTCAAGTGATAATTCAGGGAAATATCTCACTAGAGACCTGGTGACTTGTTATGCTATGGGCAAAACATCCGTGAACTATTCCTGTGGGAACTTGGAAGGCGGAACGCCTGCCTACCCAGCCTGTAGCTCCCGGAAAAGCAAACAACAAGTGCCAGAATTTCGGTGCGTGTTGTCTACTCCTTGCTGCTTTCGGCAAGGTATGACAGGAAACAGGGCAGCTCAGGAAAGAATTTCCTGGCTCCTAAGAACAGGTGGAGTGGAGCAGAGAGAGAGCAGAGATCTGGGGCCAGGCTAGGTGCGAAGCCCACTGTCGTTGCTCATTGCCCAAAACTTTCTCAATTGCTTCCCGCTAAGAAAAAAGGTTGGGAGCACCCCTGCAGAAAGTTTATTCTAAAGATGGAAGGTGTTGCCTGTTATTTCAGATGGCCTCCGCTCAGCTGTCATCGAGTTGAGAGAAGGGCGGGTGTTGAGCGAGACAGGGAATGGACGCCAGCTGAAGGACGACACCTGGGTAAAATTCTGAGTGCAGTTCTCAGCACACAGAACAGACTGAAAGCAAATGTACCGGAAGCCTCTGGAGATTCTGAGAGAATTTCATTGCCAAAGAAGCTCAGGCCTGGCCACAGATGAGCTGGATGTGAAGAGACCTGTGATGACTTGGGCCTTAGGACAACACATGGCATTCCAAACTCGTGCCAGCTTCCCACGGACCGTCGGGCTCTGTGGCCTCCCAGGAAGGCACACTCTCCCCGCCCCAGAGGAAGCCAGGAGCTGGAAGGGACAGTGGACCAAGGATTTCCTCCAAGAGAGCAAAACTGCAGTCTCATCAAGGAACAGGAATGTTCTCCTCCTCCAAGACAACTGTTCTCGAAATACCTGCCCAGCGTGACCCACTGTTGCTGTGCACCAGTGACAGCTGTTGGCTTGTCATTCCTCCTTTTCGGCATGAGAACTTTCACTGGAGTTACCCTGAGTCCGCTCCAGGTGTACACGTGGGAAGCCTGATCATTACCCTCTAGTTTATAGGTCACCAGACCACAAGGATAGACGACCGCACCTGATAAGAAGGACTGTGTGTCGCTCAGGTGTCCCCTACACTGGGTTGGGTGCAGTACCTGGATGAGACTTTGGGCCATCCCCTTTGGGAAGGGCAGTCAGGCTACCTACACGTGGACAGAGGGGAACACACGCATGACTGCTGGCTAGGACCTGGAAGTCCAGGAGGGGATGGAATTTCTGAGCCTCCCCCTGTGCCCCTGGCCACACTCAGCAGCCGTGTGCTTACCTGCGTAGCCTCTCCAGGGGAATGCGAGGGAAAGCGTTACGTACAATTTCCACCTCATGTCCTTGGACTTCTGCTCTTGCTATCTGGCTGGGAGGGTGGCAGTGGGCCTGGCCCAGACGGCGAGGCTCCATCACTGGGTCCTTAAATAGCCGTGTGGGGGGGGGGGGAAGGGGTGCCACCTGCCCACCTGGAGCACCTGTGCTGAATGGTTAACTGAACAAGGTTGAGCCATCAACCCATTCCACCTGTGCCGAATGGTTAATTGAACAAGGTTGAGCCATCAACCCATTCCATGTGGGTTGAGCCATCACTGTTGTTTTTAGCTCCAGCAGCCAGTGTAACCCTCACAATGCACATGGTGCCCTGGGGGAAGGGTCTTGCGACTGGCGAGAGGATGTGTTCGCTTCTCATGGTTGCTGGAGCAAACTACCACAAAGTGCCTTAGAGTGGCAGAAATACATGCTCTTAGTCCCAGAAGTCTAAAAGGAATGTGCAGGGCTCGTCCCTTCCGGGGGCTCTGAGGGAGAACTGGGTTCTCGGTTCTGGAGGACATCTGCAGAGTCCCTTTTGCCACCCAAGGGCGCAGTCCCCGTTTCCGGATTCGGAGGTGGACCCGGTTCTGTCTCCCACAGAGGGGAAAGGGGAGTGGGCAATCAAGAAAGAACGAAAGACCAAACGTTTGTACATGATGTAAAATTGTATGTGTGTATGTGTAAAAAAGCAATTTTTAAAGAGAAAAAAATATCTGAAAAAATTATAAAGAAGGACGGAGAGGAGGAGGAGGGAGCGGAAAGCAACAGACACTTTTGAGGAAAAATTTGCGCTAGTCGACCCATTCACGCCTCTGGGCAGGAAAAGGCATTTCGCGAGAAAGCGTTTCCAAATTCGATTTCTCCTCTCATCGTTGGAGTTTCGGCTCCCTGGCTGGGAACAGGAAAGCAAGTCAAGGCGTGGACAGGGATTCTCGGTTTTAAAAAGTTCGCAGGGTGCTGCCTTTCTAGAACAGAAACCTGCCACCCTGTCTTCGTTGCAGACTCAGAAACTATTTTTCCTTTCTAGACTGGCGTTGGTGGAACAGCCTTAAAGCCGCCGCCGTGGTGCTGGGAGGCCTCAGACAGCCGACGCCTCCTGAAGACGGGGTGGGGGACACGTAGCACCTGCACTAACATTCTTAGAGGGAGCATCCCTTGGAGAGAAATGCGCTGAAATTAGACATATCATGCCTATTTTTATCCTCTTCCTGAAATTCAAATTTTCTGGAACCAAGAGCAAGATTACTATGTGAGTTTTTCTCTTTAATTCATAAAGAGTTTTAAGAATAAAAATTTCCATTCTTTCTTTTCTCGTTCTCTCACATTTGAGACTGAAACTGTTTTCACGGAGGCCGTCCATGAACTAACTCTGTCCAGCCCGTGAGCATCAGAGACGGCGCTGGTGGGGGGCACCCTCCCCGGCGTCCTGCACCCCACGGGGCTCCCCCAGGGGGCATCATGGAGATGAGCCGGGTAGTCAGCCTGTTTGCAGCCCTGACCTAGAAAGCAGCCTGCAGTGGAAACGGGGCTCCAGTGGCCCCGTGGGAGGGAAACAGGAGGAGGACAACAGCAGACAGATGAGCTGGGGAGGACGGTGGGAGCAGCCTGGGTGGGCGACTGGGTGATTCCAGAGCCGGCCTCGCCTGGGCAGTGCTCAGGGTGCAGAGAGGAGAGGGGGGCAGGAGGCAGGAGGTGAAGGCTCAGAACGGAGCTCTGGGGTGAGGGTGCTCCGGGGCTTGTTTAGGTTGAGGCTCCAGGTGTTGCTCAGAGGTCTAACTTTATTCCTTGTTTACAAATTTTATTTGGAATCCTAAACAACTGGTGGAAGAGTGTGTATATGTGGGCGTGTGGGCCCGCACGCTTATAACTGTCCAGTCCGGGTAGGGTACCAAAGAGGTAATTGTTGGTGCTAAGCTCTTATTATCCTGGTGAAATCAACAGTTTCCGTTTCTTTCAAGCTTTTCTTGATCCAGTCCATTCAGCTAATTCTACGGAGTGCATAAAGATTTATGATAGGAATCCCTGAGACACACGGGGCAGCCTGTGAGTATACAGATGGCAGCATTTATGTGCGAAGGAACTTAGGGGTCACCTCCAACCCAAGCCCTCATCCAGTGTGGGGGTGTCCAGGTGTCAAGACCTCATGCAACCCACACCTTTGCTCTTAAACTCTTGTAATGATACAGCGTGGACTTCTTCATCAATCAACACATTTTTTCAGCCCTAATTATAAATCAGACTTTATGTTCACTGAAGTCTGTGTCTCGGAATCTTCCTTCCACGGGCCCTAGAGCTGCTCTTTGGAGCTAGAGCCACTAAGTCTCTCTCTACCCTGTTAAGTCCTTCAACGAGCTAGACATTCCCAGGTGTTTCTTTCCCAACCATTTTTCATATGGCAAATACTGTCATCGTCACATCTTTAATTGATGAAAACATTCCCAAATTTCAACCAGTAATGGTTTTATTCCAAGCAGTCTTTTGTGCAAGAATACCACAGCATGACACAGCACCAAAATAACCACTTGGATGATACGACTTACAAGATTTTTGACTACCAGGTTGTTTTATTGTTGGAAAATAAGAAATAGAAAAGGGCTAGATCAAAATCAAGGAATGTTTTCAGGAATATAAATTTACAAGCTGCTGAAAGATGTTAAAATAAAGCCACCAATGGGGCTATGTGTGAAGCAAGGGCTACCAGGGAGAGGACAATGTGATGAGAGTGGAAATGAAAGTTGTGCAATGTGGAAAATTGACTATGGAATAATAAGCCCACCCTGCATTTAATACTGGCTGCTAATAATATTCAGACTGTAGGTATGCACATTTCCTTTTTTTCTCTGATATTTATGATGAAGATTATGTAAGAATTAATGATGCTGCTGTCTTGACTCTGAACTTGGAAGTTCATATCTACTTTCAAATGCTCTTAATTAAACCCATTGAAAAGAGGATAAAAGTGAAAAAAGAAAGTTAGCACTAATCTATTTAGAAAACCAGCGAATTAAAAAACTCAGAAGATTTGAAAGGTTAGCAGTTTTTCTAAGCATAATGTATATCTCTTCCAAATAACAACATCCTTTTTATTATTATTCAAAAGGTGGCAATTACTAAATTCGAATATTGTAGGTGAGACTTCAATTTGGTTTGGAGCCTAAACCATTTCCAACATTTGAATGTGAGAAATTGTCATGCTAAAGTTAAAAAAAAGTTAAAAAGATTTGGTATGTTTAGGAGCTAGAGTTTCATCAACAAAGAGCAAGAAAGGAATTTTACTTTTTGCTATAAATATTTCATAAATTACCCACATGTTCAGATAAAATTTTAATATTAGATATCAGCTTTCTCGTGTTATTTTCAAATATTCCACCTGTAATATGTTGTGGAGCGTGGCACTGTGCTGTCGTTCTAGCTGCTGAGGATGAGATTGAACAGGACCTGGTCTCTGCCTTCCAGACTCAAAGGTGAGGGCGGGAAGAGTGGACGAGCACGCTGGTGTCTAGAGCAATGGAAGAGACACGCCCAAGTAGGACGGGAGCAAAGAAGGGGCAGGGGACGAGGGGAGGTTCTTGGAAGGTTTTCTAGAGAAGAGGCTCCTGGAATGTTTTGGAAGTCATGGGCCAGTAAAATTCCACCCCTGCCAACACGCACATACACGTTGTTGCTGTTGTTTTGCTAACTTTTAATTTTTCAAATTACATTTTAAAAACACCATTGTCTAATATCACCATCATTTCATAGAATAAAGGAAAATTTGAGACTTTAAAGATACAGTTTCAGAATAAAGAACAATTCTATAAGTTGAATAAACTAAGCTTTATGAAAATTTGCTATATTGTCTTTATTTTCCTAATTTCTCTGGGGATTGGAGAAAAAGTCCATCCTGGACCAATAATCATGCTCAGAACGGCGTTGATGACCACTCTTTAAAAAGAAGTGTTGTTTTATATACGGAAAGGGTTTAAAATGCTAGTTTTAAACAAAGATTATTTTTAATGAGCTCTTTGACACCAAGCCCCACCACCCCCCTCCACCGAGTGCTCCTGCCCCTCCGAGTGGGTGCACTCGCTGAGGAGGACAAGTGTCTTCTTACCGCCTTCCGCCAGCGCATTGGAGCGGACTTCACGTGACCCTGAAGAAAGTGAGTGTTCCTGGGGCTCAGCCTCCTCCTTCCTTGCAGCCGTCTCCGCCCCACGTCCCCCAGTACCCACTAGACACAGACAAACACAGTTTGGAAAGGGTCAGAATTGAGAATATTCTCTTATTCAGACAAGTGCTTTTTATTTTATCCAGTAGATGCCAATCATTGTTATTTTATATTTCTTTTTTCTACTTAAAACAAGCAGAAATGTATATAGTGCTTGATTTTGGCCTTGAAAAGAGCATTATTAATAATAACCTACTGGTGTGTTTCTGAAGGTGATGTGATAGTGTTTGTCACGTTTTATATGGGGAAATATTTTGTGCATCTACTTAAGCTTGACTATTCACTTAATGAATGTTTGTGGAATGCTTATCTCCAACGCCCAACTTTTCTCAACCCCTGGGAAAGAGTCAAACAACACTATTCTGTACCATAAAACAAAGGATCTCAAAGTATAGTCCAGATGACAGGCAGGTAGGTATCTTATGTGGGTTATTTATAATATGACAAGGTCTATATTTCATTCCTGGAAATATGGCTTATTCACTTGTAGTGTGCTTTACTCTTATATTATTGATACAGTACCATTCTTTCTTTCTGAAATTTTGGAAATTCGGGCTTTGAGTGTCAGAAGTGGGTATAGCCAATGGGAACCAATAAGTGGGTACCAGTCATTTAAAAAGCTCTTACACTGTGTAGCACTTCAAGTTCACCAGCCACGTTATGACTGCTATTCCCATTTGACCTTCCAAATAACACAAAGAAGCAGAGTCTTTATTTTTCTCCTTTTCATAAGGAGGTCGACTCACCTGCCGTCATCATGCTGGTCAGTGAATCCAAGGCCCAGGGGAGGGGGGAGGGGACTCGCTTAGGGTTGGAGCCACACTCTGAAGAAGCGTTTTCGGAAATGGTTGCATCCACCCAGGGAGGACAGATATCATCTAGATGAGAGTGAAATGCAGTGGGGGACGTTGCTTCATGACAGCCGTGAACCCTATTCAGAATGATCCGAGATGTCCTCGCTGACCCACAGTGATTCTAGACTATTATATTTGCCGTTTGTGGCAAGGCCAGCTCTGGGTGGCGTAGGAAATTATGAGGCTAGACTTGGAATAAGGATGCTGAAATCTCATGAACCCCCCCGCAAAGGAACCATGTGTCCCATGTCTCCTGGGGCCCAGCACAGGGAAGTTGCCGGAGCCTGGGAACTCGTGCGTCTCCTCGCTGGTCCTCCCCACCCACACAGCGCAGCTGCTCTCCTGGGCTCTCCTCTCCTGCCCCGTCACAAGCCTCGTCTGGTTTTCTCTCGGCCTCAGCTGGCTCGAGACTCCCAGGGCTCGTTCTCCGCGTCCTGCCTGCACACGTTGTTCAGCGTCAGCCCCCATTGTCCCCGTCTGCCTCTGTATCTCCTGATTCCCACTTTCTGCTCTCAGCGTCCAGTTCACCGAGCTTGCTCCTTTTTGAGCAGAGCTTTTTGTCCCCAGAACACTTCCCAGGCTACCAATGGGCGCAAGGACAGGCTGCTCTGGGCTCAAGTCAAGGCCTGCTCTTGGCCCAGTCATCCAAAGTCAGAGAGAACGGGGTCAGGTGGTGGGGACAAGGCTGTCCCATTAGGAGGGGCTGTGGGCACGACAGCACCCTAGCAGGCACAGCCAGGGAAGTGTGATTACTCAGAAGCTATGCGGGAGATTCAGACCTTGCCACAAACCTTCAAGTACTTGTTCGTCACATCTGCAGTCCCAAGAATCCATTTCCTCCCCAGTGAGGGTCTTCTCTAACGTTTAATGCAGCTCACTTGAGGTTGCCCCGTGAGCAAACGAGCTACAGAGTTCAGAGCTCCTTCAGCTGAGCCAAGGTGAGCACTGCCTACCCCTTCTCTTGGTACCTAAGGGCATGGACTTGCTGGGAGCGACAGCCGGTTAGAATTGCCAGCTTTCGGGTGAACGTCTAGAGCTGTCGCGTGTGTGCTCTGTCACGATTTGCTTGCCTGTTGCAACCCCAGCTCTAACTCTTTGCTTAGAAAGTAAAGAGATGATAAATCCAACACACATTTCCCTCAGTAAGTTACTGTTATCCAGGAGCCTTTAAAAATATGGCTTGCCCAAGAAGGCATTAGAGCTAAATTATCATTTATGTTTGTCACAGGGGTTGCAAACGTGTAATGAGATTCCAGAGTTAATGTTTTGTACAAAGCACTTAGGAGAGCCAGGATGAAATTGGTTCAGAATTCTGATGTGGTGTTTTAATTAAAGATAGTTTCTAATCAAGGGTGGAGCAAAGGCTACTTAAAAATGTCAGTTCATCGTCTAATCCACTGGTGCAGTGATGGGTGGGTAAACTGAATGGCACCCCAGCCGCCAGGAGAGAACGCTGCTGCCAAGGAGATGCACTGTGGGCACAGGAGGGAGACATTCTGCCTGGAGGTGCCGCTTAGCCACCCTGGACCCCTGTGCACGGCTTTGCCTGTGTCCCATGTGCCTCGTCCCGGTGCACGGCCTTATGCAAGAGCCATGTTTCAGTGGAGTGGCATCACGCTGACGGGGCGCCGCAGATTGCACGTTATAGATTAAGGGGGCTGGGCAGGTGGGCACACAGGTGTGACCTACAGTGAGCTTTGACCCCTTGGCCTCTGCCATCACTTTATGGGTCGTGGGCAGCACACTGGTAGATTTGTAGCTTTGTTTCCCCGTTTCAGTAGGAGCCAGAATCCTGCCTCTTGCTAATTTCGCTGTGTACTGGCTGGTAGCTCATTTCCTCTTGCAGGCACCCGGTCTGCTGAGGGGGTGACCGGGGCCCCCAGCACTCCCGGCAGCATTGCTTAAAGCAGTAACGTTAATGGGGATTTCGCGTTAGCGTTTGAAGAGTGACCCGCCTCTGAAAAGGGTTAATGCAAAACCGAGATGTCTGGGCAGGAAGCAGCCAATTGGTATCAGGCACAAGCTCTCATTTCATTAATGCTGTTGCTGTGAAGCCAGATTTAAGCTTATGAAGTTAATTGAGTAAAATACGGAGAAACAGGCATCTTGTCGTGAGGTCTCAGTGACTAGTGGGTTTTGCGGGAATCACTAATGCATATATTTGATGAAAGTGATTTATATAGATTTCCTCCAATATTTAAAAGTGTAGTTTTAGACAGCCTATACAGTTGCTCTGGGACTGTTCTAGACCTAAGTATGTCCTGTTAAGCTTTAAAATGTATTTGTTTGATATATAACGGAGTAATAGAATCATAATAGTTTTTTTTTCCTTTTTAAATCCAGGTCTCAAGTCTCCTGTTTGTTTGTATCATGGTCATTTTACTGTTAAATTGCACCAACATCCACACAGGTGAAATCTTTTGTGTGAGTTGAACCTGTAGGTAAAAAGGAAGTTTTCCCCAACCCACATCCGGGGAAGGTAATGGACCACGTGGTGGGCCCAGGGAGGCGGGGAGATTCTGGGTGGTTCACACCGAAGGATCCTCCTGGTTCCCTCACCTCAACTCCAATTTCCACTGCTCTAGCACCTTGGTTTCCTAGCTCCTGAAGTTCTCGTTCTGCGCTACATTCCTGTGGAATCAAGTTTTGTGTTTCATTAAAATGCAAATTCCCCTTGGAGAGGACGCATTGTTAATCCTTATTGCTCATATTCTTCCAGTGGAGGCAGGAGCCTGAGGAAGAGGGGAGACTGCAAGGTGGGGACACACTGCCCACCTGCAGGCAGCCCTGCTTCCACCGCACACCCTGGCTGCGTTTCCCGCCTGTTTGCGGGTTCAGATTCAGAAGCTGCCACCTGGAGCTTCAATCCTAGGACAGCATAACTTTGAAACTACAGCTTATATTTTAACCTGTTGACTTAAATCACCTTTTTGTCACTTTTGTCTCATTTGTAGTGTTTTAATATGAAAGGCCAAATAATTTTTCTATGTTCATGCATGATAGTCACTAAAATCATTTAGCTGCATTAGTTAATAAGAGTCTGTCATCCAGAAAACTAGTTTGCATTTCTTTTGGGGGGAAGATTTTAATAATTAAACATAATCAATAGTGGAATTACCATTCTAGTAAATATCTGAATCTGAGAAAGATGTTGTCAATTTGTGCTTAGTGCCAGCACTGTTTATTCCATTAATGGCTCTGATTTTAACAAGCTTAATCATCTTTATAGGTTTCTCTCAGATTGCATCCCCTTTCCCTTTTTAATTGTGTGGCTCATATAAATGCCTCTGCGATTTAATTACTATGAGGCAGGAGGGAGATATGTATTTTTCCCTCTTGATACTAACATTAGGTAAGCCCCTTTGGTGATCTCTTGATCATGCATAGAGTGTGTGGGCTGCATAGTTTTTAAAAAGCACATCTGATTAAAGAAAAAAAGGACAAATTCCTCAGTCTTAATTTCAGGACTCAAAGGAACTGTGCTTGCTTTGTACCTGGCTCAGCACTGGTTCGCTTCTGTTCCTTTGGTGCTTTGATAAAGCAGGGAGGACAGCTGCTGGAGGGGAGGGTGGTCAGCAAACTTATTCAGGCCGAATCCCCGCCGTGGCACAGCCCTGTATAAATGACCACCGGACCCATCTCACCTGTGGTGTGCTTGTCAGGATGAAAACACTGCATGGTTCCCCCTGGTAGTTTCTACAGGAACGTCTTTGTCTGATTCTTCCAGCCTCCCTTTGAACAGCAATTGCTGTGGGCCCCTGTTCCCCTCCCTCTGAAGGTTTGGCCACTTTGAACATTAATGGCGGTTAAGGGCGCCAGAAGAGGAGCTTGTACTCCAAAGTGACCACTTCTCCAGGATATATCACCACATGCCTCAGGATGCAGACAAAAGGGAGGACTGGCTCTCTTTGGATCTTTCCCCTTCCTCATCCCCTAGCCTGCTTTAGGTGTCCTGGAAACCCTGCCCTGCCTGCAACCTACTGATGCTTTAAACCAGTGGTCCCAACCTTTTTGGCACCTGGGACTGGTTTTCCATGGCCTGATGGGTGGGTGGTGGGTGGAACTCTGCAGCCCAGTCCAAGGCCCAGGGGTTGGGAACCGCAGCTTTAAACAATCATGGGGAGACGATATAGCTGGGCTTAAATATTTATAATTAGTTTCCTGTTATTTCTTATAACAAAAGCAAAAAAAAAAAAATACCTTTGCTTATAGCTTCTGACTTCAGATTTGCAAATTGTGTATACATTTAGTGGAGATGAAATTTACTGACAATTAAATTGGTTTCTGGGAAGCGTCTGTAGCCCTCACCTCCTGCACCTGAATCTGCACACCCAGGGCTGTGGGAAGAGCCGGCAGCCCATGACGAGTGGACCACAGGAGCGGGCAGGGCACGGCGCGGGTGGACTATGGGTGCAGGAGGACCTCAGGTGTGGGTGGACCACGGGTGCTGCCCAGCTTCCACTTCTGCCCTAAAGGGTGCTCTCCTGCGGGAAGGCAGCCAAGCACGACAGCGCTTCTCTTGCTGCGTTTCATGCATTGTGCTTTGAAAATCTTTAATAAACAGAATGTCATGCAAGAATGAAAGGACATAAACAAACCTCTCTGCAAAACCTCACTTCCACTTTCTGCAACGTCGCTGCTTGTTATCTGTTCTGCTGCAGCGCTCGAGACTGGCAGGCTCTTGCCAGGCAGCATCGGTGTGGGACGCAGAGGGCCCACCCTCGCGGCCTCCCCTCCGCCGGGTGCACCTGCCAGCCTCGTGGGCAGGAGTGACTACAGGGCAGAGGAAATTTTTTGCACCTCCACAAAAATTAAAAAAAAAAAGAAAACAACAGAATGAAGGTTATTTTTCTTCAGTGTGTAAATTAAAGGGTGGGCAGGTGCAAAGGCTCGGAGCTAATGATGAATTCTGATGTCCCACCTGTCAGGTGAGGACAGAAAACCTGTCCGGCCCCCTTCTGCGGCTGTCTGGTTTGGGGGCCCAGGGAGGACATCTTGTGCAAGACTCTTGCTTGCTTTGGGAATGAGGACTTTAAATATCCATAAATATCCATAAAATATTCTTCCTAGGGTGGGGAGGGGAGGGAAAGGCTGAGAGAAAAGGGGTGACATACCTGCATCAGGTGAACTAACAGGAAAGTGCATTTCCGTCTTCACTCGGAAAAAGTGTGTCCGGGTTGTGGAATGAGACTAATGTTAACTCTGCAGTTGGGAGATGCACACAGCTCGGTGCTGTCAGAGGCGAGTCTCGTGCACATCCCGGTGGCTGGCGAGCGGCTGCTCTGCAGAATCCTCCAGGAGCAGCTGAACGGAACGCAGGAGCTGAGTCCTGGCTTTCCGCTTCACTCAGTGCCGGCCCAGGTTGCTGCTGTGTGAGAACAGTACCCATCATCATCATAATCATACAGATAATCATGTTTAATAGTAACAAATGTGATAAAAACTGTTCCGACAGATGACACACACCTCCCCGCCATAATGAGCTGTGCACTTACCACTCGTGGAGTCAGGGCTTCATATATACCGATGTCCCAAAGTTGAGCTACATCAGCGTCACCTGGCGGGATTGCGGAAACACAGCCTGCCGCGCCCACAGCCCGGAGTTTCTGATTCGGCAGGCCCTGGGCTGAGGATTTGCATCTGAAACCAGTTTCCAGGTCACGCTGACCTTGCTGAACCAGGGACCACACTTGGAGAACCACTGATCTAAATTAACTAATTTAATCCTTATAACAAGCCTATAAACTACCAGCACTTATTATCTCCATTTTACAGTTGAGAAAGCCCAGACGTAGAGGGTTTAACCAACGTGCTGATACTCCGGTCAGAGTGAGTCGGCCTCTGACGCCCGTGACGGTAACCACATGCTCCACGCCACACAGACGCCCGCTGCAGTCTGCAAAGGTGGCCTTGCACTGAAGTACCATCTTAGAGCCCCCAGACACACGGTGTTTAGTGAGGCCCCAAAAACCCAGCAGTTGGTCTTGGCCTTTGAAACTACCTTAGTGTTCCCATAATCCCTCAGCACTCCCACAATCCCTTTGTATTCCCACAATCCCTTAATGTTTCCCATAATCCCTCAGCACTCCCACAATCCCTTTGTATTCCCACAATCCCTTAATGTTTCCCACAATCCCTTGGCACTCCCACAATCCCTTTGTATTCCCACAATCCCTTAATGTTTCCCACAATCCCTTAGCACTCCCACAATCCCTTTGTATTCCCACAGTCCCTTAATGTTTCCCACAATCCCTTAGCACTCCCACAATCCCTTTGTATTCCCACAATCCCTTAATGTTTCCCACAATCCCTTAGCATTCCCATAATCCCTCAGGGCTCTCATAATCACAGTGAGCTTTTCCTTTGTGCTGAGCATGTGGGGCACCAAATGCTGATAATGGACTTGCAGCTCTACTTGATGGCCTAGTAATAAACCTGAATTCACCGATAAAACTTGTTCTATGGGTACATCTGCTCTTTTTAGGAAGAGGGCTCAGACAGTAGGCTTTGTTGAGATCAAAGAAAGGTACCAGGTGTTATTTCTACTGTTTTTTGCCTAAAAGTAACTTCACCTCCCTATTCTCATAGAAAGTAAGTTTTCAGAGCACAGTAACCATTGCTATTGATTTTAAATATTGATCTCTTTCATTTGTGTATTTTCATTCTAAGTGTCATGATTTCATTTAAAAAATCTTGAATGATAGATTGAATCTCAAGATCAGCCCTAAACCACCTGGAAGAAAGCTTAGAATTGGAAAGCCAGGAAACTGAATGGGTCCTTTATAATTCGAATGTTCTAGAACTAGTTGGAGTCACAGGAGTATCCTTCATCCATTATAAATATGTACTTGGTATTCGCAAAGGTTTCTTGTTTATCATTAAACATCCATTTTCAGACTCTGAATCTGGTCTCCAGACAAATGACAGTCTCTTCTGTTTCCTGTAAAGCAGAGGTCCCCAACCTATGGTGAGTTGTATAATTATTTCATTATATGTTACAATGTAATAATAATAGAAATAAAGTGCACAATAATTGTAATGTGCTTGAATCATCCCAAAACCATCTCCTCTATCCCCGATCAGTGGAAAAATTGTCTTCTGTTAAAATGGTCCCTGGTTCCAAAAAGTTTGGGGATCACTGTTCTAAAGGAATTAAACTCTAAAGTAACAAATGATACAATCTAGATTGTCTATATGGCCCATCTTGGAAGCAAAAGCATTCTTTTACCTGGATAACTTTTCTGATTTGCAAGATGCATATATGTCAATGTACATATGACACCTTCCTATGGCTTGGATGTTTGTGTTCTCCAAACCTCATGTTGAAATCTGACCCCCTGTGTTGGAGATGGGGACTAATGGGAAGTGTTTGGGTCATGGGGTGATCCCTCATGACTAGACTGATGCTGTCCTCTGGGGGTGAGTGAGTTCTCACTCTATTAGTTCCCAGGAGAGCTGTTGTTAAAGAGAACCTGGCATGTCACTGCTCTGTTCTCGCTTCCTCTCTTGCCATGTGATGTCTGCACACACCAGCTCTTCCTCACCTTCCACTGTGAGTGGAAGCAGCCTGAGGCCCTCACCAGAGGCAGATGCCCAATCTTGAACTTTTCAGTTATCAAAATCCTGAGCCAAATCAACGTTTTTTCTTTATAAATTTCCCTGCCTCAGATATTCCTTTCTAGCAACACAAAAAGGGCAAAGACACACCCAGATGAAATAAAGAGAAATAAAAAGCCTTTCCAAACTTAGTTGTTTACAACAGCAAGTGTTTATTCTCACACCCTCTGGCCTGCAGGTCACCCAGTGTCGGCTGACATGGGCTGGGCAGGGCTGAGCAGCTGAAGGCAGCAGCCACTGGGGTCTTGCTCTTCTCACGGAGGAGGAGGGGAGCACAAGGTGCCGGCCACACCACATAGCACACGGCAGGCCGCTGCTGCTTCATGCCTGCTGAGTTCACTGGGCAAAGCCAGGTTCACGGCCGAGCCTGCCTCAAACAGTCAGGGAAGTACATTCTCCTTGAGCGGAAGGAGGAGGGAGGAAGAGAATGTTTGCTGAACAATTATCTGCACTGTCAAACTTTCCTGTGTCATAGTTCCATTAAAAAACCAATCACTTTGATGACAAATAAATTAAACTGGTAATTTGCATAGTTTTAACTTATTAGTTGCTTTCTTGCTGGAAAAAGTTAGCTCTAGGGTATGAAGTGGTTGAATGTTGGCAGTTTTAATATTTTTCGATTTGATTCACAGTAGTTTGCAAATTCCCTGCAGCAGTCAGTGTGTGTTCTGCAAAGGGGCCTCTCAGTCTCTTTTTACCTACTTTAGTTTTACCATAATTGGGATACACAGGTTTTAGCCACAGGACACCAAAGCTGAGAATTGTTTCAGGCAAAAACATCTATGATATCAGTTAAAAAGAAAAATCATACCACCTTTATGAAAAGAGCTACGTGAAACAATTTGTGTTGGGCTAATTTTTTCATTTTTAGCTGCTTTTAGGACTTGGGCTTAGGCTGTGATCATACTGAGATTGGCTGGCTTGAAAAGATCATTATTTTCTTAGTCACAGGTGCAGGATATTAGGGTGGGGCCAATCTCAGACTGCTCAGCTTGGCCCCCTCCTGGAAAGCTTGATGGCCCTGAGCCTAGAGCACCGGGAGAGAAGTGGGGAGGAAAGTAGTGTATCTTCTGGAAATCAGTGTGTCTTACAGGTATGGGGTGGCTCTGAGATGTCTGGACCTTCCCTCTGTTGTGCCTGATCTGAGAGTCACTAAGACAATGACTCTTAATTTTCTCTGGGGCCTGGGCCTCTTGGAGAGTATGATGGAAGCTACGGGTTTCCTCTCCAGGGACACATCCACACACGTACATATGCAAAGGTTAACATGCTTTAACAGCCCTTTGAAATGCAATCCCTGAATCCCACATTGTTTTCTGGAATTTTAGATGCAAACTGATGTAGACACTAAGATTTTCAGTATAGGGACATATAATTTTAAGTTCTTATTTAGATTTACCAACATTTATTGATTTCTGTCACACACTGGGCTCATTGTTTCATCTTGAGGTATATCTTTTAGCATTTCTTTCAGCAAAGGTTCCTATGAGTAGTAGTTCGTGTCTACGTGTATCTGAACGTGTCTTGGTTTCACCTTTACTCTTGAATAGTAAAGTAGGTAGACTTGGCAAGCTAAGCTCACAGGTATTTGTCCTTGGCACCAGGAAGGTGTCATTCTATTGTCCCCTGATGGCAGAAGCTCCCATTCATTTGGTCTGTCACACTGGGTTGGTTTCTTCCATCAGCTGGATTTCCTTGTGCCGTTTGTGACTTCCGTTTGAGAGCTCGTCGTACTTTGTGGAGTTTCCTCCTGCAGGCATCTCTCTGCCTCTCTCAGGCTCCTTTTTGGGCTGTTTCATGGTTTTGGGTCGGTGGAGCGATGCTGGTCGCTCCGGGGAGTGGGGAGAATGGATCCGGTTCAAGGCCTTCGGCATGGGTGGGACATGTCGGCCTCAACGTGCTCCTGGCTTCCTAAGAACCGGGTGGCTTTGACCTCAGCTTACTGTTTTGGGCTCACGCAGGGGTTCCTCTTGTTTTGAGTGAGACTGTGTATTTTAAAATATATGTATAAAATATTTAGTCTCTCGCTTCAGCAAACTTGGCGGGAGGCGTAGGAGGTGAGTTTCTGTGTGTGTGTCCTTCATGCCGAATGGCGGCCCTCGCAAAGACATGTCGATATCTTGACCCCCAGATTCCGTGAACATGACCTTATTTGGAATGAGAGTCTTTGTAGATGCGATTAGTTAATGATCTTGAGATGAGATCATCCTGGGTTACTCAGGCGGGCCCTCAGTCCAGTGACAAGTGTCCTTACAAGACACAGCAGAGGAGGCTGTGTGGTGCTGGAGGCAGAGATTGGCGAGATGTGGCCACAGCTGAGGGATGCCTGGACCACGAGGGGAGGCGGAAGGATTCTCCCTGGGGCCTCCAGAGGGTGTGTGGCCCTGCGGGCACCTTGATTTGACTTCAGATTTCTGGCCCCCAGGACTGTGAGAGGCTACATTTCTGTAGTCTTGAGACAGCAAGTTGTGGTGATTTGCTACAGCAGCCCTGGGCTGAGAGATCAGCTTTAGTGAAAATTAAGCGAGCCGGGCTGAGACTGTGACTTTGTCCTCGCTCCGTCCTAGCACACGGCCCTCCTCTGGCACCACACATACTCCCAGCCCTGGCGAGAGAGCCATGTCTGCTCTTCCAGTTCGCATGGTGTGCGTGGCGTTGTCTTTCTGGAGTTCTGCCTTTCCCCAAACGTCCCTGTGGCTCTTCCGCGTTTTGGAGACATATTCTAAAACCTCATATGTTGAGGTTTTTGGTCACATCTCTGGCAACACAGCTGAAGGAAGAAGGTATGAGCTGATCAAAAAGGAAAAGAAAAGCTGCAAAATCTATAGTGTTAGTATTCAGAGGAGATTTTCCGGTAGAATCATGCTGAAATTTTTTCAATAAATTAATTTTACAGACTTTTAGGGGCTAGCTTTTAGATTAACAGTGATATTACTTGAATTTAAATTCAACCCATTAAATCATCCATTATACTGTTGTTGCAACATGATGTGTTTAATGCTGATGACATACACAGATACAAAGAAACCACATGAGGAAGCTGTTTGCTTTGCTGTTCTGGGCGACCTGGGCCAACAGCTTAATACGATTTACCCCAAGTGGTTCAGGGGGAGCGGGAGCTGTCGGAAGAGGGAATGAGCAACCGCGGGATCAGGTCTGCGCTGTCCGGGCGTCCTTCAGTGCGGGACGGAGAAGGAACGTCCACACTCACCAAGCCCAGTAAGAACATCACTTCCTTGCATGCGTCTCTTTTCCAAAAAGGCAGCGTATTAGCACTACTGTTCTGCCTCTTAGTTTTTTCACCTGATCTGTCCTGTAGACCACGTTATAGCCGTAGACAGATGCTCTCTATTCCTTTCACAGCTGCATAGTATTTTGTTGCCTCTGGTGTAGTCCACGGCACCCCCAACTGATGGGCATTTAAGTTGTTAACAACCTTTGCAGTCATGAACAGCATTTAGCAAATAGCCTTGTGAATATGTCATTTTGTGTCTGCAGTGTCACTGCGGTGCAGGCTCCTACACGTGGGTTGATGGGTCAGAGGGGTAACACGCATGTAACTCCGCCAGCTCCCGCCAGTCCCTCTCCAAGGCCCTGGACCATTTCCGTCCCCACCAGCAACGTGTGACATGCCTGTTTCCCTCAAGCCCTGCCAACAGCGTGTGCTGTCGAGCTGTTAGATTTGCGCTGATCTGATTGATGAGAAATGGCATCTCTGTGTAGTCTCAACAAGTGATTCTTTTATTCTTACCAAGGTTGAGCATCGTTTCCTAAGTGTGTCGTCTGCATTTCTTTCTAAGGAACTGTCTCTTCGCATGTCTTGCCCATGTCTCTATCAGGGCACGCACGCTTTATTTTTGAGGGTGAAAACTACTTTTCTTCCCTTTTTTCCCTTCTGCCATCATTGACTGTGAGGAGGTGGTGGGAACCATGGAATAACAGGGCCTATCAGAACAGAATCATTGTGCTTACGCAGTGACCAATGTTATTTAAAGGGTTTCTGCCAAGCCACGATTTCCACAACTGTCAGTGAATCTAATGACTAATATTTCATGGCCTCAACACTCCCCGACCAAAGACCACCAGGAGCACGCAGCTGTGGTTGACAAGTTGGGTTTGTTACTTGTGGCAGTGCAGGACAATGCACACCACCAGGAACCACGCACAACACTGGGACACACGGGCAAGGCAGTGAGAGGGAGTTAGAGAGGACCGGTAGGATTTGGGCTTCGGTTGCGTGATTTGGGGGAGGTTTAAGAAAGTAGAGCTTTGCTCTGGATTGGATACTGTCTGGAAGTGGGGCTAATTCTATGACTGGGTATCTTAATAAATCTCATCTAATGGAGGGAAGACCAGACCAAGGCTAAAGCTATAATTGGTAGAGAATTGCCTGGCCTTCATATTAGCCTGGATGGGGTAGGTTGGCTCTTTTGTGGCCCAGAAAATGTCTGTGTTTTGTTCGTGCTGAAACATGACTAGGGGTGGTCTTGTTCATGTCTTGATCCATCCTGGTCACAACGTGGCCTTGTCTGCCGAGACGCTTTGTGAAATGGTTTGTGTTCAGCAGGAGAACAGCAAAGCCCTGCCGGGCCAGCTCACGGCAGCGCCAACAGCTGGACAGCAACGCCGGGCCAGCCGCTGCATGTCCGGCAGCTCTGCTCCTCTCAGTCAGTGTCTGCAGTGGACTCGGGTCCTGTCACCAAGTGTCAAGTGACCTATTTGCAATGTTTAGTGATTGTAATCCTGAGGAAAGGGACCGTGCCCACCCCTTGGCATGTATTTTACGTCATGCTCTGTGACATCTCATGCACGGGCCTCTGTGTTCCACCTGAGAGAGGGCCAGGGTCCAGCCCCGAGCTCGTCCGTCTTTCTGCTGAGCCTCTCCGTGTGCAGAAGTTCTCGTTTAAAATGATTTCATCTGCGGGAGAGGGATCTGGATCAGAGAAGATCTGACTCAGGAGGGAGAAAAGGAGAGGATGGGGGATGTCACTAGGCCTGGGGGCCGTGGGTATCAGCTCCAGGATGGGAATTTGGGGGGCTGGGAATCCCCCCACTTTCCTACAGTTTCCTTAAAATTCCTGCTTCTCACCCACCCTGCTTCTAAAAGTGTATCTGGCTCTAGGATAAATATAAATGAATAATAAACCAGAGAAGAGACGCTTGAAATTGGAACAAAAAGTCACTATGACATTTTGGAAGGGTCTGACAAGGAGAGGGCAGTTACAACGCGCCCTGCTGTGCCCCTTGGGGTGGCCGGAACCTCAATGGAAGGCGGAAGATGCAGGAACGCCTGCAGATGTAAACAATTCGTATATGTCGGGTTTTAAAAATGACATATTAGACCAATAAGAAAATAGGCGTTTAGCTAATTAGAAATAGCACTACACACTTGAACACTGAAAATGGGAATTACAACCACCTGGAAAGTTATATCACATTTCTGAACTTTTCTCATTTGCAAGAAATTTCTCATATAGTTGGATAATGATTGAATGTGGAAATGTGTTTTTACAGCATCTGGTACACTTCCTGGCACACCAGAAATACACAGTAAGTACTAGTCAACCACACTAATAATGAATCTGCAATTTCTGCCTCCATGAAAATATTTTCTGCATCTCTAATTATGGATATGGCCATATTCCCTCTTCATAAAGTGATTCTGAGTTGTAGTGCAAAGGTCATGAGTGGGTTTTTCTACTAGCCTGGATGCTAAAAGTTAAAAATAGGCTGCAGGGTCTGCAGAGCCACAGGGAGGCCTCGCGCTTTACATCCTCTCAGGAAAAGAAGTCGCAGCCTGTGAGGCCGCCCACAGAGCCCCGTGTGCCGTGTGGCCTCGGCTCCTGGACCCACCAGGTAGGTGTGGAGCCAAATCTTCACTGTGAGAGTCTCACCTGAGTGTGGTCCCACCCACGTCCGAAGGACACTGCCCGGCGTTGATTCTCCTGCCTTAAAGATGCCTGAGAGGGAGTGTGTCCTCCTGTCCTCGCGTCCTCGGAGCCCAGGGCGGGAGAGGCTGGAACCCGGGTCCCCACAGCTGGGTGCTGAAGTGGACAGCGCCTCCCTGTGCCTCAGCACCCTGACTCCACCGAGTGTCCCCTGGAACAGAATTGCTATCACCCCCGTCACGCCCCCAGGAGCTAGAGCTGATGCCCCCTGGCAGGGGAAATGTCACTTTGGAAGGAAAAGAAGGAAGCTGTGGGTACTTGGAACTTACCTGAGTGGATTCAGCCTTTTCCAGCAGAGACACAAGTTCTGTCCTCTGTCTCAGCCTCCCCGCTGCACACTGTGCCTGTCCTGGAATGGGGGGAGTTTTCTGAGCTTAGTGAGTAGAACCAACAAAACCAGTATTTAAAAAAAATAACTTCTATGGCTTCCATTTAGCAACCTCCAAGAAGAATCTAATTAACAATGTTTTCTGTCACTTTTGTCAGGACTAGACCATGCTGTGCCCTAGTCTAAGGCATCGACCGCTTGGTTACTGATAGTGAAGTTAATCACCAATCGTATTCTGAGCATGGCCCAAAGTTGCAAGTTTGTACCTTTGGGAGTGATGTAGAAATGTACAATATAAATTTTAGATGGCTTTTTTCTTTTTAAACATGAAATACTTTGAGGATGGAAATAGTTACCTGGAGACCTTGTGATTGAAAGTCTTGGCTGAAGTCTTAAATAATCCAGAATGATCGACTGACCCTGGCTACACTGCGCTATGCAAATGGATGGCCCCCAAAGAGGTCCCTGTCCCAACCCTCAGAGCCTGTGGCCATGTTAGGTTACGTGGCAAAGGGAAATTAATGCTGCAGATGGAATTACGTTTGGTAGTCAGCTGACCTTAACAGAGAGACTATTGCAGATTATCTGGGTGGGCTCAGGGTAATCATAAGCATCCTTGAATGTGGGAGAGGGAGTCAGAGAGTCAGGGTCAGGTGACGTGACCAGTGAAAGACTTGCTGCCCTTGCTGGCTGTAGAGATGCTGGCTCGGAGTGAAGGACTCTAGGTGGCCTCAGCAGCTGGGAAGGGCAAGGAAACGATTCTCCCCAGAGCCTCCGGAAGGAGCTGGCCCTGCCAGCACCCTGGCTTTAACCCAGGGAGCTGTGTGTCAGACGTCTGACCGCCAGAACCACAAGATGACCAATCTGTGCTGTTTTAGGCCACTGCGCTTGTGATGATTCTTTGCAGCAGCAACAGGGACGGATATCCACACCTGCCACATTCCAGGCTCTGTGCTGGGCCCTGCCACGGGGACTCATGGCCTGAGGGAGAGGCAGCCGTGGCGATGACCATGCCGCTGTGTGACTATCTAGAGTCTGGGTCCACGGCTCGCCTAGGTCCCACCCCGCAGTGCTGTGACAGCCTACCAGTGCCGTGCGTGGGAGAGGAAGCAGGGCTAGAAAATCACTGAACTTGGTGAAAAAGAAATCACTGAACTCAATGGAGAAGAAACAGCTATTTGAAATTGTTTATCTAACCTCCTCTTCGCTCCAGTAAATTGCATTACATACTTAAAAAGTCTTTTTTTACAACTGGCTAATTTGACTTTGACATTGTTACCAAACCCAAGAGGGGTCCAGACTAGGTCCCATCTCTCGCTGCACGAAGAGCCGGTGATTGAGACAATGAGGCTTGCCAAGGACAAAAGGAATTCTGATGCGAAAGATGTCTGTTGGGGGAAGGACAGAAATAGTCTCAAGTCCATCTCCTGGACTAAGGGCAGGGGCTTTTGTAGAGGCTGTGGAATGCAGGTTGGTTGCGGGGTTGGAAGTCGCAGGACCTTCAGGTGGTCTGACTCAGGATTGAGCTGTTGGTGACGGACGGTGAGTCCCGCGGGGAGGCAGGTTAAGTCTGCTTGTTAGGCGTGACTGGCGAAGGCTTAGGAAGGGATCATTTTGCAAGGCCGGTTACAACATTATAGAGCCACAATTTAACTCCTTTCCAACCAATTCCTTCTTCTTGTGGCCGACTTAAATGACTTTTGATCATTGTAATGAGATGTGAGGTTGTCCTGAGCATCTGTCCAAAGGGCCTGGTTACCCAGGGGGGTTGGGGGGTGGCGGCGAGCTCTGGGCTGCTGGAGGGCAGCAGTGTCCCTTGGCTTGTGGGTCTTGTGCTCTGCAGGAGGCCAGAGAGCCCCTCCTCCTTGTCAGTCATAGATACTGTTGCTTGGAACCATTGGGATTCCCACGTGGGAGCCACAGGAGCAAGGGGCAGCTTGGGATGGGGATGAGGCAGGAATACTGACGTCAGGGAAAGGAGGCCAAGCAGAGGGTCAGAGCAAAGAATAGGAACCTAAGTCTGGGCCCACACGGTGGCTCACCCTTGTATCCCAGCACTTTGGGAGGCTGAAGTGGGGGATCGTTTGAGGCCAGGAGTTAGAGACCAGCCTGGGCAACATAGTGAGACCTCATCTCTACAACACAGTAAAGTAAAAAAATTAGCTGAACTTTGTGTAGTGCGCCTGTAGTCCCAGCTACTGGGGAGGCCGCGGCAGGAGAATCACTTGAGCCCAGGAGTTTGAGGTTGCAGTGAGTGTGATGATGCCACTGCACTCCAGCCTTGGCAGCAGAGCAAGATCCCATCTCAAACGAACAAACAAATAAATACAAAACCAAAAACAAAAAGCATAAACTGATAGGCCGAGGGAAATCACAGGCACAGCTTTGCCGAGGTCAGAGGGAGTGCTGTGGGGCGGGGGAGGATTGCCATCGCAGACAGCGAGGACGCGTCTCACTTCGGCAGACAGCTGGGCCAGGCCGTCGTCTGCTCCCCATCTGCGTGAACCAGGTGGAGCCGCAGGCCTGGGGTCAGCACCACCTTGGCCCTGGAGCTGCGTGTCCCACCACCGCACAGCGCCCATCGTTTCCCTCAGGTGTGTGAGAGGCCGTTGGGCAGGTGACTGTGCTGCAGACCCGCCCACAATCCGTCACTGCTCCTCAGCATGAATCCAGCAGCTGCTGGCGCCTCGCCTTGTAAGGTGAGCTTTCTTCTATCCACGTTCCCAACTGTGGAAAGCTCCTCTTTGCCCATTTATCCTCCCATACTCCTCTAATCGCTTGAGCTGGTGGTGCATAATGGGTGTGCTTTTTGTTTTTTAGATGATTCTCTTTCTGTGTTTTCCTTAGTAGCCCGCCTAACTCCATCCATTCATCGTCCACCCTTGCTGCTGTGTGACGACTTGGTGCCTGCTGTTTCCACATGAGGGAGACGCTGTCCCTGCCCCCCTGGAGTTTATATTCCAGTAGGAGAAAAAAATGTGCGAATGAGTCAGTGAATCCATAATTTCAGGATGTGCTGGTGCCCCGAGGGCACTGTTTATAGCAGGCGACACCTCTTGGTGCTGGGAGGAGGTGGAGGGGAGCCAGGGGACACAAAGATGGCGCAATGGAACCATGAGGGAGCCTCCCCTTGGAGTCCAGGTCGAGGTGAGCAAAGTCGTGGGCTCTGTACTGAGGTGTCCTGTCCCACACACATGAACCCCCCTCCATATTTTATACAAATTATCAAGATATTTCCAGCCAAAGTAGAATTTGGGGGAGGGTTGGACTGTCCAGGCGATTGCCATGCAGTTTTGCACGTGGAGGCAAAGACTGGGTGGAAGCCTTCCTGCGTGAACACTGCTTAAAACTAACCTATTTGCAGAAAGCAGCCACTACAGACGGCTAATATTAAAGATGCTGCTTAGAGCAAAGTTTTGACTTAGGGTTGAAATTGGTTGAGATGTGTGGTGATGGCCCCCAGTGGGGCAGGAATGAGAAAAATGTCGTGATCCCATAATACACCCATAATAACAGAAGCATTAATTTACCAAATAACGGGTTCTTTATATTTTGCACAGAGATGGCTCTGACAGAACAGCTAGTGCATAAGATATGAAAGGAACAATCTTTCCAGGTAATGTAGGGAAAAATGTAATTTTGCAACACTTGATAGAGCAAGAGGCTAGAAATTGAGATTGAGGGAGAATGTTGTTCTCTATTAAAGAGCATGAATAGTACATGCAGAGAAAATATCTCCTGTTCTTTTTTTTTCCCCTTTCATTTTAAGAATTAAAAATGTAAAACTTAAAATGCAGGGAGACTGTATTAAGGTCCTGTTCTACGCAGGGTAGAAAATGGACAAGGTGATTCAGATGGTACAGACTAAATTTAGCTTTTTGTATGAGTAGCTCATAAAATTTCTTACTGAGTAAAAATTAAATGAATAAATGAAAGACAATTCTCCCCCAACGCAGGGGAAATTAGAAATTCTATTTTTAAAGAAAATACTGTAGGATGTCTTGGTTATCTATAATATAATAAATTACCCCAAGGCGTAGTGGATTCACGTAACACAGCTTTATTACCTCAGGTTTCTGTAGGTCAGGAGCCTGGGTGCCGCTGCCTCAGTCTCCCGGTGGCTGCAGCCTCATCTGCAGGCTCCGCAGGGAAATTCTCCTTCCAGGCTCACTGATGCGGTTGCTGGCAGGACGCGGCTCCTTGCTGGCTGCCGTCCCCAGGCTGCCTCGTTCCTCGCCACGCGGGCCTCTCCGCAGGCAGCGGGCGGCAGGGGAGCTGCATCCTCAGAGCGAGCGGGACAGGAGGCATGGAGGACGGAAGCCACAGTCTCTTTGTGAGAGACAAGTGACATCCATAACTTTTGCTTTTTCTAGAAGCCACTTACTAGGTCCAGGCCGTGCCTGGGGGGAGGGAATTACACAGGGGAGATGAGCTGGAGGTGGGCTCACGGGAGGCTCACTGTAGAGGCTGCCGCCCTTCCACACATCACTGCCTGTTCATGCCACTTAAGCAGAGAAATCGGAAGTGAGTCTGTATTATTTTATGGAACAACTGAAAGAATATTTTGAGCAAAAATACGTCTTGATAGATATGAAAGAGGGAGGAAGGGAAGTGGTGAGTTCTTTGGGGGATTCCAGGCCGAGCATTAGATCTCACAACACTTTGAATAAATTCTTAACAGCTGGACATAACTGCCTTTCCCTCCCGGCCGTTGGAGCAGGCACTGTGCAAGGCCATTAGTTTCCGCTTCCAGAGTCCTGGCTGTCGGCAGCTGCGTGTTTGGAGGCCCCTGTTACACCCCACTGAGGTCCCCCCAACCGTCCCCTGCGCTTACTGCTGTCAGAGGAGGGAGTGACTAAGGGGTAGACGCCGCAGCTGTGACTTCCAGGTTACACACTCAGGGGATCAAGGAAAGTAAGCGACTGCATTTTCCTAAAACCAAATTTATTTATATTTTTCTAAATCGTAGTTGGCTTTGTTCTCCAACCACTGTTCACTAGTTGCATGAGTTTCAGGGGAGGAGGGGTGAGCTTTTCCAGTGACAGCGCATCAGGGAGTGGCCTTGGGTCCTTGACTGTCACGTGTCCACTTGCAGCTGCTCTGACAGGCCCCTGGGGTCTGAGGAGCAGTCACTGTGTCTGTCTGTGAGGCCCCTCGGGGCCGGGCCTCTTCCTGAGCCTGGAGGCCACATGGGACTCGCGCTGTCGCTCTTGAAGCTCGAGGCAGCTCTGGGAGGCCGCACAGGGTGCTGTGTGCCCAGACTCGCACGCAGCCGTCTCCTCTGGGGCGGGCATCTTCCGGAGCTCCGCCGGGGCCGGGGCGCAGGTCCTCCTGCCCCTGGGACCCCACAAGACTCCCCGGCCCGCTGAGGAGTCCCCTCCTCTGGGCCACTTGGGGTGTGGGCGGGAAGGAGCCCTTTCTCAGACCCCTGCCCCTGTCTCCACCTCCCCTTGATCTTTCTTCTCAGCGAGTCCTTTCTGGCCTGAGAGTGGAAGCAGAGCTCTGAGCCCTCGCAGATTTCCCCAAATCTCCTGTGCCTGATCTAAGCGCTTTCTGTTTCCCTCAGGGCCCTGCTTTGAAATTCAAAAGACAAAGGATCTCCTGCTTCCTCTGCTTTCTGCAGGCTGCAGATTTCCGCAGGGTCGGCTGGGGATGGCAGTGATGGGGCAGAGTTCTGGGGGGCTTGAATGGCCACGTGTGTGCGCACGCATGTGTGAGCGAGTGTGTGACTGTGCGCAGGAGTGAGTGAGTGTGTGAGTGGATGTGTGTACACGGGTCAACATCTGACAGGCACTTCCCGGCCACACAGAGAACATCATGACATCTCCAGCCCTACCTGCAGTTTGATGAAAGCAACGGGGCCAAGGACTGCCAGGAGGCTGGGGAATGTTGAAGAGTGGAGGCTAAAAATAGGAAACATGCGTGGTGGTTTGGCGCAACCCGTTTGACAGAGCGAAGGGGAACAGGCAGACATGTTTCCCTCTCTCCCCCATTGGGAGCGGCTGGCAGCGGCCCAGAGGAGGGTGGGTGTCCAGGGAGGGAGGGAAGGCGGGAGGGGACTGGCTGTTGTCCCTAGGCCTCTGTGCAGTTGGACAGAAGTCCCTGCGAGCCCCACGGTTCATCCGAGGACATTTGGATTAGTTCATGTTTTCAACTGTGCAACTATTCTGGAAGGTTCTGGGCTGAGGAGAATCTACCTCTTCATAACTGTGCATAAAGAGAAATGACCACTTAAGATTTATAAACAAAATGTTATTGCCAAATTTTTACCCAAATATTAAATCAAAATCCATACTTTGATTCTAGTAGAAGAATTAAATGATAAACTTACACAGACAATGACTTTTTTTAGATTTTCTATTTTTTTTTTTTTTAATTTAGAGATGGGGTTTTGCTCTGTTGCCCAGGCTGGAGTGCAGTGGTGGGATGATAGCTCACTGCAACCTTGAATTCCTGGGCTGAAGCCATCCTTCTGCCTCAGCCTCCCGAGTAGCTAGGACTACGGGTGCACGCCACCACACCCAGCTAATTTTTAAATTTTTTTGTAGAGACAGGGTCTCACTATGTTGTCCAGGCTGTTCTTGAACTCCTGGCCTCAAGCGATCTTTCTGCCTCGGCCTCCCAAAGTGCTAGGATTACAGGTGTGAGCCACCGCACCTGGCCTAGATCGTGTATGTTTTATGATTTTTCCATCCTACTTCAGATTGCCACAGCCTTTGTTTATTGTAATCATTTTGCTCATTGATAGACTGTTGAGTCAGGCACGGGGAGTGCATTCTCACACTTAGTCTTCATCCTGGGCAATCTTGCATGGTAGGCGTTCCTATTAGCTGTACAGGCAAGGAAGTGAAAGCAGAGTGGGATGAAGCCGCATGCCCAGGTTCTCCCAGCAAGACAGGAGGGGAGCTGGGCTTTCGCAGGGCAGGTCATCTGACCTGAAAACCTCTGCTCTTTCCTCCCCGGCGTCTGCCTGGCTTCCCTGCTCTGCGTGGGGCGATACCATCTGCACCTGCTTCACAGCCCCTGACCCGGATGGAAGCTTTTGGAAGGTCGGACTTTGAACACAGTAGACAATCAATAAGTAATTTTAGAATTGAATAAAAAATTAAACATATATAAATTAAGTAATGTGGGTGATTAAATCTAAAAAAACAAATGGTTTTGTGTTGAGGCTGAAAGTCTTTTTTTTTTTTTAAATGCAGTGCTCTGTAAGAATCTGATATTTGGAAAGAAATAATAAGTTGCTAGAAATGCAAATTCATGACCTACCACAGACAACACTGGACTTCGGACAAATAATGTTTGTTCAAACAAGAGTGGTTTAGGGTTATGAATTATTTAATTTCTCCTTCAGCATGAAAAATAATTCAGATCTGATTGCATCTTTTTATAATGTCAAATGTGATATTTAACCATTTTCTCAGCATCCATGCTGGTGGGCACCAGGAGTCACTGGATACATGCTTACTCGCTGGTCCACTCCAGATTGGCGTGTTTCTCAGGGAGGTGGAGAAGGTTGCTGTACCCCAAATCTGAATACTTGGAAACACCATTCCCTTTTTGTTGAATATTAGCAGTGAGAACCATTAAGGATGCTGCAGGGCAGGGGCCACCTCCGAGGGCTGACGGGACGGCACAGAGCCGGGAGTGCCAGGCAGGTCTGCGGTGAGGGCCAGAACACCACGATGGAGAGAGGAGCTCTGCACAGGTTGTTCAATCCCAGCAGCAGCCCGGGGGGGGGGGGGGGTGCGACTATTAAGCCCCATTTCACAAATTGGTGAACTAAGTCTCAAAGAGGTAACGGAACTTCCTCAGGGCTCTATAAAGACACCAGAATTTGCACTCAGGTATTCTGGGTTTGGAACATATGATTTTTATCACAAAGCAATCCTGTCTGTCTTTGAAGTCTGGGCATTGATCTGAAAAGTCATGTACATTTTGCGTTCCATTCCACAGTACATATGCATTTAAAATAGTGTAAATTGTTCCTTACCAATCTTCAAAGTCTTGACATAAATTTGGTGCTCTGGGAGGAAGTCTCATGTTAATTACGTGGCTTCCCACACTCCCTGGTGTCTCATTCGTGGGATCATGCGGTTTGGAGCCCTGGGCCTGCGGGAGATGCCCACCCTCCAGGTTCCAGCTTTGTGCCCTGAGCAGGGAACAGTGGGCTTGGTCTATGTTAGCGATGAAGAAGGGATTCGCCTTCGCTGAGATCCACGTTACATCCCGAGATATTTGTGTGTTTAATAGCACCTCGGCTAAAGATATTGTCCACATACAACAGTGTTCTTTATGTGATTAACTTCTCCTTGAAATTATATTCCCTGAAAAATAGTGATGTGACCCTTGTGCCCAGCCTACCAGGAGGCTCAAGGCCAAACCTAGTGCTTGCTAATTCAGCACTAGTTTGAGAGTTAGCCACATACAACCATGAATATTTGGGAGGAAAATCTGATTAGTTGTGTATTTTCCTACTTTCTCTGAGTAGTTTCAGATCACTCAAGTATCTTTCATAGGTTTGCAAATGGAGATTTACCACAAACCTTTCTAAGTCTTTTCTGGAAGTACGTGGGTGTTGACATGTAAATGTAAGAACATAAATATCAATATTCCACTCATTACACAGACCTCACCATACACTACATTTTGTTATGAGGATGGCTGACGTGGCAACGTCCACGTTCTGTCTCTGTGTACCATGAGAAGCAGGTGTCGGTAAACCACAGCATACAGCCCTAATCTAGCCCTCTGCGTATGTTTGTAAAGGACATTTGATTTTGAGCACAGTCACATGCATTGTCTATGCATGGTCTACGGCTGCTTTTGTGTTACCAAGGCAGTTTAGTGGTTGCACCAGAGACCTTCCATATAGCCTGCAAATCCTAAAGCATTTACTACATGGCCCTTTACAGAAAAAGTTTGCTGACCACTGAAAGGAAATGTAAAAAGAAGGCAGCATTACAGAAATTCATGTCAAAATATAATTTCGGCTGAAGAGGCCAGATGGTAGGGACACATTTAATTATTTTTTTTTGCAGGTGGTGGGGGCACGTTGGGTTGGTGCACATTTCTACTGTAAACCACTTCCCTTTGCATATGGTATAGTGACAGGAGGTCTGGATTCGGAAAGCAGGTGTCCCAGTGCAAGCTCTGCCACTGGACCCCACAAGACACTCCAGCAGCCTCACCTACCTCTTAGCCGGGGTGAGAGGGTCAAAGGGAAATACGGAAACGAATTTCTTTAAAAGTGCTATTTTGTGGGGGATCAGGTCTAAGAACTGCATTGAGCCCTGGATGGTGGCATTTTTCAACAGCAGTTTGTTCAGGGATCCGTTTAAACCAAGAACTCTCTGCCATCTTCCCAATCTACCCTCAATTAGATTTTTGAAGTAGTTCGTTAAATTACATATTTATCACAACTTTCAATCCACATTATGAGTATGGGAGACAGTTACAATCCATTCATTCTGAGACTTGAGGGATGGAAATGACAACATATAGATATGGGAGCCACAAAAGGAAAACCAGTAGAGAATAGAAGTGGTCCTGTGTATAAATAGGACAAACCTATTTTTAAAATACTTGACTTCGCCAAATAATTTTCTTTTTTCCCATTTTGTCTGTAGTGTTTGGCTGTGTAGACATAGCCTTAGTTAACTAACTCATAAAATGTCACCAAGTTGAGAAAAATCTGTATTAAAATAAGATTTAAATGAATTTTCAATATGGATTGAATACAAGAACCCATAAAGATTTATAGCTATTATTTCAAACATCATTGAAATTAGACTTAATTATCTGTGCAATTTGCTGGAAATAGCATTTTTGATCAAGTATATGTCATTAATTTTAAAATAGAAATGTACTAAGCTGGTTTTTAAAAATTCCCCCAAACCATAATTTTTAAATTGCCTCTTTGAAAAAATCTCTCTTCTTTCTTTCCTCATCCATGTGTTCTGCCACCCCTAACTCTTAAGTTGACAGAGGTCCTTTTGGTTTGTTTGCTTATTCTTGTTTCGACCACGACAGTTTTGAGTGGCCAGATGGGTTCATGTGAGTGGTCGGGATTTTCACTTTAGAAGAAGAAAGGAAACAGCATCGCTCTGCAGATTTAGACTCTGAAAGGAAACAGGTTAATGGCGTTTTATCACTGGGCTTTGTTTGTTTGGACAAAAGTAATCTTGTATTTTCTCTGGGCATCCCTATGCCTATATTGCACAGAGAAAAGCTGAAATTTATCAGATTAATTAACCTGGATATTGCGACTGAGTAATCAGGCTCTGCAGTACAGTGCACTCACTGTCCTAAGGGTTCGTGTTCTATTGAGGTGACAATGTCAAGCATATGTAGCCAAAGCTCTTGAGACTGTGACTTGTTCTTCATGCTTTCCTTCTTCACGGAAATCTATTTCACAGTTTTCATGCTACAGTTCCCCATGGGTGGTTCCCAGCATGGACGGTGGTCTTCGTCCCGGCCTGCATCTGTCTTCACCAGAGCCAGTGGGTTAGTCACCTACTCACAGAGGTCCACGAGCACACCAAGGGAGGGGTCTCTGCACACCGTGCGCACCAGAGGGTGGGCTCGTGGGGACCATCTCGAATCTCCCAGAGGGGAGCGTAGTGAGTGAGCAGTTCGCCCTCAGGGAATCACCAAGGGCATTGTCTCAGGCTGTTCATGCTCCTGTCACAACATGCCTTAGACTGGGCAATTTATAAACAACAGAAATTTATTTCTTACAGTTCTGGAGGCTGAGAATTCCAAGGGCAAGGCGCCAGCGTTCAGTGTCTGGTGACGGCCTTCTTGCTGTGCCCTGCGTGGCAGAAGAGCAGAAGGACAAAAGAGCCTGGAGAGGCCCCTCAAACCCTCGGGGAGGTGCCAGTGCATTCATCAGTGTGGAGCCTCATGCCCCAACTACCTCCCAAAGGCCCCATCTCTTGACACTGTCACAGTGGGATGTAGGTTCCAACATGCGAATTTGGGGGACACACTGAGACCGGAGCAGGCGTCATGACGGCTGCATTTTATTTTCTAGCTTCTCATGCGAGACCTTGAAAGGGCCTACATTCCTGTAAGACTGACTGGCCTCAACGTTGTCCTGCCTTTGAGCATTTTGAACTTTTGAGGTTAGCCCGCTTTTGACGGCAGGGTCTGGGCACACATTTCCCTGTTGCATTGGGGGACCGGCGGAAAGAGCTCCCCTCTGCTTTGGTTCTGCAGAATTGACTTCTGGCTCCACGGAGTCGAAAGGGAAGAACCGGAGTGAATGAGGAGAACCGGGAACATGCCCTACGTGCTCTGCACTCAAATCATACTTTAGGTGACAGGAAAGGCGTGTCACCATCAAGAATGCTCAGAGCCCATGTTCACCAGACACATGCCCATCTTTCATGACAACCCAGATTCCAGGAGAATCGAGTTTGGTGCCACTACTGCATGGCAGTCTGGCAAACGCCAACTTGGGGAACGAAGTATTAGTGGCTTTACATTTCGTTAGATTCTCCCGAGGTCTCTAGATGACAGTTTTATCCTTTTTCTCCTTTGTTCTTAAGTGTGCTGTGCTCATTTAGAGCACAGCCAATTCAAAATCAACCTCTGCTGTGTTTCTGCAGCCTGTGCTCAGAGCATTGAGGTGATTCAACGAGGTAATTAACGCCAAACATGAAACAATCAGCATGTGTGGGTGATCAAGTCTAAATAATTCAGAAAGAAATACCCGATGTGTTTGGCATGTTTAGATACAGACTCTCACCTCGTTTGCCTTTACAACAGCCTCGTAGATTCCAGGTTGGTTTGTAGATTATGAATAATGAGCATATTACTCATGCCCGGAAAGCATGACATTTGCAAATCACATCATCGTTTCAGTCTTAAGAAAATCCCACATTATTCTGTTTTGACATATTTTGTTTTCAGGAAGGAGAGCGGTTATCTGTACAGGCTCACCTCAAAGCGCCTACAACTGATGGGGCATTATCATATTACATAAATAATTTAGGCATGAGTGTCATTACAGGTATAAATCACAAGGACAACCTATGCTGCCAGATTTGCCTGTGTTTGTAAATTTATATTGTGTTTGGGAAGGAAGGATGTAGCCTGCAGAGCTATTCCAGTGGCTCGAAGCTCACTAGCTGTTGGGAGCCAGGCAGCAAAACCAAGACGCGGCGGCTTCGCTGGCTGGTGTTGGAAAGAGCCGATGTTTACTGTGCAGACGGGAGGGGATCTATTTTAGCAGCTGGCTCTGGAGCCGCGTTCTCGCGTGCGTGGCTGAGCGCGGGGTGCGGGGCTCCAGGCGCAGGTGCGGGTTCTCTGCGTGTCTGGCCGGCCAGGTGAGGCTGAGCACGCTGCCAGAACCGCTTCCACAGAGAGCAGCGGATTCCTCGTGGGAAGAAAGCGGGCTTTTCTGTAGGGGAACGTTTTGAGGGGGCCTTCCCGTTGGTAAGTTCGAGATTTCTACATAAGCTGGTTCTGGCTCAAAGGAGGAGCGGGCGAGGAGCAGGGGCGGGAGGCTGCGCCGCCCCGTCCGCTGGGGCAGGCGGCTTTGTGCCACCGCGGCTGGAGAGCAGAGTGGGCCGTGGGTGTGGGGAAGCGGGCGACAGGGTGAGCCCGTCCGCAGAGACGTGGGGGCTCGTGAGAAGCTTCCTGCGGACAGGAAGGCCCGAGGGAGCCCCACGGGCGGTGGGGGCCAGGCTCTCCGCACCCGCCCTGCCGCCCTCCCCCGCGTTCCCGGGCTCTGCGGTGCCACAGCCCGCGTGGTCCTCCAGGGGCTTGCGGCGCAGGGTGCGGTCTGTGGACCCGCAAGCTGGCATTCCTGAGAGCTTAGACGTGCAGACCTACTGCGTCAAAGCGGGAGTCTAACAAGTTCCCCAAGTGAGGTGTTTGAGGCAGAGTTGCCCAGATTTCATGACGATTAGCATCGCCTGGGACACTTTTGAGACACGCAGATTCCAGGGACCCCCCTGCCCTCTGAGGCAGAATGTCGGCAGGGGCCTGGGAATCTGCCTTTCACCGGAGGATCCGCTGATTCTCACTAGCTGGCAAGTTTGGCAGGAAACTTCTTTAAGGGACAAAGGTAGGTTGTTTCCATGCCCCTGGGGTAAATGGAGGCAGGCGATGGGAGGTCAGCCACAGTGGCTGGCTGGGATGAGAGTGAACAGAGAGCAAAAATTATAATAAAAGATGAGGGAAAGATGTAAACCCACTGCCAGGAGCCCTCAGACAGCCTTGCCAATATTACACTGCTGCTGTCAAATGGGGAGGGGGCGTTCGCCAATATCTGGACAATAGCTGGAGACATTTTTGGTTGTCACAAGTGGGGGTGCTGCTGGCATCTGGTGGGCAGAGGCCAGGGATGATGGTCACCATGCTGCAGTGCGCAGGGCAGTCCCCGCGGCACTAGGCTGTCTGGCCCCAGATCTCAGCGGTGCCAACGCGGAGAAACCCAGGTTTGGGGCCGTGGCTGCAAGTGTGGTCCCAGCCAGCAGCCTCAGCATCACCTGGGAAGTCGGGGACTTGTTAGACACTGCAGGGTCAGGGGCTGCACTCCGTGTTGCAGCAAACACGCCAGGGGATTCCGATGCAAACTGCAGTCTGAGAGCAACTGCGGAGGTCGGCAGCGGGGGGCTCACACTTTGTCCGTACACGACGTGTGTCAGGTGTAGTAAGAGTGGCCTGAAAGTCGTGAGCGCTGGAGGATATCCGGGTTCAGCTGCAGATCCCGGCCGGTGCGGCCCCGTGTCAGCGCTCCCGAGAGACGGTCCGCACAAGGACTCGGCGCACTTCCCGGCATGGCTTGAGACCCAGGGACGTGCGAGCCTCCCCGGAGGTTCTTTCCGTTCTGTCCGAGTTGGAGGAGCACTGCGTGTGTTCTTCACCCAGATGAAGGTCACTGTTTCCTCTGTTCCTGTCTCTGGCTGCCAATGACTTTTTTTCTTTCCAATTTAAAGCTATACTTGATATTCAATTTAACCTGATTTCACGGGTATATACTGGTGGGTATATATACCCTAGGGCCATAATCTCCCCGTTCCTCTGCACAGAGCCCACAGCCTTCTGGAGAGGCGCCTCGGGGCCTGTGCCAGCAGTGGCTGGTGCCTTTGCTTTCAAGCTGGGCTGGTTCTTGCTCTTCTCTTCCCCCAACCAGATAAGCTCTGTTTTTAACTGTTGCATGAACTGGGCTTCTAGGGGAATAAAAGCTTTGCTCCGCTGAATAAGGACAGCGCTTCCCAACTTTTTTCATGTCCCAGCACACACAGAGAACAGAGGTATTTATACAGACAGGGGTAAGTTACGGGGGCTTTGGAGCCTTTGGCCACACTCCTTGGAGGCTAGAAAGTGTGTATGACCCCATCAGCCACCCAGCGGACGAGGGATTGCTACATCCTGGCAGAACCATGTGCCCCATGCACTGGTTAGGAGCCCTGCTCTTGGGGCAGCCCTTAATCCCTGTACTCTCTGAATCCTGCTACAGCCCTGTGTGTGTGAAAGTGTACCTGTCCTTGTGAGGACAGCACCAGCGATCCCCGCCTGCGAGCTTGGTGCTCTGGGACTTCCCCAGTCGTGCTGACAGATTTGGGTTGCTGTGGTTTGCTCCAGCCTTAGTCCTTCAGCTATTTGCAGTTGTTCATTGAACGTCTCCAGTATGTTGGACACTGTGGCAGATTAGTTGACCTCAGGTGGCTCCGTAGCAAGGCCTTAAAGCATGTCATATGGGAATTAACGTCATTCTACAATGAGAAGTGAAAGCTTGAAGAGATCAAAAGACTTGCCCAAAGTTACTGGCTCAATGCTCAGCGAGATGTTAAATCTACACTCTGCCCAGGGCTCTTCCTGAAGCCCATCACCCCAAGTGCAGTGGAGCCCACCACCTGGCCAAGTCCAGTGACCGGCCAGGGTGTCACGCCAGCTGGCTGGAGTGAGGACAGAGTCTCTCTTCCCAACCCCAGGGCTAATTAATTTATTTAAGTAAATATTTCTAAGTGCCTACTACGTGCACACCACCATACCAGGAATAATGAACTCCAAGCAGCAGTTGGGTACTTTATCAAGTAGAAGGTTTGTTGGTCTGTATTCTTCTAGTCTTAGTCTTAATAATATCACAAAAATTTGAGGCCTTAACACAAAAGAGATATTTCCAACCAAAACAAGGAAAATATTGGAGAATATAAATTATTTTCATGTTAGTTGGTGGTGGAATAGCTGAGAGATGACCACATCTGCCTGCCGCTCTCTCTGAGCACATGGCTGGACTCCACTGACGGCTCCTGTGTAGTTGCTCGTTGTTATGTCACAGAGTTCTAGCCACTGGAACACCAGCAGGTGTGATACGTGCCACTTCCAGGCCTGCCCCATAAAAGTGATCCTTGGTCGTCCTCTCTCCTCTACTGGGCAAACGAGGTGACTTTGGAAGGCATGTGTTGAAGATGGCAGAGCCACCAGATGGAAGTGGCTGGGTGCAGAGTGGGGCAGAGCTGCCTGTCCACCCTGGATGCCTCTGGTGGGCTTCTCCCGGCAGGTGGTGAAATCCAACAGTATGTCCTGGACAAAAATGGACCCTACTTGGTCTGAGACCTGGCTCTACTACGTTAGCTGTGAGGCCTTTGGCACATTATTAGCCAGTCTGAACCTCTATTTATTCTTCTGTAGGGAGGAGACAAGGTATCTGTCTTGCCAAAATGGTGACACTGTGGGAAGATCAAATAAGCGAGAGAGGCTGCATTCAGTGACATAGGGCCAGACTGGCTATTGGAGTTGTGTTCGTTAGCTGCTCAAGCTTCTGAACATTTTTGCATTAGTTGCCAACATTTAAACGTGAGGAGATTTCACATAAATATTTGAATTTTCCCACTTTTCTTGACAGGCCAGAGAATCTGGCAATACCTAGCCCATATTTTGGAATGGCAATGACTGGCTGGAGCTGACATCAGCAGCTTCCTTTAGACGGTCCCCACTGCTGTTTTGCAGTGGGTCTTTGTTATTTAGCTACTTGCTGCCCCTTACAGCATTTAAATTTTCAACTCTTGTATTATACATATGTATGCTTTTATTATTAATACAGTACCTTAGAATTTATAACATAATATATAAATTAAAATAAAGTACTAACGATATATTCAGTATCTAGGTCAGCTAATTGAGCTTAATAATATGCACCAGTATCCATTAGAACAGATGGTTGGACATCTTCCAGCAACAGCCAAAAAGGAGGGGGATGATTCTGACTTACAAGGAGGCTGAGGGGAGACCCCAATTATTTGGCATTCTTTGCTCTGGGTCTTTGGCTTTGGGGTGCTTTGTTGACCTAAGTCAACCATTATGAGCCTTAGACCTGCTGGAGAGAAGGAAATCTCACCTAATCCTTAGGAAGTTGAGAAGCCTATTTAGATGTCATCTGTTTCCTCTGGGCTGTAGCTTTCTCAAGTTTCTGCTAGGCCAGAGAGCAAGGAGCCGCACTGACGTTCTAAATGCACACTGCAGGTCACAGAGGAGCCACCCCTGCACTCTCAGGTCTCCTAAGAAGGCCAGCCCACGGGAGACGTCCATTATCTCAGTGAGAGCCACAGCCCTGAAAAGCAAAACACCCTCCAGTGAAAATGTATTCGAGAGGCTGAGTCCTCCCCTCAAAGTGTTAATATGACTTCTAAGCACAAAACTTATCCTCAAGGACTGCTTTTGGCAGTCCAATGGGAGAAAACAGCTTGCAAAGCAGTTAAAAGCCTGAGAGCCAGGAGAAGAACAAATTTTGAGAAATGGATCACTGAGAACAAGTTATGTTTAATTCAAAGAGGAGCCAGAACTGCGGAGGTACTGCATTACTGAAGCTGGAAGGATTGCACTTGCTACTTGGAATATGGTTAGAGGCTTGATTTTGTGAAAATGAAGACTCTAACTATGCAAGCAAAGAAAAAAAGATGGAAATATTGGTTTACGGGGAGTCAACTAAAGGATTCCAAGCAATTTATTTCAATTCAGTTCAAGAGATCAGTAGTCATTTATTATTCCACCTTGTTTTGAAATAGTGTATGTTTCATGTTTCTCATCATGGTTATGAATAAAATAAGTCCTCTAGCAGGAAAATATAAAGAAATTCTTCTCGTTGCAGGGAAACACTTAAGGATTGTCTGTGTGTGATCCTTGGGTCTCACGTGCGAGATGGGGAGGGCATTCTGTGGGAGAGACCCGGGGCTGTGGCGGACGGGAGCTGCCCATGGATCACCCACACAGACCACAGTGAGAGCAGGACGCACTAAAGGATGTTCAAAGCAGGCTGACACAGCAAAACTGCAAAGTAATCCTTCTTTTATGCTCTGCGCTGGGCAGTCTGTTGCAAACATGCTTTGCAAATAGGGGCTTTTCACTGAAGAGTGCATGGTAGGGGTCAGAAGAAGGTCACAGAGGTGCTCTGAATGTGGAAACTAAGAACCACGGGGAGAGGTGAGGGCAAGTTCTCTGACTGGGGGTGGGGTGGGGTGCAGAGCAGCAGCAGCAGCCATCCCTGGGAGCTTGTTAGAAATGCAGGTTCTTGGGGCCACAGCAGACCAGCTGGATCAGAAGTGCTGAGGGTGGGGCCCAGCAACCTGGGTTGTAACAAGCTCAAGTTTGAGAACACCGGGTGAAGGGGACCAGAGCTCGCTAGCACAGAAAAAAGAAGGCTGAGGGGAGATGTGACACAGCTTTAGTCCAAGCTCAGGGTCAGCACCTTGCTTCCTCCCTTCCCACCGTTTCTCCTGGGGCGGTGGCGGGCAGTGGGCGCTGCACCGGAACGGGAACTGCACCCTGGCTGCTGTTCAGGGTCCCCTGGGGGCTTCCCCAGCAGTGCCGCGCCGGGGCGTTCTGATTTCATCACAAGTTGTAGTTATTTATTTTGTGAGCCCCTCCCCCCATGTGAATGCCACATGCAGCCAGGGTTGAGACCCACTGGGACCCGGCAGGACACCCTGATGATGGCAGAAAAATTGGACGGGAGTAAAGGTGCTGCCGCCTGCTGGGGCCTCACGGGGCAGAGGCATGTCCTGAAGGGAAGCCAGCCTGGCCCTTGCCCAGTGTGAAGACCACCTTCTGATTTATCTTTCCTAAAGTGATGCTGTCCTGGGACCGGTCCCTGCTGCCCTCCTCCTCCCTGCCGTGTCTCTCCCTCCGACTCCACCGCAGGCTCAGCTCAGCATCACTCCTACCCAGCGACGTGGGGCTGGCACCAGGTACCGGAGTTGCTTGACTCGTTTCTGAAGAGCAGTGCTTGCTTTCTCATGGATGTTCATGCATTCGGCTTTAGATGTAAGGGACTTATTTATTTATTTTTAGCCTTGCTCTAGATTCTGGCAAAAGGGAAAAAAATAGCTCTTTTTGAATTATTCATAGCTTCACTTTCTCAATGGCCAAGAAACAATAGATGATAATGGGGAATTTCTGTTTCAGAGGTAAAGTGACACCTGAACATGTTTTAGGATGTGAAGCCCTGATGTTCTCTACTTGCCTTCATAGATAGGAACCGTGTTATTGGTAAGTTTGCGTTTGGAGGGGCTGAGAGGTTGGCATGCCTGCTATGTCACTGTTCTGCGTCCCATTTCCCCCGGAGTTGGACTAATATTCATTTCTCATGTGGGGTTAAGATAGCATAATTTGTTCCCAGAATTTCTCTCTGTCCTGCCAAGGATTTCCTGTGAGGTCCTTCAGTGACGGTAAGTGGAGCTACCTTTCCATCTGTCCCTTGGTTCCAGACTCACATGTTCCTCGTGGGGATACCATGCCAGACAAGCAGCGTGGATCAGTGTGTGCACTGTGTGCTGGAGGGTGGCCGCTTGTCCCTGGAGAGTTCTACCTCTGAGCCCGCACTTCCCCCGTGCCTTGAGCAGGCTGTTCCAGTGCTCTTTCCAGAAAGCAGCTTCTGGATGGGGTGGGGCATTCATTACTCACTACGTGCTGAGCAGATCCCATGATAACAGGCCCACTCCCACACCTCCTGTGCTGTACAGTGGGGTGATGTTCTGAGCCAGTGGGTCAAACGCTTTGTTAGTCCTTAAATAGTGGTTCTGCCTGAGATCTTTCAAGAAGAAAAAGGGAAAGCCATTCTATGAACATATGTCTATTTTTGCAAGACATAACCACTGACCCTTGCAGAAGGGAAGGGATTCGAGGTAGTCAACTTGCCACCCGGTAGGCAGCTGGTCTCCTTGAAGGATGACATCATATTGAGGGCTCAGCATTGGTCCCTGTTGCTTGCAGGTTGGAAATTCAATGACAAGGGTAACTTGATCAGTCCAGGGAGTCCAGGCCACTGGGTCATGCACAGTCTCCATCTCTGCCACTGTGACTGTTCTATCCTTGTGTTCATCATGCAAAGGGAGGGGCCAGTGACAGAACTTGGCTGATGTCAACTGGCCTATTTATTTTGTCTACTTGGCTATTTAGTGCCCTTTCAATATGGATAACTTCTGGGCATTAACATGTGATGCAAATGTCTTTACACTTTGTACCCACTCCCAAATGTCCATACGCCTCTATGCCAGACCTCTTTGTTCCTCCTCTTCCAACCTTCTTCCCCTCCAGGCCTCTGATCAACCAATCAGTCTATTCACAGCTGCCCATGAGTTTATTTATAGTCTAATCTCAGGGCATTTCTCCTGCCACCCCAGAATGAATGGTCAGGTGCATTGCCCAGAGTTCTGCCCGTTGGGAGTGTTTTTCCTCAACACTATCTTCAAAGACACCCCTGATTACTGACACACATCCACATACCTAGCTGATTTATCCATAAACCCAGCTCAGGCTTTTTCTTCCTCTTGATTAAGCAGACCACCCCCTCCAGGCATAGACGTAAACGGAGGAATAGGTGCAGGGTGACTGTGCTGACCCTGCTGAGGTCTGGCCCACCTGCTCGTGCAGCCTGCTTGCGCTCTCTGGTCCCACTTTTGATGGAACTCAGATGAAGCACTTCCAGCTTACAATGGATCGTTCTGGTGCTGGATCTACTTCGACTTAGGACTTGGTGGGTCTGAAAGGTCCCAGCTCATCATGAGCGGTTCTGGGCATAAGGTCACTTGGGGTCCCTGGTCAGGCACTGTGTTTCCACCAGGGCTCAGTAGAACACCAGGAGACATTTTTCAGAAGACATGTAGTTTTCTGCTGCACACGGCACGCCCCTGCTCTGGAACCCCAGGGGACTGCATTCTCCCACTGGACTCGCCCCAAACTCCCCACGGTATTTTTTCCTACCCCTGATGCCTCCCACACAATAAGGTCTGCCAGGATATATGGCCCAAGTGGCAGTGCTGCTGGCACTACAGCTGAGACTTGAGCCCATTGTTGCTCTAGCTCCCATTCAAAGGTGGTGGGTCTTCACGTGACCCAGCATGTGGGTGGGAGCAGTGTCCCTACTTTACCATGTCAGGATGAGAAAAACATGCATCTCAGAACTGATGAGAGACGGTGAGATGGGTAATTTCATGTGTCAACTTGACTAGGCTATTGTTCCCAGACGTTTGATCGAACACTAGTCTAGCTGTGGCTGCAAAGGTATCTTGTAGCTATTAACATCTACGATGAGTAGACTTTGAGTAAAGCAGATTACCATCAGTAATGTGGGTGGGCCTCGTCCAATCAGCTGAGGGCCTTAAGAACAAAGACTGAGGTTTCCCAGAAAATGAGAATTCTTCTCAAGACTGTCACAGAGAAATACTGCCCACATTCCTAGACTGCTGCCCCATCTGCCCTAAGGATTTTGGACTTTCTGACTCTCAATTTGCATGAGCCAATTCTTTAAGATGAACATGCCACCTCTCTCTCTCTCTATATATATGTGTATGTAAGTATGCATGTATTTATATGTGTATATATGTCTATTCACTATTAGTTGTTTTTTTAGAGAACCCTAACACATATAGTATGTACATCTTTGTGGTAAAGAGTTGAAAAAAAAACCTTGACAAAATAGATAACTTTCTAAAAAAATAAAAATTAAAAAATTGACTTAATAAAATTAGAATATCTAAATAGACCAAAAACCAAGGAATAATGGAAAATGACTAAAACAACACAACAAGCACTTGTCTTCCAAAGCACACACATAGTTGTATGGACCAATCCTGTAATACTATCATAAGTTCAAATAGATAATTCTTATCCTATTACAGTGTCTGACATTTGTCATTGACAATAACAACAGCAACAAAAACATCTACAGATGAGTCTTGCTTATGAATGGAATACGAATATTGAGCTATTTCAATAGGGCCCCCTTGAAGCATAATCATAATGAAATAAGGCTTGTTCCAAGAATACAGAATGGTTTGACCTTAGGGATCTAATAATAAAATTTATTTTATTAACAAGTCAAAAGGAATACCATATCATTATATTCTATAAGGATATTTTATAACATTCAAAACTCGTTCTGGTATCTTTTTATTTATTTATTTATTTTTTGTTTTTTGAGACAGAGTCTCACTCTGTTGCCCGGGCTAGAGTGAGTGCCGTGGTGTCAGCCTGGCTCACAGTAACCTCCAACTCCTGGGCTCAAGCGATCCTTCTGCCTCGGCCTCCCGAGTAGCTGGGACTACAGGCATGCACCACCATGCCCAGCTAATTTTTTCTATATATTTTTAGTTGGCCAGATAATTTCTTTCTATTTTTATAGAGACAGGGGTCCCACTCTTGCTCAGGCTGGTCTGGATGTCTTTTTAAAACATTCCTAGTAAATTAGGAATTAAAGTTTAATTGAATTATAAACCTGAATTCAAAGCCTGTTGGATAATTCCGTATGGTAGCATTGTTGTCACTAAAGTGGTAACAGAGCTTGGACATGCCTACGTGAGTGTGAGCCCATGAACATCCACACAGGAAGCATTTTTTATTTCTCCCAGTATGTGTTTCCAGCTCAATGGCTGCTGCACAGGAAAGAACTACATGATTGACAGCCCGGGAAACCCAATAGATAACGATCCTTCCCTTGTTCTTTGGTGGTCTCACTGCTGCCCCTGCCGGATGGCTTTCTATGCAGTGAGTACTCCATTTATTACTTGTCAGTACTGGAAATACGTGTGGGATAAGAAGGAAATGCATTATTTCAAGAAGTACTGGCTGTCATCTATACAAATGCAGAATGATTTTTAAAAATCTCATTGAATTCTTTGTTGTATTTATTTTAGACATTGCTTCTCTACACTTATTTTCTTATGTCACAGGAGGTTCTGCCATAGCAAAAGAATATATAGAACCATAGCATTCATGCTTAAAAAATACATGAAATTTATTAAAGAAGAATGAACTGTTACAAAACCGATGCTACCCCAGAGAATGAAGTTTCTGGTAATTTGCCTTTGAACATAGATAGTGAGTCCTCTCTTTAGTCCTGTTTTTGAACATTTATCTTGTTATTAATTAATTAAAATCATGGTACACCAACCAGTAACATACTTTCCCTGCATAGTCATAAAAAATTTCTTTCTTATTCCCTTAGAGCAGCAGTCTCTAACCTTTTTGGCACCAAGGACTGGTTTCATGGAAGACAATTTTTCCATGGATTGCGGGGTAGTGGTTTCAGGATGATTCAAGCACATTACATTTATTGTGCACTTTATTTTTGTTATTATTACATTGTAATATGTAACAAAATAATTATACAACTCACCATAATGCAGAATCAGTGGGAGCCCTGAGCTTGTTTTCCTGCAACTAACGCCATTGCTGATGTGACAGGAGGAGGAGCTCAGGCGGTGATGCGAGTGATGGGGAGTGGCTGTAAATACAGATGAAGCGTCAATCACTTACCTGCCCCTCACCTCTTGCTGTGCAGCGCAGTTCCTAACAGGCCAGGGACCAGTGCTGGTAGACTGCCTGGGAGGTTGGGGACTGCAGCCCCAGAGGAACTTTGAAATGAATGGAAATGGGACCAAGACGGAATTTTTCTAATTCATTCCCTCATTGTGCTCTGCATTTGAAATTACAGTAACTCTTTGTAGTACGTATTTGACTATGTTTCTGTGTCCATTCATCTTTTTTTTTTTTTTTAATGAGAGCTTATGATCTTTGAGGCAAAAGCAATGAGCTATGAAAGTGAAGCCTTTGTGAGCAGGTGGATACTTGGAACTAAATGTATGTGTAGAAGTTACTCTGAGATATATTCGACTACATCCAAGTTTTTTTAATGGGATCTTGCTTATGTCACTTGGATTGGCCTCCCTGATGGGTTCTAGTCCCACGTCACCCCCCCCTCACTTCCTCTGTGGCATCACTGAGTGCTGTGGAGCTGGGAGTCGGGTGAAAGTCTTGTGGGAGTGGAGGTTTCACCTGCTACCTGGTCTCTCTCCTCCGTCGCGGCTCTTCAACTCTGCCTTTTCCCTGCTGCTGACGTTGCTTCTCTTTTTCCTTTCCTCTCTTTTTTCTCCTCACTTTTTCTTTTCCTTTCTTTTTTTCCCCTTTCTCTTTCCTTCCTCCCTCTCCCCCTTTATTCTTTCCTACTTTGTAAACTTCAGAGGCAAACGTGCACATGGCTTGGAGTCCAACAGCACCACTTCCTCCCATTTTCCTTTCCCCAGAAACAGCTACGTTCATCCCTTTCAGCTGATCCTTTCGGTATTTACCCTTGTTTCTCTAAAAAAAAAAAAAAAGCTTATATTAATATTTCTCACTTTATTTTAATATTAGGCATTGTTCACAGACTTTACACAGTGGAGGATGAGGATTTATTTATTTTCTAGCACCCTCTGTCCCAGCCCACCACACATAAGCTGCCTTCAGGCATCTTTCTATGTACTTACTCCCAATTAAACTAAAACTCTCCCCTAGTTACATGAATCTTCCCTCAAACACATTAGACGGTTTATCAATTTCATCTTGAGCACATCTGTGGAGCCCTCTGACCTGGAGACGGATGCCCACCGGTTCCGCCACGACGCTGTCATTTTCAAACTGCCATGTGCTGCCTTTGGGGACTTCCCTGGCCTCTTGCATCTCAGATGTCTGCTTTCCCAGACCCCAGTTTATCTCTTCCTCTTTTTTAAGTTTAATCCTTATTTTATGGAAAACATCCTGCCTCCAAAGTGGTAGGAGATACATTTTTGGAGAATTTGCTTGTCTGAAAATATCTTTATATTCTATCCTCGTACTTGATTAATACTCTGGCTGGTTACTGAATTCTAGGTTAGAAATGATTTTCCTTTACAATTGTGAGGAATTTTCTCCAGTGTACAATATTGCTGGTGAGAAGCTGGATAATACCTTGATTTCTTTGATCCTTTGTTATGTGTTTCTGTAATATCTGGTTTTTTTTGTTTGTTTGTTTCTCTGTTTTCTTCCTGAAAGGTTATAGAAATTTTTCAACATCACTAGTGACATAATTTCATGGCAATGTGTGTTGGGGTGAATCTGTTTTCCTCATGGTGCTAGACTGTCAAGGGGTCCTTCCAATTTGTAAACACATATCCTTCATTTTTTGAAAATTTTCTTGAATTATTTTTTTGATGATTTCCTCTCCTCCATTTTCTCTGCTCTGTCTTTTGGAACTCTTATTATTTGGATGTTGGATCTTGTAGCCTCTTACTTTTATCTTCCTTTCTCTTTCCCTCTCTCCCTTCCTTCCTTCTTTCTTGTTTCTTCTTTCTTTCCTTTTCTTTTCCTTTCTCTCTTTCTTTCTCTCTCTTTTTCTTTTTTCTCTTTCTTTCTTCCTCTTTCCCCCCATTCCTTCCTTCCTTCCTTCCTTCCTTCCTTCCTTCCTTCCTTCCTTCCTTCCTTCCTTCCTTCCTTCCTTCCTCTCTCTCTTTCTTATTCTCCCTCCCCCTCCCACCCTCCTCCTCTCTCCCTTCCTTCCTTCCTCGCTCTTTTGGGAGATTTATTCAATGTTAATCTTTCAATACTCCATTAGATCAGATGGGTTTGGCTGCTGAAGTTTGGACATAGTGGCATAGACAAGTAACTTCTCTCCTGCATAACAGCCCAGGCACAAGTGGTCCAGGGCTGATGTCATGGCTCTGAGGTATCAGGGTCCTGGGCATCTCCACCCTGTAGCTCTACCATCCGCAAGGTGTTGGTCTCTTTAGAAACGTCCAGGATGTTCCACCGCCATGTCCATATTCTAGCCCTTGGGTACTGGAAGGACACAACATTGATGCTGCACACAGCATTTCTGTTCACATGCTTTTGGCCAGAGCTTAGTCACAGGGCCACATCTAACCTTCAGGGGGCTGGAACGTGTGGTCTTTATTCTTGGGTCTCATGTTGCTACCTAAAAATTGTGGGTCCTATTACTGTAGAAGAAGGAGATAATAGAGATCAAGTGACAACCAACAGTTTCTGTCACAATTTTCACTTTCAGTAACTGAAATATCCATATACTTTCTTCTCTTCATCCCCAAACACATTCACACCTTCCTAAGAAAGAGAACCCTCAAATTCAATGCTCTTACAGCATCCAGCTTAAAGTTCTTGCCTGCCTTCCCACCTCTGCTCAATGCACTCTGCAACCAGGATACATGACCAGACTAACCTCACTGAAAACTCCCACTGGATAAAGGAAGAATGGAGCAACCCACAGGAATTATGGATCCATTGTGATGTTCGAGGCCTGCTGGGGAGCAAGTGTTGGTTGGCCCTCCCGCTGCCCCCACTCTCTGGGAGTAACCGGCTCCCTGTCCGCTGGGCTCCCGGCCGTGAGACTGCTCTCCAGAGGGTTTCCGTGCCATGATCCTGCATGGCCACATGGAGCACGGGTCCTGGAGACCGTGCCCTTCTTTGGGCTGATGGCTTTTGTAGCCACTTCCTGCAGGTCTGGGAATCAAGGATTTCTAACTGGCTAGACAGTCACAGGCTCCTGCAGGTGAGTTTGTGTTACTCTGGCAATGCAATCTGCTCAAAAACAGGCAGGTCTTACCGTCCATTTTCTCTAGCCCATTGCACGTGTAAGAGAGCAGCTGGGGAGTTTTGAGCTTATATCTCAGTATATTTTTCCCAGCCTTCTTTCTTCCCATCTCCTCTTTCTCCTAATTCCTACCGGCTCCCTTGAGGGCGCCTGGAAACCTAGGCCAGGGTGGAAGGCAGCGCTCTCATTCTGCTTTTTGCCTGCTGGGCCAGCTCCGCCGACCTGCTCACGAACTCTTGAGAAAAGGTCACTGAGACAGGATTGGGGTCAGTGTTTCTTCCGGCTGAGGCTCTCCCTGCTCAGGGCCGTCTATTGTCACTGCTTCATCTTGGGCTGAGGAAGCATTTGGCATTTTCAACTCTGCAGAACTGCAAATGTCCAGACTCTTAGCCAGCTGGGACTGCAGGCTGCAGATACAGAGGAAGCCCTGTCACAGAGCCGTGTCCCCTTTCATCTCTGTGTCCTTTCCTTTCTCTCGCAGGGCTTTTCGGACAGGATCAGTGAGCAGACAACACACCTGAGCAGGTCCACTGCTGTGGAAAGGGACAGGGCTGGGAAGGCAGGACAGTGGGCACCTGCAGTGGCTCCGGGAGCTCTGTTTTACGGGGCTTGGGAGTAGGAAGGAGCGAGGGCCCTGGTGTTGAGACGGGACCCAGAGTGACGCAGTGCTCTCGCTTAGGCGCGGTGTCTGTTTGCGACATTGTGGACGAGTTGCTGCCGATTATGAGGTCAGCTGTCCCTGCGCAGCCTTTGTCCTCCCTCTATGGCTACGCAAGGGCCAGGGCAAAGCTCCCCAAGAGGAAGCTGGATCTTAAGCAGATAATTGGGACCGACCTCGCATTGTTGCCCAGTATCAGCTTTGTCTCTAATGGGGCACAGGCCAAGGGAAGCTGGTGCACATCTGTTTTTCTGGCCTTGAGGGTGAGTGAAGCTTAGCAGAAAAATTAGCCCCTTCCGTATCCACGGACCTTCTGCCCCCACTGCTTATGCCTGTTTGCGCTGGAGCAGGTCAGCGCGGGTCAGGTTCATGATTTTCTGGTGAATGGACTAGAACAGATATGGCCCTGCTGGCAGGAATTCAGAGCCTGGCACTTTCCCCAGACCTCTGACTTGCATCATGAAAATTCAGCTGCTCAATCCAACTGCCGTCCAGGTAAACAAGGGAAGGAAGCGTGAATAGGAAAAGGTAAATGAAATCATGAAGCAAATGTCAAGTAGAGGTCAAAGTAGATGTTAGGCTGGAGATGGGATGATTTTTGATTCACAATCTGTATTTCCTGCTACATTTCTGATGGGATAAAATTAACTTTGGTAAGTGGAGGCAGCTGCACAAGAGGGATTTTTTTTTTAAGTTTTTGCAGAGACAAGGTCTTGCTTATGTTGCCCAGGCTGGTCTTGAGCCGTTGGCCTCAAGGGATGCTCCTGCCTTGGGCTCCCAAAGTGCTGAGATTACAGGTGTGAGCCACCACGCCCAGCCCACAACAGGGATTTGTAGACTCAGTTGGAGAACAAAACTCCTGTGACCACACCTGCTGAGGAAGGAATCTTGTGTCCTTGTGGAGACTTGCCTGCGTCCACCTGCCGCCTGCCTCTGGTGTGCCTGCAGTCCTGAGCCTTGGCTGAGTCCCCTCCCTTAGCTGAGCAGCCACGCTCCGCTCTGCTCAGGGATCAGGTCTCAGCACAAATAACCCAGCCATCCCCGCCACAGTCTCTGGGGACGTGGGAACACGGGGATTTTATTTGCTGGCTTCTGGCTTCAGTCCTGACCGGAGTCTTTACTCTTGTATAAACTGATTTTTTCTCTCAAAACAATAATGTCTCCCAACCCTGGCAATTCCCTCCTCTGCCCGGGGAAGCCTCTCACCCAGGAAGGAAATAGCAGTGGACAGGATAGAAACCCTCTGTGTCTGCCACAGAGATGCCAGGGACATGCAGGTTGAAGGACACAGAGCGGCTGTTCGCGTGGGGCTCAGGAGTGCCGTATTTGAGGGACTTACAAGCAGAGATGCCGGTTACTCTGTGGCTTTAAAGCAACACAGAGAAACGGCTTGACCAGGGTCCTCCAAATGCTCCACGGCCGGAGAGCGCTGACCTTCGGGCCCCTTCTTGACACCTGGCAGCTTCATTCTCAGGAGCCTGGCCCTCGGGGAACTGGCACTCTGATCGCAGTGACCACATGGGCACATAAAGTGATGAAACCAAAGCTGAGGCAAGGCTCTGTTGGGCTGAGGGTTGAATGAAAAGCAGAAACAGGAGGGGGCTCAGCGAGCAAGCTCTAGGGCCGGCGTGCTGGGGGCTGAGCGCCTGACTGGCTTATTAGTGGTGACCTTGAACATAGTAGTTGTCTTCTTGGTGCCTCAGTTTCCCAAAGTGTGAACAGAAGCTAATAACAGTACCTACAATGAGGATTAAGTTAGTTGTACATGTAAAGCACTAAGCAGAGCATCTCGTCCACAGCAAGTGCTGCTGTTATTGGCTGAGCCGGACGTCCGTCCTCTTGCCTTGATGGGTGGGGCTGGCAGAGTTCACGGCAGTGAGCAGCCCCTGTGGGTGGGCTGAGCGGGGCCTCGGGAGGGGTAAGGTTTTGTCAGGTGGAGAAATCAAGGGAGGGTGTTCCTGGTGGGGAGAACTGCATAAACAAAGCCTGGGGGCAGGGACAAGGAGCCTGCTAGCTTGGAGGGCGTGGAGGGGTAGTGGGACCCCACACTGTTTGGTCACCTTTCTGAGTGAGGAGCTTGTCTGGAGGAATCCTGAGAACGAATCCCACAGGCTGCAGCAGCGTCTCACGTAAACCCTGCCGGCTGCTGGGAACATGAGCTGAGCTCATCTGCTGAGAGAAGCTGCCATTCTGGCTGGAGCAGAGGGTTTATTTGGGAGAGAAGAGAGGGACATTGAGAGCAAGATTGAAGCAGGTTATGGCTGCAGGAAGGGAAGGTATTATCAAAGTGTCACTGTGGGGGTAGAGTGACAGCTGAACGCCAGTCTACCCAAGTCAACATGGGGACATTGTGAGGGTGTCAGGGAAAGACTTGGAAGGCTCCATGGTCATCTTCATCAGGACATTTCCTTCCATCCTGCCTTGCACTGCTCAGCTTGTCCCTCTGTTGAGCCACCGTAAGCGCCTGTCTGAATCCTGCTGCATCCGGAAACCCCACCACGGGCTCGAGACAGCCCCTCTTACGCCTCCTTGAGATTCGTCCTTCTGCAATGGGGATAAATATTCTTGCCCATAGTCAAAGCCTCCCTACGCTGGGCTCCTCTGCCACACTGAGACCTACATCACCTCTTGGGGACCTCCATGGCTCCTTTTCAATGATAGGAAGAAAGCTGGCCCCTGGGAACATAGAGTATGTGGCACTGACCCAGCTTTATGTGGGAGAGTGGGTACAAGTGGTCAGGACTGTTGGGCCCAGACTTTTCCTGGGTTACAGCCTTGGAAATTAGAGACGTGGATCCCAGAATCTAATCTCTGCCTGGAAATACTTGGAGTACTATATTCACTATGAGGTTACCCTCTGGTGGTTACTCTAACCCTTGGCTTGTTCCAGGTGTCTGAGAACCCCAGAAAGTTCCTGTGAATTCCAGAGAGAAGACCAGGGCTTTATTAGGGTATCTTTGGAGCAGATTTAAGTCCTGGATGCAGGCCTGGTGTAGAGTTGTCCCAATGGCAGTGAATTCTGACATTCTGGCAGCCTGTGAAGCATTTTGGACCACGCACAGAGCAGCATGGGCTCTGCTGGCCTCGATGGGGTGGCGAGTTTCTGATGAAGCATTGCAAGTGTCCCTTAGGTGGAGGAATGCATTTGGATGAAATGCAGTTCTCCACAAACTTCAGGTGCGTGAAGTTAAAGACTGACCAGTTTGGTTAGAATTGGCTTAAATGAGCAGACTGGATTCCTCACCCAAATGACTCAAAACCTGGTAACACATGGCGGTTGGGCCAAGTGAGCATTTCTGTCCCTGCCCCTTAGCAGTCAATTGCTTAAAGCATAGCGAAGCTTTCATCAGTCTTAGTTTTTCTTGGGATTAAAAATAAATTAGGTAGTAGATTTTGAGTATATGGTCTCTAATGCCCTGACTAATTTGTCTTGAAAGAGAGAAAATATCCAAAAGGAATGGAAATTGACAAAAGGCTGCATTGAATCCATCAGTTAATCAACCGGGATATATTGGCAAGGTGATTAACTCTACTAGAAGATCATGTCTCTGGCCAATTCTATTTTAAATCTAAGTAAAGGTGGTAGAAAACATGCGTTTTCTTGTTTAGCTAACAGTTATACACACACACACATTCTATAGATTGGTACAAGGGAAAGGGGTCTGGGGAGGGGCAGAATTTGCATCATTTCACTCCTTGAAGAATTGAGTGTCTTCTATATTCTAGCCACTGTTTTTAGCATTTTGGAACATACACTCTACACACAGACATGCACACAGACGCCTACAGATAGGCAGACATACTCACACACAGATATACACAGACACTCATATACACTCACACAACTACAGGCATGCATGCAGAGCCACACTCACACAGACACACAGTTACATACAGACACACACATACACACACACAGATACCCAGAGACACTCATACATGCACACATGTAGCCATGCAGTCACACTCATACAGACACACAGGTAGGCACAGTCACATACAAACACACACAGAGACACACATACACAGAGATACACAGACACACAAAAATAGGCAGATACACTCACATATAGTCACACTCACACACACATACACACAGAGGTACACACTTATTTTCTGCCCTTAAAAATTTTACATGGAGACTTCTTTGATCTTTTGATATCATTGATTTAAAACAATTTGGTTGTAGCAGCAGGAAGTGATCTCTGTCTTTTGGGAGATGGGCACAGGCAAGAGAAAATCGGTGCTAAGACCATCCATTAGCATCTACTCCATGCTCATGTTGGATATGCATTCAAGTTAATAACCACCACCCTCTCCAAACCCCGTCCCACAGTCCTATTGGATTATATAATAGACCTCAATAACTCTAAATGAGCTATTATACTCTGCCATATAATTATATATTTAGGACACATGTATGGTTAAAAAAAGAAATCCACAGGAAAACACTGAAACAAATTGCAGAGCAATTTCAGTGACTGATTATATTTAAGCTGCAGTGTGTCAGCTGCTCTCTTATTTTTTTCAGAGTTCCCAAATTCGTTAGACAATATTCTGAAGCTATCAAACATCGGTCTTTATTTCTGAATCAAAGTCATTTTAGAAATGTGAAAAGCCTACTTCCCTGATCTTTTCTTTTTGAGACTCATAAAATGTAAAAATGGCATCTCACTTGTTTTCTTGGACAAGTCTTTTATCTGCTTTGTTCTACTCAAACAATAAAAATACTAACAATAAAAAATAAAAGCAGTTGTCATTTACTGAGCTCTTACTTTTTGCCAAGCGCTGCAGCACATATTTTATATCACCCCATTTCAGTCTTCACCACAAATTTAGGAATGAGCTGGGAGTTGTATGAAGTTTCTGAGGTTGAGGAAGTTTAAGTATCTTGTTTAAGGACACATGGCTCATAAATGGCAAAGTCATGACTAACTTGGTTAGTCTATTCTTATTTTTAGCAATAATGACAGCTAATATATTTTCATTTCCTAGAGTATTTTCACATTTGTTAACTTACCGATCCTTACAATGATCCTGAATATAGACCAATCCTGAGTATAGTATTATCCCCATTTTATAGATGGGAAACCTGAGGTTCAAGAGATTGATTTACCCAAAGGCAGCTCACTTTCCAAAAGGGCTGCTGGGGGCCTAATAGGCATGAAATGAAGCCAGCCTGCAAACTGGGCCATCCGACTCCAACACTGGCGTCCATTCGCAATCCTATACTGAGAAAACAAAGCAACAGAACAGAGCAAACACACACATGCAAAACCACGTATGGCATCAAGGTAGTCTTTTTCCCCCAGGTGTGAGCCAGGCTAGGAAGGGATTCTTGGCTAAGATCAACAAGGTGATGTGCACCTAGTGCTGACTCCTACGTATAAAGCCACCCTGGGGAGGAGGCTGCCGGCCCAAAGGTTTGCTTAGATTCAAGCCCTGACCACCATCGCCTCAGCTGTTTGCAGCCAGAGCTGGTGGGCTGGCTGGACGTGGAAGGATAGAGTTTGGTTCCATTTGGCACCAAGGGCCTCATGGAGCTGTCCAGCCTCTGCACAGAAGGAATCTCAGGCATTGGGGCAAAATGAAAGAGTCCCAGCTTGAGCTCTCCTTGACTCTTCTCACAGGCCAGGGTGAGAAGGGAGAGGCTGTGCAGCCACAAGACAGGGAAAAGTGTGGGGGCTGGTGGCTGCAGCCTGGTGGGGGCACGAAGGGAAGGCTGTGCGGAGGCCATGGCAAACCCGACCTCATGGGCACAGTGCTAGCTGGGGAGATTAAAGGAAGTCGATAATCTTCAGAATGAGCTCAGAGGTATATGGGAGATATAGAGCTCTTATTCATTCATTTAATATATGATTAGATGTCAGTGTTGTTGGAGTTACATTTTAGGAAATGACTATTCATAATGGAAGTCCTGGCAAGGTTTCTTTCTAATCAGCAGAATGGGGTGGAGGGCTCAGCTGTGGCATCCGTGCAAGAGGCTCTTAATTTACAAGTGATGCTAAATTACACTGGCTGCCAGATAGTCAGATACGGGAAGTGATACAATAAGTCACTGGGGATATGCTAGTTTTTCTTTTTTCATTTGACAACCACAGGAAGTGGCCATTAGCCAAGCCATCTGAGAGAAAGCTTCTGATTGCTGTGCTACGTGCACGGATTCTTGAGTAACGACAAAGTTCTGACAGGAAGGACCGCTGGGTGGCATGGGGGTGGGGGTGAGGATGTGCAGCGTGGTGAGGAGGACAGAGAACAGGGTGGGGGTGGGGTTGGAGTCCTCAGAAACCTGTGTCGGAAGGGCACACACGGCTTGCTTTTCTCAGGTTCCCCAGGACTATGCCAGGTTGGACTAACCCTACTCGGGTTTGTCAAAGCCTTATAAAAAGTAGTTTGGGTTATTTTGGGGGAAAATTATGCACAAACAACTTATAAACATCTAATTTCTGACTCTGCTCTTTTCTAGAAAGGGCAATTCAATATGATGAGATTTCTGCAAATTGCAGACGGGGGTAGGAACTTTGCAGTCAGGACTAGCCATTGACTACAGAGGTAGCCTCTTCCTCAACTCTGAAGCCCCAGACTGAGACTCGAAACGAGATGCTGCCAGGACTCGGGCTGTAACCTAAGTCAGCACCTCTGGGGAGAACGACGGCTTGTGCCGGCATGGGGAATGTGTAGTTCATAACAGCAATGTCAGTGCTTATAGGCACTATACGGATCCTCAAGGAATATGTTACCATATTTTGGTGAAAAGTTGACTGTTTGAGATGACATTAGGTAACTGAAGTGGCAGACAGAGGGGTCTCTCTAAGGACGTATGAAGCTGACATTACAGGAGCCCCCTTTCTATCTGGGCCAGATGGATAGGCTGCAATTTGCCTTCCCAGTTAGATCTTAGCCTCCTTAGCTTCCTTTCCTGGCTGGACCAGCCATTGCTCTTTGACTTTCTTGAGATAAATGTTTTTACATTCATCAAAGAAGTGGGTCAGCTGGATGGTTTCTAAGCTTTCTTGCACATTGGAGTCACCTGGGGATCTTTACGACGTCCCCATGCTTGGCTCCCCCACTCCCACCCCCACTCAGACACTCATTTAATTTGCACAGCCTGTTGACTCACACATCAGGATTTCTACAAGACCCCTCAGGTGATTGTAATGTGAGGAATGGTTTGGAAACCACTGCTCCTGTTTTTCACTCTTCAATGACCTTGGCATATCTGCTTGAAAATTCCTTAGCAAGATTTTTAGTCTTTTCTCAGGCCCTTTTCTTTAACTCCATGTCCCTGCATTTTCCAGAGCTGGGCTGTTAGCATGGTGTAGCAGTCAGGCAGGTCGTGCTGCTGCAAAGAGCAGCCCCGATGTGTCATGTTGGAGGGAGCAGGGATGCTCAATCCTACCATGTTCCCACAAGAAGAAAATCCAGAAATATTTGTAGAATCATGATGATTATTACACAGAGATTACTGATTGTGCATTTAAGAATCTTTTAGTTTGGCTAATTCATTCAAGGTTTTTTTCCCTTACAATTTTTAGAATGAAGAAATTAATCTTGCTGCTTCAAAATGGAAATGCTTTCTTGGTCTGGAACCAGGAGGGTGATATGTCTGGTTTTCTCAGACTCTTTTGTGACTATTTTCTTGGTTTTGATTACTCTAGCCATTGGATTTTATTTTATTTTATTTTTTATTTTTTGGTAAAATAACAGTAAATCATACTGGTGGGTCTGAAACCGCTAGTGATTTTCATGCCTCACATATCAGAAGTCTGGGTGCCAGCAGTCTGGGGTTGCTCCGATGCTATTCAGGACTCAGATTCCTTCTGAATTTCTGCTCCGCCATCTTTAGTATTTATGTTTTTGCCTTCAGGCTTGCTGACCCAAGCCTGCTGACCCATAGTCACAAGGTAGTGGCTGTTCCTTTAGACTCCAAGTCCAAGATGCAGAAAAAAGACAAAGGCAAAGGGATTGAAGGGGCCCAAAGCCTTCTCTTTGTAAGGCTTTGCTTTTTTTTTAGGAAGGTGATCGTTCCTCTGGGACTCGCACCTCCACTTTATTGGCCAGGGCTGTGGGCCATGGCCATCTGGAACATTAAGAAGCCTCTCTCACAGAGGCAGGAAAGGAGAAGGGCACTGTGCAAACAGCTTTGGTGGAGCCAAATGCAGTGTGAGCCATCAGGAGTGGTCTAAGCTTGTGCTGTGAACTCAAGTCTAGGCCTCGAGCTGTTACCTCTGATGAGTCAACAAAACCCTCAAGTTAATGCCTAATAACTTTGTGGCCTGTGAAATGGGCTGCAGGCTCCATGCTATGAAAACAGTTAAATTACCTTCTGCCACAGTGTGAGGATCCATTAGGTACCCTGGGTAGCTCCTTACAATTCACCCACACCTAGATTTTGGGTCATGGTGAACTAGACAGAGCTGGATTGATATTGAATATCAAAAATGGAAAATGTTTCTACCAAAGTGATCCATCTGATGAAATTGTAGTTCAGAGACATTTTATAATAGAGCTACAGAATATTGAGGCTGGATGGAAAATGGGCAATGGAGCCATTAAACATCCTCTGTCGAAGTGAAGCGGAGAATTAAGACAATTATCCAGTACTTCAGGCAAGAGGAGGAAGTGCTTGTTTTTTTGAGAATAACCTTCCTGAGTCCTACCTACAGCTTTCTCCAGGTCACCAGAGATACGTGGGGCCATTCCCATATTTTCCCTGGACTATTGAGTTTTTTCATTCTGGAGGAAAATGGCTCTCAGGAATTAATGGCATTAAGATGTGGCCTGGGCTTTTGGCTGGTAGATCTTCAGCGAAAGCAGATGGCCACAGTGGTATTAAAACTAAAGACTGCAGTAAAGCTTTTAATTGAAAACAATTGGACCCTGCTGGATGGTAATTACCTTGGCTGCTTGCAAATAATATCTCGCCCCTGATGCCATGAAAGCAAAGCTGAAACTGAGTGAACAGGATCTGCTTGATCTGCATCTAATAAGGATGGAGCTCCCCAAACTACTTTCTCTAGGGCTCCTCCAGTAAAAAGAGCTAGAAATGAAGAGGAGAATTTGCAGTAGCAAGAATTGTAAAGACAAAGAAATCATTTATAAAGCAACCTAATGGGTCCACGTTTACCTGGAGAAAATTGAAATTCCATGCACCTTCAGGGGAAAAAGAAATGATGGTACTTTAAATACTTCTTTCTTTTCTCAGTTCATGATAAATCCTAATGAGAAAGATGTCTCATTTGGATGACTTCCTTTAAGATGTTTGTGCTGTGACCTGCTATCATGCCTGAGAAGTCACAGGCCTTGGGCGGCCTAGGCTGAATTGTAAGGTTAATTTTCCCCTTATCTTAAAGCTTTAACCTCCCAAAGCTACCACTGGCTCGGATAACATTTAAATGTGGACAGTAAATATTCAGGAGGCGGTGGCATACTAATGTTCTGACGGACTCAGCCCGGGAGGTTAAATGTACCTGCAGATTTTGACCACAGGCTCCTTTCTAAATCCAAACTACAGGCAGTGCTAGAATGGAGGACTCGGGGCGCAGTGGGGCGGGAAAAGGTCTGAGGACGCCACTGGCTCAGTAGCTCCCGGAGAACACAACCTGAGATTCCGACCCGGTGGACGGCGATGGGGCTGCAGAATTGCTACTCTTTCACGGCCTCCAGGTGATCCTGTCAGCCGCCAGGTTTGAAAAGCCCTGACCTCGGCCCCTTGCGGGCCGCGAGCCAGCATCAGGACTGTCCTAGGGAGACCACACACACCAAGGAGAAGGCCGCTTCCCTGACAGCCCCATCTCACCTTGGCGTCCTCGGGGCAGGCACCTGGGGATGCTGGCCCCGCCCCCTTTCTGTTCAGAGCGCCCCCGTGACCCGTGCTGACCGATGAAGTGCAAGCGGAGGTGAGGCCTGGCTCTGTCCCTTCCCCGTCTGCTTCCGCGCAGGCGCTGTAGCGGAGCGCTTGGGCGCCTCTTGGCCTTGGCTTTGGGCTTGGCTTGGTCTGTGGGCCTGGGTGGCACCTGCCGCCGTCCTGCTGTCGCTCCAGCTAGTGGGTTCCCAGGGGTGATGCGTGCTTATGGGGAGGCTCTGCGGTGACTAGGACAGAGCCACGTGAGACATATGAGCGCAAACTCTTGAACCCCTGAAGATACTGGGGCGAGGTCGGAGCCCCAGCCGCCCCCGCCACGAAGCTGTGGGCAGGTTTGCAGCCTGGGGCCGTGGACCCCGAGACTTGTGCCGGCCACCTGCAGTCCCTCCTGACCCCAGGGCCGGACTTGCTTTTCCCGCAGCACTGCAGCACTAACGCTCCAGGCGGGGTGCAAAAACAACGGCGGAACAAAACCAGCGAAGGGCCATGGCTGTGTTCACGTGAAATCGTTACTCCGTCGTGGCAAAACGCAGAACATCTAATTTAGCTTCAGATACGGGGTAATCATTTATGGAGCAAAAATAAAACACAAAAATTCAAACAAAAAAGGCAAATGTGTGTAATTGATGCCTTTCAAACTCTTCTCTTAATTGTATTATGGCAACCTGGGCCTGGCTATTTACTTAATAGAATAATATTCTCATCTGTGTTTGGCACTGTGAGTTGTGTGCCTCTATATTTGGTGGACGTTACTTTGCTCCTCAGCATTACATTTAATAAGGGGACAACTCTTTGGATTTCTCTGGTCTGATTCTTGATTTTTTGGAAGTAGCTAGTTGCTCTTCAGTTCTGGAAGGTTCTCCTTTCTAGAACAGCCAAGATACTTTCTCTGTCTGATACTTGTTGCCTGTAATGGTTAGGGCACATGATACCATTTTCTCTCAAGGGACAGGTGTGTAGAAGGACTGTGGAAGTCATCAAGTTCACTCCTCCAAAAGGCAGGATTCTCTTCTGCTCATTTAACAGATAATCTGGTCTTGGCTGGTCAGTGACATGAGCTCTCTGGGGCCTGAGACAGCCTATTCCTGTATTGAGGACCTAGTTTTAGGAAATCCTCTCACACTGAAACAGAATTTCTCCCAGTAGCTCTGACTCTTTGGGCTATGGGTCCTTGGAGAATTAAGTCTCATTACTCCTTTTGTGGCACCTGTTTAAATATTTGAAGATAGTGATCCTTGTCTTCTGTGAGTATTCAGGCCACACTGTCCCATTTTTTTTCCATCTATTGCTCAGAACACTGAGTCCATATTAAAATGATTTTCAAACTAGAAACTTTCATTTCATTTCTTCTTCTGTCTTTATTTTCTCTATTTTTTGCTTCCTTTCATTTCTTTTCCCTTCCTTCTCCCTTTTTTCTGTTCCTGCCCTTTGGCCAGACAAACTTTTGTTCCGGCATGGGTGATGTGCCTGCCACTGCTGAAGCAAGGTCCTTACCAGATGCTAAGGAAAGGTCAGGCTACATTGGGAATCTCCAACCACAGAAGTTCTAGGGACTAAAGGAATCATAGAGTCAGTAGCAAATATGTCCAGCTTTAGCAAAACAGTGCATTTCTCTCATATTCAGTAAAGCAGGGACAAAGAAGAGTAATAGGGTCCCATAAAAGGATTCAACTAGGTGGACCCAAGAGAACAGACTGCTTTATTGAGTGTGGGGACATGGTTTTTCTACAGCCTTAGCAGTAACCCACTTGGAACCAAAGGGAATCCATGCTTTGAATACAATTTTTGAATCATTTTATTAGTCCTATTTAGCACTGAACATTTTAATTTTGGTGACAGTGCCAGAATATGTGAATAAAGGACTATAATATACTTCTTGATATTGGATTTTGTTTGAGAAAGATGTAATGGGAAGCAGGTTAGCTTGAAACTTCCCATAATGTTTCATGGGCAGTTAAGATAACTACTTGCTGTGATATTATGCTATATAATAGTACAGTATAATTGCTTCTTGTAGTCCCATGGTATTTGTTCTATAGCATTCTCTTTTATAGGTATTTTTAAGATGTATTTTTTATTGATTTGGCATATACACAGCAATAAACTGGTGTTGGATTGATTAGGTACTACAGCGAAGCTGAAACATTTAGTGCATTGATTCTTAATCTGTAAAGATGTTTATTTGTAGTTCTGCATATATTTATTACTATAGTGTAAGTAATGTTAACATTAAAAAGAATATTTTGGGGGTGTGTATGCTTCTAATGATACATTAAAAGTTCCATGGTTAGCTCTTTCAAGATACTTCCCAGCTAAGTCTAGGCCAATGGTAGGAAAGATAAAGCTCTATCCAAGGCATCATCTTCCAGGCAGGGATTTTCAGGTTTATACCTTTTCCATTCCCAGCACAGTGCTTGTGACATTGTAGGATCATGACCAATGTTGGTTGATTGAATGAATCTAGGGAGGTTATTGTCGAATCTTCCAAAAACTAATACAGTCAACCGATGCATTTTCTCTATCTTTATTTTCCTTGAGCAAAAATGGGATGATTCTTGTTTCGTCTTTGAGAATGGGCATCACCCACTATAAAGAAGTGTTTATAGGCCTTTTCACTGGATCCTTGCTAGAGATCTTCTGCAGCTGTTTTTATTTTTTATTTTTTGCTCTTTTTTCATGTTTTATTGATGTTTTTCTAGTGGCTGCTACAATTTATGTATGTAAATATTGTTTGTCTTTAGGCATTATTTTATTTATTACTTATTTTATTGTGACCAATCCCTGCTCCTTCTTTCCACTCTGTTTCCAGTGGTAGTATGCAGGTTAGAAGACTGAGTTTAATTTTGGGGATGAATGGCAAAAAGAGGCTTTTAAGAAGGAATGAAACCTCGTTCTTTGAAATGACATTAACCTTTCAGAGTAACAGGGGACCATTTAGCACATTGATTCTTAAGTGTCTGAAATGTTCTCATTTTCTATTTCCACATTTTGACCTGGCGAGTAAAGATCAGAGTGAAGAGGAGAGAGATGGTGTGTGATTGAAGATAGGAAAGATGGATGGAGAGATGACGTGGGGAGAGTAGATCTAGTCCCCGGATCCTGGCAAGCTTACAGATGGATGTTGGCCTGTAAATGGCTGGGAGAACCTGATTTAGTTTATCACTGTTAGAAGTCGTTGGCTGAAGAAGCCAGGAAACGTTATTCATAGCTCTCTGTAAAGTGAATAATTTACTCCCTTCCCCCTGATAGAATGAAATCTGTGAAGCCTTTGGGACTCTTTGGATAAAGTGCTCTACAAACATGTCAGATGAGTTTTGGTTTTATTACAGAAGAGCCTGGTTAAGATGGAAAATGGGACTTAAGTTAAACATAAGAATTTATTGCCTAAGGGAGCCTCTTTTAACCTAATTATTTTAAGAAAACAAATATGTGATAAGAGTTGAAACCATCTGCATGTTATAAATTTTATTTGATGTAGTTACATTTTGAATGCAGGTGCAACTCATTTTTTGGTAAATAATTAATATTGTATCTGTAGACTTACAAAATTCCATATTATTGTCACTTGATTTTTACACATGGTCTCTTGCTAAACCTCTAGTTACTGGGTCTCACAGGTGTGCATAGCAAGCACATTGCCCCAGTCACCTGAGTTCTACTGGAAATCAGAAAAACAGGTGGTGGGTGTGTGTGTGAGTGTGTGAGGGTGTGACTACTCCTAGGGGAAGGAGAGGGAAGGAAACTGATGGAGAAGGAGCAAAGGGAAAAAAAGTTAAAGGAGGGAGAATTGGGATTCTTCTGGGGAATTTGGCCTACAAGTTCTCAATTTCTTCCTGACGATGTGGCATTCAAATTGAACATGGTGTTGGAGTCTGAGCATTGTTACAGGCAACAGTGAGTCATACTGAAGTGTCCCTTGTCCTGTTGAATGTGGGGAAGAAGATGTCAAGCTAACAAAGCACTTGTGCTCCTTGGAGTATGGCATTATGTTAATGTTGTCCAAAATAGAAGGGCTCTTCAGAAGAAGGAAATGAGAAAAGGGGAAATGAAATTTAATAATAGGAGTTGTCTTTGGATGAGTTTAGCATCGTGGCCTGGTACTGTAATTTTAAGCAGATAAGTAAGAGTCCTTTCTGTCTTTCTTTTTTTAAAATTGGTGTTTTCTTATGGCTGCTACAATTGATAGCAGTTGTTCACCAAAATATATTCTTGGACACTAAATCAATCATAACTATAGGTGTCATGTCTGTGCAAGTGAAGAAAACATTTTGAACTAAATTATATATCATATAATTATATATACTATATATTATAATATGTAATGTATAATTATATTTAGTATATATGTTATTTACATATAATTCATACATTTTTGATGTGCAACATGTTACATATGCATACATATTATATGTATTATGTACATACACATATACATATGTTACATATATACATATTATGTTACACACATAGTATATACATTCATTTGCCTGTCAGCTGACAGCTCTGACCCTGTGCCACCTCCCTGGGGTGATGGAACACTTAGGTAAAATATAAACACACTATTTTCTTTTGAAGTAGGAATTATTACCAAGCAGTTTAATTACTCATAAAATATACAAAGCTGAGCAGCACCAGAGTGATTGGTTATTTTTGGAAAACACCTAGAATATGTGCTGTCATCCTATAATCTCTCCATGTCATTCTCTCACGAGGGAACCAGGCTCTGGGACCATTGCTCTGTTTTGGGCCCTAGGGGTCACAGGCACTGCTCCGTGGGGTAATGTGTGTGGTGACTCGAGATCCAAATTCAGTTAAATGGACTGAGGGATCCTGGGCAAATTCTCCACTTACGCTTCTGAATTCCAGATGGACAACTTCAGAAACATCCTCAGGTGCTCAGTGGATGCCTGGCTGCGGGTGACAAATCCAGAGTGCTGGTTCATCAGAACTCCAGTTTACTGCTGGGTACGAACACTAATAGTTTGTCCTGACATGCTCAAAATCAGCTGCTGTTGAAGCAGTTTTGCTCTCATCCTTGATGGTTTTCAGAAGAGAAAGGCTGTGGGTCTTTGCTTGGGTAGTTCATTTGAAACAGGTCATTATTCTTTTCACTAAGCACAGAGCAGGTAAGAACGGCTTCCTGAAACATCTGGTTTGGGGCATCGGCCTCAGGCTCCAGCAGTCACAGTCCTAATAAAATCAGGCTTACCCACCAGCTCCGTGGTCACGCTAAAGGAAGGGTTTGGCAGAAAAACATCAAGTAATGTAGCAAAATAGTTGACTAATAAAATAAGAAAAGACCAACTAGACTCTACGGTTGTGCAGCTACTAGGATAAGGTGATTGTGGTTGTGATTTCCTCATCAACAAGAGCTGTTGCTTATTCATTTCTGTATACACAGCACTTAGAACAGTAGTTGGTATGTTGTAGCCAGTAGGTAAACGTTTGTTGAATGAATAACTGAAAATAATTACAGCTACAACAATGACAACAAGCACAATATTCTGAGAGATGGATTGTTCATTTGCATATTGCAATACAACATTAGCCATAGGCCTGGTAGGGAAGAATATACAGAGGCTTCCTCACTATTTTGCCATATAAAGGGTACAATGAGCAGCATTGCAAGATGACCCTCAAAGACACACTCCCTTGCATAATTTCCTTCCTCTTGAGTGTGGGAGGGACTTTTAATTTGCTTCTAACTAATAAAATATGGCAAAGGTCAATGGCTTTTGCAGAGTAGTTAAGGTTCTTAATCAGTTGACTTTAATCAAAAGAGGGATTATCCTGTGTGGGCCTTATTTTGAGAGCCCCCCACTAAATTGGGGTCTCAGTACCAGAGCGGCTAGCAACCCTGCCCTAGCGGGAATGTAAGGGACACTGGATGTGGGTGCTCGTGGTGTGCCTTTCATGGGACACTTCCCTGTCGGACAGCCGCATGCCTAGTTGTTTGACCTGCAACCAGGGGGCTCTCACATGGGACAGTTGCTTACACTGTCAGACGCCATTGTGGCTTGTGTCTGGCCGTGTCCCGTTGATGCCTTCCTGTCCATCACTGTGGCGCTGGGGGCCCAGTGTGCAGGGAAAAATCTGTTATATAATAACTATGACTATCTGTTGTAGGGCATAATGTCAATACATCACCCCGAAAGGAAACAAGTTAAAAGATTTTTATTTATAGACTCTGGGCAAGGAGGGCAACGAGTCAGGAGGGCAGTCCCCTGTCCCCAGGTCATGCGAGGCAGGAATGAAGGGTCAGGCACTGAGAGAGCAGGAGTGGCAGCTAGCAGTATATATAATGGAATAGGGAGTGGGTCACTTTAAGTTTGCAGGCAAATGCCTGACCGGTCCCTTTAAAGGCGGTGGAGGGAAAGCGAGGAGCCCAGTCTGCCAGAAGGAGAGACGCCTCAAGTTCTTATCTCTGGCCACCAGCTTGAGCCACCTGGGTGGTATAGACCTGCAGACTGTGTCAAGGATGGCTGGGCACCGCTTCGGGTATGAGAAACTTAAACCCATATTCAAATGGATGCTGAGGCAACAGAAAATTCTAAGAATTCATTAGAGGCCTGACTTAATCAGGTGAGCCTTCTAAAAGAAATTCTACGAGTCAGAGGCTGAAGAAATCACTCGCTCCCTCTCCTGCTGGCCTTGAAGAAACAAGCTGACGTGAGTTCTACAGCTGTGATGAAGCGGATTCTGCCGACAACCAGGTGAACTTACAAAGGACCCAAGCCTCAGAGGAGACCTCCGCCCTGGCCAGCACTCTGATCCCGGCCTTGTGAGAGCCTGAGCGGAGAACCCAGCTGAACCACGCCTGGACTCCTGCTCACGGAAACTGTGAGATAAGAAATGTGCGGTGTTTTAAGCCACTAAATTTGTGGTGATTTGTTATGTGGCAATTGAAAACTAGTACAAAGGACATCTGCAGATATTTATGCCATGCTATGTTGTCCATGTTGTATTAAAGTGCTGTATATCTAGTGTGTGATATGATACACAGCCGCTAATGCTAGTTATAACCTGCAATCTGTGTTTCCTTTCATGTTAAAATATTAAAATATCATCCTGCATATAGGAACTTGAACCAAAGATTTTAGGAAGAGATTTTGCTTTCCATTTTTTGGATTATATCAACAACTTCATTGACCTCTTCAGACTTCAGTGGATAAATTGGCACATGCCTTAAAATTTCACAAAAATTCTATCAGCTTTTTACAAACTGTCACTTGCCCATAAAATGTTGACAATTCTTCATATCCAGCTGATGGTAGTGGTTCTTAGTTTAAAGGGACACACTTCAGTGTCACAGGTTATGTCACTTTCAATTAGGGATTTGTCTTCAGCTGGCTACTGCCTGGATTGCTGTGTTTTGTGTTTTGGACCGAGCTGACTAACAGGGCTGTCCTGCGGCTGCTTCTAGGTCCTCACAGAGCTGACTAACAGGGCTGTCCTGCGGCTGCTTCTAGGTCCTCACAGGCAAAGCGAAAGGGACTAGGGAGGTATTTGGATTATTCAGTCCTTATGTTGGCTGCTTGATACAAACGTGGGCTTCTGTTTGAGAGGCAGGAAAAAGGGGACGTAAAGACAGAGAAGGTAGTGGGTTGAGGCAGAATATGACTTGCCAGTGGGCAACTAACCTTATTTGACAGCAAAATGGAGTTTAAACACATTTTTCTACCCTGATTTCTATGAAGTTCGGGAAAAGCGCGCTTCTAATTTTAGGTATTTTTAGTGCTTGTATGTAAGAAGCAATCACAGCTCGATGGAAGTGGTGGAGGATGCGTCAGGAGAGGGATTTGTGTGGAGACTGGCGCTCTGGACCGCCCCCTTCTATTTAGAGAGACAAATTACGCAGTTTGCGCTAATTAGATGCACTGATGTGAAATCTGGAAGGCGTTAGCGAGGCAGAGAGATGTTCCTGCCCCCTTTTGCCTGTTTCGATGTTCTCTGTGCAGTCTATTCCAGTATTTCTGCTCAAGCTCCTGGGTGACGGGAGGACACTGTGGCTGTGCCTGTGGCGTCAGCCTCCTGAGGCTTTGGTGGTGGCCACTGGAATGTGTCCTTGAGCTTGTGCCTCCGGTGAACAGAAGACATAGTGGCTTCAGAAGAAAGAGCTTCCTCTTGGGGGCAGTTCTAAGTTATTATTGGAGTCCTGCTTGTAAGTCTAACCCGGAAAGGCTTTCAGACCCTACAACAAATTTGAGGCCCCTAATTCCATGTGTTAAATCCTTTACAGCGTAAAACACCTTGAGTGACTTCCCCTGAATCTCGATGCATATGCCTAGTTTTATATATGCATTGAATGTTTTTTTATTTATGCATTCCCTTTCCTCGATGGATCTTGCAAGAGAATTGTGCATGTTTTAAGCCCCTGTGAAAACCAGCTTTGGGTTTTGTTAATTCCTTTTTTGTGAATCTGTTTCCTATTTCATTATTTTTTCTGTTCTTACTTTTGTTGTTTCTTCTCTTCTAAATCTTAAAAAGTTTTATTCTGTTGTTCTCTACGTAATTACTTAAGTTGTATAATTGGTTTGTTAACTTTTAGGCTTTTTAAGACTCTTTTTTCTAAAATAAGCATTTAAACCTACAAATTTCTCTTTGAGGATGGTATAGTGGTAACACATGAGTTTGATTTGTAATATATTTATTATTTAGTCCAGAGTATTTAAAAATATCCATTATGGTTTCCTCTTTGAAATAAGAGCTATTTAACAAGATATTTTTAACTTATACGTGGGGGTATAAAAAACTTTTTATTTTTGACTTTTAACTCATTTGCATTGGTCTAGAGAATGTGGTTTCCATAATAACAATTTCAGAGATGTATTGAAGCCTTTGTTTATGGCCTAGGAATATATTTATACATGTTCTATGTGTTCTTGAAAAAAATTCTGTAGCTTTAGGGAACAAATCAGGATAGTTAATTGTAATGTTCAAATATTTTATATTTTTTCTGATTTTTTTTTTGTTATTGTTGCTTGGCCTATCAATTCTTTAGAGAGGAATGTTACAGTCTTCTTCTATATTGGTAGATTTGTCAAACTCTCTTGAAATCCTGCGATTTAAAAATATATTTTGCAGTTATATTAATATATACATACAACTTTAAGATTTTTCTATTCTCTAATAAAAATGATAATAAAACTTGTCATTTTATTATGGTCTAGTGACCCCATTTATCTCTACTGATACATATTGCTTTAAATACTATTTTGCTATTATTAATTCTAATTATTTTGGTTAGTATTTTCCATGTATATCTTTTTATTTTCAACTCCTCTGAGTCTTCCTGTTTTAGGTGTGTTTCCAGTATATTCTATATATAATTTTAAAAAACAGATCCAGTCTGACAATCTATGCCTTTTAACTGGTGAGATTAGTCCATTCACATTTATTGTGATTATTGATGTATTTTATTTATTTCTACCATGTAGTAGAAATGTACCTTCTATTTGTTCTGTTTCTTCCTAATACTTTTCTTCTTCCTTCTTGTTTACTTTTGGATTGACTGGGCTTTTTTTCCTTTTCCTTATTTGTTACAGTTTTTCCCTCTAAAAGTTTGAAGTAATGTATTTTCTTGTACGGGTTTTCCTTAAAAAAAAATTAAAATATATTTAAGTTAACAAAATCCAAATTCAGTTAATATCATTACTTTCCTCCTAAAGAATACAAAAACCTTAGAATGTCTTAATTCCAATCATGACCCTCTTACCTAATATACTATTGTTCTCCAGTGTTCTAGTATTTATTTTTCTGCTTGGGATTTGTTGGGTTTCTTGAATCTGAAGATTTATGTCTGTCATTAATTGGGAAAAATTCTCAATCATTATCCCTCAAATAGTTCTTCCTCCTCATTTTATTATCTCCTTTAGAAACTTCAATTAAATGTATGGTAAGCCAGCTTACTCTACTATCATATTTCTCAATTCCTTGCAATATTTCCTTTTATAGCTTCATATCTCTTTATATCTCTGTGATTTATTCTGTAACGTGTCTTTAAATCTATCTTTTAGTTTACTAATTCTCTCTTCAGAGATGTTTAATCTTCTGTTTTAACCCATTCTTTGTATTTCTAACTATTTATTATTTTAAATTAAATTAATTTATTTATTATTTTATTTTTTATATTTTCCAATTTTAGAAGATTTATTCAGTTCCTTTCATGATTATTAGTTTTGCCTTTTCCAATTTAAAAGATTTATTTGGCTCCTTTTCATGATTATTAATTTTGCATCATGAGTTTGATATCTTCTTTAATTTCTTCAAACATACTAGATGTGTATTTTATATTTTGTGTTTGATAATTCTAAATTCTACTTCTTTGTGGGTTTGTTTTTGGTGTTCATTCCTTCTGTTAATTCTTATTCATAGTGGCTTTTGTCCGTGCATGTATTGTCTGATTTTGAATTGTGAAATACATTACATGGAGATTTATGTATAGGAATTCTTTGAGGTCTCTGTTTAGGGTTCTTGTCTTGTGCCTGTGGACACATACACCAGCGATCACAGGGGCTCCATAGGGAGCATGAATTCTGGCCCCAAACACAGTGAGGACCAGAATATAGTTATTAACAGAAATTCTCAGGGAATTTTTCTCCCTCCATTCATAACCAAAGCCGAAATAGTCTTTTCATACTGTCTTCTTTGGGTGCTGTTTTCTGAGGGTCCTGCTGTTCAGTATGTGGTAGGTTCTGATCTAATTTCATGCCTTGCATAGATCCTAGCCTTGCTCTTCTGTTTTCCCTGCACAGCCCTGGACTGAGTGTTGGATCTTTCGGCCTTAGCCTTTGCTTACTTCTTTGTATTCAGGATTTATCCTCATTTTTGGTATGTGATAATTTCCTTTAAATTCCTGCCCTGCTAGCTATAAAAAGAATGAAAAATGAATATTTTATATATTAGTTTTGTTTTTGGAGGCTTTTGAGTGTATGTCATTGGTTACCTTAATGAAAACGGCAATTATCTTAATGAAGATGGAGAGTCTTATCAGAGGTTAGGGTCACCTGATCCAGGTAATTAGGCTGTAACTTCCCTGGAGCATCTGTAATTCAGGACTTCATGATGAAAATTAAAAGGACACATTCAGGAGGTGGAACTCAAGCTAGAGAAGCCAAGGTTTCAGTTACTTAAACAGAATCACAACAGGAGGGCTTTGTCCTCTATTGTTATTTACTTGATATCTTTGTTGAAAGTCTGCTTAGAGAAAATGAAAGTTGTCATATAAAAAATAGTCACTAGTCAATGGAAAAATGGCCCTTTCTTGGAAACTCCCTTCTTTATCATAGTCTTTATTACATCAGACATAGCTATGCAAATGCAAATGGAAAACATTTGCAAAGTGAAATTTCTGGTCTTTCAAATAGAGGCAGGATTTATGAAGCTGATGAAAGCGATGCTGAAGAACTGTTTGAATTTTGTACAAAGCACTTGAAAAGTGAACCCCTGAGAGGGCTATACTAGCTAACAAGTAAAGAGTAGAAAAATTGACAAGGACAGTGACGTGGTAAGTTTCAACAGATCAAGATGGAAACTTGGAAGCATTGATGAAACGTGCTGTGATATTTTTACAAAATTGAACCTCTTTTTGATTGCGCTGAGGAGATTGAGTATAAATGTGATGTGTCAGTCATGCTGTGACACCTCCTCCATCAATGCTTGAAACACTGTATGATTAATAAGAACCTAAAATGATGTTAAATGTAAACAAAACAAATTTGTTTTGATTTCCAGTTTAAGACAAAACCTCAGTTGAATAGTGTTGATCATTCAACTGTGAAATATTGTGTTTTTTTTGGTAGGTGGACTCTCTTGAGCCAGCTTTTCTTCCTATAATGATAGTGAAGTCTTAGTGTAACAAACGGTATGTAGCATCAGTCTGGTGGAGACTCCCAGATCCTTCATAGCAGGGAACTGGGGAAGCCCGTGGCCAGCCAGGGTGAGAGTACGCACTGTGCTGGTCTGGGTGCCTCTCCTTTTTCATGTGTGGTCCAGATTTAGATGATCCTTTTCTCTGTGTTCCATGCACATCTGTGCTTGGAGGGTTACTTTGGTACATGAGAACATTTATGACCTTTGAGGGAATATTCACAGTCTGCCTTGGTGAATATTCAATATTTATTCATAATATCAAATGCTTCCCAATGATGTTTTTGAGGCTGTTCCTCCAATATGGCCTATAAATTGTGGTACTACTTTCTTTTATCCCTGGAATGCCATTTTACCCTGCACAGGGATATAGGTCTAATCATAAACCTTGGCAGTTTCAGTTTGTGTCTTTGTATCTAGTCATTGACATGCTGTGGTAATGGAGGACATTTTCTGTTATTCACAAGTTGATGGAAGGAATAACTCCTGGTTGGGATTCAAGCTGAGAATGGATTCCTCAAATTAGGCAGAGATCCAACGTCTTGGCCCTTCCTGAGTACTTGCAGAAAGGCTATAGCAGCCCATGAAATGTCAATATTACTCTTTTAATGACCAGTGGGAGAAGCTGCTTAATGGTTAAATGCATATAGACTCAGGGCCCAGAGAGCCTGCATCTGAATCCCAGTTCCTCCCCTTACTAGAGGTGTGGCTTAAGTGTGTGACTTAACCTCTTTGTGCTTTCATTACCCCGGCTGCAAAAAGAGCACAATTATTTTTCCTACCTAATAGATTTCTTATAAGGACGAATGTGAGCTACTATTTGGCATGTGCTTAGTAAATGTCAATTAAGTGTTTTTTAAAATAAATTATGTAGACTACAAGGCCCATCATATTGAGAATGAATTAATTCTGAGATTTTCGACATAAAGTTACACAGAACAGCTGGAAGGAGCCTGTGTGTGTGTGTGTGTGTGTGTGTGTGTGTGTTTGAAGATGATGCTGATTTAGAGAGCATTCGGCACCATTAAACCTTCCTCAAATGTCAGAGTCCAATACTGGCACATAGAAAGTGAAGCGAATATTTGCTGGGACTAGAGGATTCTAAATTATTCATGAAGGCTTTGCGATCTTGAATCCTTTAATTCCATCACATCTCTAGTACAAAAGGCAAAGCCAATGTTCCCTAGTTATAGATTTTGTAAAATAAAATCCTTCAGCTGTGCCAACCTGGTAAAACTATTTTTTTAATATAAGGTATCAGCTGCTGTATCTATTGCTTCAATTAAAGCCTTCCACTGGAGAAAAACCAGGAGAAACCTAACTCCATGGAAAAAAAAAAAAAACATGAACAGAGGCGTTTTAATCTCTGAATGTGCTGTTAAACCCATGGAACTGTGCTCTGGGATTTCTGCAGAAAGACTAAGTCTCAAGGTGGTAAATTAATTCTTTCCTAAGTGAAGCAATCCTATCTAGTACCTAGAGTTGAAGACTTGCATTTTGGGGTTTTCTTGTTGGCCCAGTGCCTTTGTTATGGTTCTGGCTTCTGTGCCTTTTGCCCATGTGGCCCCTGTCTGCCACCCTCGCCCCATTCTGTCCTCACCTCTCCCGTCCTGCTTGTGTGTTACACCCCAGAAAAGAGTGCACCCCTTCTTCCTGAGGCATCTGTCCAGACCGATGAGAGGGGAAGTCATCTTTCCCCATGTGAACTCTTAAAGTACCGTCTTCTCTACCCATCATTGGGCATGGAGAGTGCATTGTTGGTCACTGTTTCATATTTTCAACTAAAATATAACTTCAACAAGGATAGGAATTCCATTTACATTTCCTTAAATCCTCACACTGCTGTGAAAGACAGATGCTAAATAAGTAGTTACCTAAGGATTGCATTCTGGGAGCCTCAGTTCTAGTCCTGGCTCTGCCACTAACTTGCTAAAGTAACTTTGACATATTAGCTACATGCACTGTCACACATATGTGCCTTAAGTAATCGTATCAGAATCACAATCACAATAGATAACACTTATTGAGTTCTTATTATGTGTCAGTATTGTCCCAAGCATTTTACACGTGTTAGCTCATTTAATCCTTATGTCTATGAAGGAGGTGTTGTTTGTCTTCTTCATTTTATAGATGGGGAAACTGAGGCACTAAGCAGTCGAGTGACTTGCCCAAGGACACAGGACTAGCCATAAGTGGCCGCACAGAGTTCACACCCAGGCAGCCTGGCACCTCAGTTTACTGAGTCCAGTGACAATAATAATAATAACCCATGGTGGCTTTTGATGAGTTAACTTGGTGAAGGTACAGTCCCCAGTGGGAAGGGATTTTGCAGGTGTAATTAAAGTCCCTACCCAGTTGGCTTTGAGGGAGCTTGTCCTGGATAATCTTCGTGGGCCTTAGAGGGTTTAGACGTGGGGTTGAGGCTTCCCCAGAGAGAGAAGAGATTCCACCCGGCTGCCCCCCACCCTGCACCCGTCTTCCTCTCCCGACTCCCCCTGCGCAGCCCACTCCTCCCGTAGCCAGGGTCCTCGTCATCACTCTCTTTGTGTGTGTCTCACACTGGCCCCGCTGTCCTGGTTGGACCCTGACTGAGACACACCCTGACACCTGCCTCGAGCTGTCATCGGCCCTCCTCCCAGAACACCCTGTTCCCTACAGGGGCTCTCCAGCCTCCCTGGGTCTGCTTTGGAAAGTCCTTCTGCCCTCCAAGGTCAGGCTCAGAGGCCACACCAGGTGGGTGTGTGCTTTCTCTTCTGGGCTTAAAGCAGATGCTTTCTGCAGTTTATAACACTCTTCTCTGCATTGTGGGGAATTCCATCCCCTCCCCACTGTGGACAGCAGCTGGAGGGCAGTGGCCCACCCCTCACATCCACCCTCAGGGTGACGCTGGCTCTCAGAGTCTCCATGTTTGTGGGTATTTTGCCCCTTTTTCTCCTAAGTTAAAATTTGCTGCATTTACCTAGGTTTCAGAAAGAATGAGTGAGTGTGAGAGTGTGTGTGTGTGTGTGTGTGTGTGTGTGTGTGAGGGGTGTTTTACCTGGGCACATTCATTCATTAGTAGCCTAAATTTGTATGAATAAATGTCCATTCACAGTAACCAGAGATGATCGTGCATTTGGGGGAATAACTGGAACAAAGGAACCTTTCTCCAGAAAGACCCCAAATTAATTGAAATATCACCAGGGTCATGTTTTAATTCTCTCTCTGTTCTGTCCTTTTCTCCTTTTGTGAAACAAACAAACAAACAAACAAACAAACAAACAAAATGACCTCCTTAAGTTTGGTAATTTTGTTCTCTGAAATCGAAGGCAGTAGCGTGAGGTGTCAGAAAGCAGTAGGCCCCACCAGACACACAGGGGCAACACTGAGAATGCTTTTGCTTTGCTCATGTTGCATGTAGGGCTGCTCAGCTCAGGACACCGAAGGCACGCACACTGGGTGGGCCCGTGCTGGGTGTGTGTGTGTGTGTGTGTGTGTGTGTATGTACACGTACATGCGCACATCGTCATTCCCACCACCCTGTGACAACTGTACCAGAGAACTTTTTGGCAAATAAACATAATCAAGTTAAGCCTCTGCTGTAGGGTAGGATGCAATCTTGCTGCAAATGCCTCTGTCAGCTGTGCCTGTTTGAAGAAAATGCAGCCACACGCAACATCTGATGTATAGCATGAACCCTGCATTCAATGTGCAGATGGGTCACATGGTCCTTCCAGGTTAACGGTCTCAAATGAAAGTGCTCAGATGGGATTATGCATAAACTAGTTTGGAGTTTGAAGAAGAAAGTGGTGTTTGTGGAGTCTGACTTTAAGTTGAGTTCAGTGGTTTTCTTGTAAAGTAGAAGAAATCAAATACTTTTGATTCTCCTGTCTGCTCCGCACATAGGTACTTTCATGTAGGTTTGTGTGTGCACATGTGTGCAAGTTTAATAGCCAAAGATGCGATAGTTGCATTAATTTTGATTTCAATTCTTGTCATTTCTAAGGCCTAATTCATTTTCATCTTTCCTAAGGATCACCTGTGACTTTTTTTAAATCATTGGAGAAAGAAATGATCTTCTTTAATAATGTTCTAAAAACAGACGAGGCATTAAAGAATGAAAAGTATGAATATGCTCTTTTGAGCTCGGTTTAAAATTTTGTGTTCAAGCTGTTATATACAAAAATGCTCCAGTCTGTTTTGAGGGCTGCCAGTATTTTAGAGATTAATCAACCTTGGGTGAAGGCATCAAAACTTTGAGAAATAAAGAGTTTCTCATATTCCTTTTTGAAATTCATGGCACAGGATGGGAAGACTGGAGGAGGTTGGAGCAAAATCCAATATGCTTCTCTGTCTTTGCATGGGAACATTTCCCTGTATTCCAGGTGGGTAAACTGAGTCCTAAAGAGCATAAAGCTCTTTTTGTACTCTGTTGTTAGAGGTTAGGACATGACAGCTCCCAGACAGGGCTGTTTGTCAGGAAAGGGCGTCTGCAGCAATCCAGGAGCCCTCAGTGCAGGGGAGGAAGCGCAGCACGGCTGTGACCGGAGCTCAGAGTGGAATATTGGAGGCGCTTTTGTTCCTAAACGAGGTCAAGGTCCATCCAGATGCTTGAATTTCAAATGGGAAGATGGTAGATGTGGCCAGAGATGATGTTTTGGGATTGTTACAGTCACACCTGGAGGAGGGCAGTGAGGAGGAAGTGGGGGAAAGAGCGCCAGGGGCCCAGGCCTGAGGCGACAGCCAGCTGTCCCCGCCCGCCAGCTCTGTGGTGCCAGCAGTCCCCGCAGGGCCTGCCACCGCGTGTCCTCGTTAGGTCTTGCCTGGTGCCCGGTCCCCCTTGCAGCCTGTCGCTCAGCAGGCGTTAATAGACACCATCATCACCCCCTGTGAGGACTGGGCGCCGTCCCCACAAAAGTGTCCCCTCGTGGCTAATGAGTGTTGCTCTGTGTTGGTGAACAGTGGCTATTTTCGTATTTAGATGATTCTGCTGGGAAAACATTAAGTTGCTCAAAAGGCTTGAAGGATTTCACCGGAAGAAAAATAATAGTTGAACCTAGTGTAGTGTTAATCTGCCCCTTAGAATGAAAAGCTATATTCAATTCCATCAAATGTCAGTCAAATCACGTATTGATTCCACCTATTAAGTATGCCGTGAAGCGCCCACACTTTAGTGGGGACACGGACTCACAAGCGAACAGCGACCGGAGTGACCTCAGCATCTGGAGGTGGCGGAGGGCGCTGGGAGGGGCCTCCGCGGTCAGACTGCTGTGAGCCGAGCTGTGACAAACATAGAGGGATGTGCCAGGGAGAGGAGGGGAGGGCAGCAGTGTTAGGAGGAGGATAATTTTCAAAAGTCCAAGTGGTGATGGCACAGATTCGGGTCGGCCTTACCTGTCGGGTCTCCTTAAGGGTGGAACGACCGGCGTGTCAGGAGCTTCTCCCGCGGTTCCGTGGGTGACTCTGTGCCCTGCGCTGAGTGCCAGGGGCGGGACTGAGCAGAGCGCTTCCCTTCTGGTCACAGTGGCCCTCTGGGTGACGACAGACATGGCCCCAGAGGCCCCGAGGAGGCAGCCAGCGTGGGTCACGGCTCCTCCCGTAGGGGCACGGGCCCACCGCGTGAGCCGCGGGTGCTGGGACCGGCCCTCTGTCACCCCGTCAAGCCTGGTGCCGCGGCCCAGGGCTGTGCCCTGGAGGAGCCGCCAGGCCCAGCCGGGCCGTGGGAGAGGAGTCCTGCTGGGTCTTTTCAAATGATTCCCCAGTGGAAGGTCTGTTGGCGGCAACCCTGGGACTCCAGACTGTCCTAGAACCAGAGCCGTCCACCCAGCGTGTGGGCAGGTTCACCCCAGGCCGCCCTGCAGCCGGTTTGTGGAGTGACTCACACCAAACCAGAAAGCAGGAGACACGCCATACCCTTCCACCGTGAGGAGGAACTCGATATCTAACTTGCCTGTTATGAACCAACATCCATTTTTAAATCATAGGTTACTTTTTCTTCTTCTTCCTATCTTTATTGAATAATCTTTAGAAAAAACCTACTAAAAACCAGGCATATAATATTGATATAGGCTCTTAAAGCAACAGTGATGTAACATCAGCTTCAAGTTCAGTGAGCATTAATGATACTTCTAAGCAGAATGGAAACAAATTTGACTTTTTATCTAATTTTTTGATGATGGAACCTAAAACATGTATTTTACACCTTAATAAAACATGTAGGTTATAGATTTGATCTTTTAAAAAGCACATGACCATATGCATGTGTTTTCAAATACACATGTCCCAAAGGAACCTATTTTCTCAGTAACCGGGAGTAGGTTAGCATGTCTTCCTTTTCACTGCTTCCAGCTGAGTTTAGAGAAAGATGATGCAACTATTGTTGGCCTTTTGTATGCTGCTGTACCACCCATGCTTCCTCCGGCATTCATTGGACACCTACTATATGCCAGTGCTGTGTAAAATGCCTTTTTATTTAGAATGAATGCCCATTTATTCTCTTACCTAATTCTCACAGCCATCATACAAGGCAGATGCTATTATTGCTCTCATTTCTCAGATGAACAAACCAAGGCTTGAAGAGATTAAGTGACTTGTTCAAGGTGAGAGGCAGCTAGGGGTCTGGATTCAGACCCAGGTCATCTGACTCCAGAGCACATGGTCTAAACCCTGCTTTCATAATACTTGACAGGTTCTCCTGCTGGACCGAAAGCTCCAGGTGTATCATGGTTTACGTAGATAACAGCAGTTGTTGGTTGAATTGAATTGAACTACACAGTGTGTTACTTCTGTGCCCCAGATGATAAACATGAGTCAGTGGTTCTCAGCTAAGGCCGGTTAGCACCCCCCCACCCCCAAGACATTTGGCAATGTCTGCAGATGTTCTTGGTTGTCACAAGTGCGGGAGGAGGTGCTGCTGGCATCTACTGATTAGAGGCCGGAGATGCTGCTAAATATCCTACAATGCACAGGACAGCCCCTCACAATAAAAATTGTCTTGTTGGAAATGTTAATAATGTTGAGGTTGAGAAATCTTTTTTTTGGAGACAGAGTCTCGCTCTGTTGCCCAGGCTAGGGTGCCATGGAGGCAGGATAGCTCACAACAACCTCAAACTTCTGGGCTCAAGCAATCCTCCTGCCTCAGCCTCCTGAGTAGCTGGGACTACAGGCACACGCCACCATGCCCGGCTAATTTTTTTCTATGTATTTTTAGTTGTCCAGCTAATTTCTTTCTATTTTTAGTAGAGACCAGGTCTCGCTCTTGCTCAGGCTGGTCTTGAACTCCTGACCTTGAGTAATCCGAGGTTGAGAAATCTTAAGGCAAGATTATCCCCAACAACCATAGCAGCAAAAGGGTTACGCTCGTTACATGTTTTCTGAGGAGGTTTTTTTGAGCATTTTCATTGTTGATTCCCTTTCATGAGCAGTTGCCTGGGGGTGTTAAAAATCAAGACTCATTTTTGTCATTCTCCTAAGAGAGAACATTAGCAAGAGGTAGATTGATACCTGGTGTCATGGAAATACTACAGCAACCAGAAATGTGTGGTTTTGTTTTGGGCTTATGCATTGTGAACAATGTCTAAATTTTTGTTTGTATAGCTTTAAAGCTTTTAAAAAGAGTGTATAAGTACACTTTTAGTATGTATGCTTCCTGAATAGCATATTGATAAACTGACTGGATTAAACTAGCCACATGCCTAGAGTCACCAAACACAGTAAAATTGTTACTAACTTCTGCACATCCTTTATGTTCACTTGGAATTATAAAAATAGATGCTACTGTTGACTGTTCTATGTTTATCAGTATTTGACTAGAATAAAAACATTGTTAATTCAGGACAGTGATTTTTTTTATGTTTTATCCTTTCAGTGAGAAGCTTATGTATTTTATTTGGTGTTACATTCATAATTTATCCATATGCTGTCAACATTTTATACCATTGTAAACACTTATGTAAATAACACCTGTAAATAAGTATCTTCTTGTAACAATAAACTGTAATAGCTATTTCTTAATGAATAAACCCAAAGCACAAATCCCCAGTATTGCATTGCTTTATTTGCCAACCCCTAATCAGTTGAACAAGTTACAGTGTTTGCTACGATCATGTGTTGAAGTTTCAGGGATGATGCTGGGGTCCACTGCATGGTCACACTGGTCTTTGCGTGCACTTGTGTTTCTTAGGTCATGGGTCCTTTGCAGGCTTCGCAGGTCCAGAGTACACAAGGGTAGCACCTGAGAGTCATTCGGTGCATGTTGGCCAACCAGTTTCTGCTATTAAGTGGGATAATGTCGGGTTAAATTACACATTAAAAGTTATATAGCTAATATGTTTAAAAATAAATATGGTATTAAGATAATATCTTCAGATTTTTGTCAAAACTTGTTAATACGTATGATTGGACTTGAAAATGGAGGTTTAGACTGCAACACCACTGGGACAGAGGAGAGATGCAAAGTGAGTATGACACAGTGTTTATATGCAGAACTGACAGGAGAAAACTTTACAAGTGGGTGCCATGATACCTGGACTTCGAAACCAGATAGAAGAGCTAAAAGGGAATCGTGGGAGGATTTGTGGATGTTTGTGAGGAGACGTATTTGGAACATGTTGCTGCTGTGGTGTCAAACCCCATCCCTCCCAAGGGGGAGGGGTCGGGGGAGCCACACCTTTATCTCTAGCCTAGTGAGGGGACTTCCATCAGCTGTCGCAGGGACCTGGAAATGTGTCTCTGACAACGGGCGATGCAGAGGACTGTTGCCTGACTCACGCCTGAGAAGGATGAGGTGGACTCTCATCACAGCACAGAGATGCCTGGCATTGTCCTGCGTGCTCATAAGTTTTTGGAGCAAGGGCTGTTTCAATGTCTCCTGATCCAAACATGGGCTGCAGGAGAGAGCTGCTGTGGGACTGTCTTGGGTTCTGTCCAGCAGTGCCACCTAGAAGGATGGAGGGACCCCAGCAGCAAGGAGCTGGAAGGGATGCACATTTCTAGGGCTGGGGAAGGGTCTGAAGACACTGCCCACATCAAGCTGCATGCAGCTGGGTCAACAGATTACAGGAGAGCAGTCCCGGGGATGGGCTCTAAAGAACACTGTAAGGTCCCCATGAAAGCATAAAGCCACTCAGTGTTGGTAAAAATTGCTGCCCACTTACCCCTGTCTCCCAGACTCTCCCAGTTCTGAAATAGCAGGTAATCATTGGGCATGAAGTGGGGAGGAGGGAGAGGGAGCAGAAGCTAATCGTGGCTTTGCTGTGAAAGACGTGGGGGAAGAAATTTTATCTTTGGATATGGAGATTGAAGCATTTCATTACTATCTTCAAGAAGACATTCACATTTCTGATAGGAAATGGCATTTGTGACTTAAAGTGACTATAAGATTGTTTATTACCTAATAGTGAGCTGCCTGCTTCCATTCAGGGACAAATAAGTTTAGTCCCAGGGAATGGATTTTACAGAGGCAGTGCAAGCCCCAGGTACAGATGCCTTTGGATTATATCCCATCAGTCTGCATTTCAAGTACTGGTCAAAGAGGTAGAATTCTTTTATCAGCATACTTCAAAATATTGTGCTTTACTTATCCCATCTATGAAAAGTGTGCATTTAATCTTGGTCCTAAAAGTAACGTGACACATATTTGTCTACTTGTAGCCCGTATGACCTGCTTTACCAACCTGGAGTGAGAATATGGTCATGTTCTTTTTACCTTCCAGTTGGTTGCTGGTTGTCCCACTTGCACAGACAGTGGGACCCACTGTCTTCTTCTGAAGGACTTTCTGCCCCTCCCCTCCATGAAAATTTTCAAGAACTTTAGAGTTGTAGTTCAGAAGCCAGACTGCAGGTGACTGGCTGGAGGTTCCAATCAGCACACTAGGGTCATGTTGTGGCAATGGCGTCCATGTGACTCTTGAAGCCACTTGGGTCCTGTCCAAGCCAACAGAGCCACCGCCTGGGGATGCTTGTGTCAGTCCCAGTTGCCATGGCCCTGGGTATCTGCTTTTGAATGTCACTACTAAAGCACTTCTAGTCCACTTGCAGATTTGCAGCCACTCCTCCCAGAGCACTACCCTGTGATGGCCGGGTCTCGAGAGGCTTCCAGGTTTAGCCCCAGACCCTGAAAGCGTAGATCCCTGTGCTGAGTCAGGGCACCAAGCCAGCCTTCCTCTTCCCTTACTGGGTCCCCCCTCCCATTTTTTGGTATCATTGGCTGTCAGTGGGAATTGGCCAGGAGCACCTCAGGCCATCACAGGGCTTAGAACACCATGCAATTGCGAAAGGGAAGGAGAAGTATCTCTTTCCTCTTCTTCCAGGATGGAGCAGGTGCTTAGACAAAATTTCTCATCTCCAGTTCTGCACAGCATGGGGTACTGTTAGGCAATGCAAGATCCTCCAGTGCAATGACCTTAGGTTTATATAACTGAGTGATTTTCCAAGTAACATACAAATAAGCTTCAAGGTGACCTGTTGCCTCTGTAACTTTTGAGTGATGACGTACAAGGCAGGCCTTACGCACGTATTGATAAGATAAATATATATGTAAATTTTAATTTGGGAAGAAACATATCAGCAAGTTGATCTAAAATTATAAAATGTGTATTCCAGTGGCAAAATTTTCCACCCAATATTCATGATGCTTTTTAAGTACACCCACGTCCCACGCTCCAACACACACATGAGCATCCTGCACGCACATAAGACTGACGCCGTGTGAACCCTCCACACTGGAGGGAAGCCGGTCCACGTTCTCGGGCTGACCACGAATCTGTGACCTGTATGAGTTGATCTGATCAAATTTTCTCCTTCTTTCTTGGGAGTGTAAACTGGAAGGAGGCAAAGCAAAGGTTAGTAGAAATAGAAAAAGGAGACACAGGTGTCCCTGTGGCTGTGGATGGCAGAACGCTAACGTAAAGGCCCACACTCGTCTACCTCGAGGGTCCTCAGGGCTGCTTTGCCTCCCGCCCTGCACCCTCCGCAGCCAGGGCAGCTGCTCACTGCGACTCTGGGGGCTCTGCGAGGGGTCTCATCATGCCTTTAAATGCCTCCTCCTCGTCTGTTCCACCTAGAGGGAATGTTTGTTCCTGGCAAACAAATGAGCCTAAACGAAAATGTGCTAAAGGAAAGGAAACCTCTGTACCTGTTTGGAGAAGAAATGAAAAGCAAATTAACTTCTGAGCTATTTGGAATTAGTTTGGAGTTTTGTTTGCTTGTTTGTTTTTCGCTGGAAACCTAAATGAAAGGTAGAGTTGGTTTTGAAAGATGACTCATTTCTAATTCAAAGTGTTTGGAAACCTGCCATTCCCCATCTCTCCCTAAGGGGAGGGCGCTCCTGGGCCCTCGTGTGGGTTCTGGTAGGGCTGAGACCCCGAAGCTCACTGTCCTGGACGTGATGTCTGAGGACTGGTGGCCTGAGATTCTTACCGAGCTGTAACACCAAATCTAGTGGGATGTCTGGGTGCTTTAGCAAAAGGGACAAGGTTAGCTCTCGGTGCTTTCATGACGCTGTAATTTAAACAACCCGTTACACTGTTCATAGCAATTTCCCCCTTTTGTACTTGAGGGAGGGCCGCAGTTGGGCAAATGTCATACATACTCAGATGTCACAACCCCATCAGCATTCCCCGTGCTTGTGGCTCAGATTTAGGTCTATGCCTCCCGGGCTTCCCCAGCTAACAATGCTCTGTTACGGGTGGGGGATAAGTTCCAAGACCTCCAGTGGATAGTCTATACATTATATATACACTATGTCTTTTCCTATACATACATATGTATAATAAAGTTTAATTTATAAATTAGACACAATAAGAGATTAACAATAACTAATAATAAAAGAGAACAATTGTAACAATATTCTGTAATACAAGTTATGTGACTGAGATCTCTCTCTGCAAACACCTTACTGCACCGTGCTTGCCTCTCTTCTTCCTGCGATGACGCGGGACGAGGCAACGTCTCCGTGACGAGGGTGGAGCAGGGTGGTGCGAGATTTCATCACACTGCTCAGAACCATGCACAACTGAAAACTTATGAATTGTTTATTTCTGGAATTTTCCGTTTAATATTTTCAGACTGTAGTTGACTGTGGTAACTGAAACTGTGGAAAATGAAGCTGCAGATAAGAGGGGACCAATGTATAAGGCACCTAAGGTCATGGTCACACCTCCCTTGATCTCTAGGACAGGTGAGGGGCAGCTTGGTGGTACGGGCGAGGCTGAAGACACGGCCCTCAATGTCTTTCTACGTGTCTGTGGCCAGTGCTAGAAATTTATTCAGACAGCATCTCTCTAGCATATAATGGATGAATTAATAGCTCTCTGCAGTCATTCAACTAATATTTATTGTGGTTCAGACACTGCACAAGGTACGGGTCAGGAAAGGGCAGAGGTACAGAGGACAGAGACAAAGTGACTAAGAAGCAGTTCCTTCCCTTATGAAGTTCACAATCTAGAATACACATGGTCACAGGGGCAGCAGTTGTGGCCCGAATGCAGAAGGCTCTGTGGGGAGAGTCTTGGGACGTAGGTTTTGAAGAGCAGATTGCCCCACACGATGGAAAGTCTGGCATGCTCCGCCAGTCAGAGCCTCGTCAGGGAAAGAGGAACCACAGAGGTATTTCAGCCAGGGAGTTTTATACATGGGACTGGTCTCATAGGTATTAACATTAAAGGACAAAGTGGGGAACACTGAGGTAACCCTGACATACAGCTGCAGGATGCAGGTACCACCCTAACACCTGGAAGAACAAGAGGAGAGATGGGGTTTTCAGAACGTTGAACTTGGAGAGAGGGCTCTGCAGAGGCAGGACTTGGGCTTCTGAGGGAGGGTCATGACCCAGCTACTTCTAGACTGCTGAGGGGGGGGCACAGTGAGGCTGTTTCTGGGAGCACAGGAGGAAGCTGAAAGCTGGAACATACTGTCACTTCTGGGCTGAAGTCCCACTGCTGGGATGATGCTGACAGGAAGCAAACAGGAGGAAGGAAGCTCCTTCTCCACCCATTTGTCTTTTTTTTTTTTTTTTTTTTTTTTTTTGAGACAGAGTCTCGCTCTGTTGCCCGGGCTAGAGTGAGTGCCGTGGCGTCAGCCTAGCTCACAGCAACCTCAAACTCCTGGGCTCAACCAATCCTGCCACAGCCTCCCACGTAGCTGGGACTACAGGCATGCGCCACCATGCCCAGCTAATTTTTTCTATATATTTTTAGTTGTCCAACTAATTTCTTTCTATTTTTAGTAGAGATGGGGTCTCGCTCTTGCTCAGGCTGGTCTCGAACTCCTGACCTTGAGTGATCCTCCTGCCTCAGCCTCCCAGACACACTTGTCTTATAGTTTCTTTCTAGTGTCTTCTAGATCCTTGGCAGAAACTAACAGGAGGCAGCTAGCAGAGGAATGGGCAATGTGGTGTGCAGAGTCACATCGCAGCAACACAGGAGAATTTTTAAGGGTAGATTTGGAGCTGAGAGCCAACAGCAAAGTAATCAGCCTTGTGATAGGAAAGCTTTAGAAATCTATTTTGTAGGAAATGGGATTCATCAAAAGCTTTTAGCAAGGGTAAGACATAACCTTGGCATCGGTACAGAGATCAGTTTGGTTAAGGGATGAGTCCCTAGGTAGGGAGGGTAGTTAGGAAATTGTGGCAGATGGCATTTTTCAACAGACGTCATCTCCCAGCCCACAAACTCTTCTTCCATTATGACATTGCCACTTTTCCAATTGAAAGGTGGCATCTATTCTCCTTTCCCTTGAATTGGGTGGGTTTCTGACTAGAGTGGAAGTGATGCTGTGTGACTTACAAGATTAGGCAATGGGAAGCTCCATAACTTCTTCCTAGTGTTCTTTAAGATGTCACCTTCAGAACTGGCCACCATGCTGTGAGGAAGCCCACGTAGCCATAGCAAAGACTGGGTGTGGGTGTTCCAGCTGACTGCCAGGATCCACCTTCAGATAGTAGTCAGTGAGCAATCAAATGATTGCTGCCCCCAGACACCAAGTTACCCCAGTCTCTGACTCTAACTATCTGAGACCTCATAGGATCTGTGATCATGATGACATGGCTGCTGTTTTATGCCACTTAAGTTTGGGATGGTTTGTTCAGTAGCAATGGTAAATGGAACAGAAGCTGTGACTGTAGTCTCTTCAAGAGAAGATAAAGACATGCTCCCAGGCGATGGCAATGAGGGTGGAAAAAGGGGAAGAAATGAAAGATGATTTTGAATGCAGAATAGGCAATGTTTAGTGGCTATTGATGATCTTAGCTGATAAGAAATATAAAAAAACAACAGGTTGGTGCAGAGTGGTCATGGGGCAATGAGATATGTTTATCTACTTTTTGTGTGTGTGTGTGGGATACCATATTTTGTTTCAGAAAAAAACCAAGATAGCAAATAATGAGCTTAGTTCTGGACAGGTAGCATATGAGGCATATGTGGTGGGAATCCTGGTGAGTGTTTGGAAACATGGGTCTGGAGCTCAGTAGAGAGGCAAGGTGTGAACTCTACAGTCATCGTGGGCAGGAAGTAAATGAGTGAAGGAGAATAGAATGAAGAGAAATGAAGGTATGGACAGAACTCTGGGGAAAACCAGCACTGGAAAAGGCAAGGGGCAATCAGAGAGCCCGAGATTTAGCTTGCTGAGTCAGTGGTAAGACAATTTCAGGAAGGATGGATTGTAAAAGGCACCAGATTCTGCAAAGACGTGCACAGGACAAGAACTAGATAGAGCCCATGCATTAGCTCACCAGGGCCGCTGTAGCAAAGGACCACACACTGGGTGGCTTCAAACAACAGGCATTTATTCTCTCACAGTTACGGAGGCTGGGAGTCCATAATCAAGGCACTGGCAGGCCCACATTCCCTCAGGAATGTCAGGAAGAAGCTTTCCTTTCTGCCTTAGCTTGTGGTGGTGGCCCTCGGTGCCTGGCAGTCCTGGCTGTAGACGCCTCACTCTGATTTCTGCCTCCACTGCCACATGGCGCTCTGTCTGCCTGTCTCTGTGTCTCTTCTTTCCTTGCAAGGACACTAGTCATAGGATTAGGGCCACCCTAGTGACCTCATCTTAATTCGAGGACATCTGCAAGGACCCTACTTCCAAATTAGGTCCCATTCACAGGTTCTGGGTGGACATGAAGTTTCAAGGGACACTATTCAGCCCATTACAGGCCATCTTCAGAGACGGTGAGAGAGACCAGTGTCAGTGAGAGGCCAGTGCAGATGGTGCCGGGTGAGAGGGGCTGGGAGACGGCGCGTGTGGACAGCCCTTTGGAGAGGAGCGCAGTGTCGGCTTGCAGGGGAGGCAGCTTAAGGATTTTCCTTTCTCTTTTCCTCTAGACGGTGGCAACTGGGGCAAGTTCGTAGGCTGGGGAAAGGGTGCAGTCGACAGAGAAAGTGTCAAGGTCGAGTGTGGGCAGGGACGATGGATGGATCCAGGCCTGGGAGGAGGAGGACATGGTGGGATCTGGCCCAAGGTTGGAGGAGTTGATCCGGAAGGAGGAGGACCTCCACCTGGGTGGAGACGCTAGCCTGAGTGCCAGGTAGCCACAGGCCGAGGGGCAGGGGGAGCTGGACAGGCTGCGTCACTCAGGAGCTGCGCTTGTCCTTCTCCGGGGGTCTAGGTCTGCTCCACTGTTCTCTCGTTTTCAAAGGTAACTGCGAAAACATGTTCCCACCGTCTGGCTCCTCAAAGATGCTCAGCTCCCTGGCTTGCCCGGAGGCTGTGATTGAGCGGTCAGTGCCACTCCCAGGGCTGGCGTCAGCTCTGCTAACAACAGGCACACCCGGGGGTCCCCGTGGAGGCCACTTCCCTGCACAGAGAGAGAAGGGGGACGAAAAGGGGAGGACAAACCTGAGGCCCCAGAACACTGTGAAATGAGTCGACTAATGTTGAGCCCGAGCTTTATTTATTCTGGGGTGGGGCTGTGGGTTGGGAGCCCTGCTCAGAGGAAGTGGAGGGATTTTGCCTGAGTGACTGTCGGCACGTACTGTCGTGCCGGTGCTCTGAGCTACCGGGGCCGACATTTCACACGAAGCACAGTTTCTGTCGATCTTTCTTTCAGGATGATGGTGTTGGAGGATCTTAAGGGAGTCAATTTTCTTACCCTCTCTGAATTCTGACCTCATGGAGACAGAGATAGAGAACTCAGATAGGGGCGGATTTGCTCTTGGCTGGAAACAACTGGAGAGAACGAGCTTGTTTGTGAAGCCAAGATGAGCTTCCTTGGCCTATTCTCCTAAACTGCACGTCCATGCTGGGTTCACGGGCCCAGCAGGCGGACAGGGCTGGCTGTCCAGGGTGATCTTCTGCACTGAGGGGACAGGAGCTCCGAAGAAAGCCTAGGGGAGCCAAAGAAGGTCACTCATGAGTAGCTTCCTTGAACTCTTAAACCCCAGCTGTCAGGAACGGGGACCGATGGCTGTCAGACCCTCATTGTCTCACATTTCGCATTATCTTCAACACCAAGAGATGGAGACAAGGCAGCTGCTTCCTCTCCCATCCTCCCGAGAGGGTGGGAATGTTGGCAGAAGTTCCAGTTCTCTGGGCTGGCGGGGAGGTGGGGAGAGGGCTGCTGAATGTGCATTATGAGACAGATTCCATCGAGCAGCTGCTTTTTCTAGGTGACCCCTGACCTGTGAATACTTCATTTTGGGGGGTGAAAATACAACAGAGGTGAGAACCTCCTGGGATTTCAGAGCCAGACAGTTAGTTTCATATGCTGGATTTCCTACACAGTGGGCATTGAGGTCCTGGGCCATTTGCTCAATCCTCTCCTAGCCACAGGTCCACAGTCTCTAAATGAAGATAAGAATGTTTTGGTTAGGAAAGGTATGTAGCTCAGTCCTGACCGGGTCGGTGGGGCAGGCTAGGCTATGCTGCAGCGACAGCCTCCAGATCCCGGTGGTTTCGCAAATATGTTATTTCTCTCTCACACGCGTGGTCTCCTGCAGGTCGAGGTAGCTCTCCAGGGCGGCTGCCTTCCACCTGGTGGCTGAGGGACACAGACTGCTTAGTCCTGGGAACTTCCATCTCACTACCTGATGGCGGTGATGACAGAGGCAGAGATCACAGGGGACGCCCACTGACAGTGTGGTGCCAGTGCTGGCCAAAGCCCCACATCACCACGTCACCATAGGAGTGCGCTGGGAGGCGTCCTCCTCCTGCATGTCCGTGTCCTCCCTGTGTGGACGGGTGCCGGGGCTCTCGGCCCCAGGCACTCACCCGTTTCTCCTGGTGCCCTTCTGTTCATTTAAAAATTGGCATTAGTTCTCCAAACTGAGGAGAGATTGGGGGCCCAGGGGCTCAGTGCTCCTCACAGGGGTACAGCTGTGGGAGGGGTCAGCTCTTCTGCATGTGACTCTGAGAAGTGGGGGGAGTACTTGCCCCAACCCCCCTAGGCAGGGGAATAGAATTGCCTCAGTTTTCCTAAGCAGTACTGGATGCACATAATTTGTCATTGCATGTCCCAGGCTTTAGTCTGAGAAATACCAAATTCTATAGCCAAAGATAAGGTGATCTTATGACTCTGATTAGGACAAGAACCGGGATCTCAGGAGACAGGCTGCCTTGCAGAGTCCCCCATTCCCAGGAGGATCCATTAGTTGAAGCCCAGTCCTTCACTGCTCTGCGAATACATCGCGTTTGTTCTCTCCCGTCTTTGAGCTCATGCTGATTTCTTTGTCTAAGTGGCTTCCTTCCTCTTGAGTGTCTCCTCCCAGCCTTAAGTCACAAGTGCACATTTTGCCTCATCCGTGAGCTTTTGCTAGATGATTCCAGGGCTGTGAAGCTCCCAACTTCTCCAATCTCCCAGAGCACTCAGAGTCTGTACCATGTAATTTAGAAGTTAATTACAGCCTGCCTTATTTTGTTCTCTAAGCGTTCATTGTGTGAGTCTTGTCTTTTTGTGGGAAGTAAAGTTTTTCTGAAAGCAAGGTCTGCCTTCCCCAATGTATTCAGCTAACATTCTTGTGTATCTCACAGCTGGGACCTAGTTCCCAACCTTGAGAAGCATATAATCTGGTAGAGGACAAATCTATGGCTTAATCACTTGTCTGCATAGGACAAAGCTGTTGGGCAGTTGTGAACCAACCACCACAGGAAGTTGGGAGGCAGGAAGCTGACTTTAGGCTGGGAGGTTAGGTGCACACCTCCTCAGAGAGGAAAACTGTGCTGCAGTCAAGATGGATGCTGGGTGAGGAAAAGAGGTTATTCTGTGAAGAAGGAATAGCCTGTGTAAAGATCCACCGGCACGCATTTGGGGAATGATTAGTATATTTTGACTGGTGAATAGTTTACCTTTGGTAGGAGGTAAGGCTGGATATGATCACAAGTGCACTTTGGGAAGATGAATCTGCCATGAAGTTTAGAACCTCCTGGAAGTAGAGATGCTAGTTAGAAAGCAATGACGACGGCCCAGGTGAGAGACAGGATGGCTTAAACTAGGGCGGTAGAAGTGCAAAGAGAAAGGGACAAATGGTAGCCATTTACAAAAGCGGAGTTGAGAGAACTATAATCCAGTGTGCACCGGAAGCCAAGAGAGGAGTTTCAAGTAGGGGGAGAAGTCAACAGTGTCTACTGCTATAGAAAGTGTAAGGAACTCTTGCATCTGGTTATTAGGTGGTTAGTAGCAGGTCATACCTTGGTGGAACTATATGCAGATACGAGCACAAAAAAGGTGATAAACATTTCCATTTGATTTCTGTAGTGCTTATCTCATTTACTATAAAATTTGGTAATTTTATAGTAATTAGAGAATTATTATTATCATTTTGTGCGTAACAAGTGACCTCCAAAATAGGTGGCTTAAAATATCAATCATCTTATATCTCATAGTTTTGTGGATCAGGAATTCAGGCAGGCACTGGCCCACAATTCTTCCGCTTCACATAATGCTGACTGAGGTCACTTGGTGGTCACAGGCAGCCACTGGGATGCTCTGGAGGGTCCCAGATGGCTTCACCCCGGTGCTGAGGCCTTGGAAGGGTCTCCCAGGCGGTGAGGCTCGAGTGGGCCCCTCTCCTCTCGGCACTCACAAATGCCCTTGAGCCACACGGACCCCCTGTGGGTTCAGCTCTGGGGGAGGCTGCTCTGGAGCCATGCCTTTAGGACCCTAGGAAGCCATCTCTCTTATTTTTAATAGAGAAGGTCTTTGAGGCATGCCTTGAGCATCCCTAGCAGGACCGTCCTCTGTCTGAAATGACTATGAGGCACCACCTCAGCCCTCCAGATAGGTCTCAGCAAAGAATCTGGCAATAATATCCCGGATTCCATCTTTGCCCTGAAGCCATTTTCCCCCTTTGAGAATCTTTTGCTGGGGGAGGCTAAGGATAAGAGAGAGTTTCATTTTCAAACCCAGCGAGTCCGGGCTCCTTTATGTTTCTCCTACATTCTGCTTTTCAAAACCAAACAGTTCCTTTTTTGGTTCATCCTTGTCTTCTTGAATTTTGTCATTGGCAACCAGAAGAGGAGTTCTACACGCTACCTGGAAAGCTCCTCAGCTAAACTGATGAATTCATAGACATTCCTTCCATTTTCCATGCTACTTCAAAAGATGGTTCATTAAACTGTCTGCCTCCATGTCGCCTGAGTCTTTTCTCCAGCCTCCAGTAACAACTTCTCACTCACTGTCCCTCCTTCCCCCAACAAAGGCCTTGAGGCCTTTCGGACCTCGCTTCACCCACTGCCAGGTCCCCACCCTGTGCCATATGCTGTCATTTTGCTGCAGATGACAAGCAGTTTTTTTGGTAACCTACTGCTGCATAACAAGTTATCCCAAAACTTAGTCACTGAAAACATGCACACTCTACTACAGTTCATAATTTGGGAAGTGAGGGATTTAAGCAGGACTCAGGTGGATCATTCTTTTATTCCATAACGCATTGACTGGGGACACCTGGTGCTATGTCCCCTCAAAACTCACGTGTTGAAATCCTCATCCTCAAGGTGACAGTATTAGGAGGTGGTGCCTTTGGAAGGTGACTGGGTCGTTACAGTGGAGCCCTCATGAACAGGATTAGTGCCCTTATAAGAAGACACACGAGAGCTTGCTCTCTCTCTCTCTCTCTCTGCTCTCTGACCACATGAGGATACAACGAGAAGAGAAGGCGCCCGTCTGCAAACCAGGAAGCTAGTCCTTATCAGACGCCAGATCTGCTGGTGCCTTGATCTTGGATTTCTCAGCCCCCAGAACTGTGAGAAATACATGTTTGTTGTTTAAGCCACTCCATCTATGGTTTTTTGTTCTAACAGCTTGAATTGACTACGACACCTGGTGTTATTCAGTTAGTAGCTAGGCTGGCCTCAGGGATTCAAGAAGGCTTCTCTGAGAAGCCTGGCACTCCACTAGGGACAGAAGGAAGTCTGGGCTCCCTGGGCCCCTCACCTTCCCATGTCATCTCAGGGCCTCCCACACCCTCTAGAGCAGGACGTCAGACTTCTTACCTGGCAGCTCAGGGCTCCAGCAGACCAAGGAGGACGCTGTCCGTCCTTCTGAAGGCTATGCCTAGAACTGGCTAACTGGCACTGTCACCCTAGCCCACCAGTCAAAGCAGTTACAGACTAGCCCAGAACCTACGGGAAGGGAAATAGTCTCTTCTCTTACTGGGAGGGGTGTCAACAAACACTTGGTTATCTCCACTCTTCTGTCATAACTCATCATGTAAGTTGACCTGTCATAAAAATTACCAGCGAATATATTTTGTCAGTGTTTCGCACATAGAAGGCATTTTGTAAGCATCTCTTAACTTACTTTGTGAAGCACATTCATCAATTATCCAAGAGAAACTGTAGAGTTTATAGGGGGCTTTGCAGTCGTGACTTTTTAATGGCCTTGCTCTGTGAACTTGTGTAAGTCTCTCAGCTTCACTCAGCCTCAGTCCTTTCATTTCTAAATGTAAATAATATTCTATTATGTATCACATAAAATGGTTCTATTATGTACCACATAAAAATCTTTAACAAAATACATTTTGTAAACTCTAAATTGTTCAATATTCAACATATCTTCAGTGGTTAAGCAGAGAGCTCTGGGTCAGACCACCCTGAATTTGACCTCAGCTCCCCTATTGACTTGCGTGTGTGGCCTTGGTCAGCTCTGTAATCCCTTTGAGCCCTGTTTTCGCTAAGTGGAAAATGGGCGTTACAATCCCTATTTCACGTAGTACATAGTAGGCTCAGTACGTGGCTCTATATTTTCGTTGTTGTTGTTGTTGTTACTATTTTGTGCTCTGAGACTAGAAACCAAGGCTAGAATTTATGTGCACCTCACCTTCGGATCTGTGTGCACAAGCCAGTGGTGCTGTAAGTGGGGGGTTGTCCCATTAGAAAGACAGCATGGTGGTACAAGCAACTTAACAATGGGCAGGCAAAGGACAGTATTTTGAACATTTTATCCCAAATCAAGTCTGTTTTTTGCCATGCATCAGAAAATCTAACAAAAAATACTCACATTTAAAAATTAAGTTTCTTCCATAGCCATTTGATTTCTAATGAGACAGCTTGTTACCACCTGTTAAGTACTAGATTTAGCAGTTATGTCAGGAGTCCGTGCCTACCACACAGTTAATCCTCAGTGGGTATGCCTGTAGTAATCAATTGGCATTTAATTAACATGCGAAAACTTTCCTGTTAAAACTAAATTAAATTTGTAGTAAGTCTGTTTGAGATAATTTAGAAATGTCAGGACAACATTTTCCATGGCTGGCATGCTTTATTGTTGACTTGAGTTCTATAGTTTTGAACACTAATGTGAAGAAGACACTAAGTGAGGACATTCCCAGTGAAGCCTGCAGAAGTGGTTTAGTGTGATTGTTAATAACAGAGGTTTCATCTCCCAATTGTCCTATTTGTGAAATCTCGTAGCACGGAGCTAAGTAAGCGGCCAGTTCTCAAAGTATGGTCCCCAAGCCAGCAGCATCTGCAGTACCTCTTAGAAATGCAGGTTCTCAGGGTCCACTCAGACCCACTGCATCAGAAGCTCTGGGGGCAGGCCCCAGCAATCTGGATTTTCATCAGCCTCCAGGTGAATCTGATACCTGCAATTTAAGAACCAGGAAGCCAGGGTCTGGCATCAGGACAGGGGATATGATGAATACAAACCATCCCTCAAAAGCTTAAACTCATTAAATTAGCCACCTAGAAAAATACCCACACCCAGAGATCTGTATGCTGGCAATTTTTTCTTTCTTTTGTATCTTTATTATATTTAAAGTATGTGTCAAAAATACCTGGTTCCCATAGTGATAAGTAATTGGGATATAAATGCATGGGTATGGATATAAAATCTGAAATTCTTGAAGGAGTTTAATATTTGCTTTACATTCAATGGGAAAAGAATGCTGTCTTCTGCCTGGGCTGCATTTTCCCTCCTTCTGTATAAATTGGTTTAGCCACATCCTTGACTTTATTCGCCCTTCTCTCCCATAACTCTAGAATTCGGGTACATTAGAAGCTATCTGTAAACCCCAGTGAGGGCATGTGAAAAATTGAAGCTGGAGCACTTAGGAGAGTAGACAGAGAAATAAAAACAGCCATTTGTGATGTGGGTGGCAGTTTTTAGAAAGCATCTGCAGAGGGCTAGCAGCAAGGCGTGAGGGAAGAGGAGGCATTTCTCAGTGTTGCCCAGAGAGCAGACCACACCTATGACAGGTGACATCTTCAGGCGAAGTGGCTCTTCGTAAGTAAACTGAAGCCAGCACACTTGTTATTGCAGAGAGGTGGGAGCAATGTTTCACCAAAAGACAAAACATGGCCTGCCGCATGGAAACCGGGGAAGGCTCCTGGGAGGAATTTATAGGATGTTTTCCCTGGCAGATCGGACAGAGGAGGCAGGAAAGCAAACTGACCCTCACTCCCGGTCCGTATGGACACAGAGGCAAAGAAGAGCAGGGAGAAAGCCCAGCCTCACGCCGGCGGGAAGCAAGGAGCTGGCTTGGGACCAGGGGAAGCTGAGGGAACCTCGTCTTGTTTAGCTTTGGCAAATGACCCGCACTGCTCGTCAGACACGTGGGATTCCAAACCACCGGGCTGTAATTTCCACTAGTGACATGTGCGTCTATTTCAGAAAGAAGCAAACCTCTTCCTCTTTAAGGTTCTTTGCTTGTACGAATTTCCTGGGCTCAATGCTTCCCGTTGGCTTTTCCCTCCATCTCTAAGGTTATCACTTTTCAAAAACAAGAGAGCCTTGTCACTTCTATAGTCAGCAGATATTAAAACACGGTCTAAAATGCTGCAGGTGGCCAGCTAAGGGGCAGAGAGTCCCAGAGCCAGGGTGGACAGTCCTGTACACAGAGCCATGACCCGTCCCCAAGGCTGCGTGATGAATGTGGACTGGCATAAAGTGTGACGCAGAACAATGAAAACCTGTCATTTAGATTATTCACGTGATAGGAACCCACCTCAGGGACACATTATTATAGAAATGAAAGGGTCTGTTCTCTCCACCACAAGCCACGGAGAATGTCCTGTATCAAAAACAAGTTCGAGAGTCCCGGAGGCCTCGACTGGGAACAGGCTCCGTAAGTGGCGATGGCAGGAGTTTTCTTTACCCAGAACACTGTCCAAAGGGGAGAATGTGCGAAGCGAGGGGACTCAGGACAGAAGATAAGATGATGAATTATTTTAATTTCTTGGAGCTGACATCTGTTTTATTTTTATTTGGGGGCTCAGTTTCTGTGGTTTAAGGGGCTGTTCAGAGAGTTGAACTTCCTTTCAACATGTGATCAGGAATGAAGAATCGCGATGCTGCAAGAATTCCTCAGGGCCTTTGTAGCTCACGCTTTCTCCCCTCTCGCGTGGCCTGCGGGCTTGTGGGGACTGCGAGTCTAGCTTGTAGGCGCGCGACAGTCTGTTTGTTGAGCATGCCGGGCCTCATTCTGCACTGACAGCTTATTGGACCGGGAGTTGTGAAACCAGATTTCTCATCATTTGCTCACACTTGCTGTTTTTTTCCCCCATACCTACAAAATAAGAATGTTAGACTTTTATTATAATAAGGATTGAAAATGATTATAAAATACAAGGGAAAAAATCTAAGCTATTTAAATACCATGTTTACTGAGTATTATTTTGAGATTCATTTTATGTGCCATAGCAGTTTATAAATATTCTGTAAGATTTTAATATAGCATTTTATCTCCATAATCAAATCTTAGAAGGAGAGGGCTCCCTATAGCTAATTTGTCTCAAAATCAGCTTAGTTTATTAGTGGACAACTATACTTAGGAGTCTTTCTAGAAACTTAATGAAGTTTGACGTGCATCATTTTTAGACACTATGGGTTCTCTTCCTGAGAAGCTCTAAGGGGAACAATGTGGGCAGATGTACCCCAGGATCCTTGGTACAAATACCCCTGGATGCACGATCTGGTGTTACCAACACCACCTTCCACCCAGCAGCAGAAAAAGGGAGATCTAGGTTGGCAGTTCGAGCTTGATTTTGCTTTCATTCACTGATAAGCCTCCCACAGAGAAAGGGCATGAAGCTGCTTCCTCTCTCCCTGTCCTGGGAACGCGGCCCACATAATGGTATTCCCACGCCCTGCTCACTGCTCCAGCGAGCCATCTCCGGGGATGACCATCCGTTCAGCCGGACGGGCAAGTGAGAGGTGATCACTGGAAGGAAATGTTCGCCCTGTCTACCAGGTAATCCCGAATTGGAGATACCAAGGAGAGAGGGCTGGGGTGGCTGCTGCAGTGCACAGACTCTCCCTGTCTGACTGCACCGTCCCCGGAGACCCTCAGGGGCATCCTGGGAAGACCAGCAGGTTTGGAAGTCCTATCCTTTGAAATTTTTAATTAAACAGGAACCTTTGAGGGAATCCGTTGATTGTTTGTAACATCCTGGCTTGCTCCCCCCGTGTTACAGACGCCCCTCCTGAGTCCACACCCTTCATAACGAGCGGCCTCACCTCCCTTCCTGTAGGAGAGGAAACAGGGCTGAGGCCCGACGGAGGGATGGGAGACAGCGACTTCCCCGCACTTCAGTGCCATTCGTTCCAGTTTGGGACTGATTGCCACCAGGCAGGGAGGGGACGTGGCATGGCAGATTGATCCCCCAAATCTCCTCATCCTCTGGGTTCTTCCAGGTTGGATCTCAGCACCGTGGGCAGAACACGGAGTCCAGGGCCACCAGTGCCCCTCACGAGGTCCCAGTGCCCAGTCCTGCTGCAGCAATGGGCTGACAGGCCTGCTCTTCACGGTGCACGAGGTTTGGCTGCCATCCTGCACACCCCTCCAGGACCACAGCGCTGCACCACACCGACGAGCACACGGGTATCAGAGGTTAGGCGAAGACCAGGATGCTTTCGACAGGTGGTTGACATTTAGCAGCATTTTGGAGACCAGCCTAAATCAGTGGTTCCCAAGCATCGTTGTCCACTAATAAAGCTGATTCTGACAAATTGGCTATAGGAGGTCCTCTCCTTTCGAGATTTGATTATAAAATGCCTTGTTAAAATCTTATAGAATGTTCATAAACTGGTATAGAACATAAAGTGAATGTCAAAATAATGCTCATTGTAACCCTTGTATTTAAATAGCCCAGGTATTCTTTTTCTTGAATTTCATAACCAGTTTCCAATCCTGTTTGTAACAATGGCCCAACATGCCTGTTCACAGATACAGAAAGAAGACAGAAGACCAGGTTTCGGAGACTAGTCTAAACCTGAGTGGGGACCTGGGTCGCCTGGAAATCAACAGACAAGATCCTGGGCTGCTCTTCTGATCCGGCGCATCGGACTCAGCCCGGGAGCCTGTGTGTGACAAGGACCTCAGGTGCCTCACAAGCCTCCTGCTCAGCATCCCGGTGAAGGCGGATAGGGGACAGGAAACCTGTGGAGCCAGAGGAGGCCACAGTGAAGTCCCAGGGTCCTGGCTGTGGCCAAGGAGTTGCTTCCTGGATTTTACTACAAGAACACACAACTCTCAACTCCTGGTTACTTTCTCGCACTTCCTGTTCCATTTCCTGTGTTCATAAAAGCCTAATTTTAATTTTTATTATTAAAACTTCAGTGAGCTCAAGAAAGGCAATCTCTCTTCTCCATATAGTTTATTTCTTGAAGGGGCCCGTGCACGACTCTAGTCCATCCCAGTGTCGAGTTAAGGGAAAGTTTTATTTAACGCTTACTCTGTGCTGCCTGCCAACATTTCATCGCTTCTTGCAGACTATAAGTGCCTGTGTCTGAGAACGAAACCCCCAGAGATGAGAGCCCCTCATCACAGCCAGCTCTCAGCTGTGCAGGTGGGCACATGACGCTGGAAACTGGACAATGTTGCAAAGTGACGGAGCACCTGTGAGGACGTCCCAAACAAGGAATGGTCAGATGAATACAAAATGACTCGGAACTAGCTGTCGTCTGCAAGGGACCGCACATGTGGAGGAAATAGTCCTTTTCAGTCTTTAAAGTCTTAACAGACAGGAGGACTAGGGCCCCTCTCACCTTCTTCTTCTTGGTGTTACATAAGTCTGGCTCAGATGCCTTTGTGTGTTCCTGCAGAAACTACCAACCCACTGCACACAGAGTATGTGCACTTGGATGGCGTTTCATACTGTGTTGATACGCGGGCTAAAAAAATAGTCATAACCAGTTCCGGAATGGAAGGGATCAAGAGAAAGGTCCTGACCTGCTGAACAGTTCTAGAACGCTCCACACCCATCCCTCAGAATGAAATCAGCTTTCCAAATCATCTGTTTGGCCCGGAGTTCCCAGGCAGTTAGAACTCTCTGTCCTCCCTTCCAGTCTTTTAGGGAACGCTGTATTTTGAACGCCAGATGAGGAAGGCAGATGTTTTTCTCATCTCCACCCACTTCACGACCTGTTTGCCAAGTGAGCGGGTCAGGACCAGATCTCTGCAGAGTGGCTGCGGCCGGGGTGGCCGGGGGCTTCCAGCCGAGCCAGCCCACCCCACCGAGCAGCGGCCACCTGCTACCAATTAACCGTCCACGCTGAACGGGAGCGCAGGCAGGAACGGGCGTGGGAGGCCGCTCGTCCAGCTAAACTTTGACTTCAAGGCCAAGGCAGGGTTTGGAAGGGTGGGAAGAAAAATACTGCACATTGCTTGGGCGAACAATATTTGCTAAATTTAGAGCCATTTATCCCCGCCAGTTCTGAGTTTTGTAGTATTTTTGAAACAAACACAACTCATTTCCTGGCCAGGAAGCGATGCTTAGAAGTGGGTGGGGGGAGAATTACGTAGAACTGGCATAAGGCCCCCTCCATGAAGGACGGATTTCGGATTTCAAAACCTCTCCTGGGCTGTGCTTCAGTGTGCACCAGCAGCGTGGAAACGGAGGGTCTGCAAAGGACGGTGGCCCGCCGCCGTGGTGCGCTTGGCGCATCCTCCCTGGCGACTCGGGGGGACCGCGGCTGAGAAGCAACGACGCCTGATTGCCTCTTTTCAGCTGCGGACAATCATAGACCCTTGCCGGGTGTCATTGCCGCAGGGCTCGGGCCCAGGTGCCCTGTCTGCCTCGTCTCCCCTCCCCAGAGCACTGGGAGGAGGAAGGCGCTGAGTCAGCGTCAGACCCTCCTGGGAATGGTCTGGGGGGGCCTGGGCTGCCTCCCGCGAGCGTGGGTTTCCGTGAAGGGCTAGTGAGTCTTGGGAAAACGAGGCTGGGAGGCCACACAGCTGGCTCTGCAGGACCCGGAGGGTGTCGCGACAGGATTCCATTCAGGCTCCTTCAGTCCAGGTCAGCTCTCTGAGCTTCTGCTATGTGCAGGAGCTCAAATACTGCAGAGAAAACAAAAAGAACATGAGCCTTTGCCCACAGAAAACTTACTCTCTGGTGGAGGAAACCCACTTGCACAAGAGTAAGTGCAGAGCCAAGACCCTGGCGGGTGCAGGGTCACCAGGCAGGCTGCAGGGCGCAGGCGGCAGTCACCGTGTGCCGTTCCATTCCAGGACAAGCAGCAGAGAAGCTTGTATGTGTACTTTCCTTTTTCTTCAATGTTTGCATTTAATTTTTGTTTGTCTTTTGTGGAGACCAGGGTCTCGCTGTGTTGCCCCGGGTGGTCTCGAACTCTTGGGCTCAAGCGATCCTCCTGCCTCAGTCCCCAAAAGTGCTGGGGTTACAGGCGTGAGCCACCGCACACTGCTGCCTCGGATGGTATTTTTGAACGGACAGGCCCTCCCGGCCCCCTCGGTCCCCTCTTTCTTACACGGCCGACAGCTATTTGGTCTTAAAAATTGGATTTTGGGCAGATAAAAATGATGGCGTTTTCCTGATCTGCCTGCCTTTGGGGGGCTTCATCTTGGCCACAGCACACACTGGGGAAGGACAGGGGAATTTGAATAGTCGGACCCCTGTGAGGACCAGGGTCAGGCGACACCAGACACGAGTCCACCTTTGCTTTCATTTTTCTTAACATCACAGCCTGGGGCCATGCCGCACCTGCCTGAGCCGGCCGGGCTCCCACCCAGGTGGCGCATTTCCACCCGCCCAGCCGCCCTCTCCCAGGTGTGTCCCTCAGAAGAGCCCCTTTGCCCTGCACCACTCCAACACGCTTCCCCCAGAGCCCTGCCCTCTCCCGAGCCTTGTTTACGGCCCAGGTGGGCGAAAACCTGAATTCCTCCACCTGCCGCTGCTGCCAACCCAGGAAGGGGCAGTTTCCTACTGCTCACGCCCACATACAGCCCCACCCGGCCGTCTGCTCCACCCCTCGCTCCTCACTACTCCCCCCTCGCTCCTCCCCACCCCCTCAGTCCCCCCTCAATGCTACAGTGAGCTTGAAGAGTGGCTTAGGTTACCCCAGCGTGACCTAAGTGTCAGAGGAGTGGTCCCCGTGTCTCCACATTGCCCGGGTCCCCTACTTCTCCCTCCCCAGTCCCCCCTAGCTTCCTCCTTACCCCCCACTTGGCCCTCCCAGTCCTCCTCCTCCTCCCCCAACCCACCCCTCACCCTGTTCTCCTCCACACCTGGCTGCCCGAGTGAGGGTCTCTCCAGGGTCTCTAGGGACCCGGCTCCTGCACGGGGTCCTGGGGCCAGGCTGGGGGAGTGGCGCTGGATAGCGCATTCAGGGTGATGTGGCCGGGGAGGAGGAAGCGGCTGATTCTGCGGCTCAGTGGACGGAGGGATCAGTCGCAGGTCTCACCGTGGAAGGGGAGGAGGATGGAAGGAGCTGTAGAGGGAAGACATAACTAAACTCGGAAGGTGCAGAGGGAGGGGTGACCATGAGCCCAGGAGGGGCCTCTGTCCCCAGGCCGCCTCACAGGAGCTGAAGCTGGTGTAGGGGAGGAGAGGTCAGGGGACTGTGAACCAGAAGTCTGGCTCCAGAGAACATGAGCCCAGTCCCGGGGGGCCAGGCTGCTTTAGGACCAGGATGGCAGCCAGGAGATTGGTGCAGACAATCTCGGTGTCAGGAATTGGATCAGGGGCTGGTATGGTCTGAATGTTTGTGTCACCCAAAAATCATAGGTTGAAAGGCATAGCATTAGCAGGTGGGGGCTTTGGGAGGTGATTAGGTCATGAGGGTGGAGCCCTAGTGAATGGGATTAGTGAAAAAGGCCCAGAGAGCTGCCTTGCCCGCTCCGGCGCGGGAGGGCACAGTGAGACAGTGGCGGCTATGAACCGGGAAGTGGCCTCACCAGACAGGGAATCTGCCAGCACCTTGATCTTGGGCTTCCCAGTCTCCAGAGCTGTGAGAATTAAATTTGTTGTTTTTAAGCTGTAGGGTCTGCAGTATTTTGTTACAGCAGCCTGAACCCACTAAGATGGAGGCTCCTGGATTACTGTCTCGTCCTTTCCCTGGGACAGCCGCTCACTCTGTGCCTGAGCACAGCTGTGGTGGCCCTTGGGCCCCAGGAGACTCAGGAGCGGGTGTGGTGGGAGCCGGGCGAAGCCAGTCCTCTCTTGACAAATGCTGTCACCTGCTAACCAGAGCATTTATGGAGCTGGCAGAGACATTTAAGGTCCATAAAACTCTGTGTTTACTGGGAATATCTGCTTGAGGAGTTAGTGTTTGCTGAAGGTCAACCTGGCGTTTGTTGTCACTTTATAGGTTTTGGTTTGCAAACTGCAGGGTGTGCTTTTTCTTGGTTACTAAACTTGCCATTTGGATAAGCCCGGTGGTGCCTGTGATTTCCTGAGTCAAGGTGATTTCTAACGATGCTATAAAAATCAAAACAGAGATTAAAAGCCTATGCACAATAGTCTTTAATTTATTATATGTTTACTTACCAAGAGAATTTGCAATTTAGAACAAAAACAAATGAGTGCTCTAATGTTTACTTGGGGGACATTTGGTCACTTTGTCACTAGGCAGTGCTGTGTTTGCTGCCCTGGCTCAAACCCTGTGCATTTGCACTTTACTGGGCCCCTTCTCAGCGGACTGGAGCCTTCCCTGGAATCCGAGTCCCTCCTGGGACAGACAGGCGTGGCGGTGATTTAGAATACGGTGCTTCACGGTAGCTTGATGTCAAAAACCCTTTCAGGCAGCATTCCTTCAGTTTTTGATCTCTTTAGTGGAAGGTTTAATTAACTCCCTGATTATATTTTATCCATTGTACATTTGCATTTGCCATTCATTGTTCCCACCTCCCAGTCTCTGTCTTTTCTCTCCCCCAGGGCATCACTGATGGATGGAAAAGGAAACCAGTCTGCTGCCACCCTGAGTATGCCATCTTCAAGCAGAAAGTTCCCCCAGCTGTTCACTAAAGAGGTTCATGTCCCCTGCACCCATCCTTCCTGCACCCCCCCACCAACGTGCTCACAGTCGGGCACCTACTCAGCAGCTCTGACGGCTTCCAAGTCTCTCCCAAGTTGACTTTTGATTTTCAGAAAGGCTTATTTGCCTTTTCTGCTTCTGTCCTTGATGGCACATTTCAGCAAAGCTCAGACTTTGGTGACAGAAATTAGAGAGGAGGCTCCTATAGTCAGCTGTGGAATTTGTTGAGGAATAGATCCCTGATCTCTCACAATAAGAGCTGGAGCCATTACTCACCTCTTCTGAGCGCTTACTGGGTGCATGTCATTTTCCCAGACGCTCTACATGCCTTGCCTCCGTTAATCCTCACACGACATAATAATAAATATTGGTAATGTTATTATCGTTGTTACAAAGATGAATAAAACCTGGCACGGAAGTGACCTGCAAAGACCCTATCTCCAAATAAGGTCACATTCACAGGTACTGGGGCTTGAGACTTCAGTATAACTTTTAGGGGACACGGTTCAAACCACGACGGACATCGTAACCCCATTCTTGCATGTTCACAAGACATATTTCAGCAAGCCACTATTTGTCTTAGTGGAGGGGTAGACCCTGTGCCCAAAAGTTGTACCCGTATTCTCCAGGGCCCCGCAGCTCCTCAGCCGTGACCCATCTGATTATGCTGTCAAACAGGAGTTGTCAGTTGAATCAAATGACTGAAATCTGGGGCCACATGTGGTAGCTTGTTTAGCACGTGCAGGTGCCATGCCTTGAGAACCACTGGCTGGTGAGGGGAAAATTAAATGGAATGGTCTGTTATATTTTTTGCAGGTTTAGGGAAGAGCCCTGGACTGGAGTTAGCCGACCTGGCTCCAGCCTAGTTTTGCTGCTTGTTAGCTGTGTGTCCTGAGAAGAGTTTTCCATCACTGTCCCCCTCTGTGAAACTAGAGGATATAACCAGAAGACTCCAAGGTCAATTCTAGCTCCATAACTTCAACAAATCTGTAAATGTGGGAGAAGGCAAGCTGATTCCTAAAATATCTTTAGGGGTGGTGGTTTTTTTTTTTTTTTTTAACCCATATGTTCATTCATAGGGCCAGATAATCAAATGTGAATGAATTCTCAGTTCCCCCAAGAAGCCAAGATGACTCGGTTTCTAATCAGGGTTTCCAAATCATTAAATAATTCATTAAATAACCCAGTCAAGGTTCAAATGCCAACCAAGATGCAAAAAGAACAAAATTTTTCTTGCCCTTAGTTATAAAACCAGCCAAGCGAAGCATTCCTAAATGGAATCTGGTTCTCGTGCACTGTGGTTTGGTAAAGGGAAATGCTGGTGTCGGGGACGAGGAAGGCAATACAGACGCTGTGGGTCTGGATCCCAGATGTTCTGTGGCTGTGACAACTCTGCACCAGCCCCTGGCAGCACAAACAGCCCCGACAGGAGCTCCAACAGGAGCGGGGCCTCAGCAGGGGTTTGTCAACAAGCCAGCCACGCGTGTGTGGCTCCCCAGCAGCGGCGGTGGCAGATGGAGGCTGTGTCTGCACACGATGGGCCTCCACCGCCCAGGGGCAGCGTGTGCGAAACGGCTAATTTCTTCTTGGATTTCCCAGGACCTCCTGTCAAGCACGTTCTCTGGTCTCTCCTGGTCCCAGCCCTCCCTCCTTGGCTGGAAACGTTGGCTGCTGTAACGAATCTGCAGGAACAACTGCACAGAGAAGAAACGCCAGGAAGCTTTGGTGAGGCTGCAGGTTGAGAATTCGGGGTGCAGGACACACCTTGCGTGCCTCAGCTTGCGGGTCGGCTGTCAGACCGAGGTTTCTCCCTGCTTTGCACATCTGGGAGGACTTCCTCTCTTGCAGAGAATATTTTAGGAGTGTTAGAAAAACTAAGACAGCTACATACTTGCATAGTTTTAGCCGGTGATTCTCAAAATTAAATAATGTATGAAGTCCCTTTAATGGACCTCCAGTTTTGACTCAACTTTATTATTCCATTCCATTAATATGTACAAATATAAAACTAAGAAAAAAACTTCTTATTGTATAGTTCTTATACATACAACTCTAAAACCAAATTTACAAATTTAATGCAGAGAAAATTATAAAAACAAATACAATTCAGATTAGCATTAATTTATTATGATGACTGGTGTTTTGCTGAAAAAAAGACCCCAATGAATTTGTTTTTAACTGCTAATCATTATTTTGATAGGTGAATTAATTTATTAGTGCACTCAAAAATATAATACTGAACAAATTTTAAAAAGCATTTACCGAAAAGCCTTCCTTTAATAGTGACTGTTATAGTCATTGCTAAAGAACTGTTACCAGTTGCTATGTACAAAGATCAAATCCAAATAATACATCTGTTCCAAAAATAAATATGGTCACTAATTGTTGGTATGTACAAAGATCAAATCCAAATAAACATCTGTTCCAAAAATAAATATGGTCACTAATGCTAAGTTTGGCATGCGTTGCTACTGTGTTTTGGACGATGAGTCCGTTCTCCCTCACTTCCTTTTACTCAAACTATTGCAAAACCTTTGTTTGTACCAGGAGCTGAGAGTGTAATACTTACATATAAAGCCTGCAGCCTCTGCTCTTTCCTCACTAGCCCCTAATACCACAATAATAATAAAATTTTATCGCATTGGACCAAAGATGTGCTGTGATTTTGTGGACCCTTAAGACAGAAACTCTGCTGCCAATTAAAATAGGAAACACCATCAATTATAAAATGTGAAAAATATGCATGTTATAATAAATGCAATAGAGTAATTTTAGCAACTATTTGTGTAGCTTTTATGTGTTAGCATTTTTTAAGTGTTTGTGTACACTAATTCATTTAATCCTCACAACACCCCATGAGGAAATGTATCAGCCAGAACAGGCTGCTTATGCGATGGTAACAAACAACACCCAATCTCAGTGGCTTAGCTCAACAAATGTTTATTTCTTGTGCATGTCAAGTCATTTGTGGGTCTTGGCGGCTGTCCAAGAGTGTCTAAGTGGAGGCTTAGCTTTCTAGGCTGTTTCCGTCTTATGTCACCTCAAAATCAGCTTCAGCTTCCATGATTACTTTTCTAGGGGAAGGGAACTTGGAGAATTGTGCACTGACACCAAATATTTCTCCTCACGTGACTTCCGCTGACACTTTGATGCCCACAGCATTTCATATGGCCACACCTAACATCAAGGGGACATGCACTTGGAAACAGAAGAGAATGAGAAATCTTACTGAGAGCAATGTTTGCGCCAAGTAGGTTATACCCATTTCACAGTTAAGAAAACTGAGGCACGGGCAGGTTAAGCAGTGGCAACACTGGGATTTGAACCCAGCCCCTGCAGCCCCAGAGCTGTGCTGCTAACCACCAACCTACACTTTCTCTCTGAAATGTCACACATCACCATACCGATGCATTTCATGATGTCAAATAGCATCTATTAAATAATTTGAGAAATCAAACTTTTAGTATTTGGAAATGTTCTCATGTGAGAATTATCATTTCAAAACAGAAGTTTTATTTAAAAAGCTGATTAAAGAAAAGAAAACTCAACATGAGTTTAACAGTGGATGGTGGATGATTGTAGGGTTTTGACATGAGGACACGGTGCCCTAAAGGCAGCCAGAAGGGCATATTAAAGGTTCAGAAGATGCGTGTGATCCCTGGGCTTATAAACACAGACACAAACTTAAGCTTTGAAAAATTAATAGTACAGTGAGACTTAATGGTCATTCATTTAAATCGTCTGATCCAGACTGTGTGTATGTGTGTGTGTGTGTGTATATTTTTTAAGATTTTCAAAATGAAGAGATAAAATAGGAAAATATTCTCAGACCTAACATTCACACCTAACACTGATACGTGGACTTCGGTTTGAAACACATAACTTAGGAGATTTTAAACCAGCAGAGGCGCAGAGAATCTGAATACTATCCCCAGTTGTGAAGTGTGGTCATCGTGATCTTTCTTCCATTTTCACGTGCCAGTAGGCGTTATTATTGTTTTTATTATCATTATCATTATTGTTTGACATACGCAGACATCAATGATGGCGTATCAAAATGCTGAATACCAAAGATATCCTTTTCTTGCTTCAAATTTGTCATCCATTGAATCAATGCTCTTTTTGCAGAATTGTCAATTGGTGTTCTAAGCCACTTTAGAAAATCTGAGACCTTAAGCTCATGACCTGGCAAAATGACACGTGGTGGTCATTCTCAGCTGTAAGGCTTTCAATATTGAAGTTCAGCTCTATTTTACTATATTTTCCCCAGAAAAACCCTTACTTAAGAGTTTTTAAAAATAGTCATTTAGGTGTAGAAGGGTGGGAGAGCGTATGAGGTGGGAGCAGGCAGCCCAGTTAGGAGGCCGGGCCAGGCCATGAGGGTGCGAAGTGTAGGGTGGAGGGTAGAACACACTGCTTTTCACACGCTGTGTGTCTCTCTCGGGGCAGTGCTGAATCGTCAGAGGATATTTCTGTGTCATTTTAAGATGAGGGAGTTATTGCCCTGGGCCTTGAGGGCTAACTGTCTCTTTTTTTACCCTTACAAATCCACCCAATCAAGCCAAATCATCAGGGCGGTGGTTACCCTCTAGTTTGCAGAAACAAAGTTTGCTACCCGGTAGACAGTTTCTGCTTAGCGAGAACACAGGTGCAGACTAGCTAAAGCCCCACCGCCACACGGTCCAGTTTGTTTACTAATTCACAAGAGTGTTGGGAGGGTCCAGCCAGGGGCAGGGTTGAGTTTCCGGAGGAGAAGAATCACATCCCTGGAGGCTCAGGCCTGACTGCTGTGGAGGTGCAGACGGAGCGACTCGTTTAGATGGCTCTAGGGTGGGGACGGCTGCAGGGAGGAGGGACTGTCTGTGAAGCTCGGCCCTGTGTGGCCAGGAAGCCACACGAGGCTCCCCGGGCAGAAGCTGCCAGCAGAGGTGATGCCACCGCCTGACCACCAACAACTGTGCCCTCCAGACATCTTCTCCCCACCAGGCCTATTCCCCAAGTGCACTTAACTCTATTGCTAAGACGAGAAGGGGCAGACAGATTGCTTCCCTATGAGCCAGGCCAGAATAGTGAGCTTAGTTTTTCTGCATGCTTAGCATGTGCCAACTTAAATCATCTAACCCACTGACACGCTTAATGCGCCTGTGTGGTAAGTGCCATCATGATCCTGGCTTTACCACAGAGGCCACTAAGGCACAAAGACGTCCATGTAACATGCCCAAGGGCAGGTAGACACTTCTCCATGTCCAGTGTTGCTCTGAAATAGAACAAACTTTTTCACCAATAATTTCAAAATATTGTAGTTTCCAATAAAAAGTGCACTGAGGTCATCTGTATACCAAGCATATTTAGTTCGTTCATCGTTCATTCATCCTACAGAGTTCTGGGTGTGGGGAGACAGATGTGCTGGGAAACTTGCCTTTGGAAAGATCGCAGCCTAGTGAGGACAGGCAAATCACACACATACGTGTGACTATGACAAAAGTCACAGTGCAGCAGTGTAAGGGCCACAGGACTTCAGAAAAGGAGTGACCCCTCCCAGCTGAGGTGACCGTTGGTCTACAGACAGGTGGGCCTTGACGACCAGGTGCAGACATAAGACTCTGCTGGGTAGAGGGGGGCAGAGGGGAGGCTTCATTCAAGGGGATGTGGGCAGTGAGGCTTTGGGGACGGGGCTGGGGTGGGCATTTTCACCGGCAGCCCCGCGGTCTTGGGGAAATGGGATGGGCCCTGTGGCGGAGATGTCTGGAGCACTCTGCAGCGACACTCGTGGGCAAGCCCACTGCTGTCCACATGGAGCTCTGCAGGTCCGAGTCCAGGCAGACGGAGAGCGAAGAGGCGGAGGAGGGGGCAGTGGTCCTCATAGGAGTAGGAGGGGTGGGCGGGGACCGAGAGGAGAGGGGACAGTATCGCAGTGGAGCAGGCAGCACAGGCAGGGCGAGGTGGGATCCAGCCCGTGGAGCCACTCTGCCGCATTGTAAGCACAGCCATTGAAAACCAATATGCCGATCAGAATAAATATTAAACACTAATCCAGCAATTATTTCCCTTGCTTTTCAGAATTTGGAGAGGCTCTTGTGGGATTATTTAGATGATCTGGGTCACTTAATAAAAACTACTTAGATGCGTTTCAAATTCACCTTCCCCCCTCGAGCCAGCTGTGGACACTCAAAACCATCTGATGATTTGAGATGTCATCATTCTTTACAATGCAACCTGCCCTAAACCGCCCTGGCTGGCGGACCCTGTCCGGGTGGACCCTGTGGAAATGTCCCCAGTTTAGGAAAGTCTAGCGTTTATGGTTCAGTGAACATTGGGCCCGACTGGGTCTCTTTCTAAGCAGCAGAGCTCCTTGATTTTTTTTTCCTATAAAGTTTAAAACGTGTTGAATAAAGGAATCGATCTAGTTACACACATGTTGGCAAGTCATTTAAGGTCTCCGTTGTTGTCATCATTCTTTCAAAATGTAGGCAGAGTAGCATCTTCATCCCTGAAAGACACAGGGGTGGGTTCACCATGGAGACACCTAAGTGCAGGGGCATGCATCCCGAGGGCGGGATGCTGGGGCTGGCGGGGCTCTGGGGGGGCAGCCAGGCCACGGGCCGGAAGCCTTTCAGTGTGACCACGAAGGGCCAAAGCGCTCAGGACAACTCAGAGGAAAGGAGCTTGAAGCTCCAGGGCCCCAGCGATTTATTCCTTCCCTCACTCTAAATGACTACTCCCATTCATGCCTGATTTTGTGTTTATCATCCTGCCACCTATTCCTTAGAGAAGGTCTCCAAGTTATATAAGAGCTAGACCCCACCAGATTTGAGAATGTCCCCGCTTAGTACGTTTTCTGGGGCTCGGCCTGGGTGACATGCCTAAATTGCACCGTTTCGCTCATCCTTGTTTTTTTCTTTCTCAATTCCACACCCTCCTCGGATTCAGCCTTGAGGGAGAGAGCAGGTCACACCAGGGGCGTCTGGGCAGCAGGTGGGGACGAGGGGACGCAGCGGGGCCTGGGGAGGCGCCCGCGCATCTGCTGGTGGCGCTGTGCTGGGGGGCGGGTTTGCGGGTGCAGCTGTGGCCATGCCCCTGTCCCCATGTCCCCCCACCCTGCTGTACGGATTCTTTCTGCTCTTCGTCAGCATCGATAAGAATTGAAACCCTGACGACAACATAAAGAGTGAGGCGGGAAGGAAGCTGGGCCAGGTGCTCTTGGCCCGGCCCGCCGAGCCTCCCGTGGTGGCAGCGCAGCCCCCCATCCGCTCTCTGCGCGCAGGACGTGCTTCTCAGGGGTCAGCCACTAATCGCTTCTCAGGTGACAGCGCCTTGACCCCAGGCCTTGGTTTCTTTTGTGTCCCACAGCATTTGTCAATAAAGACCTGATCACGAGACATGAGTAGACGCCCGGGAGTGCAGCTGCAGATACCCGTGAGTGCTGCCCCCCGCGCTCCCTGACCCTCGCCAGGGGCCTGTGGGGGCATGGTGCCCTCCCCATTTACAGATGCGGAAATGGAAGCAGAGAGGTTAAATGAACGGGCAAAGTGTGCGCAGCTAGATCGATTCATTTATTCAACACATTTTAAACTTCATGGGGAAAAAAATCAAGGAGCCCCGGTGTGTAGAAAAAGACCCAGTCAGGCCTGATGTTCACTGGGCCATAAATACTGGACCTTTCTGGACTGGGGGCACTTCTGCAGGGTCCCCCTGGACAGGGTCAGCCAACCAGGGGGGCTCAAGGCAGGATCAGTTTCAACACTGATTGCAGCATGTGCAGATGTCCCGGGGCTGATTTAGAATAGGGAGCAAAAAAGTGTGTGTGTGTGCATACAAGTGTGTGCACATGTATGTACATGTGTGGCTGTGGGAGTATACATGTGTATTCATGTGTGCATGTGTGTGTGTGTGTGTGTGTGTGTGTGCGTGTATAGGGAAAGAAAGGATCAGCGTGGCAGGGGTTGGGGGAACACAAGGCCACACCACCATCTCCACCCAGGGGTGATGGCCCTGTGACAGTCTACAGCTTTCTCATCGTCCCTGGTCTCCTTGGCTCTGTCCAAGGGCTGGAGGCACACGGGCCGGGAGGGATCGTGACTGAGATGTTTGGCTTCTTGCTTTGACAGCCTGAGTGTAATAGATGTGCAGGTGGAGCCCGGGCCAGGTGAGGGCCAAGCGAACCAAGGAAAACAATTATCCAGGGTGGGCAGTGAGCCCCTGTGACTCCTGGAAGACCAAGACCAGGCAGCAAGTGCAGGCAGGAGATTTCTCAAAATCAAGTAATAAATCGGAGAGATGGGGCCTGCAAAGAAATTTGCCGTGATTTACCCATCGTGTCTGCCAGCAGCACGGCAGAGTTGCTGTTCTGCACTTTGCTGAGCATATGGAAGCTGAGCCGCTCTTGGCGGGACTCCAGACATCCAAAAGTTGAATTGATGGGCCCTGCCATGAGGGGTGCTGGCTAATGGGGAACGTAAAGAATGAGGCCTGTGCCACGTTTCCTTGTTCCCTTTTCTTACCAGAGAGTTTGCTTCCCAAACTGAGCCAAGACAGCACTGTGCTCAACATGCTTCTTCTGTCTTTTCCTTCTGGAGATGACTTACACCAGCCCTCGATCTGCGGTTCCAGCCCAATGGCCTCATCAGTTTATTCAGGAGACTTTTTACATGGCCTCCTTTCTCCTGACACGGGCGAGAGAGGCAGCGACGTAATTGTAGGGGAGTAACCGGCAGCCCTTCCCCTGTATGGCGTTTCAAGCCCTGCAGGTCCTCTCCGCAGAGGCAGTGCCTGGGCACACAGCTCGGGGCCATGCCTACTTATGCTGCAAGCTGAAATACTGATGGGACAGTGGGGTCCCCTGGCAGCCCACAGGGAGTCACTCCAGGGGCAGCATCTTCTCACTCTGGGCCAGGAGGGGCCCCTGCCCGTGCCTCGGGCCCGGGGCTGGAGAGAGTAAGGCCAGCAGCCAGGCTGAGGGTGCCTGCTTGCATTTTTCCTACCTCCCTCGGCGCTCTTCCCTTCTTGGCAAAGGAAACACCGTCAGGGAGGGCAAGCGAGGCGGAAGGGAGGCCTGCTGGCAAGATGGTGAAGGGGGTGCTGTGGGATTACGTCCCAGGGCTGCCAGGAAGGGGCAGGAGCAGACACCCCAGCCGTCCTTCTTGACAGGCGCACACCGCAGGCCGGGTGGCAGGTGCTGATGCTCAGACACAGGCGTCTCTCACCTGACGTGGCCAGGGGAGGCTTCTGGACCCACAGTCCCGGTGGAGACTGCACCACGGAGGCTTCCTCCTGTGATCTTGGCAGGCCATTGGGAGCTCTGGTTTCCTCTCCTAAGAAACAGCGATAATCGTGCGCTGTTTTAAAGGCTGATAGAAATGAGGCTATGCCCAGTCTGGACGGATGCTGGTAAATTAAGCTCCTGCTTCGAGCTTGCTGTGTCTGAGCACACAGGCCCATGAGAGCAGCTCTGTGCATACTGCATGGCGGCAGAGAGTTAATGAGATAAAATGTCCGTGCACAGGAGAAAAAACCAGCACACTTGTGTTAATCAGCCAGCACATTTTATCACAAGGACTCTGGTCTTCCTCAAAGACTTAACGCCACAGGCGGACGACAGAGTCTCATGTGGCTAGGTGATAAAAAACACAAGCCGAAAGTAAACACAAAACTCCAAGGCAGAGGCCTGCCCCTTTTTCAAAATACAAAATTAATAAATAAAAAATAATTTTCTGTTATGAAGATCTTTAAGCACACATTTATGTTGAAACAGTTACTAACTTTGATAAAATTTGGTGACTTTTTCTAATTTTAACTTACATTTGAAAACTTATTAAAAAATCTGAGAAATCATACTATTTTATCACTTTAGAAGTATACTTACATGTTCTTCATTTTATTGCTATTTATTATGAATAATTCTTTATCTTTTTGGCTTCTGACCCATCGATATCGCATCAGCTAGAAGGGCGGTGTTTGGGCTTAGAAGATACGACTTTGTTGTCATACAAAGAAATCTCTGTTTTAATACTTTGGAAGAAATTGAGATTAGATCAGCCAGGACTATTGTTAGTTATAAAATTATGTTACTCCTCGAACTAAAAACAAGCAAATGATTGACAGCTGTAACCTTTTGGCTCATCAATTGTGTGACCTGCTAGTCTTACCCTGTGGGGTCTGTTAGATGTGCCTCCAGTAAAGAGCAAGTTCATGTGCTGGTGATGTTGGTAGAACTTACTGCTCCAGTCTGAGGATACTTCCTAGTTTATTGTGTCATTGTGCATTAATCCTGAATAAGCATTCATGATAATATAATGGCCACATAAAAACCCACCAACTGTTTCAACTTTGTTTATCAAGAATTAGCATGCACCAAGGACTTAAAAGAGTGCATTAAATTTAAAGGCTTGAGACCTCAGGGCTGTGCCAACTGAATTTGGTTGCCAACTACTTTTAGCAAAATTGCCTTTTCTTGGGTCACCTTGCAGCATTTTCTTTTTAAAGATAGTCTGTGTCAGTTTCTTCTTCTATAGGCACACTTCTTTGTGCAGAAGGATTCAAATTAGTGTAACAAACTAAGAAAAAATCAGAAAAACTCTCTGCACATCCACACACTTTAATCCTCATTTTAATTTCATAGAAATGGAAGCATACCATAAACACCACTGCGTCTTGCTCTTTTCATTTAACAAGCAGGTCTTGGGGCCTGTCCCACATCAGCATAAGGAGATCTACCGCATTTTTAAAATGGCTCCACAGGACATCACTGTGTGTGATTTATTTTACCCAGTGCCCTTTTGATTGACAGGTGGCTTTCCGTCTGCCACTACAAATATGGCTGTGAGAAGCATATATCTCTGCTCAGTGTGTATTTTAGAGTAGATTTCCTGTCCTGAGAAGGCCTCTTTTTCTTTCTTCAGGGGTGTGGCCTTGGTCAGAGAGGACTTCCCATTGGCTGTGACATCAGGATGGTGGATACACTGCGGGTGGCGGCGTTGGGTGTTGCCTTCCTGGGACCCCCATCTCCGTGGGTGCCCTGCTCCCCCTCCTCTCTCACAGAACACAGTGGTCCATGGAGGTGCTGGAGTGAGGACCGACACCGGGAGGGGCCCAAATCCAGCATCCTCGAGCTCTGGGCTCCATTGTCTGGTGTCGGAGCCACCCGGTATCACGCCCTGTTTTCTCTCCCCTAAACCAGCACTTCTCAATGTTTTCCTCAGGGGACACATGGCAATGTCTGTAGACAGTTTTGATTGTGACCACATTGGAGGAGGGTGCTACTGGCCAGGAAGTGTGTAGAAGCCAGGGAGGCTGCTGACATGCTGCAGTGCACAGGACACCCCCACCCCGCAGCAGAGCCTGGCCCCAAGTGTCGGTGGCTGCTGCTGAGAAACCTGCTCCCCACTCCTGTGTCTGAGGTGGAAGATCAGTTTGAAGGTTTAGAGGATACCTGGGACTCAGGCAAGCCCCCAACGCACTTTGGGTTTGGGCTGAGCTCCAGCTCGAGTCAGACCTGGTGGTGAGGCCTGGCCCGGGTGGGAGAGAGGCCGGGCTGACCCGCGTGGGCGTCGGCGGGAGGTGAAGGTTCTTGATCGCTGCGAGAGCAGCTGGTCACTGCCAGTGCCAACCACGGTTCTCGGGGACAGTGCCTGGACAGTCAGTGTGAGTACAGGGTCCCGGGTGGCCGCTGTCCTGCACGACAGTCTCAGGATGAAGGACTCCAATCATTTTGGGCGGAACTCTCACGAGCTGTCGGCTTCCTTCCCAAGGGCGGGATGGACAGAAGGAACAGTGGCTCCCAGACGCCCTGGCTAGGCCTGCGGCAGCAGCCGGGACAGCTGAGGGCTGTGTTGGTGGTCAGAGGAAGACAAGAGTAGGTGAGGAAGGAGGGGCCAGTGACAAGGGACAGGCAAGGCTGTGCTGGTCCCCTTTGTTGAGGCACTTGACTCCCCAGGGCAGGGAGATCTAATCTTCCCGCTACTGTTTTGACAGGGCTGGGTGAGGTCTGAGTGGGGAGCCAAGGCCCAGGGGGCAGAACCAAGGATAAGGCATTAGGAGAAACCCCACCGGGCCCCCTGCCTGCCTGGCCTCCCAGCTGAGGGAGGATTGTGACTGCAGAGCGCATGCAACAATTTGGGCTCTTTCTGCTCCTGAAGAAAAAAAAAATGATCTTTCTATTCTCCACCTCCCCCTCCTCCTTCCCCTCTCATTTTTCTTATCAGAGGCGATTTTCTTATGAGGTCTGGGGGAGCCTCGGGCAGACGACCTATTTGTCACTTACTCAGGTGGCTGAGTTGCATCGATTACTGAGAGCCAGGCCAGACCCCTGGGTGCCCGTCGTGCTTTGTTTATCACCATATAGAAGAAGCTCTTCTTCTGCATGATTGGCTCGGATTTGAGGTCATGCCAGCTGTGGGGCTTTTGGTGGGAAGAATTGAACAGAACGGGAAAGACAAAACCAGGTTTGCAGGAACTTGTTACCTGCACCGTTCTGAACCGAATGTAGGATGCGGCACTTCCATTCAAAATGCATCACCGACCGTCACCAACTGGCTCCCTCCCAGCTGCAGGGAGCGGGGTGAGGGGGTCTGTGGCACATGCTGGAAATTACCCGAAGATGGAAAATGCGTTAATTGTCCTTCGGGAGTGTTCTTCCCTCTCTTAAATGAGTTCTATCGGAAGCGGCATTTGATAGACTGTCCCCAGTGTGAGATAAATCTGTTCCCTGAGTTCAGGACAAATTATCCTTAGGGACTCAGCCGACGGAGCAGTGAGATGAGGCCGATGTGGAACGGGGCAGGTGGCTCTGGCCACTCAAGGGCCCCCAGGCCGCAGGCCTCCTCGGAGGGGGCAGGGAGGGCCTTGGTAGGGTTCGCAGGGTCTGGGTGAGAAATCACAGCCTGGCACTTGGAATTCTGGAAAGCCAACGTGTGTGTGAATACATATCTGCACTTCTGGGTGATTTGCAAAACATCCGCAGGTATACCGACTCACTGTGATGGCACAGCCAGGGTGTCAAGGCCCTGGGCTGCAGGGGAGCGGGCAGTATCAGGACGCTGGCTGAGCCACCACCGGCCGCAAACCCCGGGACTGGGGCTTTGCTCGTGGGGAGACAGCCAGGACGGACTGGGCCACGGAGGGCGTCGGTCTGACACCTGCCTCCGTCCTCAGCCACTGCTTCCTCCGCCCACACCTCCTTTCGGGGTCTGTGCCCAGTGTGGTCTGTGACATGTGGGTGGGGCCTCCTCATTCCTCCCTCATGGCCCTCCGGTGGGTCGTTCCCTCCCTGTGCCCTGCCCGCCCCTCCGGCACCCTCCTGGCCGGCCTCACCTTCCCGCCCAGCCCCTGCCCTGGGGGCCCTTGCTGGTCCCTTTGCAGGAGCCGCCCTGGGATGTCCCCGCGCACTTCCTCATGAACCTCGGGCTTTTCCCCAGCACCTTCTCAGGAGGCTTCCGGTCTCACTTTCTGAAACGGTGATGTTCACCCCAGCTCACCGTGTCTCTCTTCCCACTTGTGGTGGACAGAAGACTGCCTGCCAGATGTCCACGGCCCGATCCCCACCTGGGATGGGGTCACCGCACTTGGCAGACATGATGGGGTGTGGCTCCTGAGGGGGGAAGCCCATCCTGGGCTGCCGGTGGGTAATGTCACAGGGGCTGTCTAGGAAGGAGGGTCAGGGCAGAGGAGCTGTGAGGATGGAGGAGAGGCTGGAGCGAGGCCAGGAAGGGGCATGAGCCCAGGAACATAGGCAGCCCCTCGGTGCTGGAAAAGGCAGGGGGCGGTTCTCCCCAAGGGCCTGCCGACACCCTAGTTTTAACCCAGTGAGACCTGGGTCGGGCTCTGATCTCCAAAATTGCACGATGATACATCTGCATTGTTTTCAGACACCTAGCATGTGGAAACTAACACACTATTGCATTTGTCTCCCTCCCACTCCCCAGTACCCGAGCATCCAGGTGTCTTTCTTGTGTGTCTGGTTGTTCCGTCTCCTGCACCAGCGCCAGGCCCACAGGACCTGTGGTCTGCTCCATGTCACTGTGTCCCCCCCGTGCAGCGCCTGACACATGTTCGGTGCTCGGAGAGGAATGAGTGTGTGGTGTAGGTGCTTTACTTATCACTTTTACTTGTCATACTCCTCAATCGTCTATTGAGCACCTACTATGTGCCAGAGGTTGTGCTCAGCACTGGAGAGTCAGAGGTGAACTTGTCACCCTCTCAGCCAACAAGGAGCTCGAGTCACCCCTGAGTAACTTACTGGTCCAGGGTTGACCCCAGAGGCCAGCTTCTGTCCACCTGCCCAGCTCCCTCCTGCTGCAGGATGATGGAAGTCAGAGCCAGGCAATGGCAGCAGAGAGGACAAGAGGAGGTACATGATTAAACAAAAGCAGTGGCAGGATTTGCTTATGAATGAGATGTGGGCTTGGGGGACCCCTGAGACCATTCCTCAGCTCCGGGGTGTCTGTCGCCTTCCAAGTGTAACGAAGTGGCATGAGCTTCAGAGCAAGGGCTTAGTATTCTTTACTTATCAATTTACTTATCTGTGCATGAGGGTGCAGAACTGAATCAATTTCCTTCTTGCCCTGTAAAGCAGACAGCGAATGCTGGGCTGTCTGTCAAACCTCTCTCAGACAGCCCAGGTGTCAGGCCCCAGGTCCACGACTGGCCATGTGCCCTAGGCATTCTAGTCTCAAAGCATTGCTGTCAGGATTAAATTAAATATCCATGCAATAACCATGTTATTAGTATAGGGCTCATTTTGGTAGTTGCCCTCTGTTTCTTTGCCTCCAAACATTTGCTGGGTTAATTTAAGAAACCTCATTTATCTTAGCACAGAACCAAGTATCTTCCCACTGCAGAACTAGACAATGCCAAGTAAGCGGTGGTGTGTCCCTGCTTGCCTGGGCTCCTAGGATGCTCAGAACTAAAATCTGTGCTCAGTAACTGAAGTTGTCGTCACCATGGTTCTAGACACTGTTTGTTTTCTGCCTACTGCTTCTTCTTTTCTTTGTTTCTCATTTTTCCTTGTCCTAATTACTTTAACCTAAACATCTGAGTTTTTATTGCTGTCTCAAAATGCTTTATTTGGAAGTAGAAAGAATATAAATATAAATAAAGGTAAATGTAGATTTAACAAACCAGTTCTCTGTCTCATAAGTTCAGCAAATTATATAATGTCAGGAAGAGAAAACACTGGAAATATTTGCTGATTTTTGTACTCTCATTTCTCTTATTTTGATCCCAGTGAAAAACTTCTCTCTTATGTGGCACATGGTTAAGTTTAACTGAGAGGATATCAGAGGGCTGAGCTCCAAGTTTCCTGAGAGGATTGGAACCATCCAGATTCTTTTCGATTTGTCTGTTTCTTTCAACTACCATTATCTCGTTTTGACCTTGGTTTTCTCTTCCATAAAATGGAAGAACGGAACTGAACGATCCTGAAGTCCTCCTAGTTTCATCCGTTTGAAATCCGTGGGCCAAGATTTCACGTTCCTATTATGTTTGGGTGTTTTACTTCCATAAACTCCAGATTGGATTCATTCTTCCCCTAAATACTTTCCCCCTGTTTGCCCAATGGAATTCAGCCAGAATTGTTCAGAAAATGCTCTCATATCACGTCCCTGCTCTGAAGGTCTACACGGGTCTATTCTGAAAGATTGACAGTATTATTTCTCATTTCAGAAAAGAGGAAGTGGAGGTTTGGCAAGTTGAAATTCCTTGTCCACGGCCACTAATCCACGCCTGTCACTATTCCTTGGTCCCGTGGTCTGCAAGGCTCCTAGGAGCCCCAGCGTCTGCAGGGACGCCTCCTGGGCCAACTCAAGTGTTATCTGTTTCATGTGTTGGAAGATGTCCTGTGAAAAGAGAGTTTCGCTTTTAACAGTTGGGAAACAATCTGCAACACACATGGGTGTTTCCTTATTTTTATTTCTGCTGGAATTCAAGTAAAACTCACAACCTCACACTCTCGCCCTGTGCCCCAGTGTTGACCCCAGCTGTGCTCAGCACCGCCCTCTGCTTCTGGAACAGCCTCCTCCTCGAGGGCCAGACCCTGTCTGCCTCCCCATTCACACGTCTCCAGCCACCTGCGCACCCTGGGAGCCCCTGCTGGGCTCTTCTGCTTATAGACTGAGATGGTCCCCGTGCAATCACTTTAGAAAATGATAATCCTGACACTTACGTAACGTGTTTTTAAAAGCTTTTTATTTTGAGATAATTGTAGTTTGTCATGCATTTGTAAGAAGTAATATGGATAGATATACATGCCCTTCACCCAGTTTCCCCCAATGTTATACAGTTTTAACATCTTGTATAACTACGTTCTAACCAGGAAATTGATAATGATAGAATCCGTCCACCTTGTTCAAATTTCACCAGTTTTACATGCATGCAGGGATGTGTGTGTGTGTGTGTGTGTGTGTGTGTGTGTGTGTGTATGTGCATGTATGTGTACGTGTGTATTTATTTCCATAAGAGGGTAGCACAAGAGATTCTTGTATGAACTGTTTTGTATCTTGACTGTGGTGGTGACCACACAAATCTGCATATGTGATAAAATCATGTATGTAATATTTTTATACTTCTCATAATTATGTTTAGAGCTGCAGGGCACATCCTGATTACTTAATAAATATTCAATAAAATTTACGACAATAAATGTATTTCCTTAGAGAAAACAGCCATGACTTATAAAACAGGAAACCTGACCTCAAAATGCATGTCTCTTTTGACAGGCATGGTGTGGCGTGGACGTGACTTTGACTCGAAGCAGAGGACCTGAGCGGAGGGATGGTTTCGCTCTTTGGGGTTGAGACGATTCACTTCATATATTGACCTTGGTGTCTTGATCTATAAAACTAGGCAGTCAGATTAATAATCCTGATGGTTCCTTTCAATAAAGACTTTATCATTTTAGAAACTGACATCCTTTCACATTTTAAACCGCATATTCCCTCCTTAAACAATTTTGTTATTTGAGTTTGTCAGCTCAAAGTTTGTTTAACTTTCCTGTTTTCAACCATGGAAGAAAAATAATCATCTGTTTGATTTCTTACCCACGCAGAGACGACGTGAAATATCTCATTTGCATAAAGGCCCAAGAGCAGTTTCAGGCCCAGTGACGTGGAAACAGTTGGAAACTTTTATCTGAAAACTTCTGGTATCTGCGTGGGGTGTGGCCCGGCCTGGGCAGTGGGCACATCCCCGGGCTGCGGGTGGCTGGTGGCTCGTTGGGCTGCTTTCCCCGTTCCGACCTTGTGAGGGGCAGCTCCCGTGTCAGGGGGACAGGTGAGGTTATGCTGCGTGAGAAACACTGACAGTCTCCTGCCTGAGGCAGCGGCTGCTCGTTCCTTTCCCAGCACAGGTCTCTGGGAGTCTGTGAGCTCTCCAGGGTGGCTGCCCTCGGCTGCCGGCTGCTGGGACTGTGGGTCCCTAACACCCCTAGGCACTTTCATGGCAGGAGGAGAGATTGCGGTGAGGCTGGTGTCGGCAAATCAATGCTCTGGCTTCAGGTGTCACTCACACAGCACTTTTGCCTATGACGGAGTGGCCACACCTGGTTTCTGGGCCATGCCTAATTTCAGGGGAGTGGGAACCAGATATTGGTGAAAGCCTATAGGATTCTATACAGGATTTTTGTGTGTGTGTGCAGAACAAAAGTCCCTGATAACATGAGTTAATCGTACCTGGACCTATGTGTTACACTTGAAGCTTCTGAGGGATGGGAGGTGACCCATCTACCAGAATCTGCCCCTGACTAGTAAATACGAAACAGAGGTGACCAGAGGGAAAGAAACAGAAGCTGAACTTGCTGGCTGGGCTGCACCTGCTGCTCCCCTGCCGTCTGGCTGTGCTGGGGAAGTTGAGGAGATGGGCTCCCATCCCACCCCCTTCTGACCAGCTGTGTGACTGCAGGCAGTTCCCTCTGCCTCTGTCTCAATGGGACCCGGGACGCTACCCCTTGCAAAGCAGTGTGGGCTGGTTAATTGAATGAATGCAGGTGAAGAGCGTGGAGCAGTGCCTGACATGCACTGGGTACTCAGTACATGTTACCTGCATTATTCTGCTCTGCACTTTATCTGCTAACTTGACTGTCAGTCCCTCGAAACACGAGATACACTTGAGCATTCAGCCTGTGTGGGTGGACGTGTGAGTCTGGGGGCGCAGCACTCAGAGGAAGGGTGCGATGATCTGGAAGCTGGTGGAGACGATTCCATCTTGCCTTTAGGCTTTTATGTGACATTGAGTCCTAATTCGGTGGCAGAGACTCCTGGAGAGGGTGTGTGCACACTTTCTGTGAAGCTACCGATGGAAATCCTTCCTCCCGGGCTTTGACCTGGGAGGTCACACTCAGAAACTTGGAGCCTCAGAATAACTTTGAAAGATTGAACCAAAGCAAAGGGCTCTCCTGAGCGCCCCGGGAAACGGGGCTGTGCAGTGTAGAGAGAGAACCTTACTGACTGTTCCTTCAGGCAGGAGAATTAATGGGATTTTATAAGCCACCTTGCAGCGATCTGAGACTCCTGGATTCTTGGATGAGCCCTGCAAACGTGCAGGTTGCGATGATACATTAAAATTCTCTAAACAGGGCTCCTTATAACTTGTGCATTCATATGTCGCTGCCGCAAAGCTATGAATTTTCTGATTTTGTCATACCCTGATAAGATTAAAAAAACACAGTTATATGTGCTCTTGCTGGCTGAATTGCAGAAGTAATTTCCCATACAACTGAAATCTATATTTCAATGAGTTTCTTCAGGCATAATCTCTCTGGGAGCTGCCTGTGAGTCTATGCTGGATGTGTGACCAAAGAACTTGGCATTTCAGACCTTGAGCCCTGGGAAAACTGTCCCCTTCTCAGTCATTGTTGATTGGGTGATCACACGATGGCCTCACCTGTGTATGTGCACATTCAAGATGCTAATGTCAGAGTGGACAGACTTCTGAAGGACGGTGATGCGTGGAGGTGTGAGGGCAACACTCACGACACCCAGAGGGCTGTGGCCAGGCCCAGGGCAGGTGAGGAGAGCAGGGAGGATGTCTAGGGGCCTCTAGTGCCCAGAAGTCAGAGCAGTTTGTCCAGGTGGAGGAGAGTCAAGGGCAACTGAAAAGCAGTGCTTTCCTCTCCCCAGGAAAGGTCTACTGGGAAAGGTGGAGGCAGACTCTGGACTAGGTGCCCAAGGGCCACTCCAGGGAGAGCATGGGTGACAGTCCGGGGATGGCAGTGGCTTGAGAAGTGATGTTGTCCACAGCAGCACCAATCACAGCAGGACTAGGCCTCACTTTCCTGGGAACTGGCACACAGAGTGGGCAGGTTTTGGTGTAGACCAGGTGAGGGCGGAAGTGGGGAAAGATCTAGAACATTCCAGAGTGTTTGTTCTCAGGATGCTGACACTCCCCTCCATCCTGCTCTTTTGCCAGAAAGACACTTCTGAGAACAGCCAGAGCCCTGAGGACTTTGTCTTTGAAGGGCAGGCTCCTTCCAGCCTTGGAGCTCACCGGTGGTGACCTTCCGTGGGCCTTCCGTGACTTTTAGTCTGTGTCATGTGATTCAGAACATGAAGTAGGACCTTGCCTCTCTTCCTCCCTTGGGTGTTCCAGTTCCTCCCTTGCTCTGCCCATTTTCCCTTGAAAACAAATCAATGTGGTAACAGTGTCTCATCTCAGTGGCAACAGGCAAAGGACATAATTCTAAACTGGGATTGAGAGACAGAAAAATTTGTGTGTAATCTGTAAAATTCCATACTTGTGAAGGATTCTGCTTAAGTCTCTTCCAAGAATTAGAAACTCTCTTGCAATCTGGACTCATCAGATATTAATTAGAAAACCTTGCAGTTCTGTTTCGGTGAGAGAATCCTCTCGGCTCTGAGGCTAGGTGTGGAGGTGACCTCGTCGGCAGCTGGTGGGGAAGTCGCTCCCACATCCGTGGGTGCTGTAATCTGTCTGCTTCCTTTTCCCACCACACCACACTACAGCCTTTTGATGGAAAGAATCGTCTTCTTTTCCAACCCCACCCTCAGCCTTGTACCTAACACATAGCTGATGCTCAGTAGTCATTTGTTGAGTGAATTATGTGCTGCAAGTAATAAACCTTATGGAAACAACGCATATACCTTTATCTCTGAGGTCTTCATTAATTCTCTATTTAGTCAATAGATACCGTGGTCAGAAACAAGGCTCAGAAATACCGCTGCCTTGGGCCTCATTGTCTAATTTACAGTTTTCCCATTTTTGCACGTAGACTTAGGCATTCTGGGAGGTGGCCAGTTGGGTTTCAGACCTCCTGGGTGAGACTTCCAACTGCCTCTGCCCTCCAACGAGGGGCCTGCATTGAGTCACTTTCAGGTGCCTTCCTCTGGCAAAATGACTCCTCTCTAGTGCCCTGACGTCCCTGGTACATCACAGTTCTAGTGTGAGGTCACAGAGTGGACCATCCTGGGGATTTTAAATAAATGGTAATACTGAGGCTCTTAGGTCCGTGCGTCCCGCTGTGGTAGGGAGAGGGGCAGGACCATCTGGTGGAAGGAGCTCAGTGGGGTTTGTGCACACAGACAGGTAGTAGCTTCAGTTCTATTAAACGTCTTTATTAATGATCTGGAAGTAGGGTGTAAACAGAACATTAATTAAATGCCTGAATACTAAATTGGGAGGTGTTGCAAAAGACGGACTAATCACTTTATCATTTACTTGAAGTATAGAACTTGTATAATGTGGTGTATCCACTGATTAAAACTGGGACACATCTTTGTTGACAGCACTATTTGCTCACTTTGTAGCTGGCATTTTGGCTGGGTTTATTCACATGTATATTCTAGTGCTTTGAAGCCTTTGTATTAATATTCAGGTGAGTTTCAGAATGCTGAGTCATGCTATTTGTATATTAAGGACCCAAGTAGAGAGAAAACGTTTCGAGTGAGGTGGTCGAAACAGAAGTGAGAACAGACACCAGCATGAAGTAGTCATGGCCAGTCAACTCAACTGCTTGGAGAACAAGGTCCCCTATCCCGACCCTTGCAGGGTCTGTTCTATCTTCTTAGATAGACGGTCCTTGTTCTTTTAGCAAGTGTCTCGCAGATTTACGTCTCCGGAAGAGCCTTATGAGAGCCGTCTCAGAGCTTAGCGCACTCCTTATTCCTTGGGGTAGACTTGGGACCAGGAGACCTGGGTTTTAATCCTCATTGTTAATTTTCCTGGTTTTGTAGCTTTGATGAAGTCATTTAACCTCTCTGGGCCTTAGTTTCGTCATCTGTGGAGAGGGGATGACATAAGTCTCCTGGGGTAATGCTGTGACTAGGAAACGGAGTGATATTCTTGAAAGAATTTTGTGAGCAGTAAAACTGCACAAAAGTTAGTATGACATTAGATTAATTCTCAAAGAATGAGGAGTACCATTGCTGTGCATATGCAGTGCTCCAAGTAATCATCGGTAGAATGGCCAGGAACATTTAGAAATATGGATAGGAAATTCCGTCTGGAAAAATGCTAGTAAATACTTAGGGACATTAGAAAATTGGCAGGGTTTTGAGTTGGCAAAGTTAATCAAACTGTTTTTCAAATGCTTGGGTTCAACAAACTAAAATGAGTTTGCCAAGCACCTTTTCTTATAAATTCTGGATCCTTTGTTTGTTTCAGCGAGAACATGATCCATAAGCTTCTGATTCATTTGCACTTAATTCACTAAAAGGCTATTTGTTAGCAGCAGTCGGATGTTCCAGAAACTGGCTGGGACCACGGCAAAGATGCTCTCAGATTTCTTTCTTCAGAATATTTTCTAACCGGATGCAAAAGGGTATCTGAGTGTATTTAAAAATTGCTTAGTCCAAATCCTATCTTTTAAAACTTTTTGTTACGCTGCTTGTATGCTACATATACTATCATTCCCAATGTCTACTGAGAGGAATATATATATATAAAATGTACTCATATATAATAAACATCTAATATTATCTATATAACATATAATATGTAGTATATACACATATATATACACATATATAAAATGGTGAATGTTGGATATTCAGGATACAGCTCATCCTTCTCCCCCATCAGCAGCTCTAACAGGGCATGCACACAAAGACCTGAGCTGGTTGCGGATCACTTTGTTAACAGGAACGTGGGCAGGACACAGCTTAGACCCAGGACCACAGGCGCTGGCTGCTGCCTCACCCTCCAGCGTGGACCCTGTCATGCCTGCTGGGGCAGGAGCCAGGCGGGGCGGGCCAGGCTGCAGTCCCTGTATGTTTGCCCGCCCAGCTGGGGGTGGTCATGGGTACTGCCGTGGCATTCACCGGCCATCTTGGCCAATCATTTCTCTTCTTTTCTTCCCAAAGGGGGGAGATAATCCCTGTGGAGCCAGGAGACTTTATGGCTGTACAGGCCCTTTCCCCTCCATGGAGAGAAGAGTGGGTTTGCATGTCCCACCCAGGTCTTTAAGGGACGGTGACACCAGCTTCCTTGGAGCCCATGGATTCCTCTCCCAGATTTGCACCTGTTGCTCTGTCCATCTTTCCACACGAGGCTGGCTCGGGGCTGAGGAGCCTCTCTCCCAAGTTGGGAATGTGAAAGGCCAGAGGACAGAAGGTTGGTGACCACTAGTTCTACCCTCTGAGCTGCTTCAGGGGAAGATGTTGGGGACTCGCGTCCGAGTGCTTGGGAAAGAGGTAGGAAGGGCGGAGAGGGGGCTGGGAGGAAGAGGAATTTATCTGTGTCCAGCACTTGTGAGACAGGTGCTGAGCTAGACTCACGCCATCCATCAGCACGTTGGAAAGGAGGGTCATCCTCAGGCATCGTGGAAGAGGGCACTCTCTGAGTCTTCACATGTGACAACACAGCATATGACATCGACAGTCAATAGGAACACTTTAATTGATAATGACTCATTTTCTCTCTTTTAATATATCATTCCCTCCTTGTCCCCATTATGAAAGTGAAATGAAACACACTGTGGGCATTATAAAGAAATTTTTGCTGAAAAATGAAATAGAGGAACAAAATAAATATTAGTCTGTAATCTACGCATCCATCCAGAGACAAGATTAACATTCCTGTATTTCCTTCCTGCCTGTTTTCCAGCTGTGTGTTTATCACAGGGGAGCAGTGCACATCTGTGTAAAATCAGGGCCATGCTGTGTACAGCGTTTTATATTTTGCAGTTAACTTTTATATCATGAGCCCTTTTACACATCTCCAAATATTTCTTAAAACCGTGATTTTTAATGGCAGCCTAATACTTTATTTCTTAGGTTGTTTCCAAATTTGAAACATTATAATTAGAACAATAAATATCCCTGTATATGTTTAATATGAGTATCTGGCTTTTCTTTAGGATAAATTCCTGAAGGTGAAGGTACTGGGTCCAAGGGCAGCGTGATTTTAAGCTTTTCCCCCCACCAAGTACATATTGCTAACTTCACATCAAAAGAATTGTCACACGTTTACCACTTCATTTGACAATGTCTGTTTCTCTGCATGTTGAGAACACAGTGTATGACTGTATTATAATTTTTAAGTCTTTTCTCCTTACTTTTGATGAAATTTAAATTTAAACCATTATTAAGAATGCTGAGGCAGTGAGGGGCATGAGCCCAGGGTGAGGAAGGGGCCTGCTCATGCCCCACAAGAGAGCAGGCACCAGGAAGGAGTATCCAGGGGAGTGTAGGTGGGCGCGGCTGGTCCCTCAGCCTCCTGTGTCCGGGAGAGCATCACTCTGGCCTCACTGTCCAGCCCAGCTTGCCCTTCTTCCTGGTCTGCACCTGAGAGTCTGCTGTAAGGCCCCGGGATGTTTCCAGTCCCTGTGCCCACTTGGATCTCAGAAGTTTTGTTTGTCTATCAGACCTTTTGCAGTGCCAGGCTGGGCGAGCTTGCTGGTTTGGGGGATTATATTCAAATCAGAGTTTGGAGGCACAGGAGATTGTGGATGCGCTGTGGCCGTTCCCACAGATGCCCTGTTGGCGTCCTGGGGCACCCTCCCCGCAGCCTGTAAATGAGGGGCCCTGTGTGCATTGGAGGGCACCCAGCCACCCACCCTGCCAGAGCCCAGTCACTAGAAGAGGTGGCGTCTGGGGACCAGAGTATCTGCAAACCCTGCGCTCATGTTCACGTCTCTGGCTGCTGAGAGGAAAGGAATAGCAACGTGCTCCCCCAGGAGGGTCTACCAGGGGAGAACTTTTTCTTCCTCAGTGTAAATGAAAAATCTTTTCAAAATAAGAGAGCAGCACCAACTTCAGGAAGCCGAACCAACTCAGTCACATCATATAAATATATGTCAACATATTATGTGGAAAATAGAGGCAGAACATACCTAAACACACACACACACACACACACACACACACACACACACACACACGTTTACACAAGTAAATGGGACCCAGCAAAGCCTGTGATGGAAAGTTCTCTTCTGCCTGCATTCAAAGGCTTCATTTTAAAATGCTGCGCCCTCAAGCGATTGCATTTCCCCTCTGAGCTTTGCACCCCGCACCCCTGCACGCTGGCGGGTGGGCCCTCGCCTCTTTCACTCTGCCCGAGGGATTCTGCCCCCACTTCCTCAACAGGCGGCAGTTCTCCCTCACTATGTCCTGCAGAGGGGCCTGCCAAGGGCGACCTTGGGCGTCTGGGCCAGCGTCCCGCAGCCTCCCAGCTCCAAACTCACCCCCGACCCACCCGTCATCTCTGCCTCTTTTCTTGTCTCTGTTGCTGGGGACAGGATGGTGAACAGGAGACATATTGATTTTTCTCCTTTTTTTTATTTCAGAATATCTGGGCACAGAATACATTTAGCGCCTTTTCTAGCCTCTACTTCCTAAGGGTATGAAGAAGAGAACTGGGCTATTTTATCTGTGTGACTCCAGATGAATTATGCATTTGGCAGCCTTTCTGTTTTAACTGTCTCATTTCAATTGCTCAATGGGGGAAAAATTTCTAGGATTCTAAACCAGAAAGGTAGTTGAGGAGTGTGTTACTGAGAAATACACAACATCATGTAAGTGAAAATTATTATCTTGGTATCTGAGCTCAGGGGGCGAGTGTAACCATTTGGTCTCTGCCTTCACCTGTGTCCTGGGGTTGACGCTGACTGATTCAGATGACAAGATTCTGGCCTGAACAGTGGGGTCACTTGCAGCCACTCATTTGTGTTTTTCTTCAGTTCATCTCAGGAGCCCCCTGGGCACATGCTCTCCAGTATCTCTTGATTGCCTGGAGCTTCTTATAATTAGCTTGGGGTCCGTCATTCAGCAGATGGCACTTCAGGCTGGCAGAGTAGCCCTCCGTGAGCGTGACAGCTTCTAACAAGTAGCGGGAAGGGGATTTCCCCAGTAAAACCAGTTAACTTGGACTCTGAGAACAGAAAGCTCATCTTCATTAAATTGCACACTCCTTGAAACTTATTTCATTTTTTATTGTGGTAAAACATACATAGCATCAACCTCACCATTTTAACTATTTTTAGGTGTAGAGTCGGTGGTATTAAGGACATTAACATTGTAAAGCCATCACTGCCTTCCACCTCCAGAACTTCTCATCATCCCAAACTGAAGCTCTGTCCCATTAAACACCAACTCCCTGTCCCCACCTGCCCCAGCCTCTGGTAACCGCCCATTTGCTTCCATGCAACGCTTTCTTCAAAGGTAGCACAAACAGCCTGCAACTTAGTCCTGTCTGAACTGGGGTGGCCACAGTAGCAATGTGCCCAGCCGACACTGGGCTACTGCGTCCTGGAGAGGGGGGCAGTTGCTTTCAGTGATTTGTGGCATCGTGTAGAGACGTCTGTCCTCAAAGGGATTTGTCCCCACAGGCCCTGCCCTGAGGTGAGCCCAGGCACTGGGGTTCTGAGCCTCATGGCCCTGCCCTCCTCAGCCCTGGGCGGACGGAGCATGGGGCCCCTGACCCAGAGACAGATCAGCCGAGGCCTGGCCAGCACTGACCTGCCTCTGAGGGGCCAGGCTTTGGAAACCGAAGCCCTCAGAAGCTTCTTTCAGAAAGTTGGAAAGCAAGAGCCTGAGCCAGTTGCTGAGGACCTGAGGTGAGAATTCTGGAAGGAGTGTCTTAGTCCACTCGGGCTTCCGTAGCAAACACCACAGACTGGGCGGCTTAAACAACAGGAATGTATTTCCTCACAGTTCTGGAGGCTGCAAATCCACGGTCAAGGTGTGGGCAGGGCTGGTTTCTCCAGAGGTCTCCTGGGCTAGTCTCTGGTCACTTCTCCCTGCATCTCTTCATGCCATCTTCCCTGTGCATGTGCCATCTGTGTCCTAATCCCCCTTTGTACAAGGCCGCAGGCCATGCTGGATTAGAGCCCACGGCCCTCCGACCTCACCTTCACTCAGTTACCTCAGTAAAGGCCTTACCTCCAAGAGGGTCACTTTCTGAGGTCCTTGCTGGGATCAGAACGTCAGCATATGAATTTAGGGGCACAATCTAGCCAGTAACAGAGATTGACTCAGGGCACTGTCATGGATGTTGAAAGTTCTGAGGACACCAGCCAGGTGAGAGAGGACAATGGAGCCGTCTAGCAAGAGACCAGAGATGGCACACCTGCCCGAGCCACCGGGAGTTTTCAGGGACAGATTCCAGACGGTTTTCAGTTCCTTGAAGAAACCTGACAGGGCCTCTCTTGCTTGCACCAAAGGGGCCCTGACAGGTGAGGCTGAGCTGCCCCACCCTGCCTGGGGGAGCCGTAGCTGACAACGGATTAAAGACTAGTCACATTTGGTCACAGAAACCTGCTCCCTGGCTGTCTCCCTGCACGGCTCGTGTGCCTAGAGGTGGGGCAGAGGTCAGTCGAGAGGCATCCCCTCAGATGCCCCTGGTCTAATTTGCATTTGTTATGCTTTGGGACCATGGTGATTAGTGCCATTTGTTGAAGGCTCTGAAATAATTCCCCTTGTATTCATTTTTTTCCCTTAAAATTTAGTCTTTCAGCCAAACAGTGTGGTGCTCACCCCCATGTTTGTTAAAAAGGTTAGAAAAAATGTCATCCAACCCAACAGCTTGGAAAGGAGCTCTGAACAGTTGGTGGAAGCTCAGTGGGTACTTTCCTAGAGTCTAGAACAAACAGAGGCTGTGTCCTCGAGTGTACTGAGAGCAGCTCCCCCCCATGCCGAGGTTCCGCGACCGGGTCTCACACTCGGTGTCCAAGCTCAGGTGCCTCTGTGCACCTTCCCCTCAGGGCCTCCCGCCTGGCTGCCCCGCTCTGCCAGATTGACCTTGTCTCATCGTTTCAACTTCCTCTGGCAACCCGCTATGAGATTCAGAAAACAAAAACAGCCGGTGAAAAATCTATATTCAAAATCATAGAAAGAAATTAAATTTTGTGTTGCTTTAAAGAATACATAGTATTCTGACCCTAGAATAAGAAAATAGTAAGAGAAAGATGTCTTTAGGCAACTATTTAATGAATAAATGAGAGTGATTGAACGGGAGTATTTAAATTGGGCATTTTTTGTACAATACTAATTACACTGCATGCTTCATAAATTTCTTTTTCAAAGATAGTTCAAAGGCAAGTGTCAATCTGGTTCTGCCCAAGTTATGTATATACATACATAAACAACTTCCAAATGAATAGAGTATGCATTAATAAGGTTTTACTAATCTTGGCTATAGGCAGTATTTATATCAGTTATGTTTGACCTCTACTACACTGGACATGAAGAAATTCATTTAAAAGCTATGTGACTAAAAATGGTCTTTTAAATGGGCTATGTTGTACAGACATTTCAAACACTCCTAATTATAAAGTGGGGCTTTGCCAGTGGGACTCTAGGATCTTGAGCTTAAACTTTGGAGGGTGTTGCCTTTTGTTGGTTGCAAAACAAATGGCTTTCTGATAGAGCAGGCTTGTAGGGCACCTGGGCCTCTTGGTAGTGCGAGAGTGCCTAGGGGGTGGGCATTATCTATGCTCTGCGCAGCCATGGAGAGAATGAGTTAGGATGACTTATGCGAGTGATCTATGTGCACAGCAATGCACGAGCTGTCATCAGCCATAGGGACACTTGCTAGATCTGCTGTGACTATCTCTTGCTTTCATTCTGCTAAGTCTCATCAGGCAAGAATGTTGTGCTTTCTGATTAAATTATGTATGGGCCTGAAGGTGATGAAAAGAGAGAAGCCATATACAAGCAACTCTCATCCGGCAGGCTGGGGCTCGGGCTTTTGGCCTGAGAAGACTAAATGACGTAATGGAAAGACCCAGCCTAGAATCTTAGCCCTGCCCTCCAGTAAATGTATCACTTTGGGCCACTTATTTAACCTCTTTGAGCCTCAGTTTCATCATTCATAAAATGTAGAACAAGTAGATAATAAGTTACTGTGAAGATTTCATTATTTAATGTATATACATCCCATCTCAGTGCCTGACACATGGATGGTGTTTAATAAATGGTAATTATTATCATCATCACCCCTTTAATTTGGATTTATTTCTATTTTGAGTCCTTTTCTGTTTTCCATTTTCCAAGATTCTGAGGTGTGGGCTTCCTCCCTGCAGGGAGAGTCTGCCTGGCACAGCCGGAAACCACCACACCGGGAGTGGGTCCGGAGCTGGATTCTTGCTCCTGTGCTGGGTGCAGTCCTAGGCAGGTATTTGAAATTCCCTGCAAATTGGGTGTAGACCCTTGAGGTGACCCCCAAGAGCTCATCCTCTTGTAAAAGTCTATATGGGTCCTGCAGTGTATTCATATTACATTTTGAAAGTTGTTTCCTTCCTCACTGTACCTTTATTTAGTGTTGGATAGTAAATTGAAAGTTAATAAGTTTAATGTTACATATCTTGGCCTGGAGTGTTAAGAACATTCTAGATAGTTCTGCCTGAGAACCTCCAGAGTCCTGTGCTGCAGTTTTGCCTCAGGACTTGGTGCCTGGACACTTTGCCACTTCTCAGGTGAATCCGACCTAGAAGGAGGGTGTCAGGTCCAGGAACTGGGAGGGGTGGGGGTGCTGCCCTACCCCATGGGAAGGAAAGCAGAAAACCTCTGTCTTCATAGACACAGTTTTGCCATTAGAAATATTCTTTAAAAAAATTTCAGAAAATTTCCAGGCCAAACAAGTACATCTTGTGATTTTCCAGCAAACTTAAAAAAATAACCCCCCAAACAACACTAGATACCCCATCCCTCAATCGTAAGTCTCTGAAGAAACACAGCCTGCAGGTTTTATTTTCAGAGTTCAAGGATGAAAAATTACTCTGTGGTGGTTGTAATTTTAAGGATTTGAAGAGCCATTTGTCCTATTTTGTACATTTGGAGAGCTTTGAAGTTAAAATAGTGATGTCTTCCACGAAAGAGTCCTTTAGGGCCACTGCCAGACACTGAAGCCTGGTGGCTGCTGTTCTGCCCCGGGAACGCTGATGAGCTTTGCTGTTCGCTGGAGGGAAGCGGGCAAAGTGGGCTCATCTTGGCAGCTTCACCCGCAGACCCTGCGTCTGCTGGAACACAACTCCCAGCCCACATTTGTCCCCTCACTGGGACCTCACTCCCTGGGGCCCTGTCACTGTGCCTCAGTGCGCAGTGGGTGGGTGGGGGTCACAAACCCCTGCTTCTTGTGGGTCCATCTCGGCTCTGGGGAATCCATCAGGGTTACGGTCATATCGCCACTGAGAGACAGGTAAGAGGCACGACAACCAAATTGGATGACTTTGATCCTTGTGGAGACACCTGTGCATCAGGTCACTCTTCATCAGGGAACAAAATTAAGTGAAAATCTGGGGCACAGAGAGCACCTGGTGTGGACTTCAGCCTCCATTCACCGCTTCGTCCGCGCCACCTTGGGCAGGGCTCTGCACCTCGCTGGGTCCCGGTTTGCCCACCTGTCCGAGGACAATAGCATGGCGCGCTGGCTTCTCGGACCGCCACGGGAACTGCACGAGGCCATGGTGCGCCGGGCGTCTTCTGCGCGGTTCACGCCACGGGGACGCAGCCGGGCGGGTGGCTTCAGTGTGAACCCGGGTGGTATTTGCTGAGCGGTTCAGCCCCGCCTGGAGGCCCGAGGGTGGCTCTGCGGGGCTCTTTGGGGGCGAGGACCTGCAGAGCACGCTGAGGACGAAACGTCAGGGCCACAGGAACGCGGGAAGGGGGGAGGAGTTGGGAACCCGGGGCTTGTTACGTCTCCTCCCACGGCCTCGCCACCCCCTGCTCTGGTGGGGCGACCGCGACAAGACTGAGCAAGCGGGGAACCGCCTCCTGAGCTCCCGGGGAGCCGGGCGCAGCCCCTTGCGGCTCCGCACCCCAGCGGCGTCCTTGGCACCACGGCCAGCGTCCTCTAGAGGGTGACGAGCCTGGAATCTCGCAGTTACCAGGGATATGGGTAGGGCAAGGCGCTGGAGGTGTCGCTGATCGCCCCAAAGAAAGCCAGGGAGGCGGAGGAGACGAATAGGGGAGGCCACGTGGGTGCCGCAGGGCTCCCAATCTGTCCCCGCATGCGGACTCCGGAGAATCGGGATGCGGTTTCAGGGCAGGGCTGGAGCGAGACCACATGAACACTGTTCATTTCCCTTGACAGTGACCTCCCTGGGGGAATCTGCTTGGCATAGCCTTGGGCAGCGCCAGAACCTGACAGTTATTGTTATTGATATCCAGTTCTCAAAATACTTTCTCCCTTTCAAAAAGATGTACATGTGCTTTGTTGTCACCGATTGGAAATGCCTGCTTTCCTGATAACTCACAGACATCTACGTGGCTTTTCCTTAACCGTCAAGATTGGAAAGTGACGGGTGGGTGCATTGCCAAGGCTGGTCCTGGGGCCAATGTACTGGCAGTTCTTGAGTGGTTTCATTAGCAAGGAGACGGGAGGACGTTGGGAGGTACAGGATTCTCTGTCTTAAAGGATTTGCAATTAAGCTGGGAAAATAAACACTGCACATGCAAAAAGCAATTAATATTTGCTTTGAAATTCAGGGATGGCTGGCGCCATGGAAGCGACAGCCTTAGTGTTGTTCAGCTCAATGCATGTCAGAGAAGAGCAGCAGCCCTTGCAAACTTCCTGGCTAGGAGGAAGAGGCGTACTTGCCTTTGCCCTGTGAGCAGAAGCCGCCATTTCCCCAGAATTCTAATAGCATTGCAATGAGGTTTAATATATCAGCTTTTTTAAAAATAGTCATTTGTTTCTTTCAAAACAAACCTGAGAGTTAGCTGTATATAAATATAGATGCAATGTCTATTTCTAATAACCACAATTGTTTCATTTATGGTTTTGCTTTTTTCTCCCCCCTCCTTTTCGGTGTATATTTAACACTCACATTATTGCAAAGCAGCCTGGGATGAGCCACTTAGGAACGTCTCTGTTTCCATTACACTTATGTCTCTTATTTAAGGATGCTCATTCTAGCAGCTCCTCATCTGCCTCTTTACTCTTCTGGATTGTTAAGGCGATGCTAATCAGTACTCTCACGGCAGCTGTCTCAGCATCCTAAACGGTGCTGGTGAGGACATTCCTGTGCCGACTGCCATCCCCCCAACCTGCCTCCCACTCTGTCCTCCCATCCACCTAGTTTCTACTCCATCAGGACTTCTCCTTGGATAATCACTTAATGTCCCGATTTCCCTATCCATCCTCCTGCCTGCCAAGACCAAACTCCAAGTCACTAGAGCTGGGTATTGTGTGAGCCTGATTTTTTTGATAATAATAAGGGAAGGAACTGAGCAGGTGTTCTTTGTCCTGGTGTGGTTTGGTCATTTGACAGAGAGCACCTGTGTGCGGGAGACGAGGGACACATGGGCAGGCTGGCACACTGCGGCTGCACAGAGACAGAGGGTGCGACTCCTAAGTGCCTGGCCCGGCACAGTTGCTGAGAAGCTGTGGTTGGTTTCCTTGGAAGCAAACCCTTCTCTTATTGTTGTCTGGGCTCCCGTCTCTTGGAATGTTTTGCTGATTTTTCACTGCACCACAAACCCCAGCGACGGCACACACCAGGCCTGCCCTGGCTGCTCCCTCCTTGCTGTGAGCGCTTTGGCCTCCCGTACTCCTGCAGGCCACGGCAGCAAAAAAAGAAAAAGAAAAAAATTGAGTTTGTTACAGTGGAACCTAAAGCTTGGCAGTCGGATGACATCCCAATAATTGAAGTATTTGTGTGTCTAAATATTTCAATGTCGTCTGCAAGTAAACACGAAGTGCACGCGAGTGGATCTATCACACCCAGGCAGACACCTCAGGCGGGCTCACGCTCGCAACCTCGCGGCTCTTCTTGGAACACTGCAAGGATTTTCTCTCCTTGAGTTCCCATTAATTTAAATCAAAACTAAAGTTCACAGTGTCTCTCTTCTGCTGGTGACATTTTCCACTTCACACATTGTCAACCTCATTTAACATGTTGCTACTCGGCTGCGGTCACCTCCTCGGGAACCTGCACACCCAGCCGCAGCGTTTCTTCCTGCCTCCCTCCCTCGCTCCCCCTGCCCTCCTCCCTGAGCGGCTCCTCTGCTGACAGCCCCGACCCAGGCGGTCTGGCCTGTGTGGCCAGAGGGGGCGGCTCATTCGGCCCCGCCCGCTGTGGGGGCCACGCCCAGCCCTGGTTGGATTCTCCAGTGTGTTTCCACGGGACTCAGCTGTCCAGAAGCCTCACAGTCGAATGAACTTTACCAGCCCTGGGCGTGAACACTCCTGGAAGGCAGGAGAGAAAGTCCAGTTGTAAAGCGAGGGAGGAGAGGAGGGCATAAATCACTGCATGAAGGTCAACCGATAGCCCACAGGCCAAACGAGGGCCAGAATTATATTCTGTGGTGCAGGGATTTGAGGTCAGCATTGAAAAAAAATGTCTGGAGTTACATCTAAAAATTCAGATTTCTGGCTTCTCTGTAAAGACTGACCTGCCAGCCCAGGCCTGCGTTTCCTCGTGGCCTTCCCTGGGGCTGCCCGCCCTTCCCTGCATGAAGCTTTCACTCCCTTGGGGACCTGAACTAGCCCTTCTGGCATTCAAGTGGCGAGCTCCTGCCACCAAATTTGGTGAGGCCAGAGGCCACCACCCGCACGGAATCTGGAGGACCAGCCTGCACACACGATATATTTGATTGAGGCCCACTTCATTGCAAACCTGAATGTTAGATGTGGCCTTTGCATACTTTTCATAACGAATAGTTCCCTAGTAACATCTTTCCAAATACGAAAAAATTGGCTTTAGGTTTTCTGCATAAAGTCAGACACCGCAGCAAGAGCAGAGTTCGTAGAACTCAGTGACCATGCAGTGGTGCTCACGATCTCCCCCTCTGCGGCGGGCACTGGTGTGTCCCTGGCCTCTGCGTCACCAGGGTGCTGTTCTGTGGGGCAGGAAGCTTGTCTCAAGCATTGCCACACCCCCAGGCTGAGCGAGGCGGTGGGCACGCATGGTTCTGAGTGTCGAGTGACTGGGAACGCAGTGGAGAATATGGAAGAGGGGGGTACCTGAACTGTCACCAAAAGACAGGGGGCATTTCTCCCAGCAGAGGTGAGAGTGAGCATGGGCGGTGGGCATGGTGTGTGCACAGGCCAGGAGGCTGGAGAGAGCACAGGTGCGGAGAATGGCAGGGTGTTTGAGAAAGCTGAGAGAACGGGGAATAAAGGAGCTGAGCAGCAGTGGAGAGATGGGAAGATTTGGTGGGAGCCACGTCACGGAGGACTCAGGCTATTCCAGGAGGTTTGGAACAGCTCTGCAGAAGGCAACAGGTAACAGCAAGAAGGAGTGGAGACACAGCAGGACAGAAATAACCCCAAAGAGCAAGGGTAAAACAGAGAAGAAAGACCCCTTTTCAGCCTCCCAGGGGCAGAATAGGCAGCCCCTGGAGAGGGCTGAAGGGTGGGAGACCCTGGCTCCGGGAGGAGTCAGGCTGCAGTTAGGACTAGGAAATGCAAGAAACCGGATCTCTGCAATCAGCCCGGATGCACACGCAGGCTCTGATGTGGTCTGATCTTGGGGAAAATCCTTAAGTTCTCTGAGCCTTGGCAAGTCTTCATTTGCAAAATGAGGAAAATGATGCCATCTTGTATGGTGGTTGTGAGGATTTCATAAAATAATATGTATGAACTCCTTGACAGCAGTAGTGAGAAACGCATAAGTATAACCTATTGCTTATGACTTCGGTCTTCTACCTGCAATGGTGCTCCCAGGAAATGAGAAAACTTCTATGGCTTGGACTCAGTGACGATACCCAGCCTGATAGGAAACTGAGACCCAAGGTATACTTCCCCAAACTGCTTTACAGAGCAGGTAGAAATGCATTGAGGCAGATGTGTTAGTTTGCTCGGGCTGCTGTGACACGTCACCACAGACTGGGTGGCTTAAACAACAGAAGTTTATTGTCTCACAGGTGTGGAAGCTCAAAGTCCAAGATCAAGGTATCAGCAGGTTGGTTCCTTCTGAGGCTGTGAGGGAGAATCTGTTCCACGCCTGTCCTCCAGCTTCCGGAGGTTTGCCGGCAGTCTTTGGCATTCCTTGGCGTGTAGATGCATTGTCCTGACGTCTGCCTCCATCGTCACTTGGCGTTCTCCCTGTGTGTCTGTGTCCAGGTTTCCCTTTTCACAGGGAAACCAGTTATATTTGATGGAGGTCCACTCTGATGACCTCATCTTAGCTAATTACATCCGCAATGACTCTGTCTCCAAATAAGGCCATGCTCTGAGTTGCCGGGGTTAGGACTTTAACTTATGAATTTTGGGAGAACACAATGCAACCTGTAAGAGTAAATGTGATGGATAAGACTTTAAAAAGCACGTCTCCTTTTTTCCTGACACATGCAGGCTTTGTCACTTTGTTTTCTGTCTTCTTCTCCACCCTGGTCCTGCCATCTACCTGGGTGCCTTCGGTGTACACTGGACAGCTGGCCACTGGGTGCTCCGACCATCATGTTCCCAGTGGCATCTGTCCCGCTTCACCCTGGCTACTCCCTCATTTGATGACAGAGCGTTATTGCCAAGATCACTAATATGCACGTCTCTCTCTCTGACTATACTTTTCCATCCTTCCAGCTTTCTCAATCAGCCACTTCCGCTAAAACTACTTCTGACCCTTCAGAACCTCCAGTTCGTTCATACTTTAACCCCTTTCTTATCCATTAGCCTCTCTTATTGCTTCTCTCCATATCTACCTTAGATTCCTTGTCCATCAGATTATTTTAAGATAGCTTTTACCAAAATAAACTCCCTGTCTCGCTGCGATTTTGTCTGTCAAAACTCTGGATCAACCCAGTAATACATTTTCTCTGTGCCTGCCCTCAGGCATCCCAGGATGGCAGAGAAAATCACACCATAGGCCAGAAAAATTCATAGATGCCAGCTCTGAATGGGGTCTCCACCCTTCCCAGTGACCCTACTACATGTCTCTGGTCGAGAAGTTCTCCTACACTCCCTAATGACTATTTCAAACTTTCTTCGCTACTCTGTGAATTCTAAAGCCTCAACAATATCCTTCCTCTCCAAAGAGAGCCCTGATTCTTTTCAGGGAAAATTAAAACATTTAGACTAGAGCCCACCAACTTCCTGCTCCCAAACTCAGGGTATCTGGTTCACGCTTCCCATCCTCAGTCCCTCGTTTTGCACTTGCAGGAGGTGTTTGTTCTCCTAGCAGAGGCTTGTCTTTCTGTGGTCATCTGGACTGCATTTTCTCCCATGTCCAAGAGACTGATTGTTCTTTTTTTTGCAAAACATTCCCTCTTCCTCTGGATCATTCCTACCCTTATTTAAATATACGCATTCTTCTACCACATTTATAGAAGAAATGGATTTCCCTTAATCTCATGTTCGTCTTTTAGTTATCACTTGATTTCTTTTTCCTTCTACAACAAAATTCCTTGGAAGAAGTGTGTATAGTAACTGGTTAATTTGCTTTTTAGCTGTTGAAACACGTAATTTATTCTATCTATAGATCAGGGTTACAGCTGAGCTTTTATTTTTAATTTTGGTAAAATACACATAACATTTACCAGTATAAGTATTTTTAAGTGTGCAGTTCAGCAGTGTCAAGTATATTCACACTGTTGTGCAAACAATCTCCAGAATTCTTTCCCTCTTGCAGAACTGAAACTTTATGCCCATTAAGCAACAACTTCACATCCTCCCTTCCCCCAGCTCCTGGCAACCACCATTATGCCTCCTGTCGCTGAGACTTCGATTATTCTAGATACTTCATATAAATGGAATCATACAGTATTTGTCTTTTCTGTGACTGGCTTATTTCACTTAACTTAATGTCCACAAAGTTCATCTATGTTGTAGCATGTGTCAGAATTTCCTTTCTTTTGGAGGCTAAATACTATTCCACAGTATGTGTATACACACTTTGTTTGTCCATTCGTCCCCGATGGACACTTGGGTTGCTTCCACCTTTTTGCGATTGTGAGCGGTGCTGCTATGGACGTGGGTATTCAAATATCTCTTTAAGGCCCTGCTTTCAATTCTTTTGGGTATATGCCCAGAAATGGAATTGCTAGATCATATGGTAATTCTATTTTTAAATTTTTGAAGAACTTCCATACTGTTTTCATAGCAGCTGCACCATTTTACATTCCCACCAACAGTGTGCAAATGTTCCAATTTCTCCACATCCTTTCAAGAGCCATCCTAATGGGTGTAAAGTGGTTTGGATTTGCATTTCTCTAATAATTAGTGATGTTGAGCATCTTTTTCTGTGCTTGTCAGCCATTTGTATAACCTTCTTTGTAGAAATGGCTGCTCAGATCTTTTGCCCATTTTTTAATTGGGTTGTTTGTCTTTTTTGTTGAGTGTAACTATTATAGCTCAGTTTCTTCATTTCCTACTCACTCCTCAGTGTACTCCACTTTGGATTCTACTAATGTCACATCAACAAAATCGCTCTCTCAAAGGCCACTAGATATTTCCATGTCATCACGTGTGCTGGGCGCTTTTCAGCCTTCATTTACATTCTCCGCAGCCTTTTACGTGACTGATCTCTTCCTTCTTTCTCCCGCCAGCTTCCGGGACACCAGGCTCTGCTTTCCCTCATTCCTTTGCCTTCTTTTCAGTCTGCTTCCCCAGCTCACCCTCTCCCAGCAGGCTGTTATAGCTTGTGCTGCCTCACAGTGGTCTCCCAGGTCTGCTTTCCCTCACACTCCACTCTTGCAGGGTGATCTCATCCTTGCTCATGTCGGTTGCCAGCTTTAAGCACCGTTCATATTCCAATGACTCTAAAATTTAAATTTCTAGATCAGCCTGCTTCTCTGAATTCCAGATGCATATTATCTAATTGCTCATTAACATTTCCACTTGCATTTCTTAAGGACACTTCTTCATGTTCAAAACTGAACCCGTGACCTGCCCCCCCAAATTATTCCTTATGCTTGATATTCCACTTCAGTGCAAGATGCTATCACCTATCTGGTCACCAGAAACCTCAGAATTATGACATCTTTCTCTTCCTCTTGTCCTTCGCAACTCCTGAGGATTTTAACTCCTAAATATATTAAGTACTTCTTACTTTAGAAATACTTCCACTTTAATCAAATTCTATCCATGCTCATTTTTGCCACATGTGTCTTGTTATTGCCTTCTAGCTCAGCCTTTGTGTTATATGTGGCATGCAGAGTGATCTCTTTAAAACATGCATGGATTATCTCAATCCATTCTCTAAAATCCCTTCGTTCCTAGCGTAAAGCCCGGTGAGGTGGCCTGCGAGGGGGTGGGTATGCAGAGAACAGAGAGGGTGGAGGGCTGCAGGTCTGAAGACTGGGAAGACCTAGGAGAAGTCAAGGCCAGCAAGGCGGGGGGAGCCAGGGCAGGGCAGGAAACCAAGTGGAAAAGTGCTTCAAGTCCGAGGGGTGATCAGCTTGTCAGACGATACTGAGATGGGCAGGGAAGCAAGGCTGGAAAACACCTGCTGTGAGTGGAGGCAAGAATGGGAGGGAAGGAAGGGAAGCAGAGTGAGAGGGGGGTGCAGCCAGGGCTTTTTGCCACCCCGGAATCCTTTCATGTGAACATCCTGGGATGGATCCTACTTTTTTCTCTTCCTCCTAAATTGTTCTCTTTTCTTTTCTTTACCTAGTTACACCCTGGGCACCCCTCCTTTAGATCAGTTAAGATGTTGGTTCTTTAGATAACACTTCTCCGATCTCTCCAGCTAACAGCTTCTCTGCTGTTGAGGCTCGTTGTTTGCTGTAGTTGGCTGTAGGGTTCTCTGACGGCGCTTGCCAGTGTGCAGCGTCGGCTTCTGTGGATCAGTCTTTCTGCCACTCGACTAGGAGCCCAAAGGCCTGCGGAATCCTTAGCTGTTTTGCTCACCATTGTATCCCAAGGATCTAGTGGAGCACTTGGCACGTGGTAGGTGCTGAATAAATATTTGTTAAATAAATGATTGATTGAAGGAAAAAACAACATCCTCCACAGCAAACATTTACTTTAATTTTTGCATACTTCTAAAAGCATATTCTAGAGGTTCAGTGACTCCTGCAAATAAATAGAAAAAGGCATATCAGGCAGTGATTGGGACCCCAGATAATGGGAGCTGGAGTTAGAAGATGTCTTTGGTAACCTTGCCAGGTCATAAAGTGTTAATCACCCTCTGATCCAAGATCCTACATTGAGCCACACGCCAGTTTTTTTTAACCCTTTATGTATTTAAAACATGTTATCATATAAATTTTCTTCTTTTCTAACATGTTCTCATAAATATATACCAAAATACCTTAATCTCAACAAAGCTAGATATTTGAAGTTATATTTATTATATATAAGTTATATATTTTCTCCCATTCTGTAGGTTGTCTGTTCGCTCTCATGATAGTTTCCTTGGCTGTGCAGAAGCTTTTCAATTTTATCAGGTCCCATTTATTTATTTTTATTGCTGCTGTGTTTGCCTTGGGGGTCTTCTTCATAAATTCTTTGCCTAGGCTAATGTCTGTAAGAGTTTCCCCAACATTTTCTTCTGGAATCCTTAAGGTTTCATGCCTTAGGTTTAAGTATGTTATCCATCTTGAGTTGATTTTTGTGAGAGGTGGGGATCCAGTTTCAATCTTCTCCATGTGGTTATCCAGTTTTCCCAGCACTATTTATTGAACAGAGATTCTTTTCTCTAGTGTATATTTTTGTCTGTTTTGTCAAAGATCAGATGACAATATTAGGATGGTTTTATATCTGGTTCTCATATAAAAAATGCTCGACATTGCTAATCATCAGGGAAATGCAAATCAAAACCACAATGAGATATCACCTAACTCCAATGAGAATGGCCTTTATCAGAAAGTCCCAAAACAACAAATGCTGGCATGGATATGGAAAGATAGGAACACTCTTACACTACCGGTGGGACTATAAATTAGTACAACCCCTGTGGAAAGTAATTTGGAAATATCTCAAAGAACTAAAAATAGAAATACCATTTGATCCAGCAATCCCACTAGGCATCTATCCAAAGGGAAAAAAGACATTCTATAATAAAGACATCTGCACTCAAATGTTTATGGCAGCACAATTCACAATTGCAAGTGCCCATCAATACATGAGTGTATTAATAAAATGTGGTATATATACTATGGAATGCTACACAAACATAAAAAAACAATGGTGAACTAGCACCTCTTATATTATCCTGGGTGGAGCTAGAGCCCGTTCTTTGAAGTGAAGTATCATGAGAATGGAAAAACAAGCACCACATGTACTCGCCATCAAATTGGTACTAACTGATCAACACTAAGGTGCTCACATAGTAGTAATAGTCATCAGGTGTTGGACAGGTGGGAGAGGGTGGTGGGGGTGGGTTAACTCACAACTAATTGGTGCAGGGTGCACTGTGGGGGGGAAGGGCACGCTTGTAGCTCTGGCTTGGGCGAGGCAAAGGCATTACATGTAACCACAATGTTTGTACCCGCATAATATTCTGAAATTAAAAAAAAAGCCAGTATAACAGTTTTTATTTTTAAGCTGAGTAAGTTTTTAGGTGAGTGGTATAGACATTTTATGAAAATGATATCTAAGATCATAGGATTAAAAAAACTCACAGTGTGGAGAGAGGCCACACTGTGGTGTTGGCAGGGCCTGGATGTACTTGAAGTCACAGACAAACATGATATGTGCTACGGGCTGAATTGTGTCCCCCTCAAACTCACATGTTGAGCCCTAACCCCCAACGTGGTGCTGTGTGGAGGTGGGGCCTTGGCGGTGGTGCAGTGGGATGCAGTGCGGAGGGTGGGCCTCCCGGTGGGGTTAGCGCCCCGTAAGCAGAGGCTCCAGGGCGCTCATCGTCTCTGTGTGCCATGTGGGGACGGAGCACGGAGGCCACCATCTGCGAGCCAGGAAAGAGCCCCACCAGAGCCCAGCCACGGGGGCTCCCTGATGTTGGACTTCCAGCCTTCAGAATTATGAGAAAATAAATTCCTGTTGTTTAAGCCACCTGTTAATGGTATTTTGTTACGGCAGCGGAGCTGGCTAATACAATATACCTTCTGCAAATAATAATTTTGCACACAGGTAAGTCATTAAAGAGAAGACAGTGTTTGCACACCAGCCATATTAGGCCCCCACGGCTTAGTGTCTACTTGGTCAATCAGAAATGTCAAATCAAGTGCAAAAAAGCAGTAAAAACTACTATCCTTTTTCAGTCTCTCAAGGAAACATGAAAAAGAGAAGCATTATTCCATTTTACCATAAAGGTAAAAAAAAAAAAGTTCCCTCTGTCCCTCTCTTGTCACTCAGCTTTCCCTTCCGCGCACTCCTCACTGCAGTGTGCCCTAGAACCGACAGGGATCTTGGGGTCCCCCACTTGCCCCCAGCTTTTCTCCAGCCCCGCGGGGGCCAGGCCACAGAACCAGGCTGAGCCCGGGGCTGAGCCCTGCACGGCGACACCGCACGCGCGTAGCCGCAGCGCTTCTCGCTTCCAGACTTGTCACCCCGTACTGAGCCAGCCGCGAGCTCGAGCCGTGACGCAAACAGCCTTTTGTCTCTGGTCCGTGTCTTGGCATGTCCTGTGAATTTCTTAAGTTTATAATAGAAATCAAGCTGTTCAAGCATCTTCAAAACTGATTTAATGTTAAGCTCCGCGGCGGCCGCCGAGCGCCGAGGGACCTGGCGGGCGGGCGGGTCTGCGGGCCGGGTGGATCCACGCGCAGCAGCTGTCGTTGTCCGCTTGTCGGCCAGGAAGACCCCACTCTTAGCGACAATCCATGTCTGTGCAAGTTGGGGCAAAAACAAACAAGCATTTGATTTGCAGCCTGGTAAGAAAGGCTTTCAGCTTTGCTATTACGTGAACTTACACACCACCACCTACGTCAGTTGCTGTGTGTGACACGTGGAGTCTCAAATCAGTCAAATTTCCTTCCAATCGCAACACTCATCTGTCTGTAACGCCCACATTGCTTGTGGTAGACATTACTGGTTTTCAACAATGGTTCCAGTCTCTTCCCCTTTCTAGAAAGAGGAAGATTACTTTCCCCAGTTCCCTTTGCAGTTGGGCAGAGCCTGGCTGAGCCCCTGAGAGCCAGTGTGGGATTCATGGTGTTTGGTTCCTGTCCCCGCCAGTCCTGGTGCCAGGTGCCACCATGCCTCAGGCACAGGTGGCAGAGACCTGGGGCTCTGTGTCTTCTCACGTAGGACAGCTGTCCGCCCTCATCAGACTTTGTGTGAGTGACAGTTAAGCTTTCAGTTTTGTTAGAACACTGAGACTGTAGTGCTGTTTGCTACAAAGCATAATCTCAACCATCCTGATTGGTATAATAGCCTTACAACTTTTGGACGTCTTGCAAAGAATCTACATCCCTTTGATCCAGACATTTCTGCTGCTTTGCATCATTCTCCCGACGAGTTTGTGTCGAAAGTCAAAATATACTCTTGGTCAGGTACGGGTAACATATTGAAAACAAAGTGCAGCTAAGGACTCCAACTTGGCTTTGGAACACCCAGCCTGGAAAACATGGAAAATATTACCCAACTGGGCACCACAGGGCCAACATTTCTCCTTATTAGCTCAGATGAACACAAGTTAGAATCAAAAAGTGATTTAAAGTAATTTAGATCCTCAACTTCATTCATCAGGGAGACACCAGGAGAGTGGAGCACACACGCTCAGTGCACAGGACAGACCTCTTTCCTGCACTTCCTTCTCCCCGTTTCTGCAGCTCTCACTTTCCTTCTCAGGGAGAGCAGCTGTTCCATGAAACTCTAGCTCTCTCTTCGTTTTCATTCCAACCCCTCAAAGTCTGCACCACCTGGTCCTTGTGATGCAACGCTCCACACAGGTGGATGGAGCCCCCTTCCCTCTGCCTTCCTGTTTTCCTTCTCTCCTGCCAGTTCTTTGCCTTTTCAGCACAAGAGGGAAAAGGTCATGTACACTCGCATGCATTAAGAACTTCTGTTTCTTGTATGTGAACACAAGTATCAAAGTAGGATGCAAAATTAGCATGAATTTATTAGCTAGAATAGGGAAGCTCCAACTTTGGAACAACCACGGTACTCTAGGAGTTGGGTCCTGGAGTTTTTTTCTGCGTCAGATCTCTTGCTTACTAGCAATGCGAATTAGGCAGCAAATTAACCTTTCTTGAAATGTTAGTAAATTCGTTTGTAAAATGAAGTTGCTGCTACTACCTACCCCACCAGCTTGTGGTGATAATTCATGGAAAGTGTTGGGGGCGGTGTTTGGCGCTCAGCGGAGCTCCGTGAGACCAGCTGTCCCTCCCCCGCCTTCCCTCACACCCCTCACCTGCTGCATTTTCTTCTCCTCTAAATCTATTAGTTCACCTCGTCCTTATAACAACTTTGAACCAGGGTTCATAGTATTCATTTTGCTGACAAGGCTTTGGAGGAAGAAAGGCGAACAAGAAAAGGAGACAGAGACGAGGAGTATGATGCTCCAGAGACCCACTGCCCTTACTTTATTTTTAATTTGAGTTGAGGGGTAAACTAGCTTCCTGCCTCCACTTTCCTCAAAAATTCCAATGAGCAAACTCTTCTGTTTCCAGGTTCAGAGTAGGCACCAAGTTAGATGGGCTTTGATCCTTAAGGGTTAACATGAAACAGTCTGGCAAAATAAAGTCTGGATTAACGTGGCCCAACTGCAGCATTGCACGTGGTGAGCGGAATATGAGTGTCTGGCTGATGGGACGAGGACTCCCAAGCATTCTTTCTGCATGTGGGAGGTGACTAGTGCGTTAGTTTCCTAGGGCTATCATAACAAAGTACCACAAACTGGGAGGTTTAAACAGCAGAAATTCATTTTTTCACAGTTCTGGAGGCTGGAAGCCCAAGATCAAGGTGCTGGCAGGGTTGGTTCCTCCAAGGCCTCTCTTTTTGGCTTTCCAATGGCTACTCTCTGCTGTCTCTTCACCATAGTTGCCCTCTGTGCACAAGTGTCTGGTGTCTCTCTGGGCCCCAGTCTCTTCTTCTTATGAGAACTCTGGTTAGAGGGGATTGGAGCCCACATATATGATCTCATTTTAACTTAATCACCTCTCTAAAATCTTGTCTTCAAATACAGCCACTTTTGAGGTGCTGGGTGTTATGGCTTCAAAATACGAATTTTGGGCTGGGGGTCACAGTTAAGCCTATAACAACTACAAAGCCGAAATATATTTTGTCAACTTGTGTGAACATTTTTGATATGCAAATAAATTCATTGTTTTTAATGTAATAGGCTCTACAGAAGTTCAGTAACGCCAGTGTGGACCTAAATCACATCCCAGAGAATTGAAAATCAATGCTCATATGTGCTGTCTTAGGAAGCTGTGGAATGTGAACCTCATTCACGCTCATTGGGTTATAATTTAATGATGAACCAATGCTGTATTACCAGCTCAGGAAGTTGAACCCGGGGTGATTTTTTTTTTCTATGATAAGCATGACTTGAGAGAGAAACTAATAATGCTTAAATGAGAATAAATACCATTCTCTGAACCCCATTTAAAGAAGAGGAACTAGTCAAGTGTTTATGGCAGAAAGATTTTATTCTACAGTGCATTCCAAGGCCAGAGTGTTTACAAGTGCTTTGGCCTCAATATGTTCAAGAATTGTTTGACACCATCTTTGTAAGCACCTATTGGATATTTTTTAAAAAGTCCTCAAGCTATTTTATTTCTGTAGAGCACTATTTCACAGTGGTATCTGCTATTTTGGGTTGGGAGATTTTCTGCTCTTAGTTTTCTCTTTGAAAGCAAATACTAGAAGCCCAGGAGCTCAAACTGTTGTGAAAAGCAGAGGGTCCCAGGTGTGGTGGCCTGGGTTGCATGTGGGCATGGCTTCCTTCATTCCTCCGTCAGCAGGTTTGGACCAGAATGAAGGCCAAGGTGTGGATGGTCATGCAAGTTCTATTTCTCCTTATCTGATAATCTCATTTTCATGGGAGGATCTTTAATCTTAGAGTTCAGCACACTCCAGTAATGCGGTGAAAGTGGCTTGGGTGAAAGATGGATTCGAGGAGCAAAGCTCTTCCTGAGGACAGAAAGTGAGAGTTCAAGGGGCAAGTTCCACCTTCCCTGAAATAGCAGCCGACAACCGAGGGCAGAGACGATCACGTCTTTGGTTCTTCTTGGCCACAGAGGCACAGTTTGAACTCTTGGCGACTTAAGACGATCATCTCTCCCAGACAAAATTCTTGTAGTCATTTAATCCTGCTAAAGGTCATCTTTGGTTCTAGTGGACGAGACCTTTCTTTCCCTTTAAAAATAATAGCCAGGTTAGTCCGCTTGTGAGATTTTATAGTTAATTCAAGCTTTTCTGTAATGATTTTTATAATAAATAGCTTAAATAAAAGTAAGGGACTCTAAAAATGATACTCATGTTCAATGACTCATCCTAGCTGGCATTGCCTACGACTCTGCAGCCGGCCCTGAGCTCCTCTCTCCACCTGATACCTGCTGGGTCTTCCTCTGTTTACTACCTTCCTCACTGCCTGTCATGGCAACACTGGCGCCTTCTCCTGACTTCTTCTCAGCTCCTCAGTCTCATCCAGTCTTGCTCTTGGAGGACAGAACAGCTTAAACTGGGTGATCTGTCTCCAGCATAATTAATATAGAAAGACTGAGAGCTCACCTATGTGATGTTTAAGGCCTTACTTAGCTCTAAAATTTCATCTCATCTTCGTAATATACTTCCTTATTTTATCCCATAAGGGCAATATAAATCTTTAATCCACTCTTCAATCAAAGAAGCATCAGTGTTCTTTGACTATTTCCTGAGCTTCTCTCTGTCTTATATGCTGCCAGGATTGTTTTCTGTAGCGTATCTCATTGTTTTCTTCAGTTTTAAGACAATGCAAATTTTGCAACATTTCCAAACTAAGTCAGTCTCCAATATCTCAGTAAGCAAAGCATTTAGCAAGTCCCAAAATTTATGAGAGTTTCTGAAGTATGTTTTAAATTTTTCCTTATTTCTCTTTTACCCTATACTAGGTAAGCAATTATTTTCGCCATCCTTTCATCACTTGTCTCAGTTCGCGAGCCCCCCGGGGCTTGCAGCCAGACATTACGGAGGTAGTTTCTCTGAATGAAGCCTGTAGACAGCGTTTCCCTGGGTGGGGCTGTTTCTTGTTACAATCCAAACCAAACCAGAATGAAATCTCAGCGATGTTTCTGGCCTATAAACAGCATGCCTTCTTTGGTTCACTTCCTGACACCTCCCCAGGCTGTTTGGGTTTTTGCAAACATCCTCACTGGCTTCAGGAAGGGTGGGATGAAATTGTTTAGTTGTTCAAGGAGCACAGAAGTCTCTCTCATCAGTCAGCAGTTCCTAAACGGACTGGGGCCAGAAAGAACAGACACTCCAGAGGCAGCGAGACAAGGAGCATGAAGGAGCATGATGAAGATGGAAGCGAAGATGAAAGGAGACAGAAGCAAAGTTCAGATCTGGAAAGGTTTGGTGAAAGCAGTTGCATTTCCTTTCTAACAGGTTGGTTCATGTAGAGCCATTAAAAATAGTAGCACAAACCTGCTCAAAACAGCCTGCTATCCACTCTTCTGACTAGCAAAATTGTAAAAGCCACTTTACCAGACACCACTTCAAGGGAAAATGGCCAAGTCCTTTTCCATTAAAGGGTGGGGCAGCCCCTTGGCTTGGATCGTTCAGGAGGACTTTGTGGGTGTCGAGAACTGGGCTGACATGAAAGCGTATCATGTCATGGACAAGAGCACTTGAATAAACCTGCAAGGAAAAGCAGGTCCCTTTGCTGCTTTCCTTTCTATTTTTTTTTTTTTCCTCTTTAAATGGAAGGGCAAGAAAGGAAGACTAAATGGATTGTCTTTCTGTTCTTTGTCCTTCCTCTGACAAGAACAGCTGTGACATTCTGAATGATAAAGGAGGAACAATTTGCAGAGACACTGGGCCAAATTATCAGAGTTGAGTTCCTAATTTACACATGAAAAATATGTGACTTTGAGGAGGATTCTTGGAACAAATACAGACTCCCACGTGTGCACTGGGCATCTGCGTGCCACCGTGCTCCTGCCACGTGCAGTTCTGCCGTCGCACAAATGCACCTGTGCTGGAGCTGCCCGGATGGACACAATTCCCAGCCCGCGGGAGTTTCTGGACGGCTTATGTTCCAGCTTTGAACCTTTCTTTATTGATAGTAAATTTCCAAAACACGAAGTAGACTATAAACCCATACATATGTATTTTTCTCTTTTTTCAAAGTTTCATTTTATGTTTGAGGTATGGCTTTAATGTGATGTCCCCATTGCCGCACAGTAATGTCTAGCAAACTTATTTAACGTATTTCCACGAGTTTACAGTGAAAATGCCTTTAACATTCATGGGTCCCAGGGATCTAAAAAGTAGCTTAGAAAATAGCTCAGCTTGGTTATACATTGGCCAAACAGATTATAAATGCTCTCTTTTTACTCTCTAAGCTACTCTGAAATAAGTGCTGCTCTTCATTGGGTTTTGTTCTGGTCTAGCGGTTTCTGTGACTCACGCTGTAACTTCAGGGTAGTCTCTGTTTTTCTACCACTTGCACTCTGAGGATGCTATTCCTCACGTGGGAATTTGTCAGGTAACTAGTGTCAAACAATTCTCCTAGGGGCCTGGTAAACTCTAAACTTAGTGTGTACGCTAAGTGTCTGCACTAAGGTAAACACTGTTTCCCCCCGACTGCTAGGGCTTTATTAATATACAGGGGCGAGCTGAACAGCAGAGAATACTTACACTGCACTGTGTTCTGACACTGGTTGCTTTAGTCTCCCCCAGTGGAACTACCATCGATTAGCTTCCCGCACCCCCCGCCCTGGAAAATGATAGAATGATGGTCCTTGTCTGTCGTTTGCAGGCCAAAGTCTATGAAGAACTTGGTTGGATATCCGTCAGTTGGCATATTTGGGCATAGGGCATATTGGGCATAGTTTACTGAGCCTCAATGTTATCTCAAGTTTCCAGATAGTATTAGTAGCAGGGAATGCCTCACTGGGAAATCTTATCCAGCCCTTGGGGATGAGTAGGGCAATGAGACGGTAGAGTGGACTAGGCCCAGTGAGGTATTGTTTACTCAGAAGGAACTATAAGGTCCAAGGAAGGGCACTCAGGTTCGTCTAGGATTTGAGCTACTAGAGGAAAACAAATGTCATAGAAGTCAGTAGAATCTCTCATGTAGATACACAATGCGTGATTAGGGACCCTCTGACCTTAGTCACACCAACGAAGAAGGCCTTCTTGTAGGTGTGTTATCTATTAGCTTCTCACCATAGTTAGTACTATAGCCTATTAAATAGACTAAAAAGGCCAAGGATGGTGTTAAAGTTTGCTGATTTAGAAATATTTTAATGTCAATCTTAATAAACCATATCGTTCTCAGTTTCATAACTTTGCTTTGTGTTAGAGTGTTAATAAAAAGTGATGGTAACCTCCTCTTATGATTTCTGTTCTTGTCAAATTTGGTTTGCAATTTTTATTGTCATTAGGTAATTATATCTTCCTTTACCATTTTGTTACTTTTTTGATTGCTACTTCTTTTATTCTAAGTTTCTAAAAGACAAAAAACTCTTTTCTATTTAGGTTAATTTAATTAACATTTAAAAATCTTCTTCAAGGCAATGTAGTAGAGAGAGCCCAGGAAATGCAGTCAGTGTTCTTGGCTTTATGTCCCAACTCTTCACCATATGATACTCAGCGAATCGCTTGATCTCACAGGCTTTCAATGTTTTTCATCTATGAACTGGGGATTAAAACATATGTCCCACTCCTTCAAAAAGTTGTGATGATCAAATGAGGTAATGGATATAAAGGCATTTTGTAAACCCTAATGTCAATAACTATTATGATGCCATTTAAATCTCAGGAATTTTAATGTAGGCTTTTTTATGAAAAATACTTTATAGACTTAAGGGTATTGTAAGAATAACTTAGTGCTGGCTTTTTGCTTATGTGACATGTTGTATAACACCATGTTCTTGGTTAGGAAATAGCTCTAGTTTGTGGTGCTTTCTATTCCTTGGTGTTTTCTATTTTGTGATGTTTTCTATTCTACGTCAGCTCTGAGAACTTAAATGAATGAAATACACTAGTGAAGAAACTCTATTCTTACTTTTATCATACAGATGTATTCTATTTATTGTTTCAATTATTTGTATAATTTTGTATAAACTTAAGTGGGTAATCTGAACTTTTCATACAATTCCAAAAATTTAATTTTCATGTTCAAAATCTCATTTTGTATATCAGGGATTTTGCTTCTGGTAATTTTCCAGAATAAGTGATCTGAAGGGACATTTGACAGGGAAAAGCAGTTCTCACATTGACAATGCTACAGAACACCAAAGACAAATAGAAAATCTAAAAACAGCAAGAAAGACTTAAAAATTTAATTAACAAAAAAGCAAGAGAGAAAGAAAAGAAGCATAAAAAACATAAAGCAAATAGCCTAAAACTAGGTGGTAGAAAACAGTACTGATTTATCAGTAATCACAATTTAAATGGATTAATCTCACCAGTTATATGACAGGTATGATTAAGAAAAGAAAATTCAACTACTAATATATACTATTTACAAAAGATAAAGTATTAGGACATGGAAAATGCAAAAATAAAGATGTAAAAGATATCCCAGGCAAATGTTAACCAAAAGAAAGCTGTCATAGTGATATTATTATCAGACAAAAATATATCATAAAAATGAAGATCATTACATAATAATAACATTTCTAATTCATCAAGAAGATCAAACAATCTTGAACTTATATGGCCTTAATAAAATGGACATAAAAATATATAAAGCCAAGTATAGCAAATCTACTAAAAGCAATTCACTCATTTACCATATTGTGTGAACATGAAATACACCTCTCTCAATTATTGAAAATTAATGAAGTTAAAGAAAATTTAAGCAACACAATTAGCAAGTTTGATTTAATGGACAAATATGAAACCCTGTACCTAAAATCTAGAGAATATACATTCTTAAGGCATACATAGAAGGTTTATAAAAATGGATTGCATACTAGGCCAGAAAAACATTCTTAACATATTTCAAATAATTGTTATCATCCAACATGCTTGCTTACTATAATACAATCATATTAAAATCAAAGAAAAAGATAGAAAATAGCTCCACATGTTTAGAAATTTAAAAACACTGGTAACTAATTTATAGATCAATAAGAAAATAAAGTGGAGATTTTAAAATCTCTAAAAGCAAATGATAAACTATTATATATTCAAGGCGCATGTTAGCAATATTTTAAGAAATATTTATAGTCTTAAATGTATATATTACAAAGGATGATGGCTAAAATCTAGAGAGCTAATCATTGGATCTAAGGGGTTAGAAAAAGTCCAATGAAGTAAAATCAAAGAGAATAGGATGAAGTAGATAATAAATATAAGATCAGAATCAATGAAATAGCCAAGATTCAATAGAACGGATCCTCAAAGCCAAAAGTTGGCTTTGAAAAGATGAATAAAATAGACCAATATCTGGCGGGAAAGGTGGGCAGGTGGGGGGGGAAGAAGGGAGGAAATAGGAACAAATTAACAATATTAAGAATAAAAAAGAGCATAATAGAGAAACAGAAGAAATGAATAATACAATAAAGTTATATACACAATTTTATACTAACAGTTTTGGTTAGCTTGATAAAACAAATGTATTTCTAGAAAAATATGACTGATCCCAAATGACTGAAGAGACAACAGAAAGACAAAGCAATCTTATAGGTACTATAGACATAGAATTAGTAATTGAACGTACTCCCAAAAGGAAATGCCAGGCAAGATGATTTTACAGGTGATTATATCCAAATTTTAAAGGATATATAATTCTATTATACCATTTTAGAAATATAATATTGAGTTGAAAAGGAAGTTACAGAATATGATATGCTGTATGATACCATTTTTTGTAAAGTTCAAAACCAAGTCAAATTAAATTATTTTGGGAAACAGTGCTACATGATTATTTCCATGTTTCTGCAGGGTCAGGGCTTTCAGGGTAAAGATTGTTGGCACCTGGGTTGGGTTAAAAGTTGATAGAGACCTCTAGAAAGATAAAAAGTCTTATCTCTCCCTTGAAGCATTTGTTTACATTTCGAAGGGTTGTAAAGCCTACTGATATTGCCCTCCTTTTCCTAGAGGGAATTTGTTTACATTTACTTTAGAGAACAAAGGAATCTCTCCCTTTCTCTCCGGAGGGAGGAGGAGCAGTTGGGCCAACCATCCTATATAAGCTCTGAGATTCATAATTCCGGGGTCACTCTCCGGTGGCACAGAACCCCTCACATGTGTAGTACACATCTGGCTCTCACTGCAGCACCCCATGGGTGTCTAGGGTTTGGGGAACCAACACGAGATGTTCTGTAAGTCATTAAAAATTTGTCTCTGATCCAGAAAGATCATGTTTCCAATCAGAATGAATGAATGAACAAATGAATAACTACCTAAACAAAGAAAGCTCAAAAAACTTAATAAACAGTACATTAATACATTTTTTAGAGATATACCTATTGGGTAAAACTATAAAAAGCTATAAATGCATTAAATAATCTTCATTTTCAGGAATTCAAGTACTTAATGTTTTACAAAAAGCATCCCCATTAGGCTTTTGAATATATCTTATTACATAAAGTTGACTCTGGAGTTGTAAATATTTTTGTAAATATTTTGTGTAATTAAGATACAAAATTAAATGAAACATCCCCTAGAAATAAAAAATAAAATTTACATTAATAGACAGTTGCTGGCATAACCACACAATGAAAACTATTTCAAGTGACTTAAAATATAGTAATTTGACTTTACTTCTCCATTGTGCAGATATACACAGAGGACACGTAAAAAGATTATAAGATGTTTTCAGTAATCATAACGCTAGTGGCAATGTTGCTATTATAATTCAGAGAAGATTTTGTGTGATACGAATAAAGTAGCTGAATAATTATGTGATATTCTACCATTCCCAGTGTCACCAAGAACAAAAACATTTTGCAGTGGACAAAGGAAGATATTTACGTATGTTAGAAGAAGTTAAGAAAAAAAAACCCTGGGGTTTTGAAATTGACTTGAAATATTAGTATGAACTCATGATGGATTTATATTTAAAAAACTTGTTTTCCTCCTGGGATCTGCTCATTGAAAAGGCCTAGAAACAATGTCTAGTCTCGTAACAGCAACCACCTCTAGGGCTCATATTGTGGTCTCTACATACCATTTGCTTCTAAAAAGAGCCAGGGATCCTTGGTAAAAAGGCTCATGCCAGGTCTGGTGGAGGAAATAGACAAATTCAACATCAAAATCTACCGTAATCGTGTCAATAGGACTGAGGAGCTAACTTGAAGAGCCTTTCACCAGCTGAAGTTTGGATATTTTAAGTATCTATACTAATAGGATCTGCAAGGGGCTGGTGTACATTAAACACATTTATATCAGTGAGTTTGTAATGATGCAAAAAAAATCAATTAATTGTTCACCATTGAAAGACACTAGTGAACTAAAAAAAAAAAAAAAAAAATTTCTAGATGGGATCTGGTTATTTTGCCCAGACTGGCCTTGAATTCCTGAACTCAAGGGATCCTTCCACCTCTGCCTCCCCAGGAGCTGGGACTACATACAGCCACACACCACCACACCTGGCTGTAAGCTAAAATTTTATTTCAAAAAATTATAAAGAGATAAAAAGAATCAAGCATTAATTCTGCCTTTTATATAGCAATTGTACCCTGAGCACTCAAATTACAAGATGAGGAGAAAAAGTTTTAATTGTTGTATCCCAGATAACAAATAAACATGGAATGATGGGATTGGAATATTGTCGGTTTTCAAGCCTAAATGAATGAATGAATGGATGGATCTGGGAATTGATAACAACGGCTGCTGTCTGACACAGAGACAACCAGACCTTATGTGCCTCCTGATGGGGTAAATGCGACCAGTTATGTAGGAGTCCTGCTTCCTTCCACACCTCCCCCCAAAATCCAACCTGAATTTGACTAATCCCCTAGATCCAACTTCCATTGGTACGAAATTCTGAGGGCAGAATCCTCTAAGCAGTAGTTTTGCCATTAGAGCGCAATAAACAAAATCCAGTGTGTGAAAGCTGTCCAGGAGAAAGGAGATGATTTAATCAACAAGTATGACGACTGAAAAATAGAGAGCGAGCCTGTGTGCGTGGGTGAAGTGGAGTCTATAGATTAGAAACACTCGAGAGACACACATAGTGACCAAACACGGTGTGCGGACCACCTTGGATCCGGATTCAAATAAACTGCTAAAGAAAAAAAAAACCTGTGATACTTGTGAGATAATTGGAAATCTGCACATGGTGTAGTAATATTCAATAAGTAATGGATAAGACAAATGTCAATACAGCACTAATAAGGAATTATTAAGTATGTGATAATGGTATTATAGTTATATTGAAGCATGTTTTTGTCTCTCAGTGATTGTCTATACGATCCACCACGAAAGTGTAACCCTACAGTACGACTTGGCTGTTCTCAACTCCGCACTGTCTCTCGAGGCGGCCCTACCCATCTCAGCCAGACGTGGCCGAGCAATCCTGCTCTCGGCCTGAATTGCTTACATGGGCGTCGGTTGGCCGTTAACCCATCCAGGATGGCCTTGGGTGGGACATCGAGCGCGACCACGTCTCTTCTTCAGCGGGCCAGCCCAGCCTTGTTCTCGTGGCGGAGTGGGAGCGAGCCTGGTCACACGGGCGGTTTTCAAGCGAGCCTCTGCCCGTGCTGGTTACCCGCATCCCGCCAGCCCGGGCCGTGTGGGCGAGAGGACACCAGGAAGTTCCCCCGCAGGGTGCGGAGACCGGCAGTGGGCACCCACTTTGCAACAGGCCTCGCGCTAGATTAGGGAAAGTGGGCAGCGTTCTAGATGCAGCGAGATTATCTGCGGATTGGTCATGGCTGAAGCTGGGGGATGAGTATCGTGGGATCCATTATGCTGTTGTCTCCTTTCATTGTGTGTTTGAGATTTCCCATAATAGAAAGGTGCATTGAGAATAAGGCTCCAGTTCCTCCACTTAGAAAGCTCAAGTCGGTTTCCTTAGAATTTTTGGTGGAGACCATGTTGTGCAACGTTCTTTTCTTGTTTGAATGAGGCTGAACCAGGTCACGATGTCGTGATTCTTCCGCATGGGGAGCTGGACTGGGCATGTGGGGTGGGCGGGGCGGGAGGGGAGAAAGGCCCCAGATTCCCGAACATATTGGTATTGTTGCTTCCTCTGGGGAGGTTCTGCCTTCAATTGCTAGGTTTCAACATAAGAATTCTTTCTACATGTACTCGCCTGTCTTTTCTTATGAATCTTTGACAGAAGAATTGGGTCCTTTATGTGTCACACACAATATGGTTAGACATGTTTGTTTTGGAATATGACAATTTCAGCCTGACTAGTTTGAGACTTTTCTTCCTTTTTTCTCTCTCTTTCATGCAGTTATTTTAAAAATATTTATTATGCTTCTCCTAGGGCCAGGCACTGTGCTAGGGTCTGACAACAAAAGTGTGATCAGAAAAACAGATCTGATTGAGTCTATGAATTATTATTCCAAGTGCAAATTCACAATGCATGCGAAGGCTCTGTGATGGCTTAGGTCCATCAGGACACTTTTACCTGACATTTAACTGGCAATTTTGCCCTTTTTGACAGTAGAAATTCAGTGCAAATCTTCTAAAACTAACCAACTACCTCCAATAAATCCAAGCCTTCAATTATTCTGTACTTCCAAAGTTTTACATTCCAAGTCATAAATCTGAAGTTTTTTTGAAAATAATTTTTAGAGCTAAGTCGCTGCAAATTGCGTATTTGGGCCATGTATGTTGAGCAATTCACATACAGTTAGGTAGTTTACACTCAAAAACCAAGAGAGGTGGGGCTGGTTATGTTCATTTTCCCGAGAGCACACAAAAATGATGAACCATGCTGCCTCATTAATGCAGCTTCCCTCTGAATTGGTTTTACATATTATATTTGTCTTGGCCAGAATACCCTTCTTGTGGCATTTCCCTCTTTTTAGTATGAGGCTTTGGGTAAGCTGGGCTGTCGTGTAGAGAAGTGATGGTTTATACCAGAGGTAACACCCTAGTGCTCTATTCAGGTTTGTCCTCTTAATTCTCTGCCAAACTTGCTCAAGTCCGTAAAGGGTCCTCTAGATTTTGGGGGGCCTGAGAGAACAAAGTTTGGAACACGCACCCCCAGTCTGACAGGATGAACAGAATAGGAAGACGTTCATTCAACTGGGAAATGTAGCTGGGCCCCTGCTAATTGCAAAAGGCATCACATTAGAATAAAAACCCCCTTGTGAAAAAACAAAGGTGTGTTTCTGTTTACTTCCACCATTATCTATTTGTAACTGCCCATAGCTGCAAGGAAGATCAATAGCACCTCAAATGGTTTTGCTTGACTCAGGAATCCCAGCCCATTGCAAACTCCAGGTAATGAGTAGTCTTTTTGCAATTTTTGTTTTAAAGTGAATTTTATTTCTGGTGGTCCATGAAGAACTCACCCTTTGTGATTGCGTTAGGAACAGATTTTCTTTTGTACTAGGGCTATTTCTGACACTAGAGACAGTTCCAGGCTGGTGGCTGTGTGCCCTCCTGCTGGCTTCTTCCACAGTCTCCTTGCAGAGAAAAACCGCACAGGAACTAAGGCAGGAGGCTAGTGAGGGTGATGCTGTACATCTGCACTAAAGTGAAAGGGCAGCAGGTCTCCCCACTGTTCCCTGAATGCATCAGCTCCAGACACCGTGGGCGAGCTTGTTAACCCTTCACCTCTGCAGAAGGGAATTGGCAAGGGTGACGTTGCTGGTGTCCTTTTGAATCTATAGCTATTTGTGCTACCGGTAACATGCTCATAATGGGCCCAGATGGCGATAAGGGTTTGGTCATGAGCTTCTGAGCAGCACTTATGTGCCACATTGCAAAGCCAAGGAGCAACGCTTTAGTTTTTCTAGTTCAGAGAATGGACTTTGGATGGTGGAGGTCTGGGTTTGAATCTGGGCTTTGCCACATTCCAGTGAAGTGACTGTTGTCAGGGTATTAACCTCAGAGTCTCAGCCTCCTCGTCTGCAGAATGAGAAGAGCATCATATCCCCCACCTAGCGGATGTTGTGAAGATTAAGTGCCATTCGCTAACGTGCAGAGCATAGTGTTTTAAAGGGTAACTTTAAAAAATATTGCCAATGAGGATAATGAGGATGATGAGGAAGAAGAGGAGGAGGAGGAGGATGGTTCTCCAAAGCCCTGTGACCTGGGAAAGCAGCCCAGCAGAGGGGAAGTAAGTATTCTTAAGCATTCAGGTGCCTCTTGTGTGTTCTTCAACTATTTGGATCTTTGTCTATTGAAGATGTGCCTGCGTATCTGTGTCTCTCTATACATGGCCCTTTTAGGAGGTTGCAACTTCTAATGCGAGTTCAGCAGGCTGTTAACACAGCTGTCCGTGTTGCCTTTCCAACGTGCCTCTGTGGGCTGACTTTACTCCACTGCTCTCTTTTGATATTCTTTTAAAATTTAATCTCCAATAAGTTTAACAGAGTCTTATCCCTGAGACTGAAACTCCATTCAGATATGTGGGTAAATGTGTTCTTTGTACCTGTCGAAAGCTGTTTTGCAGATAACTGCAGCTCTCTACCCAAGCTGTGGTCCCCGCTAATGCCATATCCTTTTGGTTAAGAGCAAGGGCCTGCAATCTGCAGCCTGCTGGCTCAGTCTGGCCCACTGCCTTTTACTTATTTATTTATTTTTTTTTGATAAATAAAGTTTATCAGAACACAAGCAGGCCCATTTAATGCATTATCTGTGGCTGCCTCCTTCTGCAAGAGTAGAGTTGAGTAGTTGTGCTCAACCCCAAAGGCAACAATATTTACTATCTGAGGTTTTACAGATAAAGTTTACTAATCCTTGGTTTAGAAAGTAGCAGGGTGGAGATCCTCTATCACAGCCTAAGGACTTTGTGTTTCTACAATTCAACATGTAATGTGGGAAAGGTCTTTCTTGGGAATAAAAAAGATTTTTCATCAACTTTCAACTCAAGTGGTGGAAATACTGCCCATTTTCCCCAGGTTGAAATGTTGAAGAATAAGCGTGCTCAGCACAGTATTTTATTAGAAGATTTATATCAAAAATTTTTAGAAGCCTTTGTGACACCCAAGTAGTTTGGCTAAGTCTACTAAGTCATTAGGGTAAGTTAATAAAAGCTACTATAAAAATTATGTCACTGGCTACCATGTTCAGCTGTTCCTGGAACCAAATGCTGCAGCTGTGTGCCAGTGACAGAATAGAAATAAAGAAGTAGAAACAGACACAGAGTTAGGTACAAATAATATGTGAAAAAAGGGAGATCAGTGGGCCCACATGTGGGGGATATAAGTTAAAAAAAAAGAAGGACCAAAAAAGAACATGTTCAAACATGGAAACCTGTTGAAACACGGAAAGAAATCTCAAAATCTTTCCTATAATGTTTCTCTGGGGTCCCTTAGATGCTATAAAAATATTAGGGAGCAAAAGAGAGTGGAGAATGATAACACTGGGGTTTTGAGGGGCAGGACTGAGGGGAAGTGGTGGAGGGGGTCAAATGTGTGGCCAGGCAAGGAGGACGGGGGGATGTGGCATGTGGAGAGACAGCCTGGACAACACTGTGGTCTAGTCCCCTTTGTTCCAAGAAAGCTTTGGAATGGAGCCGGAAGGCCTGGCCCGAGGGCTGCACACCCCGTTCTGAGCATCAGCGATGAGTGGGCAGCAGGGGGTAATGGCTCCAGAGAGGCACCCGTGAGATGCATTTGTAACAGTGAGTCTTGTGGATGGAAGAGTAGATGATGGAGAAGAAAGAGGAAGTTTTGTAAAGTAAGAGGACTCACGGGTCAGCAGGGACCGAAGCTTTGCAATAATGAGCTTGGCAATAACTGGAGCTGATGTGGGGCCTCAGTTTATCTGAGAGGGAGATCGAGAGCGCGTGATGTAGCGTGGTGGGAAACCACGTTGCTGCAGAGGGCAGTGGATTTCAGGTCCCGTTTGTCACTGCTAACGGTCTACGTGAACGGGACAGTCGCTTAATTTCCCACGGGCTCAGCTTTCTGTAAAATGTGGTGCTCTCGGATGGGGCAGAGATGTGGGGAAGTCTGGTGATGTTCCAGATTCAAAAACACTATTGCTTCATTGCTGTATCATATCTGCATTTAAATATCGGCAGCTCAAATCTATCATCTACTAATCGATCAATCATCTATCTCCTCCATCATGATCTATCATCTGTCCCGTTTATCTACCACCTACCATCTCTCTATAATCTGTCTGGCAAAATACTGCCGTTGTTTGTTTTGCCTCAACAGGAATAAAATGCACCCTTTTCTGTGACTTGAAAATGCCTGTCACTTTTCAGAGTTTGAGTCAGCCCACAGCTTGGGGTTGGGAAAGTCCTGTTTGTATGGGTTCTCTTTTGACTTCATTGTAGAGATTGAACACAATAAGTAGGAAAAAAAAACCATTCTAGCAAGCCACAAATAAAAATCAATAAAACATTGAGTACGTTAAGAAAAGCATTCATACTTGGAAAGCCACAGAATTCACGTGTTTTGGTAAAGCTGCAGCCGGAAGCGATGGGATGGTAGAGACAGAAAAAGAAAGGCTGCCCTTCCTCGAGAGCCGGGCAGTGGCTCTGCGCCAGCCCCTCTCATCCTCCTGACAACTGCGACGCCAGGTGCTGCTACCTGCCCAGGTTAAGAGGAGCGTCCCGTCTTGGGCAAGTTAACTGCCTTGCCTGAGGAAGGGGTGCAGGCGAGATTGGACCCAGGCGGCAGCCCCCACAGTGCCTGCCCTGACCACTGCGCACCTGCCTCCCTCATGTCATCACGGAGCACTCGTGGACTGGATAGTCACTGCAGCCTCACATTCGTGCTGGGGCTGGTGGGCAGGGGTGAAGGGCACAGACTTGGCAGTCCCTCAGCCCGACACTCACGTTCCTGCTCTGTCACCACCAGAAGGCTGAACTTGGACAAATTACTCAAGTTTATTTTCCCACTTGTTAAATGCAGACATAAATATGCGTCTTAGAGGATTATTGTGAGGATGAAAGAAGTTACACTTATTAATCGTCTGGAACACAATGAGTTCCCAGGTAACAGTATTTATCTCCTGTTCTGTTGTCTACCGTCCAGAGGACGCACAGTTTTGTGTTCGGGAACAAGGTGAGAATAAATGAATGTTGGTCTGCTGGTATCAGCAAGTTTTCAGGTTACTTGAAAAGAGAAGAGAACAGAAAAAACCCATGCATAATGATGCATCGCATTTTTCTGTGCCTGTGCTTTATTTTATGTACCTTGGAACTTAAGGTCCTAAGCTGAGTTGATTCCAGTCAGAATGCTTTTACTCAGATCATTTGTAAGTTTAATCAATAGTTTTAAGTACCTTCAAAATGTCTTATCATTTCTGTTGCATATGTGGATATTTTTGTTTTGGATGTAAGTATATTCATGCATTTTTGTGACTCTTAAACACCTTGGACTTTTTATTAACTGAAAAAGGTATTTGACATCTTAGCATCTTATTTGCATTGGTTTAATCTTTAAGAGGTTAGAGATTGAGTGGGTAATACTCTGAAAATAATATCTTTTAAGAGTCTGAAAAGTACCCACATGCATGAAAAGAAAAAAGTATATTACTGTATGGTTCTCATCAAATTACATTTGAGTCAAATAACATTTCCCATTTAGAGAGGTTCCTGGAAGAGCCCATTTTGCTTACCCTGCATCCTTTTCAGATGAGATGACTTTTCATTATTAACTATTGGATAAATTGAATAAATTTCCCTCAGTGAAGGTCACCCTTAATTATCAGGGCTCACCTAATCAAGAACCTCTCTCTCCCTTTGTGTTGAAATAGCTGATTGTCCAAAAACATGTGCATAATACCCCGCATTGCTCTTCCCGCCTGAGATAATCAATCGCTCTGTTTCTTTGTTTTTAAACAGGAATATTTGTAACTTCTAGCAATTCGGCCACTGTGGGAATACCAAGGGAAGAGAATGTTTGGTACTTGAAAAGCCCTTCTCGATCCTTAAATAAACAGTAGTTTGTAAAAGCATGTTATTTTCCTGTTTAATTTTAAACTTTCTCCTTTAATGAGAAATCAATTTTGCATAGTCTATTAGGACACTGAGTTTATCTCCCTGCTCTCAGAGCTGTACATGAGGAAGCTATCACCTGCGTGTAGTCTCACCATATCAGAGAAAGAAAGATCTTTTAAAAGACCACATAGGGGAGTTATGCTGAGGGCCTGTTGGGCTTCTGGTAAGGACAGCTGCAAGTTAAGTCTGTACCATCTGGGCCAGGTCTCAGATTCACTGCTGGCCCTGGGCGGACAGCTGGCTCCTGCCTCAGCACCGAACAACAGACAGATTCCAGCAATACTGGTCCCTGGCTCTGAAAAATCCCGGCCAGACAGGACAAATGCTTTGGGGAACAACTGCTTTGAAAGAATAGACTGGAACTCCCAGCTGTGAGAGCCATTTGTGAGAAAGACTCCATGCTAGGGTGAGGGTCAGAAACAGCTGTTGCCTGGGGCTTAGATTTCCAACCAGAGTGAATTGCTGGCTCCAGGACAGAATTTTGATCATGTGTGGATTTGTCAAAATTCAGCTGTTGACTTCTGTGAGGTATGACTTTGGAGACCCACCCAAAGGTCTCTTGGCATTTCAGACTTTACCAGCTAAAAGCAGACCCCTCCAATGTCATTTATTCCCATCTGCGGCGCCAGAAGACAGCTTTCGTGTTGTTTCCTTTTAGATAAATCCACAGTGTTGATTCTTCCAGGCTCCTGCTTCTAGTCAGGCTATATCCACAGCGCCTAGTACTGTAGGGTCTAATGATGTGTTTATTAAATGGACAAATAATTATGGAAGTTAGATAACTATTTTTTGAAGGACTTATGTAGGATGGAAAGGGGAGGTCCCCCAATGGAATGACGGCGTAGAGGAGGTGCTGCTTCCTCTCCCTGTGAGACATCGCGTAGAGCTCCTAAAGACACAGGAGAACACACCCACACCCACACCGGCAACTTTGGGGAAACTGAGACAGGAGTACACTCAGCCACAGATGTCCAGGAGGGCCTCCCGGGTCAAACACGCATCAGGAACATGCGGGAGGGACGCCGCAAGCGCAGACTGGGGCACAGCACGGTTCTCCGGGGCATGAGGGCGTCCAGAGAGGCAAACCCCATAATCTCATTTTAGGGAAAAGCAGCTTCTCCCAAGCCTTTTGCATCAAGGAAAACGAAGGAAGATGCGGGCGAATGAGCGACGGCAGAGGCCGGCTGCATTGCCAGGAAGGGGTTTGTCGTAGGTCTCGGTGCTGCAGGGTCCCAGCGAGCCTGCGAGGGACGCTGCCCCGGGACCCTTCTACAGTGAGCTGGTCTGGCAAAGGTGTTGTGAGAAAAAAGGATAAGGGCAAATGGCAAAACAAATGGCAGATGAAAAATAAAACGTCATGAAGCAGATTAAGATTATGACCAAAAGATACAAATGGACTTAAAAGCAAAGACGGGAGGAATGGGATAGTTTAAGCTCTACACAACTGGAGCAGGAAGCGGAGACCTGAGAGGGGGCAGGTGCGGCCACGAAGGGACAAGAGCGGCTGGCAGAGCTTCGGGGAGAAGCCAGGGGACAAAGGGAGCCATGCTGGCCCGGGGCGTTTGGTAGGTGGCAGCAAGGCTCACAGGCAGTGTCAGACACACGACAGGAGGGACAGGCTCGGGAAGGACAGCGAAACAAAATGGAAATGAATAACTCAAAAAATCAGATAAATAACAACATAGTTGGAAGATAGATGATATTCAACATATGAATGATTTGTGTTCCTAAAGAAATGAACTAAAAAAATAGAATAGAAAAAAATTTCAAGATGTAATTCAAAAAGATATTCCATAAGTAAAAAACTCCCGAAGTCTACAGATTAAAAGGGCAAATGGAATCCCAGGAAAAATTGATGTGTATTGATATAGTAGATATATCCTAGTAGGGTTACTGGACTTAAAAAAAAAGGCCTGATTCTCTGGGGACCTAAGCAAAAATATCTGAGAATAAAAACACTCACAGTGGTCTTGGGTTCCTTCATGGGAGCATTCAGTGCCGGGGAGAGAAGAATGTGTTTGAGAGATATAGCTAAAATGAAGAAAATCACAAATGCTTAAAATAAAAGAATAAGTAAATTCATAGCAAGTGCAAACAAAAATAAATCCAAAGGTCATAATTTTATATCAGACTTAGGGGGAAAAAGCAGAAAACAAGACAGATGTGGGCACTTAGACTAGCACAGAATGCAATCAACAACAGACTGTGTACCAAATAACACAGCGTCAATATTAAAAATAAAAACAGGTAAATATACATATAAACAGAATTGTGATGAGAAATAGACAAATTAATGGGTGAAGGGAAACTTTGATTCCTTCTCTCTATTCATTAGTGACCCCGCAGACCAAAAAACCCATATTTAGTAAGGCTAATTGGGATGAAATCAATACCCTTAAAACAGAATGTGTATCTTCAAGTATCACTAAAATAGTCAAAAAAACTCACCAAAGAAAATTACACTAATTTCCAAAAAGCAGAAATAAGATGCAATATTCTTTGATCATAGTGAAACTAGAAATTAAAAACAAAAATTCCTTACTGCTCATGGATGAAGAATAGGATAGTAACAAAAGTAATATTGTTAATAACAAAATATATCCCTTGTAAGCTACTGTTGAGTGAAAGAGAAAATAAAAACTGAAACTGGAGGATATCTGAAAAATAAGGATAATAAATAAATCTTTCAGGGAAACTATTGAGCAAAACATTGCAGCCTTGAGTAATACTCGTAGTTTTAAGTCCACGTATTAATATCAAAGGTAGATGAAAAGAAGTGAATGATGAATCTCACTAAAGAAGTAAAAAAATAATAATAAAATAAAGAAAGGAGGAGACAGGAGTTAAGAAAGATAAGAACAGATATTATGGCATTGAAAAACAAAAACTGATAGATGTAATAAATAAATTTAAAAATTAGATCTTGAAATTAAAGCAAGAAGTAAACATAGATGAAATGTTGTGAAACTCAGTTACGATAAACAGTAAAACAGCACAAATGCATAAAATAATAGTTAATAATTATAGATAAGAAGAAATTAAAGAATCATGACAAATTACTCTTCTTATTTCTGCATAAATAATTTGAGATCCTCAAATAGCCAGTTTACCAAAACAATTTCCCCAAAGAAAAGGGAACTTTTAATGAGATCAGTTATTGTAGGTGAAATAAGAAAGCTGTCAAGAGTTATCAGCATCAGGCCTGGATAATTGCACAGGGCAATTCTACCAAGCACTTATGGAAGGTAAGATTACAACATTATTAAATATTCCAGAGCACATAAAGGGGACAGGAGCACAGTTTCTAAATTCTTTTTATGAATTTAGCATTATTTTGCCAACCTTGACCAAAATAGCACACCAGAGAAAAACTACAGATGTAATAATCTCATATAAAATGTTAGCAACAAAATCCAGCAACACTATAAAAGAACAAAATTAAATAACATGGAGTTTATTTCAGGAATTGCGGGGTAGTTTACCTAGATAGGAAAACTAATTAGGAAAACTAGGGGAACTAATGTAATTTATGATTTTAAGAGATTAAGAGAGAAAAATGGCAAGATTATTTCCAAAGGTGCCAAAAAGGCATTTGCTAATATTCAATGTACATTCTTAATTCTAGGAAGAATAAAGGGATAAATATAGATCTCATCTCATACATCTTATCCTAGAAGATAGCAGTCTGATTGCCAGGGAAATACCAGATATATTTCTACTAAAGTGAGGGACAATAAAAAGTATATCTACCTATCATCACTGTTTTTTAGCATTGTTTCAAAGATGTTAGCCAAAATTATATGACAAGAGGGAGCCGAGAGATGTAAAAATTAGAAAGGAGAGATAAAATTATCTTTATTTGCAGATGATATAATTGTTAACTAAACATCCATGAGGATCAGCAGAAAGGCTGTAGGTAAGGTGCTGGGTCCAGGGACCAGCAGTGTCTAGGTTTACAAACAAACCAGCTGGAGATATAGTGGAAGAAGAGACCTCATTTACAATAGTAAACAAAAAGATTATATGTATAAATACAGTTCTTAAAAGAGCTGCACGTGATCTATATGAAGAATACTTAAACTGTACTACTAAACGACACAAAATCAGTTTTGCACAAGTGAAAGTTTACTCTGTTTTAGATAGGAAGACTTGATATCATAAAGCTTTGGTTCTGTCTAGCTTAATCTATAAACTTAATGAGATGTAAATAAAATTACTGATGGGTATTTTCTTTTGGAGTCAGATAAGCTGATTTGAAAGATTTTATGGAAAAATAAACACACAAATTTTAGCCAGGACATTTTGAAATCAAAGAGTAAAGAGGAGGCATATTCTCTAAATTTAAAATAATCTGATCTATCATATAAATAGAGAGATAAATGGAACAAAAATAGCCCCAAATACTCTAGGTACTTTATATCTTGTAAAGGTGGGTTTCAAATCAAAGGGAAAATGTTGGTATTCAATAAAATCAGGGGAAATGTTGGAGAAATTATAGTCTAACATCTGGAAAAAATTAAAGTTAAATTTCCCATTCACAGTCAAGTAAGTTCCTGATGAAAAAAATGTAATGCACAATAACAAAATTATAAAAAAATATTGGAAGAAGATAGAGGATAATCTTTAAAAAATATTCTTGGCATAGAGAAATATAAATTTGACCAAAAATCCATAAGCTATATTTGAAAAAAAGGACTGATAAATTTGGTTACATAAAACCAAAAAAAATTGTGTACGACAAAGGTCTCACAAATGAAGTCCAAAGAAAAATGAAAAAATGAAGAAATACTTCAACTGATTTTACAAAGAACTCAATTTCTGTAATATATAAAGAGCTCCTACAAATCTCTAAGAAAGTTGTCAATAGCTCACTGGAAAATGGGCCAAAGATATGATCTGTCACAGTGAAAAAATATCAAGTGGCTCTTAAACACAGGAAAAGACACTCAACCTCACTCATCTAAGATATAAGCAAATTAAATCTACGATGAGATAACAACATTTTTCACCTACAAATTGGCAGTGACCAAAAAGTTTGGTATCATGAAGATTTTGCATTGATGTAGGGACAGGCCCTACCTTTACAGAGAACAAGTAGGCAACGTTTTATCAGAATTAAATATATTCATACCCTTCTAGGAACTCAGAGTTTAGCAATTTTATCTTCTAGGAATTTATCCTACATGCATTCTCATACTTATGCAAAGCAACAACACATGCACAAGGACATTTATTGCTGCACTTTTTTATGATAGCAAAAGAGTGTCATTAGACTAGAAGTCCATCAATAGGAAAATAGGAAAACTGGTTAAATAAATTATGATACATCCACATAAGAGAAAATTAAGCATCTGCTGAAAAGAATAAAGCAGCTCTGTATGAACTGATGGGGAATGATCTCCAAGAAATATTATATGAAAAAGACAACAAAGCAGTATGATTACTATGTTACTATCTGTGTAAGAAATTTTTTTTTTTTTTTTTGAGAAAGAGAGAGAAAAGGGGAAAGAGATGGGGGAGAGATAGAGAGAGGGAAGAGGCTGACTATCTCTTTGAAATGATTCATAAGAAACAGAAAGAAACCATGGGGTCTGGGCAGGGAAGATTAAGTTTTCACTCACTTTAATCTTGTACCTTTAGAATTTTGAAGCATGTTCACATTTTACTCACTGACTATAATTACAAAATAAAGGTCTAGAAACAGCTATTTCATAGTATCTCTTGATGATCATTCCCAGAATTAAGATGGCCTTTGGGCTTTGCCATATTTTAAAACATGCTATAATTATGGCCAATATCCTTATGCTCGACCATCTCTATCTAGACAGAGTGACAGCAGCCTCTGAAAGAAACATATCTGAACATGTTATTGCTCTGCTTTAAAAGTCCTTCAATTTCTCCCTAACACAGCAAAGTGTTCTAGCAACTTAGCCTGGAATTCCAGGCCTTCCCTGTCGTACCTCTGCTTAACTCTCCAGTGTCATCTCCCAACACTCCCTGCTCCGTCGTGCTCCAACTTCTAGCTGAGGTGATGGGTTCTCGTCTCCTTACTTACTTCCAGGTTCTGCCTCGTCCATGGCTTTGTACAGTCTTGTCTCTTTGCTCAGGAACTCTTGCCCCCTTTTCTTTACGTAGCTATTGTCAAGACTGACCTTGCAGACCCAGCTAGGGCATTGCCATCCCGGGGACTCCCACGGCCCCTGTGCTGTGTTGACCTCAGCACTCTGCACAACGTCATGCTACTTGTCTGGCCCCTTCCTGGAGCAGGAACTCTGTGAGGACAGAAACCATGCCACTTTTGTCTTTGTGTTGCCAAGCCCTCGCACAGAACAGGTATATGTTCTAAAATGAAATGTGGCCCTGAAGGATGTAGTGGGAACATTTAATTATCCCAAAGGGTATGGGTGAGCTTTGATAGAAGAAGGGCCACTCTACCTAAAAGTCCACTCTTGGTGGCTGTGAAGCCAGTGTTGCAATTGCTCTTGCTCCTGGGTCCCTTGTTTTTCCTTCTCTAGGCTGGTGTGGACTGAGAAAGTAGCAGTTCCATCGTAGTAGCCCTGAGTATGGATCTGGAGTTTGCCCTCGAGGTGAAGCTTGAATTCAGTTCCTTCTGCCCACTCCCACGACGCCCATCCACACTGTCCCCTCTCTGAGCTCACACGTCCTGGCCCAGGACCTTAAAGTGAGCATCTCTCTTGCCCTCACCTGCCACCCAGAAGTTTGTTGCCATGGCTCTTCCTGAATTTCAGGACCACCCACACCATCCTCTCCAATTCTCTTTGCTCGGTTTATGATAGGTGTGACATTCCTGATTCCCCACACTCTTCCCCTCCGCAGTCAGCCACCCATTCCCCAAGTCCAGTTTCCTCCCTCCCAGTTTGCTCTTCGATTTGCCCGGCCCCACTGCTAAGATCACAGTTGCTTCGGGTGCTGGAATTTCCTGCTGTGCCAGCCTCTCTCTCCTCCCAGCTGTTCTCCACGTAGCATCTGAAAGGCGACTCAACATGTCACCCTCCTGCTTCCAAGCCTCTAAGAGCTTGTGCAGGAGAAATGTCAAGCTCATTAGTATGCCTTAGATTGTCCTGTGTGATCTGACGGTTTCTCACCTCCGCGGACCCATCACTTGTCTCCACCATTTCTGCATCAGTTCCTTGAACTTTCCAGCTGTTCTTCCACCAGTCCTGGGGGCGGCAACCTGTCCTCTGACCCAGCCTCCCTGTCGTTTCCACCGAAAGCCTCACTTAATCCCACGAATACGAGTTCAGTTCCCCTTCCGGTGTGTCTGTTTTCATCCTCTGCGCTCACCATCCTTTGTTATGATCGTGTTTAAATACAGTAAGTTCAGCGAGGGCAGGAAGATGGTGTTTGGCTCTGGTTGTATTCCTAGTTGCCAGCACAGAGTCTGGAATCCAGAAGGTGGTCCGCTGACCTTTGTAGAATCGATCAGTAAATGAAAGTGCAAAAGGTCCCCAGCTGACCCAGCGAAGTGGTAGTGTTGACACCCTTGGGGCTCACAGCGGTGGAGGCAGCAGCAGAAAGAGGCAGGAAGGGAGGTGACTTCAGCTGGAGCAGGGAGGGTCTTTCTCCTGTCCTGCTGGTTATCTGCTCAGGGCTGCCTGTGAGTATGTGTGTCAGCTGACTTCCTCTACATTTTATATACTATATGTGACATTATAGATATGACATTATATTATTATATTAAATTTTAATATATAACATTATAATTTATACTTGCATTATAATACTCTAATAGCATTAAAGGAAGTTTTAAGCAAAACCACGTTTTATCCATATACCTACTGTTTTGATCATTGTATTTTTTTGAGATTTTAAAAGTACATTTAATGCTGTAAATGCAAGAAAAACTGGTATTTTATGACAGATATCCAGTGTTGATAGACAGATATGGACACATACATTTATCATCATTGCATTTTCTTTGTGTTGTTTGTTCGTACTCACACTTGCTCTCACATAGCCATACTCGTATTCTTGTTGTTTACTCCCTAACTGTAACCCTTTTCCCTAGATTGCATATTTTTGAAGACTGTGGACAAGTTAAACCTTAGCTTTCCAGTTCCAAGTTAAAGAAGCTTCAATCCTCTCACGTTTTCTCAGGGGTCTTAGTTTCCAATAGCTTTGTCACTGTGGCTGCTCCTCTGTGGGTCCTCTCCAGACTCAGCACCTTCCTCACAACCCGGAGACCACGGCTACGCCCCAGCGTGTGTCTGTCCCTTGTTTTCCGTCTTTGCAGAATAATCTGTACTGTTCGGCTGCCATCGCATTGCAGGGCGTGCCCTATTTTAAGAAAATGGGGTATTTGAAAATCCAAATTTACAATACAGATTAACTGGAGGGCAGTTATTATTCACAAAGTGTTCTTTGTTTTTAAAAGGATTTACTGCAATATATCTCTAAATAGCAAAATTTCTGGTACATGTAAAATAGGTTTGATTGAGAATAGTGTAATTTATCAATACATGTGAGTTTTGGGAGCACAGCCGCCGTGTGGAAGGAGGTGCAGCTACCCTAGCCAGAGGCGAATGTTCACGCCTTTCTGCCAGCGCCCGGGGGCCCCGCATTTCTCATCTCTGAGTTGGGCCTTTAAACCTAATTTGCAGGCCTTGGTTGTCCTTAGTTCAGACCAACCATGGGACAAATTTTAGGACCTGAGTCAGGGCTTGGCTGGTTTTATGTTGTTGCTCATTAGGCCCCAAAATAACTGCATCTTGAAATTTTCATTTAGCATTAGGAGAGGTTAATAGACTCCTTTAGTCTCTCATATGGCTATTTAATGAACTGAACTATAAAGATCTATTGTTTGGTTATAGTTATATTGCCTAATAATATGCTTTCTATTTGTTCAGTAAGCAAAATTACTATTTATTATAAATCTGTACCTCTTTTCACCCTTCTTTTAATTCGAATGCTTAGATAAGAATAGATATTTCACATGGAAAAATTACTACTGATTTGATTAATAAATATTATAATACTATTTTATAAAAGAACTTAGCTTCTAGGATTTCTGAAGACTCCAGCAAACTTGCATCTTGGGGAAAGACTTGTAGACTATGGATGTCTTTTTTGTGTGTGAATTTGATACAAAAGAAAGTAAAAAAAACAACTCACAGACTGAGAAAATATTTGTAAGTCATATCTCACAAGGATCTAGTATTCAGAACACATAAGGAATCCTTATAGCTTACCTATGAAAAGACAAATAACCTAATTAAAAAGTGGGCAAAAGATTTCAATAGACAGTTCTCCAAAGATGACATACAAATGGCCAACAAGACCAACTTGCACACAAATATTTACAGCAGCCATTAGGGAAATGAGAATCAAAACCACAATGAGATACCACTTCATGTCTACTTGGTGGAAATAATAATAGCAATAGTAATAATAATCAGACAACAGCAGGTGTTAGTAAGGATGTGGAGAAACTGGAACTCTCATACATTTCTGTGGAGAGGTGAAATGGTCCAGCCGTTATGAGAAAGTCTGGCAGTTTCTTAAAAAGTTAAACATAGAATTACCCTATGACCCAACAATTTCACCGCTAGATATATCCAAAAGATTTGAAAACATGTTCACACATAAGCTGGTACACAAACGTTTACAGTAGCATTATTCATAATAGCAAAAAAGCAGAAACAACCCAAATGCCCATCAGCGGATGAATGTATAAACAAAATGTGGTGTATCCACACAATGGGATATTATTCACCCATAGAAAGGTATGAAACTGTGGTACATGCTACAACATGGAATAATCTTGAAAACATTAAGCTGCATGAATAAAGCCAGATGCAAATGACTGCATATTTTATGATTTCATTTACAGTCATATGCCGTATGTCAACATTTCAGTCGATGGCATGTATCAGGTGGGCCTGTAAGATTATAATACCGCACTTTTACTGTACCTTTACTATGTTAGATATACAAATATTTACCATGGTGTTACAATTACCTATGATATTCAGTACAGTAACATATGTACAGGTTTGTAGCCTAGGAATGATAGACTATACTGTATAGCCCAGGTGTGGACAGGCCATACCGTCTAGGTTTGTGTAAGCACACTCTGATGCTCCCACAAAAACAAAATCTCTCAGAATGTATCCTTGTCATTAAGCAATGCATGGCCGTATGTGATACACCCAGAATATACAAATCCATAGAGATGGAAAGTAGATTAATGGTTGCCAGGGGATGGGTGGAAAGGGGGATGGGAACTGATCACAAATAGATATGGGCTTTCTTTCTGGAGTGATGGAAATGTCGTGGAATTAGAGAGTAATGATGGACACACAGCATAGTGACTATATTAAAAACTACTGAATTGTACACTTTAAAATGATGAATTTTATGTTATGTGAATTATAGCTCAATTTTAAAAAAGCTCAAGTTAATAAGACTCTTATTAAAGATACTTGTAGATGCTGTAAACAGAACATTCAAGAAGAATTGCCCTATAAGAGCTAAGAAACTAAAAGGTAAAAAATGAAGTGATTCTCTACTAAACTTGTGTAACTCCCTCTAAAACTAGAAGCCAAAGAAGGACCAAAGCCAATAGTCAAAGTCTCATAGCAAAAGGAGTCATTATACCTTGTGCCAATTCTAGTAACACTCTTATCCTCTTAGTAAACAGTACAAACAACAATAACAAATGGAAACAAAACCAAACACAAACACACCAAGAAAAACCAATACTGGGCAGGGAGGTAGATTTGTTTGGTACCTGGGGGCCACAAATAGAATAGTCATTCCCTCCTCCCTTGTAGAACAAAACCCAAATGCTAATTTTGTCTTCGGTGCCTACTAAGAATGCATATTTTATAGTTGTATATTGTGTTTGTGTTCTCTCATGTTTCTTTATATCAACGTAAATATTTGCTTGCTTTCTCCTGGGAAAATCAACAAAATATTTAGTCTGTTATGCCCCAAGGATCTACTAAGGCATCACCTACTTTTCCCCAATCATGACCTCAAGGACCCTAAATTTCCCTGCGATTCTATTCTTAGCCAACATGTCGGTGACCTTTTGTTGTGTACAAAAGATGAGGTAAGCTTTAAGACAGATTCCATCTCCACTTACTGTTTCATCTCCGAAAGAGCAGGAGGTTTCCAAAGAGAAGTGACAATTGTGTCACAGTAAATTTCATTATCTAGGACACGCTTTATCCCAACCAGATAGATCTCTTACTTATCACAGGCTACAGAACCTTCAGAATTTTTCCAGGCCACCAACTAAGAGACAATTAAGAAGTTTCTGGGTCTCACTTGTTACTGCAGACAGTGTGTTCCTAACTTTTCTGCAATTGTCACACCACTGTATGACTTAACCAAGTCCTTGGTAACCAGACCTCCCTCCTGGAAGTCTAAATAGTGATAGGCTTTCTGTGAGTTGGAAGTAGCCCTTAACAACCTCCCACTGGCTCGCCTAACCCTCTCGACATGTGTGTGCATAAGCGACAAGCCCTTTGTCATCCAATGCAGCTTCATGAAAATCATCAATGACCAAGATCTTTCTACGGCATTTCTTGACTCAGTGGCGAAAATCTGTGCACACAGTCTATGAGCAATAGGTGCAGTGGCTAGACCAGTGGAGGCTTTTTAGACTTGACTTTGGTGTCTCTTTTAAGTTTTTTGGTTCATCAGGTTGTACAATCTGTATCGCTCACTAAAAATTGGCAAAGTTTCTCAGTAAGTTAGGCAGAAATCCCATGGCAGCCTGTTACTTTACCTCTCATGTATTCGCACTCATTAGTCCTTTAAATCCTACTTCTCTTCTTCTGTTACCTTAAAGAAGGGAAAACCCTAACTTCTGCTTGTGAACTATTTATATTCCTAATAAATTTATTAGAAGCCTCTTTAGAAAATGCAGATTGATTGTTGACGGGTTGTAGATTAAGACTGGAACAGGAAAATATCAGACAAGCGAAGCTGAAACAAATCTCACCTCACCCCTAGAAAAAGACCCCTCACCAGAGGAAAATCTGCCTAGACCGACAGAGTAGAGATAGATAAAAGGTTAAAATGTACACCTGTAATTGATACGCTTTTGGAGAAGTCTGTGATCTTGGAATGCTTTGGCAAAAAAGAGAGTTCTTGACCTCAATAGGGACCTCTATTAAGAATGATCAGCAAATTAAAGAATGTTTGAGTGCTCTAAGGCTATGGTAAAAGTAGAGGCTCATACAAAAGGGAATAACATGGAGGCTCAAGGAAACACCTGGCTGATCACAGCTATCCTTCTATATCTTGGGAGGTTGGTTCTAGGATCCCTGATGATACCAAAATCCACAAATGCTCAAGTCCTTTATGTAAAATGCTATAGTATTTTTGTATGACTCACACACATCCTCCTATATACTATAAATCATCTCTATATTATAATACCTAATACAATATCAACACTATTTAAATAGTTGTTGTATTGTTTAGGGAATAATGACAAGAAAAATGTCTGTGCATGTTCAATACAGACACAACCATCCATTGTTGTTGTCCAAATGTTTTCAATCCCTGGTTTGTTGAATCCACAGATGCAGAAACCACAGAGAGGTAGGCCCAGAGGTGTTATGTCAGACAGGCAGCCCCACTGAGATGCTCACATTACACCCAAAGACTAAATCTCTGGAAAGTTGCAAAGAGGGTATCATAGAATGCAAGAGATCAACACCAAAGTAGAAAACAAATAACAGCAACAAAAAACAAAACCACTCAAACGGAAGCCTGCAAAAATTTTTACATAAAATTACAACAGGAAGGAAAAATGGCAATGTAGTAAGTCAGTACTAATGATTACAACAGTCAAAGTGGGTAAAGGTGGGACATGGGTAAGAGTCTAAACCTCAGGACCCCTCTGTTCATCTCCAGGTGGGTTTCATTTAACTGCCCTCTGTAGTGGGTTTTGAACGTCTTGAACATTGTTTGTTTATTTTTAAGATGAAATGAAACCTTTCTTTGCTGAAGTGCTAAAACTCTCACAATAGCAAAAAGAAAAAAAAATTACTTGATTTGTGTTTCTAACTTGGGGGATTATGACCTATCTCAAGTAACAGGGAATTTCATTTTACTGGGAATATTACTAAAGAGATTTGCAAAGCTCTTTACTTAGAAATTGTACTGTCTATATAATTTTCAATCTTCAGGAAAGAAAGAAATAACAAAGAAAATTCTACAATTGAAATTCACAAATTCTCAGAAATTCTAGAACTTCTATGGCCTAAAGTATTACCATTAGCTTTAATGACAATGAGGTCAGCTATTTCTTGGACTCATTGACTGGATCCATCAACTAGTGACAGGCAGGCCCATGTATCTGTGAATACTGTTTCCAGTTCTAGACTCCACACTTTGCAAACAGACATGGCCAAATATTGCAGGGGCTTTTGATTTGTTGATATACTCCATTGTATCAACATGTATAAGCAGCTTTTCCCCATATCCTCTTAAACAATCTTTGTGTTGCCTAGATTGCAAACACCTGGTCTCCTGGAAGAGCCACCAGAGATAAACAGCCCGAAAGCCCCAGTGGAAAGGTTATTATCAAGTACTAGTCACAACTAGCACAGCAGTAAAATTCTGAAAGACTGATTCTTGGATTCATGTGTTTCAATTAAAGAGGCAAAAACTATCCTCAACTCACTGGAAGACTTTCTCTATTGGAAATCTCAAGCTGAAGCTTCTTAGAAATCCCCAATAACTAGATGATCTTTAAAAAGAGACAGCGTCTACTCAAGAATTTTGAACTAAATTAACAACTACATGAGTTGTAGACATCTTCCACCCAAAGCCCACAGAACAAGACTGCAGATAGTCATGCTTTTATGTGCATTCTTTGGTTCTTTATCTTTCTAGCTATGGTCTTTCTTCTCTTACTGGTTTAAGGCTGCTTTGACCCACGTTACATATAAGGCCAAGTTCTTAATACACTCCTTTGTATGGGCACAACACCTGGCTACGGTTTACTTGTGAGCTGGCTCAAGCATACAATTAAACTGACTGTTGATGTTTTACACACATTTCTTTGGAGCTATTCAGTTTCCCGTAGTCCCAGCTTTTTGTAATTGATCAATTGGTTTTACGAGTCCAACTGATTAATGGATTAACTGGACTCAACCACTGGGTGACTTTTTAGTTGGCAAACACCGCAATAACTAGAAATCAGGAAAACCTTATTTTGTCATATTAGAAAAGGAAATTCATATCTCCACCAAAACAATACTTGGGGACCCTTTGTGGGAGCTAGCTTTAGTAACTGACTTTCCTCAGAAATAGAACTTGGAAGAGGATTGGAGGCTGTATCACCTGTATAGGTCTTACATGGTGGATGCATTATTTTTAGTTTGCTTTAGATTTACCTAGTCATCTTTATCCTAAAGAATTGATTGCCTGGCACTGAACTATTCTGGATGAGTGGCACCCAAAACGTTACAACACTATTTAACAATCCTGTAGAATATTTTTGCCGAGAACGGATCGTTGAGAGCTCCCTAATGACTGGTGTTGGATTTGTGGCACAAAAGAACATTGGCTGCTAGCCACAAACTGGATTGGAGCTTTCTGCTTCGGTAAACAGATGACTATCTTCAGGACAGTAGATCAGGATTGAATATTCACCTTGATCCATCAATTTTTCTTTTGGGAAAGTAGATCATTTGATAATTTAACTCAAGAAGGAGACAAACTAGACCTTGATTTGAGAATAAAAACTAATCACTCAAGAGAAATTCTGGACTATTTTCTCTCTTCAAACTTCCTTGAGTTTTCTTGAATTAGTAAACAGAATAAAAAGTATTATTTTATTACACTCTCTGTTACCTCTATCTCTAACCTTACGGCCTACTATCTCATTAATTATGATAATTGTAATATAATAAATAGTAAATTTTGGAATAATAAGATCTCCTTAGTAAGGATCTTTTTTTCCCTACAAACAACCATAACTTTTGCTTTATCATTTGTTTTACAAATCTCATTAAAACTTAACTGCTTGATCAATGTTTCATGAATTTTTAAAGATATAAATCTTCTTCTACCACATTTTTTAAGAAGAAAATTGCTCTAGTGCTTATGTTATCACTTCTACAAAACTAGCCTAATTCCATACAAATTGAAAAGACCTTGGCACTGCCTTTGTCTCCAGTGAAAAATGAGCCCCATTTGACGGCTGACCTTCCAAACAAATGTGGCTTCCGCAGAAATATATAGGATCTATCTGCCCACAGCTGTTACCTTATAAGAATCATTACCTGAGTGCTCAAGGGAAAACTAGTTCCACGGGTGAGGCCGAGTTGATGGAACACTCAAAAATACAATAAAATAAAATGGATGCATATAAACCGTGAGCAAGGAGCTTTGATTAGAAGCGAAGATGAGTATTTTTGCTACTGAAGACAGGCAGAGCGGTGTCACTGTTTGGGAAAATTGGCTGTTAACAGTCCCAATTATGGCAGGGACTTAAATGGATGCTTTTCACGGCCCTTCCTCAAAGTGGATATGAGTGAAAATTTCACAAATCACGCAGTCCATAAAATAGAAGCGTAGCTGAGAGCATATTAGGTTGTCTGGAGAGGTGAATTAGCATCTTTTGTGTATTTATGGCCTCTCCTGGCGTGTTGGTGAAGGCAGCGGGAGAGGGGCGCGTTTTCTGCTGCTGACTTGCCCTTTGAGAGAACTGCTTCTTAACCCCGAATGACCAGGTTCCCTCCTGCTTTAACACTGCCAAGTAGCTCCCCGCGACCGGGCAGCCAGAGCAGGCACCCCGCTCCTGCTTTCCTCCAAAGGAGGGAGCTCCCAGTTTGACACATGACGAGGCAGGCCCGTCTGCAGCCCTGCTACCTGCTGCATCCCGCGCTCCCGTCACACTACCGCGGTCACCTTGGGGAGCTCGGGCTATGCTTTATGTTTGGTCGCGATGAGAAATTTGACTAATACCTTGCTAATCTGAAATGCATCTCCTGCCCCGTGTGCTATCTTCGCATGCGACTTACAGCGTGTGTTTTCTGCGTCCGTTCTTCTTGCCTTATTACCGGTTTCCTCCTTGCTCCCCGATGGGCCATTCAGGTGCTGTTGGGAGATGTGTTTTGTTGTTTAACTTCAAAGGTACGGCGTATGATGCAGGGAATGCAAAGATGAGATTGCGGGTACACTGACAAAAAGCCCTTGTAGATAAGCATAGGGAAAAAAATTTAATTAAAACCAATTAACATGAAATTGGAGTTTCTGGTCATTAATTGTGCAGGGTCTGATTTAAATTTCTGAAGCTCCTTGGGTTTTGCAGTAGTGATTGAATCTGTGGGAACAAGGGTATTCATGGCTTTTGTCTTTGCAAGTGACTTTGCCAGAAGTTTCTCTAAACTTTGATTTCCACTCTGGAATTAGACTGAGGTAACGTGCCCGGGACGGAGGGAGGGCCTGGGACCAGTCGAGAACACTCACTGCACCTCCCCGGAACAGCAGACCCTCCCAGGTGCTCAGCGTTCTCTCCTTCCCTGGCAAAAAAGATACTCCTTGAAGTATGGATGGCCTTTGTTAATGATTTCAAGTGATAGTATTGAAGCCATTTTCAAAGAGCAGAGGTCTGACCTTCGGGCTCCCAACCTCTCCTGGACAGCAGCGTGGCCGCTGGTGGGGAGGTCGCAGAGAAGAGCAAGTGGCCCCAGGGAACGTCAGCGCACAGTTGCCCGGCAGAGGAGGCATGGCTTCCAGCAGTGGTCCTGGGGGTGCCGGACGGCCACAGCTCAAGCCCTGTGATGTGGAGAAGCTCTGGCCTGGGGAAGCCACACTTCGAAGCCACCTACCTGGACCTGGAGTGAATCTTCCACACTTCACAAACCCGATTTCTATCACCAGTGAAATAGAAATGATCATATTTGTGATGTCTGTCCTAAGCAAGCCCACCTGACTCTTTGTGCTCTGCTGTGGGACTTGTGCCAGGGTGGTTTGAGTAGGACAAATGAGTGGCATGAAAAGCTGTCACTGTTGAATTACTGATGTATTAGTAGTCAGGGTTCTCCAGGGAAATAGAACCGATACAACGTATCGGTTATACATTACATGTATACATATATATAGAATGTATAATATATATAAACATATATGTAGGAAATATATGATATATAATTATATATATAAATATATAATTATATATAAATATTTATAAAATATGCTGTTTATATATACTATATGTTAATATACAATATATGTCTGTAATATATAATATATATGTAATACACATAATTATATGTAACATAAGAGTGAGCAAGTGAGAGGGAAAGATACTGATTTATGTTAGATTGGCTTGCCTGCTGTGGGAGCTGGCAAGCCACACATCTGCAGGGCAGACCGGCAGCCTGGAGTCCCAGGAAGGAGATGATGTTGCAGCCCTCTGGAGGCAGAATTGCCTCTTTCTTGGAGGGAGGAGGCCAGTCTTTTTTATTTTAAGGCCTTCAACGGATTGAATGAGGCCCATCCACATTATGGAGGGCAATCTGCTTTACTTAAAGGCTACTGATCTAAATGTTCATGTCATCTAAAAATGCCTTCCCAGCAGCATCCAGACCAGTGTTGGCTGCATGGCTGGGTACCTTGGTGTAGCCAAGTTGACACACCTGGTGATGACTGAGCAAGAGTAGCCACAGGGTGACTGGCTGGCCCAGAGCTGCTCTGTCTGGACTGGCTAGTTGGAAAGTCAGATGTGGGGGTGGAGGAGGGGACTGGAGGGTGGGGGGTGTTATTGGGAACAGAAGGACCATCTTGGCCACTCCCCGCTGCTGTCTGCTGACCATCAACATAGGAGCTTGACCCAGCCTGTTGCCTGAGCTCACCCTCTCTGGGCTTGTAGAAAGCAGCTCTGGGAAGAAGTGTGGAAAAGGACCCAGCCATGTCCAGAGTGAGTCTCAACTCACCAGAAAGTAATTCTCGGAGACTGTTTGTTTGCCAGATTCTCCAAGGATTAAGATATAGGGGTGACCATGAATGGTTTTCAGACCAAGTCTCCTCTGAGAGTTTCCCTGATTACTCACTTCAAACTCAGGTTACTTAATAAGAAAGGAGCAAATCCCAGGAGAGAGCACACGGTCAGCTCTGTGAGAGAAGCCTCCCTCTGAGGCTCTGGCCCCAGAAGAGACTTGGTTCTTCTCTGACATTTTGCAGAGGGGAGGGCCTGCTGAGGGAGGGTTCCTGGATTTTAATAGCAAGAAACAGTTAAGATATTTTTAAAACAGAGAAATTCACCCCTACATAGCACCAGCTTTCAAGTTATAGACCTTAGTTTTTAGCTTAAGGAGGACTTTATTTGTAATAGCTTAAGTATTATATTTTATCACATATTTGCCCATAAGAACATTATATGACATGCATTAAATATTTTTCTGTTTTATTTTGTTTACTGTATAATTTTTTTCTTGATGGACATATATATCTTGCTACATTTTCAAGTTTAAAACCATGATATATGAAATTGCTAAATGTAAACTTCCAGCAGTGCTTACATGGAGACATTTATGTGACATCAAAATTAATTTTTCATAAGTAAAGTCTGGAAGAAAATACACCATAACATAAAAGAATGATAATTTCTGGGTGGATGATTGCAAATTATTTTATTTTATTATTTATACTTTTTCACGTTTTATGAATATTGTACATTAGCGTGTATTATAATTAGAGGACTCTTCAGTATTTCAGTCTGAAACATCAAGCCTCTTAATTTTTAAATTCAATTGAGAAGAGTGGTCAATTTAGAGATTAAAATGGATTCCAGCCATAAGGGGCCCTTTAAGTCTTTCAAATAAATTATCCACAAGATCCAAGCCAATAAGAGGAAAAGCAGTGTGAGCTCTATAAAATAACCCTGGAATGTTTAGAAACGAAATTCACCCAAGTTTAAAATAAAGGAAGTCCAGATTCTGTTTCCCCTTCACTTGACAAGCCTTTGCTGGTGAAACACGAAATTCTTCTCCGGCACTAGGAAGGACAGGGGCTAACAAGAATATTAATATTAACGGATAGCACTTAGACAGCACGTGCTACATGACATTCCAGTGTCTTTTGGTAACTCATTAATGCCTTCTTAAGATAATTTAGCTTCCGGCTTTGTGTCTCCTCATCTCAAACATCTTTTTTTCCTCAAATACAGGGAGTCCTGAAAGTCTGCATACATAGGGAAAATGGGAAGTTGTAGCTAAATGTACCTTTATTTACAAAGCATTTGTTACAAAATTTCATAAACTTTTTCCTTTGTATGGAGACTTTTGGGATACCCTGCAGATATATATATATATCTCCTGGTCAGAAGTCACTGGGTTTCTTCAGATTTTTATTAAGATTTTTCAATTTCTCTGAAATGATTTCCAGGCTTCAGAATTTCTTCAAAGAGCATGAGCATTGGGGTTTCTACATCAAATTTATGTGACATAGCCATTAGGTTATATTTCTACATTAGGAGGCACTTGAATATAGGACTTTTTCCTGATGCTGGGCTGCTAGGATTTTGAAAGAGGGACAGATACCTTGTGAAGATAAAAGACGGGAAGGAGAGACTGGAACTATTTTCAACAATTAGAAAAGTGGTATTGAAAATTAGTGATGATTTTTTTAAAAGACCTCTTTAGATTTGCGGGTAGTAGGAAGAAAGACTCATGCAAGGTCCCAGATCCACTAGGCTCTTAATGGCTTTTTCAGGTTGGTGAAGCAAGACAGAACTGGAAAACACGTATTCAGTTGGCAAGAAAGGACAGTGAACCAGAATTCTTCTTATTGTCTGGCTTCTAAGGTGAGAGCTCCAGAGTGTCTAATAGGTGGGGAAATCAGCAATGGAGCCAGGAGGGGAAATTCACTTTTTAAATACAAACTATTCTTTCTCTCTGCTGCAAGGTAGCAAGAAAACATAGTCTGACCAGGAGTGGTTCCTGCTCCCAGAGGCGCGGAGAGGTGCGGTGTTGTGGGGCACACCCTTCCCTCCTTCATTCTCTGAGGAGAACAGACACCAGAAATGCAGCCGCCAGAGGAAAACTCCACTCCCCACCCGAACTCCGCAGGAGTCTTACACACACTTTTATAAACAGAGGACTCTCCAAGCCCAACTTTGGTCGTGTTGGCAGCTACGACTGAAATATTTTGAATTGTTCTAGGGCTAGCACAGCATGGCTGCAAGAGCTCTGAAGCGGAGTCTTCAGCAGAGCTACAGGCACGTCAAGCACTTTTTGGACATGACGATCATGTAAATACTTAAATACATGAATTGATATTTATCCGGTCACATAATGTTCTTTTTCAGCACTAAGTGTGTGCAGAAAAAACAGCAGTTACTATCTACGGTTTATGAAGCTTTGTTTCCCTGCATGGTGCTAAAAGGGATTATTTGTGTACAGACGCTATAGAGTGTGGGCAAATTGCATCGAGCGCTCCCTAGTACGGTATTTGCGCATATGCTCTGCTGCACCGTGGGTTTTGGTGCACAGGGCTGAGGTTAGAAGGGCAGCAGACATCTTGGGGGTCTGGGGGTGTTGGTGAGGGTGGGGGTCACAGAGTTTTAATGTGGGGTAAGAAGGCTTTGGGCTCAAATCACTGGGTAGTTCTAGTTTTTAAAGGTAGTGGAGGAGTTTGTATGGTGATTGTGTGTTATGCGCACACACACACACACAAACACACACACATAAAACCTGAATGATTTGTTGCTTTGCTTTTTGTCATAGCAGCAGTCAATACTGTCCCTTGCTTCCCTCAACAGTATGGTCCTCTCCAAATCCCCAAACCCCAAACAATCGACCTAGTATGTTGTGCACTAGGGCTAGCATTTGTGAGAGTGTGGGGCAACATGTGTCGTGACTGCTTCTCCACACGCACTTATTATCTTGTTCTTGAAGTCCTCACAGAGTCAAACAAATCTCAAGAGTGGAGTGGAAACCAGAATGTCACATCAAAAACAGTGGAGCAACCTGGATGGCTGTCCTTAATTGTTGGAATTTAAACAGGAGAAAGGATTTTAAATGAAGAAAGAGCTAAGGTCTTTGACACCATTTAAGAGAATGGGGATTCTGACATTTGGGTTCTACTATAAATTCAACTTTCTCAATTATTGCCTTGGGGAAATGGAAATCGCTGTAATTGGGGGTGATAGATACAATAAAGTGTGCAAATTTGACCTAATATGTAAACGAAGTCTTTATGGTAATTATCACCTACATTTCCTTCTTCCTATTCTCTGCATTCCTGAATAAAAGCAAAGAGTTGCCTCTTGCTATCTAATATTAGGCATTTTCTTCCTTCACATTTACACACACACACATGCACACACGTGTGCACACTTTTTATTGTGCTTCTGCAGAACCCCACAGCCGTAGTTAAAGTTTTGGCGTGGAGTTCCAGAGAGCACTAGTTCAAGCCCCTGCCTCAAGCAGTGCTAGCCAGCTGCATCATAAAGACGCCAATAAATCCTATTAGTGGAGATTCCGAGGACTGTCACTTCTCTCGGTGGTCTGCGTAGTATTTAATCATTTAACAAGTCATTTTTCTTACAGTGAAACACATTTCCTTTGTATTGGATACAGATTTACATTATTTAGGATATTTATTTAAAGATAATTAAAATACATTTTATTTTGAGGAATAGGGGCTCCCAAAATTCTTCAGCCTGCCTGCAGCTAAGCTTAGTAGTCTGCAGAGGCCACGCAGACGTGGCTGCCTGTAGCAGCGCGTGACTTTGTGATCTTTGCAAAGCATATTTCTGCCATACCTTTCATTTTCTTATTAAAATCAGATTGCATTACATGCCTTATTGGTTTATTCTTTTAGAGTTGTTTGTGTCTCACTCGAATCTTTAGTTCTCTACTGTTTCTCTCTCTCTCTCTCTCTCTCTCTTTAGTGCTTGGCAAAAAATGGCACTCAATAAATATTTGTGGAAGGGAAAAATGAATACACCTCATCATTTCCCAAACTGTTGCTGATAGATGCTATGCAAAAATAGAGTTCCATTGTCAAATTAATTTAGGATGTGTCAGATAGGTTCCTAAATGTCATGTGTCATGCATGGGTAAAAGGGAGAAAGAGTTTTGTGAAGTTTGTTTCCCTGAATATTTTTGGTTCTTATCATAGTGTGTGACAGTTAATTTTATGTGTCAACTTTATTGTACTAAGGGATGCCCAGATAGCTGGTAACACAATATTTCTAGGCGTGTCCATGAGGATGTTCTGGAGGAGATTAGTGCTTTGTTCAGTGACCGAGTAAAGAAGGCCGGGCTGGGTAAAACAGGGCCTGGGCCTTCCAACCCAGACAGAGTGACACCACTGTCTTCCTGCTTCTCCGGCTTGCGTGTTGTGGGACTTCTCTGCCTCCATCATCCTGTGAACTAACTCCCCAGATCAATCCCCTGCCATGTATCTCTCTCTATATCCTACTGGTTCTGTTTCTCTGCAGAACCCTGACCAGTACACAGTGCTTGGCATATAGTAATGTGTGCTGTTGTTGTTTATATTATTGTTATTGTTTTTGTTATTACATTTGTCTTTGGAATCCTTTGTCATAGAATTTCTTAGGACTAGAATTCCATTGGAACACACTTTTGGGAAAGGCTGACACATTCTCTTTTTGTGTTAGGAAGACTCATTGATTTATATTATGTTATTATGTAATAATTCACTGGGACATGTCTGACGTTTATCTTTGCACTATCTGTAACAATGCATTTTGTTAGGAAATCAATATGGCAGAACAAACTTGGAGGGGAATTCGTCATTTCAAGTGAAGGAAGTTTCCAAAATACCCACAAGCATTTTTGAAGCACCCATTTATTTTCTTATAAGTGTTGATGAGTCAACAACATTGAAGAAGACCAACTTGGACCCCTTCCTGGCACCATTTTATTATTTTAGTTTGTTTTATGTACTTTATTTATTTATTTTTTTTTTTATTTTTTTTTTTTTTTTGAGGCAGAGTCTCACTCTGTTGCCCTGGCTAGAGTGAGTGCCGTGGCGTCAGCCTAGCTCACAGCAACCTCAAACTCCTGGGCTTAAGCGATCCTTCTGCCTCAGCCTTCCGAGTAGCTGGGACTACAGGCATGAGCCACCATGCCCGGCTAATTTTTTCTATATATATTTTTAGTTGGCCAGATAATTTCTTTCTATTTTTAGTAGAGACGGGGTCTCGCTCAGGCTGGTCTCGAACTCCTGACCTGGAGCGATCCACCTGCCTCGACCTCCCAGAGGGCTAGGATTACAGGCGTGAGCCACCACGCCCGGCCTGTTTTATGTACTTTAAAATAAAGACATTGCCTTTGGAGTCTTCCCCTGTTAGAACGGGTGATGCAGCACTCTAAAATTTTCATTTTTACCCTGAGTTGTGTCAGTATTGTATTTCTTCGTGGTTTGGGGCTGATTTATCGTGTTTATCAAGGCCACTTTGGGTCCCTTGTTTTCTAAGGTGTGGTGAGCCTGTTGTCCTTTGTAAGCTTGCCGGCCACCCATTTGGCGAGGAAATCACGGCTCGAGTGACAGGTTGCTCACCTCCTTTTGCTCCATTGAACATCAGCACTTGCGACATCGCCACGAGTTCATGAGAGTCTTTCTTGTTTGCTTCCAAAATTAACGTTCTTACTGAAGCATCGGTAGATTGTGCCCATCACACAACCCACATCTCTGCAGACTGCCATCGTCAGAAAAGCTAGAATGGATCCTATAGGAGGTTGTTCCTTGCTTATAACCATGTTTGTCAGCGTGAATTTGCAAAGAAATCCTTATTTGAAGTAAATTTTGGTACTAATATTTTATCGGGCATCAAACTTTCATTGACTGGCCCGTAGTTACCAAGGTAGGTCCCCCCTCTGCCTCTCTCATCTCCCCTCTTTTTCCCTTCTCCTTTTTCCTCATCTTTTCTGTTTTCTTTCCTCCCTCCCTTTCTTATTCCTCCCTCCCTTTCTTCTCTCCTTTTTCTTATGAGCTCCGTGTTTGTCCATTTCCAGACCTGAGGGAATTCCCCTGTCTTCTGTGTCAACTCTAATAGCAGGTGGCTGTTCAGTAGCCTTTGCCAATTTGCCAACACAGCTCCCAACTTCCCAGACAGCTGCTGCACCTCTCATCAGTCTGGCCAGAAGGAACGGCCTTTTGTACTCTGGGTTTATGTCTAGAAGCCCAGAGAAAATGATGAATTCATAAACACATTTATAAGTAGGACTTTAACACTGATTTTCTGTTGTCAAATAAAAACACTGATTTAAAGTTCAGTTTATTATAGCTTAAGAGGACTTGAAAAAGCGTTCAGGACAAATACGTTTGGCTGAGAACATGTGTGAGGTCGCTTTGCCCTCGCGAAGTCTCCTGGTGGTGACGCCGCGTGGCGATGGGAGACGGAAACCTGGAGTCTATTCCTGGACCCTCCTCTGACTCGTCCTGACACCTGGGACGATTCTTATTATTTCCTCATTACTCCTCCAGCTGTAAAACGTGGCTGCGTGCTAATGCTCTAACCTTCAGACACCCTTGAGTCTCGGGTAGTCTGCTGGAGTCCGTCCGGCAGCAGCTTCCTGGAAGAGTGGCCGGCCAGCCCACGGCACGAGGGGACTCGGAGGGTCGAGACCTTGGCAGCAGAGCCTGGGTAGCTGCAGAGGCCAGGAGTGCTCACCAGGCTGTGCCAGGAAGGTTTATGGCAGGTGGGAAGCTCTGAAATGCCTCCCGAGTTTAGGTCTGGGGCCTGTGCCAAGTGATTAATTGTATGATTTTTGTAACAGCTTAGAGATTCTGAGGACATATGCATTTTAAAACCTTCAGAGGATAATAGTTTCCTTTGACTTAAAAGAAACTTGAGTGGGAAGGGGGCAAGGGGTGAGGGACAACACAGGCCCTTTCTAGATGATGTACACATGCTCAGATATTTGACGTCACCAAGTGGAGCACGACTGGATTTCCTTGTGCAAAGTTCTGGCTGTTTGCTAGGGGCATCTTTTGCAGTCGGTGTAACTATGGTTCTGTCTAATTTTGCAAATTAGAATGCTGAAGCCACGATGCAGATGCAATGATGAAAGGCTCTTTGGAAAGATCTTGTCTAATTGGACGGAGTGACGAACGTGCTAATGGCTCTTCGTCCCGTGGCATGTGGTTGAAGACCCTTTGGCAGTGAGTGGCTTCCACAACAGGTAAGAAGTTTACAACTAAATCAGTAAATGACTCTGATAAAAAATACCAGAATGTACTGTAACTCCAGGCCATACAGCAGCTTCTGTTCCATGAAATGAACCATCTTGCAATGCTTAAAAAAATTCATGATTTAAAAATGGCTCTTCATCTTTCTATTTAATCCATTTGATTAAAAATGAAAAAGAGAGAGAGAATCACCATTTGTTATTTTTCTTGTATTTTGAGAAGGAGTGATTGAGCACAAGTCTAAGACTGAATCCTTATTAAGAGGATAAAGAGAGAGGATTCATCTCCAGGGTCCAAGTACTTACTCTGAGCAAATAAGGTATTGTAATTAAGCACTAATATATAGAGGACCTAGAGTTCAGAATAATTTTCCCCAATTAATTCTGATTAGCATGTGAAGACAATAAGGGCAGGAATTATTATCCCACTCAACTAGCACAGAGAGGCTGCTCCACACCCAGGTCACACAGTGTCACCTCCAATGCTTCCCCAGACTCTCTGGTGCTGTCTCCGGCAGCCATCAGCACTCGAAGGTCCCTGAAGATGGGCAGCTCCTGGTTGGCGAAGTGGTTCATGTATTCCCTTCCACAAGGGGCACAGGACGGTAGAACTGAGCGATGGGCAGTACCAGAAGTCCCTGGAATCTTTGCTATTCCTTTTCTCTTTCTGATACCTTATCTTTAGTAACAATTGCTGGTATTTGTTGAAAGCTCCCTGTGTACAAGTGCCAGGAAACACACGCTACACATGATCGTCATGTGGTCTCATGACTCTGGCGGTGTTGACACCCTGTGTGGCTGGTACACACTGTAGCAGGTACATGTGGGGACTAGGAGCAAGACCACTTGGATTCGCATCCCAGCACCACCATCTATGAGCTGAGTGACCTTGAGCATGTTTCTTAACCTCTCCGAGGATAAGCTCCTTAACTATAAAATGGGGATACTAGATGTTTTCTGTCTCATAGGGCTATTATAATTATAAAGTGACATAATAAATGTGAAGCGCTTAGCTTACTACCTGATACTCAGTAACTGTTTTTAAAATGGACCAGTAGTATGGTGCCTGCAGAGCTCACGGAGCTCAGAGAAGAGCAAGTCTGTGAGGTTCTGGCATTGCTGGAGCTCAGCCCAGGACTCTCCGGCAGGGCTCTCCCGAGCAGATTAGAGTTGTTGCTCTGGGGTTCGACTTAGGCTGAGGCAGTTCTGAGAGCCCTTGGCAGCCATCTGAAATGTTGAGACATCTATAGGGCACCTGGGCTGTGTGCATTTCCCGTGGTTTAGGGACGAGTGGCATGTGAATTGGCATAGGCCATATCCAGATGTTTGACTTTTGCCGGAACTAGACTTGCTTCAGGAGCTTAGGATAAAGGCAGACAGACGTTGGCTTGCCACTGTCGGGGCCCCTCAGTTCCGCATGTGTGTACGTGATTTATAAGTCTGTAATGCAATCGGCGTTTGTTAGAGTAAATAACATCCATTTCAATTTCTGCTGCAGAATGACCTTCTGTTGTACTAACAGATGCTGCCCTGAGCTCAGGCTCATATATCTCGCAGGTACTAGGGGGGTGCTGTGGGTACCCCCGAACATTAATGCCTCTCAACATGGATAAATGGGAACATGTAAAAAGTGAGCAGTAATGAATGTGCGAAATGCAACTGCTTTATTGAAGCAATTTGCGCTTAGGTTACCTTCAGAGGCTTTTCAAGTTGAGTAAAAAGACAAAATAAAATCCAATGAGATTCGGGACAAATAGGTATATTAATTTAGTCTTTCTTCTCTTACTCAAATTTTTTTTAGACAGAGTTTCACTCTGTCCCCTGTGCTAGAGTGCAGTGATATCATCATAACTGACTTCAGCCTCAAACTCCTGGGCTCAAGCAATCCTCCTGCCTCAGCCTCCTAAGTAGCTGGGACTACAGGCGTGCACCACCATACCTGGCTAATTTTTCTATTTTTTAAGAGAGGGGTGTCTTACTCTTGCTCTGGCTGGTCTCAAACTCCTGACCTCAAGGGATCCTCCCAACTTGGCCTCACAGAGTGCTAAGATTACAGGTGTGAGTTATCATACCCAGCCCTCTCATTCAAATATTTTGATTATGAAAAGAACTCATGCTCACTGAAGAATATTTAGACAAATACAAAATTATAAAAATATTAAATTCAATACATTCTAATTGCTACCAAGAGGTAATCACTGTTAATTTTTTGGATGAGTTTCTTCAAATATTACTTTTAATGGGTGAATATACATTTATTTGTGTGTAAAACAGGGCTTATGTGATGTGAAGAAATTTGCATCTTGCTTGTATACTTAGCATATACTGTAAACACATCCCGTGTCATTCAGCAATCTTCTAAAACGAAATTTTTGATGCTGCCTTATATTCCATGATATATTTGAATGTGATTTATAAAACCATTACTGTAATATTAAATAATAAATATCTTTAAAAGTGTCACTACTATAAGTAATGTGGCAATGAACGTCCTCTTAGGTAAATCTTTTATTGGACCCTTAGGATAGGTTTCTAGCCCTGCATTTAGTGTATCTAAGGGTACATACACCTTAAAGAAATTGCCAGAACATCCCGGATCACCCTCCACATCTGTGTGTGAGGATGGCCCTCTTTCCACGAACTGCTAGCACTGAGAATGTTCTCGTTTAGTGCTCTGTGTTCCACTCTTTTTGTTCTGTCCTGTCTAAATTCCTAGTATTTATCTTTAGTTCCTAATGCTAATCTTTAAAAGTGATGGTTTTTATTATAAAAATTTAAGCTGAAATATACAAAGTGAAAGGAAAGGTTTCCTTCTCCTTCCAGCCCCCACAGACAGCTGCAGTTAATAATCTGGCGGGCATCTTTCCAATCCTTTTTCACCTTTATAAAATCTTCCCTGGACATAGGCAAATGTAAATATTTAAATAAAATTAGAATCATATGCACCCACTATCATCTATTTACTTTTTTTCCACTCAGGATATAGACATAATTCCAGGTAGGCATGCCTAGAGAGAATTTCCTTATGGAGATGTAAAAAGATTAACTTCGTTACTCTTTAACAAACACGGGGCAAAGAACATCCTTATACATTCATCTTTGACCATTTATGTACACATTCCTGCAGGACAGGTCTTGAATGGAATTGTTCCATCTGATTACTCTGATAGTATCTCCAAACTGACTTAAAAAACACTGCACTGATTTATACCTGTGTCACATCTGCATGAACAACTGATATTTTCCAATTTTTTCCACTTTTAGGTAAAAAATATTATCACATTCTTATTTTAATTTGAATTTCTTAGTTTTATTACAGTTAATTAATTGTTTTTGGTCCTTTTTCTATCAGAAATGGTTATGAATTGTAACATGTGTTTCTAGTTTATCCACTGTAGTTGGACGTGGAAAAATATATAAAAAGGGTCCAGTATTTCCAAACTTATGATGAAAAACTTATTTTACCTCCTCTTTCAGTTACTGCCTTATTTTTCTATTTCTCTTTCACAACAATGTGTGTGTATGTGTGCGCACGTGTGTGTGTGTTCCTCCTGAACATCTTACCATGAATACTTAAGGTAATCTCAAACTTAATTTGGCCAAAATAGAATGGCCATCCCCATCTCAGAAACTAGACCCACCAGTTGCTTAAGGTGCAAATCTTGGGGTTTTCTTTTATTCTTCTTTTTTCTTCAGGGCTCATTTCAAGACCATCAACAGGAAATATCAATCCTGACTCTGGGAGGATCCTGCACCCATTCTCTTCCCTCTGTTCGCACCTCAGCCTCATCTGTGCAAGCCGTTATCATCTCTTGCCCCAGTATTGGAAAAGGCTGTCTCGGGAGTCCCTGCTTCCATCCCGGCCATTAACACCTGGCACCCAGTGCTGTCTTTTCAAAATATGAGTCAGATCATGTCACCTCCTGCTCAGAACCTCCACAGGTCTCCCAACTCACCTGCAATAAAACCCCGGCTATGTCCCCTGGCTTCCTCCCCTGGCTTACACAGCTCAGTCTTGCTACCTCATGCAGGCTGCCCTCGCCACACCAGCCTTCTGCAAACATGCAGGGTCATCCCCCCTCAGTGCCCTGGGCCACCTCTTCCCTCCACCAGGAATCCTTCTTCCTGTGTTGGTTCCTTCACATGCAGATCTCAGCCTGAAGGCCAGTCCCTGAGAGCATCTCACCCAATAGCCGGGCAGCCATGCTCCCTCCCGTTGCCCTATTTGATTGTGACACTCTGCCATGGCTCTTAACTGATGTATTTATGACCAATCTTTAAGTTCTGGAGTCTATTGTATTCACGGCTCTACCTCCAATGCCTAGGGCGTGCCTGGCAGGTACCCGGTCTTTGATAAATGTTGAATTAACTAAGGAGTGGGTGGGCAAATTCCCTTTATACCTGCGCTTTAACGACCGCGCCTTTGTTTATGTGGTTTGCTCAGGCTGGTATTCACCAGCCTGCTCTCTAATTCTTTTCTGAGATAATTTCTAAGCTTCTGTCCTTCGAGGCCTGTGCTGAAAGCCTTCCTGTCCCCTTAACCTGATAGGATCTCTTCCTCCTTTGAACCCCTGCAGCCCTGTGCGCTTCTTACTGACCGTGCTTTGTGCTCCGTAAGTAGTAGTGCTTATGTCTTTGTCTACTTATTCCCTAGGGTGTAAGGGTCCTCATGACACGAATGATGTGTTTCTGAACCTTGTTTCTGCCACAGTGCCAGCATGACAGTGAGTGCAGGGCTGGTGGTCTATAGTTTGCCTAATTGAACCCATTCTTGCCATCCTAGAGTTGCATGGCCTTTTAGGGCAAATAAAAATACGCACAAAATATGTTCTTGTCTGGTTCTTGGTTTCACAAAAACTCTTCTGACCCTGCCATGGGTTACAGCTCCATAGACTCCCAATTGGGGTGATGAGAGGTGGTCAGGAGCGTGCTTTGGACCAGCTCTGAGAACGTTTGGTAGCGATTCTATATACAATCAGGGCTATTCTCTCTTCCTAACTCAAAATTCATTAGACTATCTATGGAAACAGTTCTCCAGCTCTTATTTTTCTTAATTTGACAAATCCACGTGGGCTCTGCTTGTCTCTGGATGTCTCTCCATGGACTGTCATATTTCTAGTTTCCTGATGAATATTGGGCTGCTGGTATCTGACATCTCCGAGCTCGGGTGGCTGGTGACATCACCGCAGGGCGCCTGTGCTTTGTCTAAAGTGACAAGGCCTGACACTCAGCTCAGCTTCCTCCTCTCACTTGAAGGGGCTCAGAAGGGGATGCCTGCAGGCAGGAGCTGGCGAATCCTGCAGGGAGGGTGCGTCTGGGGGAAGCGTTACTCTCGGGGTGAGTGGACAGACACCGGGCAGTTCAGGGAGGGGAGAGGAGATGCGCTGATATTTCCCAGCGCTTCCGTGAAATCTGGTTAGGAAACGTGACCTCGTGGACAATCTGCATCTTGAAAGAGGCTTTGCCTCGGGAATGGGGGCACTTGGACTTCATTAGAACTTTAACCTCACTGCCAAAAGTGTCTTTTTACTGCACAAGTCTCAGATTCCCCTCAAGGCAGCTGATCCTAAGAACATTCTTTGAAGATGGCAGCATGGATTAGAAACAAGATTTTTTTTTCCTCCTAATTTCCTTTGTACTACTCAATTGGCAAGTTTCAAACAGTATAATTTTATCTGCTACCAAGATGCCAACGATAAAACCATTTTCTTTGACACAGTCATTATTTTCGGTCTTCCTGTAGAATTTGCTTTGTTTATACATGTTGTAAGATTGATTTTTGCACTTCTAAATGCCTCATGCTTTTCACTTACAGCAAGTTTTTTGGAGACTCAGCATTTGCTGGGCTGGGGGGCCTCACCCGTGCGTGGGAGGCCTTGGCAGTGGCAGCGTTGGGGGCAGAGGCGGCTGGGGCTCTGTGCTTCTAAGGTGCAGGTGGGCAGTGACCGAAAAAGCTCTGGAAGCAGATCTGCATTTCCCTTCTCTGTCACCATCCACTCTGTTAGAATCTTCGCCACTTCAAAACATCTAGTTCACTCTGTCTCTTTCAGGAAGAGCATCAAGCTAGAGGGGGTGGGCAGGCCAGTGCATGAGAAATTAAAACCTACATCTCTCAAAGATCAGCCGACTGGAGAGCAGCCGGCCGCGTGGGATGGGCAGCACAGTGTCACAGCACAGCACGTCCCAATCAAGGGTGCCCCGGGGGCTGGAACTGGGCTCGGAAATCCTGCCTCCCGGGTGGTGGTGACAGCTGCACCAACACTGGTGCCGGCTCGAGGTGTCTTTGAGCACGTTGAGAAGCAGCGCTGGGCTCAGCTGTCACCTACCTGAGAGTCAGCTCACCCTTTCTGGGTGGGGATTACCATTCTTACCCCATTTTACAGACCAGGATATTTAAGCTTTGAAGGAGTGAGTAACTTATCCAAAACGGCAAAGGCATTAAACGAGGGATTCAAACCCAGTTCTGCCTGACTAGAGTCCATCTGAATTCATTATCACAAGAAGTGTCTCAGGCCGAGGAACTGAGGGATAATTCTGGCCTTTTGCATTTGGCATCGTAGGAGACAAAGTCTTCTGAGCTGTTTGATAAAAATCAGGCTAACTTGGTGTAGCACAAGGAGCCTCAGATACTCCAGGCGGCTGTGGCTGCTGCCACGGCCTTGCTGACCCCGTCTGCACAAACCTGCAGCGGCCACGTTGCCTGCCCCGGGTCACGCCAGGAGGAATAGTGTGCACGGGGTGGGAGGGAGCGGTGCAGGGCAGGTGCTTAGTTCTTTGTTTTCGCACCAGTGTGCCTGTCTGGGGAAGATGGCCTGGAGAGAGCTGCCTAAATGGACCAGGCTGGCCAGCAGGGCTGGGAGGTTCCCTGCAAAACTCTTGGACTCTTTGGTCTCAGGAATAGAAGGTGAGGCTGGAGAACGGGAAGATCTCAGGCAGCTGATGTCAGAGGCTGGTTGCTAGTCACGATCAACCTGCATTTTTTCATTTTATTGTGCAATACTTTTTGAAATCCACAAGTCTACCAAGTGTTGAGTCGTTTTGGTTAACATGGACCCTAAAACAGTACCAGATCTTTTTGGAAGGATGAATGATTTATCAGTCAGGAGCACATTAATATAAATTTGTTTAGTCAAAGGGCGTTTTCCCTAACACTTACTTAAGATTAGTTGCACGAAGAAAATGGCAGTTTTATTTGGGAAGAGAAGGTAAACGAACCCTGATAAAGCACCTACCACGTCCTCTACCCTCTCAGTGACCACACACGGTGAAGCGGACGTGTCGTCTTCCACGTGACAGATGAAGAAACTGAGACTCTGAGAGGACAGCAGCCAGCGAGGGAGGCTGAGACTGAGCCAGCAGAGGCAGCTGGTCAGCAGAAAGCCACAAGGCAGAAGCTTGTAGAATGCAGTGGGAGAGGTTGACAGCGATGACTCTCCTCTCTTTGGACCTCATGAAAACACCTTCGTCTTCAAACACAGTCTTTCATCAGTCACGATTCAGTAGCTGCTGTGGACTGAATGTCTGTGTCCCGCCCTCCCTCCTAATTTATCTGTTGATGCCCTGACCCCCAGTGTGGTGGTGTTTGGAGGTGCAGCCTTTGGGAGGTGACAGGGTTTGGATGAGGCCCCCAGGGTGCACCCCCATGCTGGGATCAGTGCCCTTAGAAGAAGAGGGGGAGGCCAGCGCCCTGCCCTCTCTGCCGTGGGGGGAAATGGTGGGAAGGCTGCAAGAACAAGGGCCTCCCCGGAAACTGAATAGACAGCCACCCTGATCCTGGGCTTCTCAGCTTCCAGAACTGTGAGAAATAAATTTCTGTTGTTTTAAACTGCCTAGGCTATTGTATTCTGATATAGCAAAGTGAACTGACTAAGACAGTAGCTTGGGTTACCACTTTCTTTTGTATTCAAACATATTTCCTTGAAATTAAACCCTAGCCACTTTGCGTGGGCGGGGATGTCATGATGTCTCTCCCATCCTCGCTGGCAAACCACTCTCAGGGCTGGCCTCTCCTCGGACGCTTGGCTGCATCCAGCACTTACCAATTCCTCTGAGTCTCTACCTCGACAGGCGCTGCGGTTTCCCAATCCTGTTGCACACCTTATTTTCTTTCTCAATAGTAATGTCACATTTCTCTAGAGTAAGGGAGTCTAGATAATTTTGTGTGTGCTGAAAGAAAAGGGCAAGGCCAGCGTGAGCGGTTGTGACTTCGGGCACTACAATGAGACACCAGCCACAGGGCAGGTGGTGGTTAATATTCGCTCTGAGCTCTTGCTCCTGCATCTGCCCAGCACAGACAAAGGCTCTGCGTGGACCGACCTCCCCTTGAGAGGAGATGCTGGGTGCTAATGAAAGCCTCGCCGTGCTGGCTGGGGCTCGGGGAGCCTGGACCATGCGTGGTCACCTCCATGCCAACAAGGCCACCGTCTTTGGTAGCATTCAGAGACCCCTAACTCAAGATGTTGATTAGATTACAATATGTTGTGTTTTTCTTTTCTACTAAGGCTTTTTGTGTTAGAAAACAATTATAAGAGATTATACTAATTCATTTGATCTTATTTTATCCACTCAGAGGGAGAGGGACTCAAACTATATATGGAAATTTAAGGGACGTGATATAGGAATTTTCAGCTGGAGTCCCACTCTCTGGCACTGTGGTCAGCAGCTTGTGGTAGGAGTTGTATGATACAGTTGTTCCCATACAATGCTGTTTTGGCAAACTCTTACTTACTCAACAACTGTAACCACTGCGTGGTGGGGACTGAGCTAGTGTTGTTGGGGACATGCTGAACCACACAGAGTCAGGAAGAAGCAGGGGCATCAGTACTTAGAATATGGGAGAAAGCATGATTCCACACTTGTTGCAGGTAGAGCAGGGTCTCTCAGCCATGGCACAATTACCATTTGGAGCCAGATAATTCTGTTATGGGGCTGTTCTGTGCACTGTAGGATGTTCAGCGGCATCCCTGGCCTCTACCTGCTAAGAGCTAATAGCATTACCCCAGTTATGACAACCATAAAAATCTCCAGATATTACCAGATGTTTCCGGGGTAAGCAAATCTCCCCTGGTGAGGGCCCCTGGTTGAAAGGCAGTGCAGGGGAGGCTTGGGGGAAGGCCGTGGTGCCAAATAGAAGGAGGCGGTGGGGAAGGGTGTGGGCACGTGGGTACCAGCTGGGAGCCAAGGAACCTGAGCCAGGGAGCAAGAAAGCCCAGGCAGAACGGGAGCTGGTGATCACGTTAGAAATAAGAAGTCATTCTTTAAACTAAAATATCTACCATTTATTGAGTACTGAGTTCTCATCAAACCTTTTAAATATACCACCTCATGTAATCTTCACAAACACTCATTTTGCAAATATAAAAATTGAGGCTTAGAAAGATACAGTGACTTGATAAAGCCGCGGCTTTGTATCAGCAGACACAGGAGTTTCTATCTGGGCTCATAATCAATACTGTGAAAGGGTCTGATCCCCATGCCGGGCGCTGTTCCCACCCCACCTTGTCTTCTCCGGACCCTAAATCAATGCAGACCAGTGGAAAACTCTATAATTAAAACAAATGTGTCATTTCATCACTTAGGAGCTAGAAATAGTAGCAAGGCTCATGAGAGGCATAATAATTTCTGAAACTGCTTACATAGCTCTTTCATGGCTACCTGTGTGTTTTTTTTAGGGAGAATTACCTGCTCAGAATAAGCACCAAAGTCCTCACAGCGACCGCCCTCCCTCACCCCGAGACCCCTCTGACAACCTGCCTCCTACCCTCTCGCTCTCATGTCACTCCTTTCTGGTGGTCCTGGAAACCCACCCCACTCCGGGCCATGTAGGCCTTTTGCACACGCTGATTCGCTTGCCTAAAATGCTCTTCCCCAGTGAGCTGCTCAGCTAACTCCCTCACCTCCCCTAAATGTTCATTAAAAAGCACCTGTCAGTAAGATCGTCGTCCCTCTTCTCCATAGCAACGATCTTCTAACTTACTAATGTATTTTACTTGTTTCCCTTATTGTCTGGCTGCCCCTTCCAGGATGCAAATTCCACGAAGGTGAGAAGTCTGGTCTGTTACGCTCACTGCTATAGACTCAGAGACCTTAGAGCAGTGTCTGGCACATAGTAGGTGCTACTCCAGATAAATTTGGATCAATGAGTTGATTTCCTTGTTGGACAGGTTGATTGGATGAAATGAAAGGATGTGTCCGGGTGGCTGTAGAACCCAATACTCACGCTGCTGTACCGGAGTCACTGTCGCCTCTTTCCGCCCTCTCTGCTAGCCAAGGTGTCCTGGGAAGGACGGTGACGGCATGGCCTGGTGCTTTTCCACAAAGTCATGGTCTACTGGATCCTTGTGCATTTGAGCTTGTCTTGGCATGAAAAGAATAATCACATTTGGGGGAATGGAAGTAATTACTCCATATTGCTTAATATACCTAATAACTGTTTAATAAAGGATATAAAAAGTTCCCTGCTTTTTACCTTAGTAAATGTCACTCAATCTATAATCTAATTACTTCAATTTTCCATTTAGAAAATTAATTCATTTTGAAATGAAAAAGCAGCTGAGAAATTTTCCTTTCTGGCCAAAGCCTTAGAAACTCCGATGAGTTCGTGGACCTCCCAGCTCTCAGAGGTCAAGAGCAGAGCTTTCCGAGTCAGCTAAATGGACTCCCACTTATGTCCCTGCTCCTTGAGTGTGACCTGGAGTAAATCATTTAAAGCAGATACACGTTTCTCAGGTTTCTCTCCCTCCCCCTCTGTCTTCCCATTTCTTCTTGCAGGAGGCTTGCTTGATACAGAGAGATCTTAGCAGCAACATTACGTAAGACAGGAGGGGCCTTGGCGTCTCTGACCTTAGTCTCCCCATTTGTGAAAAGGAAAAGAAAAGTGAAATGAATTGTGTCAAGCACCTACTGTGAGCTAGACATTTATCTGAGCATTCTGCACATCTTTTGTCATTCAGTTCTCATACCTTTGTTAAGGGGATGGATGAGAGACGATCACATTAATATTGTCTAATGTTTAATAAATGCCTATTATCTTCCAAGTGTTCTGCTCAGTATTTTACATGAATTATCTCAACTAATTCACATAACAACTCTATAAGGTAAGTATTGTAATTCCATTATTAGTCCCATCTTCTAGGTAAGAAACTGTGTGTTGAGTAATGGTAAATAATGTGCCCAAATCATATAGCTTATAAGTAGTTGAGTCGATGTTGAAATAGGTATTATGTTTTCCTCGTTTCAACAAAGCTCACAATTTTTCAATACTCTTTCCACGATCGCCAAGCTGGTATGTGGCAGGCTGGACTACTAAGTATCCCTTCATTAGATTCCGTGCATATCTTCTTCAGAGCGGTTTCCTGTGGCCTGTGTGATGCTCCATTTAACACCGAGATATGCAAAATTGCGAGGGACTGCAGAGGTGCCCACGCAGCACGGTGTGCAGGCCGGTGAACGGAGCTGAGATTCTGCAGCCCTGGGCCTGCCAGCCAGTGTGCCTGTGTCACTGCCCGGCGGGCTGGGCTCCCCAGCCGAAGACTCTGTCCTCCGCATGTGAGCTCTAGCCAGCCGCTGCTGAGGGAAGAGTTGAAGCACAGCAACTTGTGTGGTCCTGCTCTGGAGCGGGGAGGCCTTAGCAGAGCAGTTTGAGAACTGGGCCTTTGCAGCTAGAGGAGTCCCCTGTGGTGCGCGAGGGCACGGGGAGGGTTGGGGAAAGGTGACATGAAGATAGAACACAGCAGGGACCAGACATTAGAGCGGTTTGAAAAGCAGCACATTCCCTCTTTGGCAGGACCTATCTCTACGAAATTCAGACTTTAAGCCTGGTCCAGATGATTCCACTGATGACTGGCGTTAAGCTACGTGGAGCGGGGATTTAGAAAGGGAAGTGGTCTTGCTGAGGGCTGAGTGGCATTATCAGACCACAGCAGTCTCATTATAAAAACTGACAAACCAAATACTAATTACAGGTTTTCTTTCGGTAAGGAGACTTTAATGGATTCTGGGCTTTTTGTTCTTTTCCACCCAGTGGTAACAATTGATTGTGACTCAATCTGAATAATACTTTCCTCCTTTCTCTAGTTCCCTCCAGACAGTAAGGGCACAGTCCCTGAAGCTGAGGAACTTCTCGAAGGTTCGCCTTGTCCTAGGCTGACACCTGTTCCCAGGGCCTTGGGCAACCCCTGCCTTGACCGTCGTGGGTCCCCGTCAGTACCAGTATCAGCCAGTACTAATACTGGGGTGACTGATGTCTGGCTGATGTCCACGCACGGTAAAAAGAATGATGTTCTTTTCCTGGAACCACCTGAGATAATTCCCAGGGAGGATGTTTGAACTGAAGAAAGAAGGAGGATTGCTGTGGCTGGTTCGGGTTTCACAGGGCGCAGTTTGCAGCCAGACTGGGGAGGGCCTCGGTGGGACACAGCGGCCAACAGAATTCAATACCCAGTTCTCCAGGGAGACTGGGCACCATGAAAGAAACCACTGATGGGAATACAAGGGCACCCCTCTGTCATTCTTGAGCTGTCAACTTTAAATACAGACAGATTGGTGGATGATTGCTATTAAAAAGAGTAATTCAAATGGTTTTTCTTAAAGAGCAAAGCTCTTTTCAGAGTATAATGGATCATACACCTTTCAAACCTAGAAATGACTGGTGAGGAAGATAATGGGCTTTTTCACTTAATTTTACAGATTTAAGAATTCAAACCTGTACAAGGCTCGACGCAGAAGATGGAGCGGGAAGTCCTGATAGGACTTAGGACTGTTGATAGGGACCAGTGACTTTGCCCCCAGTTCACTCTGCCTACAGAAAATGCATTCTTTGTTCTTGTCTGTTTTTCTAAGATTCTGCACTGATTATGTTCACTACTAGAATTTAAAGGATAAAAAATGCATAACATGAATTGAAACAAGGCAAATGGAGCTAGAGTAAGAAAAATGTTATTTACTGGAGTGGGGATGAGAGTACAACACATTTTTAACAGTTACATTTTAGGTAAAGCATATGCTCAAGAGTTATAAACTTCCATATTTTAAGTCAAGGAAAATAATTATAATTCGTTTTTGTTCATCAAGATTGTGAACCTGCCAGGAATTGTGCTGGGTGCTGGGAATAGTGTAGTTCACCACGGTAATAAGAAATTGGCCTCCAGTTTTGCATGAGTGCAACCAGGAGCTGGTTGAGTATCCCGTAGGCTTTACTCCTTTCAGTGTGGCATTATTTGAAATTGCACCATTTCTTGGATCCATCAAGATTACATTTTAGTTATCTATATTGTCTATTTCTTTTTACAGTGAGAATTTATTAGTTTTCAAAGAGAATAATTTGTATTATAAAATATACAATATGTATATTTTGCATCCTTTTCAAAATTGACAATGCACGTTCGTGTATGGAGGTTACTTTTAAGGAGGGAAGCAGGGCCTTTGGTGAGGGAGTGTGGCCCCGGCCGCTGCGTGGTGGAGACTATACGCCCAGCGCGTGGCCCAGTGCCTGCGAGGTAGCAAGAACCTAATGAGCTGTAGCTGTTATAATGCTGACATTTTATTTGCCTTCCTAGTTTGTAAATATCTTGCATCAAGTCAAATCCTATGAAATTGCTCATATTTGCCTAGTTTTTATCTAAAAACATGGCAATTTTATACAGATCAATCTGATGGTAATAGGTTATAGTAGTAGCAATGTGTGACTATAGTATCAGCAACCTCGTAGTGAGGTACCTGCAGTTGCCAGGATCCAAGGAATCCAGTGGGGGCTGGGAAACGGCACCCTGGGAATCACAGAGCCGGCAGAAGGGGCTGGTGAGGTTAGGGGGGCCTTTATGGGAGAGCTTCCCAACTCCCTCCTGGTCCTCCAGGGTGTAAGGAAACCCTGGGGTGAGAGCTCAGTATAGCTGGCACAAAGTAGTCTACTCCATTGGAGGCAGCAGTGGGACCACTATTTGCTGACACTGAAGGACAATTGGGGCAGAGACAAGGTGAAAACATTCCTCCCAAGGGGCAAGAGGTCAGCCTTTCTTTGCATTTACTTGGAAACAAGGCCTCTGGTGGCAGCAGGGCCCAGTCTCATTCACGCAGGCTTTGTAGGCTGTTAAAGACCAACACTGGATTCCCTTCTGCAAGGTGCTTCAGGGTATCCTTGATTATCTACATTGTCTTTTAAGCCTAACTACTTGCTTGAGGGTATTTTGGTACAATGAGAACTCCTAAGAAACATTGCCCTCCACTCCCCCACAATATTCTAAAGCTAAGCAGATGTAGATATAAAGATCCATTGAAGAATTATTATTTTCTCCCAATCTATATGTTGTAAATAATACCAGCAAAACTGTATTTTTTTTGTGGCACAATTCTGAGTTGAAATTAGGAGCATTTTGAGCTGTTTGTAGATAGTATCTTCCGTGAGCAAGATGTTCTTCCCCTGAAAAGGTCCTGCAAAATCAATGTTGATTGATTCTTGGGTTGAGGCAAATAATATGCGCCTTTACAGTCTTTTCTATATCAGAATCAATTCCAGGCTAACAGACACAACTTTGAGCCTTAAGGACCAGCGACCTTAATAACTTTGGCAAAAGGCCTTGCGAGAAACTAGTGTGAAGGATGCTTTATTGCTACACACCACGCATGGCAATGACTTCCAACTTTCCCTCCCAGGTACTTACAAGTATTGCTGCCAAAGCCAAAAAAGCCGTAGGCATGCTCCCCTTAACCTTCTGAATGCATGCTTTAATTATGATAAGGCTGTGAGCTGTAACAGATAAACCCTGAAGTTTCAGCGGCTTAGCAAGCATGTTGTGTAGACAGTCTTCCAGGTGGTGATTACGGGATCAAGCCCCGTGTCTCTATTTTAGCTCTATTATCTCCTGCATGTGGCTCCATGGTCATTGTAAAGGTGAAAAAACAGTGGTGAAGGTACATTAGTCTCTTAATTCAGCCCACAAAAAACACACATGGCTTCTCCTTATAATTTATTGGTAAGACCTGGTGTCATGGCCCCATCTAGCTGAGAGAGGAGCTGGAAAACATGGTCCTTGCCCCGGCGTTCACGTCCTTGCAACACTGCTACGCTGTGGAAGGGGAGCACACATCTTTGTCGGACAGCTGCTGTCTCTGCCACCGTGGCATATAACTCTTATGCTCCCTTGTCATGAAAGAATCAAGATATCCGAATGACATGTGCTGGGAATTTTTTTCTGAGGATTTTTGAAGAGTATGCATTCTTAACAAAAAATGTTTCCTCTTGCAGAATCTGCCATCTCACCCCTGAATGGGCAGACTGCATGGGCGTGACCCTCCGCAGCCTCTGCTGGGTCCTGCATCCTTGACTCCTTGTACTCGCATGATTCTGTGGGGGGGAGTCGCCTACCGTCACGCTACAGACAGCATTTCTGTTTGAAACACTGCCTTTGGTTTCCCTGACATGTAGTGATGTGATACCATTAGGGAGAGGCTTTTCCTGGGTCATTATGAATGTCAAATGTGGTTCAGATGGAAAGCACTGTCGGAGAAATTCACGGTGAACGCTGCATGAGAGGTAATTCCACAGACTCACCTAGGAAATTTCCAGTGCTGCACAGTTGAGGCAGTTGACATGGTTTTCAGTAACTCAGAGATGTGTAGGCTCTTGATTTCACTTGTAAAATTTTTAAATCTCGAAACAATGATTGATGGCTCTGGTTAACAGTGTGCCATAATTTCACAAGTGCATTACATTTTTTATTCTTTACCACAGCAGAAATATGGGGAGATCTTTGTGTATAGTGGACAGGAGCAGGAGCTTTGAAATCAGGCCTTTTAAACACGCCAGGCTTAAGTTTACTCATCCAATGGGTCCGTCTCCCGGGAGGGCTGTGAGGACAAGGGGATGAAATGTACGTTCAGTGTTGAGCCCAGGGTTTGGCACATCACGTGCTCAATCAGCAGTAGCTCTTCCCTTCCCCCTCCTCCTTCTTTATTGGTTTCCTATTGAAGCTGTAACAAATGGCCACAAACAAATGTAGTCTCTCACAGTCCTGTAGTCAGAAGTCCAACATGGGTTTCACAGGGCTCAAACCAAAGTGTCAGCAGGGCTGGTTCCTCCCAGAGGCTCTAGGGCAGAATCCATTCTCTCACCTTTTCCAGCTTCTAGAGCTGCCCACCTTCCTTGGCTCATGGATGTTTCTCCGTCTTCAGCACCAGCAGCAGCAGTCGAGCCCTTCGCACCTCTCCAGCCCACTCTCCTGCCTCGGGCTTCCGTGTCTGAGAACCCTGTGGTTACACTGGCCCAGCTGGATGATCCAGGAAGATCTCCTTACCCCAGAGTCAGCTGATTAGCAATCTTAGTAATTCCCCTCTGCCATGCAGCCTAACATAGTCACATGTTTTGGGCAGTAGGACGTGGACATTGGTGGGGCACATTATTCTTCCTAGCCTGCTTTCTTCTTTGTGTTGCAGGTGGTGGTTGTTAAAATATTGGAATGCTTTATATTCTGATTTACTTGGTGCTCTACTCTGTCATTTTTATTTTTAGAGTGAACTAGTCTTAATAAAGGAATCTTCCAAAGTAGTTTTTCTGATGCCAAACTTCTGTTTTTTGCTCCAAAGCAACTATTTTAAGCACAGGAGACCAGAATAGAGATAATGGTCTATTATTTACCAGTAGCTATTAAGAGCAAAACAATAATGCACATTATCATTTTTTTCTCTCCTTGCAGGCTCGTGTCACTGGAAAATATGTTGTGCTTGGGAGCCAAGGCAAACAGCGGAGGATGGAAGAGCATTCAGCACCGAGGCATCTATTTCCACAAAGTGGTTCTGGATTAACTCCCATTAACTCTGCCGTCCGCCAAGTATTCAAAAGGACAAAACAAAATTTAAAATTAAAAAGCAAAACAGAACGCTATTGTAGAACTTGTAATACTCTGACACATGTTCCCTTCTTGGGGTGTTTGCATGCGTGTAATTATCAGCACGTTTGGCCGACGGAAGGGACGATTCTGCAACACGTCCAGAACACCAGGTGGAAGAGGATTTGAGGGCTCACCCAGGTATTAGGTTGGAACCGGTCCTGCCTTGATATTCATGCCCACTCTTTCCCTTCTCTATCCTTTCATGTCTCTTCAAAAGGACTTGAAAGGTGGTTCCCGGTGCAGAAAAGCTATTCGGGTCAGTGGGGGGAGGACGGGCTGATTAGCATTGAGCACCTCTCCGGGCCAGCACCCTTGCGCAGGGCACCCAGGGCTCTCCGGGCTTGCTCCGCGGCGGGGCAGCCCCTGTCCGGAGCCCCAAGGCGGTGCCGGCCCAGCGCCCGGAACCGGCCGGGCTGGGAGGTCCGTGGGAGAGAACCGGCTCAGGGGAAAAGGAAGGACAGGGACTAAGAGAAATGTGCAGAGATTCTGCTTAGCCAACAAGGCAATACGTACCCGGGCACAATGGCCTTTCCCCAGGCGCATGATGCCAGCCAGGGCTTTGCTGGGTGCAGGGGGAGGAGGGGAGGGACGCCGAGAGCAGAGGCGCGGACGCAATCGATGCCAGCCTTTGTGCAGCCTGACATTTGCGGGCCTGTTATCACCGGCTGCTGCTTTATCTAAATGTATCTCCTGTGCGGCTGCAGCCGAGGGGACGCGCGATGGCCAGGAAGAGAGGCTCGACAGCCCGAGGGGGCTCCTCCTGTCGTCTTGGGAAACAGCAGAACCGAAAACCCAACCCTAAACAACCACCCTCCACCCCTTGTCCCAAGCTTACAAAGCCCCTGCCGGGGCAACCCGGTCTGGAAGGAACAGGCAGGACAGGACGGGAAGCCTGGCATGTCTGCTTTAGAGGAGGTGACACCCTCACTCAGCCGCCCCCTCTCACACGGATGTCCCCTCTCCCACGGTGCTCTCCGCTCGCCTCCCCAGACCCCGGCCTGGCCCCCAGGAGGGCTAGCGCTGACCGCTTGGCCCCTGGCCCGGACCTTTCTAACCTTTTCCCAGGCCCGCACCTGCAGGCTTATCTACCTACTGCCGTGCCCAGCACCACGCAGATGCTCAACGCATCTTCCCCGTGGGTGAAATCGCTGTCTGGTGTTTACGCTGATCCTAGCGCCGGACAACGCCTCTGCAGACGCATCCCAGGCAGCGCAGCGCCAGACAAGGAGGCATCACCTACACCTGCCGGGATGGCTGTTACAGAAGAAGCAAAAGAAAACTTGTTGGCCAGGATGTGGAGAAACTGGGTCCCTTGTGCACTGTTGGTAAATGCAAAATGGTGCAGCCGCTGTGTAAAGGGGTGTGGAGTTTCCATATTGTTAAAAATAGAACTACCATATGATCCAGCAATCCCCCTTCTAGGTGTTTATACAAAAGAAGTTAAATCAGAATTATAGAGATATTAGCACTCCCGTGTTCATGGCAGCATTATTCACAACAGACAAGATGTGGAAACAACTTAAATGTCCATCAACAGATGAATGGACAAATAAATTGTATAAACGTGTGCACACACACACACAGGAATATTCTTCAGCCAGAAAAATGAAGGAAATCCTGCAATATGCAACAACATGGATGAACCTTGAGGACATTATGCTAAGTGAAAGAAGCCAGTCACAAAAAGACAAATCCTACATGATTCTACTTATTTGAGGGATCTAAAATACTCAAATTCATAGAATCAAAGAGTGGCATGGTGGTTGCCAGGGGCTGCAGGATTGGGGATGGGAAATTACTAATCAACAGGCATAAAATTTCAGTCAATCAAGGTGAATAAGGTCTAGAGATCTACTGTACAACATTGAGGGGACATCCCGTGAGTGTTCTTACCATAATAAAATAAATAAGTAAAATGGTGAGGGCTCTTGCACTAGGTGATCACTGTTTCAAACTTCCCATTACCATTTAGCATTGTAACCCAGGGCGGTGCTAGGACTCAACTTTCCCATCTGTTAAGTGGTAACAATGCCCATAGGTTCAGGCAGTTGTGAGAATTAAATGAATCCTCAATTTGACTGGTGCCTGACACATAGTAGTTTTGTAAGTGGTTAAGGTATCATTATCTAATCCATTTTCTTAGGAAGGGCTATATTAAAACACTTTTAAGCATGTGGTTGGATGTCTGCTTATCATTTGGATATTTCGAGGAAAAGAAGTTCTTCCAACACCATATGTCGATGAACTAATGCATGGCTAAAGTGATGAATTTGCATGCTGGTCTATTTTTATGTTCCCTGTCCTCTCCTGGCCCCACATTTGGATGCATCCCTCCCCACATTTAAAATATGTTTCCTCTATCATCAATCTATAAGTGCTTAAATTGTGTAGGCTGTTAAAAAAGAAAAATAAATAGAAGATTGAAGAAGTTACATATATTATAGAAAATCTCTGCATGGAGTCCTTCAGGTAAATGGAGGAGGCTGAGGGTTTACACATGAGACGTCTTGTAGGTGACAGCCCTTAATCTGCAAAGGCTCTTCTCTTCTGAGTTGTCCACGGCTTCTTTTTTAGAGACAGATTAAAGTTACTTTTGCTGCTTGAAAGTATTGGGGATCTGCATAGAAATGTCAACTCAGAGCTCTGTATAGATTTACACTTGCTTAGAGGTAATGAATCCATTAAGAGAGACATTACTGGTGAAATTAACCAATTTTCCCTAATGTGAATTTTTGCCATGGTGTTGTCTCAGAAAAGCATCATTTAACCCCCCCAAAATAGTTTTAGAAGCCCATAGACAGAGTGATATTCATCATCTCTATTATCTATTTAGCTACAGAAGATTCTTTGCCAAATATGATAATTAATTAGCTCTGTACTTCCAACTCGGGGATGATTGTCTCTCATTAGAGGCTGAAGTGGCCCCTGTGTGTGGTTGCTCAGTTGGCTCAGTTGCATCTTGCTTTGGGAGGTTATATAAAGAAAAAAAATCAGGATAATTATAAACAAGGAGAAAAACAAAACTGTCAGATGCTTGTCATGTGATTTTATATGGTTGGTGTTTCTTTTCTTGAAGCTTAGTAAATAGAAGGCCTGAGAAGTGGGCTATTATTGAAATAAGAAAATAATACCCTTATGATCGATATCACTGACACTATCCTGAATGCAGGAGAAAAATAAAAACCAAGCCCTTTAAAATATATTTGGCATTTTAAAATGTATTGCTGCACTTTGCTCTTCAGTGATTTAGTTTTTCGACTTGATTGTTGGATCTGATTTAGTTTGGAGCTGCTGTCTGTATCATTTTGTTGTTGTTAATGCTATGCCAGGGACAAGTGAAGCATAAAAGGCCATCTTTGTTTTTAGGGCAGTAGTGATTTCTGTGTCCTTAAGGTTAAAGAAAAACACGGGTATTCTTATTTTGTTTGCCAGAGCATGCAAAAGAATAAAATAAGCAAGTAGTAAAAGCATAATTGTATGGGTGTGTTTTTTAAAGAGACAGATGAACTGCGCTGACCCTTTTTCCCGCCTTCTCTATTGGTGTTTGGTCACCTCTGCAGAAAATGCACATCCTGCCAGCTCGGGCCTGCCTGAGTCCCCCACAGGGTGCCCTGAGTCTCTTTCCTCCCTGCTACTCTGTCCAACCATGCTCCGACACCCGACCAGACATGCCCGTGTAGCGCATCACCTTCGGGAGAATTTGTGTCTGCGAAGCCAAGTGACATTAGGAAGTCAACTCCTTCCAAGAGCATGTTTACATCAACACAGGCGTCATTGCAGCTGAGATCTTTATGGTGTTTGGGGTGTCGGGGAGCCCGGACAGGTTACCCAGGGTCCGTGGCCCTCTGCTCCCAATGCCTTTCCCCTCCGCCCGCACTGACATCCACATTTGTCCCAGACCCTGTCGTAATGCTGTAACATAATTCATTAGGACAGCCTTAATGAGCTGATAATTAGTCTGGTGGGAGGAGGTAAAGAGGGAGGGGGCGGAAATGCCAGACTCTGAGAAAGCTGAGCAGGCTGGGCGTCTCAGAGAACCCTAGAGAGCTTTTTGTCAACAAAATGGATCACGCTTGCAGGCAGTAAAACTTTCAAATGACCTTCATGTCAAAATATTAGGCTGCTATTTTTTGCTGGATGGTGGTTTCATAAACATAAAAAGCACACATATCATTCAGACTACAGCAAAATTCGTCTCAAATATGTGGAGCTCTCTTTTTTTAGAAAGACTAATGTAGCCTCCATGTAGTGGAGAAAATGACATAATATCCCAGTCTTTCACTTCAGCTGAAATAGATATTTACGGCAGGCTTGTGTGTGCTCGTCAGCCCTTTTTTTTTTTTTTTTTTTTAAAGGAAACACCAAAGTATATACAACGATATATAAATAGGTATAAGAAAGAGAAAGATATAAATCCTACAGAAATTTTGCTTATTTTCATTCAGGAAAATTGTCCACCGAGTTTTGCAATTTACAGAAAAGGCAACGTTGTTAATATTATACTCACAGTCAGAAAATAGCGTCATGATGAACTGCTGAGAGTAACTCTTCTTAATGGGAGGAAAAATAATCATCGGAACTACGGACAATAGATATCTTTTCTTTGCTGAAATAATTTCTTTTCAAGGTTAAACTTCAGGAAGGCAGATAGATGTTTGAATTTGCACTGTCTAAAGGACAGGAAATGTAAATAAATGTGTTCCAAAGAATTTGTAGTTTCTCTTCTGCTTGAGTTTTGGGGCACTCCCTTATCTTGGGTACACCAGGCTGAATGGATAACAGAGGACTGATAAGACATTCTGATTCATAAAATCAGGTCTACGCAGCAAATCCGAGGATAAGTAAACAGTTTGGGGAACTGAGAAACAATGTTGCTTGGAGGGAGACAGAAAATCCAATAACTAATAAAGATTAAAATAGTAATTATATGTCATTTTGTAATAGTGCTGTGGTCACCAGTCAATAAAGATAATGTACATTAAAAGTGCTTTGCCAAGAAAAAAGCATTATACAAATGTGTTTTATTGCTGCTTTTAGAATTAAGAGGCGATTACTTAGCTTGGGTTTTGGCCACACCAATGAGAATGGGCCCTGCCTCTTTGGTTAACCTTTGACATCTCTGGATCAAATAAAATTCCTCTCTCCCCTTAAGATTGGAATTAACCAAATGTACTGCTAAGTATTAGGTTATTAAGTATGAAATGTCCAATTTTCTTAAGTACTAAGTTTGACAGTTGATATCTCTGACATTTCACTTTGACACTTCTTGTTTTATTTTTACTGTGAAGGTACAACCTCAGTCTTTCAAATGCATGTGTTGGTTTGTGGTTATTTTTCAAATTTTTTTAGAGCAATTTTTGTGAAACCATGGATAAGTCAAAAATTCATGTTATTTTTGAATATGAGTTCTGTCGTGGAACCAATGCAGGGTAGACAGCTCAAAATATCAAAAAAGTGTTTGGGAAGGATGTGGCTAATGAACACACAGTGCATTGATGGTTTGAGAAGGTCTGTTCTGGTGATTTTAATCTTTAAAATGAGCCATGTGGGTGACATAAGATCAAGGTGGATGGATAATGAGCTGAAAGCTATAGTGGAAGCGAATTCATCTCAACCTACATCTGAATTAGCAGCAAGGTTTGATATGACTATTCTAACAATATTGGACCATTTGAAACAAATGGGCAAGGTAAAGAAGCTGGATAGATGGCTTCTGCATGAATTAAATGAGCTTCAGAAGAGAAATTGTCTGGAAGCTTGCTTTTCTTTCCTATCACGACATAAAGGTGAACCATTTCTACACCGTACTGTTACATGTGATGAAAAATGGATTCTTTTTGACAATTTCAAGCATTTGGCACAATGGTTGGATAAAGATGAAGTGCCAGAAACACAGTCCAAAAGCGAATATTCATCAAAAAAAGCTAATGGTATCTATTTGGTGGTCCAGCGCTGGTATCATCCACTAGTGGCTTCATGAAACCTGGTCAGTGCATTACAGAGGCTGTCTACTGCAACCAATTGGATGAAATGAAGAGGATGTTTGTGATTAAGCAGCTGAGACTGGTCAATAGAGACAGGCCAATCCTCTTACAAGACAACACTTGACCACACAACACTGCTCAAACTACAGAGGCTGGACTTGGAAACTCCCTGTCATCCACTGTATTCACCAGACCTTGCACCAACTGACTACCACTTCTTCCAGGCTTTGGATGACTTCTTGCAAGGAAAAATATTCAATTCTCAACAAGCTGTGGAAAACGCCTTTTACGATTTCATCACCACTCGCTCTCCAGGCTTCTTCACTGCTGGCATAAACAAGCTACCATTAAAATGGCAAAACTCTGTCAGTAGTGCAGGCACATACTTTGATGAATTGAACTGCTTCTTGTTTGAGATATAATAAACTACACTTTTGATTTGAAATTGAACATTTCATATTTAATGACCTAATAAATCATGTTCCACAGTCTTAAGATCAACCTACTTTCCCTGTCCAGTGCTTCTCAAACTTTGATGTGCATAGGAGTCACCAGCAGACAGGATCCAATTTTGTGCATCTGGGTGGGGCCTGAGAGTCTGCATTTCCAACAAGCTCTCCAGCGATGCCCTGTCTGCTAGCCCACAACCCCTTGGCATTTGGTCACCTTGGAGGTTTCATTTCACAAGACCAGTTCCTAAGACACTGCTTTCTTTCTAGCCCCTGGCTGCAGTTTGGGTGCAGAGCAGCCAGTAAGTGGAAGGGAGTTTGGCTGGGAGTTCACAGCGCCCCATTATGAATCAACTTGAGCAGAGATTATTCAAGATGACCTATCAGTTTTGCTTTCTGAAAATTTTAATACAGTCCTATCTTACTTATTGTCTATCTACTTTTAGGTTTTGAACAACGGAGGTTTGTTTCTTTGATGTACATGATAAAGCTCTTTAAAATGGAACATGATTCAGTTTCTAATAATAGAAGTGAATACACAGTGAGTATCTGAGTTGTGGGTCGGGCCAGGGCTGGCGGATGGGGACATCTTCCAGATGCATTGGAGGGACTCAGTCTACAACTGGGGCTTCTGGTGGAAAGATGTGCTCCTCAAAAAGGGCCATTAAGATCAGTGATCTTGACAGATATTTAACAAGTTGGGAACTATTAATAGCCCAGACTTAGAGAACATTGTTCATTGGTTGAATTATTTTATCAGAAAAACCGTTTCACACCTGAGCAAGACCATATGCTTCTCCAGTGCATCACCATACCACACATCTTTGGGTTGTTGCAACTGTGTGTTTCCAGCATCCACTGTAATCAATTTTTAGAGCACAGGGCAGCCTTGGCAGCTTCAGATGCCTTGAAGCCACTGTCAGACTAGCTCTCAGGGAAAAAACAAAGAGTCCGTGTGCCCAGGTATATAGGTTCATTCCCTGGGGCACCAGCTTACATCAGTCATGGTCTTTTGTACCTGGCCTTTTCTGCAGCCCTCTCTTGCACAACTTATATCCTCTGCTGATGAACAGAACCACCTTATAAAGCGAAGTTATCCTCTGTGGCTAAATATTCAGCCAAACTATTTCAAGCTCCTCCAAGTATTTTAGAAGGATCCATTTACTTAAAAACAATAGAATTGCCAACAACATGTCATTTAAATCTATTCACTGAAGGAGTTCACTACAAGAATCTGAGTCATCAACATTAGTATCCTTGAAATATATACATCTGAAAACACATTTGCATATCTCAAAATATGAAATGCAGATTTCCCCCGATTCAGACTTGCTATCTTTAATTAGTCTGTATTTATCTCTATTTCCCTCCATGTTGGTTACTTTTTATCCAGAGCTAACTGTTCATGCATTCTGCTGTTTAGGTAGTACTCTGTCCAAACGAGGCAACTGTTGTCAGGAGAATTAAGTCTAGATCTAAAAAAACACCAGGAAGTGGGAAGAGGTTAGCATTTAAGTCTAACAAACTCAAGAGCAAACTGAAAATTTTAAAGGCATACATTTCCCTCCGAGCTATTCTGTTTAATACCCAGGGTGACAACCTGTTCTGGGTAGTTCAGAAGGATAGTTTTAGCACTAAAAGTCCAATGTCCAGGAAACCTGTCAGTCCTGGGCCAACTAGAATGGTTGGTCACTCCCCAAATATTTGTGTTCATGGATGTCACTCACAACAAAAATAATACCCTGGGGAGCGTGGTGGGGCTGGCAGGACTTTATTAATGAAACCCAACGTCACAGTGAGGGTTCCAGGATGACGCCTGGAAGGGACCAACCACATATTAGCCAAATCCTTCCCCGTCTTGTTTATGAGATTGTTGCATCTAGATCCGCAGTGGACCACCTTTCAAAGGATCCAACCACGCTACTGTTTGCCAGGAGAAAGGGGATGTAAATATGCCAGCCCGGCATAGGATTGGTGAAGAGCATACTAGCTTATGAGGACTGAGCCTAAACACTGGCTCATGTGCTGTTGTTGTCTCATATATTGGATCATCAATCTGTATTCTCGACTTATCAATAATCATAGGCCTGTCCATGGTGGCCCAATCATAATCGGATCATTTCTAGCCCAGAACCTAGTTTTCTGTTTATTTAAATTTATAGAAACTTTGCTTCTCAGGGAATAAGGCCAAGTGAGGAAGAGTCTGAAAATACGAGCACATATGATCAGGAACTTCTCTCCCTACTGCCTGGGTAGAATTGTCTAAAATTTTGTTTTAATGAGGTCAGAGACTGGTTCTAACAAAATCCTTCTGTGCAATTCTTACTACACAAATTCTTCTCTCCAGCAGAGAAAGTCAAACAACAAGAAAAAATCCAAGCAGTTCTGATCATTCTTCCTTTGCAATCATGTCTATTTACTCCTGTCCTCTTTAGCCAATTGCGGCCCCCCCCCCCCCCCCCCCGCCCGTTATTGTGCCTCTGGGCGCCTTCAAGTATCACCTAAAAGGACTTCTAGTACCCAGGATTTCTTACTCCCTCCCTAAATCCTTTTGGATTTATCCTATGTAGTCTTTCCACATCTGATTTCTTAAACGATCACTTTGATCAGATTCTACCACTGATCAAACATGTTCTCTGCTTCCCTCCCCGTTAAAGTTCCAACCCCTTAGTTTAGTTAAGTGACTTTTGTAAGGAATAGCGAATAGCGAATACCCTGATGGATCAGTCAGTGAGTTCTTTGGTTTTGTGCTAACGTCAGCAGATAGCTTGAGCAGTAAAGGGAACGCGCTGATCCTCTGGGCAGGGGATAAGGCTGAGTCATTCATGGATGGAAGGAGGAGCCCCACAGCCTCAGTAACCAGAGGCAGGTCCTGGTGCAGAAGCGCCCACCTCTGCCGAGATCCTCTTGGCTTCAGTCTGCAAGGGGGCTCTCTCCATCATGGCCCGGAGTCACATTCTCCAAGTTTAGCAAACCCAATGGAAAGTGAAAAAAATGTCACCTGTGTATTCACATATGAAGCCCAGGCAAAGGCTCTGGCTCTGCTGGGGACATACATCCACCTCTTGGTGGCGCAGTGTAGGGCAACGGGGAACAGAGAATCAAGACTAGCCAGGCCTCAGTCACACTCTCATTCCCGTGGCCTCCCTTCAGCTGTGAGCGACGGCACTCCCCAATGAGATAGAATAAAACAGGGCTGGCTTCCCACAGGGAGAATTTCAGGACAGCCCAAAGCAGCATACCCCAGCACCACCACCTAGACCTCAAAGTCAGGGGACTGCAGGGAGCTATTCAACTCTGCAGCGTAGAACTTACACCCCCGTAAGTGGACATTTGAGTCTGAGTCATACCATTTATTTGTCTATGTTATTCTAATAAGTTAAACAGGTAACTGAGATGTGCTCCCATTGGTCTGAAATGTATTGATCCAGTTTCATAACAAGTGACTAATTTTTAAATGTTCCACCATTTCATGACCCCTGGGAAGAGGGATGGCTGGAATTACTTCTTTTTAACCAAGCAGTTTAACCATTTCTTCTCAAGTCCTAGTTGCATATTTTCAGCTGCACAGCTGACCCTCTGAACCTGCTCTGCAGGGCTCTGGCATAGAGAGCAGCTCTGTTTTGAGTCCTCAGAGGGGCTGTGCTGACTGTGGGATGCTAAGGCGCATGTGGAGAGATGGCCCCTCTGACTGCTTAGCTGGAGACAAACACTCGGACTTCGGCAGCGATGGAGGGGGCCAGGTGCACAGGGGCCCATCCTGTCCCCGAGAAGCAGCCTCCTTCGAAGTCTCCAGGACACATTCACCAGATGTGAAGATGTGACAAATCCAGTTTGGTCACTAAAGAAATTGTGGCACTGTGTTCTTTCTACTCACCCTTAATTTCATTGAAATGGAAGCGTTTTCTACTGTTTGCCTGGCTCTTCGCACTCACTGTTGCGAATCCTCCCAAGTCCCCGTCCCTAGTGGCAGGTCAGGCTGTGAAGCCAGGCTGTCCCTCAGCACCCACAGCCGGAGAGGGCGCGAGGCTCCCCGCACTGCTGTCCGGCCTCCCCAGCCCACCAGGGGCCCAGGAGATCCTGCCTGCAGGGCTCTGAACACATTAGGGAAACGCTTTAGGCCTCAGTTTCCCGTCTGTTGAACGGGGCTGGCTACACCCTGGCTTGGGTTGTCACAGCGAGCCCGTGCAGTCAGCCCGCGATGGCCACGTGGGCAGCGTTTCATGCCTTCCTGTGTCTCCAGCCCACACCAGGTGAGGGCTCTTTGTCAGCAAGAAAATGGATTTTTTATTTCCTCTTGCTACTATGGCCTACCTGGTCCTAGAGGTAATGAGAGCTTTTAAAATGACCTGAAGTTTCTCCGCAAAGGGCAAACTGAGGAAAAGGGTCCCCAAGCTACACACAGGGACAATTAGGCACTCACGCTGAGGAGGTGGCATCCTCACGCCATCCCCCTGAACAGCCTGGGCCAATTCCGCCGTTACCTCCCGTCTTTCCCTTATTTCAGTTCCTGACAAAGTAACTTTTCACTGAATGGCTAAGAGTATCGTTCTATCACCATTTCCTTCTAAGCCTTTTTTGAATTCCACTTATGGTAACTTTATCCTGGTTTCTGCCAGGGAATTTTCCAGGGTTTTTCCTCCTTTTTCTGTTGTCCGCCGTCTTCTTTCTCCTCCTCTGCCTCGCCCCTCTCTTCACCCTCCCCTCCCTCCCTCTCCAAGGGCCAGGAGGAGCGTTCTGTGCAATGTGGGTTTTCAGTAATGCCTGCTAGCTGGTCTCATTTGTTCCAGCCTTTTTTCGTATTGTTGTCCCACATGCTCAAGTAGAAAACACCCTACATTTAAATAATATCGACTTTTTGAGCTGAGAGGCTCACGCCATTATGAACTGATTTCACTTGATCAGAGGGTCAGGATGCTGAGACTGTGTAGGTGGAGAATGCCCCTCACCTCCCTGTGTGGAAAAGGACACAGCAACCCATCAGATTAAGGAAAAGGGGAAAAGGCCGTGTGTGCAGATACTGGGTTTTCACAGGGTCTTTTGGTCTTGAGTCCATCCTCCTCTTCTTAGGTCTTGCTTTATGTATCAAACAGGCTATTAAGGACTTCCTCTAAAATAAGAACTAAGATGGTAAGAAAAGTAGGTATTTTAATGAGCTGTGAGGACGGTCCTTTCGTGGACTGCCTAACTGAGGAGGCTGTAATTTCTGTTGTGACGAGTCTCTCATTTTCTGTTTGTTTACCCCCCTCCCATACAAATTTATACATTTCAAGATTCCGCCCAAAACCTGTGTTCTCCAGCAAGCTGTCTAAGTCACATGGCATGAGAAAACCAGAGATTAAGTCGGGATGAAGTTCATCTGACAATTTATTCAGGTATTGAGGTTCTTTTTCATATAGCTCTGTTAAGAAAGTTTTCTGCATTCTATTTGAGATATTTCTGCTTTGGGACTTCTATATAACTTGTTCCCCTTTTCTGGGGGGAGGGCACAGAAAAGTACACATCTGCCCCCACTGAGTTTGATCCCATAAATGATCCCTCAGAGCAAACCCACAGCGGATTTCTGCTGCCCTGGGTCAGGTGGCATTGCGGCACAGGAAGGCACTGAGTTCTTGCAGGCTGTTTTCAACTCGTGATGCGGTATGGAAATGGCTCTCGTTTCTGTTAATTCCAGATAAAGGTTTATGGAATGGTTACAAACCCTTGGAAGTGTGTGCTTTTAATGGAGATGTCTAAATCTTAATTATTGCAGTCCAAGAGGTTCTTAAAGAAATCTTATAGGGTGGGAGTGAGGTGAGAAGACAGCATCAGGGTACATAGGAAGTCACTTTATCTGAGACCGTATTAGAAATAAGGTAGCTGAAATGCAGGAATCTGACTGGATGCACAACATAAATTACGTCATAAATGGAAGTTGTAGTTTTGAAACACTGAAAGGCATAAGTGAATTAATCTCCTGGTTTGAGCTCCATGGGCTGCATCTTATTCTCAGTGGGGCTATACACTTAGTGCTGAATAAGACAAAAACGTAGAGAAGCCTTCTTGGTCGGCAGTGTTAAAATTAAATGAAGATTGCTTTTGTACCCCATAGACATGGAAAGAGGAGTCTCTGAGCAGTTACTTTCATGTACAAAACTGGGATGATGTAATTTTATAAATTCTCAGAGTTTTCAAGTCCTTAAGAGGTGTCAAAGGCAGCATTATTTTGCACGGATGCATTATTCATGGCTAGAATTTTTAATTTTATGTTTTATTTTATGTTTAATTTTGTTTTATGTTATAAAAAGCTGCTGGAGATCTCAGATTCCATAATTTTGCTAAAGGTTGATCCTCTTTCCTTGGATTTGGGAGGTGAGCGGGGCCGGAGGTGCTCGATGACCAGACCTCACAGTGGTGGATGCCGAAGGCCCCGTCTCACAGCCTGGGGCTTGAGCTCCCCGCTCTGTTCCTGTGGCTGTAGCTGCCGAGCTCTGCACTGAAAAGAGACCCACTGACGTTCAGAACAAGCTTGCAAAAATCTTAAATCTGGTTTAATAAAAGTTTCCATTTGGCGTATTAGGGAGGTTGCAGAGAATTTGTTTTGCCACCATGTTTTATTTCCTTACCACGTACAGTTACAGAAACTTTTTTCCCCCACAGTTAAGCAGTTGTTCCCTCCTGGTCTCTGTGTATGTGGTCACGTAAACGCTAGCTGTGGAAGTCTCTTCCTTGAGACGGGGAGCTTGACACAGGGCTGTGAGCTCTCAACTCCTTGCTTGAATTGTGTTTTATGCTGTTAAAAGTTAGTGAGGTTCAAAGGCACCGTGATTAAAGACTTTTGTATGCATTATTGTCATGAACTTCCTCTACTAGAAAGTGAATAGAAATTCCCCTACAAGGAAATGAATAGAAATTAAAGTTTTTTCCCATTGTGATAACATTTATCTAAAGGTAAATAGAGATTAACAATCTGTAAATTCTATCTTAAAACTAAAGAAAACCAATTTTTAAACCATTTTTGAGGTATGATTGACATGTGAAAAGCTGTCCATATTTAATGTCTGCATCTCCACCTCAGTGGGTCTGAGGATGAAAACACACCAGCATCAAGGCCATAAACATATCCATCACCTCCAAAATTTCCCTCTTGCTCCCTCTGTTATAATTATTGTTTTCTGGGGTTTTTTTTGTTGTAAGACTACTTAACATACAATCTACCCTCTTATCAAATTTTAGGTACACCGGACAGTATTATTAGCTATAGTCGCTATGCTGTATACTAGATCTTATTTATCTTGCATATTTGAAACTTTGTACCCTTTGACCATCGACTCTCCATGTTCCCCTTCCCCAAAGCTCCTGGCAACCACCCTCCTACGCGCCACTTCTATGAGTTTGACTATTTTAGATTCCACATGTAAGTGAGATCATACAGCACTTGTCTTTCTATGTCTGGCTTATTTCACTTAACATAATGCCACAAGGTCCATCCATGTCCTAGCAAACAGTAGGGTTTCCTTCTTTTCTAAGGTTGAGTAATATTTCATTTTATGTATATACCACATTGTCTTTATCCATTCTTAATCGACAGACATTCGGGTTGTTTCCGTGTCTTGGCTATTGCGATTAACACTGCAGTGAACACGGGAGTGCTGATATCTCTTAGAGATAGTGATTTTATTTCCTTTGGACATACACTCAGAAGTGAAATTGCTGGATCATACGGTAGTTCTATTTTTAAGTTTTTAAGGAGACTCCATGTTGTTTTCCATAATGGCTGTTCCAACTTACATTCTCATTCACAGGGTACAAGGGTTCCCTCTTCTCCACATCGTTGGGCACACTTGTTACCTTTTGTTTTTAAAATAACCATTTCAATAGCTTTGAGGTGATATCTCATTGTGGTTTTCATTTGCATTTTACTCATGCACCTTTTTCATACACATTTTGGCTATTTGTGTATTCTTTAGAAAAATGCCTATTTGGGTCCTGTGCCCATTTTTTAATTGGGTTATTTGGTTTTGTGCTATTCACTAGTGTGGTGTGAGCTACTTATATATTTTGGATATATTAACCCTTCTCAGATATGTGGTTTTCAAATATTTCCTCCCATTCTGTAGGCTGCCTTTTCATTTAACTGATTTTTGTGGGGTTTTTTTTTTTTTGTGTGTGTGTGTGTGTGAAGAAAAGTTTTAGTTTGAAGTGGTCCCATTTGTTTTTTTTTGCTTTTGTTTTCTGTGCTTTTGGTATCATATTCAAAAAAATCATTGCTAAAACCAATGCCAAAGACCTTTTCCTCTGTTTTTTTCTAGGAGTTTTATTAAATACAGTGTTAGCCCTTAGGTTAAAGACTTTAATCCATTTTGAGTTGATCTTTGTATATTATGTAAGATAAGGGTCCAGTTTTATCCTTTTGCATCTGGACATCCAGTTTTCCCAATATCATTTATTAAAAAGACCATCCTTTGCACATTGTACATTTTTGGCACTCTTGTTAAAAATTAGGGGCTATATATGCATGAATTTATTTCTGAGCTCTTGATTCTGTTCCATTGGTCTATGTGTCCATTTTTATGCTAGTGTCATAGTGTTTTGATTACCTTGTAATATAATTTGAAATCAGGAAGTATGATTTCAAATTATGCTTAATATAATAAACTTTCTTCTTCTTAAGATTGCTTTGGCTAATTTGGAATCTTTTGTGGTTCCACATAAATTTTAGAATTGTGTTTTCTGTTTCTGTTAAAAATGCCATTGGCATTTTGATAGGAATTGCATTTTATTACTTTGGATCACTTTGGATGATATGGATATTTTAACAATATTAATTCTTTAAATGCATGCACATGAAATCTCTTTTCATTTATTTGCATCTACTTTAATTTCTTTCATTAATGTGCTATAGTTTTCATAGTTCAGATCTTTCATCTCCTTGGTTAAATTTATTCCTAAGTATTTTATTCTTTTTGATGCTATTTTTAATGGAATTATTTTATTAATATCTTTTTTGATAGTTCATTGTTCATGTATAGAAATGCAACTGATTTTTATATGTGTATTTTGTATCCTGTGACTTTACTGAATTAATTTATTGGTTCTAACAGGTTTTTTTTTTTGGTGGAATCTTTAAATTTTCTGCATTCAAAATCATGCCATCCACAGACAGAAACACTTTTACTTCTTCTTTTCTGATTTGGATGTCTTTCATTTCCTTTTATTGCTCAATCGCTCTGGTTAGGACCTCCAGTATCATGGTGAATACGAGTGGTAGAAGTAGGCATCTTTGTCTTGTTCCAGTTCTTAGAAGAAAGGTTTTCATCTTTTCCCTATTCAGTGTGGTGCTGGCTGTGGGTTTTTCATATGTGGCCGTTATTATGTTGAGGTACTTTCCTTCTATGCCCAATTTGTTGAGAGTTTTTGTCATGAAAGTATGTTGAATTTTATAAGATACTTTTTATGCATCTATTGAGATGATTATATGATTTTTATTCCTGATTCTATTAATGTGTTGTATCACATTTATTGATTTGTATATGTTGACCCACTCTTGCATTACTGGGATAAATCCTACTTGATCATGGTGAATGATTTTTTTAATGTGCTGCTGAATTCTGTTTGCTAGCAGTAGCAAATACAAATAAAATTGAGGATTTTTGCATCTGTGTTTGTCAGGGATATTAGTCTTGTCTTTTCTTGTAGTGTCCTTGTCTGCCTTTTGTATCAGGGTAATGCTGGCCTCATAGAATTAGTTTGGAAGCCTTCTCTCTTCTTCAATTTTTTTCAAGAGTTTGAGAAGGGCTGGTGTTAATTCTTCCTTAAATATCCGGTAGAATTTACCAGTGAAACCATCTGTTCCCAGACTCTGCTTTGTTCGGAGATTTTTGATTACTGATTCAATCTCCTTACTGGTTATTGGTTTCTATTTCTTCATGACTCAGTCTTAGCAAGTTATATATTTCCAGGAATTTATCCATTTGTTCAGTTATCCTCTTTGTTGGTGTAAAATTGTTTATAGTAGTCTTCTATGATCATTTTTATTCCTATGGTATCAGTCGTAATGTTTCCTCTTTCATTTCTGATTTTATGTATTTGATTCTTCTCTCTTTTTTCTTAGTCTGGCTAAAGTTTTGTCAATTTTATCTTCTCAAAACAACTCTTTGTTTTGTTGATCTTTTTTATTGTCTTTATCGTCTTTATTTATTTATGCTCTTATATTTATTATTTTATTTCTTCTACTAACTTTGATCTTAGTTTGGCCTTCTCTTTCTAGTTCCTTGAAGTATAAAATTAGGTTATTTGAGATCTTTATTTTTTTTTTAAATGTAGGCATTTATTGCTATGAACTTCCTCTTAGAACTGCCTTTGTTGCATCCTGTAAGTTTTGGTATTTTATGTTTTCATTTTTCTTTGTTTCAAGATATTTTTGATTTCCCCTTTGATTTCTTCTTTGACTCATTGATTGTTCAGAAGAGTATTGCTTAATCCCCACATATTTATGAGTTTTAAAATTTTTTTCCTGATATTGACTTCTACTTTCATACCAGTGTGGCCATAAAAGGTGTCTGATATGATTTCAATACTCTTAAATTGGTTAAGACTTGTTTTGTGGATTAAAATATGATCTATTCTAGATGATGCTCCATGTGCATTTGAGAAGAATGTGTATTCTGTGGCTGTTGGATGGAATGTTTTGTACATGTTTCTTAGGTCCATTTGGTCTATAGTGTTGTTCAAGTCACTGTTTCCTTACTGGAAGCAAACTGTTTCCTGATTGGTTTGTTGTCTGGATGCTCTAGTCATTGTTGAGAGCTAGTACTGAAGTCCCCTACTGCTATTGTAAAGTTATCTATTCTCCCTTCAGTCACATTAGTCTTTGCTTTACACATTTAGGTGCTCCAATGTTGGGTGCATATATATTATATTTACAATTGTTATATCATCTTGTTGAATTGACCCTTTATTATTGTATTATGACCTTCTTTGTCTTTTGTGACAGTTTTTGACTTAAAGTCTATTTTGTCTGATACAAGCGTAGCTATCCATGCTCTCTATGGTTACCATTTGCAGGGAATACTTTTTCCATCCTTTCACTTTGAGCCTGTGTGTGTCCTTAAATCTAAAGTGAGTCTTTTATAGGCAGCACATAGTTGGATCTTGTTTTTTTTTAATCCATTTAGTCTCTTATGGTTTTTGATTGGAGAGTTTAATCTTTAATTCATTTGCATTTAAAGTAATATCAATAAATAGGTAAGGACCTGCTAGTGTAATTTTGTTAATCATTTTCTGGTTGTTTTGTAAATCCTTTGTTTCTTTCTCTCTTCTTGTGTGATTTGATTTTTGTGTGTGTGTCCCCCCTAAAATCATATGTTGAAGCCCTGATCCCCTGTGTGATGATACTTGGAGATAGGGCCTTTGGGAAGTAATTAGATTTAGATGAGCTCACGAGGACGAGTCCCTCATCGTGAGATTAACGTCCTTATAAGAAGAGGAAGACAAACCAGAGCTGTTTCTCTCTCTGCCATGTGAGGACACAGCAAGAAGGCAGCTTTCTACAAGCCATGACAAGAGCCCTCACCAGAATCCACACACGCTGGCAACCTCACCACAGAACGGGTGGCCTAAACAGCAGAAGTTCATTTTCTCACAGTTCTGGAGGCTAGAAGTCCAAGACCAAGGTGTCGTCAGGGTTGATTTCTGGCCATGCCTCCATTCTTGCCTAATAGATGACCACTTTCTTAATATGCTCTCATAGGGCCACTTCTCTGTGTGTGTGCAGAGAGAGAGATCTTTGGTGTCTCTTCCTCTTCTTATAAGAACACTAGTCCTATCAGATTATGGCCCCACCCTTGTGACCTCATTTAACCTTAATTACCTCCCCAAAGAGCCTATCTCCAAATATAATAATATTTGGTGTTGGGGCGAATTTTGGGAAGACACAATTCAGTTGAGAACAAGAGTAGTAAAATATTTAACTAATAGGATTGATGTGATGTTTAAATGAGTTAATACAAAGGAAATGCTTTGAACAGTGCCTTGCAGAGGATAACTGCTTAATAGTTGTTAGCTGTTTTTATTATTAGAAAATCATGACTTCATAAAAAAATCCCATGCATCTTAAGATAGTGCCCAAACTTTGGAAAGAGGTGGATAATTTCATGTGGTTTTCCTCAGAGCTGTCTTGGCAGACGAAGGTGTAGTTTAGCTCCTCATCTCCTGCAGCCTGAGCCTCCACACCCCGGGGCCCTCAGGGAAGTGGGGACAGCAGAGCTGCTCCATGCCTTGACAGCTGAGTGAGCAACTCTCTGGCTGTCAGCCTTCACTCTTCTGAGCAAGTGGGTCTGCAGAACAGGGTTAGGAGGTGACTTCAATGTGTGGCTTATCCCAGTTTAAATCTATTACTTCAATTTTACCAGAAGGCTGATCTAAGAGGACTGGGAGTAAAAAAATTCAAGCACCAGGTTAGGGGAAGAAGCTGGGTTCCATGAATCTCCGTGGCCTTGGTATCCATCCCAATGCCTAGGAAAGCACAGAGAGTGTCCAATAAGTGTTTGTTGAATGAATGAATGAGTGAATGAATAGTGGTTAAATGGCTTCTTTTAAAGGTCTTGTGGTATATTAAAGATTGTCGGCTGCTGCTTTTCTGCTAGAAAGGAATAGAAAGAAACTAAAGAAAGGGAGGCAGAGAGACAAGAAAAAAAGAAAGAGCAAGAAAAGACAGGAAGGGAAAAATGAAGGAAGGAAGAAAAGGAGGAAGGAAGGAGTGGAGGGAGGGAGGGAGGGAGGACAGGCACGGCACATCTGCCTGGGAAGACAGAACCGTTCATCGCCACTCTGGAACCTGGCTGTCATGGGCTTACACCTGCCTCACTTATCACGTATGTCACCAAATTAATTATTTCCAACTTTGACACCTGCTCTTGTATGCCCCCTGGGCTGTGCTGAGACCGGCTCCACCCAGATCTTTTTGACAAGGAGGAATGACTGACTACAATTACAGGTGCGAGAATATGCAATGTAGAAAATTAATTAGCCAAGGCAGGAAAAAATAGATGGAGAAGGAAAAGCTTTGTGTTTCCATCGCATCCTTTCCACTCCTCTTTCCCTATCCTTCTCTTGGGGTTTTTCTATTTGTAGAAAGCTTGGTGCGGAAGAAAGAAGCCTGCAGAAGAGTCAACAGAAGAGGCCGCTGGCTGCGAGGGGCCTGGTGACTTGCGAGCCCGTCTGGTGGGTACCGTCTGCTCCCCACGCAGGCACGCAGGGGGGAACTGAGGCCCAGTGGCCAAGGCCCTGGTGCCAGCACACGCACACACAGATCCGTGTGTATGTACGAGCCTCTGAGAGACTTCCCTGGGGGCAGGGGCTGGGAAGAGTGCGTTCTAGAAGGCCAGGGACTCGGCTTCAAGACTAAAGCCTATCATTTACTGTTTTTGTGATCTTTGCACATAACATGATTTCTCAATTTTCTCACCTCAGATAAAAATGTTGATCACCTCCAAGGCCCTTCCGGCCTCCACGTCCTATGCTCATGCTGTGTAATTTTGCCCTTCTGCTGAGAGGACATCATTGTCCCCAGTAGCTCTGAGGGGGGCGCCAGGGTGGAGGCTGGAGAGCTGCGGGGGCAGGCGGGCTGCGAGGCTGGGGAAGGAGGTTTCCAGCGTCAGCCTTCTTGAGACAACTCTGGAACGTGCAGGCAGCCCAGGCAGTGAAATGCTGCTTCTGCCAGTGACAGACCTTGGTAACAAAATCAGGGGAACGGAAACCTTCACGTTTCCTAAGGGGGCTGAGACAACTGCAGATTAAAGGAACTGTGACAAAACTAAGAAACTGGTGGTGAAGTATTGGAAGTGGAGGCCGCACAGATTATGGGAGGTCCGGCCACTGGAATATCTGTCCCCGAGACAGAGCCCACCACTGCGGCCAGCACACATGCGGGCGTCCAGAGAGAGGACCCGACCTCCTCGCAGGACCCGCGTTATAGTAATAATTGGCCAGGGCCAGGAGATTATTATTTCAGCCAGAATTTAGACAAATGGTTGGAACACAAAAAAAAGCAATTTGGGATTTAGGGGGTTAAAATTCTCAGTAGCTTTTAAAAATTGCCCCCAAAAATGAATAATAAAAGACATTTTAGCCATTTGGTCATAAATAGAGCAGCTCAATAGCACAAGAAATCACGCCAACAGTGCAGGGAGACATAAAAGCTCTGAATTATGTATTAATATGTCATGTGAGAAGAAAAAGTGCTAAAGAAATAGTGTGAGAAAAATAAATAAAGCCACATTAAAAGTGAACATGTCCCATTTGGTCAGTTATGTCAAACGTAAAACAACAAACAGCACCGTTTGGAAGTTAACAACATTTTTAATTTTCCTGCTGCCTTCTCCATTATAAACTATATTAAGGTGTGAATAGATCCCAGGCAGAAACATTGATTTTTATGTCTACATTGAATATAAATACATTTTTAAAGAATTTCCAAGGCAGGACGTATATACAAATATTAAATTGGAACTGACAACACTCTTGCCATCATTTCCCTTAAGAAACTGCACATTCCACTGGGCTCTCTTCTCAGCGGGAGGACTTGACTCCTGGCTCTGATCTGGAGGGACTGGGCTTAACTTGGGCCTTGCTTTTCCTGTCTGAGAGGTTGGCAGTGGGTATATTTTCTTACATATTATTATTAACAATAGCAACAACATAATTACAGTTACCGTAAACATTTGCATTTATTGAACTAAATATCCCCGTGTTTATAAAGAGGTAAGGTCCAAAATGCTAGTCCAGGCTCCATGTTTTCTGGAAATAGGGAGCTTGTTTTTTAAACATTGTCTCGAAGAACTGAGCAAATCTCATATGTTTAACTTTGTTGTTGTTTGGTTGTGCCTTTGGGTAAATCACTAAAATTTTGTTTTCTATATCAAGGAAAAAAGTATGTCGCATGAAAATGGAGAATGTCACATTTTGTAATTCTGAGTTTAATTGCTGTAAGGTTTAAGATAAGAGGTTTAAGAGCCATGGATGTGTAGATGAGGATCTTCATTGCTCTTTATCCCTGGGACCCTTTTCCCAGACCCTATCCCTGGGTTCCCCCCCCCCATTTTGGCCAGACTCTGATGTGCAGAGCAAGAGGGAACAAAGAGAGTTTGGGTGATAAGGGCTCTAAATAAGGTACCTTTCCCTCTGCATGTGTTACACTAGGTGAGATTCCAACTCCACATATTGATGGCTTAGATTTCATTATAGATTTCTTTTACACTGGAAGCTTGGGTAATACTACAGGCAGTTGCTGACATTAAATGTATGACATTATACTATATTTATGCTATGCTATTCTATCTACAGCATCATATAATAAAAATGATGATAAAAGTAGCAATATCATTCACATTCTTATGGACTTTTACCATTTACCAAGCACATCCACAGGCATTATTATCTTATTTTGATTGGGAAACTTATAAGACCCCAATGAGGTAGTTGAGGCAGGTATTTCTGAGAAGAGTATTTGTAGCCTGAGCTGTATGCTTCTAGTTTAAAAACAAACGGTTGATATTTACCCCATGTTATTTTGTTGTTATATCAAGGTCAGTGGTTTCTATTCCAGCTGTAACAGAGGTTGAGGACTTCATTTAGGCTTCAGAGTCTCGTTACCGTGTACCATCACTTATACTCAAGTAGTCGCTTGTGGAATAGTGACTAATTCCGAATGGCCAAGCCGCTGATGTACAGGCTATGTCCTTTTCCTACTTTATATTATTAAGGTCTAATCATGGTGCGTAGAAAGTATGAGATTTTTACTGGACTGGTTGCAACACCTAGTTTACCTGCAGTCCACCGTATGTCAGAATGGGGTGGAAAATCAACTCAGCCTTGGGTCTGAGGTTGGAATGGACAAAAATATCTTTTTTTGTTTCTTAAATCAAGACTTAGAAATACTCGTTGTTGGAGAAGAAAGATTCGATTTGGAATAAGAACATTTGAGTTCAAGTCTTGGCATCCTGGTGTTAGCTGTGAGGCTTTGGATAGGTCACTTGACCTCTGTACTCCTCGGTTTTCCTCTCTGTGAAACAGGATGATGATAAGCACACTGGTTATGGAAAACTTTTGTGATCGTGGGTGAAAACATAACATGAGAAAACACACATGAAGTCCTTCTGTAAAGTGTGAATCCTGAGAGGAATGTTAACTGCTATTACCTGGGACATGGCTATGATGGGGGCCGAGGTGAGAATGTATCACCACTAGGTACCACGAAGCTAGATCTCTAATGACCTCGTATGGTAAATGCTGCTTTTGTTGCCTTTATTTACACTTGAGTCCCATGTGACATTTTTCATTAAGCCAGTCATTGTATCACCTGGCCAGTGAAAAATGTTTTTTCTCCTTTTTTAAAGAACTGAATACAAAGCTTTATATTCTTATAAATACAGTCAAATAATGTACGTTATACACAAATACACCCACACCCGTCCACCACGACAACTGATTTAATGGATATCACCTATTTGTCTATATGCTTATATTGTTGGGTTCTTAAGACAAATTCTTGCTCACTTGTCGTATTTGCTACTATTTTTATCAAATAGGATAGATAGATAAACAATCACATTGTTCTCTGGAATGTGGATGAATTGGATGAATTTATATTACCTAGACAGGGCATAGCCTCAGTGGGTTCTTTCAGATTTATCTACTTGTCTATTTTATAACGCTGCTGCCGCCGTAACAGGTGTGTTTTCGAAATAGTAAAATTGCAGTCAGACAAGTAGGTTAAGTAGATAACTGCCTTCGTGTGGCCTCCAAACTGAAGAGGATGCTGCAATATCCACACTCCTGAGCAAAATCCAAATCTGTCAAGATGGAGGGAAACAGCAGCAATTGCGTCAAATGTTCATTTGTTTTTGTATCAAATGTAATGCTGACTGTTTTGCCCAAGATAAAAAAAATCATCAGTACTAATGACTGACATCATTCATTCTGTCATCTCTTTGATGCCCCTTAGAAGAGGGAAAAATGCAAAATAAAATTTGTTTAGTTGTAACAAAAAAGCAAATGCCTCATCTGAAAGTTTTATTCACTCAAGAAATATCCTGAAAGTTTCATTTAGCTGACTAAAGAGAAAATGTAGTAAATAACTAAAGGGAAATTACTAAGAAATGCTTAAAGAAGGCTTAGGTTAGCTGCTTGGGGACTAGCAAAATAGCAATTAAGTTTATAGAATGAAGGGATTAAAAGTAACGTGAATGAAAAGTAGAAGGAAATGAACTCCATTCTAATCTCTAAAAATGGCTTAAATAAAATGCTCATTATAGGGTGGGTTTATGAGGCACACCAGAAGCTGCAAGGATTAGGATGTGTGAATTTACAAGGCTTGGAATTTACTTTGGATGATGGTGACAAAATGCTATGCAGTGGGTTCCTTTCTCAGTTCTCTCTCCAGCCTGTGCAATTGGAATTCTATTTGAAACCAGGTTACTTTTCAGTTTTGTCATCAGTATTAAGAATTTTTTTTTCAACTAATTCATTCTTCAGTGAAATGCCACAGAAATGTACATATATAGCTTATGTTTATTCTTGGAAGCCCCTTTATATTAGAAAATTGTGCCAAATAGTATACCGCAAAATGATTCCTGAAATAGAGTTAACTGCAATTTGGGAATGGAAAGTAAATGAATAACCAAATGTGCCTCTAATCTTTACTCCAAGGCATTTCCATAAATGATGCTCCCTGAACCTTCTGTGAGTGATGGGCTGAGAGCTGAGGGATTTAACTTGAAAAGGCTCTGACACTGAATGATTTATGGCCATGTTCCTCCCCGAGCCAGGCCGGTATCTGCTCTGCACAGAACATGACCGGGGCTGCAGGGAGCCGAAACCTCATTTAGCTGTACAGGGAGCCTAAATGGTGCAGCACTTCAAAGATCAGTGCTCCCTGAGCAGTGAGAGAGGGGCAGGCGGCCACCAGGGAAGCGTCTGGACCACGGTTTATCTGCTTCCAGGGTGGGGGCAGTGCCTCCCTGAGATCAAAACTGTCTTGAGAAGCCTGGATAGGAGATCCCGTTATCTGGCAAGTGCTGTTGCTCTCTGTGTGTAGCTATTTTGTCGTCTTGAATATTTCATCACTCGACAATCATCTTCCTTTGGTTTGCTAAGCACTCTTATTAGGCAAACCCCTAGGTGCAGAAAGATCTGAAGCTGATTCACCACTCCGTAAAATCCCCATTTCTAGGATAAAGAGAAATTTCCACCCAGTGAGAACATATTGGCCACATGTGCCATCACCAAACAGCTTCAAAAGTGGCGGTGATTCTACCACTTCCAGAAATCAGTCACTGAACGAACAGTTAAACAATTAGGCCAATAGACGCAATTCGATCCAGTCACTTGATCATTAGATCACTGATCACTTGGAATATGTGTTGAATGCAACACCATCAGGAACAAGCGCACTGTTGGACCATCTCTGATGAAAGGGCTTGCTCAGTGGATGGATCAAGTTTACCTGGGGAATATTTAAACTGCTAGGAAAGGAAAGATTCTAAAGTATTTAGGCCATATCCATTCAGGGAGCAAAGCCCATATGAAATTCTGTTGGTGAATACTTTTAAAACTGTGCTCATGATTATTTTATTATCAAGAAGCTATGAAATAGCATTTCTTAAAAGTTCAAATGAGTGAGGTTTCCCTGAATTAATAATAAAAAAAATCCATACCAGTCTTAGGCACCGGCATATTATGAATCTAAATATTTTCTTATACCATATTTAAATTTATTTTAACAAAAAGAGTGCATATTTATCTCTCCTTTGGTCTGTTTTGTCAAGGTGAGGCACACAGATGGTCAGGAGTATATCTTTTGAGATGCTGACGATGCTTTTCCTCCTCCTGGCGGTTTACACGATTCCTTTCTCCTCCTTGTGCCCTGCCCTGCCCAGCAGACGGGCCTCCCCCTCCTGCCCCTGCCACACAGCAAACAGTCTTGCTTCTCCTGGCCCTTGTGTTCCAGTAGCCTAAACCCTTGGCAAAGACTCTTCAAGCACAGAGGAGTGACGCGGGAGAAGCGTGGTGAGTCAGAGCAGGGTTTCCCTTCCCCAGCTAGGAGAGTGTCTCGGACTGAACTTGGGAGGAGGGGCGCAGAGGCGATGCAGGGAGGCCCCAGAGAAAGGCCCAGAAACGAGGAGCGTCAGCGTCTGCAGCGCCGCCTGCTTCTGGGTCCCACAGCACAGATCAGTTCAAACAGCCACGTCTCAAGCGCTCAGTGGCCACCTGCAGCTCGTGGCCAGGGCGCCGGCCAGCGCACGTCTAGACCAGGAAGCCACTGCTGAGCCTCCTGTCCGCATGAGCTCATGCAGCCGCCCTGGGGGCAGCGTGAGCAGCGAGCTCCTGGCCATGGGGACAGTTCCACCGGCTCCCATGGCTGGGCGCGGGCCCGCGCGGGTCTCCTTCCCTTCAGCTGTGGTCTGCCCGGGGGACTTCGCTGCGCGCCCAGCAAAGCACCCCGTTAGCTGGTTTCCTCTGCGCCTTCTCTTGTTTTCTGTTTTCAATGGATTTATCTTTGCTCCCCCAGTAAGCCACTGATAGGACATTACTCTGTATCCCTGAAAGTGTGGTTTCCTGGCTAACTGATTTCTGTTTGGTTGGCTGAACTAGCAGCATTCTGCCTGCCTGAGGCGGGGCGTCTTTGGTAAGAGGAGGCACAGCTCGCTGGGACCACGTCCCCGTCCTGCGGGAACGTTTGCGGTATCGCCGCATTTTCCACCTACTTAAAAGCTTTGCTGTATCTTTCACTCTCTCAGGCAAGACAGCGCTGTAAATTCATCCCTACGTGTGATTTCCTCTCTGGGATAACTCAATTATTCCGGCTTCTAGTAGTTCATTCCCTATTAATGAGGTTCCTTGAACTTTTTGTGGTGTTTCTTTTTAGTTTATTTCTTTGATTAAGTTCCTGTTTCACACTAATTTCTTCTTTCTGATTCCTTCTTCTATCCTGTCCCCATAATTTCATTCTCACCAATGAATGTTGACATGTGTTAACTGCTGAGCTGCGATCCGCCCACCGTTGGTCAGTCGCACTGCTGCACGACAGTTGTTTCCTCGGCCCTTGTTTTTACCATGGGACGGTGCGTCTCCATCCTGTGTCAGCCGTACACTCTGGTGACCCTGCCCTGGCTGTGTCTCCACGGCTGTGATGTCCTGTGCTCACGACGTCCCGAGGGACCACAGCGCAGAGAGACAGGGACTTGGAGGTTGTGATTCCCACCTCATAGGGAATTCTCTTTTCCTCTTTATATGTGGAGAGAGCGGAAGGGACACACACCACCTGCAATGTGGCAGCCAGAGGCTGTCCTGTCTCTTTCTCTGGTGTCTCTGACGATTGGGTGAGTTGGTGGTTTTTCTCTTCTCCTGGTGGCAGGGGGGATGTAGGGTGCTTCTGCCCACCTTCTGCACCCCTCGCCCCTCAGGGCAAGTCATGGGGAAAGTGACGCCTTCTTAAGCCATTTTCCCGTGTCATTGATGCCTTGCTGCCCCAGGTCAGGGGGATTCCGTGAGTTCTTCACTGCCGTGGCCAGCACCGCGCACCGCTGCGTGGGCAGCTGCTCCAGAGACGAACCATCAAAACTGCCGCCTTTGAAAAGCAAAACTCGCCCCAAACCAGCATCCTCCTGTCATTCCACCTGGTGCTGGTGACCCGTCACATACTGTAAGCCACCACAGCGCCTGTGTCCACGCCCCCATTTTCCCCATCGGATCCGGGTGTGCCCGTGGGAGCTGCGCCCCCGACTGTCCTCAGCTGCGGGAAACTGCGGGGCAAGTCCGAGGCCACCAGACTAACGCACGGGCAGGGAACCCAGCTCCCGCGGGAGGAAATGTGGCCAGCAGTTGGAGAGGAAAAGAGAAACTCGGCTCAGTGAGAAGCCTGGGACTCAAAAGCCAACCCTGCTTGTCCCAGCGACAATCCCGGCACAGTCCCACAACGACCAGTCCCATTTTCCTGTTCGAGTGGATTCTGTCCCGTTGGCCGCAGAGTAACCCCTCTACCCTGCACCCCGGGGGTAAGACTGCACAGGACTCAATGCTGACTTTGTCACCTGCTAGCTTTATTAACTCGAGCAAGTTACTTACACTTCTCCACGCCTCAATTTCCTCCCCTGTAAAATGGGGATAATAATGTGAATACTCCACGGCATTATTACAAAGATTAAAGGAGTGAATCTATATAAAGTGCTTAGAGCAATGTCTGTCACTGAAGAAATGGTAACTTTTTTATTGTGATATTGAAAAAGGGCGATGATTACACCAAACCCACTGTGTCCTGAAGTGCAAGCCACAGAATGTGAAGGAAGCATTTGGTTACAGCCCAGACACCTGAGCACGGTCCTTGGTCAGTGGACGTGCGAGCGCTGCGCCGACCGAGGTGTTTCTGGACGCCGAGGTTATTGAATGAGGCCCAAGGTTTGGGCAGGAGAAGTTCACAGAGGACAGAGACCCAGAGGAGCTAGAGGAGTCCGGACTGATCAGCAAAGCCAGGGTGGTCCGTGCTGGCGCCAGACAAAGTCTCTGTGCCCACGGAACAGGTGGGAGGAGGATGAACCTGTCCCCTGGACATTGTTCTTTGAGAGAAGAGAAGACGACAAGAGGAAAGTGGCCAGAGGGAGGGCCCTGCCAGGGCCAGCCCAGGGGTCCCCTGGGAGGAACAGGGCACTAAGGGGTGCGTAAGTTGTGACCCACTTCTTCAAGAGGCGATTGGGGGCCAAGGCAGCTGGAGGTGGAGTCGCTCGGGGGCGAGGCGCTGGCCCGCGGCGCCTTCACCACGCGGCATCGGCCGCACTTTGCACGTTGGTCAAACCCAGCGTGAATCCGAGGGGTCCCGGCGGGATGAGGATGAGGCCCAGGCCTGAGGCTACAGCTGTCCACACGCCCTTGGGATATTAATACCCATAACCCATGGGTATTCATTAATTGATATTAATACGCAGACCCCGAGAGCGCTCGTGACAGATCTCTCAGGCGGGCGCACTTGACAATTATATCGCTTTACTCAACTCTGTTGCGGTCCCGAAGACAGATGCCTCGCTTGGTCTTTCGTTTATAGACACTGTGGCCAGGTGAAAGAGTCGTGGATCACTCCCCTGGAAAACGTAAAACTCAGTTCCAATTTTAAAAATTCCTGAGGCTTCTCATATAAACTTATTTCCCCCCCAAAAGTCCCCCTGCTTTCCCCCTGTGTGAGCCAGGGGTTGGGGAGGGGGCGGGCGGGCGCTGCGGGACGTGCCAGGCCCCAGAACCTGTGCCCACGGGGAGGGCCTTGCTTCACACCAAGAGCAACAGGAAGTCATCCCGGTTGGAAGTGGGATTTATTTGGTTAAAAATGAAGAGAGTCCCCATTTGTGTGATTTGTGAAACAGAAAATAAAATGTCTTTTAAGAAGTGAGTGAGTGCAAGACACCTCCCCAAAACTGATCCTTCAAGTAAAATATTATATTTGAAGTTTGGCAAATCTGGTGAATTCTCATATCTGAATATGTGCACATTTAAATTAGCAATTCTGTTAAAATTACCAAAGAAAGCGTTTCTGTTTCAGAGAGAAGCAACATGTATAGTTTCCTTGCATAATCTCTTCATTTTGCCATTTTCACATTTGGGGTTTGCTTTATGAGGAAACAAAATTATTTAGTTTTTATTTAACTTACTCACCGATGAGTAATTCTGGCCATGATATTTTGGCATTGATCTTTTTATGTAACACTATTTCTGGTATGAATAATGCTTCAAGGTTTAGACTTATGTGTATAATACCAAGATATATTTAGTCACATGTATAGGATACTAGATGTGTTTAGCCACTAAATTTGGAAACCTAAAAGTTTTCAGAAGCTTCTGTGGTTTTCTTTGTCTGCTTTTCTAAGACAAACATAACACACATTTTATTTGAAGAATGCACTTTTTATTTCCTTGCACTGAAAATTACTTGAAAAAAGATAATCCCATGTTCATATTTGTATAAAAGTTATTAATAATAAAACAAAGTAAATTTTATTGACTACAATCTGCCAGGTAGAATTTTATATGGTGGAAGTGGATGTTTTTCTTCTGAAGATTTTAAAGAAATTCATCAATAGACCTTGAAATCTGAAGACTATAAATTCTTTAAAAATTTTAAGCCATAGTAAGTGGAGAAGAAAACTGAGGTTTCTCATCTTTAGTCAGAGAATAAAAATTGGCAACGAGAAGCTGGCAGATTGTACTTCTCAGTCTTGAGTCTTTTTATCATTACCTAGAACTTGTTCACCTTTGGAGATCTGAAAAAAATAAAATTAATTAGCTTTTCTTGTTGTTGTTTTTTTCATGATTTTCCTCTTTGATGTTATACTAATTAACTTCCAGTTTTTAAGTTGGTTCTCTTTTCCCCTGAAGTGGAAAGTCTGGGGACATCCAGCCATGGAAAGGGGTTGAGTTAACCTAATTCTTCTCTTTTTCCCTCTTTCCTGCCTCTACCCTTCCCCCCCATACCTCCATCCCACGCTCTACCTGGAGAGGTGAGGTTAGATAGTTATTACACTCTTCTCTTAGCCACCACAGAGAGAATCAGTTCTGGGAAGGAACGAAGGTCTTCTATCACAGCCACCATCACATTGCTCACCCTCCAACAGCTGCTGAGACTCAGAGGCTGGGGTAGGGAAGTCAGGTGTCCCCAGGAGTGGTCCATGGGACAGGCTGAGATGAAGTAGACAAACCATTTTGAACACGCTTTAGTGGATCATGGTGGGTGGTGGCCCGTTGTAGGTGCTATTGTGAGGCTACAGCTAACCTGAGAACCACATGTCACCTGAGGCTTGAGAGAGCCACCAAAGCATATCAGAGACTCAGTAGGCAAGACTTATGTGCCTGGGGCAAGTAGGGAATCTGTTGCTTGCCTTCAGTTGTCCCTTCCATCATCTTCAGTAACAGATCCTGATTTTCATGTGGAAGTTAACCCTTCTCAACAACCTTCCAGTGATCTCAGTTGGCTCTCACTCTGGTTCCAGAAGGGGCACATGTGACCAGGCCTGAGCCAACCACATAGCACATCTTCCAACCCATAATAACTGGCTTGTGGAAGGCACAGTGACTCTCTGGATCTGACCTTGGGAAGGTGTGAGAAACTGTAGGTGACTCCTTGTCTCTGCAAAGAATTACCATCCAAGATAAGATCCCAGAGAGGAAATGGAACCAGAGAAGAAGGATGAGAAAGTCAATCCTAATGGTGTACTTAAGTCTCGGGTCCAGTTGTACCTTGATTGTTTCTCATATATATATACATAGGTTGGATTTTCTGCCACTTGCATCCAAAGACTACTAACTCACTCAGATTGTACCCTCAACAACACATCTTACTGAAGGATTGAAGACACTATTTTGTACATTTTTGTATCGTATATGCAATAAAGATAAAACTTATGGTTCCTGTCCTCAGGGTGGGGAGTTTGCAGTCTAAACTACTGGACTTGATACACACGTCGGTCCACCAAATGGTTAATTCACTTTGGCTTCTCCATTAGCTTTATTGAGATGAAGACTTGGTGATTCTTTCCATTTTCCACATTCATCCTGCTGTCTCTAGTGATTGCTTTTGGCAAGGTTTAGGTACATAAAGTGCTTGTTGGCTTAGAGTAACAATTTGAGATAATGTGTCAGAGTAAGTGGCTAATCAAATCTAACTTTCCTATAGGAGAATTGATCACAGAGATACCATTTCATTCTTGGAGCTCTCAACACTTCATGAAGTTTTGCTAATATATAACAAATTTTTTCCCCCTAAAATGCAAAGTGTGAGAGAAGTTGAGGGTAGGTGTGGGGTGTGATGTTAAGATCATAATTCAAATCCTAAGTCCACTCTTTCCTAGTGATGCGACTTTGGTGAGGACAGTTCATCTCCCTGGGCTTGTTTCCTAATATGAAAGCGAGTGTAATAGTGCTCACCTCCTAGATGTTAGGGTTAAACGCTTTCTTGCATGTAGGTCTTTAGCAAAGCGTCTCACATATAGTAATTGCGTAAACTATGGACTAAATTTTGATAGAGCTAGGTGAGTCTTGGAATTCTGACTAATGTGGATGGCTTTTAAAGTTATAAAATGTCTCATTAGCTGCTTATTCTTTTTGCATCATCTTCCTAATAAATCACTTTAAGTTGGTATAAGATTACTTATATACACTAATTTGTCAATTGAGCTTTAAAGTTATAAAACAATACATTGTATTGTGCAAATTTATGCAATATAAAAGGTGCAAAGTAAAAAGGGACAATTCCTTTAAACACACATCCCTTCTCTTTCCATATCTTACATACAGCAATATTAGTAGTTAGGGTGAACTGATCTTGATATTCTTGAATGAACATAGAACATATGGTATGTTTGTGTGTGCACAAGTACATGCAGGTATGTGTGCACATGTGTGTATCTTACTAAATCAGTGCTCTGCAACTTGTGTTTTTCAGCAAATAATATATCATGGGCATTCATGAAAATAAAACATATATAGGCATATTTAGGTATTTTTATTTCATTGAGATTTGCAATGAAGATGTCTGGGCTTCTAGCAGATTCCAGCCTTTGCCAGCAGCAGATACATCATCCTGAGAACTTGGATCATCTCTAATGTTGAGCAATTTGCCAACGTTCATGACCAGTTAAACAGATTTAAATGTATAATTGACTCATACTTAGGAACACATATTTCTGTTTAAAGATATGTCTTAACTTTCCAAGAGTAATCCATAAAAGCATACATTTTATGCTTCAGATTTGGGGAAACATTTTTTTTTTTTTTGCTTTTGTTTTGTCTGTGTTCACGAGAACATGGCCCCGTTGCAGGCTTTTTTCTTTTATAAGTCTCAGAAACTTGCATTAAAACCAAAACAAAACAAACAAGAAAAGCAGGGCTTGACCCTAGGGGTACAATTTTAAATAAAGTTGTCATATTACAAATTTGGAAAATGATACTAAAGAGAAATTTGTATTGGCTTCTAGCCAAACTTCTATGCTTAGAAAGATATTGAACTGTCAAAATTAGTAATAGTTCATTAAATGTTAAAGAATTCTGATTGGAAATCAATACCAAATTTTATGCCTTAGAAAATCCTTAGAGTTTTTCTGCTCAAACCAGCTCTATTTACATTGGAAGAATTAAAAATATCCATAAAGGTTACATCATTTATCTAAGAGTCACACAGCTAGCTACTGCTACATTTGACATTAAAATCTAGATTTCAAGTACAGTAAAGATGATGATGATGATGATATAAATGAATTTCAGGGTACACAGATCACTGTTCAGTACAGTTAGTACAAGTTTACTCTTCACAGATACTTTGAAAGGTAGATCCAATTTCCCCGTTTTTATAGAACAGGACTGTGAGGGTCAGATAGAAATGTAATATGTAGGGTTATACAACCAGTAGTGGATTTGGACCCAGGCCTAACCTACTTTAAAACATGAGCTCTTCTCAGAGGTTATTTTATGTGTGTATGTAAGAAGAGCTTTGCAGCAATATAATCAAATATTATTTTCTTCTTTCTGTTGTTGCTGGGTCACTATCCACAAACATCATCATTTCTACCTTGTGGTGTAAAGTCTTGTCCCTTTTCATCATTCACGTGGTCCTCGTTTGCATCTAGAATCTAATATTCTGCCATAAGATGAAAATGAGCATGTAATTCAGAGATGCAAAACGAAGGAATTTGGATTCAGAAATACCTTAAAAAATTAAGGATGAAAATGTAGTAACTTCACGCAAGTGTCTCCTTTGTGAAATACACCAGTGAACACCTGGGCCTAGAGCCCACGGGATGGAAATCTGGGCTTGCTGTGTCCCCTGCCTGCGTTAGCGTCGTGCGGTCCCTCCCTCTCGTCTTCTCCACTCCCTTAAACCTCCAGCCCCTCAGCGCCTCCTGCTTTACTCTGAGAGCCGCAGAGCACAGAGAGGCAATCAGAAACCTTCCCCCTTGCCACGTTAGGGACACGCTGCCCACCCCGTTCACGACAGAAGAGGGGCCTCACTGTCCAGGGCTGGTTCTGCCTCCTTCTCTGAGCCCTCAGTCAAACTGTTCCCTCTTTTCTTGCTCATATTTTCACAAGTTCTTTCTGCAGCATTTAAACCTGTTCAGGTCTCTTCTGTCTTAAAATAACCCTCCTGCGAAGCCTCCTTGCCTCAGGCCCTGCCTGCGCCTCCCGTCCCTTCCCAGCAAACCGAGGCATGTTTGCAAGGCCTGCGTCTACTGCCTCAGTCCAGACACACCACGACCCACCACAGCCGGGCGTTGTCCCTCACTGCCAACAGCCCAGCTCCATTCCAAGTCACCTCGCCAAAGACTCGAGCACGGCCTCCTTCTTGGTCCGGCAAAGGTGCTCCTCCACCTTTGTCTTAGAACATCTTCCCTCTCGGCAGCACTCAACACTGACGAGCATTTCCAATGCGCGAGTTGCTCCCTTCCGTTGGCTTCCACTGGGTCCCTTTTTGCAGTCTGGAAGTGCCTGTGGCGTCTCTATTCCCTGCCCCCCTCTGAATGCACGTGCGCCTCTGGGTTCCATCTCCCTCCTCTGCCTGCCTGTCTCCCTGCAGGGCCTCCGAGCCCCGCGCCATCAGGCGACTCTCAGGTCTGCCGCCTCCCGAGTACGCGCATCACACTGCTCTGTCTGTGCCCTCGCTGGTTTGCGACTCTGTGGAGTCAAGGCCTGTGCCAGCCTTTTCCCCTCTCGAGTCCACAGCGCACGGTCTCGTTCTGTAACTGTTCTTGAAGGTTTGTTACATGCAAATGTGGTTAAGAATGTTTTCTTGCAAGGCATTATTGTTTCATATGTGCTATTAACATTTCTCGATTTCTGATATTTGCAAGTGACAGAGTTATGGGCATATCCAGCAAGGTGTGGATTCTGAGAACATTCTGATTCTTTTAGGTAGTTCTGAGGATTTTTGGCTTGTAGTTAATCTTTTCTTTGCTTTTTGTATTTCAATGAACTCTCCTTCCTCTCTCCATCAATAATTCACATAGATGAACCCATCAAAAGGTTTTCAAAAAGATTGTAAAAGAAATTCAATGATAGACACACTAAAGAATAAAACGAAGTCAAAGAATCTTTTGTCATTGTATTTTTTAGCGACTTAGAGATGTTAACTGTTAATGACATCTAGATAATACACTGTTTCAAATTTCACTGGGGAAAGTAATGACATGCATCTTAAAAAATTTAAATAATCAATGTGTAAAGAATTGGATGATCAGCTTTTTGTACTACTACCATTCTAGTTATCTTTTAAGATAACTACAGTTTTCTAAGTTTCAGGAAACGAAGAGGTCACATTTTCATGGCTGAATTTTTCTTTTCTCTTCTTCTAGTTAGAGTTGATATGATGTGAGAGGACCCACCTCTGTCTCTGAAACTCCAGGTCATGTCCACAGTGGTGGTTTACCACTCACAGCCCTCCCCAGCAGCATGAGTAAGTTCTGGAACAGGGCCAAGACTGGGACTTCTCAGCAACTATTCAGCATTCCCTGAAGCTCTGGGGAAACCTGCACAGGCACAGCATGTGGTCTGGCCTCAGGGCGGCCGTGTCCTGTGGCCTGGTGCGACTGTGTTATCATGAGCCTTCCCATGTTTGCTTTGCTTTTCATTCACACTTCCTCTAATATCTTGATTTTCTTTTTGACTGTTGGAAAATCTCGTAATATCTCAAAAAGGGCAACTTTGCAGTGAATTAATTTGTTATTTTAGTGTTCGTAAGAAGTTAACAGAAATAAAAGTAGGAGGTGTCACTATGTTGCTCATGGCAGGAATTTGGTGATGCACAGAACCAAGCCTGACACAGTCCTGGAATCTTGACGCATCTAACACACACCGTCGTCTTGCTGTTTCCACAGACATGTTCCTTAGCATCTGGAGTAACTGGGATCAGTAGCCAGCAGGTATAAGTGTCAAGATAAATTGTCTACTTCTGCATGAACACTGACCACGAGACTGATTTGCTATTTTTGGGGGAGTGTAGTTTTGTAATAAGAACAATATAAAATTTAAGACCAAAAAATTTATTATTTATGCAGGTGTTGTTCAATTACAAGAGTGACAAGTTTAACTATATTTATGGATCTTTTTGTTTCTGACTTGGTGAGGACCTTTTCCAATGTCTTTAAAGAGCTGAACTGTCTGAACCTTTGAATCCACATTCTTCAGAAACTGTTCCAGTCAGCCTTTGCTATGTAACAATCCATCCTAAAACTTAGGTGATTAAAACACCAACTATTTAGCTCACAATGCAGTAGGTTGGAAATCTGTGCTAGGCTCAGCTAGGCTGTTTTTCTAGTTCAGGGGGGTTTGCTCCTGCAGACAGCCCTGGGGTCAGTGAGGTACAGATAAACTGTAACACAGTAATAGCCGGGGACTACAATACCCCACTGTCAGCATTAGACAGATTACCTACACAGAAAATTAACAAAGAAATATTGGATTTAAACTGCACAATAGACCAAATGGACCTTATAGACATGTACAGAACATTTCATCCAACAGCTACAGAATACACAGTCTTCTCATTAGCACATGGGACATTCTCCAGGATAGACCATGTGTCAGAATACAAAACGAGTCTCAACAAATTACAAAAAATAAAACTCATATTAAGTATCTTCTCAGATCACAATGGAATAAATCTAGAAATTAATAACAAGAGGAACTTTGGAAACTGTACAAATATATGGAAGATAAACAACATGCTTCCTAAGGACCAATGGATCTATGAAGACATTAAGAAGGAAATAAAAAAATTTCTTGAAACAAATGAAAATGGAAACACAACACACTAAAACCTATGAGATATAACAAAAGCAGTGCTAAGAGGGAAGATTATAACAATAAATGCCTATATCAAAAAAGTAGAAAAATTTCAAATAAACAATCTAATGATGCATCTCAAGGAACTAGAAAAGCAAGAGTGAATCATATCCAAAATTAGTAGAAGGAAAGAAATAATAAAGATCAGAAAATAACTAAAGAAATAGAGACTTAAAAACTACAAAGGATCAACACAATAAAAAGTTGGTTTTTTGAAAAGATAAGCCAAATGGATAAACCACTTGCTGGACTAAGCAGGAAAAAAGAGAAAACCCAAATAAAATCAGACACAAAAAGGAATCCTTACAAACGATACCACAGAAATACAAAAAATCATCAGGGACTATTATGAACAACTATACACTAATAAACTGGAAAACCTAGAGGAAATGGATAGATTCCTCCCAAGATTGAATCAGGAAGAAATAGAAAACCTGAACAGACCAGTAGTGGATAGCAAGATTCAATCAGTGGAAAAATGTCTCCCAATAAAGACCAGGACTACATGGCTCACTGCTGAATTCTACCAAATTTTCAAAGAAGAGCTACTGACAATTCTCCTCAAAGTATTCTAAACAATTGGAGAGGGCAGTATTCTCCGTAACTCATTCTATGAGGCCAGCATTATCCTGATACCAAAGCTAGAGAATGATACAACAAAAAAGAAAACTACAGGCCAATATCCCTGATGAACATAGACACAAAAATTTTCAAAAAAATGCTAGCACACTGAATCCAACAGCACATTAAATTATAATACACCCTGACCAATGCAAGAATGCAAGAATGGTTCAACATATGCAAATCAATAAGCATGATACGTTACATCAACAAAATAAAGGACAAAAAACATATGATCATCTCAACAGATGCAGAAAAAGCATTCAGTAAAATTCAACATCGCACCACAATAAAAACTCTTAACAAACTAAGCATAGAAGGAACGTGCTTTAATATAATAAAGGCCATATATGAGAAACTCACAGCTATATATGCCATATATGACAAACTCACACTGAATGAGGAAAACCTGAAAGTCTTTCCTCTCAGAACTGGAAAAAGACAAACATGCCCACTTTCACCATTCTTGCTAAACATAGTACTGGAAGTCCTAGCCAGAGCAATCAGGCAAGGGAAAGGAATAAAAGGCATCCAAATTAGAAATAAAAGAACTCAAATTATCCTTCTTTGCCATTGATGTGATCTTATATACAGAAAAACCTAAAAGCTCCACCAAAAAACTCTTAGCTCTGATAAATAAATCTAGTAAAGTTGCAGAAGGCAAAATCAATGTACAAACCTCAGTAGCATTTCTATACACCAATAATTAACTAGCTGAGAAAGAAATCAAGAAAGCAATCCCATTTCCAATAGCTGAAAAACAAAAACAAAAAAACAGAAAACAAAACTAACACCCCCCGCCAAAAACAAAAATAAAACCCCTCAAAACCAAAAAAAAAAAAAAAAAAAAAAAAACCCCAAGTAATTAATGTAACCAGGGAAGTGAACAATGTCTACAAGGAAAACTACCAAACACTGATGAAAAAACCTGAAGAGGCACAGACAGATAGAAAGACTTGCCATGTTCATGAACTGACAGAATTGATATTATTACAATGACCATATTGCCCACAACAATCTACAGATTAAATGAAATCCCTATCAAAATTGTCATTTTTCACAGAACTGGAAAAAACAATGCTAAAACTTGTATGGAATCAAAAAAAGAGCCCAAATAGTCAAAGGAAACCTGAGCAAAAAGGACGAAGCTGGGGGCCTCACATTACCTGACTTACCTGACTTCAAAACCAAAACAGCATTGATATTGGTATAAAAAAGGACACATATAGCAATGGAATAGAACAGAGAATCCAGAAATGAATCCAGAAATAAATCCATATATTTACAGCCAACTGATTTGCAGCAAAGGTGCCAAGAATGTACATTGTAGGAAGGACGCCCCCTTCAATAAATGGTGCCGGGAAAAACTGGGTATGTTTATGCAGAAGAAAGAAACTGGACTCCTCTAAACAAAAACCAACTCACAATGATTTAAAGATTTCAATATAAGACTTGAAACTATAAAATTCCTAGAAAAAAATAGGAAAAACACTTCAGGATATTGGTCTAGGCAAAGATTTTATAGCTAAGATCTCAAAAGCACAGACACAGAAACAAAAATAGACAAACTGAACTGTGTTATACTACAAAGCTTCTGCATAGCGGAAGAAACAATCACCAGAGTGAAGAGACAACTCACAGAGTGGGAGAAAATATTTGCAAACTATTCATTTGGCAAGGGACTAATCTCCAGAATATATAAAGAACTCAACTCAACAGTAAAAAACAAATAATTCCATTAAAAATTGGGCAAAGGACATGAATAGATATATCTCAAAAGAAGACAAATGCTCAATAGGTATATAAAAAATGCTGAACATCACTAATCATCAGCGAAATGTAAATCAAAATCAGAATGACACACCATTTTATCCCAGTTAGAATAGCTACTATTTAAAAAGACAAAAAAGCAAAAACAAACAAAAAAACCCCACAAAAACCAGATACTGGCAAAGATGTGGAGAAAAGGGAAATATTCTACACTGTGGGTGGGAATGTGAAGCAGTACAGCCACTATGGAGAACAATGCAGAGGTTCCTCAAAAAAAATTACTACTATGTGATCCAGCTATCTCACTACTGGGAAAGGAAATCAGTATGTTGAAGAGACATCTGCTCCCCCGTGTTTGTTGCAGTACTATTTACAGTAGCCAAGATTTGGAGCAAATCTAGGTGTCCAGTAATAGATGAGTTGATTAAAAAACGTGGCAAATATACACAATGGAATACTATTCAGTCATAAAAAGAATGAAATCCTGCCATTACTTAACATATGTTAAGGAGGACATATGTTAAGTAAAAGAAGCCAGGAACAGAAAGCTAAACGTTGCATGCTTTCACTCATATACAAAAGCCAAAAGAAGTTGATCTCATAGAAGTAAAAAGTAGAACAGAGATTACTAGAGGCTGGTAAGGGTAAGAAGAAGGTGAGGATAGGGAGATATTTGTTAAAGGATACAGCATTACAGCTAGATAGGAGGAATAAGTTCTATGGTTCTATAGCACTGTACGATGACTATATTAACAATAATATATTACATAGTTTTAAATAGCTAGAAGGATGATAGTGACTGTTCTCAACACAAAGAAATGATAAATGTTTGAGACGATGGGCATGCTAATTACCCTGATCTGATCATTATACATTGCATGTACTGAAATATCACTATACCCTCCATAAATATGTATAAATATTATGTGTCAATTAAGAAATAGTACATTATGAGAATGAAAATATGCTCTTAAAATTGAAACATGATAGTAACAATAAAGATGTTAATTAGGAGGATGGAGGATAAAGTCGAGGAAATATCCCAGAAAGTGAAACAAAAAGACAAGGTGATGAAAAGTAGGAGGAAAAATACAAGAAAATCAGAAGGCCAATCTGGGAAGTCAAACAACTTAATAATAGAGGTTATGAAGAGAGAGGACAGGGAAAACAGAACATAGAAATCATCGCTGAAATAAATCAAGAAAATTTCCCAGAACTGAAGAGACAGAATTCCCATGTTGAAAAGTCGATTTAAAAAAAAACTTTGAACAGTAAATTATTAATAAAATCAGCCCACATTAAATGACATCATCATGATATTTTTGAATACTTGGGAAAATTATTTACACTTCTCAGAGATAAATATAGGTGTCATCCAATTGATCAGGAATCTGAAAAAATCTTTGAACTTTTCAATGGCACCATCAAAAGTTTGAAGACAATGGAAAAATGGCTTCAAAGTTCTGGAGACAAATGATCTCTAACATGCTGTTATAGTCACCTCAATTCTTCATCAAACATGAGTATAGAAGAAAGGCATTTTCAGACATGTTCTTTGCCAAAGATTTACCTTCTACTCAGACTTTCTCCAGATGCCACTGGAGGATATGTTCCCACAAAATGAGGGATCCAGGCACGAAATGGGCCAGCCTGGGAGACAGGCAGCAGTGAACACAGTGTAGACGGGGGCAAGGTGGACCCCCAGCATGATGGCCTGGGCCATCGCAGCACAGCGCACATGCAGCTGGCGTGAGGTCACAACGCCAAACTGGAGCAGGAAGGGAGAGAACACTTTAAAAGCATGAGTATATACTGAAGGCATAGCAAGCCAAACACGTCATTTAGAGATACAGAGGTCAATATCAAGAGGCTTAAAAAAGAGGTGGAGAGTAGTTTCCCGGCATACAGGAAAAATGGAGATGAGGGGATGCTGCTGTTTCTTAACGAACTTGAGGACTTTTTGGCTCTTTATGTGTGTGTACCATGTATGTACCATGTAGGTACCATGTATGTACCATGTATATGTATAACTCTGATAAAAATAAACCTTTAAAATGTTAAGGACAAACTGTCTTATCTTTTAGATGTCAGAGTGTATTCAAACAGGGCTTGGGAAGACAAGCAGGTCACAAAATTTAATTTTCAAATCTATTCCGTTGACCTGCTGTAAGGACAGGACCAATTTAAAAAGAATTAGGAATAAAATGTCTCAGACACAAATGTTTCTTTCTTCCAGTTAAACTGGGGGATACTGAGCAAAGAAGAGAAGAGGGAAACAGACTCATTTAGTTCTGTGTTCTGCTAGCAGAAAATTCCAGCTCTAATGGGCCCAACTCTGACTCTATGCTTCAGGCTGGTTAAATCAAATTGGGATTTCTGGCAAGGTTCCCTGAGGTCAAATAGGTCTGTAATTTAGTATTTCATCCCCTCTCCACTGAAATCTCCACCTTGGTAGACTAAAAAGGTAGTTATTTTCTTGTGGAGATGTTCCTTACCAGCATTATAATACAATAACTAGAGATCAAAATGAATGGACATGAAATAAAACTAACATAGCCACCTCTTCAAAAGCCTGTAGTTGGCATCAGAGAATTGGAATATGGAAATCATTATAAGAAAAAGAATTCTGAACACAAGTATACACTTCTTGGAAAAGAAAACATTTTACTTTTTACTAATAGCATGTAGTTTTGTTTTTAGTATATGCTATTGTTCTTAATGGTACTACTAAGATATAGATAGATAAATTTTCAATCTGAAAATGTTGATGAGTAAGCAAATATTTTTAGCATTTTAAATCACAGGATTTGGTTATATACAACTGTCTATAAGCTACATATGTTCATGTAGCTATTTTATTTTTAAATCATGCACATGAGTAATTCATCTTCTGTGAAGAAACTCAAAATAGGAATCAGGCTTGAGCTCTGTCAGCCACACAGCTCCTACAGAGTGTTGCCGTCTCCCTAAGACCTTCACAGGGTCACCGTAATAGCTGCTTGGTCCGGCGTTAGACCATGGGTCTGAAGGCTCAGAAAACCGATATACTGACACATAAACAATAGTCATATTTCGAGGGCAGAGGTCCATTTACCAAATCATGAGACTAGGCCAGTTTATAATAAAGAATTAAATAATCCAAAGGTAACACCTATACTCCATGTTTGGCCAAGATAGAGCAAGAGGGACCCAATTTTATCTCCTGAAAGAAACTAAAAAACAGAGCAAAATATGTAAAACAAATGGTTTCCCAATACAGGTTGAGCATCTTTAATTTGAAAATCCAAAATCTGAAATGCTCCAAAATCCAAAACTTTTTGAGTGCTCACATCATACTCAAAGGACATGCTCACTGGAACAATTTAGATTTAAAATTTTTAAGTTAGGAATGCTCAATTGGTAAGTGTAAGGAAAATATTACAAAATCTGAAAATATCTGAAACCTGAAACACTTCAGGTCACAAACATTTTGGATAACAGATACTCAACTTGTATTAGACATTAGGGATCACAGGACAGTGATTCCTGAAAAAGGGACAACAAACAAGAACTGTCCTATGATTAAACTCAGGTTTCTAAACAAAGTCAGCTTCCAGGGAACTGCAAAGGGAGAGGGAGTCTAGTTGGAGCTGAAAACATTTTCTGTGTTGAGGAAATGAAGCCAGAAGTCTAAGTAGACCAAGGCAGTTAGAGTTCATAAGACAGAGTATTTGGATAGCAGAAAGTTGCCTATAGAAAGAGCTCCAGAGATCAAGAGAAGATCCCTCTTCAGTCTTCTTCTAAATGCTGATCAGCATACATGTGTGAGGAAATTATCCCAAGCTGTAAGAATAACCACCTGAAAGGAGAAAAGGGAATAATCCTCAAAGCTCATGCGGGGTTGAGAATAGGGCTATTCACACCAGGCACAGTGGAAAACCTTAGAATTCACAGGGTATTGAATAGAATACTCAGAAGGACTAGATTTTAAAAGCTCTGTTTCTGCCAAACAAAGCATAAAAGCAAGGTTCAAAAGAATCAAACCATTGTCAAATAACTGCATTGCGGCACAAAGCTTAAGATATTAAAATACACAGCACACAGCAAAGTAAAATTCACAAAGTCTTTTGGCATCTAATAAAAAGATTCCAAGCGTGCAAAGAAGCAGGAAAATATAATTCACATGGGGGAAAAATCAGTTAATGGACTAGAATTAGCAGACAAAGAAAGTAAAAGAATCATTATAATTACATTACATGTGTTTAATAAAGTAGAGGAATGATAAACCATGTTAAGGAGAGATATGGAAGATATAGAAAAGAACAAAATTGAACTTCTTGAAAAACATAGTGTTGGAGATGAAAAATACACTGGGTAAAATTAACAGCAGGGTAGACACTATAAAAATAAAAAAGAAGACAGCAATAGAAACTATCCAAAATGAAACACATAGCACACACACAAAAAGAAGAATATCAGTAAGGTGTGGAGGTGTGGGACAACTTTAAGTGGCTCAATATATGCACAATTTAATTAGAATTCCCAAGTGAGTGGAGAGCAGAAAATATTTGAAGAAATAAAGACAGAGAATTTTTAAATTTGAGTAAAACAATAAACCCACAGATCTGAGAATCTCAATAAATCCCAAACAGAAGAAATGTGAGGAAAAGTACAACAAAGCATCATAATCTAATGGTTTAAAATTAGTGATGAAGAGACAATTTTAAAGGCAGCCAGAGGGAAAAAAAGACATATTATGTACAGAGGAAACTGATAAGAATAACAACAGATTTCTTGCCGGAAACAGTGCCAGCAAGAAGACAGTGGAGCAGTATCTGTAAATTACCGAAAGGAGACAAAATAAACAAACAAACCTATAAACCTGGAATTCTATGCTGAACAAAATATATTTCAAAAACAAAGGCAAAATAAAGACTTTTGTAGTTAGTAAAAAACTAAAAGAATTAATTAGCAGACTTGGACTGTAAGAAATGTTAACAAAGAGCTTCCAGCAAAAGGAAAATAATAGCAGGTAGAAATCTACAAAGATCAACAAAAAGAAATGAAGAGCACCTGAAATGGTAAATATTTAGGTAAACAGGAAACATTTTTCTTTTGCTATTTAAAAAATATTTCTAAAAGATAATTGTTTAGAGTAAGAATAATAACAATGTGTATTCAGATTTATAAAATGATGTGCTGGTAAATGCTTAACAAATGGATTTCAAAGGAAAAAAACCCTTAATTTATAGTATTCATTTATTCCCATTGTGGAAATGCTTCTACCATAGCTGATTCCAAGTTGCCAAACTGAAGGTAGATTTGAGAAAAGACACACAGAGTTGACTCTCATGGGATGGCAAAAACTGAGTTTATAAAACACGTAGAAGTAATATATATATATAAACAAAAATAGAACATAGACTGGGAGGGGAGAAATGGAAATATACTATTTATAAAGTTCTGATACTAAACATGAAATGTTATAATAGTACTTAATGATAGACTGTGATTACACATAGATTACATAATCCTAAAGCAACAAATGATAACAAAACAGAGTTATAGCTAATACACAAATACATAAAATATAATCAAAAAGTAATAAGCCTAGACAATTTTATAGATGAGTTTTAAGCCACCAGGAACAGATAATCCTTGAAAAGATAAGAAGCCAAATTTACAGTCTGTGGCTAACAGTGGACTTGCTACCAATAGCAAATGACTCATTTGCTGGGTAAATTGGCAATAACTAGTAAAATGGAATGTTTATATACCCAATGGTTAAACATTTTTACTTCTAGTATATATCATAAAGAAACTGTTACAGACGTGCATGAGAATATCCACTCCACCATTATTTATAATTGTGAAAAACTGAAAACAACCTAAGTGTCTGCCAACAGGAGGGCAAATATATGAAGTGAATACTCCATCATGTAGCACTAAAAACATTTATTAGAGCTACACGTGTCAACCTGAGAAATCTTAGAAAATAGTATTGAGAGAAAAAAGCAAGTTGCAGTAGGACATGTGCCATATAAAACTCTGCCTATAAAGTTTTAGAAATATGTAAAACATTATTATGTGTTTTATGAATACATACTATGCACGGGTAGTTGTAATATTTAAATATGTTTGGGGATAAGCAACAGAAAGGATGTCATTACCTCTAGAGAGGGAGGAGGAGAAATGGCTTGGCAGGAATTCAAAGACACATTCAAATCTGTCTGAAATATCTTATCATCTAAAAAGAAATCTGAAGCAAACGTAAGCATGGTCTAATTCGATAAGGTTTGTTGTGTATACAGGTGTTTTTTATAGTGTCTCTATAAACTTTTGTTGATTTTAGCATTTCATAATAAAACATATTAAGCAGTTCATGCATCACAGGATACAGAATGCCCGAGCTTGTGCAGTCACTCTCCCCTCTAGGTACAATTTATGGCAAAGCAAATCATGACAACAAGGGTATATCTTGGCACGCATAGCTTCAGAGGGAAAGTCGAATAGTGACAGGAATCAAATGTGCAATGGCATTGACCTAAGAAAGCTTGAGGTTACAGAAAGTCTTGCTGTAGGGATTGAAGTTCTTGAAGCTTTGGTCAACATTTTAGATATTTTAATATATTCAGTAAGATATTTTAGGATATTCAGTACAATTCAGGCAATATTTTGCAGGTCTAGTTGGCCTTTCCTCTGTTTCCTCTCTCTTTCCCTCTTCCCTCTCTTCCTCTCTTCTATCCATCCTTCCTTTCTTCCACTTCCTCCTTTTCCCCCCTCCTCCTCCTCTCTTGCCAGTATTTTTGCATGGCTCTTTGTTTGGGTTTATTCCATGTGAATATTTTACATTTAAAGCTCACAGGGGAGCAATTTTTCCTCATTCTTAGGATCTGAAGGATGGAATATGTTGTGGGTGGAAGTGCTTCCATGTAATCCCAAAGTACTGACAATCATCTATGGTAGATTTTAAACTTTTATATGAATTTGAGTTTACATGATAATAATTATTATTTACTACCAGATTATTGCTCATGTAGAAATCACTGCATATATATTGTTTATATAGGTTATTATGGTTTTCTGAGTGTCATTTTTTGAACAAAAGTGATTGATTGCTGCAATAAATCATAACCATGAATGAAGAAATTACAGCATATTCTATCATAAAAATGTGACTAAATTATCTGCTAGGACACTTTGGGCTAGTGGAAAGGCTTTGGACAGAGACTAAAGTTCTGTTGTTGGCATTGTCCTATTCTGAATGTGTCAACTAAATCAGTTACCTCCCTTCTTCTGTCTCCTCAATAGTAAAAGGAGAGGGATGGACTTCCTGGGGTTCTGTGGAGAGAGTATGTCACTCTCTTGGTACCTCTAGTATCAGTGTTTTATTCCAGTTCTCGAGCTGCTACACACAGTTTTAATTAAGGCTGTTTGTTTCTCACCTGCATTACTGCAACAGAATTTATTTATTTATTCTAGAGTTGTTCTTGCTGTGTCCTCCCACTTAGATAAACATGTGCTTTGTGAAACGTTTCAGTGTTCACATTTAGTGGTCCATTTTCTCTTGCGAGCTCTTGCAACAGCAGTGGCTACTATCAACAAGCTTTGTAGATTTAGCTGGTTACTAGACAGTAGCTGTGATGGAAACCATGCACCGGGACCAGCTGTGGAGCCCTGAAGGATCATTGCGGCTCCCTGGGTCTCACTATTACTAATGGAAACTGAAGGTTTTGAATTAGTGATATTTCATATTCCTTCTTATTCTGACATCTATGACCCTGTGATCTTAAGTCTGCCCCACTGCCACCACTGGCGCTGCACATGTGCCTGCGTCACATCTGAGTAGAATGCAGCCCCAGAGCCCCGGAGCAGGTGTCGAGGGCTGGCTGTGAGGACCCGGGCAGCCTTGGACAGGTTTCTTTGTCTGCAAAAGGAAGCGTTAAGCCCATGATCTCTGCACACCCTCCCAGCTCCATCCTTATAGGAAGCTGATAGCAAGAGCTAGTAAAAATCATGGTCAGTGTTTACCGGGGTCCTGTGTTTACACATGGATTGTCTCATTGAATCCCAAGGCCCCGTGCGATGTTTTGATGACATCATGTAACAATAACTCTACCAGACTGGTGCTTGGCAGCCAGGGTAAGTTTGCTGATTTGCTCTGTGGGTAAAAGCTGCTCTTTTCAGGCAGCTAAAATGTCTATTCTATAAATAATGAAAATAAACTTTCAGTCCGTTTTGCCTAAATTAAATAATAACAGTGATAGCCAACATTAACTAATTATTATGTGCTGAATAGGGTGCAAGGGGATTTATTTGCCTTTCTTCAAGTTAATCCTCATCAGAACTTATTAATTCATTCTGCACATATTGCAGCCCTTTTGTTTTAGGCACAGAGAGTACTAGATTCAACAAATAACACTAATTCTCTGATCTCCTGGAGCACTGTAATTATTACCCTCATTTTACAGACAAACACACTGAGGTTTATCGAGGTTAAAAAACTTGCCCAAGATCCTATAAGCAGTAAATGAGATGAGACAGGAACAGACTCAATTCTGCCTTTCTCTAGAGTTCACGCTTCTGCCACTAGGCCACGAATGTACATATATTACATATACCATCACAAAGCAAGAAAGAAAAGATTTGGAAGCCCCAAATACAGGCAGCTAATTGCTATGCAAGACTTTTGAGCACCCAGTTTTCTTATTCTACAGAGGAATTGCCTAAATGTTTCTTTCCACATTGTAGACGCTAGTAGATAATATTAATGATCAATATTCATGTGACTTTCCAATGCAGGAAACATAACTATTACTATTTTGATTTAGAGGGGAGAGAATTTGAGCTTACAATGGAATGTGAAGCTAATATCCACACTCTCTCTGCTCTTGTGTGAAATTTTGTATTTTCCCCAATCTTCAATCCTCATAAGCTATTGCTTGATGAATGCAGTCTGAAGTGATTCAAGCAACATAGCGTGATTTTTGGCGGCGCTCTCTGCAGATGTATTCCATGGTCAGTCAGCTGGGACAGACCAAAGATGAAGACTCAGCATTTGAATCTATAGTCGAGTACTGGAGGAAAAATAGGAATTGCCGTATGGGTCAGGGCAATAATGTCTTGGAATTGCTAGAAGTAACCATAATTACACTTGCTCTTTTCCCCAGAATAAAACATAGAAAGTGGAGCGAAAGCAGATTAATAATAGACATTATTCCTTTTTATTTTTTAACGACAAAAAATTTACACTGGAAATAACGATAACTATCATTATTTTTTGGATAACCTTAATTTGTCCTCATATGAAGCATTAAAATTTATGAACAGTGTTAATGGAAAGCTTTTTAGCCTAACTATGCAGTTGCCATCTCCTTAACTTCTCACCCCCACCCCTGAGGGAAAATTCATCTTGCAGAGCTTTTAGAAGAAGCATATTTCATGTGCATATTCTTTTCTCATCTCCTATCCCTTCCCTCCCATATTTTCACATTACTTTTTTGGACCACTTGTTCCATTAATGGCATTAGGATTTTTATTTTCCTAATCTAAGGCCGGAAGAATTGGGCCCATTCTATCTGGTAATTCATCAAACAGTTTCTCTATCACAAAGAACATTTTTCCCCTCTCTCTGGGTTTCTGGCAGCTCATCTCACCCTGCCAAGGGGAGACTGAACACTTTACTCTTTTGAAGAGCTCACTTCAGAAGATTTCACCACGTGCCTCTGGGATTTCACCTCGTGAGAAATTCCCCTTCAAATCTGTGGTTTCGCCTCTTCCCAGGACCTTTTACCTTCCGTAATGGCGTCACGTGTTGGCTGTGCAGTCGGCCCCCTTTGAAGCATTTATAGATGCTTTTAGTCGTGGGTTTTGAAAGAGAAAAGGCTGGTGGTGACGGCGGGGCAGGGGCTGGAAACCCGTCCTCCGCTGACGCCGGTCTCTGAGCAGCTCAGGACGCCCGCGGGGCGCTGCTAACGCCAGGTGTCCCCGGGCTGGAGCCAGTACTAAGGCCCTTCCTTCTGCTCCCCGGCAAACACCTGTGGCGGGAGCCGTGGGCAGCGCGGGCCTCCCAGCCGACTCCGCCCCGGGCCCCGCCTGGAGGCGTCGAGGGGAACCGCGCCAGGCCCCGGCCGGCCCGAGCTTCCCACGCTGGGGTGGGGACACAGTCTCCGCGGGTGATTCTAATGTACGTCCCTAGGTGGGAGTCGCGGCCACAGGCCCGTGCTCACTCTGGGTCATGCCATGGAGGAGAAGGTTCTGGAAAGAGGCGGAAGGCCTAATGAGCACCGTCCCGTCCATGCGCAGCCACCTCCCGTTCCCGTTTTCCCCGTTTCATCTTAAGCGCTGGAGAGCGGCTGCCTGGAGGAGGCGGCGGCGCCCGGGCAGCAGCGCCCCGGGTGTGCGGAGAAGCCGCTCGCGCCGCCGCGCACACCGAGACATGGGCCGCCACCTGGGTCCTCTTTTAGAGGAGCATCTTACGTACACGTTTTTAGGACTTTCCCGGGATTCTCAGCAGCAGCAGAGGTTCCATGACAGGTCTGCCCTCCCTTCCTTCTGAGGAATGTTCCAGGCCGGCGGAGCATGTGCAGCCCGAGCTTGGAGCACCTCTTCAGAGTGTGCCAACCTCCGCCCCAGCGGCGCCTGCCTGGCACTTGCTGTTTACCCTGGGCAAGCCGCAGGGTTCTCACGTCTCTGCTTGAGGTGCAGAGAAAGCATGCACTGAAATGAAGAAGAAAGCTTGGAGAAAAGGGGGAGAAAAGGAATATTAAAATATAAAGGTAACGTTGCCAACTTTGCTGGGCTGGAATAAAAAAACAATCCCCGATCGAAGCACTCACTGATTATCCATGTGGACCTTCTCCCACCCGGACCCCTTGGAGCTACCCGGGGAAGGCCCTGAAGGTGGCATTGAGAGGAGGTGCACACCGTCGGCTGTCACCAGCCTGTCTGGGCTGGCCCCAGCCTACAACTGGGAAAATACAGTCAAATAAAAAAAATTTTTTTTTATTTAAAAATCAGGAAGTTTGGTTTATTTGGTTACACTATCTCATGCTTGTTGATTATTCCATGGGTTTTGTGTAAATTCTGTTCAGATTAGTTGAAAATGTCACGAGAGAACGTCAGAGGCCGGGGAAGAAGGTTTCTGTGTGCTGTGTGCTCCTGAGTCTTCCTGCCCAAGTCCTTCCTTTAGCAATTCTTCATTACAAAAAAAATGTATCCAATGGCAAAACGATTTACTGAAGTACAGGCACTGATTCAAAGTGAATGCTTAATATTTTCTCATTACAAAAGTGACATAGGTTGTAGAGAAGTTAGGAAATATTGACAAACCAAAATAATTCTATCTTCTTGTTAAAAGTCCCTGCTGATGTTTTTTTTCTCTCTCTCTACTAGACCCTTGCAAAAAAAATGGGATTATATTATGGCCTGTTGCTTGCACCCTGCTTTTATTTTCTACTAAAAATATACATGTATTTTTAGTTTTTAGTTAATGTTATTTTGAAGGTTGCATAATATTCCATAACACTGATGTACTACAATTCATTTAATTGATCCTTAATTTTGGACATTTAGGCTGTCCAATTTTTTTTGACTTTTTTTTCTACTTCACTTCTAATGTTCTGCAATCAACATACTTTAGCTAACTACCTGGGCCCCTCGTAGTGTACTGGAAATGGTTTCTGGAGCTCCAGGAAAAAAAAATTGCTGATTATAGCACTCACTGGTTTTCTGTGGTATACCTTCTCCCACCTTGACCAATGGAAGTTATCAACAAGAAGGTCTTGAACATGTAATTGGGAGGAAGCCTCACAATTGGCTCCTATAAACCCATTATGAGCTGGTTCCAGAATACGACTGGGACCACCCATGCTAGTATTTTAGGGTAAATTCCTGAAAGTGGAATTTCTGGGTCAAAGGGTATGAATACTGTAACATGTTTTTATATTTCTTGTCTTGTTGCCTTCCAAAAATATCAACATTTATGCTTCCATCAGGAACATATGAGGGTATTCTGAAGTGTCTAATTCTTCAAATGTCCTGTGTGTCCCCAGATGGAAGGGGCTGTCTCTCCAGTCAAGGAAAGCTCTGTCTTTGGGGGCCTTCTCACCAAAGCCAGACAAACAGCTGCTTGGCAGTGCGTTCAAATACGACAGGGATAGTTGGGCTGAATCTACTAGGTGTGTCTTTCAACTCTGAGATTTTAGGAAAGATGAAATAAAACAACAACAACAAATGAGATGCCAGAAGGTAATTCATGGTATATGCTAAATGTCAAGTGCTGTAAAGGTTCAGAACAGAAAGAAGAAATTGGTGTGTGGGAGCCTGGCTAGAGGAGGCTTCCTAGAAGAAGGAAAACTGTTCCAAAAGAGAAGAGAAGGTGGTAGTTGGCCTTTGGGTTTCTGTGTCTTTATCAATTCCCTTTTGATTACAGAAGCCCGGATTCTTTGCATCAACAACAGACTGGAGGAGGCAGGAGGCGGCCACCACAAAACAGGCAGAGGAGCTGTTGCCTGCGGGGTGCTCTTTGAAGGCTGCCTTTGCCACCGTCTGCAGTGAGTGTGTGTGCGTGTATGTGTGTGTGCGTGTGTGTGTGTGCACGTGTGCATGTATATGTGTGTGTGTGTGTTTCTGGCCAGTTTTCTCGGCCAAACCCCTACCCTGCTACCTTCCCTGCTACCTCCCTATTTCATATTAGGAATAAAAAACTTGCAAATTGTAATTCATCTTTCCACTGCTTCATCAAGAGCATGGCTGATGGACAGAAGTGTGTGGTTCCAATTAGACCTGCAGCTCTGACTCCTGGCCTGGGATTGGACTTTTGTGCAATTCGTTCGAGTTGTACAACCCAAATATTAGATAACACTAAGGTTTACATTCTCCGTAGAAAGCTGTCCCAAGAATTTATTGATGTTTGCAGCATCTGATTGCTCTATAGCCAGAGAGGCCAAGAGGAGAATCTTATATTTTTCCTGTTGACCTTTGAAAAGTAGCATCCTGTGACTTCCTCCATAAAGTCCGTGACCTTCAAGCATCTAAATCTTCAACTTTTCCACAGTGTTTTTTTTTTCAGTGTTTTCTTTAACAGATATTAGAATGGCATCAGTGTTTGCTTTTGCTAAGAGAAGAGGAGTCCTGGGAGAGGGAGCAGCTGCCGGTGCCTGCGCGGCCCTCCCTTGGCGGTACCTTTCCCCCTGCATGCGAGGCGGCAGCAGGCTGGGAACGCTTTCAAATGAGACAGGAAACAGTTTAGGGTAAGAAATGCTTTTAAAAAATCATTCTCACGCCAAATGAAATCTCAGATCTTGCAATTTTGTTTGTTTTCTCCCTTCTCAGCTGTTTCCCTTTGAAGTCAAAGACTGCTACTTCTTTGTGTGAGTGCAGCTGTGACTGGTCGATCATGGTTTATTTTAAGACAAGAAAAGAAGCAGAGCAAAGAAGTACCTATTGTTATTTGTCTGCCATTAGCAAAATTCAAATGCACCCAGTCTTGTTCCAATATGCAGATGAAGGTGCCATACATCACGCTGAGGCCTGGGTGCCATGCCCAGATGAATGGGATGGCTGGGGAGGCTTCCTGTCAATCCTGCCCAGGCGTTCTGACAGCAGTGCAGGGCTGAATTTTTGCATTATCCTTTCTTGTTCATGCTCATTGTCCCTGCCTTAGTGAAGAGCTTTATTCTTTTGGGTCTGAAAGATTGCAATTGCTCCCTAATAAGTATTCTTTAGAATCTGTGTCTCTGACCAATCTTTTTTGCATACCATAGCCAGAGAAATTACTGAAAAGTCATAGAAATGGTATTGTTTCTCTGTCTAATATCTTCAATGGCTTCTTAGTTCCTATGGGATAAATTTTAAGTCCATTATTTACCATTTAATGTGTTTCTTATTAACCACGATCTATATTTGCAGCTTTATCTCCCAGTTATCTTTCTGGATCACTTCCCTGCCACTAAAACAATGTGCTCCCAGCCGACCATCATGTTGCCCAGACCTGAAGCCAAGACCGTGTCCACCACGCAGTCTGTGTGGCATTGCCACCCGGGAGAACACGTTCCTTGCTCTGAATTCGATCTTTTCCTATTTGTGTCATGCATAGATTTTTAGGATTGATGGAGGCTTTAGCTATTTTTGTCTGATCTTCTAGCTTTCCACATAAGAGAATTAATGTTCAGGGGTGAAGTGAATTACTCAAAGCCACCAATAACAATAATAGCTGCCATTTATTGACTGCTTTTACATATGCTTGAACAAGGGTTAAAAACACTTTATTGAATTATTTCAATATCCTTATGCTATTAGCAAGAAACTTCAGGCACAGAGAGGTTAAGTCACTTTCTGCAACCTACCTGGATGGTCAGAACCGAAGCCAGGGTTCACACCCCAACTGCCTGATACCAGAGGCTTCACGCACGGCCATTTTTCTGCACTACACTCTGCCCGTGACCCTGGTCATATATTACTATGCTGTATTTGTGGATATTTCTTATTTACTCAACGATATTTGTAAGCTTCTGGATGGTAGAGACCTTACTTTACAAGCCTATGGACCTCACAGAAGAGATTTTTAATAAATAAGTTGGTGTTGCCTCTGTAACTGAGAATCTGGAGAAGCTCAGTAACTGATCGCGCTCTGAAAGTGGCCGCCACTGTGTGCCGGGATCCCGCATGTGCAAACACGTGCACCGTTCTCTCTTTTCCCTCGGACACGGTTTTAGTCTCATCACCTGTCTCCACCTGTGTCTGAATATATTCGCACACGCTGCTCATCTTGCATCTATCACAGAGTGCTCTGCCAGAATTCTGCTTCTGTTTATACAAATCTCAAACCTTGTCCCTTAATAAGCACAAGAGTTCAAAGACCAAAGTATGCTGCCCCTCTGCTTCTACCCCTAATATTATAATATCTACTGGTTCTCCTTACCAACCCTAGACCTCGTCTCTAGTCATTCCCAACTTAGTGCATTTTGAATAAATACATGAGTTTAATCTTCCTAATAAGATTGTGAGATGGGTAGGAACCAAGAAGAAACTATCTCTGCCTGCTAGGGTTGTGCAATCTGTTTAGAGGTGCCAGGGTCAAGGGAAAACCAATATTTTTTCCTAGAGCCACACACAAAATACATATTGCATCATCGAGTCCTCACAGTAACTCTGGGAGGTGGATATGTTTATCTTCACGTAATGAATGAGGGAACTAAAATTCACAGATCCACAGCTCGCCCTGGTCACACAGCAGCTAAACGGTGGCACCAGGATTTCAACTCACCTCTGGCTGTCAAATCCATACCCTGCTTCCTCCTGCCACTCTCAAGGCTCTGTCAGTGGCTGCACAAGAAACCTACACACACCGTCTGTCCTGTGCGGGCGCTGAGCTGTGCACTGCACTCCTTCAGCACTGACAGAGTTCCGAGAGTGCTGGGCCGGGCAAGTTTGGGGAGGTTAGTGATACTTACAGTGAAATGATCCACGCCTTTGGAGTTGACCAGCAAAGAAAGAGGTGATCATCAGGGTCGAGATGGGACCAATAAGAACAAGTCTTGCCAAATTAACTCCCACTCATCTTGGGACAGAAGTGTAGGCCATTCTGAGAACCGTGGAAACATCATGTGACTAGAGCTTTTCAGGGAATTTAGCAAATTCCTGTGACAACCTTATAAACACATAAAGAAGAGGAGATTGATGGTCATACTTCTAGATGTTTATATAGTTGTACCTTCAAGGTATTGATTAACAGATTGAAAGATTATTAATGAGCAGATCAAAAGAACGGGGGCAAGGTTTTGTCCTTAGCCTTTGATTGTTCCATGTTTTAATTAACGTCTTGGAGGAAATGCTCGGAGGTGTGTTTAGCTCTCTTGATGTGGGTGAAGGAATTGGCACTGGTGATCTCCCTTCTTCTTCAAAGTCTCTCCTTTCTTGGGGCCTGCGACATAATTTCCTTATTTTTCTGGCCATTGGTCTTTGTGAGTCTCTTTCATGGATTCTTTCTCCTTTGCCTGTTCTTTAAAAGAAATCCAGTTCCTCGAGGTTCTTTCCTGGGCCACCCTCACCTCTCTGTGGCTGACGTCCATCTGCTTCCAAGGCTTCCAGCTGCCATCTTTCCAAAGGACACCTCTTGGCTTTCAGACCCAGTCAACAACTGGGTAACCCCACTTCCCTGCCCCATGCATATTTCATATTCAAGCAAGCCCAAACTCTACTCTTCCACTGCAGGCCTGGTCTTCCTTCTGTAGTCAGCGAATTACAACTTCTAAGTACTTTCCAATCTGCTCATCCTTCTCCATTTCCATTGCTGTTACAGTAATTCTTGCCACCGTTGGGCTTCACTGAAATTATGGACATAGCTTCCTAATTTACATCACGTCCCTGTATCTATCCTTCCCCCTTTTGTCCATACTCAATGCCCAGCCAGCGTGGTCTGTAAGATACCAATCAGGTCAGTTCAGTAACTTCTGTACCCCTTGACAGCAAGTTTCTGAGAGAAGCCACTGTGCCCTGCATGTTCCATACCCTTCACTCTCCCAGCTCCTCCCTCAGAACTCCAGGTCCCTGCACACAGCACTCCTGGCATACTGAATTACTTTTCCCCATCTCAAATAGGGCAGCTTTCTCTCATTTTCATGACTCTGTACATGCTGCTCCCTTTGATTGAAATATTCTTTCCTCTTCTTGTGCAGCTGCTCATTTCTCCCCCTCACGGATTTCCTTTCCTTCCTTTCTCTGATTCTCCAGCCTGAATTGCTCCTGCTATTATGTGTGCACCCAGCTGTCACTTATATAGAGGCAGAATGGTCAAAATATGGAGTATTTAGAGATTAATAAAAAAATAACACTTTGGACTCAGATGCTCAAGGGATTTGCTGAGGTTTGGCAATGGTTTGCTGTATCTTATCAATAAATGAGAAAAACAGCGTTGGTCTGGGTGGGAGAGCACCCGATGGGCTCTTTCGTAGGTGAGGGTGATGGACCCCGGAGACCCCCGTAATGTTCCTGGGCAAACTCCACATGGGCTTTTTGGCAGATTATACATCTCTCACCTCCCCAAACCTTTCTTTGCTTAATTGAACAGATTTTCTTTAAAGCAAGCTAGAATTCAACCCCAGCATTTAACTGCTTGGCTGCAGGAAATAATTTATTCTTTTGTAACATGCCTGCAACTTTGATTCCCCACTTTCTTCTAAAGATTTGTTGTTGTTTAATTACATGGATCACAGGGGTGTGACCCTAGAATTTGGAAAGAAAATTAAAAATTGAAAATTTAAAAAAAAATGTGGCAAATAAAGCTGACGACTCATTTGTCAATGCCGATTGTACTGCTTACTCCCGGCTGGCAGGGGAAGAGCTCTGCAAATCAGATTTGGAACTTTCGGCTCTGTTAGAAGCAGTGACTCTTCACGTCTTTTTTTTGTGAAAATATCACTAGGCTATTGCTTATTTTCTTCTTTGGATGTTCTTTTTAATTGTGCCAATGTTTTTGTGACTCTGCTTGTTTAACATTACGAAGACATGTATATAAAACTGTTACATGGAAGAGCACACTATACTGTTAACCATCTTACAATAACTGAAACAATGTATAACACTGATGATACACTCTAGGTTGTCAACAAATGTTTATTGAATTAAATCTAAAAATGTTAGTTAATATATTTACTTTAAATTTTTGTTTACAAGTATTTCTAATTTGCTTTTTGTAGTTTAGAGAATTTCACTTCAATGAATATTAATAGTTTTTCTTTATATTTTGACGTTATGCATGACAGATAGTGTCCTGAAAAATATAAAACCATGTATTAGGAAGAAATGAAGTTGAAGATATAAAGAGAATAGTCATTTTACCCAATTCAGCCAGTTAAATCCTGAGAGTAGAGTATTTGATTCTTTATTTTATTGTTCTTATGTCTCAGCTGAGCCTTAAATAATCATGGAACAAACACACTGTACTGTTTTATTAAGAAATAAATAGCTATTCTTTAAGTAGGAGCGAAACACAATGAAATGTAATATTCCATTACTGTGATAAAGAAGTTAATGACCCTACCTGATGAAGCATGGAGAGGCCACCTTTTATAGAGTGGAAGTGCAGCAGACCTGGGACAGCCTTGATGGGCTGGTCCACAGGGGTGCACAGCTGAATAGAGGTGCTCAGGTGAGCAGAATAGCACCTCAAGGAAACAGTACAGACATATTCCGTGCTTTCTGTTCACTATGGAAATAGACTCATTTTTGAACTAGGCAATGATTAATTGAGAAACATTAAAAATAATTCTGACTTCGCATTAATAGAAAGCAATCAACTTTGAGTTTAAGCAAACTAATTATTATGCTTGTAAAACCTAAATGTCTCAAGTATTTTGGGGGCTATGAGGAGTCCTAAAATTTTGATATTTACATTACTATAAGTGCTTTATTTAATCTGAATGGATCCTTTTGTTAAATGTTTTGCCAAATTTGGGAAGTTTCAGTCATTATTTTTTCAATTATTTCCTTCTGCTCTGTCCTCTTTTCTCTCCTTCTGAGACTCCAATTGTATGTGTGTATTGTACCTGTGTATATTATCGTGCAACAGATATCTGAGGCTTTGTTTATGTTTCTTCAGTTATTGTTCTCTGTTATTCAGATTGAATAATTTTTATCTATCTTCAATTTCACTGAATATTCTGCCATTTCTAATCTGTCATAAAACCAAGCCCATGAAGTTTTCATTTTAAGTTACATTTTTCAGCTCAAGAATTTGCTTTATTTAACAATTTCTATTTCTCTTCTGAGATGACCATCTGTTAATTCATTATGAGAATGTTTTCCTTTGAGTCCTGAACATGTTTATGATAATTGCTTTAAAATCTTGTCTGCTAATTGCAACATCCAGGATACCTGGGGGTCTTTTTTTTACTGCTTTTTCTCTTGAGTTCTGGTCAATTTTCCTATTCTTTCATATATCCAGTGATTTTTAATTGTAGTTAGGACATAATAATATGTTACAGAGAGTATGGATACTGTTCTGTTCCTCTGAAGAGTATTGATTCTTATTCTAATAAACAGTTAATTTGTCTGGACTCAAACCCCAAACTCCATCTCCCCTGTAGTGGTGGAAGCTGCAATCTCTGCTCTGGTATTTTTACTTCCAGCCGCTGGTTTTTCATGGGGATCCCTGGGATCTGCCTGTGAGTACGTAGTTTAGGAGCCGGGGTTTACCCCTTTGCATCCCTCTCCCTTCCAGCCTGTCCTCGCCTATCTGCAGCTGCTCTGCCACCCATCTGCTCTGTCCTCTGACACTTCCCGCTGGTAAGCTTGTGGCGTTCTGCTGCACAAAATGCATGGATTGGGGCATACCCTCAGGCAAAAACCAGCATATTCACAGATCTTGGCTGTCAATATTTCCATCCATCAAGGATAGCCTCCCTTCCAGTTTCTGCCTGGTTTGGGTCATTCCCAGTGCCTCAGTTTATTTAAAAAGATATTATGCCTATATTTTTAAATTATTTTTGCAGGAAGTTCCTCTGACCATGCGACTCCACCATGACCCCCTTGCATCAAGTTTTGATGACTCAGAATGGCTCCGTAACCTGAATAGCACATGTTGGCAAATGGTCAGTATTGAAGACGTGAGTTAGTTTAAGAACAGAACTAACAAAGGTGCAGAGGGTTGTAGTGCACTACAGTAGACTACTAAAAGTAGACTTTTAAAGGGCAAAACCCATATATGTGAAGTGTTTATGCATTCAATCCTTTTAAAATTTTTATCAAATAGATATTTACAGAAAACGTATGTCAAATTTGCAGTGCGAATATTTAAAATGAGTCTGATGTGGAAAAATATGCTCCAGGAACTCAAATCAGAAAGCATTAGAAGATAAGCCAAAATTGTGAAGGTGAACAAAGCTGGATATCAGGCAGAACTTTTTCGTAATCCTTCCCATAAGGACGTCCTTTATCACTGGAACAGCAAGTGTCATGAGATCTGGTCTAAAGGAAAGTCACCAAGGAATAGGTAAACAGCAAAACCCTAGGTAGCTACATTTTAGGGGAAAATGGCAAGTGAGGTAGATAACTGTTTAAAACAGGAGATATTATAGAAATCATGCTTTCTGAACAATGTGGAATTCTTTAGACTCAAGTAAGAAGCACTATTCTACATCATGAAGCACCAGAAGTTTCAGCACTGGTGGCTGGAGGTAAGATAAATGCTGGGAACTGAGGAGAGAGCACTGTAGTCTTCTGAGGCAAAATATTCCAGGAAATCAAATCTCCTGGAATGTGCAGATAGTGTATGATCTTCCAGCTGCTATGGCCATTTCTGGGTGATAGGATATGCATATGTTCAGTCTCACTAGATACTGCCAGACAGTTCTCCAAAGTGGTTGTGCAAATATATACTCACACCAGCAATTTATGAGAGTTCTAGCTCTACATCCTTGCCAACTCTTGGTATAGTCAGTCTTTTTAGGTTTAGCCTTCCTGGCATTCATATAATAGTATCTTGTAGTTTCAATCTGCATTTCTTTGATGAATAAGTGGCTGAGGACATTTTGTATATTTATGGACCATTCAGATGTCCTCTTTTGTGAAGACTTTTGCCTCCTTTTCTGTTTGGTTGTCTGTCTTTTTCTTTTTAACTCATAAGAGTTCTTTATACGGTATTTAAATAGAGTCACACAGTGATAAGGAATTCAATGTAGCGTCAAATTAGAACTTGCCGAAGTCCCAGTTGTTCTTGAGGACTCACTGGAAGTTTTTTATGGTGGCAGGCTAGGCATATGTCAACCACTTTTGTTGTGTTTCCTGGAGGAGCAGACCATGTACCAGGTGAGAGAGGAGAGCCTCGGTAGAATCTCCCTTCTTGCTTTCCTGCTTGCCTTGGACAAATGAGGCATAGTCAGTGTTAATCTGTGCGCTTAGATAAGAATGTTTGTCCCAGTGATTAGACTGGGACCAACAAACTTTTGAAACCAGCTACAGGTTGGCAACATTAAAAAAAAATGTCCCGCATTAAGGCTGAAACAGTATGGAAAAGAAAATCTCCCATGTCCCACAGAGAGCTGAAGAATCCTAGAAAGTTAAAAGACGCTTGGATGTCAGACGTTTGGAGGCTTGCATGGTGGCCCCAGCTCTGCCCGTACACTTCCAGTGATAGGAAACCCTATCGCTTGTAGTTTTGGGGGCAAACTGACCCATTATTGGTCAGCTCTAATTATGAGAAAATTCTTATCTAGATTCCTATGTAACGTGCCTCTCTGTTGCTTCTATGCATGGATCTTAGATCTTCTGCCTGCAAGAGGAAGGAGGCAGAGTACTTGCTTTCTGTTTCGTGTGAGAGTTCTTCACATATTTGAAGACAGCCACCCTGTCACTATGTCTCCTCTTAATTTCTCCTTTAGAGTAAAATAAAAAAACTAAGTTCCTTGGAATGAACATCTTTAAGCACTGAAAAAAATAACACTATAAAAGAATGCACTAAAATGGAAAATGAGCAATTTATTGAGGACATTTTCTTGTTCATCCATCATTTTCCCTTTTGTTTATTTTTCCTCTTATTAAACAGTGATTACTAAGTGGCTCCTGGTAGGCTCATTAAAATCCTTAACTTCCTTTATTACAGGTAATGTCCCTCATTTTGTAGACCAGTTTCCTTCCTGCCTTCCAACACCTGCTGTTATCTTCTTCTTCTTCTTTTTTTTTTTTGATTATTGCTACCAGAATAACTTTGAGTAGGGGGCTTTTCAGTGTGTGACCCTGGTGAGCAGCAAAGCCCTGTTCGAATTCACCTTCTGTGTGTGTTGTTTATGTTTCCAGGTAATTTTCAAAACTGTTGTAGTGTCCTTTCTCATTTACATGAGGAAGTGTCATTCAGAAGTGTTTCCTGAAATCCGAGAGATTTCACGTAGCTGTTCTGAACATGCACTGCACCGTATGTTCTAATTTTAAGAGAAGGGAAAAGGTGAGAAAGAGATTTGTTGATTCATGGTAATAAAGGAACACTCTGGTGCATTGGGCAGTTCTTTTCCAGTCTTGAAATTTACTGGACACATGCATTGATTCACTCAACAGTCGGTAAATATTTATGAAGTGCCTACTTGACGTCAGGCATCCTGCTGACGTGCTGAGGATGCAGTGGTGAAAATTGCCCTCACTGGTCTTGCCTGCTGGCTGGGGAGACGCGTAAGCAAACACAGTTTTGAGCTCTTCCAATGTGCCTCCTGCAAGGTGCTCAAAAACTGGTAAGCATTGCACTGCTGCTGCTGCTATTACCACGGCTCTCGCCATTGCACCGCCAGCTCAGCCCTGCCACGGGGCAACTATGTGGCCCTGGACGAATTACTTGATGTACTTGGGTCTTTTCCTCCACCACAAAATTAGAGAAAACTGAACTAGGTACCTGTTTCCTTCTGCATGATGGCAATAAGTGTGTTGCCCAAAGCAAACAAATACAACGGTGAGGAAGATCAGTGTACAAATATTTGGGGGAATGCTATTTTAAACCAAGTTTGCTTATGGAAGCATTTTCCTTTAATGCATTGATACGTGTTGTGAGTCTCTAAGAGTATGCACCAAATTTGTTTGGCTGGCAAATATTTATTTTTTCTTGTATTTCTCAGTATTAACAAAACCAATTTCTCAGAAATAAGAGGGAACGTATTTTTCCACCTCACTACTGAACTACATGATTTCGTAAGCCGTTTCTAGCTTTAATATTCAGTGACTCCACTGTGACTTAAGATCTCTTAGTACTAGGATAACTACACATCCCAGTGTGTGTGAGACAAATTAATAATTAATTGTGCTCACTTGTTTATAAAAATATTTCCCACTTTGAACAATAAGATACATGGCTACCTTACCTAATGCAGTGATCTTAACTCACAGAATTCGTTGATACAAAATACTCATTAAATATTGAAAAATAGGAACATCTTCCCTTTTGTAACAGCATCTCCTCTCAAATGATTACCACCAATTTCCTTTATATGATTCTCTGTGTAACTAGAGAACCATGAATAGAGTTTTAAGTCATCAGCTATGGGCAGAGCAGTATTTATCACGTGTCTGCTCGGCACACAGCCCCTTGACGGTGCTATGGCATTTAAAAAGTCTGGGGCATGATCTTTGCCTGCAGGGAACTTAAAATCTATCATTGTTAGGTGGTGGCATGTGTTTGGCAAAGCATTTCATCATGTAATAAATGAATAAATTAAGCCTCACAATTCCCATAATGGTTAGTTATGTTTATCATCTCTGCTTTGGGGGTGAGTTTTTTTTTTCTTTTTTTTTTTTAACACATGCAGCAATCATCTGAATAAGAACACACGAATTGGCTGGCAGCTAATTGGCTCCTGAGTTTCCATATTTGGGACATTAACTTGATATTACATTATTAGTTTTCCACCTGTTTCACCCCTCGTCCTCCCCCTGGTTTTGAGGGGCAACAAAACGATCCTATGTGCTGGTCTCAGAGGGAAGGGAGTGCAGCTTGGAGCAAGAGGGAAATTTCATTTCTGGATGGATTTCTTAAACAAATAACAGAAACAATAGGCTGAAAGCCAAGCAGATTTTGATTTACAAGAACCAGACTTTATTGAGAAATGATAAGACATTTTCTCAGGGACTAAAGAAGTTGGGATCTGAATATCAAGAACTGAGCTTAGAACACTGTGCACAGAATTTACACTAAGCACATTAAAGGAAAAAGGAAAATCAGATGATATTGTAGTCATTTTTCTTCCCCCAAAGGAGATGTGGATTCAAAATTAGGCTGATTTAGGAGTGTCAGGGGAGGAGACTGAAACAGGGCACTCTCTGTGCCCCAGGAAGGCTCCGCCTTTCAGTCCTTATCCACCAAGGCCTAGCAGGGGGGCGGGAGGCGTAACACTTCGGGGGTGCTCGACAGCAGGAAGATCATACCCCACTCTCCGGGGTAAAGCCAGGGCAGACTAATTGTCTTTTAGGGAAACTCTATGCTCAGAGTTACCTTGGAACAAAGAGCTCCTAGTCTGGACAGTAAATTTAGGGTGCTTTGTAGCCAGGCTCGCTGGTAGCCAGGTGCAGGGCTACCATGCTCAGCATGGTGTGAGGAGTACAGCTGCAGGCTCTGGAGCATCCGGTACCTAAAAAGGGTAGCGAGAATCCCAGAGGACTGGGAGGAGCCTGAAGTCAGGACAAGGATGGAGAGGTTTGATAAGGTGCCAGAAACACCTAGCAGCCGGCAGGTCAAGGGCAACCTCGGGAGGCGCCTTTAGTTCAACATCAGCGGTGCGGGTGGGCAGGCAGAGGGGCGTGGAGAGAAGCAGTGAGGAGAAACCCTCAGAAACCCTGCCCTGATGTGAGGAAAACACTTAGGGCTTCGTGGATGCAAGAGGAGAGACTGAAGGAAATGATAAGGACAAGGGAAAAATTTTGAGTAGAGACTATTTACTCAAGAGAGAGTTGTTTAAACTGCAAGTCATTGAGTTTTGTTGCACTGATAATTTTGAACAAAAGTTCCCATCATGCTACTGAAATAAGAGCTTGAAAAATAAAGTGCATCTGAATTGTGACGGTAATTAGAGACCCTGCCCCACGAGCACGGGCTGAGGAGCGTGGAGTGTTCTGCGCAGGCCGGCAGCCTTCAAGCAGGAAGCATGTTCTAAGTCCAAAGAGCAGGAACTCGGGCTCTGATCATCAGGATAAATGCTTTATTCATCCTAGATCAAGGTTTTGTTATATATTGTAAACAATGGTTTGACCTGCCCTAGCTTATTGCTAAAAATGAAGTTGGTTTTTTCTATGTGCACATTTCTCTGGTGTTTGTAGCTTAATAAGGTCTTTCCTTCTAACCTGATTAACATATCACATTTTGAAACGTGGGTAAAACAGAATCCTCTGATATTCCCTATTTGTTCCTTTCTATTCTCTACCTCTCAGTGTCAGCGCACACACCCCCTGTTACCTGTTGCCGACAGTCCTTCCCCGCACGCGCTGCCTCTCTGGCAGCCCTGCCCACCACCTGCAGCTTGGAACTGGGCAGACCACCGTCCTGCAGTTGGTCATCCCAGCACAGATGGGTAATTAGGGCTCTGACTTTTAGATGAATTTCAATAGATAGATGTACCTAAAGCTATAGTCAGCTTTAACAATTAGGTCTTCCATTAAAAAGTAAGTGTAAATTGGATTTTTAATAAATTAAATCATTTAAATTTATACTAAAGTGGTCTGAGAAAAGAATGTAATAGTGAGTTCTTTTGAAAAGGTGACAAATTACTTTATGAATCGTTAATTGCCATTTCTTCACTGACGTAGTCAAGCACCGTTTCTGTGATGGGCAGTGTGCTAGGTGCTTAATTTATCTTGGCTGTAAATCCATTTTGCTAAATATGGAGTTTGCTTGACCTAAGATATCCTTGTTGCCATCTTCTGTTTAGTGACAGTAGGTCCCTTCCAAAGGTTGTCCAGAAGAAAAGTATAAACACAGATTTTAAGGAAGATTATAGTTTTCCCTTTGAGTGCTTTAAAATCCCTACTTTATTATTTTCATGTTTTACCCTTATTTCAGAGATCGCTGACTGCTGGGAGCGGCAGTGCAGACTGGGTCAAGTCAATGACATGACCTGGCAGTGAGCGTGCATCGGTGTGGCAGCTCCCACAGGTGGGACCGCTTTCGAAGGTGGGACCACTTCCCCCTAGCATTTGCTCTTAGGCAAGAATTTGAAAGCTAAAAGGGAACAATGGCATTCTGGCCTGTCGTAAATTTCAGCTGGGTGAATTACTTATAAAGCCATTGGAATTTTGTTTTTTCACTCAGCAACCATTGAGTGCCTACTCTGTACCAAATGCTCTTACATACTAGATGTATACAGATATATCTGAGAATAGGACTGGCCACAAAGAGTTCATGGGCTGATGGGAGGAGATATATACATGGATGATTAAGAGACATCATTTATTTATTCATTTGACAACTTTTTATTAATGCTTATTATGTGTTCAAAGATAAATATTTCATTAGAGATTATTTACAAAGTGCTCAGGGAGGAGCAATGAGAGAGAGTTCTCCTGGCAAGCAGGGACGGGATGGGAACTGCAGACAGCTATTAGGATCAGCTTTTAGAGAAGAAGAAAATTGAATTTACCTTGAAATTAGGTGGGAAGAGGACTACCAGCATTAGATTGAGGTATGGAGGATGAACAGAGATGATAAGGAAAAAGAATGTGCGCCAAAATCTTGGGCTAAGATAAAGCTCCTGCTTAGGGATTCTAGGTATAAGCAAACAGGCAGAGGAGATTCCTTGCTTTCTTTTTTTCTGTATGAGCTGCCTTGAAAGAAACTTTGAATACTACCTCTAGCAGATTAAGCTTTCATTAGTCACTCATTATATGGCATGTGCCACTTCTATTCATGTAAGAGAGGTATTCTGCAGCTTGGATGGGCAGAATTTTGTCAGATTCTGCCAGTTGCCTGTCTAACACCTAGCAGATATTCACTGGGCACTTAGAATAAAGTCTCCATTTCCAGACTCTTGTCACACTAGGTGGCCATCTGGCTATGGCCTGGCCGGTCAGCTCAGGTCTTCCAGGAAGGCAGGTGACGAGATCTGGCCCAACAGAGAGGTATCCCTGGTCCTTCCCTGTGTTGCTGTCTGATGTCTGGAGCCAGGGCTGACTTATCCATTAGACACAGTAATCACAGTTCCCAGTATCCATAACATTCTGGGGGGGGGGGGGCCATGAAAAAGTTTTAGTTCCTGTTAACATCAGAAAGAAAAAAAATGAACTTTTAAGTTAAAGAAAGTCTGTTAATTTAATATTAATATATCCGTCTTTATACCACTGTAGCTATAGGATATAATTTTTTATATTTATTTGAGGACTCACGGAGGCAAAAGTGCCTGGAGCCCGTGAGAGCCATAATACTCGTCTGGCTGGAGCTGCCCCTTGGGAAGAGCAGAGAAAGAGACGGGCCACGGAGAGCTAGCAGGGCTGCCGCGTGGGCTGGCGGTTGCTCACTCATGCACGTCCAGTGCATGCTGAGTACACCCTCAGGTGCTTCAGCCGCTGTGCTGGGGTTTTTGTCACGTGTAGCTGTTTGCAGAGTCTAGCTAATGAAGCCCTGCCAGCCCTGCCCAGCTTCTAAGAGACTGGATGGAAATGAGTGATGTGGTAGCAACGGATCTCACCCTGGCCGTGCACACACGCCACCTCTCATGGGGCCGGCTGAAGGGCTCTGCTCTATGAGATTGGGTCGGGGGGATATTCAACTCCTAGGATTTAGAAAAATATTTTTTTCAGTGTAACTCTCTAGTGTAGGGCTATGGCCCCAAAGTGGGCTCGGCAGTATTACATCTACGTACAAATCAATTCCAGTGAATATTTTAGAAGTTTTAGACATTGTCTTACTTTGAATAACCCAGTACAGGAAACTGCCTCTCTCCCTATTGCTCAGGAATAAGAAGCGTTTTTCTCCTGAAGACGCCCCAGTGTCTTCTCCTCATGGTCTTCCCCTTCAGGCTCTTGTGATTTACCTACATAATCTTAAAGATGCTGAGAAAAGGCGAAGTAGATAATAATCAGTAGAAACATTAGAAACAACAGAGAATATTTCTGTCTCTGCCTCTGCCCCTCTCTTGTCTCTTTCTCTGTCCTGCTTCATCTCAGTGAAGCAGCAGCAGCGGAGGCCAGGCGGAGCCTGTCTGTGGCGCATTCATTTACTGGAGTGATTTCTGTGCTGTGCTGATTTTCATCATATCCGTAAAAGACGCTAAAGTACCACCTTGTACATTACATGCAGCATTTTGGCTTCAAGCCTTGATCACAACAAATCTGAGAGACAAGAAAGTCAGGTCGCTTAGATAAAAGAGGTATGCTTGAGCAAAGGGAGTTGATTATTTAGAGAAAATGAAAGAAAAGAAGAATAAAGTAGGTCTCAAAGGGAGATGGAGTGAAGGAGAAATGACCCTTCATTTGGGAAGGGAAACGAGGGACAGAAGTAGAGTTACCCCAAGGTATAAACTCTGAGACCAAACGAGGCCGAGGCACGGAAATATCCCGGTGCTTATGCAAAGATGGGAGGGTGACAATGTGGGACAGGGCACGCAGACAGCGGGCTGCCGGCCCAGGACACCCCCACATGCCCAGTGTGAATTCAGCACAGGGGACACGGGCTGGGCTGTTGTTTGCTGTTGCTAGTTTGCTTTTGCAGCATGCAGGAGAGTGAGTGGGTTTTCTTTTTCTTTCTCTTTTTTTCCTTCCCCTCCTGCCCTTCTTCTTCTTCTTCTTCCTCCTCCTCTTTCTTCTCTCCTTTAGGGCTTATCAGTGGGACTATGCTGAAAAAGACCTTGAAGCTTACCTGTTCTGGTGTTGCTCTAACAGCTTTTTTGATATATATTTAAATCCGACTTTTATTATATCCTAGGGTGGTAGAAGATACTAAATTATATCCATTATGTCTCTGCAGCTGTTACATAATTGTTACATGCCCCATCACGCTTTATTGCCAGACAATTGACTGCTTTGGGAGCTGTACCTGTTAAGGTATTAAAAAAATAAGAAATAATGTTATTAATAGTTTGATGCTAAGAGGCTCAATATCATTTCCACACAAACTCTGCACCTTTGTTTTGTCTTTCTAACAGAGCTTAAGCTTCTCTGAGTCGTGAGCAGTTGAATAACATTGTGCATTTGTCGTGAAGGTTCCAAGAATGCTTAACTATGGCGCTTCTTTCCCTGGTGAATTATGTGCATTTATGTGGCAGTTAAAGCCTTCAAATGGCCCTGTGGAGGCGTGGATCGCAGGGAGTTTAGGCTGCTTGCAAATGCCTTGCAGGTGGCCTCAGCCAACCCACCGGGTGAGATATGTTTCTTTCCCTTTCCAAAGCACAAAGCCAAATAAAAACCAAATATGAACATTACATCTGAATGTTTATGTCCCCCCCAAATTAAGATGTTGAAATCCTCACCCTCAAGGTGATGGTACTAGGAGGTGGGGCCTTGGGGAGGTGACTAGACCTGAGGCTGGAGCCCTGTTATAAGAGAGGCCTAGGAGAGACCCCGCCCCGCCCCGCCCCGCCCTTCCACCTTGTGATGTTAGAGTGAAAAGACAGCTGTGTGTGAGGAAACAGGCTCTCACCAGACGCCGAATCTGCAGGCTCCTTGATCTTGGATTGCCCAGCCTCCAAGATCTGCAAGAGACATGTCTGCTGCTGTGAGCCCCCTAGTTGATGGGATTTTGTTACAGCAGCCGGAAGGACTGAGACAACCATGAACAACAACGATCCCAGGACCCGATGACGTGCTTCTGATTGTAATAACCAGATTGCTCCTGAATGTCTATTAGTTCATCCCTCACTTTTGCTTTTATAGTGCTTTATGTGGATTTTGACCATTATAATAATCACTTTCTTCGTTTACTTAAAGTATGGCCTCTTGGGGGTGGAGGGGAGGGCTGAGCGCTGTGGCAGTTGAGACGTGAACAGCACAGGCTCTGGGAGCCCCGAGGCCAAGCCCGCTGGCCCACACAGGGGGTGTGACCTTGGCAGATGATTGGCCTCTCTGAGCCTCTGTCCTTTTCTGTGCAAAATCAGGCCAGTGCTCATGGCATGGCTGGGACAAAGATGCAATAGTAGACACAAACTGACTACCTCAGAACCTGAAACGGAATAGGCGCTCGAGAACCGTTAGCTGAGTTGAATTGAATTAAATGCATAATTTGCTTTATTTGGACACAGGCCATTACTGGTTAAATGAGTCTAACAACAAAAAATAAAATATCAAAAACTAAAAATCTTCTGTCAGGAAATAATGTTCTACTTCAGCCCACATTTTGGAAATCTTCTTTATTTTATCCTGGAAAATATTCTCTTGGAAGCCTAGTTGATCTACAATTTCAAGTACCTAGCTTAATTTTTGTAACCATAGTTTTGTTTTGCCGTAATGATATGCCTTTTAAGAAACATTCCATGAGTTGTTCTTGCAGCCGAAATATATCAGCTTTTGTTAACTCTGGAAAGTGCAGGTACAGGGTATTTTGCTTTTGGAAACAGGATTTGATACAGCGAGCCATGAAGGATTGACATGCTGGCGTGGTCTCGCAAGAGAAAACCGACTCTTTAATGTGGTTCCAGCGAAAGGAGGGGACTATGGGGCATGCCCTGGGGAGGGTGTGGGGGGGCTATAAGGGGCACCCCATTAGGATGGGTGGGGGGGTGTTCTCTTGAAAGTGGGCTAGAATGTCTTTTGAAATAAGCAGGGCACTTTTGGCTTGTATTTTTGTTTTTGCTCAGGCTCAGTAGGTCACTGTTGGCTGAGAGGAAACGTGGCTTTGGAGCTTGCCCACTTGGCAGTTTTCACCACTGTTGAGTCACTCAGCGCTGGTGGCAGTTGCCTTTGCTGGGAAGGGAGAGTTGTTCCCACAATACATTCAATGTGGCACTGGGGGACGGCTGGGTGGGCCAGAGGCCCGATCTGGCACTGGCTCTGTTGGTCACAATGATTCTGCTTGGCAACCACTTTCAAAAGCCTTGGTATGTTCCAGATGGTGACCACTTGCCTCATTTATCCTTCATTTGAAGGAATTCAAAAACTATTCATTTGTTTGCATACCAAGGCAGTACAGAATCTTCTCCTGTGGCACTTGAGTGCTAAGGAGTTGGGATTTTCTTCTGTGACCCTTTCCTTTGTGTTGTGGTTTATTTAGCAGTGAATGGCTTCATCGTCTGCTTTTAGAATTGGGTATACATTAGCATCAGCTGTATGCACCAGGGTCAGCCGTCCACCTTAGGGCTACTCATCTACATTGAGGCTAGTGGTCTGCACACCCCTGCTCTTTCCTGGGGCACTGCCCCTCCAACCAATGATCCACTAACACCCACCTGAAAAGTGACATTCTTCCATGGTGGAACTTAAGCTCCTGCTACTTTCTCTCCACTGTTTGAAACAGAACTACATGTAAGGCTCATTTGCAAGAAACGTGTAATGTCTGTGGCCCAATTTTGGGTATTTTTTCCCCTTGAAAGGCCCTAAATCCACATTCATCATATGCCCACCTGCTATGAGTTTATAATGAAATACCAAATTCTACATGAAGTTCAAATTTATTCTTTTAAAAGCCTCAGAAATGCTTTAAAACCAAACACCAACAGAGCCAATAGAGACAAAGGAAATTTTTATAATAAACCAGGGAAAAAAAAACATAAAAGAAAAAAATAGGTAAACTTGTTGAAAAGACAGGAAGTCTTTCCAGAAAAGCAAATCAATTTAGAAAATGATTCATTCAGGAAAGTTTGACGCATCCTAAGAAAAAAATAGTAGGTAAAGAATTACATAGACAAAAAGTCAATTAAAAAAGAAAACCTGGGGAAAAAAGGTATAATGTAAAGGAGCGTGCGTGCAATGCGGAGTTGAATGTTTCATGGCTGAAGTGACCGTGACTGAACTGAAGACGAACCCAGTAACACGACCACCACTTCCTGCGCTCCCGAGATGCCAGTGACCCCCTGGGAATGTGATCATTCAAATTGCATTTCAAAGGTGAAGGGCTTTAGTGCTTTTCTGATTTACTACAGATATAAAAACACAGCTAAGCAAAAGGAGGGAGGGAGGGAGAGAGAGAGAGAGATATCACTCTTTGAAGGCAATTTCTTTTTCTGTCATCCCTGGCTCCACTGGGCAGAGCTCGGGTTGGATCTCACGGGTCCCTGAACTCTAGCAGGAGTGTGTAGAGCCAAGTCTCTTAGTTTCTTACGGAGCTGCTCTTTCCAAAGGGGTTTCGGCTCTCTCCAGGTGACCTGATGAGTGACCATGAGCCACTGCTTAACAGACGGCTGCTGTGGGCTTGGAAGTGTGGTTTTCTGACTCCGGCCACTACAGGTCCCAGCTGTGGGGATACCCTACAACATCCTCACCGGTCATACTGTGTTCCTGCCTCCGGAGAGCGACCGCTGCCAGCACAGCAGGGGTCACTGCTGATGTCATTTTTGGACGCTTTAGCATTGCTCCAGTTTACAAAAACACGATGGCAGTGGGAGAAGAAAATGTTACAGGGAAGCTAAAAAGGAAAGGAGAAAAGTAGGGAGAGCTTTCTCCTTTCACTGCTCCCTTTTATGGTTTTTGCCATTTCCCGAGCTCTGGAACGACCGCTGTCGGCAAACGGGATTGGCTTCGTTGTTGAACGTGGCTGGGTTTCTCTTTATATTTATGGAGGAATTCTCTGTGCTTAGAATTTGCAATATGGGGTTTTTGATTTATAATCAGAATTTGAGGGATGAGTCTAAGAGCTGACTATCTGAATGTATTATGGTTGATTACGGTTTGATTGTCAAGGTTATTCACGTGGTCAGCAAATGTTCACTAAGTTCCTAATCTCCTCCAGTCTTAGGTATTGGGGGTGGAGCGGAGGAGAAGGCCGATCTGGGCCCAGTGCTAGGAGAGCTTCTATTCCAGTGGGGAAAGATCCACAAGAAAGAAATACGTCAATATAATGCAAATATGGGGTAGTCAGAGGAGCTCTAAGAGAACACCTGCTGTCTGTAACACAACAGAGTGCCCCAGTGGCCTCATGAATCTGACCAAAATGACAAGGAGGAGCCCACAGTGAGGACAGTGGAGAGGTGCTGCTAGTCCTCAGGTGGGATCTGTTCCTGAGAAAAAGGAAGCCAGCCAGACAGGCTGGGGCATGGGGCGAGACGGGGTGACCCATGAACCAATGAAATGAGCTCAGGAGGGCAGCGGAAATCAGTCATGTAGGGCTCTGTTATAAAAATAGATTCGCAGATGATCAATAATTAAAGCTATAATAAAAACTTTTATATAGAGCTACCAATATTGAGCAATGAATGCCAGATACAATATTGTTCCTCGATGTTCATGATTTCTAATCTCCAGGACAGCCCTGGTGGGCATTGTAATCCTCCTTGTGCAGATGGAGAAACTGATCCTAAGCTTAGTTGTTGCTGTGGGTCACCCGGCTACTAAGTGGCAGGACTGGGGTTCGCGTGTAGGCCTGCCTGACGTTAAACCTTGGCTCAGACTCCACCAAGGGGGCTCTCTAGTCACCTGCAGAGCCGGTGGCTCTTCCCCCAGGGATTCCGACTCAGCAGACCTGGGGTGGGGCCCAGAGACACCAGCGTTTTTCAGAATCTCCCCACTGCATTCAGAAGCCAGCTAAGATTTATAGCTGAACTGTAATTCACCCTGCTGTTTTCCAAACACCTTTAAATAATCAAGCAATCAATTAAGCAAGGAGACAGATAAAAATGGATAAGACTCCTAAGTCTGAGAGGAGCCAGGAGTGCACGCTTCAAATCCGGAGTCAGATACATCACGCGAGATTCCACCTTCCCCGTCTAACCAACCATGGCTCTTAGACACTCCATCTGGTGATCATTATCCCTTGCCTATGTAAAACTTTTTCTTTTTACCGAGAGTGTCTGGGCCATCCAACAGACTCACAGGAGCTGATAAAAGGAATGCCAGATTTTTCACTAATAGAATATTTTTGTGCAGAAATATTAATATGTGCATGGTGGAGTTATAGTGAGATGACAGATTTTAGTTTTCCTGCCTGGGATGCCTATTTTTTCCTGGACCCAACACATGAACTACTAGAATAGCAAATCTTAGCTATCTGCAGATGATACACATATTAATATTTTATTTTACCTTTTTACAATTCATTCTTATCTTTAATTGCTTGGTAAATATGTTGTCTCTATTATATGAAGAACAACTAGAGGTTCTTATTAATGGGTATTTAGCGCTAAGTTTGGAAATCATTATAGCGCTTCCCTATAATGATCTATAATCACCGAAGCTTATGCGAGTTGATGGAAAATGCTAAAGAACTTCAGAAGAGCTTCCTCTAGAGGAGACTTTCAGGATCCTGCCTTAGAAGGAGGCTCTGCTTGTTGTCTGGATGATTAAAGTTTGTGAGGATGATTTTTCTCACTGGTTTGAAGTGCTTAATGATATTCATGATATGAAGTAAAATGAGTGCAATTTCATTTTCCTTCAGAAATATTTTTGAGCTTCTACTGTGTATAAAATAGTCTTTTAAATGCCTGGGAGGGGAACAGAGTTGAATCCGACCCGGATCCTCTTATTAGCAAGACTGTTTTCTAGGAGAACAGAGACAGACACACTAACTGTGTTGTAAGGGAGAAAAAGCAGCCCAGAGTAAAGAGGAGCCCGCTCCACTGTGAGAGGCACACTAATGACAGTTGCCCGGAGGAGATAATGTTTGAGCAGCCTCTTGAAGGATGTGTATCAACAGATGTTCCAACTTCCCAGGTTCAAAGCTGATCGTCTAATCTGCATCCCCCTGCGCCCCGGTTCTTACATGACTTGGTGGTGACTCTGTCCTCCCTATAGCTCCGGCTGTAAACCTGGCGTGACCTGTGCCTTCTCTTTTTCTCTTACACCCTGTTTTCAATCCATCAGCAAGTTCTAGCTGCTATATCTTGAAAATATGTCCTATCGAGGCTTAGATGGAAAAATCATCTTGTCCAAATTATGTATCAGTGATGAAGCCATAATTTGATTCCAAACTCTCTTACTCCAGACCTCATCCTCTGTACTGCTCCCCAAGGTGGCAGAGACATGGAAAACGTATTTTGTGTGTGGAGGCCGATACCATGTGAAGGGGAGCACCCGAAAATTAGACTTAGGAAGTAGGTTTGGATCAGACCGTGGAAGGGCTTCAGTTCAAGGTTGAAGAGTTTGAAGTCTATTTCACAAACCGTACAGATGTTTAATAATTTGGGTAGGAAGATGATGCAATCTAAACTCTACTTCTGAAAGTTCCATCTGACCAGAGAGTGTGCTGTGCAATGGCTTGGGGAGAAGCTTCTGGAAGTGGAAGCTGCTCCACTTGTCGGGGTGAGGAGCACTGAGACTCAATGAGCATTGGGGCCAGAAACAAAGCAATGGAATTGGACATTTCAGAGGTTAATTAAACACAAATTGGGTATATATTGGCTTTGGAAGCAAGAAAAGAAGACTCAAAGAAAATGATTTTTTTTCCACTTTCTTTGACACTTAATTTACATACAATAAACGCACTAAGATTGAAATTTTGAAACTGTGTGTATGAGAAGATAGTAATGTCATTAACAGAACTTTATTTTGGAAGGAGAATGAGAAGTTTGGTTGATTTCGAGGTGCTGTGGAACACCTCGGAATATAGGTCACTGATGTCAAAGACAGAATGTCAAGAAAAAGGCTTGGACAGCTTATATTGAATACCACTAAGTTTAAAGAGGATGACATCTTCAATGGGGCATGTGAATTTATTTATTGGGAAATCAGTAAGGAAAATCTTGAAAAAACTTTACATGGAGAGATGGAGGTGGTATTACAAGGGATTAACCCAAGTGTATTGAGAAGGCATAAGAACCTGGAGTGGTCATTTGAATACAGTGCTAGGCTTGAGAAAAGTAAATGGATTATTCAGTAAAGTTGGTCATAAGAGGAAGGAAGGATGAAGATAAATGATTTACTTGTAGACATGTCAGGATCCAGGGCAAGATTGTTTTATTTTCTGGAGACTTGAGACTTGAGCTGTTCATAGAGAAGTGAGAGAATAAAGATACAACAGGGACAGAAGAAAGTGATACAGTGGGTCTCAGACATGTAAGATTTCATTTCTACTGCAGAAAAAAACTAAATGAGGTGTTTTTTATAGACTTTCCATTGGAATTTGCATACACTAGAAAGTAAGGAAACTTTGAGGAAACACTAAAATGTATTAAAGTGCTTAATAGTTATGATTTCAGGACCAGAGTTCATTTAAAATTATATTATTTTTAATTACACTCATTTCAAGGTGTTTTCCTTTGTCTTGTTCTGGATTTTTGTTTGTTTTTAGTCAGGCAAGGAAATAGTTTCATTGTAAGATCTTAGGAATTGATGGGTGGAATCCTTTCTGTCATTTCTTCATAAAGTTTTGGCAAGAGGTCAGATTTACCTTGTGGAATGCATTATATGAAACTATGGTATTCATAAACGGATTTTGTTTGTTTGTTTTAAAAATCCCTTTTCTCTTTCACTACTGGGAAAAAGTCAGAGGGAAAATTCTAATTGCATTTTCTTTCCAAGGGACATTTTTTTAAAAATATAAATACACCCTGGTGGTCTTTCTTCTGGCTTGGACAGAGCTGGTTTACTCAGCCTCAGCTTGGCTTCCTGCGTCTCAGCTGCTTCCTGCACCTGGCCCAACCTGTGCAGCCCAGTCGTGGGTGTGGGCCCATCTTGCCTGGCCGTGGGTGTGGGCCCATCTTGCCCGGCCGTGGCTGTGGGGCCATCTTGCCCAGCCATGGGTGTGGGCCCATCTTGCCCGGCTGTAGCTGTGGGGCCATCTTGCCCAGCCATGGGTGTGGGCCCATCTTGCCCAGCCGTGGCTGTGGGGCCAGTTGCCCAGCCGTGGCTCTGGGCCCATCTTGCCCTGCCGTGGCTGGCCGTGTGGCAGAGCTGCTGACTCTGGACTCAGCACTGAGAACACAAAGGAGCTAATAGCCCCGGAGAGCTACACTTCAAGGACTGTTTCTAAAATCCTATTGCTCCAGGCTGGTACACAGAAGCGTGGAAGAAAACCTCTTCCCAGAGCCCCCAGGGGCACATGGAGGCACGGGGGCCGGGGGCACCCCTCTGCTTTCTCTGTTACCCTCACTTACAGAGTCTCCTCTCTCCGGGTGCAGTCTGGAGATTAATACTTTCAACTCTTTCCTCTTTTCCTCTCTATCTCCCGTCCTAGACTGTAAATAAGTGTCAGGCTGTTTTTTTTCTTGTTTTATATCATTTTTTTCTACTCGTAGAAGAACAAGTCTAATCTTCGTAACTGAAAGGGGGACCCCTGCACTGTGGGAGAGAATGGCTTTCACGTGAGTCCTCCAGGATGAGTCCTTGACACCTCTCAGGTAGCGGCTGCGCCAGCTGCCCGAAGTCAACGGGAAGAAGCCCAGAGGGCGGCGTGGGCGCAGGGCCCGGGGCTGCCCTGGCTCTGGACGCAGCCCCACACTCCCGCCCTGCGCGGCATTCCGGAACCATCGATGGCCTCTCCTCTGCGCTGAGGCTCAGCTTTCTCACCACCCCGCAGCCCGCCAGGGACCTTCCAGCTCCCGCACGGCACCCGCTCCCGTGCAAGGGGCCCTGTCGCCCTCAGGTTTCCGCAGGTCCCACCCCACGCTCTTGTATTTTAGTTGTAATTACTTTAATGATTATTGGTTTAATTTCTTTGTCTCCACTAGACTGGAAGTTCCACAAAATGTAGAGACCCCATTTTATGTACTCTGCTGCTGTGAGGTAGAATATTTTTGAGTGAATGAGTGTGTGCATGTCTTTTAGAGTCCACCAAACTTAGTATTTCTGTTTGTGTGTGTGTGTGTGTGTGTGTGTGTGTGTGAATCTATGATGTGCTGGGCACTGGAATTTCACGTTGAGTAAAATAGTCCCCGTCTTCAAAAACCATATATTCTTGTAGTTTTCAGTTTTATTGTGAAGGCAGTTGAACTTCTGGATTTAGAATTCACCCGTCCAGAGGCCTTTTTAGCGACCCGGGGTGGGGTGGGGAGAGTCCACACGGAAGCGGCTCGGCCTGCACCGGCAGGGAAGTCGCAGGTGTGTAAGGAAAGGCGAGGTTTGCTGACCGATGTGGCCTTGGAGTTGAAATTGAATGAGAAGGGGTAAGGCCAGAGGGCGAATGAGAAAGAAAGAGGGAGGTCGGGATTCTGGAAAGGACACAGGGTCAGGGAAAGAGGTAGGAAAAGGAATGGAAAACGTCAGCATCATGGAAACAGAAAAGCGAGTGTATCAGGTGGGTACGGGAGGGCAAGAGGATGAAGAGATTCAAGCAGTTTTACCTGCCTATGGAGCCCGTCGGGGATGTGGGTTTGTTGCCCCGGTGGGACTGGCAGTCAGGCCATGAAGGCTGAGGAGAGAAGACAGGGAACAGGCAGAGTGACCACAGGCCAGGCACTGGGATGTCATCGTGCCAGGCAGGGGAGAGAAATGGCATCTGCTGACACTGGCGCCTTCCAGTGCCAAGACCTGTGGGTCTGAGATTCCGTGGTAGCTGTGACGTTTCTTGGGATGATTTCCACCGGTGCGACTGGAGGGGTAAGTAGAAGATGCAGTGGAGCCTGTGCAAACCTTCTCAGGATCGGAGGAGACTTACCCATGCCTAGGGGCGGTGGGGGAGCCAGCACAGGAAGTGGCAGGAGCTCAGCATCTTGAGAAATAAGGTTTTAAGTGAACCCTGCATAATTCTGTGGGAGAGGACAGAAATAGGCAGCTTGTGAGAATTTTAAAGATCCGCACAGATTGCTACTGTCCTAACATCTTTGTGATAAAGAGGCATTATATTCATGAGGGAGGTGAGTGAGGGAAAAGATGGATTTAAGGATGATTTAGGGCTTTTATGAACAAATCGTATTTCTTATTCACCAAAGCTTGAAATGACTCTCAATCTTTAATAACTCCTTTCATGCCATATATTCCAAGACACCTTTCAAAACTGTAAGATTGCAACTCAGTTACACACATACAGGTTAAACTTTTAAAAAATAAGTTTGAATTTAAATGATGAAAATCGACATTTTCATCTTGCAAAAGAAAATGAATTGCAGATCTCCTAAATAAATACTTACAAACAAAATGCAGATGTCTTTGAATCTGAAAGCTCGCCTGTGAATCACACTGGGGCTTTGCCAGGGGTAGACTTTGAAGCATTCTGTAAAGCTTTTAAAGAAAAGAGTGTCTTTGAAAGTTAAGAAACCTGTAACACTAAATATTTTAGTTGTGATTTATGAACAGTGTTAAGAAATATGCCTTTTCTTTAATAAAAAAATGTCCTGACACTTGGTAAAATGATGAGGATTTATGTGCTAAAAGGTTTTGCATGGCAGCTCCTGAGTCATAGATTCATAAATATTTCCCTTTTTTTAATTTAAAAGTCAAAATAAATTAGGAAAAAAGCACCAAATTAAAAGGTACCCAGTCAAATAGAGAAGAGGAACTTTGGAGTTTTTTTTGGGTTTTTGCCTGACCTCACAGTCTTTGAACACTGAACCACCTGCCTCAACAAAGGTAGGCAGGAATGACCTTCTGAAAGTCTCTCTCTCTCTCAGCACACATCTGCCATGCACCCAAAGAGAATACATCAACGTTTTAAAGATCTACCAAGTTTCCTTTCAAGCATGCTTCTTTCAACACTGACCGTTTTCCATTTAGGTTATTACTATTTTTTAAAAAATAATATCCAATGTGCTCACAGCATTTTACGCATGCGAAAACTTAATTTAAAACTGGTACGTAATGTGCGTGTTATGCATGAGAAGAGCTAAGAAATAGTACTTAGGAGCTGCTTGAAGAAGGGATAAAAAATGAGGCAAAAGGCAGAATGATGGCCACAGTGCTTTGGGCAGCATGCTGGCGCCCAGTTGCCTGGATACTTTTGTGCGCGGTGATTTAATTCAGGCCAGATGCTGTGAGTTCTTCTTTCCTTTCTGCTTCTGTGGTGACGGGTGTTGCTGGGGATGGGCAGGGGCCGGGACAGTGAATGAGACAGAAGAGTTGGCCACACAAACACAAAGCGGCGACTGTGGTGGCGGCTATGCTGGGGGAGAGGGAGCGGGAAGTTACTCAAGCTCCACAAAGCAGCTCTCGTTCCCATGGAAACCAGTGTTTAGTGCTGAATGCTTAGCTTGCCTCTGCCTAGCCCCCTTCCTCTGTCTTTTTAAATCTCTGTTGGAGATGCATTGTCTTCTTGTTATTTTTGTTTTAATAAAAATAAAGACCACAGAGAAGAAAAAGCTCCCCACCCCAAGGCATCCTGTGAACAGGCTGATGACATATATTGGGGCGGGTTTTGAATCTGGCTGGATCTCCCCAGATCTGAGATCTGGTATCTTTTCTTCAAGCGATGTTCTGACAGGCCACCAAGAGCTGTGCCAGGCAGAGATTGGCAGCCTAATTTGAATACCAATGCTGCTGTGGATGGCCTTCCAGTGACAGGGGAGGCCGAGGGCAGGCAGGATGGATGGCTGCAGATTGAATAGTGGTTTCTGGGGAGAGAGCGGGAGTTCTCCCACAATTATGAGCTTCCTCCCTTCCCTTACTCCCATGCCCCTTCTCTGCTGGGTTACTGGCAAGTCTACTTTCTATTCTTCAAGGATTAATGCCTCAGTGCAAGGGGAAAATTGGCAATTAAAAAAAAAAACCCAAAGCCTGAGATTTCTGTTGCTTTATGATTTTCCAGTTAGATTTCATTAGAATTCTGCTGCTGAGAGAAGTTTAGGGCTTTTGTTGTTGTGTTGTTAAAGGGTTTAAAACTATGAACAGGATGTTTTTATCTTTAGGAGAAAAAAGATTGGAAACCTTTTATGCTAATGGAGCTTAGCTAACATCTATAAACAAGGAGAATTTCTGAAGGGAAAGTGAGTTACTATAATAGTCTCCACCAAAATAATCTGCTTATAAAAAAATAAGATACTCGGTTCCTATCAGAACTGCTGAATATAAGTTATTCAGTAGTTTTCCATAGTTGAAATTTTTAAAACTCAGAGATTATTTGCACTTACTGAAATTCCTGTTACACCCCCCCAATAAAATGTTTTAAATATAAAAGATTGTAGGTTTTCATCTTTGCATTGTGAAATATCTTGTTGAAATGATTTCTCAGCTTCTGCAATTCTACTGAAATGCCCCATCAGATTGAAGTCCCGATCTGTCTGCCGTGGAAGCTCGGGAGGAGTCTTCCTTCCATCCTGGCATTGCTAGCAGGCTGTGGCCGTGGTGGTTTGGGCAGGGGAGGGCCCTGTGCAGTTTCCCTCCCGCAGCCACACACGCTCATTTATTGCTCCCGGTGCTCACCTGCTGCTGCATGTATGATTTGGGTGGCATGATGCCAGCGACATCAGACAGGCAGGGGTATTGTCCCAGTCTCAGGGCAGATATAAATTGTCATCTTCAGTGAATATTTATTAGATGTTTGGGAGTATAGGGCGTCCTGCCAGGAGCAATCAATGAGAGACCAGGAAACACAGAGGAAGCAGATTCATTCTGGAGGGACGAGGTCTCTCCTGCTAGTCATCACTAGCATGTCAATTTCATTTCTTTGTAGGCGGGGAAAATGTAGCCCCTAATTTCTGTACCATTATTCTAACAAGGTTGGGAAAAGTCCTAGGCCTTTGTTATAGAGGAAGAGCTCTTCTCTTTATATAATATTTTTTAGTTTTATTTATTCAAAGCGGTGTTTATTTTTTTAAACTTTTTGTCATTATACATTAAACCCAGTGCACTATTGTCTTGGAAAACTCAGGGAAGGTTTCTTGTTCAGAGCTAAGCAGAAAAGTATTTACCATAAGAACTAATGAAATAGTACAGGTGAAGTTTTTATTTCTAAGGTAGTCATAAATAGTGACTTTACAAAGTTTTGAAAATGTATCTACAGAAGAGGTTAAAGCTAGAAGAAAACTTTAGTTATTCGAGGAAATCTTTCGCTGTGGCCATCACTAATGTAACCCTTTTATATGCCTGGGAGTTTTCTCTTTGCCTGGCCTGTGAAATTAATGGTTTAATAGAGAGGGAAAATTCAACCTCAACATGTAAATCTTTAGCCTAATTAATAGACACACTGGGGCTCTGTATCAACTCTCATTTACGTTTAAGCAGCACGTTCGTTAGTTACAAGGTCCTCATCTGTGCTTGCCAGCAGCCTCTTCGGAGCCTCCAAAGGGCCTTAAGCTGAGTTACTGGGTGAACTGAAAACAGTCAGACCAGTCGGACCAGTCCTTCCCAGCTCCAGTTATCAGATGGACCAGAACACTACCTAAGACTAAGTAAGGAGAAGCCTTAGGTGAGGCAAGGGGCTCACTGAAGAGGTGTCAGGAGGAAGGAGCTCCTGGAGGTACAATTTCGATCTTTCCATCTACGGACTGTGGATGGGACGTCTGTCCCTCATTGCCTCTCTGATGCATATTCAACTTCCATAGGTTTTACCCTGGAAGCCTTCTACGGAAGAAGCCAGTGCTTACTGTTCTGCAGATATTTAATTTCTTCAGGACAAGGGCCTGATGCACAGGGTTTGATACCGTTTGATAAGTGAAAGAAACAGTGAAGGCCTTTAAAGATTTCTACTTTCAGCTTTTTGGCACTATAGTGATAATAGGTTCTTCATTTATTTCTATGTTTTCTTATTTGGATTTTTAAGGCTTGCCCGGGTGGTCATGGTTCCTCTGTGCTTGGGGCTGGGTTCAGCCGGTCGCTTCTGCTCACTGCAGGCACAGGAAGCAGGAAGCGAGGCTGGGGCAGTTTCACCGCCAGGTGCACGGCCCGGCTGGAGCCATTGCTTAGTATCTCAACTTTCTGAGGCCTTGGGATTGTATGAACCCTTGGATCAATTGTAGTCTTATTTCCAGCTGCTGCTCAGCGACAGCAGCTTTCCCGGGGGCTTTGCTAATGAAGGTAATTTTACAGCAGCAAAGAAGCTGCAGGAGAACCGAACGTTCTAGAGGAAAAACAGCACTTTCTTTTTTCCAAAGCTGGATTTTTAAAGTCGCAATTGTCTTCTCCAGCAGACACACACAGTCACAGGGGTCCTGACTTAGGGAATCCGAGTTCTTTCACAGGGAGATTTTGAATTACCCGCCCGTGAAGGCATTTGCTTATGTTCAAGAGTCCCAAATCCTCCTTTAGGATTGTTTTCAGCAGTCACATCACACACACTGTCTCTGTGCAGTACCCAGTTCAGAAGGACACGTGGCGCTTTTAAACTGTGTCAATAATGAGAAACTAAGAAATATTACCTGAGCCTTGAAAAACAGGACTCCGTGATTATGGTGGTGTTGGCAATGAGAACTCTGTGGTCCCAGGTCTTTTTCCTCTCTTATTTTTGCTCTTGTTCCCTCCCTTCAATCTTAAAAATCCCTCCATCTGATTCAAAGACTGTCTTTCCACTGAGGCACTGAGATCGTGTGATTTAAGTTTAGATAGAGGTTAGACCTTTTTCCCTGGTATTTCTGCTCCCTCAATTAGCCAGACTTCAGTGAATGTGGATAATGGGTTGGTTTGTTATGCAGGAAATAGATATTCATTTGTGTGAAGTTAGCTCCTCAGAATCTGTTAGTGGAAGTTTCCACTGGCAAACAGGACATGTAAAACGAGCAGACCTAACTCACCACAAATCTTCTTAATTCCAGTTGCTGTGTCTGCCGCAGCCAGCAGGTCCTCTAAATCTTGCCTCTCCCATACCAGCTTGTGGCATCGTTGACAACTTCACCACCTACCCCTAAATTTCTAAAATGACTGTGACACACCTTCCTTCTCCCTTGTGGGCTTCTCTGCTCACAACAAGTCTTGGTGGGTGGATGCTGTGTGTACATTTCAGGGAAGCAGAGTAGTGCTAGGATTGCAAATCACTGATTATTTACTGATTCGTGTGCTCATGAGTTTATGTATGAAACTCTGATTAATCCCCTAAAAAGGTAAATAAGATAGGTTCAGGCTTGCCAAGTGCTCACAGGCTCCTAAGGCTCATAGAAGGATAATTGGTGTTAATATAGTAGTTGCTGTAATGGATGTATATGCGAAAGTGTTGTGAAGACACAGAAAAGTTAGGTATTGAGTTTGTTGTTGGGAAAACTTTGAAAAATGGTGAAGTGGCTTTTACTTTAAAACTAAAGCATTATGACTTTTGTAGGCTCTGGAGACTAATGTCTTTGTGAGTTACTTCTTCCATAAAAAGAATATATAACAATTATCAATTAACGGCCATGCGAGTTGTATTTCACTCACGCTAGTTTTGGGCCCGGGGCCTCGTGAAGCATATATAACTCACACGTCTCTTTACCTTTACCCTCATGGACTGTTTTTCAAGTTGCATATGACTCACACTCTGAAAACAATAAAAAATAATACATTTTTCATTAAATTAGAAAGAATCATTTTGTTTTTGAAGTTTTTATTTTATTTTTGTAATAAAGCTCCATGGCCCCAGGGAAATTTTTTTTCCCTACTGTGGCAGTCAATGTGTTAAATTTTATAACTGTTGGCATAAAGAAAAATATATTAATATCATTTATTAAAATACTTTGTTCACCTCCAAATTAATTGTTTTCTTCTGACTTTAATAGAAATTTAAATATTTCACAAGTCCTTCAAAGAAAGAGAAGAATAAAGTTGTAGAAAGAAAAGAAAGAAAGAAATTCTGGAAGAAAGAAAACAAGTGTGAGATGAGTAGAGATCACAAAAGAAATGATAAAATAAGTTCACCAAAAAGTAAAATATAAATATGAAAATGGAGGAAAACAGAAAGAAAGCACAAAAAGGAGAGAAGACAGAAAATGTTCATTGAGAACAACGAAATGAGGGAGGTTTTGTCTTTTTCTCCACTGCTTGGTGGCAAAGGCCATGCCTGCAGCAGGAGCAGGCGGGACGGCCACTGTAGGAAAGGTGAGTCTGAGTTAGGCTGGGCCTCCAGGTGAGCTTGCCAGGTGAAGGCAGGTATCCTGTAACTGAGTCTGCCTTAAGAGGCAGGTTTTGTGTCTAGACAGAAAAAACTAGTTATCTTTCTACAAATGGAGTCCTAATTCAAAAATCAAAAACTTAAACCAAATATTAAAAAGCATTATATTTACTATGTATCATTTACACCTTTACATGTATCTGTATTTCCTTAACTGTTCACATTTTGGACTTTATTACATTTATTTCATTGTTTCTATTGCCTATCATGGAAAAAGCTTTTCATAAGTATAACAGATTTTTGTGTACTTGTTTATTTTAATATTCACAATAGCCCTATGAGGAAGATACCACTGTTCTCACCATACAAATTAGGAGCCAGGCTCAGAGTTTGTGACCAGGGCAAAGTGATATAGTTACATAATTTCAGAGAAGGGCCTTAATGCTGTGTGTGTGTGTGTGTGTGTGTGTCATGGGTCCACACTTGTGTATGTGTGTTTAATTGATACTGCCTTTCTGTGTAACATTAAACTTAAAAGGCGACTGATTTCACATTGATTAGGGTATTCTTACACACTTTTCCGCATTTTTTCTCATATGCTTATTTATGCATCTGAAATCTGCCTAACATTTTCCTCCTTCTCTTTAACGAAAGCACCAGACCCATCATCCATCATGGGTTTGACCCAGCTGACATCTTAAATACAGAACCGTGAGTAAGCTATTACTCCTTTGATGCTTAGGCATAAAATTTGGCATACCAAATGTTTATGTTTATAATGTTTTTCTAACACAGCTTGGAATTTTCATGTATCTGTTGATGACATGCAAATTGTTTCCCTTAGCATGCAGAAAATCCAAATATACTTTAGGAAACATTTCTTAGAAACATCCAAATGTGCTGAAGGTTGTCACATTCAATACATAACTTGGCAAGTTTTACTTTTTTTCCCTTTAACATAAAATTTTCAAGGAATCTAGCACTTGGGAAAGATCCTTATGCCTTAAGGCTAAGGTAGAGTTTTACAAAGGAGGTTAGCCCCTGATGGGTTTAAAAGCTGTATCTATTGGCCTCACTCTGTTTCATGCCCAAAGATAGAACCATAGACAGCTCCCATGTGCTTGATTCAAATTAGTGAAACATTGTAGAGAGAGCAGGAATAGGTTATTGTTGACTCACTGCCCCTGCAGGAAAGCAGTCGATTCAAACCATACCCTACTATTAGTGGCCAGTCACAGAGGAAGTGTTGTTTCAATCCTATTCTTCCTAAGTCTAGCTTGACTGGACCGCAGGATGGATGGCTCAATGGACTAAGATTAACATGGGGATTCAGTAAATCTTGGCTCCTGGCTGTGGCTCTGTTGTTAATTCACCAAGAAAGGCTGGTAAATTAGTCTAGCTTTTATGTGCTAATGTTTTCTCATGTAAAAAATGAGCACAATAACAATGACTATGCTATGAATATTGCAAAGAAAAGTTTTTCTAATGCAAGTCTTGTTGACGTATTATCCTGCGTACAGAAAGGAAGTTCAGAAAGGAAGAGTGTTTAGAACTCTTTAAAAAATATGTAACATCTCTGGGTCTGTCCTTTAAGAGACATGGCTACCAGCTCACTGAGTGATTTTAAGGGTTATGCATGTCTTTCTAAGTCCGCAAAATGGAAAAACACTAACCTTAAATAATTACACTTATAAACCTTTAAAACTCCATTTATTCAACTAACAAGTACTTACTGATTACTTACTGTGTGTAAGCTGTTGGCTTCCAAAAGAAATGAGAAATTGCCCCTATCCTCAAGAGACTCCAGTTTTACTGGAAACAGACATGTAATAGCTATAATACAAATATATTCTAAGCTTGAGGACAGTATGATGCCTCTAAACTCTGCATATCCTTTCTGTATAAGGAGAGTGGGAATTAATTCTGCCAGAGACAGTGGACTGAGGAGATGACATGTAGAAGTGACTCATGGAAGATGGGAGATGGAAGATGCTTTATAGAGAAGGTGGAAGAGAGTTTTCCATGGAGATGCAAGGAATCAGGCACAAGGGTGGGAGCCCAAGGCGTGGCCACGGAACTGCTAGGACTCCAGTGTGAGTGGAGCACAGGGAGCCTGGAACGGCAGATGGGCCAGCGGGTGAGATACCTTTGTGGTCATATTTACACCTGTAGATTGAAGGCTGGAGACCTCTTAGGTGCTTAAGTAGGAAGGTGGCAGGACCAGAGTTGCTGTTTTGGCGGGATGGACAGGAACTGGAAGGAATAGCGTTGACACAGGGAGGCTGGTTTGGAGGCTGTTGTATCCATGACACATTATCACCATGACAATGTCAGAAAACATTGTATATAGGACCCAATTGACTTTAGGAGATCCAGACCCAGGTAGTCTAGCCACATACTCTGTTAAATCTATATATTTCCTTCCACTAGCACATAAAACAAAGCCATGGTCCTCTACCATTTCTGTAATTCCCCAAAACACTGGGTTGAGAGAGTAATATCTAGGGATTATTCTGAGGTCATGCATGTTTACCTTAACCCTAGAATTCATGCGTATCTTTCTGCCTTTGCTGATTGACCTGCTGTGACCTGGGTTACAGATCTTACCAAAGCTCTAATCTTGGTTGAGTCAACCCGTGCTAACTTTCACCGTGGCTGTGCCCGTCCTGACTGCCTGGCTACCCCTCAATCCCCAGCACCCACCCTCCACACACACATTGGTGCATGCTATTATTGGTTACCTTTTCGTTCTGCTTTTCATTTGTTTGAATTTTTAAGATTTTGTGGCTATTTTGTCATACTCAACAACTACAACAACATACCATCAGCCATTATTTGACAATATATTTTTTTACCCTTCAGAACTGTGTTTAAAAATTGCATTTATGTAAAACTGTCAGGCATTCAGAAATGTTGAACAAAAAAGAAGCTGCTACAGCCAGCTGCCAGCTTATTTTCCAACACCTATGGTCGGTGATATTCCCTTTGTTAACATTTGTTCATTTCCTAATGAGTCTTTAAAGATATACTGTTTGCCTTATGCACCTAAGAAAGACGAGAGAAAACCCATGTGGGCAAAGCTCCTTGTGTTGGGTTTATTTTTGTCAGTGTAGACACTGAAGGGAACAGGGCCATTAGGGTGCATGTCCACGCGAGCTGACCCTGAGCATTTCACCTCCTCCAAATGGCAGTGAACTTCCCGTGGTTCCTTCCTCTGAACTGAAGCAATATGGCCCTCACTTGTCTCTTGGTGTTTCCTTCTAGTTTTTTTTTTTTTATAATGTTTTTGCAGGGTATCAGAAATTTTTTTAAATTTGTATAGTTTGATCCTATTGTACCACACTTCATTTGTGACAGTTAGTTGCCTGGAAAGACATTTATATTTTTACTGTTTTTTCAAATTTTAGTTAAAATAAATAATGAGTAAAACAATAGTGTTTCCCAAATACACTCATCTAATTATCTAATTTCAATATTCCCCTTTCCTCTTTAAGTGCCTATCTAGTTAAGTTCCTGATTTTTTTTTTGTTTCCTTTGAAAATATTCTTCATATATAATTATTCTTACTAATCTCTTACTTAGTGCTTGGATTGTTGCATTCTTTATTTTGTGTTTTTATAGAGTTCATTTTGCCCTTTTTATGACTAATGTCTCACTTTCTTGTAGTTATCAAGTATAGCACATTGATTATGCAAAATCTTTTGAGCTCTTATCACATTTGTTTTTTATTCTAAGTGACGTTGTTAAAATTCACAAAATTGGTCTATATCTTTACCTTACAGTCAAATTGAAAAAATAGTATATCACTTTGCCGTGCTCAGAACGTTTGCAACTCTAGAGATTTTTTCTAAACACAAAATGTGTTCAAGAGTACAGGACAGCCTCAGAGGCACAAAGATAAAAATAACCGAATTATTTCCACTCACCTCCTGTTTGAAGTAATGAAATAAAGAGAAACAGCATGAATAGTAAAATGGTGAATTGGAAATTTGAAAATTTTTCAGCTTTACTCATCTAAGATGCTCATTATTTGGAGGTGGTTTTTTGTAAATTTTCATGTCATTGGTGACCTTTGATTAAAACTTAAAAAATAATAGTGTATTATCAAGATCTTACTGGCCCAAACCAATTGTTTGATATTGTACTTTAGAGCCATGATAAATGTATTTTTCAACAGCACATCTTTCTTTACCCTCATATTAAATATTCAGTAGGCCACATGTTTAATCCCATAAAATCTGTAAGAAATTTAAATGCTTTGAAGTTCATACGGGCATATAAGAACTTTATAACTTTTGGGCATAAGAAGAAATTTCATTTTTACATAGAGTAAGAGATGAGAGGATAGAAGCCGATGGAAACCCAGGGAGATGCCTCAGACCAGCACGTGGTTTGGAGGAACGTTGAACCGTCTTGCTGTCCTACCCCCGACCCTTCCTCAGCTCTGTGTGCCTCCCGGTCCTTTCCCCTGTAAAGGCTCTGATTCAGAGACCATAATGCAGTGAAAACAAATTGGGGGAAGGGGGAGGTGAAGTCACAAATCAAGCAACTTGGGGGGGAGTAGGGTAGAGGAAGGGACAAAAAAATTTGACTTGAAAATTTACTGAGTAGGCAGCAACCAGATCATGCCAAACACTGTGAAGCTGGAAGTGTGCAGCCCTTCCTTTTCACACTCCCAAAGAACGCTCTCCGGGAAATCCTTGCCGAAATGAGTGAATGAGAGTGTACAGTTTGCCATAGAAAAGTTATTTTTAAGAGAGTCGAAACTACTTTTTAAGTATAAAATCATTTTGCTTATGGGTTTTAACCAATATCAAAATGCCTTTTAGATATGTGTTTTAAACAAACCCTAGTACATAATAAAGAGAAGCAATTCCAATGCGGGGCCAACGCTTCCTAAACCAAATTGTATTTGTATTTTGACGGAGTGTCCTGGACTCAGAGTCTGGGAGCTGCTTGCCAGCGTGGACCTGCCTCCACTCACCTTCCCTGGGCCTCGGGAGTCTCCGTGTTAGGCCCTGGGGTTGTGTGTAGACCCTCACTGTTTGCACGTGTTTCTTCCCAATGCTGCACCCAGTGACTTTGTGTGGGTGTGGCCTGCAACCGCCCATGGCGGGAGCGTTTACACCACGGAAATTGGCAGAGCCCGCACATCGGGGCTTTCTTCCCGGAAACAGTCAGTTGTTAAGTATTTGCCAGCAAACTTCTGTTTCTGGCTGGTATTTGGGGTACTTTCAATTTGAAAATCCCTTGCTGGTCTGATTCTATGAAACAGTTATTTGGTTTTAGCTCTTACTTTCCATTAACTCTGTGGCACACACTCCAGACAATCCCGTTTGTCTGTGGGACTGGGGCGAGGCGGGTGTTCTCCGAGAGTGAGCCCGTTGCTGGCCTCTCCCCTTCCTCAGGGTGCTGCTGTTCCACCCAGATCCTGATCCTTAGCTGCTGCAAATAGCCCCCACGGGGCCCTCAGAGCCTGCCTGAGTGAGTGCGCCTAGAGGAGTGGACATTCCTCTGCTTCTCTCCCCTGAAGTCACTTTTCCCAGTGAAAAGACAGGGCTGAGAACCCATGTAAGCGAATGTTCTCTTTGCAGGGAAATGCTTGGTGTTACTTACCTACACTACATTGTATTCCTCCGAACACTGCCCCGCCAGGGGTCACGGTGTGCGACTCCCACACATTCCGCAGTCACTGTCCTCGGGTATAAAATAAAATGTAAGTGAAAGTACAGTCTGTGTAGGAATATAATCTTCACATTGATTTTTAAGGAGATTAAAACATATGATAGAAGTAATCATGTTCTCAGAATTATCAACACACAATTGTGTGAAAATTAAGAATATGGTCTATTTATTTATAAGGATAGTTATGGCATTTCAATAAAAGAATGGCAAAGGATTGGCTGTTGTCTTCATGAGGTATTTTGTGTGTGTGAGTGTGTGTGTGTGTGTGTGTGTGTGTGTATTACACATAAAGTCTCCTAAGGCTTGGGAGGGAATAAATTGTTCCACTCTTGCAAATGCCATAATTTATTAGCCACTTGCACCTGTCATGCTGCACATTTCTCTCCCAGTGGGATACACGTACCTCCAAGAAGCCATCATCCTCTGCAACTAAAGCAACAGCAAAAAGTTGTGTGTGCCAATGAAGCCTATTTTGCAACTTTGATCTTCTTGCCTGGCTACTTTACTTGTCATCTTTCCAACTATTCTGGCTAAAGTGTCACTGCTTTCACTTTGAACCAAGTATTTTCGTTTCTTTACAATCCAATTTGTAAGTATTTGATAACACTTTTTTGTTTTGGTTTTGTTCCTTCTGGGGGAGGCATGTGTGGAGGACAGGGGAGAAAGGGTTTAAAAAAAATAATTCAGATTATGGATATGAACACCAAAATACAGTTTCCTCAAGACAATGTGCTTCCCCCATTAACACATATTATTTTTGAAGAGTTATATTTGTCCCTCATCCCAGTGGAAGTAATTTATTTCCATTTATTTTCAACTTTACTCTTACATTTTTGTTTCTCTGCACTATTTTTGATAGAAAATTGGCATACTTGAGTTGTCAACCATGTAGGGAAACTTTTCTGTCCTTTTAATAATTTCAACATGAGCCCTATAATTATTTTATAAAAATACTCTTTGTTTTCTGATATATATATATATATATATATATATATATATATATATTTCCCCCCTTTGGGTTCTCTTACTGTATTTGAAAATGCACACGATACAACCTAATAATAAAATTCTGAGCGCAGATTTTTCTCATGGCAACATTCTTGAACCATGATTACACTTTTGTAATACTGTGTCCTACTGGGCCAGATGACATTTCTGGCTTGTTATTTGTTGAGCCATCTTAACCTTGAACCATCTTTAAGTCCTTCACAGTCAGCGCTAGCGGACAGAGCCCCCTGCTGGAAGTTGTGGGGACCCGGATTTCCACTGGAAACAGGTCACTCCCAAAAGCTGGGAGAAGAGGCTAGAACATAACCAGTTATGTGAAAAAAGTGAATAGAATGCTTTTGACTGACAGTATGAGTCAATATGATCTCATATTATTTTTTTCAATGGCAATTACTTTCATTTTGAAAGTTTGGGTAAGAAAGGCCAAACTTTAAATTATCTATTGTTTCTCAAATCGGAAGTTTTTGAGAAATTATCCTTCAGGTTGATAGAAGGTATGCAGGAAAAAAATGTGTCCTATCCTCAAGTAAAATTTGGAAATGGTGAATTAATATAATTAAATCTGATTTGTTTGTTGCAGACCTTCTCAGTGCCTTGATATGAAAAGAGCATTTCAAAAAACACAGCGATTTCCCTAAACTTGTTTGACCATGGACCTTTATTTTGTGGCACATTTATTAACATTTTGGAAGAATGTTTCATTGAATGTCAGTTTAGGAAATCCACTGGTGTTCACTCATTTTTCTAAGTGTTCTGTTTTGAAGAATATTTTACTTCAATTTTATTCTAATTATACCACAGTACATAAAACTGAAGAAAGGCTATTTCTTACCGACATTCTTTATTGTTTTTAATGCTGAGGGAACACAGCACTTTTTACTTATATAATCAGTATGTTTTTATTATTCCAGTCTTTAATTTTTTGTGTGCTGTCTTTATCAATAAATATTATTTGTTTAGACCTAGGTTCATCCATATTTTACAAAGATTACTTTTCCTTAGATTTTGTGGAGATGCTTTTAACAATTAGCAGTTTTTGAGAATAAGACAAGAATTATTTGTATCTTAGATTAATAGGCAAATGAAGTATTGATTTTGGTAGAAAAAAGGAACTGGTCTCATACAGGTATTATGGGATCAAGCTCTTCTCATAAAATGAAAGAATGGTTGAAAAGGAAATCATTAAGATCTTATTAGTCTTACTGTTATTGTGGTATTTCAACTTTTAAAGTGTTCTTCTGGGATTATACACAGGTGCATAATCATTTTGTAAGTGTGACTGGGTAATGGGATTATTTACTAGAAAATATATAAAATCTCATGAGAAAATTTAAATTTTGCAGGATTTCTAGTATGAAATATTCACAGGGCTCTGATTGTTTAAATTACATTTTAATAAACAAGAGTTCTTGTCTAATCCAGATCTTGTGATTTCTCTGTAGCCAGTTACTACTTATTGTATCAACTAAAACGCTTAAATGCAAGAAATAATTCTTGGTCCAGAATTCAAGTACTGTCCTATTTTTATTAGCTTCGAGAAGAGAGTGCCCCAAGTTTTTCCCCCAGGGAGGATGCTTTGATTGGCATAACTTCAGCTTTGCTCTCAGGAGTGCCATGTCACGTGAATTCTCTTCTATTTAATTTAGGCCACTGCAAAACGTAGTCTGAAGTGGTCAGAATTATTAGGGTCACGCAGTGCTTACCAGACTGCTTTCATTCAGTGCACTCATTCTGCAAAGATTCTCGGCTTTAGGAAAAGAGCTGCTTTACTCAGGAGGAAGATAAAATTAATTCTCCAATCCTAAGTCTTCCATCTCAATGCTGTGTCCTGAAGTGGTTTGTAAATTCTACTTTAACCCTGCTGATTCTGGGTCAGAAAACACCCAGCTCATTTCCTCTGCAGAATAATGGGGCAGGACAGAAACATGCTGTCTGTACTTCTGGGCCCAGGCAGATTCCAGCGGAAGCTTCCAGACGGTGCTATCAGGATTTGTCAGTCACTCCGTAAGTAACCCTTTTCAGGACTGCACAGACTTACTGTTCCAACAGCTTTCCTTCTGCAAAGAGCCCCTTTAAGAAAATGCAATATACAAATATCTGATTTAAATCGAATCCAGCTTCCCATTACAGAAATGTCCTCTACTCTGAAAATGTATTTGATTCGCTCACACATAAAGCTTTTGTCTGGTGACTTTAAATATGACAAATATCAAAATAAGGGACAATTCCTTTTAGGCACCTAGCAACTGTGCCCCCCAAGCTCTCGTGTTCAGTGAAATGCAGTGAGTTCCACCAGTCCTGGAATCCTGGAATCCCTGGTGATGTCTAGCTCCTCCCTCCTGCTTCCAAGATGGGTTTCCAAAAAAAAAAAACACAGAATGTCCTGACAATATTTGGGATACACTTCTACTAAACGATCATTCACTGCTTATCTGAAGTTCAGATCTAACTGGGCAGATCAGATCCACTGGGCCTCATGCTTTGTGGGGGTCTGAAGGGACAGCTGGGGGAGGGGCCGGGGCCCTGTCTCTCCTCAAATTTGGGGGCCTTGTCGTACAACCAAAACGTGTGTACCCCTGTAATATTCTGAAAAAATAAAATAAAACAAAAGAACAACAAACCAGATACAGATTCTTACAGTATGTAGAGAACTGAATTAGAGGTTGGAGCACTGGAGTTCTCAGCCTAACCATGTCCAAGCCACACTGACAATTGACCTGCACAGCAGCTGTTTTAATTATTATTTTTAGTTGACAAATAAGAATTGCCTTTATGCTTGGGGTATGATGTGGTGTTCTGATACAGCGTCCAATGTGAAATGGTTAAACCAACGCTCTGTTTTTATTGGCTAAATTTGGACACCCCAATTCCAACTTATGTGGACTTTGACGGTGAATTAGATTTTTTAAAAAAGACTTTTATTCTGAGTGGAGGGAATGTAAGGCAACTGTAATTCTTTTTGCAGTCAATAAATCTAATTCTTTTCACTTTAACACTGCGTTTGATTCATACATCATCACCTTAGCAGATACTGGGGACTTTCTCTGGAAGATTCTGTTGAGGCCCTCTTTCTTCCCAAAGCTTGTTCCTTAAATCCCAGCTGCTGAGCTGTCACTGGAGGTTCTCAGTGACCTGGCCACATTCTGCCCCATCAAGCTTATGGCCCCGCGGCCACACCCGGCCCTCTGAGCAGGTCACTGCGTCCTGGAGGGCGAGGCCTCCTCACTCCTGGCGGCCACCTCTCTCTCTGGCGGGCTCGGGAAGGCCCGGAGGGTCAGGCTCACGGGACAGCCCCTGCGCTGTCCCCGCAGGACGTGACCCGCTGCGACTGCCTCGTTTTCCCTCCACGGGGAAGCGCTCCGAGGGCGCACGAGCTTTCCGGCCTCTCCTCCGCATTGTGCGCTATTCTTAGCAAGCGTTTAATAAATGCTTCCTGAATGAATAAAAATGTCATTCCAACAGAAGTTCCAGCTCAAGAGATTTAGCCCTACAATCTGACGGGCATGTTCAAAACCCATTTTTTTTTTTCTGTAAAATAACAGACTTTACCAATGGCTCTTGTAATAATCCTTATGAAGGAGGAAAAACCTTATCAGCTTCTTTTAATACCAAAAAGATAATCCCCCCAGCCTAAGCTTCATCGCGGCAATTATGAGAGTTCTTTGTTGTTCTGCCGCAGATTTCCGTTCCCGCAATTCTCAGAGAACGCCAGGGACTGGGCCAGGTCCCTTTTCCTTTTTGATCCAAATTCTCTCTCTCTCTCTGCAGGTATGGACGACTTTGCCTCGGGAGGTGCTCCTGGGTTTGCTACTGCAGCTCCCACCGCGAACCCTGACTTGGTATTTCCTCTGCTGGTGGCGGGAGCAGAGGAGCCCCGCGGGCCATCCGCCCCACGTCCCCGCTCCGGGGAGGTGGGGCCACACGCCTTGGGGACCGCCAGGTTGTGCGCGGGCACAGCAGGCCCTGCGCGATGCCAGGCTTTCCCCGCTCCCCTCGCCTCCCCTCGCCCCGCACAGCTCTCTGTAGCGTAGTTCTTACCCACGGGAGAAAGCGCGGGGCTTGGGCGTGCGGGCAGGGGCGGCGTGGGCAACGCCAGGGCTGCGCAGAGCTGGTGCGCAGACACAGGAGAGAGCCACTGAACTGCCCTGTCTTTTCCAGAAAGCAGTTCTTTCTTTTCTTCCTCAGCTCCTGATCTGGAAGACAGGATTCTGTAGCCCCAAATGCAAAGTCAGAGTTTCCAGGTGCCCTGCCTGGCTTTCTCTGAACGTTGCCCAGATACGCGCTATGAGCTAACAACCCTGTCGGATTGATTTTGGTGTGGAAAATAGGTTCCCTGAGAGAGGGCCCCACGACAGCAGCTCTGGGGTCCCTGTAGCGACTGTGCTTGGCGCCTCTGCCCTTGAAGAGTGGGGTGAGAAACCGGGGAGGGTGTGCGTGTCGGGCTCTCTCTAAAGGATGTGGTTGGGCACCTGATAGGTTACCTTAATTACACCATTTCCCTCTCTCTGTGCAGATGTCCAACATCTAATTATAGTGCATGTGACACCCCGTGACCAGCTAGAAGCCAGAGATTAATATAAAGTCACAGCAGGACAGTTTGCTCCCTGAAGCAGTTTACATGGCACTGCAAATATAGTCCTCAAGGATTTGATGCAAATATTTTGATACATTCATCATCGCTGTAGCATGCGAAGCAGGTGCCCGCGCGAGATCTGATTTAGCTGCATGGGAGGGGCGCTCGGTCTATACCATCGGCCCATGTGGCTTTCATTCTGGAATGTGACATTCCCATCCTCGGGCTTTGACATCTATTCTGGTGGGTTTTCCTCTTTACTAGTGCGGCTCAATTGATTGTCTCTATCTCACTCCTCTGCAGGAATGTGCCTGGGAGCTGTGATAGGGCTTGGCCACTCTCCTGGGTGTTATCTCTGCCCAGATAGGAGCATCTGAGGGGCAGCCTTATTTTGCCTCCCCCAGTGGCTTTATCTAGCCTGGGGCTCCACCTGGGCTTCCTGCTTTGTGGGGGTCTGAGGGGACAGCTGGGGGAGGGGCCAGGGACCAGGGCCCCTGTCTCTCCTCAAATTTGGGGGCCTTGTCCAATACAACCAAAGCGTGTGTGCCCCTATAATATTCTGAAAACATAAAATAAAACAAAAGAACAATAAGCCAGATACAGATTCTTATAGTATGAAGAGAACTGAATTAGAGGTTGGAGCACTGGAGTTCTCAGCCTCACCATGTCCCAGCCTGGAACTTTCCGCATATCAACTGCTGTGAATCTGCTTTCTAAAAATGCTAATATGTAAATGCTAATAAACATACATATAATACTTCTCACCAAAAAAATTCTTTGCTGACTGAAATGTCAATATGTGAGTGATCCTTTCCCCCTGCTTGGGATCTGCTTCCTGGCCCAGGGGTGGCTTCAGTTTACAGGGAAACGTGCGTGTGTGTGTGTGTGTGGGGGGGGGGGAACTCAGGAGCCGGGCAACTTCAGTTAAAAAACAAGCCTCATATGACAGTTGTGTACACGCTCTTGCAAAGCAGCAGGGGACAGAGTGGCAGGGCTGGCGGCACAGCCCTCCTCGGTGAGGCCCGCAGGCCCGGGGGGCGTCAGTGCCAGGGTTTGACTGGGGAGCCCGCAAGGGCCACGTCACTGTTTAAGGAACACTGCGAAGCTCCCACAAAGCCAAGATGCTGTTCAGGGCGAACCGGTCTCATCAGGCCTTCTTCCCCCAGAAGCGGATTCTCAGGCCACGTTTTCGTAATCTGTGGCACAGCGCGGCGACAATGGTTAATCATAAAGTATTGTGTGCTCCTGAACTGCTAAGAGTACATTTCAGCCGTCCCACCACAAAGAATGATGTGAGGTGACAGACATGTTAATTAGCTTGGTTTAATCATTCCACACTGGATGCTGTATCAGAACATCACAGCGTACCCCACGCATACAGGCAATTATTATTTGTCAACTAAAAATAATAATTAAAACAGCTGCTCTGCAGGTCAACTGTCAGCGTGGCTTGGAAGGTCACTTGGGTGGAGGCTGACATGTGAACTATGCAGGAACACGGCATCGGGGCTGGTGGAAAGTTTGGAAAGTTGCGAAAGGGTTTTCAGAGCCATTGGCAGGGCAGGAGGAGCCCAGACAGGGGTGGCCTGGGGCCTGCGAGGGCAGTCACGGAGCCCAGCCTGAGTCCCCCAGGCTGGGGCAGGGGTAGCCCTGGGGCAGTCAAAGCTTCCGAGCCTGTACTCATGCCCTGGGGACATTCTTGGGGGGGTGTAGAGGGGGCTCAGCTGTAGGAGCCCCTCAGCCCCTGCTGGTGCGTGAGGCTGTCTTCACGCCAGGGCAGAGGGTCAGAGACCCGCTCATGGAAAGACCATAGCTTCCCACACCCAACCACACTCCGAGACACAGATCTGCGGTTTCTCATGGACACCCACCATCGGACACCGGGAAAAACAGTGTGATCTGGGGAGGGGGACCACCAGGTAAAAGAGGAGGATTGGGTCCCAGAAATGTCATTGGAGCCCCCTCCACAAGGATTGCTGTTTTGCCATAAAAGCATTGGGGCCCAAATATGGTGTCCCTCCTCCCCTCTCCTCCTCCCAACTTCCTGAGGGGACAAGGGAGTGGAAAGTCACACGGGGTCTCTGCGCTCTCCTTGTTTGCTCCCTCTTAAGTTTAGAGGAGCATTGAAGCTTCTTATGTAGAAGACAAACATTCTCAAGAATGAATGCACAAGAGTTCAATATGGTTTTCTGCAGACCATGTAAGTTAATACCAATAGTACGGAGGAGAGAGAACAACCAGGGTTACTTCTTGCCTTGGGTTGAGATTTGAGACTCAACAGTGTCATGATGGCAGAATGTTTTATTCCTGGTGACAATGTCAGAACCAGAAAGAAAACAGCTTGACTCCCAGGTTCCAGGTTGAGCCGGCCAGGCTGGCAGGAAACACTATTGCTTTGTCAACAAAGCAAATTCGATTCCAAAGTCACCGAGAGTGAAAAAATCTCGCTCCTTTTATGTCACTTTTAATATAATGGAACTTTAATAACTCTGACATCTCTTTATATTATTCCTAGATTTGAAGACTTCAATCTAGAGCCATTAAATATTTGGACCTTTCTTGAAAATGATCTTTTTAAAATTAAAATTAACATTCATAGTTCATGCGTGTGTATTTGTGTGCATTCTCTCCTTTGTGTTATACAACTTTAAGACTTGATGTTACTGGAGTGGAAAGGTTTGTGTTTTACGAACACCACAACAGCCACGAGTGGTTGATATTTTTCTGTTTCTAAATTGAGGCTTCTCTTTAGAAGTTTCAATGTGAACTTGGATAATTTTTTATGACTGACCTTAAGGCATCCCGAATTATTTTCAACTGAAAGGGCATCCAAGATTTTAAAATACACCCTCACCCTAACCCTGGAAGGACCCAGGGCACAGATGGGAAGGGTGTGGTTGCTGAGTATTGTTGCCGGCAGAGCCAGTGAAAGGGTGAATGAAGTAAACATCTCTGGAATTGCTGGATGCCAGAGGTGGCCTCTGTGACCTGTCTGGCTGGCTTCACTGAGACATACGACTGATTAGATATTAAAGTCATGTGCTAACAAATCAAGGTCATGCCATGTTGCGTTCTTCTCAAACAGCTGGGCCCGGATAAGTTAAGCGGTGGGTGATACCACTAGACAGATAAGGTGGCGATTTTTAACAATCTTAAAATATTGTTACAGCAAGGAAGGTCATGATAAGATCAAAGCGTTTGTATTATTTAGAGGGTGCTGAGATTTCTTTTGTCCTCCTCTAGCCTAGAGCCTCCCCTTCCTGCCACCTCTGCTCACCACACACCAACACACAAGCACACACAGCATTTTCCGGAATACGCTGTGATACAGATAGGCGTTGAATATGAACGCAGGAAGTGCTCGTGATTTTTTTTTCCATCCTCAGAACGGGTTGATTTACGGCCTGGATTACTGGAAACAGTAATTCTTTGCTCTTTATGATGTTTTGGTGGAAGGTGCAGTAGCCTGCAGTCAGAACAGCATGATTTCAGCTAGGTTTTTACAAAAAGGTCTCTGCAGAAAGGGTGGCTGTGAATCGGGCAGCTTCTGTGACAGAGCAGTGAATAAGACACTAGCACATTAATCATGTGACAGCCACTGGGTTAGGCAGCGAAAAGCACTGGGTTTTAAAAACAGCAATTTAGGAGACTACTGTGTTGAAAGAGGTTGGCTGAATACACTGTTTTTAACCCGTAGTTAACAGTTAAATTGTGTTGGTGGTTTTCACAGACATCTTTTCACACATAGGGAATTTTCAATAAACCTAATATGGTAATTAATTTCTTCTTTTATCTTTCATTCTAATGTCAATTTCCAGGGCTAGAAATGTGTTGAGGAATAAGCTGGTTACCTAGTAATTCTGGAAAAACTGTCAAGAATTATTCTTTTTTTTTTTTTTTTATTTCAGCTCTTCATGGGGGTACAAAAGCTCAGGTTATATAAGAATTATTCTTAAATTGTCTGGACAATGCATAAACACTTCTGCTTGACAGTGTAGACCTGGCAACTCCACAGCAAGTTCTGGAAAACCAAAAGCAACCATCAGCTAGTGAAACTGATGGCTCCGCTTACCAGAGTTGAAGAAGTTAGTTCTATGTAGAAACTGACATCTAGAGCTATATCAGAATTTCTGTTCTTTGGACCAATAAAGATTCATCGTGTAAAACTTAAGACATAAAATGAGAGTGATTTCGTGAATTTGTCAATAGAAAATAACAGTTATTTTGTAAGAAACAAAAACACTATATTTTCAAATCAAGCAGTGATTAACTTTTGTTTCCACTCGTTTGTTGCATTTTATTAGTGAAATGCAATATAAATGAAGTTGCGTTTATTGGGCAATTACAATCTACAAGAGGCTATGAAAGTGCAGTGAGAATGAACCACATCTTTTGTTCTGAAGGAAAGGAAAATGTGATAATTAATTGGTGAAGAGAGCCAGTATTTTGAGGGCATTAAAACCACGGCTGCTGGAACCAGACCTGCCTAGGTTCAAATTTTGGTTCCAAATTTCACTAGCTGTTCAATCTTAGGCAAGTTATTATATCTTTCTGTGCCTTGATTTCCTTGTTGTTGAAATGTGTATATTCATAGATCCCAATTCACAGGATTATCGGGAGGATTAAGGGCCATTATGAAAGAATAAATTCATTATGAAAAACAGTGCCTTTCACATAGTGAACTCTCAGGAAATAAATTTTGGCATATCCATATTCTAGATTGTGATGTCTTAATTAAAAATGCTGGCCTAGTTGTTGTAGATTTAGAGACAAAGGAAAATGTTAAAGATACATTGTTAAGGGAAAAAGGCTACAAAATAGTTTTATAAATGTTTTATGCATTTACACAAAGTTTTAACAATGTATGGTTTTAAAAGGAGTTATAAAACAACAAATGTTTTACCTGTCTTTCTAGGTGGCAGATTACAAAACAAAGTCCATACCCACTGTAGGCCCTGGGTTAGGTTAGACACACTCATGCCCAGTTGGTGGGAGAGTAAATTAGCATACCCTTTCTGCAGAGTAATTGGAAATATCTGTCAAATGCTTTACTATTTGGCTTTTGGCCTATCAGTTCTATGTCTTCAAATTTATGCTAAGAAAATTATCATTGATAGGTGAAAATATTCATCTATGTAACAGAATCTAAACTGCAATAAAAATAAACAAATTGTACCTACATGCAATAGCATTAACAGATCTCAAAATCATAAAATTTGGTGGAAGAATCCAGGCAAAAGAATACATATTCCATAATAAAAATCACTGAATGAAGTGCAAAAGCAGTCAAAATTAATTCAAAGTATGAGAAGCCAGTGTAACAGTTACCTTTGGAGAGCTGGGAGGTGATGGTGAGGGGAAAGGCCCGGGGAGACTGGCAGTGTTCTATTTCCTGATCTGAATGCAGCGTACTTATGCACATGGGCCAACTCTGCCACGTCAATAACTCACTGAAGTGTACACTTAGGATGTGTGCACATTGCATTCTGTGTGCACTGCTGCATTGTTCATACAAAAAAAGAATCAGTTGTTCACTAATCACTGTGCTCTGCCTAAGTAAAAGTTTATATCCGTATTTTTTATTGCTATGCATTAATTAAATTATTAAACTCATACACATGGAAATTTCTAAATTTATTACTTTTAAATATATCAATGTGGAAAATATTAATGACATAGTGAGCAGAATCACGGTCTGCTATACTATAGGATATGATTCTAATTTTATAATTAACATAATAGGCAACTCATATTTCTGTGTAAACATAGGCACTGAAAAACTCTGGAAAACTCTACAAAGATGTATTAACAGAGATTCTCTTCAGATAGTGGAAGCACAGGCGATTTTTCTCATCTTTTTATGTATAGTATTATCTAAGTGTCCTGCAAAGATCACAACACTGCCATTGTGTAGATGACTGTGGCCACCTCCTAACTGATTTCAGTGTCACACTTGCCTCTGTAGGGGGGGAAAAACTTCACTTCCATACTCCTAGGGCTGGGTTAGAGAATGAAACTCACAACATAGAATAACAGGAGAAAAGCATAATGCAGGTTTTATGTGACACAGATCTCATAACGAAATGAAGACCCCCCCAAAGTAGTTAGAGCCAGTTACTTATACACGGCATTGGACAAAGAGTAGTAACTTTTGAAGAAGCAACTAAACTGTGTAGGGAGGCTTAGAAGATAAGGGTTCTGCTAACGAGGTCTGTACAGTATTCTCTCAGTTTCAAGGCCTTGAGGATAAGGATGTTGCCTCTTTGTAGCACAGGGAGGGCGTCTTGCACGTGGGAATCTCATCTTCTGCTTTTAAGAAACAGCAGGGAGGTCAAAGTGATCTCTTTGCACCTGTTGTGTTTTGAGCGCCTTTCACTTCAGCAGTCATGGTGCCAGAATGCTGCACTTTAGCCCCTGAGGCCCCCCGCCCACATGGTCGCCAAAGTAATCTACCTAGCCCTGACTCAGGGGTCGTTCTCTCAGGTGAAGCCCTTTGGGGGCCCCCCACCGCACCCAGAATAAGAGCCACCGAAGACTCCCCTGCAGACGTGGCCACACCTCCCTCTCTCAGCTCACCTGTGCTTCAGGGGTCCTGGTCCTCGACTCCTCACCCCAATACTGTCACCAGTGTGGACATTCTTTCCTCCTTCGTTTGCATAGTCGCTTCCCTGGGGCCTCAGGTCAAACATCATTATTCTCACCATCGCCTGCTCTTCTTTTCCTCCAAGACACTTATTAACATTTACAATTTTATCTTTCATTTGGGGTTAACTTTTAAAATGTTTGCCTAGCATGTGCCTCTCCCTTCAGACTCCGTTTCACTGGGTTGTGGCCGTGTCTGTTTTGTTCACCGGGTCCCCTTCCAGCCTAACTCATGCTCATGACCCAACAAATACGCTGAACAAACAAAAACCACAAAAGGCTTTGTAAAAATAACCAACTGTTTACTGAAATTAAAAACTAAACTTAAACTTGGCATAGAAATAGAATGAAGAACTAAATTGTTATTAAATAATAGCAGAAGAAATTGTTGATTGTTAAAATGATATTTTTGAAGAATTTTTTATGCCATGGAAATTAGTTTGGGATATATTATTAGGTGACATTACAAAAGAATGTGACAATATGAGTCAATTTTTGTGAAAAAAATAGATGAATTTATCTAGGCAGAGAGAGGTCTGGAAATAAATGCGCTCAAAGCATTCACAGTAGCCCTCTCTGTGCAGTGAGATAATGGAGGCTTTTTAATTTTTTTGAAAAAAAAATGGCTTATCTTTATTTTCTCAAACATGCATTGCTATAGTAATGAAAAAACAATGAATGTTATTTTTAATTAAAAAATACTAAAGCAAACCAGTCTGCTATGTGTTTAAACAGCATGACGCTATAATCCATTTAGAAAGGGTGTTTCTTTCTCAGCTTCCGTGGTGGGGAAGGTATGCAAGGTAATCTGGAACTCCACGCCCAGCGGGTCCTGTCCAAGTTGAATTCCTGCACCTTGAAGGAGCATCAGAGCACCTTCCTACACCCTTCCACCGGCTCCTGCTAGCCTGACTTGAGACATAGTTGTGGCTCCACAGGGTTTGGACTTATCATCTTGTTTCTCAGGGCCAAATGCAGCCCAGTTCCTGAGAAGATGCTGCACAAAATTCTATTTTTTTGGTGCTTTACTGATGCACCCATTATTGTGTGTCACCAAGACCAAAAAATTGGGAGCACTCACCGCAACCCAGCTATCAAGGCAACTGGAACACACCCACAGAAGTGCAGAGTTACCCTGCCACATACTCACCTCCTGATGCCCTGATGTGCCCTGGCTGGTCACAGATCCCCTGTGGCGTAGGGCATGAAAAAGCAGTGATGTCGAGCAGTCTGGGTGTCAAGCCACATCCCAAAGGAACACACCTCAGAGACTGAACAGGCTGGAGTTCATTGTGGTTTGGTTCATTTTTATTCACCGGGAAGAAATAAGTGAAGAGGAAGAGCAGGAGTTCTCTAGAGCACAGCGGGGCATTTGGGGAATGTGCTTTCATTACTGGAGGGGGCTTTAACCATACCCCTTTCTGGTCCCCATGACAACTAATTTCTTTACATAGCGGCAACCTTCACCTTCTCAGGAGTTTTATGATGTCAGAACAACCAGTCTGACAAATTGACATTGTAAAATATGGACCACTTTTGTCATTTTTAACCAATTATAATTTTATAAAGCTAAATCTTCATAGGTAATTTTCTTAGAGTTTGAACAAAAAATGCCACCTCCCTTTAATGGGCCTTGTTTTATGCTGTTATTCTCTTGTTGTCTTTGAAGGCACTGTCATAATTCTGTCTTCTAAATGATCTTAGAATTCATTTAAGTGTGGGGGGCTTCCCCAAACATCGTCCTGGGCAGTGAGTTACCACAGCTCACACATTCCAGGAACCCTCATTAGCTGGGAACGCTGGGCCAGTGTTTGTCTTCCACATTCCAGTGCTGGGGAGAAAGCGCTTTTGCAGAGCGAGGGCCTGGTGTGTTTGCACCGCGGCAGCGTGGCCCCCGCCACTCAGTAGAGCAAGCAGCCCCTGCGCGAGGGTCAAGGCTGCTCAGGAGTGGCCTGGCGGGCTGCAAGGGCGAGCGGGGCCGGAGCCTCCAGAGCTTTGGTGTGGTCAGCATGTTCCCGCCTCCTGGGTACGAACGGTATTTAGGAATTTTGTTGATTGCTGAGCTGCTTCTCACCAGCTGGGAAGTGGATTTGTAGATGTGCTGAGGAATGTCTGATGAAGAGGCCAACCCACAGCCATTCTCTGTTAGGTTCCCACAAACGCCCGCTGATGGAGACAGGGGAATAGAGCGAGTTTTGAGAACTTTAAAACAAGTCTTTCTCCTTTTCCTCTCAGTCTATAAAGTGGGGAACATGTATTTCACAGAGGCAATATGCTAATGTCTAGCACTCCCTGGAGTTGCTTTAGAAAACACATTCAATGTAGACATTTGTCCTTTGCTTCCGGATTGAGCTGTAGTCAGGCCTCCTCGGCGTGTATTTCAGTGACGTGGTTCTGTAACCACGTGTCTTCCCGTGTTCATGAGGCGATGGCGACGCATGAGCAGGACCCCGCGGCACCAGCAGGGCGAGGCCGTGCAGAGGGGAGGGCTTCCCCGCAGCTCTGGGGTCAGAGGCCAAAGGGCAGGGGCGGCCTCCCCCGAGGCGGCCTCCACACAGGCTGTCCAGAGAGCAGGACCTGAGCAGGGACCTAGAGGCCAAAGCAAGCAGCTCATGAATTGATTTTATAAATGACTTAAAACCCCCAAGTTGATAAAGATAGTATCAAAAGCCAAAACCATGGCACCATTCCTGTTATAACTACAGATGCAAAAATTCTAAATTAAAATTGGCAGCTGATATCCACCTATATGTCTCCCAAATTATGTGTTTTTCAATAGCTTTAGGAATGTAAATGATTCACAGTTAGGACATCTTTTGACATAATTCACTATATAAACACATTTAAGGAGAAAAAGTGATGATACCAATAAATTCTAAAAAGATGTTTGATAAAACTTAGCAAGTATTACTAATATCGTATCTAAGCAAATCAGAATAAGGAGAAAATAATTTAAATTTTAAAGAAACAATTTGTAGAAGGAAACAGCAGACATTATTCAAAAAGGTGAAATGCTAAACTATTTCCACTAGAATTGGAAACAAGACAGGGATAGTTACTATCACTATTATTATTTGCTATTTTTGAAGGTAAGAAAAGGAAGAGATAACAAAATCCAAAAATACTCTAATTAAAAAGAAGTTATTGTAATTAACAAAAGAATTTGGCAAAGCAATTAGATATGACACATGTTGAAATCAATAGTTTTCTCTCTTCTAGTAATAACTAGCTAGAAATGAGAATAAGAAAAAAATTCCATTAAAAATAACAGCAATTAATATAAAGTATTCAGGGATTCATTTAATCAGAAAGGCATGGGACCTTCCTGAAGAAATTAAAAAATCTTACAGAAGGATGTAAAATAAGATCTCAACAAATGGAAAGATATATCATTTTTTAACATAAAGCCAAGTATCATACAAATGTCAGTTCTCCCAAAATTAACATGTGCATTTATGCAATTCCAAATAAAAACCTTTTTCTCTTTTGGAAATAATCACCTTAAAGTAGAAGAATGAAATTATGAACAAGAAGAATGGTGAAAGGTATTAATCTTACCAGACATTAAAACATACGCTAAAACAACTGAAATCAAAATAATATGGTACTAGTATGGGAAAAGACTGACAGTTAAATGGAACAATATTGATATACTAGAAATACATCACAGCATATTATGGAAGCTTGACAAAGGTGTACTTAAATTCAGTGAGAAAGGGAGACACCCTTTAGTAAAGGAGCTAATATAATTGGCACTCTGCCTAAAATAAAATTAGCTTAGATTCTTTCTCACATGACATGAAAAATATTAAATGGATTGACTATTTAAAGGTAAAAATTATAAAAACAAAATTAGAGCAGCAATAAATTTAAAGGTGATACGGTATTTATAAGCAAGGTAGCAAATCCTGAATCCATAAAAGAAATGATAAACTTATTGGACCATTTAAGAATAAAACAGTTGGGGCATCGTGGCCCACACCTGTAATTGTAACACTTTGGAAGGCCAAGGTGGGAGGATTCCTTGAGCCCAGGAGTTTAAGACCAGCCTGACAAACATAGTAAGACCCCATCTCTATAAAAAAAATCAAAAAATTAGCTGGATGTGGTGGCATGCCCCTGTAGTTCCAGCTACTCAGGAAGCTGAGGCAGGAGGATTGCTTGGGCCCAGAAGTTTGAAACTGGAGTGAGCTATGATTGTGTTGTTGCACTCCAGTGTGGGTGACAGAGGGAGACTCTGCATCTAAAAGGAAAAAAAAAAAAGAATGAAATACTTTTTGTAAGGCAAAGATATCACACACATAATCAACTGACAAACGAAAGATTACAGTGAAATACTGTACTCCAGGGGAGTTTAAAGGTTAAGTTAGAAGGGAGAGAAAGGGTTAAAATGTACAAATACTATATATAAAGACCATTTGCAAATTGGTAACAATAGTGTGAACAAGCCAAGAGAAAATAGGCAAAAGATACCTATAGACTACAGATCAGTAAATTCATGTATCCTATAAACACATAAAAAAGTTGCTCAACCTCTGTCTTAGAGAAATTCAAAGTAATAGATCTCACAATATACCTCTTGGTTTGGAAAGTAAAAAAAGCTGACTGGGATATGAGAAAACTGTGCTCTCACAGATTGTTAGTGGAAATGTGAATTGTTTCATCCTTTTTGGAAAGCAATTTGGAGACTTCTATTAACATTTAAACTACTCATATATATCCTTGATATAGCAATGCCATCTGTAGGAACCTATTCCACAGAAAGAAGATATCGGACTCTACAACTGTTTACAAGAGTGTTCATTGCAGCACTATTCATACTCAGAAAAATCATACCCTACAATGCTCATGGATTGGCAGAATCAATATTGTTAAAATGTCCATACTACCTACAATGATCTACAGAATTAATGTAATCCCTATCAAAATACCATCATTATTTTTTACGTATCTAGAAAAAGTAATTCCATGCTTCATATATAACCAGAGAAGACCTTGTGTAGCCAAAGCAATAGCAAAAAGAACAAATTTGGAGGCATCAGTCTGCCAGACTTCAAGCTTTACTACAAGGCTATAGTAACCAAAACAGCATGGTACTGACATAAGAATGGAGATATAAACCTTTGGAACAGGACTGAGAATGCAGATATAAAACCATCCTCATACTGTCATCTAATCTTTGACAAAACAGACAAAAGTATACACTGGGGAAAAGAATCTATATTCAATAAATGGTGCTGGGAAAACTGGATAACCACATGTAGAAGATTGAAACTATATCCCCACCTCTCACCTCTCACAAAAATCAACTCAAGAGGGATAATAGACTTAAACCTAAGGCATGAAACCTTAAGAATTCTAGAAGAAAATGTTGGGAAAACTCTTATAGACATTGGCCTAGGCAAAGAATTTATGAAGAAGACCCCCAAAGCAATCACAGCAACAACAAAAATAAATAAATGGGACCTGATCAAATTAAAAATCTTCTGCACAGCCAAGGAAACTATCACAAGAGCAAATAAACAACCTACAGAATGGGAAAAAATATTTGCATGCTATACATCCGATAATGGGCTGATAACAAGAATCTATACAGAACTTAAGAAAATTAACAAGAAAAAAATCAAACAATCCCATCAAAAAGTAGGCAAAAGACATGAACAGAAGATTTTCAAAAGAAGATAAACTAATGGCCAAGAAACATATAAAAAAGTGATCAATATGTCTAGTAATCAGGGAAATGCAGATCAAAACCACAATGAGACATCACCTAACTCCAGTGAGAATGGCTTTTATGAAAAAGTCCTAAAACAACAAATGCTGGCATGGATATGGAGAGATAGGAACACTCTTACACTGCTACTGCTGGTGGGATTGCAAATTAGTACAACCCCTGTGGAAAGTAATTTGGAGATATCTAAAAGACCTTAAAATAGAAATACCATTTGATTCAGCGATCCCACTACTAGGCATCTACCCAAAGGAAAAAAAGACATTCTATAATAAAGACATCTGCACTCGAATGTTTACGGCAGCACAATTCACAATTGGAAAGATGTGGAAACAACCCAAGGGCCCATCAATACATGAATGGATTAATAAAATGTGGTATATGTATGCCATGAAATACTACTCAACTACAGAAATCAATGGTGAACTAGCACCTCTTATATTATCCTGGATAGAGCTGGAGCCCATCCTTCAAAGTGAAATATCACAAGAATGGAAAAACAAGCACCACATATACTCGCCGTCAAATTGGTACTAACTGATCAACACTAAAGTGCTCACAAGGAAGTAATATTGGGTGCCTGTCAGGTGGGACAGGGGTGGTGGGGGAGGGTAAACTCACAACTAAAGGGTGCAGAGCACACTATATGGGGGAAGGGCACACTTGTAGCTCTGGCTTGGGTGAGGCAAAGGCATTATATGTAACCAAAATATTTGTACTCCCATAATATTCTAAAATTAAGAAAAGAAATTGGTTATAATGGTAAATTTTATATCATGTATATTTCACTACACTATAGTCTAATGAAAATAAAATGATGGTGTGAGGCAACATTTGGGGATAATGGCAGAGCTGGCTACACAATTTGTGGGGCCCAGTGCAAAATGAGAATGTGGTGTTTCTTGTTCAAAAATTATTAAGAATTTCAAGATGCCAGTGCTGATCTTGAACCCAAGGCTGGTGCCTGTGTAAATACGGGACCCTGCGCAAACGCACAGGTCACAGGTCCATGAGGACTGCTCTGGCTCATTCACTGTTTTGGTAACAGTGATGATGTGTACATAAGTCGAAACTTACTAAAGCAACTTAAAATATTTATGGTTTATTGTTTATCAACAAACTCAATACCTCAATAATACCGTTTAAAGGGGAGTAACAAAAAGCACCTCTTTGAAAAGGAGCGGCACCGATGTGAGTGAGACAGCCTTTTTTCACACTACTGGTTTTTGTAGATGTCGACTCCATCGTCTGCTAATCGGTCTCTCATCAGTATATTGGGGATCTTTACTTCATTTCAGAAGAAAATGATTTGGGGAGGAGTCATAATTAAAGACACAGGTTGGCATTAGAAGACTAATCCACTATCTTCTAAGTCTATGACCTTGAACAGGCCCAAGATTCTCACCCACGAAATCTGCTCAGCATCCTGGGAAGCTGGGAAGATTTAGTGCGATGGTGAGACCCCAAGTGCTCAGCGTGGTGCCCGCCATTGGTTCTTCACGAGCAATTTGTGGGAGCGCACCAGTGCGTCTTTCTTTCCCTGGTGACTTGACAGCATTTTAGGTTCACCCTTTCAGTCTCAGCTGCAGATGTTCTCTGCAGCATGTTTGTATCTGACCCTGCTTTCGCCACTAAACAGCCACGCAGTATTGGAAACCCTGTTGACTTCTAGAGCCTCAGTTTCCTCATCTGCACAACCGTAATATAGTCCCTACTTGATGTGGTTGTTGTGGGAATTAAATGTAATGATACACACACACACACACACACACACACACACACACACATTTAGATCAGATGGGCACATAACTGTCTGTGGATAAACCCTGCCTTGCTGAGCACATTTTTTAAATTTCCCTAATAAACTACTGGTGATGCAGGGAATTAGGCCAGTGGATCTCCATTTTCTCCACTTGTTTCACTTTTTTAAAAATTTAAGTGTATGAGAGAGATCAGACCAAGATAGGTGAATAATAAAATGCCCATTTGTTTGAATTCCGACAGAAATAACAAAGGGCTTGAAAATGAATGGGTGAATGCTGTAAGTTTGATGTTTAATCAATAGCAAAGTGTTTATAGAGAAAGGACTGATCCTACAATCACTTGAAAATACAACTAATTATTCTGAAGGGTTTGTAGAAGTAGAAACAGCCAGATATTTTATGCTTTTTATTTTTCTAATGCTTTGTTGGTATAGTTCCTGTAATTCTGATAAAAGTTCTTTTAAAAACTCATTTGCATGTCTCTTTAACAGAGTGGGAGTTACAAATGCTCTAATAATTTTTACTACTTTCATATTTAAAAATAATATGCCCTCTAAACATTTACATTCAAGATTTGTTTTTCCTCAGATGTGTAAATAACACACAGTAATTTGCATCTCATGCATAAATCTCACTCTGCTGAATACAAATATTCAGGAAAGTTCCTGTTTCTCTTCTGTATTTTCCTGCTTATGGTAGTTTAGTTGACTAATATTTCCAGGGAGAAGAGAGGGGCGAGGGCATTGGCTGTTAGAAAACTGGTCTCTTATTACTGCTTTCTTGCATTCGGTGGTAGGGAATTCAGCACTGAATAACTAGCTCAGTGTTTTACAAGACTAATAAAAATATTTCAAACTTTAATATTTTCCCAGATGAATGCACTAAATATGTCTTTTGTTAGTGGCATGTGTAGACCTTGCCTGTGTGGGGAATTATCCAGAATGAATTTGCCCCTCAGGTTCCCTGCAGAACAATATCAGCGCAACTTAAATCAATTCCATTCTCTGGCGCCCTGGAAGTAAGGCGTCCATCCATCCAGCCTGGTAGCCTGGCCCAGCCTCGCCGAGTCTGCCTCCCGCACTCTCATGTAATTACCGCTCCACGTGGCCAGGACACTGAGTTACAAGAGACTGTCCTCGGTTCTGCATTGATCATGTTGTCTGCTTAAACTCTGAGGCTTGTTTTATACTGCGAATTTCCCGCACCACTGCTTCCTCACCTGCTGATGGAGTGCTAGGTCTCAGCCTGGTAAAAAGACATCTTGGAGGAGCCTCATGTCCTTTACGAAATGTGACTAAAATATTGCATTGAATCATCTGCCCTTGGGGCAGCTGACTCTTTTCAGCAAAAGTCTGATAATACTAATACTTCAAATAAATGCTACCTGAGAATCAACTGCAAAGTTCTCTGCTTATGTTGCTTTTTATGTGCATTCTGCTTCTACCATTAGGAATTTGTCTTATGTACCACTTAGTGTTTTTTTCATATCAGGTGTGCAAAATCTGGTTTTCTGAAATTATTTATTTAGTCATTCTTTGTTCTTCACTCATTGTCTAAATAATGCAATAGACACCCTTTGAGCACCTTCTCTGGCTGGCACTGCATTGGGAAGTGAACGTGCGCCATGGCCCCGCTCTGCAGGAGAGCACGGACGTTGGAGAACACGTGACACATGGTGTGAAACGGCTCAGTGCTGAGGCCAGGCGAGGTGTAATAGAAAGACAAGCTCGCACTTCAGAACTGCAGGAAATGGAGAAGTGTGTGGGAAAGTGAGAGAATGACATTAGATGCTATTGTTAGATATTATAGTAGAATAATATTAATAGCTGCTATTGATGCACAATTACTAAGGGCCAGGTACTGTGGTAAGCACTTTATACACATTATCCTGATGTGTCCCTGTGGCATTTATGAAGTAGGGATTGTTGCTGCTACTCTATGGATGAGAGGGATGTTCACGGAGGAGAGTGGGATTGAGAAGAAGTAGTATTCTCTGTTTTGGACAAGTAGAATTCAAATCGATGGAGAGAAGAAAGAGGCATTTCCTGGGGGAGGCGGAGAACGGCATCCACAAAGACTTGGTGCTGAGACGAGCCTGGCCAGGTGGAAGGTCCTAATGGGGGCAGTGATGGGAGATAAGATTAGTTAGGTGGGTGTGGAGTCCGATTAAGTAAGGTCTCACACAGCAGGTGTAGGAATTCAGACTTCACCCTGTCAGCATGGAGATTCTTGGGAGGCATTTGAGTGGGTAATGACCAAATATAAGGTTACACGCAGCCATCAAATGGTTCAATAGTGTAATAACTGAACTGAAACATTATTTTTATCATTGAATTAATTTTTATTAGGGTCTTGTCAGAGTCTAGTATTTTGTAGAGGCAGCAAGTATGCTAGAATTTACTCCACAATGCATTCCCAGTCCACGACTCAGTTGTGTTTCTCAGGGGACCGGCCCTGGCGCCCCCCACTCCATCCACACACGCACACCTTCCGCAGGGAGCAGCCGGTGGTGGCCACATTTACAGACTCTAATCCCAGCCCCCAACTCGTGGATCAAAGCTGTGCCCATAAGATTTTCTCTCCCAAGTAGTGAAATTTGAGAATTTGGACATGGTGATTCTACCATGTCAGAAGTTTTCTCTTAAACTGAGATACTATGATCCTTAAGACAGGTGGGGAAGGAAAAGAAAAATTATGTATTTGCACCTTATGATATTACCATTTTTGTAGGTGAAAAATGATTAAATATTGGCAATTTTGTATTATTTGTCTTAACATATATACATTTGCCTGAGTATATATGCGGGGTGAGAGAGAGAGGGAGAGAGGCAGAGAGAGGAGCAGCGAGCTCTTAGGTTCTGAGAAATATTCCAGGTCATTTCTAATAAATCCCTCTTCTATTTTAAGCAAATCTGAAGTGAGTTTCTTCAACCTTGCAGCCAGAAGGTCCTTTACAAAGACAAGTTAGAGTATCTGATGATGAAAAGTTTGCTGTCAAAAGGAGAAAAGAAGATGAGTGATTTTATATCATTAGCTCCACTCTCAAGGCATGTTAGACATACACAAGCTGGTTGCCGTTGGATCTGTTAAGAAGCTATGGCCATTTCTTGTCTAGGAAATGCTAGAACAGCGTGTTGTGCTCTGTTGTGTCTGTTCTGTTCTTCCCTTTTCCCCAGGGTCAAGGGAAAATGAGCTTCACTCTTTAACTCCAGAGCCTTCCCCTGTCCCTCCCCTGCCCTCAGTCCCTCATCTCAGGGGATGCTGGGGTAGCTGCCTGCTGTCTCTGTCCTTGCTGTGATGTCCTGTGACATCAAGCCTCCCTACCCAAGCCACCTGGCTTTCTTCTTTCATCTCGGCATACCTAGCCTCAGTGTCTCCTGTCTCAGAGTGGTTATTTTAATAATCTAATCTCTATCTTTGTAGGTAACATATTTACACATTTTCACATTAAAAACCACCTTTGAATGACTAATGATGAGGAACTCCAGCCAGCCCAGCCTTAGTCCCAGCTTAGCAGAGGAAATGTTGCCGTGGTGCAGATGCCTTTAATATCATGCCTCAAAGGTGAGTGTCCACCTTTTCCTACCTCAAAAATCTGTGGATATTTAATGATGATGGTATGAATTAGTGTAATGCAGTGCCACGCTGCTAGTGCCTATGCACTCCCCTCCTACACCACGCTATCGTCCCCGTCTTCCCAGTGTGGCACTTGTACTAAATGCCACCCTACGATGATGGGAATAATAAAGGGCGTGGACATTTCGTCATAGACAACATTTTGGCAACTAGTGTGTTTCTTTTTATGGGGAGCATGAAAGCTCATAGTAACTTAAAGAAGCACTGAAAGATTGTTTTATTAAAGCAAGGATAATGTAGAGAAACGGTGTAAATCATTTTAACTGGGGTTTTATAACAAAGAGTCGTCCTGTCATGTAAGAAAAAAAGGGACTTGTACGGTCAGTGAGACAAGTGAGTGTCCTAAAATGACAATTTTAGGAGGAGGTACAAGGTTGAGGAAGACAGAGGCAAGATAAGGAGAAGTTTGTAGCAGTTTGGTTGTGTTATGACCAAATTTAGGGTTGTGTTTGCCTAAATTCAAGTGTTGAAGAATAATCTGGGTCAGGCAAGGTGGCTCATGCCTTTGATCCCAGCACTTTGGGAAGCCGAGGCAGGAGGATTGCTTGAGCTCCGGAGTTTGAGACCAGCTTGAGCAAACGCAAGACCCCATTTTTACACAAAATAGAAAAATGAGCTGAGCATGGTGACTCATGCATGTAGTCCCTACTACTGAGGAGGCTGAGGCAGGAGGCTCTCTTGAGCCCAGGAGTTTGAGGTTGCAGCGAACTATGATGACACTAGTGCACGCTAGCTGGGGTGACAGAACAGAGAGACTGTCCCCCAAAAATAAAACCCTGGAAAGACCCATTGTTAAGGCATATTCTGCTTGCTCTGGACAGTAGGCAACAGGGTGGACCTGGGGAAGTGGCAGAGGGGATTTTCCTTCACCTGTCAGGTTTTCCTGATTTTGAAAGGGAGGCTAGGTGCATTTAGTACCATAAATTTACTTTTTAAATCACACGCATAGAAAAAGAGTCTAAAAGCAAATAAGATTAAATGTAATCTTTATTAATTCTACTGATGAGAATTTGGGCGATTGTTATCTTTTTAATTTCTCAAAAATTTAATTTTATGAAAGGGCTTTGGTACCGTTAAGAAAGTATCTGCGTTTGTTCAATCCAGTGCTAACTATATTCTTGGAGGAAGGAGTAAGATTAACTTTCGTCCCTCTGAAAGAAGACTATCTCAGAGTGCATCCATTCAGGGATCACTGTAAATATTTACTCTAGTATTTTTAAAATAAGTTACATGTTTATGGCCAGAAAACGGTTGCTGGTTGGGTTAAGTGCGCATTTCACTCTCTCGGGGCACCGCACCCTGGGGGACCTCGCTATGAGACAACGTGCCAACTCACAGGAACCACTGTTCAGGGGTGACGCCGTCCCGTTTTCAGGCACATGGCCAAGGCTTAATTGGCCGGCCTGCCCGGTTTTGTCACACGAGCCCAAGCCCACCAGCCGCGCCCAGCTGTAGTCCCGGGAGGCGCGGGCAGGAGCCACCTGCCACCCGGGCTTCCGCGCCAGCGCGCTGGGTGATCGATCAGGGCCGCGCGGGCCTCTCTGCGGATTTCACGGTGAGTGGATTTGGCCCGGCCCTGCCCGTGAGAGCTTTAGAGACCCAAGATCCTCCTCTAGTTTGCACTTATTTGCCAAAACGCTGCCTCCTCCCTTCCGCCCGAACCCAGTGCCTGCCCCCCTCGGGCCCTGCAGTGTAGGCCTGGCCCAGCCCCGTCCACGGGGGGCGGCTTCCCCCCATCCTCCTGCCTGTCCCGCTGCCTGGGCCGGGCTTGCTTCTGCCCTTCCTCGTCTCGCGGGACCGACCCCTCTGCAGGTCGGGCTGGGGCTCCCTGGTCCCCGCGTTACGACGTGAGAACCGGGCGGCTTCCTTTGAACTTGCCCTCGCTGGGCTCCTGATGCTGGACGTGGGCAGGAACGGGTCTGCCTGATGCTTGCTGGCGTTGGTCTTCTGGCCCTTTTTGTCCCTTCCCTCCTGTGGTTCTCACCAGGGTCCTCTATTCCTCATGCTAGACAGGGAACAGCCCGACGGCCCTCCATGTCCCCTGGAGTTAAATTCGACAGAACCTGCTCCTTGCTCCCAGTCATCACCGGCTCTGTCATTCTGCAGAGAGCGGACAACGTGGGGAGCGGAAGGAAGACAAGTTGCTCTTCCTTTACTAAGAGAATCTGATCTTCAACCTTGAAAACTGGAATATTACCAAGTGACTTTCACTGGGGTTTAGGGTCATGTAGGGTCATGACATAACAAGAAGTCCTTTACATTTTTTGTTGAAACTAAAAATAATGCCTACTGTGAGGGAAGAGAAATGCATATAATTTTTGGTTTCCAGGCTATATGGTAAAGCTGGTTTTCTTAAAATACAGGGTACAATTAGTATTCTAAGTAACAGGAAGACTTTATATTTTAGACAGAATATTCATTTTTTAGGGAAATATTAATGCATACTAACTTTTGTCTGGAGTTAACTTCTTGCAGACAATATTCTAATTCCTAAATTGGAGTGTGTCATCAGCATTAATGCCCCAGTGTTTCCAGGGTTTCATTTCTGTAGTTCTTGTGACTGTGTAGTATAAGAATATGTTTTCCACTCCTGAACAAAATACAATTTTTATTTCTTTACTAAGCACTTGAGAAATACAAATATTCCTAACTTTGAGAGACTGCCCATCCTGAGAACACTGTCAGCTGTTCTCGTATCATTACAGACAGGCCTGGTCTGTATCTTCTCTTCCTACGGAAAAATTCTGAATCCCTTGTTGATTCGTGTTTGATCTGCGTGACAAATCCCACCTGTGGGTTTATAGATGGTCCCTTTGAAGGAGAGAGTATGAGAGTTATTAATTTAAATGATTTTTTGGTTTTGTTTTGTAAAACATGCTATATTTACATTGGAATACTTCCTGTGAATTATGTATAAGTGAGGGCTTTGCAAAACCAGTACTTGCAAGGCACCAGGTATTATCAACAAGATGCTGTAATACATGGTCTTATTCATGCAGTGTAAAGTTAAGCGTTTGATCTCTCCGTTGACAGGTTAACAACGGCAGGATCTGGACTTCTAAGCAGTGATGGAAACTTTGATGCCTCATTAAGAAACTCCATCAAGTATTAGCTCTCTATTTTCTACAGAAGCAACTTTCTAGGGAACTGATACAACTTCCTTTTCTCTACATCAACCATTGCAATTTATTCTGTTGATAACATTTATATTTTCATTGAGTATATCTTCTGTTTTTATATGATTTAACGGAAACTCATGCTTGTGAATATTTGCTTGTTTTCCCTGAATTAGAGCCCTAATTTATAAGTGGATTTGGAAGAGATGCTATAGTTCTGTAGACAAAGATTCTTTGAGAGAATTTGCCTGAGAGGGAGGGGCGCGAACAGGCTCTACTTACTGCATTTGGTGTTGTTTTCATTACTTAGTTCTCATTTAGCCTGTTTTAAATATTATTCACTGACAAGACCTACCACACAATTAAGTGCTCTGCTGTACAAGTCGTTAGCCATATTAATTCAACAGGGTTAGATATTTTTTACTCAAAGGAACCTAAATCCCATCATTGCCGTGTCTAGCTCACACTGGGAAAGTTTGAAGACACCTGTGAACTCCTTAATCAAACTCTCTTCTGCACTTACTGATGGGTAGTAATTACATTTTTGTGGGGTGGCAAGATATAACCTGTGAGAACTCAGGTTAATTATTTTTTTTCTGCTGTGTTCTGTAATAATACCAGTGTTTTAATAACTGCAACCTTTTTATGTGAGAGGTCCGTGAGACTTGAAATTGGCAACAATAAAATAACCTATCTTCTTTTCAACAATAATTGTGGAGACAATGTAGAGTAAGGAAGTGTCACTGAAAGGGCTGCCTGGGGCTTGCAGCTATCCTGCCCACCGCTGTCTGTTTCCCAGGGCCCCCACTTCTGCAGTGACAACACTGCAACCCCCTTTCATTCCTCTTCTTTATGATAATCTGGAAGTCTTGCATGCCTAAAACCAAGTCTAATGGATTGTCGGGAAGCCACAATAATGACATTTTATTCCATTATTATAATTTGTTTTCAGGAGGCATATTTTTTAATTATTTGCATGAATAATGTCATTATGTATTCATGCCAATACAATTCTGATAATTAATTTACATGATGGAAATTTCTTAATGACTTTGATGTCAGTGTTAATAGCAACATCTGATACTCTATCTGCAGATGTTGACATAAATTTGACTTTTAATATATTGTTGCCAGCACCACCAGCAGTATAAAATTACTTTGCAGGAAAAGAAAAAAAATCCATTGGGGAAGAACTTCATTGAAAATGAAAGTGAGCCTTGCCTGGGGTTTATAGGTCCAGAACAAAATATATGCACTCAGATGTGACAAATGACTTACTTGGACATAGACTGGTAAAAATGAGCCTGTCAAAAGCTTGTAGCTTCCTATAAAAAGAGATTACTGTGGAAATATTGTATATGCTAGAAGTGACTCTTGCAGCTACTTTTTTTTGTTTTTGTATTTTTTTCTTATAAATCTTTCCAAAACTTTTTGAAGACTTTTGTGTGCTACTTTGTATTTTGTTTTTGATTGCCATTTTAAATTTTTAGTGTAAAATTTAACAGGGAAAATGATATGCCATTGTTGTTTCAGCCAGCTAAATGGCTGGGGTGCTAAAATCCATCATAAGAATGGACCCTGCTAATAATGTTATCTTCTCCTCAAGTAACCCATGCCAAAGGTCTCTATAGAAATGGCACTCTTCAACTGACACAGGTTCATCCTAGAGTTGAGAGTTGTAAACAGCAAATAGGGCCCCTTCCACTCAGATTCTCATATATATTCATATGTGTGTACATATATACACACAGAGATACATATACGAATACGTATACGCACATATACCTATATGCGTACATGTTTTTGTATTTATATATATTTACTTCTGGTTTTAAAATATTGGAATTTTATAGATCTGCTATTTTTTAAATGAAAAACACTCTAAAATCCAGATTGGCCAGGTCCTCTCTCCTTGTCCGATGTGGTGATTTTACAGGCTCACCTTGTGTACAAAGAAAGGCACCTTCTCCCCGCACCCTGAAGGCAGCATCAGCACCATGCGAAGTGCTCAGGACACTGTAAGAAATGATGTATTCTATTTGTCCAAAGTCACTGCCATTAAGTTTTTTAAGATAGAAATCAGATCCTTGGACAAAATGAGCATTGGGAAATAAGAAATTTCAAAGCCAGTTATAATTGTAATTTGCATTTGGCATTTGAAATGTATTATGGTGGCCTAAGCAGATGGAACAAGCCATCATGCAACATTCTGTACAGTAGTTTGGTTATTTAAGGTCATCCTTGAGTCAGAACAAGGAGGAAGGGAAGCAGTCTACCCGTAGATAACATATTTTTGTCTGCCCAAGCATGCTCTGCCCCGCTGCCATCTGCAACAGTGGCAGTGTTCCCCATTAGCTGGGAGCTAACTGATCTCAGCTATTTGTGGCTTGAAAAGTGGTTTTCCTAGGGCAGTAATTAGCAGGGAGCAGATACAAAATATAGTTTATTCTGTTTCTGTCTTTGTCGGATAAAGTATGTGGCTTATCAAAAGTAGAATGCATTCACTTTCACTGTCTTAACCTCTTTTATCCTTCTCCCATTTTCACTTCTAGAATAAAAAAACTAGAAAAAAAGGAAGGGTGGAACAAAGTTGGAAAATATAGAAAAATGAGCTAATTCAGTTTAGGCTGCACCACTCAGCTGGTTCTGCCATTTGATTTTAATAAATATTTTGAGAGCACATATTTTGATTGGTGATTAAAAACTTCACAGCTACAGAGAATTGAAATATGAGTTTGAAAGTTTCTGAACAAAAACTATGCATTATCTGTCAGAATTTACTAAAAAGTGTGAAATTGCTTCATTGGGCTTTGTTGTAATAGAACTGATCTTGATGATTTTAAAGTATATTCTTTTGATTGTTATGCACTATATAATTCAAGGAAAAAATTTCATAATTGACCTTAATAACTTCTCAATACTGTCATATTACATTTTAACTCTACTGATTTCTAATTGCTACAGAAATGTATTATGCTGATGAGTATGGTATATAGCTCTTTACTGAATAAAAACTGAGAAGTATGCTTTAGCTACTAAATCATGAATTGCATATTACAAGTAACTTTGTGCATTTTTGCTTTAGAATTCCACAATATACTCTTTGCAATTGTTTATATATATTAGAATCCTTTGCATTTAAATAGCTCATTATGTAAATATTTAGGAAATACTTGGATATTTATTTTCATGGAAACTTCTATTCAATCACTGAATTAAGATGATATGTCAATATTGACAGCTGTATTTTATGTTCCGCAAAAAACACATAAATATTAAAATGTAAATCAAATTATATTTAACTTTTGAAAGTTAAAAATAATACTCATATTTGGAATAGATATGATTAGCATATTCTACTGGGCCTTAATTATGGTAACAGAGTTTTGGGTAACCAGCCTACACTTTGCTTATCTTCTGGCTGAGACGGCTCCCATTTCCATCAGGCAGTGGAACCTTTGGTGCAAAGAAGTTACTTGTCATGAATTTATGGGCTATGCGCTGTGTTTTGTGACATTTTAGTGCTGAGTCAAGATTTTGATTAGCCCAACTGAGTTTGCAAAAGCCAGCAACAGCCGTGATAAACCAAGCCCAATTCTCGGTTTTCCGATCATTTCCAATCCTGTACTTAGGCAAACAGGGTTTGTAACACTCATTCTTTGAGAATTACCCACCTTTGTTTTGGATATACTGACATACTTAGCCCTGCCACAGAATGATGTCAGCTTTGGGAAGCTAAGCCACTGACTCAGAATCAGAGGAGGCCTGGACATGGGGCAATCCGGTGGGCGTTAGACCTGCTGAGAGATGAAAAGTGGATGTGTCAAGTGCTAGACACCTCTGAGTATAGGGATTCACTCCCCCAGGTTCCCCATTTTCTTACTCCATTACTTATTTTCTTGGTGATCCCAACCAAGTCTATAGTTTCAACCCTCTCAACTCTGCAAGGACAACTCCTGTATCTGTCTCTCTAGAGTTACTCCTTCTACTAATTTGAAACCCATATTTAAAGCTACTTACGAGGCACTGATGTATTTATATCATATCAAATGCTAAGGTTGTCTGGGGCAATGAATATTTGAGAAAAGGTGTGATGGACGTTCCAGCAAAAGTATACTTAGAATTTTGAAGGTGACAGGGTGTGGAGATTTGGGAGAAAGACAGTCAGAGACGGCCTGGTGTGTGGATCTGAGGGATGGGGACGACCTTCTGAGACCTTGCCCCGGGGCCTCACCTCTGTTTCTCTAAGACTTCCACCTTTCTCGAGGTTCTTACTGGTTCTTTGGCTCCAGTCGCTATGCAGATGACTCACAGAGCTCTCTAGACATGACTCGTACTTGAGCTGTGGGTCAAACAGCTGCCTCTTGGACACTTCACATACGTTCTGGTGCTTTACCTTCAGTACATCCAAAACAAAGCCCATAATCTTCCTCCTCCAATTTTACTTCTTCTTAATATGTATGATAGTGAATCTCATAGTAACCATAATGCCCAGGTTTGAAACTTTTTACTGTGTCACCTCCTACTCTGTATATGCAGTCACCGTTGCCTTTCCCAGGCTGAATCTCTGTAAGAGTCCTCACGTGTGTTTTCTCCCCAGCACCCCACCTTCCTCCCTTGAGCCTGGTGTGGTGGGCCGGGTCCTTGTTCAGACGTTTACTCTCTCTTGCCCACTTCCATGGGAGAGGTGGGCATCCGGCTCTTTTAGTGCTCGTCTTGGCCAGGTGACTTGTTTAGTCAGTGGGCCGGTAACTGGTCTGACTCAACAGAGACTTGAAATGAGCTTACCCACTTGGGCTTGTGCCCTTTCTGGGAGAAGACCATGCCAGGGTGTTCCCACTGGTCCTAGGAAGGGGACGCCAGCCACGTGGAATTCTAAGTCAGCAGACCCCCAGCTAACCTACAGCTCTGTGATCCAAAGGCAGGTTTTTGTTATACGCTGCTGCAATACTGTGGTTGTCTGTTACACAGCATTATTGCAGCCATAGGTAATGGGCATATCCTTGTTTCTATTCTGACAATCCGTGTTTGTAATTCTGTCTTCCCTGTCTCAGCCCCAGTCTCTCCTTCAGTTTGATAGTCTATTCCTAAAGCACACTATTGTCACAGCCGTCTCTTGCCCAACTGTCAGGGGCTCTGCATTGCTCATGGCGCTAGTGGCTAGTGCACACCCTCAGATCGTCGGCGTGGGCGCCGCAGCACACAGCTCACCCTCTGTCCGCCGGGTCACTTGCTTCTTTTCTTCCAGCTCAAGGGCTGGAGCACCCCAAATACCCCCGAGCTTTGTGCTTCCCTTTGTCTTTCCTCGTACTGTTTAACGGGCTTGGATTATCTAGCCTGTATTGCTTGTCAAGTTTTGAGATCCTAAATATCTTTCAAGGTAAATCCTTGGTGCCATCTCTCTGTAAATTCTATGCCATCCTTTCAACACCAGGTATGTTCTGATCTCTTCCTCCTTTCAACACCATTCCAGTTTACTCTTTTACATATGATGCTCACTGGTTTTTGCATGCCTGTCTTCCCGTTTCTCTGTCAGTTTTACCTCTCCCTCCCCCGACACTCTTCCATGCCTGATCGTAAGCTCTTTCTTTTCACTTTTCAGGCAGAGCAGGGTCTTCCTCATTTTGGTCTTTTCTGTAGTTTGAAAGCTAGTGTACCACAAAGTAGAGTATAACTTTTATTTGAACTGAGTTGAAAAAAAATAGGCTGTATTTCCCCCAATACCTAAAAAGTCATCTGTAGTAGTATAATGGAATTTTTGGTTGTTTTGTGCTACGGAGAAGGGACTGTATACCGTAAATGAGTAATTCTGTGTCTTGGGACTTCACCTTAGGAGGAATAAATAGCTCGGTGTAGTCACAGGTGTGTATGAAGTCCCAGGGGTCCTCCGAGATGGGAGGAGAATGCCAGGACCGGCTGGGCTGAGAAAGACAAGGCTTTGTCTAGGCCCCATGTCCCGTGGGGCTGGAGCGGTCACGGCTGCCCCAGAGCAGAGCTTACCCCAGGATAAGAGCAGCATTTCCTGTAACATTAGAAACTATCAGAGATCAAATTGGATCCTTAAAAAATTGTGTACATTCATGTGATTAATTATTTTTCATTTATTTCTACTTTGCCTCTCCACTTTCGGTTTAGAAGTAAAGATGCATTGTAATTTTAATGTAAATATTCTGAGATACCAGGAATCCCATGAAAACTCTGTCTTCATGATATATTTTAGCATGTTAGTATGTCATGTTTTACCACAGTCCTTGGGAATTCTAAAGAGGAAAGTTTCCCCCAGGACTAGGGTCACTGGTTCCTGGTTAGAAATGCCAAGATTGCACCATGAATTCCGCTAACAGCTAAACCACTGTTTCTGTCTCCTGTGGAACTGCCTTTTGTGTGCTCTGGTGAAAGCCGTCTGGGTTGTCAGAAGTGTCTGGGAACTTTTTCTGCATTAGTTGTGTTAGTGAGTTGGTACCTTTCTCCTCACCAGTGGTTCACCAAACAGACCAGTGGATGTATTACTTAGCTACCGGAGGACTTAAAACTTTCACTGTGCTTTAGGAAATTGTCTGAGTCTTAGAAAACCAGAGTAAATGATTTACTTTATGAGAGGACATTGAGGTCAGGCTGGCACCACGGAACCCTCAACCGTGTCGAAGGTGTCCTCTGGCCCCAGCCAAGCTGCCCTCCCTGTACTGACAGCAGCGGACAAGATGCCACCCTGACCCAGCGCCCACTTTCTTCCTCCCCAGAACCTCATTACATGCAACGCCTGATTCGGACACAGACATCCTGAAGCCCAAAGAGGACTAACCAGATCACAGTAGCTTGTTCTCACAAGCTATGGAAAAAGACAGGTTTATAAACGAACAGCTTTATAGCTGTTCACTGAGCATTCTGCCCACCATGTCAGTTTTGGTTATTGTGCAAAAAATAAAAATGCCCGCTTCTATTTTGTAGATTCGCCAGCCATGCTCAATAGCAGAAAACTGTCAAATGGTTGGATATGTGTGTTTCTAAACAGAAACGTTTGGTGTGGCTTATTAAATTGTGTCTTTTGTATAATATATAGTGACTTTAAGTGACTCCTCTCTGTCTCTCTCTGTCTCTGTCTCTCTCTATACACACAGTCATACATATGTGCATGCACACACACACACACACACGAGAGTACATAAATATGTAACTTTATATTTTTATCATCATTATTTATAAGGAACAATCCTTGCAATTATAACGGCAAGCACACGAAGACACAGTTGCTGGCACAGAATTCAATTAACAGATAGCGATCACCCTTGGGTGACTGTGTGAGGTAGAATATACAGGCATGCTAATGAGGAATATCTTAAAGCCACCGCGTTTATCAGCCGGCAGCCAGACATGGGCACGAGCGTGGGCAGACAGCGTTGCTCTAGGATATTTAATAAAAACCTGCTCTCTCCATTTAAGGATTTGTGTTTAATCATTCTGCAACATTTTAAAACATCCCGGCTGGCAAGCTTTTCAAACGGAACTGCTTCCGTCAGAAAATTCAAGCTGTTTTGCTCTACTTGGTCGAGAAGGATAGGAAGGGCTAGAATAAGGAGAAGTTTAGGAATAATCAATCTGTGTTTGTGTTTTTAAATTTTTTCCTTGTCATTTTCTGACCTTTGTGCTACTTTAGTATGCATCTGCTGGGTGAATCATGGCTTTATCTAAGGAAACATACAGAAGGCATCAGTCATACAGCATAGCCCGGTGACTGACTGACTGTAGGATAGCATTTTCCCTAGTAGAAGCCTAGTATTGCTTATAGCTATATTGTTCTGAGCCTGAATTTTAGTTAAAGATGAACATAGGGTTGGGGGGAGAGGTTTAGAAACTGGAGGCTGCTTTCTTTTTGTTTTTATTTTTTATTTTTCATATATGTGGAGATATTTTTGTACTAGGTCAAAGAAATTCTTTAAGTGCCTTTCAAGATATTTTGTATTGAGTACCAGCACAGAGCAAAGAAAGGCTAGCATACAATGGGGAGTGGTATAGCTTTCTAGAAGGAGAGTGTGAATTTATCAAAAGAATGCAACTTCTTGTGTTTGACAAAAAGGAAAATGGTCTTATATTGAAATAAATCAGAAGCCACATTTGTGGTTGCCAAGACTAAAATCCTCATCACACAGGACACTGGAGAACAGCTAGTCTTTGGCATGTAGGTCATGCAGTTTGCCCGGAGTGTTATGTTGAATTTGCTACAAGCAGCTGCCTGGGGGGATCTGACTGCTCAGCAGATGGCTTTGCTGCGAGAGTTTCTTCTGCATTTGGTTCCTCGAATCAGTCAAACCTTCTGTAAAGTTCTTAGTTCTTCAAAGCAGAGAAGGACAGGAGGAGAGGAAAGATGAGAATAAAAAAATGGCTTCCCTGCAGGTACTACGGAGACGACTATGAATAGATTCCACTTTAACTGTATTTTTCAAGTACTTAGGTCTCTTTGAATATTTCTGCTTTCAAGGTTCAAGCTTTTATTCTTTCAAAGTAAGGAAAAAAACTAAATAAAAAACAAAACAGAAGCTAGTATGGAGTCTAGACCTTTAATACTTTTTACGCTTTTGGAATTTTAAGCATGTAGAGTTTTTAGAGATATCGAAATGGTGCAGTTCATTTCAGAGTGAACGATTGTTTGTGGTTTCCAGCTTTGGCTGACCAAGAGCCAAATTAGTGAAGATTCTGCTGCCTGCCTCATGCTGCTCTGCGGCACTTCCCCGCTATAAGGGTTGAATCATTGTCTTGAGAGATTTCCCTGTCTACAAAGTAACCTCAAATTATCCCTGGAGAAGAATCCTTTCTGAAGGAAATGGGCCATTTCCCTGGGGGGACCGTCATTGCGGTGCTAACACTTTATCCCAACTTCCTCGGTTTTTCTTCTGTCAACTGAGTACAGTTGCAGGAGCCCAGGATTCGCTGCACGAGAAGGCTCAGTTGTAGCTCCATTTGGAGACAATGGTTTGTGCTTGATCCAAGATTTTTACAGAATCTCCGAAACTGGCCATTTATAATTCAACACAAAGTAACGCGGACATTAGAGTGAAAGTACTATAAAGACTCAACCGCTGACCTTGGGTTTTTATGTTTGAGATGAATATTTAGACATTTTATAGAAAATGGGCAAGAGTTCCTGCAGACTGTTTTGCTTTTTCTCAATGTTGGTAAGTCTTAGTTATGTCATAACATGTGTACTTCTTACAAGTCTTGTGGCAATAAAGCACTTATAAAATTCCTGTGATCCTTGCAAGAAATTACAACTGGCGTGGGCTTCTAAGTACTCGCAAATGATGGATTAGGCTACAGAAAATTCATAGTATAGAAAAAGTAAGTGAATACCTTTTCTTATTAAAGAATGAGGCTCTGTTTTAGCGTGAATAATATTTTCAAATTTAATGTAGCACATAGTTGTGTAACTTTAATATTAAAAATATTATTATCAAAGACTTCTCTTGGTTGTGTTTAGAAAATTTTTAGCATTAATTTATCTGTCTGTATGGGCTTGGCCTGAACTGTTAATATACCACTCTAAATGGATCAGTTCTGGGAGAATTAATTATAGTTTAAAACATACAACTCCACACATACATACCACAAACACACACAAGAAATATTGTAGTTGGTCAAATCAATAATCTATGTACCCAAATTTTCTGCCCTAGAAAGTGGTACCAAGAGATTTTTCAATGTAAAAGAATATAGTTGTCTAAAATGAGAGTAATATAAAATTCCTGTGGATTAATTACAGTTATTTATTTTAAAATGCTAGGATAGCTACAATAGCAGGGTTTGAAGGGAATATAGGAAAAAAATGTGGCCCTAAACTCAAGGAATTTATAATCTAGCTGAGTTAATAGGAAGAACATTCATGATACATCAAACATCTTGAGACAATGTATAATTAAGTAGTGGCCTGTGGGTACTGGGCTCTCAGCCCTGTGAGAACACAGAACCAGGAGCTTGAAGAAGGGGAGGGTATGGTTAGGGCAAATGGGCAGCACATATTTTAGGGGTTCATCATACTCATGCCTTCATGAGAAATATATGTCATGAGTTTGTGCAAATGTCCCTTGACTCTTTTTTTAAAAATTCAACATTTCTAATTCTTATACTTTCAGGTTTGCAAAAGCAACATTTAATTTGACCTAAATTTACTTCTTTTTAAGGTTCAAGAGGGGTCCCCTAATTCTATCATGTTTGAATAGAGATTGCTGGATGGAGACTTCAGGCATCTCCCCATAATCCTAATGAGTAGAGCTGGAGTAGACAGCACTGTACAAACCACAGAGGAAGCATCAAAGCTGGGCCTAGTGCAAGGAGACGCCCAGCCGGGCTGTCTGCGCTGGGGCTGGGTGCAGAGGAAGGAAGGATGCTCTGAATTCAGGGTTAGGATTGGGAGCTTCATGCAGATGGGTGGGTGGGCATCAGGAAGGAAATGGCAGGCTATGGAGGCATGAGCGGAAAGGGATACCTATCTGCCGTGTTGGGATTTACAGAGGACATGGATGGATTTGTAGAGACACAAGTGAAAAATTGTTGGTATGATCCTGGTGAAAAATGAGAGACTATAATAAAGACAGTGGAATTGTGGGATGGAAATCTAGAGCTAAATGCAAGAAAAATGATGAAAGTAAACTTGAAAGAACTTGGAAACTGATTTGGAGGGAGAGGGAGCAGGGGTGTGCAGGGCGGGGCAGCAGCAGCCTCTGTGCTGCAGAGGGGCAGGAGAGAGAGCCGTCCAAACATAGCTAGCCTTTGGGGCTCACCAGCCTGTAGCGATTTCTGAGACACTCATTTCAGCAAAGTGCGGAGGAGGAAGCAGACAGGTGATCAGAAAGTAGGGGCAGGAGTTTCTGATTAGTTTTCAAAGAAGTTTGGCCTTGACAGAAAAAAGAAAAGGGAGGAGTAGGACCCAGAGAATTTTCCCCCAGGAGAATTAAGATGATTTTTGTGTAGAGAGGACATGGTGTAGAGAGAAAGACTGAAGATGAGAGAGCACATGGAACTAATGGGACAGGGTCTTGGAGACAACGCTTGGGGCCGGGAGTTGAGCCGTGGCCAGAAGGAAAAGTCCTTCTTCCTTAGAGCCCACCGTTGCCCAAGGGATGAGTAGGTGGGCTTGCAACTCTCTGAGCCCCCTGTTTCCTGTTCTGCAAATTGGGGTAATAGTGCCTACTGGTAAGACCATAGTGAAAACGAAATACAACAGTGTACGTGATGTGCTTACATGGCATCTAAACAGCAGGCAACGGTAAGTGTTTAGAATGCGGACGATGGTGGTAGTGATAAGAATCCTCATGTAAAAGGGCCCAGGAGAGCACCCGGGCTGCAGAGTGTCCTCAGAACCACGTGTCGATTCCTGTAGAATCACACAGAGGAGACCCCAGGAGGCCCGGGAAGAGCTCAGTTAGGGTGCTAGCTGTCTTCCTTTTCTACTCGTAGTCAGCACGGTGTATTAACATCCCGGGTCTGGGCCTCCTTTTAAGGAGTGAGAGCTGGAGTCCGTGGAGTCAGGGCCTGGCCCTTGAGGGGAATTTGTGGCCCAGGGCTGAGGGGGTGTCAAGGTGCCCCCCAGTGTGTGGTATCCACAAATGGAAGGAGAGCTGGGAACCCAAGTGTGGCCTGAACAAAATTTCAAATGCAAATGCACTGGGCTAGGAGGAGAAGAGGGAGCCTAGGGGCTGGGCCTGGGGCTGTCCCCGGGGAAGAAGGACAGGGGGAATCCCCTTCATGGGACACCTGAGCCTGGGCCCAGAGAAGAGGCTGCAAAAACACAAAAACAAAACCAAAACCTGTTGTAGGAAACTAAGTTCCAAAAATATATGATGAGTAACTAAGATGGCGCCAATACAATGATACCATAGCTCTTGGAGTTGGAAGATAGCCACCTGAAAACCATCTCGTCTGTCCTGCCTTGGGCATTTCAGGTGATTTCCGTCACTGGGCAAACTCACAGGCATCCTCTCCAGTGCAGCTCAGAAGTCCTTTATGTCCGTGGCCCCCGACCCCCGCGCTGCACTGTGGACCAGTACCAGTCTGTGGCCTGTTAGTAACTGGGCTCCACAGCAGGAGGTGAGGGACAGGAGAGCCACTGAATGAAGCTTCATCTGCATTTACAGCCACTCCCCATCGCTGGCATCACCACCTCAGCTCCGCCTCCTGTCAGATCAGCGGCAGCATTAGGTTCTCATGGGAGCATGAACCCTACTGTAAACTGAGCATTCGAGGAATCTAGGTTGCGACTCCTTATGAGAATCTAATGCCTGATGATCTGAGGTGGAGCTGAGGTGGTGATGCTAGTGCTGGGGAGCGGCTGCAAATACAGATTATCGTTAGCAGAGAGGTCTGACTGCACAGAGACCATAATAAATCAATTGCTTGCAGATTCGTATCAAAACTCTACCAGTGAGTGGCAAGTGACAATGTAACAATAGTAGAAATAAAGTGCACAATAAATATAATACACGTGAATCAGCCTGAAACCATCCTCTCTCCTCTACTGCCTTCCATGGGAAAATTGTCTTCCATGAAACTGGTCCCTGGTGCCAAAAAGGCTGGAGACCATTGCCTTATGTCACCCTGTTTTGATTTCCCCAGCTGTTCAGTTCTCCTCTCTCATGGCCTCACAGCCCCTTGCCTGCATCTCTGAAAGTATTTATCACATGGAATTGGCTGCTGGCTGCTCTGTCTTCAAGAGGAAAAGGGTTGTTATTTATCAAGGTATTCCCAGTTCCTACTATATGTAGTTAACCTGGAACTGCCATATGTTAGTATAATAAACATGTTTTAGTCCTCACTTTATTGCCAGATTATGCAATTGAATTTTAGAAGTTTAAAACTCCTGTCTTCAGCTAATAAGTGGTGATGTTAGATGTGTGTGGTCAGTGATCATCCATTTTCCTAAACCAGATATTTTTCACTCTCCTGTGGAAGTCCTTTAATTGGATCATTAGAAATTCCTAGCTAAATTATCCTTTCATATGGCCTTCAAAATCTCAGTTAAACATCAGCTCATCAGAGAACGAGTGAATTGACATATTTACTGCTCTTAAGCCAAGGCCCAGCCAAGAAACTTGCTGTCATGGTGCCTCCGTTTCTGGAGGCTGCCTGTGTCCCTGTCACTGTCACGGAACAGGGCTGAGTCCTGTCCAGCTTCTCCAGCCTGAGGTGGCCGAGGGCTGTCCCTGGCTCACGGGACCCAGGAAGGGAGTGAACACTCTGCTGGTGTCTAAAGTGCAGGAACTCCAAGCAGCCGCCACGCCCTCCTCTGCTCCTGCCACCTACCTGGGTTCGGGGCAGGAGACTCCAGAGTGGGGATGGGCCCTGGGAGGTCTGTACAACCGTCAGTGGGGTCTCCTGACATGGGGCTTCTGGGGATGCAGAGATGCCCCAGAACATCTGCAGCATCTGGGGAGTGTCCAAAACTGGCTGCTCACAGTGACCTTCTAAAACCAGCCCCCAGTAGCCCACTATTGCCTATGATTCCTGAATCAGAGAGTTTTGATGGAAAGTTCAGGTCTAAGGGTGATGGCATCACCAATTGTGCTTAAAGTCCCAGCAACAGTTCTTATTTCCTGCTCCTTTCTTTTCCGTAGAGTCCTTTAAATGGGTCCAGCCTGGGCTCGAGTGTAGTGGAGAGGGAAGTGTTGGGGAGCACCCCTGTAACCCATCACCTCCCAATCTCGTTCTCGGTCCCTTCGACAGCAGGGGCCTTTGCAGTTCCTCAAGAGTGGTGGAGAATTGTTCTATCCCCAACCTATATCTCATCCTTTCCCTGACACTCTCAATATTGAGAATTGTACTCAGTTTGCAGAGTCCTCTTGGGCTTACAGAAAATGCTAGAATATCCTCTTCTTCCAATTTTTACCCAGTCTGACCATCTAAGCCTTGGGTTATGCATTCAGTTATAAACCCACCCTCCCCTAAAATACATTGACATTGAATTTTCCCATCTTGTACGTTCCTGGCCAGCCTTCTTTTGGCTCAATGCTACATGCCTGTCATTGGCTGTCTGTCTCCACCACTGCTGTCCTTGAATTGTAAGTGTTCAGAGGGCAGGACCTGATCCCTGCAGTACCTTCTGTGTAATCCTCAGACCTGCATTCATCACCTCTGGTTCTTCACCTCTGGTTAGGGCTGTTTTTCCCATGGCTGTGAAAATGCTGCAAAGCACAGCGAGCAGTGGGTGCAGACCTACGAGTGGCCCTTCTTCCCAGAGTGTAGATGTATACACTCAGCATTTAGCATTTCATTATTTATTTACACTGCTCCTTGATCCAAATGGATCTGAGGCACCGTCCTGGAACATGGAATGCAACAGCAACGAGGGAGAGGCACCTTTCTCCATAGCGTTTTGCAGAGCAGAATGGCTAGTCTATGACAAACCTTTTCATAACTGTGCATTTTCATGTATTTTCATCTTTCAGCTCACTCAGCATTTTTCCTTTTCTTATTGCCTTTCCCAGTTTTTTTTTTTTCCCCCAAGTCTTGTGAGTCTCCAATTCACAGCTACTCTTAACAATTTTTCTTTGCAAGGTGCTCAGTTAAGTGATTAACAAGCGTGGACTCCTTGAAGCTTCACCATGACCCTGTGATGTGTGTGGGTAGCGGGTTCTGTTACATGCATCTAAAGATGAGAAGCTGAGAATCAGAGAGATTAACGCTCTTTCCTGAGGTCACATAGAGAGTAAGTGGAGGGGAACAGGACTCTTCCCGCTGCATCTTTTGTCACATTGCACACCGTGCTGTGCTGTGGAGAGTCAGCACTCCGCAGGTGAGGGACATTTGAACAGAGGTGGCGAGAGTACCTTGCAGAGGTCAGAATAACTGGAAACCATCTCAGCCAGAAGCTTCAGGACTTGATGGGACAGAACAAATGCTCAATCATCTCTAGGAGGGATCACAGTGAGCCGCAATGCCAATTAAATCCAGTAGATGGTCTTCAGAGGAAGCTGCAGACATCTTTGCAGGGGACCTCCAGCTTTGAAACAGCCTCAGGGAAGAATTTTATAGAAGCTGCAAACTAAGCACGTGCTTAGAAAGGCATGCGGGCGGTGCTAGTTGAGTGAGGAGAAAGCCTCCACTTGGCTTGTCTGGAACTTTGTTTTAAATGAACAAATGGAAATTTGAGAATTTTAATGCCAGTTCTCTGGGCTTTATTAATATTGTTCCTAAGTCAAATACTCTGAAATCCAAAAGTGCCCACTGCTTTTTGATGACTGTAATTAAATCGGACTCTCAAAAGAAATGACCTTTTGTTGAGTACCACCATTAGAGAAAACAAGTTTCTGCAATTTCCATTTATCTTGGGAGAAAGATGCTAGTGAGTCTTCAGTATGGAACAAGCATATTTGAATAGCCCCAGTTTTAGTTACTGCAATAATCCTATACAACAACTGTATTATTTGGGAATGATATGTAATATATAGTAACAATAATGTACTATCACGGGGCATTAAGGCTCCAGATGTCTTGGTTTTAGATAATGGGGAGGCAGATTTTGTTTTATTATCTTGGCAGATGGTCTAAATAGTGGTTATTGACCATTGAGGACTTCCGGGTCCGTTTCCTGATAATATGCATGAAATAAATGATTTTTTTAAATTCTTGATTTTTTGATCATGACTTCTCATTCGGGCTTCCTAACTTTTTTTGTTTGGGGAGGGAAAGGAGTAGGGAATCCAATAAAACATTATTGTAACATTACTATCATTGAATAATAGAACATTTGGGCTTTCAAGGATACATCATCTGAAAGTTAAACTTGGGTTTTCATTAGATAAAATGCATATTTGTATCCTAGGTTACTTTGTCAATAAAAGTGGCAAATATGGTGGATGACCCTCCAAGGTACATTCCACATTCCCCAGGAAAGTCGCATTTCTGTGTTTTACAGAATGTCTACAATGTACAACCCTCTGGCTTACTCAGGAATGCTGAAAGAAGATTAGAGAAAGAAAGAATGAAAGAGAAGAGAAGTAGGTGGTTTTGTTGATTGTAGCTTTCTCTCCTCAGTGGAAAATGGGTCCAGTTTCACTGGGCCCTTTGTTTCAAACGCATTCATGCCATCTTCTATTCTCCAAGCCGCGGCTGCCCTCTGCCAACTATCTGTAGCGGTGGAGCCCTTCCTTGGGAACATGCTGAAGCTTCCCAGTTCCTGTGTTTGTGATATCACAGTGCTCTGCTCGGCAAAGCCCTGAATGGCGTCTTTGTAACAGCCTGCACGATATTTAAGATTCTAAGAGGGTTACATTAGCAAAGACTGTCTTTAAAGAGAGGAAAATTAAATGACCATTAAAAAAGGAATCTTCACAAGTTCCTATTGTATCTTATAAAAAGAAGCGCTGATGTATTTAGGTCCAACTCCTCAAGGTCTTCAGGAAGTTGCCAAGCTCTCCCTCCACGCCTCCCCTTCAATTGGAGCCAAGGCTGAAATCTAAGTCCAAATTAATGAGTCTGCTTCTAAGTTGAGGAAGGAGCAAGTGAACCACAGCTGTGAGTCTCAGGTCACGGGGGAGTTCTATTTCAAACTCAGCCAGGGTAGAGTCTCTGAATTTATTTGATTTGGGAACGGGATAAGAAATTGATAATATCTGATTTGTAGATTAGCCCTGGAGAGGGAAATACTAATTTCAAATATCATTCATCTTCCTTTTTATCTAGTCTCTTCAAGCCGTAATGAAATTAACTGAGGACTGAGTCCAGCTTGAGGAAATCTCAAAGGAGTTTGCACACTGAACTGGCAAATTAATCTGTGAGCAGCCTACAGTTCAGCATTTATTTAGTCAATATTCAGTGAATAATAAAGGTTGAAAGCACATTTTTTATTTATCCATTTATTCATTGAAATATTTTCAATCAAGACTACACCTTGAGATTTATTTCTCATTTCCAAAATGATGAATTTTCAATCCTAATTGCAATTTTTTTCTCTGACTAAAACCTGAACTATTCAAGTAAACGTATTTACAAGTTAAACTTAGCAGACTGATTTGGAAGGAGAATTAGAGCAGGACTCGGGAGATGAGAAATATGTTCAGTTCAGTGGAGGAGTTTATCATGGAATGTTCCCAAAGAGTTATGCAATTAATGTAATATAAGATATTATATAACAAATAGAGATATAAGCTATTAAAATTATGCACAAAATAGGATTTCAGAATCTGGAGATCATTATAGAATTTCTGCTCTTTGGGTCTATTATGCATGGGATATAATTATTGTATATTATATCATCCCCTCATTCCTGTGAGACCAATGGGTATTATCAATTTATTAATTTATTCAGGAAATAGTGAGACCATACAGTACAATAATAATTGGATGGAATTTGAAACCAGCCTACTGAGCTTGAATGCTGGCTCTATCACTGATCATCTATGTGAAACTGGGAAAAATCACTGGAACTCTCTGAGCCTCAGTTTCTTATTTGTACCCTGGGGATAATAACAGTAAATAAATGATAGGGTAGTTGCCAAGTTCAAATGACTTAATGTATGTAAATTGGCTAGGATAGTGCGTGGACTGTAGAAAGCTCTATATAAGGAATTGTTGCTGTTGCTGACGTGGACCGCTTACTCTGCCACACTGCACTAGACATTTGAAATGACTAAGATCAAGTCACCGTCTTCAATGAACTTACATTATAGGGAGGGAAGAAGATGTATAAGTCATTAAAAATAGCACAGCATTAAAAATTTTGCAATACGAGTCCAAACGAAACGCAAAGGTGGGAAAAACGTTCTTAGAGAAGGTAAATGAAAACTTACAGAGTAGAAAAGAAAGTCAGCCTTGTGTGCACAAGAAAGCAGCAACTGCTTTTTGATTCATACATGTTAGAAGATAGGAGATTATGCAGCAAATATTTGATGAATAAAAAACGATCGAATGAGTGAATGAACAAATGAATGAAAATGGACGACTTGAATTGGAACCAGACACACACCAGTCCAAGGCCAAGAGGAGCAGATGAGCTCACGGGCTGGGTTCTGGGAGAATTCCTAAGCTTACGGTTAAAGAAAACACATTTATCTTTGATCTGTCCTGGATCAGATGCTTCGAGCGGGAAGAGATATTAGAGATCATGAGGCTCAACGGAAATTAAAGACTCCAGAAAGCTAAGATCAAAGAATTTGTGGTTAGGACTAGAATCCTGGTCTTCTAAATCCCAGGTCAACTCTCCCTCCTGTCATGTGGCCTCTCTGTAAGTTTCTCTGCAGTAAATGATTCCCGTTGGAGAAAGAAGGTGACCTGGGTTGGGAGGGTTAAAAAATAAAAGAAAAAAGAAAAAAAAAAAAAAAAGAGCTTTGGTGGATGAAGGGCAGGATGTTCTAAGAGACCGGAGAGAAAGGGTGCCTGAAAAGCGACTCCCAGAGAAAGGCAGTTTTTAGGAGACAATTTTCTGAAATGACACTAATCTTGAGTCACTCACACTGCCCTGCTTTTATGAGTAACAAGCAGAATGACCTCCTGTGTTCTGTTCTTGGAACTGTGTCTTGGAACTGGGGTAACTTACAACCCGGGAAGGATAAAGGGCTAAAACCTTTAGATTTTAATTCTAATTAGGGATGCCGGTGCCCTATGCTGATGGCAAAACTGTGGGATGCCCCGTGGTACATTGGCGAAGCGCTCGCGTTCCGGTAGCTGGTGAGATGTCTCCAAGGTGGGCAGCGGAGGGGGGGCGGGCGCAGGCTCACACAGCACAGCCGGCCTGTCAGAACTGCCCTCCAGGCTTTCGCATTTTGTTCGGATGCTGCAACAATTTCTGCCAAAAGTTTGTAATGAAAGAGAGTAAAGACTGACTGCCCAGTGGAGCAGCTGCTTTTCTGCCCCGCTAGGGGGGTGGGCGCTGGACTTGTCCATTCCCAAACCGGGAACGCCCCCGGGGGAAAGCGGAGGCCTGACAGGGTTGCCAGTCTTACATTTTGCCAACAAGGACACTATAGATGAAACCAGCTATAGACACAACTATCACCTCATACATGGCATTACACGAGACAAAAAACATTTAGCACACAAAAAGGGGAGAACGTTAATTTTGGAAAAATAAGACAACACTTATGCCTATCTTTAGCTTTACGGAACACTCTCTACCTTGTCATTATTTTTCTCCTTTCACCATGCAGCAATAAAAACTCTGGCAGGGATCAGTAGTGGTTCCCCAGATCTCAGGACCCAAAATTTAGACGCAGGAAGGATCTTGTATTTCCTCAGCCTGACCGTCAACAGCGACTATTCACCACCGAAGGACGTCAGCCTTCCTCAGACAAATGAGTCTCTCTTCTTTCTCTGCCTACTTCCCTATAAACACGTCTGTGCGCTCACATTATTACTGAATCTTGGAAACATGTCGTCCTGCTCTCCCACTGAGATGTGTTGCTAGCCTGGGGTCCCCAGCTGAGGCAGGACAAGCCAGGAAGGTGATCTTGAGCTGGAAGCGCTCCCAGGCCCCCCACCTGTCAGTGTTAAGGCAGTGCCGAGTCTTAGCTGCTCTGCACACTCTTCCCACGTTAGTTCCCAAATGTACAGTTGGCACAGGAATCGCAGCAGCCAGTGCAACTGGCTTCCATCGGCAGGTTCATGGCTGTGGGATTTTTGTTGCCATCTGGATGCGGTTTTGGAGCGTGACGTGATCCTACACACAGGCAGTCAGGCTCTCTGCGGTTTCCTTAGAAAGGCAATGGAAGAAGTATGAAATGAAACTCCCTCTCTTGTCTGGTTCACATGTAATTATTTTTTCTTAATCCTTATTGACTTACTTAAATTGTCTCCTAAACTTTTTACTTCGTTTCTGGATTTGAGGGATATTGATGTTGGAACAAAAGTGCCCCTTGGCAATCTATCGAGCGGTAACCTGCAGAGACCAGGATCCCTGGCTGTTCGCCTCCCACCGAAGGATTGTTTGGCTCCACGCGTGTGGCCTTTGTTTGCTTTCAGCTCACAGAACGCTCGTGTTTGTGTAGGTACAGTATAAGGTGACAGTGACTAGAGAGAAATGCATTTCTGAGAGGCAATTGCGTACGAACAGGGCTTTGATCAGTGATGCTATTTCTGTGCTCTTCAGCTCGAATGACACGATTAGGTGCTCTTTTGTTTGGTTTTGAAGAACCTATTCAAGAACATACTTGAAACCCATGATTGAGTGGATTTGTTGAAATATACTTATTTTCCAGCCTTTAATTCTTTGAGGCAGGCATAGTGTGGAGGCCACAAACTACTTAACATTCCAACAAATGTCTATCAGTGTCTCGCGCTGCGTCGGGGCCTATTCGTAAGGCGGGTGGGCACCACCGCGATCAGTCCTGACTTGGCCAGGCACAGCCCAGCGTCGATATCTGTCAGAACCCTGGGCCCCACCACGGCCACTTCCATGGCTTCTCCCAGGTGGCTTTGCTTGGTGTGTCCAAGAAGAAGGCAGACATAGCTGGCCCTTCTTAGAATGAGGGAAAACGGCACACTTTTAGGCTATATCTGGCCCATGAAAACAAAATGCTGTCTCCCACTTACACAGTGTGTCTCAGGGCATTCATCTATTCATTCTTTTTTAAAAAATGTAATAAGTATTTCTCAAGCACCCACTGTTTACTGAGTGTTGGGGACACAGAGATAAAAACCAGCTCCTAAGAGGACAAGAACATGGATTACAACAACCTTGTAACACTGAAAAGCAACGGCATGCAGGGGCCCAAGGCAGCACAGAGGGGGAACTTGCTTGAGGGTTGAACGATGAATGTAAATCAGGAAAGGGAAAAATGTGTGTGTATGTCATGTATGTGTTTATGTGTGTTTATGCATGTGTGTGTGCGTGTGCGTACATGTGCGCCTGTGAGAGGGTTTTAGTCCTGGTTCTGCAGAGAGGCAGAACTGCTAGGATATGTGGAGAGAGACACGAGAGGGGACTCACTGGGAATGGGCTCACGCAAACACAGCGGCTGAGCAGACCTGCGATGAGCTGTCTGCGAGCTGGAGACCCAGGGATGCCACGGGTGCAAGTCTCGGTCCCAGGCTGGAGGCTGAGAACCTGGGGGTCCTCTGGTGCAAGTCCCACTTTCAGAAGCCGGAGAACCTGGAGTTCTGCTGTTCAGGGAAGGGGACGAAGGGCATCCCAGCTCCAGAAGAGAGCAAGAATTTTTCCTTTCTGTGCCTTTTTGCTCTGGTGGATTAAGTGGTGCCCACCCACACTAAGGGGGGGTCTTCCCACTCAGTCCACCAACTCTCGTGCCAGTCTCCTTCGGAAACACCTCACAGGCACACCTGGGGCAGCCCAGCCCTGTAACCAAGTGCTGAACTTCCAGGCTTTCCCTTTTGGCAGAGGGCTGGGCTCGGTGCCCCCTGAAGCAGGAGGATAATTAATGCTTAGCAGCTATCAGGGTGCCCTTCCCCCAGTCTGGTGGACACCCCAAATCCATCACCCCACGTGTATTCCCAGTTTGCTTTTCTTCCCCTTTACTACTCAGTGCCAAGCTTGGTTTGCTCTGACACAGACCAGGCACCTCCCGAAGACACCGTTTCCCTTGGCAGTCCCTCAAGTGATGGCTCTTCCCACCTGCTGCATTCCAGGAACTGGAGGGGGTGTGTGTACCCCTTGCTCTTTCCAGAACATTGTCTGTCTCTCTTCCATACAGTACACAAGCAAAAACAAACAGCGAGGCCCACGAGCACCTCTGAAGCACATGCCCTCAGATGATTCCACAGGCTACGTCTCCTTGTTGATGCCATCTGTGGTTCTCCCAGGCAACGCCAGAGTTTAGCACCCACATTGCTCTCTCTCTCCACCAACGCACTGACCATCACTCCCAGGGCCTTTCAAGTCCAGAAAAAGGATCAGCAAATACCCTGCCCCATCCTTTAATTCCCTCACCTCCTTGGAAAGTCTCCTCCCCACACTTCTGATTACAGCCCACCTGCTACTCCTCCCTGAATAAGGGCAAGGAAATAGCATTTTAGGTAGCTACAACACTAGCCAGAAAAGACTGCTGAGTCTCCTTATTAAGGAAGAGGAAGAGCAGAGATTTGGGCAGGTAATTGTGCTGCTTTGCCTTGGGCTCACTGCTTCTGTTGACGCCTCTCACCAACCCCTCCTCCACACGGCAGCCGGTGCTGTGTAGTCTGAATTGTAAATCGGAGCGTGTTACTCTGCTATTTAAATTATTAAGTAGCGTCCCACCACACTTAAAATAAAATTAAAGGTCCTTTCCATGCTCTTCATGGTTCTTCACTATCTGGCCCCCAAATAGGCCTCTATTTCCTCTTCACAGTTGTCCACTCTAAGGTACTCCTTTCTAGCCGCATCATTTCTCAGACTTTGCGAGCTCATGTCCTCATCCGATCTTCGCACTTGCTGATTTTTCTACCTAGAACACTCCCCCCTCATTTTCTCCCTCTCTTTAGTCGTATTCCTGCTGATCTCCCGCCTGCTCTAGTCTCTCTTTGCCTGACCACCAGTAATGCCTAACCTCTCTGCCATCCCTCCCTAACCCGCCATGTGTGTGTCCTCCCTCCCGTCTGAATTCCAGTCATGACTTCATGTTATCCATTACTGTCTGCACCAGGCCTGAAGCTTCACGAAGCCAGGGCTGTCTTGTCACCATCTTGTCACCAATTCCTAGAATAGTGCCAGAGTATATATAGAAGGGCCTGAAAAATTTCATAGAATGAAAGAATTAATGAATTCTAGTTTTGAGGCATTGGGTTTGCTTTAGTTGCAAAATCTGAAAATCTTGTTCAATGAGCATATCTATAATTTAGGAAAAACTACAAAGATGCCATTGCTTGCTAATGTCTTTATAATATGTGACAGTGTGTACTATGCCATACATGTGACAATAGAAAACTTGGCAACTTCAGCGCAATTCAGTGCCTTTCCCTGCAAAAGTGAGGTTTATGGTCCTAACAGGTAGGAGGTTGCAGGAGGTTGTCCGTGAGCTTGCTTGTGTATATTGGGATTCTAGATGTCATCAGAAGCAATAAAACTAGTATTTTGAAGTATACTGTTAAATGCAATATCAATTGAACATATATTGTACATATTTATTATGAATTATGCATTCCATTTTATTTTGACAGTTATGCGGCTAGCTTATGTGATGATATTTAACTGTGTATTTTACATTTGTATGAAAGACTTCTTAAAAGTTAAAAACAATTGAAGTGAATTCTGTTATTAATGCAGCTTTTAAAAAAATAACTCTATTAATTATATGGCCAGGGAGATTAAGCCAAACATAACACAGACAAAAAATTAATTTTATTCATTAATAAGAAGCATGCTTTTAAATTCCTTAGATTACTGAAATCTAACAAATCGGATAGCTTACAAAAATCTGAAAACCAACATCCAGTCTGAGTCCCTAGTAAGTTTATGTAAAATCGTTGACCTGAATCCAAGGGTAGACCTCTTTAACACAATCAATACAGGTGCAATCAGATAAGAACATTCTACTGTTTTATTAAAGTGCATCTAATTCAAAACTCAATAACCCTCACACATCCTTAATCAGGGACGACATCCTGGGAGGTATTTACATGAGTGATCTTAAAACTCTGGCTTTTGGCTTATTAGCAAGACTTTCTAGAAATAGGTATTTCAGGGCTCTGTTTATTCTCCCCCAATAGAATTCTTGTCACCCACCTCTGTAGGGCTCCATATCTTTGCCTGCAGTAAATGTATGAAAGCTGTCCTTCCTCCCCTCTCCCTCTAAGATGGAAACGGTTTCTCTGCAGTTATTGGTGCCTGAGCATCCCCGAGGGTGGACTTGGAAAAGCTGAGCTGTACTCTGGGAGGTGCAGACCCCCGGGGGTGTGAGGGGCTCTGGGACAGAGTCCCCACTCCCTCCAGCCCTCCCCACAAGCACCTGCCAGAATTCCAGGGACTTACGGAGCCAGGAGACAATCATCTTGTTTCCAGAAATAATAAGAACAAAACAGCATGTACAGAACAAGGAGAAAGACTGCAAGGTGCAGGCTGGGGCACTGTGTGCTGGCTGCAGTCTTCCAGGGGCTCTTCCACCTTCTGCTGCCGCGTGTGAGAAATTGCAATTTGGAACAAATGAGTGAGCCTTGATTTGTCTTCATCTGGTTAACCTGAAGTATATTGAAAGTAGGAGGCCTAATATTTCAGGGTAATACTGTTCACTAAACACTTCTCTCAGCCGGGCCATTTGCTGTCTCCTAACAGGGCCACCTGCGCTGGCCGGGGGGCAGGGGGAGGTTCAATCCATCACCTGCAGCTCCCGGGCCGTGGGTGCTGCTGCTCTCAGCAGCTTCGTCTTTGCAAAAGTAAAGGGCAGCACGTTCTCGTTATAACCGCCTCCACAGAGAGACTTCTTTGACCTTTTCCAGGGTAAAGAGCAGCAACGCCAGCATTGCCCCCAAAGCACACGCAGTCTCCTTTTTGGCAGTTTGTTTATCTGCCTGTTTTCCCTTGAACACTGGTGCTTCCGTCCACGCAGGTCGCTGGCTGAGCCGCAGGCACGCAGCGTTGCGTCAGAGTCATGCCCCGCGGTGAGGGGACATTCCTGTTAGGGTCTACCAGGTTTTATGACACACATCCTTTTTCTGGGTTTTAATTTGAACTCTCCCTCTCTCCCCCCTCATTCTCTCCCTTCCTCACTCCCTCTCTCTTAATTAAAATACGCAGAACAGTTACTCTCAAATCTGCATTAAGTTAGCAGTATGGTTTAAGAGCAAATGGAAAATTAATGATCCGTTAAAATTAATCAGCTCACTCATTTATGCCACGTTTACACAGAGCCACTTGTGCCCGGAACTGTGCTAAGTATTGGTGTAGACCCACCAAATACATGCTCCCTGCTCCTCCCCAGCACAAAATTCAGTAGGGGAAACACAGACAGAAAAGAAGAAATTACACAAAAATTGGAGTGTGGTTTGCTGAGGAAAAACAAAAGAAAGAGCATTAAGCCATACAGGTTGTGTTCTGCCCACCCCAGAGGGTACTATTCACATAGATTCCAATGCGCGTGGTTACAGGGATGACGCCCACTGAAGTTGTGCAATGGACAAAGTGGGCAACAATATGTGGTGGTCCAGAGAGGAGGAGAATTTTCTCTAGAGGAGCTCCGGAGAAGGCTCACAGCAAACGGAAGGAAGATGGTAGAATGAATGAGAATTAACCAGGTTACGAGGAGGGAGAGAGTCTAGATAGGGCTGATGACATACGGAAAAGCTCAGAGCCCGGGGAGATCTCACTGGGGTAACTCATGTGAGTGTGGGTCAGTCCTGTTGCCACACACCCACATCGCAACATTATGCTGATACCGTAGCAGCGGAAGTTGTAACTATCCGAAAAGTGTGAGAAGGAGACAAACCATCCTAACAAAATGAAGAAAATTGTTACCATAATTACCAGAATTCCTTGCCAGAGATCATGGTGTTAGCCAGAGTCAGTGTAGTAAGGTCTCGGGACTTGAGACTCCTGGGGGGGCTACAGTAACAGGAACCAGAGAAGAGAAGAATTTGCTTTGCTACTTGGGGTGGAGGAGAACGCACACACACTCACACTCACACACATACAACGCACACATAACATGTACACACACATGCACTGGCACACACGTATGGCATGCACATGTGGTTGCCTACGCAACACACACACACACACACACACACACACACACACACACACACACACACGCAGTGAGGGGAGGAGACAGCAGCCTGGGAGCTGTCCCAGGAGAAGTGCAGCTGAGGTGAGGAGGCATTTGGAAACACAGATGTTTAAGTCTTTTTCCCGCTGGATCTCGCTTTCCAGTTCCTGCCTCTGCCCTGCCCTCCTCTGGAAATACCACATTGCTCACTATTGTTTTTTTTTGGGGGGGGGACAGGGTAGAAGCAGCTTATTTTCGTGGAATGTAAAGAACTGCTGATTTCTACAGCACCTTGGTGTGAGGGAGGAATCAGGGAGCAGAGAAGTGTGCCCAGAGCAGGTGACATCAGGGCAGGCCACAAGAGCTCCCCCTAGGGCCAGGGCAAGAAAAGGTCCACTGATCACACGGATTGTGCCATCCTGCCTCTCACTCCCGTCCCGCACTCTCCTTCCCTTTACTGTGCAAAGACATAAAAATTCCTTTGCGTAGCGTCTTTGGAGGACGAAAGAGGGTGGGTCTCCTTCAGCGTAGGATGGAAGCCGGGCGCGCCCAGAGGTGGGGGGCCCTGAAGAGCCTTAGGAAGCATGTTCAGGCTCCTCCTTCAGGCATTGCACACTGTCAGGGATTTTGGTTTTATTTTTGAAATAAATAAGGCTTGCATATAAAAGAGTATCTATGTGTATACATATAACTTAATGAAAATGCGTAAAAGAAACACCTGTGCGCACACCACTCAGCTTAAGAAATACCGAGAGCTTTGAGGCTCTGCAACTGCGTTTCCCCCACTTGCCCACCCCGAGGTGCAATCACAGCCTGGATGGTGCAGCTGCCACTTCCGGGTGAGCGGGACTCGTCAGGGATGCAGAGGCCAGATTTGCTTTGGGAGGCCGTGGGGGCAGGACGAGGTCACAACCTACAGACACCCATGGCAGGGTGTCCCCCAGCAAGGGACGTGAAGGCAGGGTCTGGGCCGAGGGGCCGAGCTGAGGGAAAGCTCCCAGCCCTCCGGGACTGCAGACGGCGGGGAAGGAGCGGGAGGGGCCAGGCATGGCATTTGGGTCTGCTTGGTGCGTGGGTGAATGGGGTGTCACAACGGGATTGAGACATATGTAAAAGAGCAGGTCTGAGACGTCAGATACAACGCGTGCAGACTGACATTCTGGACTCTGAGGCGCATGTGGGATCGATGAGCACAGTAAGGATTTGAGAGTCATCTGCCTTCAGAAGTAACGACAGTAATCATTTTACAAATGGTTCGTCACACAGGCACTATTCTTAGCACTGTGTACGTATCAATTCATTTATCTTCATAAAACCGCATATAAAGAGGTCCCATTATTACCCCTATTTTCAAGTTGAGGAAACTGAGGCAGGGTTTTAAATGACCTGCCGGTGGTTACACAGCAAACGTGGTGGAGCAGTCTGGCGTGAGAACTTGCCTTGCTAATCGTGGCGTCGTGAAGGAAGTTGCACGTGTGGCAGTGGAGGGATTTCTGCGAGGAAGTAAGAGGACAGGGAGGAGGAGGAGGAGAATGGAATTTTGAAGAATACCTGTGTTTACGGTGCCTTACGAGCCTGTGAGGGAAACTGAGGCAACGGAAGGGAAGGGTGTGTCCTTTTAGTCATGGAGGCCCCGCCTTTCTCCTCCTCCACCCACCTCTATGCAGCCTGGATCGAGAGTCAGCCGTGACAGGACCCCTGTGCCCTGCCGGGGTCCCAGCAGATCCCAGGCCCCCCTGCAGAGCGCCGGGCAGCTGTCCGGATGTGCTCAGGAATCCGCCTCAGGTCATATCGGCCTGGAGCCCAGTGATGTCCTCGGTGCACCGCGGCCAAGATCGCTCTTCCCAGCCTGAATATAGGTTTCTAGAAGCCGACACACAAGTTTGTGGTGTATTCCTTTGTTCATTCATTCATCATTGTATGCTCATTTTTGGGTGACACGTACATTTCTGTGGTGTAGAAAGTTGAAAGAGACTCTATTCTTTCTTCAGGCATGTGGAATCTAGTTTGTGAGTGTGGAATATTTGGTTCCTAATGAACCATAGAAATATCGTTGAAATATTTGCCCACACCACTAATCATTAGGCTGAAGCTGACAAAACCATTACATGTTAAGATTTTTAAATTGTCTCTGTAAATTAAGATAAACACACCCAGAATTCACAGGAGAGAGAAGTAGCACAGGATATACAATGCCCAGAAATGCAAGGACATTCTAAATTTAGAATAAAGAGTTCAGTGTCTGATATGGGGTGGGGTGGAATGCCATTCGGGGTGAGCCGAGGCCCCACCCCCGCTCCCCCCAGTTCCCCTCTGGCGTTGTTATCAGGCAAAACTTTGATACTGGGCCCTCTCTTCTAATTCTTCAGAGCTCTTTTTGTTTTAATTGCAATTGATTTCTTGGAACTAATAAAATAGGTTTATGACAATTGTAGCAAAAGTGAATTCATAACTCTTGTCTAATGAGCACAGTTCTCTCCTCCAGGGGGAATGATTCCTGATTCTCTGGTCTCTGCAGACAGGGGTGAGCCCGGGCAGGGACTAAACCTTGTTTGAAGAGCATCTTGTCAGGGAGCTGCCAGGGTTTACCAGAGAAATGGGAAAGCACAGGTGCACAGATTCAGTTTTGTCCTGCAGGGAATTAAAATCTATTTTTAATGGGTGCTCTAGCAGAGAAGTCCTGCATGAGTGCCAGTGGCAGCTGACTGAAGCCTGCCAGGTTGTCATCCCAGGACTGGGTCTAAAAAAATAAATTTTCAGCTGGAGAAGTCTAGACAAAATAGCAGCGGCTAACATTTATGGAGCACTTCCATGCCCGGTACCCTGCGCTTCATGTGTGTGATTTCATTCCCCCTCACGTCACTCTCTGAAGGTCCTCTTATATCCGGGAGGTAACCATGGATCTGAAGGATAAAAAACACGTCCCAGGTTCTCCCCAAGCGGTGGAACTCTGATTTGAACGCAGGCTGATTCCTCGGTGCACGCCCTCTTCAAGTCCGCTCCATGGCTCCCCGCCAGGCTCCCAGAGGTGCACGGAGCCCCGTGAAAGTGGAATCTTCCTATTCACAAGCCTGGAAATGCAGACGGTCACCTCTGTAAGAGTCGGGCTGTTCTCGATGGTTCCCTTCTGGTCCCCTAGTGAAGAAGAGCCTGCCCCATGAATTGGCACTCAGTCGAGATGAGTCGAATGAATGGATGCGTGGATGGATGGGTGGATGAAAGGAGGGAATCTTACTAGATTTTCTACTGAATCGGTTTGTGAGCAAAAACAGGCTGAAAAAATGTGCAGGAATTTGGGAAATAGAGATCTGGGGAAGGATCTCTACTTACAACAGATACTACCTTTTAGCAAGGTGTGTGGTTGCCTGCACATTTGATGAAGCAAGTATCTGTGAAGTAGTTAAGTTCAATTTTGTTGCGGGAAAATACTAAATTCATAGCAACCTTCAATTGCAAGTGGGAAAGAAGACAAATAAAAAAGAGTTTAATAGTGTGAACACTCAAATTATAAGGCAAAAGAAGGATTAAATTAGAGAATATATTAGTAATAAAAAATTGAATAGAAACATATAATAGATGCTCAATAATGTTTTGTTTAATAGGATTGAATATGTGTGAATGAAATAGATTTGTATTTTAATTTTAGCTCTATGTTCTGCAGTTTTCTTATTGCAAGAAAAATGCCATGCACGATATTTACAAGTGTGGTGAAAACCAAAGTTGATCTGAATTATTTCATTATCTTGTCATTCCTGTCCCTAAATTATTCTTTCCTATTTGAAGGCCCTATGTTTCACATCCCGGTTTCTAACCGTGTCTGTGGTGGTGATGTGTATGTTGACGGAGGCAGCAGCTTTCTCTCCTCGTAACAGGATAGCCCCACTTCTGGAGATATCAAACACCTGTGCTCACGAGGATGCACTTGGCCAGCCAATGTCTCATTAAAGTACTCCGCAGCTGCAAAAGAAACATTGTGCTCCCGTCTGGGGAGGAGGGGAGGGCAGAACCACATTATCCACCTTTAGACCTTCACATGTGTGCACGATGCGACTCAGCCTACGCCTGGGAGTGACCTTGGCTTAGAAACTTCACTCCTCTGCCGCCCTCTACTCCAGGGACACAGGGGAAGCAGGGAGCTACTGACTGCTGCAAAAAGCAGGAGGGCTGCCTGGCTCCCAGGAGGGAGGGAGCAATCCATATCAGTCTCACTTTGACATTAAAGTAGCCTGCGCATGCCAGGAGATAAGAGAGGACGGATACAGAAAGCCCACCCCCAACTACTCCTTATGCTTAACCTAGGAAATATTCTTTATCAAGTGGCTATGATGTACAACATGTCAGGCAGGAAGCTAAGAGACAAGGAAAGAGAAGAGAGCATAATACCCAAAAGAAGCAAAATTAAAACAAAACAAAAAAAATCAAAACAAGTTTGAGGAGCTTCATTTATTAACTCACAGCTAACCACATGCACACCAGCAATGTGCAAAGCATGTTTAAATACTGAGCCATCACTAAGGTGTTCTCTTGGCCTAAGAGGAACATATATTGAGTTGTGATTAAATCCTGTAAGATTGCTGTATTTAATTTCCATGGGCACTATTGCAAAGCAGGTTTATAAAATTATAACTTGGAGAAATTTCTTTTATTAGGATAGTATGAATCTTAAACATAAAAGTCATATCGTCAAATGTCATTATGTTCTAGTGCTTTATGATATGTTAATAATATCAGACTGCAAGAATTTCATGTACTAACTGCTGCAGGAACTCCTATTAAGGAATGAAATGAACTAACATTTATTTAGTGTATTGTAAGTATGGAGCATTAGGCTGGGCCCTTTACATATTTTATCTCATTTAATTGTCAAAATTGTTAATTAGAATTGTTTTGTCTATTTTTCAGATCAGGGAGGGAGCAGTAAAGTAACCTTTCTGAGGTCATATTTACTAAATTAACTCTTAAAAACTGAGGTCCTTTCTCTGTATCTCAGTGTCAAATATATTAATAATTATTCCAGAAATAAGGACAGAGATTTGGGATACATTAAGCTAGAGGTCCTTTTATGAACTAAGCTTTTACTCCTTTTCACCATCTCCTCCTAAATCTTTGATTATGTATTAAACTGAAGAAATAATTTTTAGGTAGTTACCTTTTACACACAACTCAAATTCTCTTGCTCTTCCAATATTTCATGTTACAGACTTTTCCTGATTTGCTTACCTTAATTTTGTCTACCAAATTCTGTCCTTTTCTTACCACCTTCATACAGCTTTCCCAGATTAATTCTACTGTTGAATTTACATATATAAGATAAAAATCTGATCTATTGAATATTTATGATTGTTGGTTCAGGTTTAAATCAAAATTATTCTGTGTGCTTTGTTTGGTAATTTATTTCACTGTAATATAAGCTCTGTGAGAGTAAGAATATTCATGTTCATTTCTCTATACTTAGTATCTAGTAGGGGGTCTGACAAATAGAGGATATTTGGTACATATTTATTTTTAATTAAATGAAACTGTGGATATCAGATTTGGGGTGATATGTTATCATCGTTGGAAGTGTTGGTAGCATCTTTTGTATGAAGTTCAAAAGTCCTTTTCTCAGATTATGTTCTTTCCCAGCTTGTTAGTCTTATCAATTCTGAGATTAATTATCTAGTTTCCACAATAGCACTTTGCTGAACATTTCACTGTCTGCACTGTCAGGCTTCACACATCTAGGACTATCACTGTCACAGGGCTAGGAAAGGCAGTGGTTAGTGAGGCTTAGAACATTCTTGGGAGGAAGCATGAATACGTGTTAGGGATAGGAATATTTTCTGAAATAATCTAGTGTTTAACTGGAAGGAAAAATGTCTTCTGAGATTCTGTTCTTTAATGTCAGATAACTCTGTATGTTGTGTGTGTGTATGTGTGCCCGTGTATGAGGGCATGTGTGTCTGTGTGTGCATTCACTTGTATGTGCCTGCGTGTGTTCGTACATGCACTGAATTTGTGCTGAACTTCTTTTGATGTGTCAAGTCATCCACCTCTAGATTAAAATTCTTCCACTGTTTTTCTCCCAGTACCTTGTTTTATTTCAGTACTCGTAGGACAAAGCAAGATAGCCAATTATTTACTAGCCCTACAGACATTACTGTTTAGTATAGTGAATGAATGAATGCGAACAAACACTCATATTCTTGAAATACATGAGAATGTATTAGAATAAATGCTTATATGGCACCAAAGTAAAAGCATTCCACATCTTTCCCTTGTTTCACATACATCATTACTGGTTTCTTTTAATAAACTAGTGATCACATCGTATTCTACAGCCAAATAGGAGCTTCTAAAAGATTTTCACACTCATTGGTTATTAAAGTTTCCAAAGATCTAAATACTCGTAACATCCTGAGCCTGTGATTTTCAACAACAAGGCTTTAAATTCTTCTGACATTTAACGGAATTTTCTGTGGTGTTAGAACAGTGTTCTACACAGAATGCATTATAAAACATTTGATTTTTCTCTGGGAAACATGGTAATAATAATGAACTCTTGAGAAAGGAAATCCGGTTCAATTGGATTTTAAATATGCATGTTAAAAATAGATTGTGTATCCATGAGATGCTGGGTGATACTTAATCAACAATAATTGTTTTTCAAGCAAACCTGCCCTTTCCATACTGTGCTTAGCATTCTCTGGCGCTCGCCGGGATGCGTCATGTGCAGGGATGGTGGGGGCCTCTGAACTGCTGTACGTGTGTACGTGAACCTCTTTTAAACCATTTGGAACTAAAGGTCCTGCCGAGCGCCACTGGAAAGACAATGTCCCACAGGTTGTCAATAAAATCTGTGATATGATTTATTGCTTGGAGTCAAGTGTTAATTGGACGGCAGCTGCCTTTGAATGGATAATCTCTCTCTTTTCTTAATGTTGGCAGATAAAAATGGAGATATTAGTTGAGATGAAGGACTCCTCTTAGTTCTCAATGGAAGCCTGAGGTTCACTAATTGTTCCACCTTTATTATTTATTTATTTGTTATATTTAAGCAATTGATTGTCTAGCTGTCAAAAAAGGGAACAAGGGCTCCACACTGGATGGAAAGCAAGCGGCTTTCCTATCAGTCAGGTGCAGTTCGGAAGCCCACGCAGGTGAAGTCTGCTGCTGCGACCGACTAACCTTCCAGACCCGCGCCCTCTCCTGTCTGTCACGCCTGGTGCTGTGCACACCCGCCTGCTCTATCTCTGTCCCTTTATAAAAGCCTATTCTTGATTGACAGCCTGAAATGCACCAAGTTATAGTGTGTATATAATATTATTTTCCCATGGTGAGACCTGCCAAGAATATCTGTGGCGTATCATACACATGAGAGGTGAGTTTGAGCCCAGGATCCCCAACGTGTGAACTTAGCTTATTCATTTGCATGATGGGATAAAAAAATACATTCTCATTGAGATTTATTTATTTATATATTTAGAGATAGGGCCTCAATCTGTCACCCAGGCTGGAGTGCAGCAGTGTCATCACAGCTCAGTGCTGCCTCCAACTCCTGGGCTCAAGTGATCCTCCTACCTTGGCCTCCCAAAGGGCAGTGATTATAGGCATGAGCTACTGTGCCTGGCCCTTCACTGGGCTTTTATAGAGATTAAGTGAGGTTATAAATAATTTGAAAGTTTGTAAGTCACAATGTGCTAATTACAGTAGGAATGAAAATTACTAAAGGAATATAGACATAATGATATAGATTTGGGTGTCAGTAATCAGTCAGAGGAAGGGGAATGGTATTCCACTGAGCAGTGAGAAATTCTTGGTGATACCAAAATAATACCTTGTAGGGAATCATGGCTAAATTTACTGGCTCTGTGCCAAAAAGCAGATTGCTTTTAACACAGATTTTAAAATACTTAATTCTAGAGAAGACACACCTTGGTGTTTATGGATGCTATGGTCTGAATTTGTCCCCCAAAATTCATATGCTGAGATTTAATCACCAATGTGGTGACATTAAGACCTGAGGCCTTCAGAAGATGATTAAGTCATGAGGGTGAAACCTCAAGGATGGGATTAGGTCCTTATAAAAGGGCTCGAAGAAGTGGGTTTGCCCCCTTTTGCTCTGCCACCTTCCACTGTATGAGAACACAGCATTTGTCCCTCTGCCATGTGAGGGCGCAGTGACAAAGTGCCATCTTAGGAACAGAGAGTAGCCCTCACCAGACACTGAACCTGCCAGCACCTTGAGCTTGGACTTGCCAGCCTCCAGAACTGTGAGACACAAATTTGTATTTTTTAAATAAATTGCCTAGTCTCAATTATTTTTTATAGCTGGACAAGTGCATTAAGAAATAGATATATTCAGCTTCATCTTATATTCAAATTAAATGATTCCTGGAATCCATTTCACTTACTATAGGATTGACCTGCTTCAGGGTTCTCTCTTCTTCCCTCCGGTCCCTCCATCCTTCTCTCTTTCTCTCTCCAGGGTGCTCACTTAACCCAAGGTGGCCGAACTGGGTGCCTAGTGTCTACAGCAGAGAAAACCAGAAGGCATGCTCAAGCCGCCATGAAGAAGTTCAGTTTTCTTCAATTGGAATTTCTGCTACTGTTGAAATAGAAATTACCTGGCCACTTGGGCTGTTGTACTGTCCATTATGGGGAGACCTCTGGGGACCAAGCACAGAGTCCATCCCAGGTCAGACAGTGGCTTCTCTGTGTGGCAGGTTTGACACGGAGGAAGTGGAGTGGGTTGAGTTATGTCCAATAGGTTCATTCTACACTGCCATTGGTCTGGGCCCCAATACTTCAGATGCATGACCAAAATTTTAGGGAGCCCACATTGGGAGGGGTCCCAGCCTCAGCCACATGACATCCTCCTGCAGGATGGGCCTGGACCCACGCCCAGACCTCATCAAGAGTCCAGGATTCCCCGGCTCTGTCCCCATGACCATTTGTTCCTTGGGGATCTGTGGTGTCCTTTCTGCCTGACGACATCAGGAAAGATACTCTCACAAGGTTGAACCTCTAAAGAGAAGTTGGGGTCTCCCAGTGGGCTCACTGGGCCTTTATGCAAACAGACCTACATGTTTCCAGAAATCCTTAAAATTTTGGGATTTTTCCTTGAAATTATCACCTTTTTCCAAGTCTTCAAATATTTTCTTACATCCTCATCCAAGAAAAATTATTTCCTAACCAAAAAGATCCTGTTATGTGGGTTTTTTATTTCGTGAATAAAAATATGTATTTCTACAGTCTTACCAGCAGGATTAGAAGAGAACAGCAGATTTTCTTGCAAGATAATTTTTAAAATTCTATTTTCCTGGGCACTTAGATATAGAGACTTTTACTAAAAATAAATGTGTTTTTCAAGATGTTTTCTAATATATAAACATTTTATAGGAAGTCTTTGGCCAATATGTGAGAATATGAATGAGTATGCCACATTTGGTTTGCAGGAATTATAAATAGCAAAATCATGAAAATTAAATGAAATTTTAGAATTCTCAGATGTAATAAAATAAAGTATTAAATTAAAACAATTAGCAAAGTGTTAAAACGCTATGGAAATGAGGAAGTTAGATGATTGAATATGAACTTGTCAACATATTTTTCATGTCAACATATTTTTCATTTATAGTAATAATGTTTTTGATAAAGGAGGATTGGCTGTGCATTCTACTCAAGAATGGGTCACTGTCACGGATGGACAGTTATTGCAGCTTTGCAGAGGAAATCCTCACCATGACTGAACAGCCTTGTCCGTATCATCTTTACTGTTATTTGGTACGAACGATAAGATACCTGGCCCAACAGGAGTGGTTTCAAAGGTATCTCTTCCATGGTCAAGATAATGGAAAAATTATAGGCAAGACCAATTGCACCAAGAGGTTAGATTTAAAATTTCCTTGGTTCCTCTGCAAATGAAAGGAAAGGAAAGTTTGAGAATGTGAAAATCTTTATGTTAGCACAAACATGACTTTATATTACTTTTTATTTGAAAGTGAAATGTACTCAGATTGTTTGCTATTTAATATAAGAGGCTATTCCTGTAGTTTTAAAAAAAAATATTTCATGTAGGTACATACTACCTACTTAGTAGGTATTAAGTATATAGTATAAAAAGTAGTGCTCAGCATTAAGGGTGGTAAAGATGAATGTCCACACAGCAACATTAGGACAGTGTCTGACCATAAGAAGGTTGGGCTTTAGGTTGATGTCAATGTGGAACTCAAAAGGACTTTTATGATGAAATAATATGGGCCAATTTAGAAAACAAGCTTTGATTCTGCAAGATTATGTAAGAAATAGGAGTGGACGAGCAGAGAGAAGGTGTAAAAGGGTATAACTGTATTTTAGTCCAGAGGCAGACAAGCTTTTAATTGCAAAGAGTCAGTGAGTAAACGTGTTCGCCTCTGCCGGTCTGTGGTTCTGTTGCAACTATTCAGGGCTCTGGGACTTGGTCTGTGAACTAATGCCTTGTCCTTATCACCTTTATTGTCCTTAAGCTTGTTCTAGCATGTTCTAGCTTGTTACCACTCAACATGCACAAGTTTCAATCTAAAAAATAACCTTCAGATAGGGAGGCAGCATCATTGGATGTTAAAAAGCAATTGGGTTTGGAATCATACATGCTTGGATTTGAATTCTAGCTCATATCCTAGGTAGTATCTCATGAGAAAATAAATGTGATAGTGTACGTGAAAGCACCATACACTTAGCAGGCATTCAGATAACCTAAGATTCTTTCACTTAAGTCAGTACCATAAAGTTCACTTGTTTTTTAAAAAACAAGGTAACAACTGTATTTACTCCTTTCCCGGGAATATATAATAAGTCTTTGCTTACAGAGTCAATGTTCTGTATTCACAGTCGCATTCGAGTGCATTCACATTCAGGTTTCTCGCTGGTTTTACTCCCCTCTGTGGTTTGTTTGAAACCTTTCATCCACCAGGCTGGCTATCTTCATTGCCTTAATAATACCATAGCTGTTAATAAAAACAATAGCAGTGATAGCAATGATAATTGCTATTGATTGATTGTTACAATCAGACACTGTGTTAAATTGTACATAAATCATATTATTAACTACTCAAAACTATCCACAATAGAAGCATTACTGTTTTTATTTAAGAGATGATGAAAGCAAGGATGAGAGAGGCTAAGTTTCCAGAGTGCGATGCCAAGTAAGTTATAGAGCTGGTTTTCAAACTATTTTTTTTTTTTTTTTGGTTCTTTGTTGTTCTTGAGTTACCCTTCCCTTGGATTCCCCTGTGTCCTCTCCACCCATCAAAATGCGGTCAAATTCTGCTTAGCTCTAATTCTTCTTATAAAACCTTTCTAGAATTCTTTAGTTCCCTTTGATCGTTTCCCTCTCCAACATCGTATTCATTTAGAGGTATCATGGTATTAATTTCTCTTATTTTTTGCATGAAAATGAGAATTTTCACTTCCCTGAGATAGACGGCCAAGCCAATCCTCCGGTTTTTGCTGACTGATGGACACGATGGGTCCTTGCTCGTTCACCCGCTGTTTACTGAACACCTGCTGGACGGCACGTGAGACGGGATTTCCAAAACAGCAGGACCCAGGAGGAAGCAGGAGAAGAGAAAGTGCAGACTGGTAGTGAGAATAGATTTCTCGGGCATTTGAAAGGTCATAAATCAAACTAGAAAAGGGTAAACTTAATCTTTTTGGGGAGCCAGGGAAATAATTCCAGACCAAGAGAAATAACTTGGTTCCCTCAGAGATCCACACTAAAAGCAAGAAGGAACCAGTAAGAATTGTCCTCGAGGTCTGGATTTCCTACATTTTATGTAGGTCTAGTTAGTGAAACTATTGTGTGCTTACTTCTCACCGTCTGCAGTAACCTAATGGCAAAAACAAGGAAGAACACTGTGGATTGGAGCTCTGCTGTGATGACTTAACACAGGTCATGAGAATGGTCAGAAGAATTAAGTACAAGGCCGAGGAAGCAGAGCTGGACTTGTGATGCTGCAGTGGTCACGGCAAGGCATCTTCAGCCCTCCACCTGCCCAGGGATGGGTATTTTGTGTTTCCTGAGACTGCTTTGGGAATAACACATAAGATGCAAGCTCTTTTCACATGATCAAAGGTGCCACAATTTTAAGGTTACCAGGGGCCAAAAATGTAGGATGCATCTTCCATCTTTCCGTATTATGTAATCAGGGAGTGTGAGGCATGTCTTGCTCTGTTAAAGAACAATTAAGGGTGGTTAAAGACAGTTAAGCTGTTTTACTGCCTATAACTGTTCAGATCTAGGGAAGTCTTAGGAAACTATAGATGGATTTGATGAGTCATAGATTTTATTACCTGTCCAACAGGTATTTTAAATAGCACTTGCTTTTCCTTTCATGTCAAATACAAAACGAAATAAGTGGCTTTGGGAAAATTGTTACTTGGAGAGACAATGGAAAGAGTCACGGTGTCAACCTTTAAATTGGTCCAAAGAAATGCTGAAGGCTAACGCAGTCACTTCTACAAGTCACAGGGGAGTGGCAGAGATGAGGCTGTTGGACAAATGCCATCCTGCGTAGGACAGAATCCAGATTACAGGGCAAGTGCTCGGTGGCTAAGTGGACTGCCATTCAGTATCAGGCAGCTGAGCTCTGGACTTCAGTAACTCTGCATCTTTTAATGGGTTCCCAGGGGAACATCTTCTTCATTGACCCAAAGCTAGAGGTATCACGGATTCTCTGGAGGCCTTATTTAATCTCCCTGTGTGATGTAGAGAAATCCATAGTCATTGCCAAGGAAACTAAGATATTTGCAAGTTTCTACCAGACTGCTGGATTTCAGAGGAAACTAATTGGCATTTATGAACAATGCTGGGAGAGAACAATCACTAGGAATGTGCTGAATTTGTCAAAGGTGCCCGAAATATCAAGGCCTGCAGAGAGCTGAGATTTCATTTTGGTATTGACTGAAAACTCTACCCAGGCTTTATAAGAAGGAAAGGAGATTCTGAGGGAAAAGTTCCATTTTTCATGGAGAAGTGTTTTAGGACGACACAGTATTAATGTGAAAATGACAATGATGATGATGGTGATAGTAGTAATAATAACTGCCAGTGAATTTGTATATATTCTTGCTGTCGTCAAAATTTGATTATTGAAACCACAAGACAGGAAGTTGAATCCCTCTCCAGGAAGAACTTAACAAATATACATCAAATGGAATTGATGCAGATTATAACAAAAAGGGAAGGACGGTGCATATTGACTAGCACTTACTGTGCGCTAGGTGCAGACAGGCGCATTACCTGTGTAACATACACCGTCTACTTCCTGAATTTAGTCAAAGAACCAGCTATTAGGTAAAATGGACCTCGACGTTGAAGTGTGCTCTCACCCCCGTGGCTGTGAGTGAGCCAGTGAGTACAAGGCCTGTGTTCTCCCAAGATTTAGGTCGAGTTTGGCTGTGGCTTCTCACGCACCTGGAAGGATGCCGTGTAGCCTCCTGGTCTCCCTCCTTGGAGACCACTGGACGTGGGACACGACTCAAGGTCAAGCAGAAACTCAGTCTGCAGTAAGGACACCACTGGCATCACCGCTCAGACACCGTCACTGCCGAATATGCGCTGGCTTTTGATGAGGGCTGTCAGCTTTTGCTCAGAAGGAAAAACTGAGGATTTTTTCTTTCTTTTTTTTTTTTAAACCGTGAACAGACAGAACCATTTCACAGAAGTCCACTTTTGGCAAATGATCTCCTTGATCAGCAAGTGATCTTGACATCTTTCACATCACTTTTATACAAGATAAAGCTGTTTGAAGAATTTAAGATGAAAATAGGGTGAAATCCTCTGTTGAGCTCAGTAATGACATATCAAAGATGCTACAATCCCTAGATAATGAGGAAATAATAGGAAAATGGAGGCAATAAAGGACTCCCAGAGATTTGTCTTGGGTCTTGTGTCCTGGAAAAGACTGTGAGCCCTTTAAAGAGATGGACTAGAGCTCGCAGTGGGCTCATGGGATGGCAGGGGCTGAGTCCCTCGGAGCCCAGTGGTCCCGACGTCCTCGCCTGTGGACACAGAGCTGGGCTTTCTTTGCCCTGCAGCCGGTGGGTGCCACAAGAAGTTTATCTTTTAAATGAAACAATTAGCATGTCTTCCCAAAAGAATAGACTTCTGAGCTAGGGTCATGGAGAGTGGTCCACCTCTGTCCTCCCTTATGTGCCCCAGGTCAGCTTTGGTACTGTGGCTGCTCAGAGGCTCTTGGTGGCTTTGGCTCTGAGGGCAGGGAGCTCCTGTGGGTGGGCTACAGGCCTGTGGGGGGAAGGATGGGCCTAACGGTCCGAAGTGAAGGTGTAGAGAAAACGCTGGAAGGGGAGCCTGGGGCCTGGAGGAGGATGCTGGTGACCATGGCCTGGCAGAGGTGGATGGGGCCGTGGGGGCACATAGATTAGGGCCAGACTCTACACAAACCCTGTCTGGACCCTGCTCTGCTCCAGGATGGTGTTTGCGATGCCAGGATGTGGCTCTGGGCAGTATGTGCAGCTGGCACAGTTTCTAACTTGTGAGAACAGGCTCTGCCTAGAGGTGCGAGGTGCTGGTGCCTCACGTGGGCACAGGGTCACGATGGCATTTCTTACCATGTCATGTTTGCTACTCAGTTCAGGAGGGAGTTGGGCACGGGGCCCTGCTGCCTACTCCCTTTCTCTGAGGACCAGAGATGCTCTGCAAACGCCTGTCTGAAGATGTGCCATTGAGTAGAAACCTGAACGAAGTGAAGGAACACGTCATCCAAGAGTCTGAGAGAGACGCCTTCCAAAGAGGGAGCAGGACATGCACAAGCCCTGAAAAGGGAGGTGCTTTGCATGTTGCATGAGCATCAGGGATGGAGCCCAGTGGGTCAGAAGGTCGGAGTGAGAACTTACGTCAGCGTGGTGGCTGGGGCCAATTCATGACGGTCTTTAAGGTCTTGGGGAGGATTTGGGTTTGGAGTTATTCTGACAGTGACAGGAAGCCGCTAGGAGGTTTCCAGCAGAGAAGTGACATGGTTCGATTAATTTTAAAGAGCCCCTCTGACCACCAAGTGGGGAGAAGACTCCATGAGCAGGAGTGGCAATGCAAGTGACCAAGGAAGCTGGGTCGTATGACTACAGGAAAACCGAATAAATTTGGTGCTGGAAAGAAAATGTTACAGTTGAAAGTGGCTGGCATGGCACAACAGGAGATTCTGGCATGAACAAAGATGTTCCTTCTTGACCCAAATTCCCGGCTCAGTGGTGCTCTGGATGCCTGCATCTGCTGAGCTGAGTTATGGAGTGTAGGCAGCGGGCAGTGGGGTCTGACGCCGCAGCAGATGGACGGTGGAAATGCGCTTCGTTCGGTGTGGCAGAGAGAGCGACCCCTTGGTGGTGCTCAGAGGGAGACAGCCCAGGAACCCAGGGAAAAATGGTGGGCAAAATAGTTGGGACGTCTCTCAGGGATGCGTACAAAGCGTGGACATGGCAGTCACTAGACTTGACTGCGGTCCAGGGTGATTGAACTACTAACCCTTTGCAGGTCAGTTTCTCCATCCACAAACTGGGGCTTCTTAGAGTCACAAATTCCATGGGTGACTGACAAGATAAAAAAAACAATATTCATCAAATTCTCTGGCTAGGGCCTACCTCATAATAGTGTTGGATAATGACACAGTTGTAGCTGGCAAAGGACAGGTGGCAGACTAACTGGGATTGTTTTCTCCTGTCGTAGAGTAAGAAAGCATTTTAATGGAGAGAAATTCATCAGGGTAAATAATCTGACATTTATGGCATTAGTTATGTGAGGGTTATCTCATTCCAGTTATGAACAGAAATTCAAAACCATAAAAACAAGCCTGTTTGTTACTCACAGCTTAATTGTTATTCCAAGGAAGAGTTCGATAATGCAATTTCCATTACTTGTGGCCTGCAATGGGGATTTGACATTAGGTTTCTATTCGGGTGTCTGAGAATGGGGCGCTCTGCTGTTGCCACATTGCTGTCATCGCTTCTGCGCTAATCTACCTCCCGGATTCAATTTCTAGATCGGTGTTTCTCAAAGTGTGTTCCATGGACCACCTCCATTAGAACCATCTGTTTAAAAACACACTTATCTCAGGAGAGGGAAGGGAAAATGTGAATTACTGAAAAGCTCCGTAGGGATTCTAAAGTTTGAGAAACACAGGAAGTTTCAACCAGCCACAGTTGCCTTCAAGTATTTGCATGTGCTTCTCAAGTCATCTGATATTCTTGTGTCAAACAATTCACTTTCTTTCCAGGATAGAAAATAGATTATTAGATATAAAAGCCCTGAAGAGAGGTGTAGAATTCATATTCCCAGTCCTACTTGTTAATTAACCCCTTTATATAACATAGAAAGAGCTCTTTACATATAAAGAACTTCTAGTTATAGTAATCTATGATAATAATTTTCCATACGAAGGAAGATTAGTTGTTTGCCCTGTGGGTCATGCTATATTATATAATACGCTTATTAGTATCTGGAAAGAAATGTAGATGCAGCCTTATAAAGACACACAAGCTTTTCAAATTCTGACTCTTCTACTGACTGTGATTTGAAAAAAATTTGATTTCTCCTTGTCTCAATTTGCTCATCTTAAAATGGGTTTAACAATATTCATTTGGTAATATTATGTAAATTATTATTATATTATATTATTATATTAGTTAGTAAATATTAAATATTAGATTTCCTTCCTTCATGGCAAAAGCCTGAAACATGTTGTATAGAGGAATTCCTTTCAGTTGTATCGTTCCCAAAAATGTGTCCCAGCAGGCTGAGGTGGGGGAGCAAGGAACTGCCCAAGAACTAAGATACTGGACTTTGTTTCTAAAAACGTGTTGAGAGATAAACTTACAAAGAACAATAATAACTCAGATAATGGACTTTTTTCCTTACAAGGTTGCTTTATCATTTAAAGTCATAGAGAACAGGATTCTCTTTTCAATAGACCGTGGTAAATTTTAAGTGACAAGTTCCAAAGCAAAAAGAGTTTAATAACACAAGATAATTAAAATAGGAAATCTAGGTGTTACTTTGCATGTGATGGAATGAAAAGATTCTACAGCAGATGTGGTTAGAGTAGACACTTGCTAAATATGTAAAATGGACGGGCTTGTTTGATAGTTGTGCTTTAAGTCTCAGAAATGAGTTTGTAGGTCAAAACCTCTCCATAGACTTTTGTGAAACATTTTCCTTTCTTAGGAGCAAAACCCTAGATCAGAAATGAAGTCGACCTGCTCTATAGGAAAAGCAAATAGGTTCTACGAATATGCCAGGGATTCTTTTTTCTTTTTTTTCTTCTTCTTTTTTTAAAGCAACGGTTATTTTCCTGTAATAACTTTGGCACAAGTGGACAGTCTGGAACTTGAGTTACTTTATGATCTTGCTGGAGACTAGCAACCTGCAGACCAGTGATCTTGAATGAGTCCGGGAAGCATCTGATCTGTCACAGGGAAGGAGTCCTGGACAGGAGGCCACTCTGCAGAAGTTCCCCCGCAGGGAACCCGGGAAGGATCCTCTGGGGAAGGAGGTGCCTCTGGTCTGTGAGCCGGGCAGCCTGCGGCAGGGAGCCGGCCCAGGGAGGCTCTGCGGCTTCTGGCTGCCTGAAGCGTGGGGCACTGACTTTATGTTTCCAGTGTTTTCCACACAAAATTAGTTGCCCTGTCTATTATCAATTTTCAGAGGCCCAGGGGAAGCTGACAAACGTTAGTATTTTTAGCTCTCTTATTGGATTAACACCTTTCTTTTTGGCTCCAACAAAGCAGTAATTCTTATAGGTTAAAATATGGATAAAAACCTCAATGGTTGGGAAAATTCTTACGGATTTAGAAAGGCATTTTGACTAATTTTCTTTTCCACATAGGAACCTGAAGGATTCTTTCACGATATAAAAATTTTAAAAAAGCTTTTTTTCCCCAAGTGTCTTTATATTGCTAATGTATAACTACTCTCCTCACCCAAACCAATGGACACCTTTATAAAGTTATTGTCAATGATGGTTGAAAATGGGAAATCTCCACAGAAAGATTGATAGTCCTTAAGAAATAAGAAAGTTATGGAAAAAGTCCACTATTTAAAAAAAAAAAATTTCTCCATTTCTGAAAAGAGATACTCCAAGCACCAAAATTTCTTTCTAATAAAGCTGGTACAACATCACTAATGAGTTACTTTTTTTTTTTTTTAAGAGAAAGTTTGATCAGAAAAGTTCAGCTAGTATTAAGAAATTAAAAAAACAGATTTCTGTGGGTAGATCCAGCTAAGTAAACTTTGGGGCCCAATAAAAAATGAAGATACAGGGCCTGTTGTTCAAAATGCAGAGGGAAATTGACAGTAAATGTACTAAAATATAAATTTTTCTGTATAAGATATTTTATTACTCATAAACATAATAGGGCTAACAGTGATACATGAGTAATAGCAAGAATTTACAAATTGTAACAAAATGCCTTTGGTGTTATAATTTTACACAATATGATAAATAATAATATTTTACTAATATGATGTTTTGATTGATCAAATGAGTTTTCTAGCTCACTTTTCTGGAAATTTATTTATTATATTATTAAAATTTATACTTTTAGTAACTTCATTTTCAATTGATGTGATTGAAAATGATATCAGCTGCTCCTGGAAAATGCAAGATTGCAGATAAATTTTTATTTTTTAATTTTGAGAAGGATCTTTCTGCTGATGCAACTGTTACTATAGCTATTATGAATATTTACTAAGCTTTGACAACATTGAGATAAAGTTCTGGTACATCACTTCAAAATGTAAATTTTAGTATATTTAGAGTGGATAATTTCCATTGAACAATTTTTCTAAAAAGATTTAACTCTTCGTACAGATTGGTTTTGTGTAAATATGAATTTAAGTATAATTTTATAAAATACTATTTTAATTTTTTTCCGACATGTTCTATAATTCGTGGGGGATGTTTGAGAAACTGTAAGTGGCTTCATGATTTGTATATATTAATAATTCAAAATACCTGTTTATGCCTTTTGTTGCTATACCTTCGATTACAAAGAAGAGATTTGTCTTCCTTATTAATAACTAGCTGACCTGAAACTTTATAAGAAAATAGTGTTCTTTTCTACCAAATGTGAAGATCTTTAAATTTAATTTATATTTCTAAGATGGATATGTGTAGTTCTACAACCGTGGCTGTTTGTTTTGCAACGCAGTACTGACATTCAAAACCAGAGATTCTAAACTCACTGAAGGGTTCTCATAACCACATGCTTTGTGCTGATATCCATTCGTGCGCTTTTATTTTGTAATAATGTACTGACAAATTTTGCTGGTTGGGTGCTGGTAGTTCCTGTCCCCGAGCTCAGGCTGGAAACTTAGTGGCAGTGCCTGGGCAGGGACAGGCTCCGGAGTGGGGCGGGGAACCAGCCCCCGCCGTGCGACACGACACCTCTCCTCTCCTGCCACTGTGGCTGTGGTTGCCATCTCTGCCACCAGCCAACCTGGGTCCAGACCCTGCCTTGTCCACCCCCTCGAGGCCCGCGGCCCCCGGCCTGCTCCAAGGCCGGGACGTGCGTGCCGGGTCAGCCGCCTGCCTGATCCTGCGCATGCGCAGGCCTCCGCCGGGCCACAGCTGCCTGTGCGTGCGTCCGGGGACTCTGTGCGTGCTCCGTGTTCCGTTCGACTTCCCTTGCAAAGTTTAAGTTCAAAGCTAGGATTAGCTCCGGATGAGACAGCAGAGCATTAAACCAAGCACGGGGTCCTGTGGCACCGCGTCCATCTAACACCCGAGGAAGCCGGCTCTGTCTGCGGCAAGCTCGCTTTTCCGAGAACATGTTCTTCAAGATGCAGGTGAAAAAGGTGGAGACACGAGGCATCTGTGGAGGGCTTTGAGTGGGAGAACAGCTCTCAAAGCCCTCCGCAGATGCCTCCTTACACTTTTATGTTTTAGATTTTTGCATAAACTACAATCGTAATGCATTATCAACACTTTCCACTTCAAGTTTCCTTAAGAAGGAGTTAAACATTAAAGACATTTGCAATGCAATCTGAGCACACAGGCCTTTAAGAATTTTAACTTTTCCTCCCCTGGTATTTCATAGTTGCCTCTCCCTTGTCTTGTTTGAAAGCAACTATTTTATCGATTAAGCTTTTTAGTACTTTCTGGAGCATTCTATTTAGTTTTCATAGAAATGCCTTTCTTTTTGCATTCATGTATTACTGTTTTTCATGTTTATTCAGTTGATTGCAGTTACAAGTTCAATCAGTGTAATAAGGTTTGGGAACAAAGACAATTGACTTTTCAGAGTCAACAGCCCAAGTGGAGAGAACATAATAATATGGCCATGAGCATTTAAATGTACCACGGACATCAATCAAAATGTTCTTGCAGTGGAAATCAGGAGCATTGGTTTCTGGTGAGATGGCTGTATGGAAGTTGTACCATTGTAGCAGTCTACTCCACTGTGTACAATACGGAACACAAATGTTTATCTCACAATGTTTTTTCTATGAAGGTCTGTGCCCAATAACATGCACAGATAATTATTTTTACTTAATTTAAGAAATGAAACTGTTGAGCTAAAATATTTCTCTAGTCCACTATTTGACGATTCACACATCTTTCTTCATTCTTTTGTATTCTACTTTGTTAACTTCCCAAGTGCTTAGAAGTTAATCTAGGGGAGGGTAAACTGCATGTGAAACTTCTTTCCTGTCTAAAGAGAGCTCTATTAAGCTTGGGACATTATCCTACGTGTATATGTCTGTTAGAGGACTTTTAAAAGGGTTTAATTAAGTGATGGCATTACCTGGTATTGTTTGAGTTGTGTGGATCATAGTTCTTATTCTTGGATAGCCCAAATTTTATTCTTGGATCAAACAAGCCGATAAATATCTAGCCTGCATTGGTTTAGTTCATAATTGACATTCTTATTAAATGGTGCTTTGGTGTCATGCCATTGGTATAAATTGATGGGCCTTAAAAGAAATATTGGCAAACTATTTTTGAATTTATTTTAGAGACATTTCTGAGGACATGTTTCAGTAAATTACAAAAGTCTTTTTCATGAAGTTTCAAAATTTAAATTTCTTTACCACCTAGTATCAGAAAAAAAGCTTTGCTTATTTCAAGCAACTGTTTCTTTGCTCTTTATATGCGAAGGCATTCAGAGTCACATCTTCTACCTTCTTCTAATTATTGCAAAGGAATATAAGGCTTCACTTTTCTCCTACTTATGTTTTCCCTTTACCTTAGTTTATAATTATTTTTTAAAAAACTTTGCTATTATTTATGTAATAATATAAATCACTTCAAACCATTTTCTGTGATCGACTGGAATTAAAAGACATAAACATGTACCCTATTAAGAACTCATAAATCCTTCGATCTCCTCATTTCACCTTCCTGTGCTCAGTTGCTATCAGGCACTCCTAAGGAGAGAGACCTGCTTCCCTGATGCTGGCAACTGCAGTTTCTCACAGCCAGATGGTACACATCTAAAACATGGCCTTGCAAACACTCTTCTCATGGAGCTGAGAGGGAGGAAAGGAAAATTTATTGAGAGAGTCATAGTTTCAATCCACAGAGCTGAAAGCCTTGGTGTCATCAAATGCCACACAGCCTACAACTCTCTGAGGACCCCAGGAGTCTGGCCTGGTGCCACAATAAGCCAACCATTATCCTAGGGGAAATTAAGTGTGTCTGACAAAATTTCCCGTCCTAGTTCATATGCTCTTGGTGTTATTGTGATGGCAGTCCAGGCCTCGTGCCAAGATGAGGTCCCCCACACTCTGGCCACATCTCTTGATAGAGTTCAAAGGTTCTGACAAGGTGCATGTTTTCAATCTGCAGACGTCCTCACTGTGTGACATGTGGTCATGCGAAGTGTTTTCAGTGTACTGTGGTTAATATTTTGTAGAGAAAACTTTTTTGGATCATCAGCTATTGCAGGCACAGCTGAGGCATGGGCCCGAAGGCTTTCCATTGCAGCTTAGCCTGCTTGCTTTTATGCTCTATTTCCCAGCAGTTTCAAACTCATAAAGGTGGCCAACAGTGGCAGATGGGACCTGACACTTGAACTTGGGGAGCTCTCCTCCAAAAGAAGGAATCAATGGAGGATACCAGGCACATTCCCAAAAGAACAGAAGTTTGGCCATTGGAAATGAAAGTAGGATGGACATAAGTTAAAATTGTTGATACTCAAAATACCCTGAGTAGATCTTTGTCAGATGCTGCCATTACAAAACTCTTAAATGAAACACTCAATGAAGTGGAGAAATGAGTCCTATTTAACAAAGCATTTACTGGGGTCCATTTGCGTAGTGTTACCCCAGTGATGATATTATAGGCTGCAGTGGGGCTGTCCTCATAAGAAGTGAAAATGAAAAAAGAACAGTGTGACCTCATAAGGGATATAAGGGATACAGCAATGGGATCAGACAGAGTTGTGGCTGTTTTTCCTCCTTCAATGAGAAGACAACTAACTCTTTCCATGCCATATCTGAAATTATCATTGAAGCAGAAAAAAACAATGTTTTGATCCTTTTTATTTATTCAAAAGTGCAATAGTATAGTTTTATATATGGAACTGGGTCTACGAGAATTGGAAAAATTGGGCTGGGAGAATTGTGTTGTAGTTATGGTAGAGAATACTGGATAAGGAGGGTCCTGGGACATGTGGAGGTGTTAGGTCAATTAGAGATTGTGGACTTCCTGTGTTCTGGAAAGAGCTTGCAAGGTGGGTGTGGGGGGGTGGGTGAAACCTCACTGACCCACAGATGAGCGCAAATGGCTTTGACAAACATGGTGGGCCTGAATGAAATAACCCTGGAGCCCAATGGAGTGGGGGTGTTAAGTGTGCTTGTGTCTCAGAAAGTGAGACTTCATGGAGCCTCTAGGAAGATGATCCATGGTCACATGTGGCCAGAGACCCAGACCCAGATCAAGAGATGAGTTGTTTTTTTTTTTTTTTTTTTGGAGACAAAGTCTCCTCTGTTGCCCTGGGTAGAGTGCAGTGGCATCGTCATAGTTCACTCACTGCAACCTCAAACTCCTGGGCTCAAGAGATCCTCTTGCTTCAGCATCCCAAGTACCTGGGACTATAGGCACGCACCACCACACCTGGCCAATTTTTCTGTTTTTTGTAGCGACAGGGCCTTACTGTTGCTCAGGCTGGTCTTGAACTCCTGAGCTCAAGTGATCCTCCTGCCTTGGCCTCCCAAAGTGCTAGGATTATAGGCATGAGCCACCACGCCTGCCTAATGGGAGGTGAGATCTTTGAAGGGACAGAGGAGAGCTGGACGGGTCAGAGGGATGCTGGCAGACGAGGCAAGGATGTGCTAGGCTGCCAATACAAGGGATGAGCTCATTTTTCTTTTTCTTTTCTTTTTTTTTTTTGTATTGAAAAGTTTTGATTTCCTCATCTGGAAGTGATTTAAAAAAATAAGATCAAATTATTCCGTTTCCATCATTTTGCGATTTTAAATGCAAATGATTTCCAAACTGCATGTCATATGTGAGGCATTTTCTTTTATGGAAAATGAAAATGATTTGTAATGTTATTCAGTTTATTCCTGAATGGAATTGTACAGATTGGCTCCCCCTCCCTCCTTTTTTTTTTTGTTTTTTTTGTTTTCTCAGAGACATATACCTATATTTATCAAGTGCTTTTATAAATTAGGCTTAATTTAAAATTAAGAACTTTTGTTGATCAAATATATCATTAACAGTGTCAAAAGACAAACTATTGGCAGGGATCATATATTTATAATATATATATCTGAAATAAGACTTATCAGCAAAGACATATAACCCAACTAAAATGGACAAAACACTTTGAAAGAGCTTCCATTAGGAAAAACTGGTATGATATGAGCAATCAAAAATATTTAAAAGACTTGTATTATACTCACAGAATAAAATAAATATCTCTGAGTCCATACCAATGAGACTGTAAATTAGTACAATCTCTATGGAAAACAGTGTGGAGATTCCTCAAAGAACTAAAAATAGATCTACTATTTGATCCAGCAATTCCACTACTGGGTATCTACCCAAAGGAAAAGAAATCATTTTATCAAAAAGACACCTGCATTCAGATGTTTATCGCAGCACAATTCACACTTACAAAGATACGGAACCAACCTAAGTGCCCATCAATTGATGAGTGGATAAAGAAAGTGTGGTATATACATATATAGCATGGAGTACTACTCAGCCATAAAGAGGAATGAAATATAATGTCTTTTCCAGCAACTTGGATGGAACTGGAGAGCTTTATGCTAAGTGAAGTATCTCAGGAATGGAAAAACAAACATGACATGTTCTCATTAATAAGTGGGAGCTAAACGATGGGTTCACATTGTCATAAAATGGTGTAAAGGACACTGGACACTAAGAAGGGGCGAGGGTGGGAGGGGCTGAGGGATAGAAACTTACCTATCGGGTACAATGTACACTGCTCTGGTGACAGGCACACTAAAAACTGACTTCAGTATTATATGGTTCCTATATGTAACAAAAGCACTGTACTCCCTTAATATTTTGAAATAAAAAGGGAAATAATCTGTATAATAAAATAAGTTTACTCTTGGAAAAAAAGAAATGATTAAATAAAAAATAAAAATTAAATAAGAAGGGACAAATATTTCTTACAGAAGAATTACAAATAATATTGTAGATACTCTTCCTTCCAGAAGACTGGTCTTGATTCTCCTTCCCCTGAGTATGGATTGCACGTAGGGACTCCAAAAAACAGAGAGTGCAGAAGGAAGATGGCAGTGGCACAGCCAGAACCTGTCAGATGCCATCTTCACCGCATGATGAGGATTTACTCACTAGTGATGAGTCATGTTGCCACTACTTACTCTCTGAACTGCTGCAGTTATTATTAGATGGGCATTCCACCTCTGTGGCACTCTACTGACAAGGTTACCTTAGAGGTCAAGGTAGAGTTAGATTATGCAGAGTCTGAGTTTTGTTTGAACATCAACAGGAAGGCATTCAGTAGAAGCCAAGTTGAAGTTTTTGCAAGAGCACAAAAAGCAAAGAGATTGGTCAGGTAGCCTGGTGTCCTGGGGCAGAGGCCCAGGACAGGACAGGGCTGAAGAGAGGCAGGGAGGATGACATGACAGAACCCCCTGCATTCAGGAAAGACCCCCCCCCCCCCCGCCATGTTCCCACAGATGCCGAGCATGAGGTCCTACTTCAGCTTTGTAATCACAGAGGTTAGAAATAAATGCATATTGAAGTAAAAAAGATCCAAATATGTTATCCAAAATTATTATTTTTTAAATGCCAATTACACATCAATGGAGACAATATTACTTTAAGCTCACGTTTTTCATGTTACTGTAATATCCTTTACCTCCTAAGTAAGCAATGCTAATATAGAAAGTCATTTTCTCAGTACACACTCAGTAATGAAGTGACTCTTATATGGGATTGCCTAGTTGATTTATTACTGCAACTAGGTGATGGGAAGACTTCCACTGGAAGGCTTTTACAATTTATCAAGTTTTGTTGGCCTAAGGAAGGGTAATTACTTTTCTGGGGTTGATGTGATGTGTGAACCAATACAAGCACTGGGAATATGAACAATAACCAATCTTTTACTCAAACAAAATTGAACTGTAACACATTACTGTATGTAGAATAAACATACACAGTAACAGTTTCAAGGGCTAGTTCCCGAAACATCCTAATCTTGAAATTTGCAAGTACAGTATGCCGTATACATTTGTCCTTCCATGCATGTGACGCCAGGAGGCAGGGGCACTCATTAGTCAAAGGATGTGCTTTTGCAACAAGCCTCACATAAAATCGTCCTCTAGAAATTATAAATCAGTGCATGTCATGACTTTCAAAATGACTCATGAATAATAAAAAACACAAATGCTAACCTTTTAAGTCCTAATGTATTTTTAAAATTTGTGTGGTGGAGTCAAGACTAGAAAGCTGCTTTTCTAATCATCCGTCGTAAGTTTTTTATATCATTTCATACTAATAAGACATGGGGATATTTAGCCTAAAAAACAGGGGAAGGTGAGGGCACAAGGTGACCACCTTCAAATACTCAAAGTGTCATCATCGTGTGGGCAATGAAACCGATTTATACTATAATACTCCAGAAAGTGAAAGGCAGAACAATAGATAGGGACAATAAGAAAGCAAATTTAGATTCATAAGAAGGACATCACTAATAATTATAGTTGTTCACCAGTGGAATGATTTTGTTTTGTGTTTGTTGTTTGCAAAGCAATGGGTTTCCCATCACTGACAGAATTCAAATAGAGGCTCAGTTCAATGTCAGAAAGAAGGTGGAAGTGCTTCCTGCATAGGTGCAGGCTGGACTAGATTACCTAGGAGACGACTAGGACTTAAGACTCTAAGCAGGTGTGTTGGTCAACACTTAGTATCGATAAGTCTAAGTTCTAGGTAAGATTTCTGTTTATGGTACTTAAAATTTATTAAGTGAATGAATGCTTTTTTACATTTTTTTTGGTAAGACATTTTGGAAGGTCTCGTGTCAGAGTGCATTTCTTAGAGAAAATGAAATATGTTTCTAAACCTCCCAAGCCCCATAGCATGAAAGAGGTTATTTCAAATACTGTGTGTTTTCAACTTTATTCCATCAAGACAAAAGTCATAAGGTTGTTAAGAACTGAGGTGGGGAGTAAGATGGTGAAGCCAGTTGTAATAAGCAGTTCCTGTCGGTCTGTCTGGGATCCCCGACCTCTTTGTCTTCTCTTCTAAGGGCCCCTTTCCTTCCTTTGTGGGAACTAATCTTTTCCTTCATCATATCCATGTGTTTCTGTTCCAGTCCTAACTGAAATGAATTGTCGTACATGAAATTGAATTTAGAAATAAAGGGTGAGAGTTACAGAGTGTGAAATTATTCTGTTCCATTGAATTCGGTGTGTTTCATTGGGGTCCCGTTAGGATCCAGGAACTGTGAGTGGTGAGAACCAACAGTACGCGTGAACCGTGTGAGTCCCTTGCTTTGGGAAACTTATGGTTAGAGACAAAAAAAAGTCAAGTAACTAGGAAATTGAGAGCATTACAATGCACGTCTAGGGCAGGTACTAGACGCTAAGAGAGCACACAGCCCTGTCTTAGAGATCAGGGGTTTATACCGTTTTGTGGCACATTCAGAAAGGCTTATGTCCGCATGTGTGTCTGGAGGAAGTGATTCAAATTAGTTCTGAATGATCATGATCAGGAAAAGCTATCCAGGTAAAGAGGAAGAAAGAAGGTTCAAATTGCTTTAGGGAAATATGGCTAAAGCTAAGAAAAAATACTTGGGAGGCTTCAGATGTTCGTTTTTGCATCCCATCTTCTGTCTTTGGGCTTCCCTAAGCGCTCTTCCTAATTCACGGTTGTTACGCTGGAGCCCTGTTGGTGTGGAGGGGAGGGAGGTGGGAGGAAAGTGTGCTATCTTCTCATGATTAAATCCAAGTCTTTAGTGGACTTGTATCCCTGGGTTGTGACCTTCAAAAATGTTTCCTAACTTTAGTTCCCTCTCCCTGGCCCCCCACATAATGTGGGGAGACTACCAAGGGCTAAAGTCTGGGAGATGCTTTTTCCCGAGGTTTTAGGAGGTGCCAGGGATGAGCAGGCACCTGCCCTGAAGAGCAGGTCTTTGGTGTGGAGGATGCTCTGAATATATTTCACAGTGGTTACTTTTCACTCCGACCCTTGCCAAAGCCAGATGGGAACCTTCTGGACTCTTCATCATGAGAATCTGGTGATGTTCCTGAAGGTCAAATGTGAGTTTGTCTCTCCCCCAAGACTGCACCCTTCAGAGTCTCTGATTCCCACTCTACTCCACACACCCAGCCTCTAGCGACTCTACAAAGTTAGTGTTTTAAACATTCCTATCAGTTTATGACTTCAGCAGCTTTTGTGCCATGTAAACAGATCTTGGGTGTAATTCTCTGGATTTGTCTGTCTCTTTAGGTTTTGGGGTGGTAGTTTGCCCTGTGAACTCAGTTTTCTGATGTATCCCAGAAAATCCACTAATTTCCGGTTTGTTCAGGTTTTATTTTTTAAAATTGTAAGGATGAGAGTGATGATTTCCCAGTTCTTTACATGTCAGAGCTGAAACTGAAAGTACCTTGATGAAATCCAACTAGAAATCTGTATCAGGAAAATAACAGTAAACTCTGCAAACACTTGGAAACTGGGTAACACATTTTAAAATATTCCACGGGTTAAAGAGGGAATCTCAATGGAAATTTAAAAACTATATTAAACCGAATAAAATAAAAATAGGACATTTTTATTCTCTCAGCCTAAGCAGCATTGAGAGAAAAATTCATAGTAATGAATGTTTTCATTAGAAAAGATGTAAAGTGTCAATTCAGTAACCTAATATCTCACCTCCAGAATCTAAAACGAAGACAAAAACCCCAAAGCCATCAAAAGAAAATAAATATTAGTGATAGCACATAAATCAATGATATTGAAGACAAAAAAATAACAAAGAAAATCAATGAAACAAAAAGCTGGTCTTTGTAAATATCAGTAAAATTGACAAGCGTCTATCAAGTCTGACAAAAGAAAAAAGATACAAATTTCTTACATAGGAAACAAACATTATATATCACTCCCAACTCAACAGAATAATAATAGAATACTATGACCAGCACCACATACGTAAATTTGACAACTTAAATGAAATGAACCAACTTTAAAAAAAAAAACAAACACTACTGTAACTCACCCAATATGAAATAAATATTCTGAATAACACTATAATTATTAAGAAAATTGAATTCATAACTGAAAAACTCTCCCAAAGAAGACATCTGCAAGCTCTGTTGGTGAATTCTGCTAAATGTTCGAGGAAGAATTTAAGAAGAGGTCCACACAAGCTCTTCTAGAAAACAGATGGAGAGATTACCTTGATACCAAAATTAGATAAAGACAGTATTAAAAAAACTACAGAGCAATAAAGCTCGTAAATATAGATGCAACATTTCTTATCAAAATACTAGCAAATAGCGTTCAGCAATATGTAAGAAGAATCATATACTATACCCAGTGGGCTTTCTTCCAGGGATGCAAGCTTGGCTCAATACTTGAAAATCAATAGAATCCACAATATTAATAACTAAAGAAGAAAAATTACATAATTATATCAAACTGATGTAGAAATGGCATTTGACAAAATTAGGTACACATTTATGATTAAAGAGGGGAACTTCCCATCTTGATCAAAGATACCTACAAGATACCTACCGTGAACATTTTACTTAATGATGAAAGAGCCAATGCTTTCCGTCTAAAATCATGAACAAGGGACATGTGTGGTTTCTCCCCACTCTTATTTAAAATCGTACTGGAAATACTAGCTAATGCAATGCTGCAAGAAAGAAAATAGACATAATGGTTGGAAAGGAAAGAATAAAATTGTTCTTATTTCTGGGTGATATGCTGGTCTACATAGAAAACCTCAAAGAATCTACAAAAGATAAATAAATGAATAAATAAATAAACACCCTAGAACTAATAAGTGAATGCACCAAGTTCATAGGATTCAAGGTAAACCTACAAGAATCAATTGTATTTCCATGTATTATCAAAGAAAATGTGGACACTAAAATTAAAAATATAATATCACTTAAATTCCCTCAAAAATATGAAATGTTTTGATATATATCTAACAAAATATGTATAGCACTTGTAGGCTGAAAACTAAAAACCACTGATGAAAGAATTTGAAGATCTCAATAAATAGAGACACATATCACCTTTATGGATCAGAAGATTCAATGTAGTAACAATGCCAGTTCTTTGCACATTGATGAACAGGTTTAACAAAATTGCTACCAAAATCTTGGGAAGATATTTTGTAGATATAGAAAAATCGTACCAAGATTTAAATGGAAAGCGAAGTGCCTCAAATAGCTAAAATAATTTTGGAGAAGAACAATAAAATGTGAGGAACCAGTCTACGTGACTTCAGTATCTATTATACACTTACATTAATAAGACTTCATGGTATTGGAAGAGGGATGGATACAAAGAACAATGCAAAGTTATAGAGAATCCAGAAACAGAATCACACAAACGTGCCCTACTGATTTTTGACAATGGGGCAAAAGCAATTCAGTCAAGGAGGACTGCCTTTCCATAAATAGTAAAGGAGCACTTGGACATCCATAGGCAGTAAAAAGCACCTTGACCTAAAACTCACTCCTTATACAAAAATTAACTCAAAATGGATCACAGATTTAAATATAAAATGGAAAACTACAAGGCCTTTAGAAATAAACATAACAGAAAATCTTGAGGATCTAGGGCTAGGCAAAATGTTCTTAGATTTGACACCAAATGTAAGATACATAAAAGGAAAAATTGTTAAATTTGACTCCATCAAAACAAAGAACTTTTGCTTTTCCAAAGACTCTTTAAAAGGATGAAAGAAACATTACAGAAAATATTTGTATATCAAGCATCTGTCAAAAGATTGATATCAAGAATATATAAAATACTCTTAAAACTCAACATTAAAACAAACAAAAAAACTCAAATAATGTAATTACATGAATAGACATTTCATGAAAGAGGAAATTCAGAAAGCAAATAAACATGTGAGAATATGTTCAGCATCATTAACTATTAGGGAAATGTAAATTAAAACCAAAATGAGATACCACTGCATGCCTAGCGAAATAAAATAAAAATAGTGACAACACCAAATACTTGCAAGGATGCAGAAAAATTGGATCACTCATACGTTGCTGGCAGGAATGTAAAATGTTACAGCCACTTTGGAAAAGAGCTTGGCAGTTTCTACAGTAACTAAACGTACAAGCACCATACAACCCAGAAATTATCCCAAAGGAATGAAGGCTTATATTCACACAAAATTTGTTCACAAATCTTCATTGCAGCTGTATTCATAAGAGCCTCAAAATGGAAATGAGTGAGATGTTTTTCAATGGATGAATGTTTAAATAAACTTTGCTATATCCAAAACATGGAACATTACTCAGCAATAAAAAGGAATGAATTATTAATACATGCATATAATATATTGACGCATGCAACAGCTCTGATGGCTATTCAGAGGATTATGTTGAGGAAATGAAGTCAGTCTCAAAAGGTTGTTTCCTGTCCAATACTATTTATATAACATTCTTCAAACAACAAAATTACAGAAACAGAGATATGGAACTGTGGTTGCCAAGAGTAAAGGACGAAGGAGAAAGGGAGAGAGGTAAGTATGACTTTAAGGTTCCACATAAGGGGTGTTTGTGATGGAATGTTCTGCATCTTGACAGTATCCTTGTCAACATCTGCAAGGTGTTACCCCTGGGGGAAACTGGGCAAAGGGTACACTGGATCTCCTGCATTATTTCTTACAAGTGCAGGTATGTCTACAATTGTATAAAAATTAAAAGTATAATTAATAAAAGCCAAATCTTGACAAATTTGGTGAGAAGTAGAAATAGAATACATGAAAATGTGTGTCCTTTATCATGAGGAACAGTGAGGCTCAGCCAGGTAAAATAACAAATCTGGTCCAGAATACATCCCTGGCTTGGGGGACTACTTTGGCTTTTGTTTGGTTTGAAACAATTATGAAATTGACTTCTCCCCTGCCTCTCCATAAGACATGCGTGATGGTAGAAGTAGGCTTTCCGTTTGTTCTTGAGTTACACTGAGAGGAGCTTGAGGGAGGGGACTGAAATATGACTGACCTGATTCACGGCATGAATAGTTTCACACCCAAGTGGTTTATCTAAGGGTATCTCTATCTCTTCTCTCCCCTGCTGAATAAAGGCCAACAATAACCACCCTGCAAACTTTATTCCTTTTGTTAACCAATGTCTCACTTTTTATAACAATGATTTCCATCTTAGGCTAATGTATAAGAATTCATCTTAACTCATGGAAAATATTGCCTCTTATATGGCATTCAAAGTGTTAATATGTTTAGCGTGTAAAGATGGCTTATAGACAACTAATAACATGAAAATTGCAGGTAAGTACTCATGGTGTTGGATGGCAACGTATCAGCCTCTGCTCCAGGTGCTTCAAATATCTTTGAGTCTCAGAGCAATTTTACCAGGTAGCTTACAGACTCAGGCCGTAGTCCATGTGTCATCTGGATTAAAACAGGAATACTCAATTCCTCCTTTCCTGAAAATTATGAAAATGTATAATTTCAGAAAGGGAGGTATGGGGGAGGTCTGAAATTGGCAACCAATCTTTGAAAACCTAGTAGACACCAGTTGCCTTAAACACGTCTTATATAATCCTTGCCTCAAGCTTGGAAGTTTTGCTTTCCTTGTGTAGCCTACACATACCGACTGTAAATAGAAAGTAGAGTTTACATTCCTTTTCTTTAAGACCCGGCTTCCTGATGTATAAAGTCCCACTGATTTCTTTTCTAGAAGCTAGTTTTATAAGCACCCCACCAGAAAGTGTCTCTTCAATGTTCCAGAGATTCCCAGTCCCCGTAGTCAAGTTTTCCCCGTGTTTACTCAGCCCAGCTCCGGCCACCTCGTCCCGCTGTGGCGCTGTTGCCTTCACTGCTCACAGTGGGCACTTTGCGGGGTGTGGAGACTTAGCTGCCCCCTTGCTGATGCTTCCAAACCGGCCATGGCTCTGCCACTCTTGTACTTTCCAGGGTCTGTCCTGGCTGCCTTTGCCCTTCTCATGCTGCCCTAGAGCGTGCAGGTCATATTTGCCCTGGCTGCTCCAGAAACTGGTCCCTTCCCTGAGCCCCACTGTCGTTGCTTTCATCGTGCAAGGGTGAAGCTTTGTTTTGCTGCCAGTTTGGGGCAGCCGTGGCCAAGGAAGGCTCGCCTGCACCACGGAACCATTCCAGGCCCTTCCTGTCTCAGGCTCTGCTTCCGTACCTCTCCCCGCCCGCCTGCGTTAAGGGCAGGAGGTTCCTCGCTCCTGGCACACCTGCTGACTGCCTGCCCAGGACCCGTCACTCCCTGGGATGACTGACATTCGGCATACTCATTACCTTCAGCAGTTAGGTGACGTTGACTCATGGTGTTATGACATGTTCTTAAAATAATCCAGATTTGGTACATCCCAGAGATTTGGATTAGCCTGTTTGGTTTGTGGCTGCATAAACTCCTTACTTTACTGTTGAACTTGACACAGACTGGGAGAAGGGACGCCAGAAGCTGCAAGCCCCGGAGATGATAAAGACTTCGATTTCATAGTTTTAAAAAATCACACCACTCCCCTGGCTTTCATGTTAGTCTGAACAAGAATAGCAAAGTTCAGTAAACCCAAAAACATATTTAGGCAACACTGTGTTGTTAGGTTGAAGCTGGAAATAAGATTGTTTTACTCAGGGTCAGATCCTGTTTAATGCAAATCTCATTAATTCTCTTCTTTAGAACTAAAGAAAACTTGTTCAATGGCCCAGATACATCTGTATGGTTATTGTTGAGTGCTAACAATACATGATATTTATTGAATAATAGCTTGCGTTTTCCCTGATCTAGTTCACCAATATTAAAAGATAATGGTGATGAATTTATATTTCACTGGATTTAATTTGCTAGATCATTGGTCCCTTAGGAAATATTATAATTGTTATTATTTTCCAAATAATAGAATTCAAACATCTCAAGATTATTTAGTTGGGGACATAGAATTGAGAGTGATTATTTGAAGAAAATCTATTTGTAATACAATTTGCAACTGCATTATGCTGTTTGCTCTAGGAGAACACGGGTAAATTGATTTGCAAGTAAAATATTTCATAGAATTAATATTAGTGCCATTTTATGAGACTTGTAGAATTCCAGTGTTGTTTTAGAGACCACTCGTGAATGCTAAAATTACTTAGGACTTTTATAAATTAATGGTGAAGTGGAATTGTGGTAGTTGGTTAAAAAAGTATAGACTTGTTAATTGATTATGTCTTATAATTTAATTTTTAATTTCTAGAAGAGCACATATAACTTACAGAAACAGCACTTGCATAAAGTAAATACTAGAATATATCTTCATTTTATGTATTTTATATATACTTGCCAATGTGTGTTCATTTTTTATCTTTTCGACCTTTTTTATATTGGCAGTTGGGAATGTCTTGAATTTGCAAAACTAGAATTTTAATTGTCCAGTTTGCATAAATCAGATTTATGCAGTAGCACTGACTTCTAGCAATTAGAGTTATAAGACTGATATATTCCTTGGAAAACTGTTCATGTACCACGTTTATCTCCAGTTCCCTAGTTTGCTACTGCTAGGTTTTTTTATAGTTAGAATCTAAGATCTATCCTCATGTCATATGAAGTTTTGTGTTAGTAAATACTCCAAAAAAAAAAAAAAAAAGAAAGAAAGACAAAAGAAAGAAACTACAAAAAGCCAAAGGTGGACTCAATAGATATTTCCATTTGTATTTAACTTGTGGATGTGTGCTGAGATCAGTATGTTATCTTGGATTTCTAAGAAAAGGAGTGGAATACAAAAAAAAAAAAATGAGAAAATAAGCTTTTTCCATGCCATTTTGACTGTCATCTAAAAGTGTAGAATAGCATTATTAATTTGATACAACTGACTTATATTGTGAGACACAACAAGTAGGCATAAGTAGAACATGCAGTTAATAAAATTCTTGTACAAATTTAGCATAAATAATAAGATCCTTACTTTTATTATTTTACCTATCCCTTTGTGTCCCTCCCCCGCTCTGCATTCTCTGTAGAGTTGCCCATGTCCTGAGTTTCATGCTAATCGTTCTTTTTTTTCATGGTATCACCATCTATGTATATATAGTGATGCACGAAATGCTAGTTAATTTATTAGTTAAATTATTTTCACTGCTTTGTAGCATTCTATTGAAAAGATATTTTGCAATTGATTTATCCATTCTACTATGGATAAGAATTCCAATTCTTCACTTCTTTTTGTTATTATGAATAGTGCTGCTGTAAACATCTCTATATACCTCCATGAGCCATGTTTTCTTGGGGGGCTTGCTCAGTCACAGGTATTCTTTTGTTGAGCTTTACAAGGTGAAACCAAAGTATGCCTCACAATGTTTGCACCACTTTACGGTCCCAGTGGCATATATGTGTTCTCACTGTTCTGCATCCAGACCAACACTTGATGTTATCACTTTTGAATTTTTGCTAATTTGGTGGTAGTGAAATAAATTTTAAATTGTGGACTTAATTTTCATTTTTCTAACTAACACTGTACTTGAGCCTCATTTCAGGTATTTGTGGGCCATTCATATGTCCATTTCTGTCTTTTCTGGTCTGTTTTCTTTCATTTATGTCTTTTTTTGGCTAATTTTTCCATTGGACTTCTTGTCTTTTTCTCACTAGTAGTAAGCATTTTATGTATGTATATGTGTGTGTGTGATACACATATATATGTATACAAATGTCTGTGTGTATATATATACATATATATGTATATAAATGTGTGTGTGTATACACACACAAATCCTTCTGTATACTCTATACTTCATTTATTTTGAGTGTTGAAAATACCCTTTCTCAGTTTATGGCTTGCAGTTTCACTTTGTAGTATCTTTTGATTAATAGAAACTTTTCCATTTTAATGTAGTCAAAATGATCCATCTTTTCTGCTTTTTGGGGTCTTGTTTAAGACATCCTTTCCTATTTAGAGATTACAGGATGTTCTTACAATTTTTCCTAAAAAATTTAGTAGAAATGTCATTATTTTTCAATATGAATAACCATGTATTGTACATTTCATTTCTTTCCCGCCAGTCTGCCACGCATGCTCTTCATAAATCATCTTCCTGAGTATGAGTCTATTTCTGGGCTCTCTGTATGTTCACGTTTGTCTTAATGCCATACTGTTTTAATTACTATTACTTTACAACACACTTTGATTACTATTACTTGATTAAGTTTTTGTAACTTTATTACTGTTACCTTATAACAAGGTTTGATTATCTATTAGGGCAATTATCTCCAATTTGTTCTTTAAGAGAGCCTTAGAAATCTTTGGTCATTTATTGTTTCTTCTAAATTTTGGAAATAGTTTATGAAGTGAAAAACTTCTGAAAGATTTACTGGAATTGCATGGACCCTATAGATCAATTTATGTAGGATTGATATATGTTCAATTTAAAAATTTTGGTGTAAATCTCATTTTATTTAGATCTTCTTTAATTTCTGTTTTTAAATGTCTCTTAAACATCTTTGATGAGATATTACTTTAATAGAATGCTTAAAATATTCATTTTGAGTTCATTCCAAGGTCATGTATATTTCTCTTTTCTATTTAAATGGTATCTTCTTAATTATTTAAATAACTGTTGCTGTAGAATAGAAATGCAGTTATACATTTGTATATTGATTTTGCATCTGCAATTTTGCCAAATTCTCTTATTATTATAATTTTAATAATTTATCTATAGATTACCTTATAGATGATCATATTTTCTAAAAATAATGACAATTTGGATTATATTATTCATTTTACATTTACTTTTTTGTGTGTGTATTCTAGTACCTTTGTTTATTTCAATACTAGTCTTAAAGAAAATGCTTGTAACTTTTCCTTCGTTCAACACATATTCATGGCTTAGCATGTGCAGCAAACAAAACCAACAATGATGCTGACCTCACGGAGCTTACAAAGGTGGGTTGAGGAGAGAAAGTAATCAGTCTAACAATTAACTAAATTATATAGTATTATATAGTGGAAGGTGAATTGTTATGGGGGGAAATAGTAGAAGAAAGGCAGGTCAGATGTGGGGAATGTTGCAATTTTAAATTAGGTGATCGGATAGAGAGAGGATGCCAAGAACAGACAATGAAGCCGTCCAGGCCCTTCCAACTCTGCAGGTGAGAGATGCTCGTGCCTCTGAACAGGGTGACAATGAGTGGTTCAGAGCTCAATATTTTCCAATGACACAATGAGATTTCCTGCCAATTAGAATGTCATATATGAGAGGCAGAGAAGAGTTAAGAACTACTGAAAAACTGGAAGAATGAAGTTGCCAACTGGCCAACTGAGATGGGAGAAGGTTCCAGATTTGAACAGGAGCATCAGGAATTTGGCTATGGACACATTATTTTTGAGATTCTTAGTAGACATTAATTATGAAATCTACCGTAGGCTTTTTGTAGATGGCTTTTATCAGGTTTAAGAAGTGCATTTCTGTTTCTCAGGCTCACATATATAGAAGGCACTTAAGCTCTTGACACTGGGTACTCAGAATGATGCTGTGACAGTCAGCTGTCCTGTGGTGGGGTGCTGGATTCTGGTTGGCAAGTCTCACGTCCTGACACGTGACCATTCTCTTCTGCATCTCAGACCTTCCAACGCAAGTCTTTTTCCTTCTTCATCATGTGAATCCCTGGGAATTTCCTTTAGTGAGAGTCTTCTGGTGACCAACTCAATTCTGACTTGTCTGAATACATCTTCATTTTGCCCTCATTCTTGAAAGATGTGGAAATCTAGATTGGCAATTATTTTTTACCAGCACTTTGAAGATATTAATGACACTGCCTTATGGCTCTGTTTTTACTGTTGAGAGACCGTCAGCCTGACTGCTGTTTCCTCGCGGGGAAACTATCTTTCCGGCTTGGCTCTTTGCTATGCTGCAGTTTCACAACAATACGTGTGATTTTTATTTATGTTGACTGGCACTCATTGGGCTTCCTGGCTGTAAGAATGTCTACATTTCAACCACTCTAGAAAATTTTCAGCTATTTTAATTATCGTTTGAATATTGATTCCTATTTTATATATTTAGTTTCTCCTTCTGGGACTCTAGCTAGACAAATGTTAACATGTTTCACTTTCTTTTCTGTGGCACAACCTCCCGATCGGATCAGACCGTACTTCTCGTCTCTCTCGTCTGTGTTGCATGCTGCATGATTTCTTCAGCTCTTTCTGCCAATCCACCAATTCTTCTCTTGGCCTTCTTCAATCTGCTGTTTAATTCATTAACTTATTTTTAATATCATCTGTAGAAGATGAAAGTATGATGTTGTTCACTTTCAATTTTTTTGTATTTTTTAAAATAAACTTTCTGCTTTTTTATATTTTCAGGCTTTTATTTGTTTAAACATAGGAAACATAACACATATATATTCTTATAATTGTCATTTTGTAATCCTTATGGATTTCCTTTTGCTGTCCACTGTTACAGCTGGCTCGCATACATGGCATGCTTGTTCCTTCTGAGTTTTGTGGTTATTTAAATGTCAACTACTCATGTTCTTCGGAATTACATGCAGGAGTATTTTCATACCTGATTACCCTCCAGGGTAGGAGGGATGGAGGATTTTGACCCTGGGAACTGGCTTCTGCCGGTGTCCTGCCCCCGCCACCCCCAGACTTCAGGCTGCAAACTGTGTGAAGCTACATGTTCTTCGCAGGAGCCTTTCCCCCAACCAGACAGTGCCCAAGTCAGGCCATGAACTTCCCTCTTGGAGAGCAGCTTTGTTCATTTAGCTTCATGTGGACAAGCGTCCTGTGCGAGTCCCCACACTGGACAGGCAGGGTTTTAGCTCCTTTCACATCAAAGCAGAAGCTCAAGGCCTCCAGGGGCTGGACGAAATCCCTAGATTAAAGCTGACTTTTGTTCCTGCAGCCCTTGCCTATTTCTCAGGTTCCTGCTTTCATTTTCATTTTGACCTCTGCCAATTGCTTCTTCTGTGCCAGCTCTATGATGTGGCACAGCATGACCATCTATGTATTATCTATCTGCCCCCGGCATTTCAGTTGTCTCGGTAAGGAAGGCCAAGGTCACCCAGGGTATCTAGTCTGCTAGAAATGGAAGTCCAATTTAACATTGTGATAAAATAATTTTTGAATGTTGTGGGCATTTTACTATAAAATAGGCATAATAAATTTTATATTTTGAATATTGGTTTGAAATTTTGAATTGAGATCTATATTTCCATTCTTATACTCCTTGTAATATCTTATTACTGAAGGACTAGAAATTATCTATAGCCTATGTAGTATTCAGTTATTATGTGCTATACTTCTGATATATATTTTTTCTTTTAAAAATTATTTTAGGAGCCCTAAACTCTAGAATCCCAGAAAAGTACTTGTATAATAATATCTCACAAGGGGTTGAATTGTGTGTTTGTGTGTGGGAGGCTGTAAAAACAGCTTTTATTTATGCGATTTTTCTCTGAATTTTGTTCTATAATTGTACAAAGATTATGCTTTTTAAACATCCATGTAGACATTGTAATTTTAAGCACTGAAAGATTTTTCTAATAGTATCCACTAAGCAGTTAATGATATTGCTTAGGGAGAAAGAATATGCTAAAGGTAACAGACTTCACAAAAATAGAAAAAAAAACCTTACAATTGTACGGAAGCACAAAAGACCTGAGTAAGCAAAGCAATCTTGAGCAAAAAGAGCAATGCTGGAGGCTTCACACTACCTGACTTCAAAACATACTGCAAAGCTGTAGTAACCATAACAGCATGATACTGTGTAAAAACAGACACATAAACCAGTGGAGCATACCAGAGAGCACAGAACTAAATCTATGCATTTATAACCAACTTATTTTCCACAACGGTACCAAAAACACACATTCAATAAATGTTGTTGAGAAAACGGGATATCCATATGCAGAAGAATGAAATTAGACCTTTATCTCACATTATATACAAAAATTTTGACTTAAAATATATTAAAACGTAAATATAAGACCTGATACTGTGAAACTACTTAGAAGGAAACATAAAGGAAAGCTTGATGACATTGGTCAGGGCAATGATTTTTTGAATATGACACCAAAAACACAGGCAACAAAGGCAAAAATAGACAAATGGGATTATATCAAACTAAAAAGCTGCACAGTGAAGGAAATAATCAACAGAGCAAAGAGACAACCTACAGAATGGGAGAAAATATTTGCAAACTATACCTATGGCATGGGGTAAATATTCCAAAACATACAAGGAACTCAAACAACTCAACAGCAAATAAAGACAAAAAACAAACAAACAAAAAATCCCAATATGAAAAATGGACAAAGGACCTTAATAGACATTTTTACAAAGAGGACATGCAAATGGCCAACAGGTATATGAAAGAAATGCTCAATATCACTGATCATCAGGGAAATGCAAATAAAGAACCACAATGAGATATCACCTCATACCTGATAGGATGGCTATATCAAAGACAAAAGTTAAGTGTTGGTGAGGATGCAGAGAAAGGGAACTCTTATATACTGTTGGTAGGAATGTAAATTAGTACAGCCATTATGGAGAACAGTATGGAGATTCTTCCAAAAAATGAAAATAGAACTACCTATGATTCAGCAATCCACTACTGGATATATCCAAAGGAAATGAAATCAGTATGTTGAAGACATATCTTCACCCCATGTTCATTGTAGCATTATTCACAATAGCCAAAATATGGAATCAACTTACGTGTCCATCAATGGATGGATGTATGGACAATGTGATGTATATGCACAATGAAATGCTTCTTCAGCCTTTAAAAGAAGGGAATTCTGTCATTTGCAATAACATGGGTGAACCTGAAGGATATTATGTTAAGTGAAATAAGCCAGGCACAGAAAGAGAAATATTGCATGATCTCACTCATATGTGGAATTTAAAAAAGTTGATCTCATAGAAGCTGAGAGTTAGAATGTTGATTAACAGGGGCTGGGAGAGTGGGGAGGGCATTGAGGAGATATGGGTCAAAGGATACAAAGTTCCAGTTAGACAGGAGTAATAAATTCAAGAGATCTATTGCCCAACATGGTGACTATATGTCATAACAATATATTGCATTCTTGAAAAATGCTGAGAGAGTGGATGTAAAGTGTTCTTATCACAAAAATCATAACTATTCATATAAGGTAATGCATATGTTGATTAGTTACTTTTAGTCATTCCACAATGTGTATTTACTACAGAGCATCATTTTGTACATGATACATACATACAATTTTATCTATCAGTTTAAAATAAATGAAGGCAATAGATTTACTGGAAAAATTTGTAAGAAGGTGACTCATTTCATAAGACAAAAATTTTCCTTAAGGGAAACAAAATGAAGAGAGAGTTTTTGATTCCTTTTAAAGGTAAGAAGGAGATTTTGAAGGTAAATGCAAGATGTTCTTTTAGCTTGGTTAGGGTCAAGGATACCTCCATGACCCTCTCTGCGTCCTCTCTTGAACAACTTCCTTAGGATGTCCAGTAGGACACTGAGTGTCCAAGGCTAAAGTTAAAGTAAGAGAGAACTGAGAAGTCAAGGGAAATGAAAGCCAAAGTCCCTGCATGTTGGGGATAATATTGGGATAATATGTCTTTTTACCATTTTCCTTCCCTTTACAAAAGGCAAATTGAAGGAAGGCAGCTTACCTTAAGAAAATTGTTCATATTGAAGGAAATACTGTCTTTTCATGGTGTTTGCTGTTGCTTTGCTTTTAAGGGGTAAACACATACGGCAGAGAGGTCTTTCTTTAGCAGAAAGTCTTAGGATCTTGTTTGGGAAAAGGGGAAGAGCCAAACTTCTTTGCCTTAACTTCAGCAGGAGTCTGGAGTTTGGGGCTTGAAGAGTGTCAGGTCTGAGAGAGAAGGGAGGCCAGGGAGAGGGGCGTAAGCATTAAGAAATCTCCTAAGCCAGGCATTGTGCACATATTGAGACAAAGGTGGCCCTATAAGATTGTAAGTCTTGAAGGATACCCCAAATCCAGTGTTGTTAGGCATCCGCAGAACGTCTAGTCTTGTGGGGTCGTCTTTATCTTAAATATGGAAATACACGAGAGAATCGAGACACAGGTATGACAGGTTTTCTCTGTTTTTTATTTTTTACTACTTTTACTAAATATAGGTACCACTGAAAAGGATATTATCGTGGCTCTGTACCTTATATTAAAGTATATAGGATTAAAGCCAAGTGTTGCCAAAATGTGAAGAATCTGATTAGGAAGTTTGGCATGATGTTCGGGAAGAAACAGTCAAAGCTTGGTGAAGTATGCATGCTTTTCACTTTAAACAGAGAAGGCTGACTTGAGCTACTCACACAAGGCAAGTTTTGATATAAAGTAGTGAAGGGCTATTGCAGATGTTTCAGGAGTGGGTTCGGGAGGTTCACAAACTTACCTAAGTTAACACAGTCGTTGGTGTGTTTCAGTTCCTGAATTTCAGCTCACGACTCCATCCCTGTTCATTAGCATTGAGCTCAGGGAGAAGCCGAGGTTTGGCCTCTATGCAGCCAGATGCATAAATCAACAGCATTTGTGAACTCAGCCTGCTCTTCAGGGCGTAGGAGCAGGACGGGGGTTCAGTGGATAATTCCAAACCTCTGAGGGTTACTTTATTATATAGGTTACCTTTCTCACTAGACTGTATTAGTAAATTCCTTTTTTATTTATGTTATTTCAATAATCATGTTGAAGAGTAATTTATAAAAAGCTAAATTCATCTATAGTCTCCTAAATATGTCATGAAAGCAACATATCGTCTCAAGAAGAAATTTCTCCCCGTGGTATAGCAGTGCCCAATTAAGTGTATTATTGCCATCCTTCCCGGCTCTGAACTCCTCAGGGCAGACAGTGTTATTGGTTAGGCACAGCTTTATTTATCATGCTTCTCTCTATACGTTTATGGTGCCAAATAAATGTTAAATAATAATTATGGGGATTTTAATGTCTTCCCCAGAAGCATCCTCCACGGACCACAGTGGGGGATGGACTAACTGCCATTTCATTTTACCACAGTTCTCTGGGTGTTGAGCAGACTAGAAATGGTCTAGGTGCATAATAACCTAAATGTGCTTTGCTTATGCCAACATATGTTTTCAAAATTGGTAGAATGCCATTTATAAGACCCAGTGGGCTTTTGGTCATTATTTTAGTCATGAACATCTTTGTTGGTTCCATGATGTGTATTTCTTTTTTTGTTCCTTAGGTTGATGCACACATATACATGCATGTGCATGCAGATACACTTTATATAGATATATGCATGTGTGCACATGTGTAATTTAATTATTTTATAAAATCTAAAGCACAGAGATATTATGAATTTATTTCAGAATGTTATGCAGATTTGAGCACCAAAATCATAAGTGCATTCCAGTGATGGATAAATCAGTAGGTAAGCAAACAAATAAGGAGGAAAGGCTAGGTCTTCCTTACAGTAGAATGGCAGCTGGTCAGTGTGGAGCCAGTGCTGGAGCTGGAGGTGCATTTTGCATCCATCAAAATGGAAATTAGATCAGACAAGAATCATCAGTGAATGGCAAATCTCAGGGGAAATTTTGAAGAGGAGCTTCAAAGTATCTCCCCATCACCTGCAGTGTAGGAACTGGACAACACCTTGATTGAGTGATCAAAATTAACATCACTGATGGGGGACAGATGAGCACCGATGCCTCCAGATGTGATTTCTGAGTACACAGCCTCACCTCTGCAGTGTTCTGGCTGAGAAAGCACGCCCGGAATCCATCACCCTGAAGCGACAGGCAAGCTCCACCTGAGGAACCTTCTCCTAAAAGGGGGGAGGGGCGCTGTATTCTTCAAAAATGTCAAGGGCTTTAAAGACAAGGGCTGAGGAAATGTCTTAGATAAAAGGAGACTGCAGACACATGACAACTGAATGCAACACCTGACCCTAGATTGGATGCTGTCAGGGAGGGAACAGAAGTTATAAAGGACATCATTAGGAAACTGCAAAATTGGAAAACGGATGGTAGACCAGGTAAAAGTGATGTATCAATGTTAAACTTACTAAAGTGAAGAACTAACTGTACTGTGGTTATCGTAAGAATATTTCCCAATAATCAATCAATACACACTGGACTATTTAAGGGTAAAATTATACCCTTTGCAAAATTAGTTAATACACATTTTGTCTGCTTTTCATATATATATGTGTGTGTGTGTGTGTGTGTGTGCATACATATGTCCTTATTTTATTTGTTATTAGGCATTCTATTTCCAGTTTATAAAACCTGAAATAAGTAAATACTTGCCTTTTGAAGAAGATAGAAAATATTTCTACCAGTAAAGACCTGTGAGAAAAATATTTGTTTTTTTGAAAAATGCTGCTGTTAAGACTGTACAATTTTTTTTCACATAAATAGAGTGCTCAAATATAATCGCATATGGTCCCTTCTTCCATTCTTTATTTTTCTTGTATCCCAATTTGGAGAAAAATCAGCTGGCGCTATCCCAGTGGTGGACCCTCCAGCGCCCGCTCTCTCGCGGCCGCCTGGGTCCCAGCACAGCCTGGCAGGTCCAGGGAGTGCAGTGTGGGAGGCAGACTTTATTTTCAAATCCAGAGTGAGACCACTGACAGTGGATGCAGACTCCTCCCGGCCCTTGTCAATCTCCCGACGCCTGCGTCTCCTACGCCTTTGCTAAGAGTGCGTTTATCTTGACTGTGGCTTTCCCCGTTCCCCAGCGTCCTGGGGACTCCAGCCGGTGTGGAACGCAGGCGGGCCTTCAGTACTCACGCAGACACAATTACGTGATGTCATTCTCGGCACCCCTGGCCCAGCGCTTCGTGGTTTCTGACTGTCCCAGCCATTCCTGACTACACAGGATGGGCTGAGCCTCGACCTCCCCCTGAATGGTTTCATTGAGAGACAGTAGATGCCAGCACATCAGAAGTGTCTTTCCTTTTTGTTCATCCCAGTGAAATCTCCCAATTATCTACAAAGGAATGTTGAGAGGTTTTGTGTTGTTGGGGTACAGCCCTGGAAAGGGAGCAGGATGACTAGCGGGTTAAAAAAGGGACAGATGAAACTTTTGTGTCTAGGGTGAAAAAATTCTGAGCACATTCACAGATGGCCTGTGTACCAAGGAAGTCCCAGTGGCTAGTTACAGCAATTCATGCACTAATGTGAACAGAGCTTTTGATTTCATGGTTTAAAATAAAATGACCCACATATAATTACTAAAGCTTATTAATTTATTTGTTCTGGGTCAGTAACCCTTTACTGGCTGCAGGGGCTTTTTACATAAGGGGCATGAGAATTAGAGCTTTCTATTTGGAATACTTTGATTCTTCCATGGAAGCAAGAAGAAATAACCAACAAACTGCTTGTTTTAATAATTGCACTCTATTAAGAACCACTTGATATTTAATTTTTAAAGAATTAGCTTAATTTTGCAGAAGAAGTAGTGTCAAAGCAATACTGCCCAACTCATCAGGACTCAACCCTGGTCAGTTGATATTTTAAAAAGTGACATTGTGGAGCTAACCTAGTTGTGGCAGACAGGCAAACAGTTTCAGAGAGAACGTCTCCTTTGTTAGCTAAAGACAAAAGACAAGAGACAAAAATAGAAAGCAAGACTGAAAAGATGAAATGAAATACATCTAAATTTTTATTCATGTACAAAGTATTTTTTCTTTAATACCTTTCTTCAGAAATTTTTATTAATTTTTAAAAAATTTTGAGGACTTAGATGCAAAAAATATTTTTCCCCTAGAATAAATTTTTGAGTCAAGAAGTTCAGAGAGTTTATCAATTTACAAGAAGTATTGAGGGAAAGTGTTTTTCTGTGAAGATCCTGAAAACCCATATCCTAGAATTAGAAACATACTTCTTAGTTATTAATAGATTTTAATTTCCCTTTCTTGCTGCCCTTTTTTTTTTGAGACAGAGTCTTGCTCTGTTGCCTGGGCTAGAGTGCCGTGGTGTCAGCCTAGCTCACAGCAACCTCAAACTCTTGGGCTCAAGCAATCCTACTGCCTCAGCCTCTGGAGGAGGTGGGACTGCAGGCATGCGCCACCATGCCCGGCTAATTTTTTCTGTATATTTTTAGTTGTCTGGTTAATTTCTTTTTATTTTTTAGTAGAGACGGGGTCTCACTCTTGCTCAGGCTGGTCTCGAACTCCTGACCTTGAGCGATCCTCCCACCTCGGCCTCCCAGAGTGCTACGATTACAGGCGTGAGCCACAACGCCTGGCCTCTTGCTGCCTTTTAAAAATGTAGGTATACCCATTAAAATGCACAAATGGAGAGTGACTTTATGTTGAATGTAGAACCTTTACGGTGTGCAGATGAGGTTGCAAATTGTAAAATCTATTATCATTTTCCCCTTAAAATTCATATTGGTATAATTTCAAATCAATTCTTGAGATGATATTTACTTAAGGGTTTATTTAAGCTTGCTTTACAAGCATATGTGAAAAATAAGATACTAAGCAATATTTAAGCATGTACGACTGTTTTTATGCAACTCTGATGTACAGAACATTATTGATCATACATGTGAAATTTCTGGAGAATGTAATCTGAATTATTTTGTTGGGAAGAGCCTTGAGGCGTGTTTCTGCTCTGGGACAGTAAATGAGGGGACACAGATAAAGGTGCTTCTGCTTTCCATGTGGACAAGGGACCGGGTCACTTACAGAGGGATGGTCCTCCCCTTGCAGAGGTGCTTTCGGGGTTCATACTAGAGTTGCTTTTATTCACATGCTCTTTGTGGCCTGTTCATTTATACTGATTTAAAAGCGATGTTGAGCATCTACCTGGGACACTGGGTGTTGGGGTAGAGAGAGGATCTCCGCCAGTCCCTGCCTGCAAGGGGCTCGCCATCCGGTGCGGGGGAGACAGCAAGCAAGTGGTTAAACTGCAGGCGCGGCCTCTGGAGCAGCTGGGCGGTCAGGTGGCCCCGCTGCTGAGAAAAGCTCTTTCAGCCCCGAGGAGACTCTGCTCACGACCCTGCCTCATTAGCCTGTGCTCCTACCGGCGGATTTAACCTGCTCCGCCAGGGTTCTAATCCTGATGACACAGAGCGTGCGAATGTCTTGAATATTATAACAGTTTCTTCGTGTTACAGATTTTAGTAGATGAGCGAAAGCCCAGTTCCTAAAATGTACATTGCATACATGGTGTTTGGAAAGACAGACTTTCCTCCTAAAGTCTAGGGTGCAGGTATGAGAGGGGTGGTGGGTAACTTTCAGTCAGGTACGGAACTCCAGAAAATATACTGAAGCTTTTACCATAGACCGTGATATACCATAGCAACAAGTCTATAAAACAGTGTTGTTTCTAAGGTTCTAACGTGAAAAAGCCTTTTGGTTATATAAAATGACTGCTTTACTCTTTTACTGGGTCGGGGCTATCAGACATAGTGCCAGTGCTTTCCTTTTAGTAGGATGAAGTTAATATACTGGTTTATAGGGCAAAAATGACCCTGTGAAGAATTCTTATGTCTTAACCCTTAGATCCAGCATCCTAGTCAAATATAACAGCCCTGACAGATATTGCAGAACAAAGAAGTAGGAGAGCCCACAGCGGTTCCTCCAGGACTTGCCTGACCATCGGATCACCCAGGGTGCTCCGCACACATGCAGACACCTGGCCCCCTCCACGCCTATCAGATGCAAATGCCAAGGGAGAGGCCAGGGAATCTGTGTTCCTTAACCTTTTTCTTTGGAGATGATTGTAGATTCACATGCAGTCACAAGAAATAGCACAGTGGATCTTTGTTCCCGACACCCAGCTTTCCCCAACAGGAACTTGCGTGACTATAACATGATATCACAGCCAGGAAATTGACCTTATTCAGATTTCACCAGTTTCATATATGTACCCTCGTGCGTGTGTGTGTGTGTATGTGGGTGTGTGTGTGTGTATGTGGGTGTGTGTGCTGAGTTCTGTGCAGTTTTGTCACATGTGGAGATCTGTGTATCCACCCAGTCAAGATGCAGAACTGCTCTGTCACCCTCCTGCAGCCCTTCCATAGCCATGCGCCTCTGTCTCCCTCCTCCATACCCCCAAGCCTGCTGGGCAGTAACCTGTTTTCCATCTCTATAATTTTGCCATTTCAAGAATGTTCTATGATTGGAATAATACACTATGTAACCTTTGGGATTGGCTTTTTCCACTCAGCATAATTCTCTGGAGAGTCTCCCAAATCATTGCATGTATCAGTAGTTCACTCCTTTTCATTGCCAAGTAGCATTCCATGGTGTGGATTTACTGCAGTTTGTACTGCAGTTTGTTCAACCATTCGCCTGGCGAAGGACATCCCCATTGTTTCCAGTTTGGGGCTGTTATAAATAAAGCTACTATGAATATTTTTGTGGAGGTTTTTGTACGAACATCAGTTTCCCTTTCTCTGAGATAATTGCCCAGTGCCATCCTGGGTCATATGTTAGTTGCATGTTTAGCTTTTTAAGAAATTGCCAATCTGTTTTCTGCAGTGGCTGTGGTATTTTACATTGCCACCGGCCATGTGTGAGTGATCTGGTTTCTCTGCCTCCTTGCCAGCATTTGATATTTTTACTATTTTTTAATTTTCAGCCATTCCGATAGGTAGGTAATGACATCTCATTTTGGTTTGAATTTGCATTTCCCTGATGGCTAATAATATCAAACTTCTTTTCATTTGCTTATTTGCCATCTGTATTTCCTCTTCTGTGAAATGTCTGTTCAGTGAAATGTCTTTTGCCCATGGTCTAATTGAATTGTTTATTTTTTTTTAACTCTTGAGGTTTGCAAGTTCTTTATATTCTAGATAGTAATTCTTTGTCAGATATGCAGCTTGCAAATATTTTTTACTAGTCTCTAGCATGTTGTATAATCCTCTTAGTAAAGCTTTTCACAGAACAAGGGTTTTAATTTTAATCAGGTCCAGTTGATCAAAATTTTCCTTTAGAACTCATGTTTTTGTTGTCAAGGCTAATACCTCCTCTTCTAGCCTTGGGTTTTGAAGATTTGCTCATTTCTTTTCTACAAAGATTTATAGTTTTTCGTTTTATATTTAAAGCTCATGGTCCATGTTAAGTTAAATTTTGTATGAGGTGTGAAGTTTAGATTGAAATACATACATTTTTTGCCTACGGATTTCCAATTGTTACAGTATCAGTTACTGAAAAACTATCCTTCCTTTATTGGTGTCTTAGTTTTCTGCTGCTATGGCAATGCTGCAGACTGGATAACTCATGAAGAGAAGACGTTTATTTGGCTCAGGGTTCTGGAACCTGGAAATTCCAAGAGTATGTGCCCGTATCTGGTGAGGGCCTTCTTGCTGAATGATGTCATGCAGATGACAGGTGAGCGCAGAGACGGGGACGGGGGAGGGGATGAAGTGGGCTGAAGTCACCCTTCTTACCAGGAACAACTCCCACAATAACTCACTCAGCACAATAATGGCATTAATCCCTTCATGAGGGCAGAGCCCTATGACCTAATAGTCTCTTAAAGGCTCCAAATCTTAATACTGTTAAAATGGCAATTAAATTTTAACAGGAGTCTTGGCTGGGACATACAGACCATAGCAATCGGATTGATTTTATGATCTTGTCAAAAATTAGCTGGGTGTTGTGGGGAGTGCCTGTACTTACAGCTACTTGGTGGGCTGCAGTGGGAAGATAGCTTGAGCCCAGGAGTTTGAGGCCAGCCTGGGCAACATAGTGAGATCCCATCACTAAACAAACAAACAAACAAAAAAAAAACAGAAAAAAAAATTAGTTGGGCATATTTTGTGTATCTGTTGCCAGGTTCTCTGTTCTGTTCCATGGATGCATGTGTCTATCCCATGTCATAACACACTGTCTTGATTGCTGTAGCTAGACAGCATGCCCTGAAGTCCAGTAGACTGATTCCTCCCACTTTATTTTTGTTTTCAAAAATGCCTTTCCATATAAATTTTAGAATTAGCTTGTATATGTCTACAAAAAAAATCTTTGGAGGGATATTGATAAAAATTGCAATTGAAGAGAATTGACATCTTCACCATGTTGTCTTTCAATCCACAATATAATTAGTGTCTTCATTTATTTATGATTTATCTGATTTCTTTCATCAGCATATTTTTCAGCATATGGGTCTTGTACATTTTTTTCAAGTTTATACCTAAGAATTTATTTTTTTTGGAGAAAATTGTATTTTTAATTTGATTTCTGTTTGGTTTTTGTTGGTATATAGAGATGTGATTGATTTCTGTGGGCTGATCTTGCATCTTGTCACCTTTCTGACCTCACTGATGTCTCTCTAATTTGTAATTAGAGAGCAATTGAGAGATTATTTTCTACATAGACAATTGTCATCTGCAAATAGAGACAGTTTAGTTCCTTCCTTTTAACTGTATGCTGTTTCTTTTTCATGAACTATTAGACTGTCTAGAACTTCCCATCCTATGTTGAATAAGGGTGGTGAGAGTAGGTGTCTTGCTTTGCTCCTAATCATAGGGGGAAATTGCTTAGTCATTTTTCATTCAGGATGATGTCAGCTATAGGTTTTTTGTAATTGCTTTTTTTGCAGTTAAGGACGTTTCCCTCTATTCTTAGTTTTCAGGAAGTTTTTTTTTTTTTTAATTCATTATGACAGGTGTTAGATTTTGTCAGATGCTTTTTCTGTGTCCATAGAATCATTTGATATTTCTTCTTTATCCTATTGATATGGTGAATTGCATTTCTTGATTCTTGAGTGTTGAGCCAGCCTTGCAAACCTGGAACACATTTCTTTGGGTCATGGTGTATAATTATTTTTATATATTGTTGAATTTGATTTGGTGAATCTGTATTTTTTACAAATAAGGCAAGAAGTACATGACTTATGGTATGAATCTACCTCTACCTCCTACGTTAGAATACACCTATTTGTTAGCAAAATAAGGTTTTCTAATTTTTAAGTAGGAGATTTTGTTATCACAGGTCTTCCCTTTGTAACAATATTTCTCACAACCATCAAGCACCAGACTTATCCAGACAGTTCATCAAATGACTTTTGCTTGTGTCTAATAAATTCACAGAAGAGTCCACTGCCACTGAATTAGAGAGAACCATTTTATTCTAGGGTATTTAGGAGATTTTTTATTATTAACTTGACTGATTATTCAGAGGTCACAGTAGAAAAAAATGGATTAATTGGGGAATTCTAAATTAAACTTTTTGCTTTAAGTCTGCATGCTGTATTTCTAGTAAGTAATTATCCACTCAGAAATTATTAATCTGTTGAATCTCAAGTAAAAAAAACCACTCTATTGTTTTCTGGGAAGATTGGAAAGCTGAATTAGATGTAGATTAACCCTTTACTCTTTTATGAATTAATTTATTCACACATTCAAAAGCACGTTTGAGCCCCTAAATGTGCCAAGAACTACTGTGGACAGGGGCATATGGCAGCACAGGACAACAAGACCACACGCTCATGGTGCTTTCTTGGAGAGTGTGGGGGGACGTGGTGGCCATGGGGAGCTCACAGTGTGGGGCTCTGGTGTGGTACAGATGTGATCATTTATAACACAAGGGAGAATTTTAAGTATAATTAGAAGGGTAGCGTTTAGTGATGTTGAAGTTTGGCCGAGGACAAAATTACTTTCTGTTTAGAGTTGAGCTTCACGGGGAAGCTAGCTTTTAAGTCAATCCTTGAAAGGTGAAGCACATTTAGATGCAGAGAGGGTGTCGGGAGACAGAAGGACAGAGCGAGCGAGGGCATTCCTGCCGGCGGGCAATGTGGAATAAAGGTGGGTGCTGCTTGAGAAAGGGGGGAGATGGTGAGATTAGGGGATTGACTGTAGGAGGGTGAGTTATGGAAATAAGTCTGGAAAAATATGTTGCAATTAAATTGTACAGAGACTTACTGTTCATGCAAAAGGTTTAGACCTTCCTTTTGAAATGGGGAGCCACTGGAGAATTTGAAGCAGGAGGCTGGCATGAATCAGGGATGTCTGAGCAAGGCCATGCCCTAGTACCGAGGAAGCTGGGCCTGTGGTGGGCGCTGTGGAGACAAAGTGAGGAGCGAGGTGGACGACCACTGCAGGAGTCCTAGCGAGGACTGGTGGGGCCTGAGCCAGGCAGTCGCCGTGAATATGGGAGAAAGAAAAAGAGTGGAGAGATATCTGAGGGGAAAAGCTCATTGCAGTTCATAGGCGGTAGGACAGAGGAGAGAGTGGGACCGAGGGTGGCTGGCACCAACATATGCAGCGTGAACGGGGGGCAGTGAGTGAAAGTTTTGTCAGACTTCATGAGTAACCTGAGTGTAGGTTCAGAAGGAGATAGTTAATGCATCTAATTTTGAACATGCAAATATAAAAATACTCATTATATATGTGTGTATACACACATATCCACATAACAAAACCAATAAAATTAAAGTGAATTAAGATTGTAAAGAAATAAAAATTAAGGTTTGGAAAGAAATTGAAAATATAGGTAGATGTCTCATAAAGCAAGGACATTTAGTGAAACAATGAATGTTTACGGCATCCTTTTCTAAACATATAGAAAGGAAAGTGGCCCATCGTCATTCCCCGTCCCAGGGTCCTTGAGGCTGCGGGTGGGCAGAGCACCAGTGTCAGCGGGAACCGGTGGCTCCTGTGGGGACCGATCAGGCAAGCTGGCCCGACACCCCGGAACACGTCACCAAAGATAAACACACACACACACAAATACATAAAGCAAATAAATAAATGTACATTTTAAAAATTGGCCCTCCTAAAATGCCACATTCTACTTTGATGACATTATTTCCCTTGGGAGCATTCTTTATTTCCTATAAACTAGAGTGTTAAAGTTGTAGGACTCTTGCTTTGCTTCCTTTTCTTTTCCTAGTTTGACTCTTCGGGGGTCTCACACAGGAACCCCCTGTTCTGCCCCAAGCTGACAGGCTCGCTGTCCCGAAACATGCGTTTGCTGTTCCTGCTGCCTTAGCTGCAGTTCCCTCTGGATCCAGGGACGGTCTCTTTCTCATTTCTCTGTCCAATTCCTGCTCTTGTGGAGGCTCGGCTCAAAGTCCTCCGCTCGGCACATCCGAGTCCCGGTCCGGATCTCCTCCTCTTTGGGACCGCGGTTCCAGTTCTTTGGCTCGTCCATTTGTATCATCTAGAATCTGCTGTGTCACATGTCCCCGACCAGGGAAGAGCTCAGGGGGCCAGGCTTGTGCCTGCAACACTTCCCAGAGGCCACTCGTGCCTGAGTCTGCATGTCAACATCTGTCCTTCTTAACGGTGGTGGCAATGGCAACAATCGCCCTCCTCCGCATTTCATTTGTTACCTTTGTTTCCGGCCTCCCCTCACGTCCCCAGAGAGGTTTTCCTGGGTTTGCAAGTGGAGTTTTCCCATCATGGTTTCCAAGCTGGGAGTGAGAAGATGGCGTGTCCTTCTTAAACACACAGGTCTTCCCTCTGTGGGTTTAGAAGACCAGAGAGGGGAAAGAAAATGCTATTTTACTATAATTTTCAGCATGTAAAATAACATCTCACCAGAAAATAACAGACTAGAACCCCAGGTAGCAGGGGTTAGACTAGAACGCCGGCGTTGGCGTCTCCATGTGGATGAAGTTGGCCGGTCCCAGGGGCTTCACTGCTTGCTGCCACTGGACAGTTGTAGATAATTTTTAAAATGCAAACTGAGTGCTAGCTCTCTCTCACCTTTTTTTTTTCTTTTGCTTTTGCTTTCCTGAACTAATGCACGTTGTGCTAAAATAATGAGGAGTCTCAGAAGGCTGTGACCAGTTCTGGAGGAATCTCTCATTTCGCCCCAGTAGGAAGTTGCCTGATTATGTTGTGGTGTCTGGTTAACAGTCTGAACTAATCAAGAGAACTCAGAAGGAGGGAGACGCTCATCAGTCTGGTTGTGCTCATGTCTCATGTTCCGAGCCCCGGAGTGTTTGCTATTTTTGCGGAATCCTGAGTGAGTCAAAGAGGGATGAGAAGATCTGCTTCCACGACGCTTGCGAGGGACCTGACACAGGGTTTACAACAGGCTGGTTTTGTGGCGTGTGTGGTCTTCTGAGGAGCAAATGCAAAGGTCGCATCACACTCACAGGAGGTTTCAGGGGAGTGTGTGAAAGGTGAAGGGACGCAGCCAGGGAGGGCCGGGGCCCTGGGGACATGGGCAGGCCTCGTGTCTGTCAGAGGACAGAGTCAGGCAGAGTCGACGGCAGCCCCGCTTAGGAGAGGCTCTGCTGGGCCTGGCTGAGTCCCTGAGCAAGGGTCAAGTGTGAGAGGACACCCATCCTTGGCAGAGGTGGCCTGGTCCTGTGCCCAGCCGTGCTCTGTCACTGAGGACAGCCCATGGGACTCACAGCCTTGGCGTTGGCATATTGCCACAGCGGGTCTGGAGGTGCAGCATCTGGAGGCCACCCCTCTCCGGGCCCCCACAGGGCTTCTCAGGGGGGCCCGAGCAGCGCACTGTGATGGCCACACAGACCCTTGTCTGCACATGTGACCGAGGAGACTTTGCACGGTGTTCGGGAACCACCGTTTCTGACGGAGACCTAGAAGAGAGGATAATGCAACAGCTGCCTCCCCGGCCACGCCCACACCTCCTTACCTGTGAAGTGAGTCCCGTGATCAAGTGTCCGTCCAGGGTTGGCTGGGGCCCTGCACACAGGAGAGGCAACCCCCTGCCACGTGTGCTCACCCCGCTCACACGCGCCTGCCGCTTCTGCTTGGGCTGCTTCCCAGACGTAAGGTCTCGCTGTGCGGGGGTGCGGGGCGGGGGGGGGGGTGGTGGGGCAGCTCGTATGTGGCCTGAGCCCCTTAGCTTCGCAGGGAGGGGGTTCCGCAGTGTGTTCCCGTGTGGAGCCTGCCAGTTCTTCATTCGGAGGGGAGACAGACACTGCCGGCTTTTTCCAGGGGCTCTGCAGAGCTAAGATGCTCAGGGCCATCCACCCAGATGTCCCCATTCCATGTTTTAGGATCCTCTAGGTTTTCCCAGCTAGGACATCGCCTTCGTGGAACACCTGACTTGCCTGAGCATTGAACGTCTCTGGAGCTCTGGCCGTCGGGGGCTGAGCTGCGTCTTCCCTCCCACTGCAGGGGCGCTGGGTGAGGCACCGGGAGCCCTCCTGGCCCCCACACTTGACCTGTTGTCTCCCCTCCTGTTCTCACTGCTGCCTGTGGGGCACCATTACAATTTAATGAAAACCGGCCAACTCCACTGTCCTTGTAAGTACCGTCCCCTCCATAATTTTCACATGGTTGACTCCTCATAAAATGTCCCTTCCCCCAGGATATTTCCTCAGGTTTCCCCCAGCGAAGAGGCACTCAGCAGGCGGGCTGCCCCCGTGCTGGGTGCTCTGCACACCCCACGTTGCTCGTGGCATCTGGTGAGTGGTCCAGTCCCCAGCCTCAGCTTCCCACCCACTGTCAGGTGACTCAGCACCATCTGTGTCGGTTCGGGTCCTCCCAGCAGCAGATTTCAAAAGACGATCAGACACGTGTACTAGTTCCCCGCAGTTGCCATAACAAAGTACCACAGACTAAGGTTCTTATGCAGAAATTTATTGCCTCACAGATCTGCAGACTTGACACCTGAAGTCCAGGAGTGGGCAGGTTGGCGCTGCTGAGGGCGGTGGGGGGAGGTCTGTCTGCTCCGGGCCTCTCTCCTGGGGGTGGATGGACGTCTTCTCCCGTGTGGATTTGTGTCTTCTCTACACAAATCTGTCTCCAAATTTCTCCTTTTTGTAAGTTCATGAGTCGTTGGATTAGGGCCCACCTCATGACTGGTTTTAACCTGATTATCTCTATAAAGACGTTATGTCCAGCCAAGGTCACAGTTTGGGGTATTGGGTGTTAGGGCTTTAACATACAAATTTCGAGAGGGCACAGTTCACCCCAACAACATGCGAGAAGGGGAAGGAGGAAGGTTGCAGGAGTGCCGGGGAGGGGGCAGCGCCTTGGGCCTGCGGCGAGGGTCTGAGCCGACCGCAGGAAAGAAGGGACGGGGTTGGGGAGGAGGCTTGAGGGGCCCGTGCAGCCGTGGGACAGTCTTGGCCAGGCCAGTGGGCCATGGTCCTAGCCCTGGTGGGCCATTCAAGGAATCTGTCCCTGGAAGACATGTCCTGGTTTGTCTTCAGTCATTGGCTGGGAGCCCCGGGGAAGCTGGGCCCCGTGTGAGCCACTGGCAGCCCCCAAAACTCTGCCTGAGGCCGTGTGGACAACAGGCCTGAGGCCGGGGGAGTGGGCAGGGGCACTGCAGTGTTCACTGAGTGAAAACAGGAGGCCGGCAAAGGTTCCGTGGTAACCTAGTTACCTGAGAAAAAGCAACCTGCCAGGGTGGGGACAGATGCGTGTCAGGCGGCCGTTTAGACGACATTACGGTAATCCAGAGGAGTCTCGCGGAGGAACTTGGGCTGGTGTGGAGGTGGCGATAGAGAACAGCAAGGAGGAGCAGCTGTCTGAGGACTTTGAAGGAAAAATGACAGAATTCAGGAACTGGGTACTGAGGATAAAAGTGAAGGATGAGTTAAAAACGACTAAGAATTTGCATAGGGACAGTTGGAAAATGGGTTCCACTGATGCACAGGAAGCCGAAACTTGATTTTAATGACAAAAAATGTGGAAGGTTGGAATTTATTGGCTCATATTTCTGAAAACTCCAAGGATAGATCAGGCACAAGTTGACTCAGGGACTAAAAGTTTCCTCAGGACTCTGCATTCTTTCTACCTCTCTGTTTCTCTCCTCGTTGGCATCCTTCTCACTCTGAGTTTAGGGGACAGGTACTGTCAATAAGCTCCAAATCAACACCTACCAGGCTTCACGCTAGCAAAACAAACAGTGGGGTTTGCCTCCAAGAACTCTAGTGCAGGTACAGAGATTCACTGCGCCTGGACCCAGGTGACTACCATTCCTGGACTAATTATGTATGTAGGGAGCTTTTTGCTCTCCTTGGCCACGTTTGGATCACATGTGTATCCCTGGAGGTTGGAAACCCCGAGCTGAGCCCCGTGGAGTGAGGCTGAGGGAGGAGTGGTTCCCCACAGGAAAATCCGGTACCGTCACGAGAAGGAAAGGTAACTGGTAGACACACACACAAATCAAAACACATAAAACGTATCAGAGAAGTGACTTAGTTATTTTCTTTCAGGAGTTCAAGGTGATGCTCTATTTTCTGGGAGAAGAAGGCGCAGGAACGAATGCCTCTATTTATCGTTGATTATCTTGAGTTGATTTGACACAGCTGACACCTCAGGGCTTGTCGTGCAGCCGTCTGACAACAGGGAACTGAGAGCCTTGGGCATTGCGGGAAGTGTGTCAGCGTGTTTTCTGCTCTCTCTGCACGGGTCAAAAGTCCTTTCGAGAATTTCCTCTCCTTCTTTTCTTCTTTTTGTCTTTCTTTTTGAGAAGGCTAGACAGAGTTTTGAAAGATTCCTTGAAACTATGCAGTTGGGTACATTTTCAAAAGCGAGACCTTATTTCTTGGGAAACTTTGTTATTCTTCCTCTCCTGTCACCCGTCAGAGGTGCAGATCTGTTTTTGAAGCTCGGATGTGAAGGATCCCAAATCTGTTTCCCAGAGGCCCTCCGCAGGCTCTGGCTGGCCACCGGAGTGTCACTCCTGCCCGCTTCAGTCCTTTCCCAGCGACACCGGCTCCAAGCAGGGCCAAACTGGCCACGTTCCCCCTTTCATTCCGGCCCTGCCTTTCAAGCCGCTTCTACTTTTTATGCAAAAAACGAAGTGCACACGGCCTGGTGTTGCCATGGCAGTAATGGGGCTGCAGGCCTTTGGTGGATTTGAGCTCTAAACTTGGAAAAAAATAATGGCCTCAAAGAAGCCGGAGGGAGAGTGAGAAGGAGGAGAAAAATGAAGCAGGCAAACAGCCCACGGAGGGGACAGAGCAGAGCAAAGCAGGGCAAAGCCCGAAAATGCATTTGCGGTGACATCACTGCCTTTCCCACAGAGGCCATTGACTTGGAAGGCCGCAGCGCCCATTCACTGCCCTAAAGCCGGCTCTCCAGGGCCCCGGGAGCCATCTCTGTCTTCCTGAATGCCTTTTTTGTTGGGGAACAGTGGCCTGTTTCTAAAGGCCTGCATAAATGACTGCGTAATTCACTGCAGTTGCCAGAAAGTCTGAGCCACTTGTGAGCTAACAATAGTGAACTTTATCTCCTGCCCCATGCTGGAAGTTCCAGCTGTAGGTCCCGAATTCTAATAAGGGCTTTACTCATGCCTCTGAGGTTATGGTAATACTTTATCCATCTTTTTTCATTAAGACACAGTCATTGCTGCTACTGAGAACCGGAGCGGGTACTGGGGATGGAGGTGGGCAGGGGTGGGGTGGTGAGGGTCCGCATGTGTGTGTGGGGAGATGGTGAATAAAAGTAAGAGGAAGGAAGAAAGAAATGGTTTTTTCAGGAGCTTGACACCTTCACTCCCTAAACTGACCTAGAGGAGAGAAGAGAAGAATTCCATTCTGACCCTGAACCCCCTAAACCAGAAACATTACTTTAGCAATTTTTCCATCTTTCAAATGCTGCTTGTCTTGTCTCCTTTTCGGCAGAAGGATCTGCCACGGGGGCTGACAATGTGCTCAGAATTTGCGTGAGGTTGTTGGGTCTCCTTTCACTTCCGTGCTCCTAGGCAAGGGACCACGTTTATCATTGAGCAGTTCTGCGTCTGGGATAGCCCAATACTTTCTTTAAATGGTGGTTCTTAGCTAGGGGAAAACTTGCAGTTGTTGTTAATGCCCCTCCTTGTAGGTTCTGAGGAAGCGCTCCAAAAAGTGTCAGCCAAGAGAGTCAAGGCCACTGACCCGCAGGTGAGGCCAGAAGGACAAGTTCTAGTGACTGGTCACCATGATGACTGATGTTACAAAGAACTTACTACGTGCCAGGTGCTTTCGTGTTTACCCGGACAAAGGTAGTATTTGTCCATTTTGAACGGGCCTAAATGAATGCTCAGCAGAGCTCTGTCTCACCGGTGACTGAAGTCCACATTCAGGTTTCTCATGATCTTGGCTCCGTGTTGAGGGAGAAGCAAAGATAAGTGGGTAACAAGACAATGGGAATCTCCGGGGTATGGAGGAGGATGGTGAGGGCCTCCCCTTTTGATCTCCCTGTGCGTCCTCCCCACAAAAATGAACCCCATAAAACCTCCTAAGAACCACACATTCAGCTCACTGGATGACAGAGAGAATCACAACCTGCAGCATTACCGGCAGGCACGGAAGGGAACCGCGTTTCCACAGAGCACCTGCCGCCCATCACTGCGGGCGCCTGCGTGAGGTGGGGAGAGTTGGCAAAGTTTGTGTGACTCCATGGAAAAAACAAAACAGACAGAGGGTGGGGGTGGTTTAGATAAAGCAAAGGACGTTTGGCCTCAGAAAGAAAAATCTGACAGTAGATGCTAAAGTCCTGGCTGCAGTTCGGGACATGGTGGTTCAGAGCATCGGCCGCGGGGAAGGCGCTGGGACCTGAGCGAGACAGGGTGAGGCAGCCTCAGGATGTGTCACTTCTGGACAAGGTGGACACAGAGGCTGCTGAGCACTGGGGACATGTCAGTGAGGGGAGGAAGGAGACAAGAAGGGAGTCAGGAGCCACAGAGACGAGAGCGTAATGGACACATCAAAATCTCTCTTCCCTTCCTCCTCCACCACCACCATCACCCACCAAGGAAACTGAGCAAAGAGGACAGGTGCACAGAAAAGTGCCCTCTCAAGCTGAGAGTCCAGGAAATTACTGCAAGGAAATAGAAAATATGAATCAACACATAGATGCTCATGAAAATTTTCTGAAGAAAAGACAACCATGAAACGGACAAATCCCAGTTACACCAGCAATAAAAGAAAAAAAACGTAGGTGTAAACATAAAAAGTATTACTTAAACTTAAGAAAACTGTCAAATACCCCAGAAAGACCCAACAGAAGATGGAGATGTTTCAACATCATCAACACGACAATTCTCTTCATGTTAATTTCTAAATATAATTCACACTCAGTTTAGAAAACATGCACACACACACACAAGCCTTCTTCATGACGCTGGACAAGCTGATACTAAATTTCATAGGAAAACACTGAAAAGGTAGAGGCAGCATATATTAAAATATGCCACAAACCTTCTATAATTAAAGCAGCAGGAGCATGTTTACAAAATGGCAAACAAATGGAATAGAACAAAGGGTCCGGGAGGAGACCCAACTATATAGCAGAAACTGAGTACAAGTATGAAGGTGCACATCAAATTACTAGGGGCAAAAATGGACTTTTCAGTAAGTGATATTGGAATAACTGGATAGACATTGGGAAAAAGATAAAACTAGATCCATTCCACCCTGTGTGTAAGAAAGAATTTCTAACAATTCAAAATCTAGATGTAGAAATGAAAAGATTGGTATTTGACTACATTAAAAGAAAGAAAAAACAACAAACTCTTTGCATGGCAGAAAGCATCATCTATAAGGTCAAAAGACAAATGACAAACTGGAAAAAATGCAGATGAGGGGCTACCCGTCTATTATACAAAGAGCTCTCACATATTGGGGGAAAAGGACAAAGGACAAAAATCTTGTAGAAAAATGGGTACGAGCCATTCATGAGTAGAAAATTCACAAAAGAGATATTAAAATGGCTTTTATTTATATGTAAAGATGTTTAACTTCTACTCCTAATAAGAGAAATGTAAATCAAAACTACATAGAAATACCATTTCTCATTTGTTCATTGGACAAAATATGAAAGCTTGACAACTCACTCTGTTGGCAAAGCTGTCTGGTAACATGCACCGCTGGTGGGAATTCAAAATGGTACAATGCCCAGGGAGGAGAATTTGGCAATTTCTAACACAGCTACATATATGTTTATTCTTCAACCCAGAAATCCCACTTCTAGAAATTTACTCTGAAGATACATTCACAATAATCAGAAAAATAGGCATATGGTTATTCACTGCAGCGATATTTATAATTGTAAAATATTAGCAACTACCTAAATGTCTATACAGTATTCATCCTTTAACTAGTAGTTTCACTGCATGCAAGTTACCCATGGTCAACCATAGTTAAAAAATGTATACATATATATATGTATATATATATATATATATATATAGAGAGAGAGAGAGAGAGAGAGAGAGAGACAGGCTTTGCTCTGTTGCCTGGCCTAGAGGCTAGAGTGCAGTGGTGTCATAGCTCACTGCAGCCTGAAACTCCTGGACTCACATGATCCTCCTGACTCAGCTTCCCAAGTAGCTGGGACTACAGGTACGTGCCACCATGTCTGGCTAATTTTTTTTTTCTTTGAAGAGACAGGGTCTTGCTATGTTGCTCAGACTAGTCTTGAATTCCTAGCCTCAAGTGATCCTCCCATCTTGGCCTCCCAAACTGCTAGGATTACAGGCGTGAGCCACCACACTCAACCCATAGTTTAAAAATATTAAATGGAAAATTCCAGAAAAAAAATCCATAAGCTTTAAATTGTGTGATTCTGAATAGTGTGATGAAATCTCTTGTTTTCCGCTCCATCCCACCTGGGACGTGAATCTCCCTTTGTCCAGCATCTCTACAGTCTCTACGCCACCCACCTGTTAGTCATGTAGTAGCCACCTCTGTCATCAGATTGACAGTCGTGATGTCAGAGTGTTCAAGTCACCTTTATTTTACTTAATCATGGCCCCAAGGTGCAAGAGTAGTGACGGCAATTCGGATATGCCAAAGAGAAGCCATACAGTGTTTCCTGTAAGTGAAAAGGAAAGGAAAAAATATTGTATGCTGAGGTTGCTAAGCTCTATAGTGAGAACAAATCTTCTACCCATGAAATTTTGAACAGTATATTGTTATAATTGTTCTATTTTATTGTTGTTGTTAATCTCTTATTGTGCTTAATTTCTAAATTAAACTTCATCACAGGTATGCATGTACAGGAAAAAACATAGCACATATAGGGTCCAGTACTGTTTCAGGCATCCCTGGGGGTCTTGGAACGTGTCCCCCGAGGATAAGGGGGCATTACCGTACGTAAGAGATTGATTTTGTAAACCGTAAACTCCACAGCACAATGTGAGTGCCGTGAAGCTGGGGAAAAAATAAGACAGACCTTGAAAAATGAAGAAGGGGTAATTTCTAGGATATATTGTTAGTGCGAAAGCAAAGTGTAAGAATGAAGAGGAAATAATAAAGGACACATATCTGCTTACCTTTTCAAAAACTAAAACATAATGAATAAACCAGACAACAGTGAAGTTGGTTACCCGCATTGAGTGGGATGTGTAGGATGGAAAGATACAGGAAGAGCTTCCCTTTTTGTATAGCTGAGATTTGAAAGTACGTTGTTATTATTACACATATCCAAAAAAATTAAAACTGATACAAGAATAGGGAGGAAATAGAACTGAAAGGAAAGCAAAACAAATGAATGCGACTGTTTTCGTAACCACGTTGGTGGGTGGATACTCAAGTAACATGAACCGATTGCTGACTGGGTATTCTCAGACTTGGGGCACGGGCAGGGGATCTCTGCAAACAGATCCTGAACTCTTTTCAACAGGTTTGCTTTTTATCATGGTATCGGTGAGTCAGTTCTGAAATTGTTTTAGGTATATTATAGGATTGACCAAATGAGTAATTGGATTGATGTTAGAAACCATGGTTCTTACTCTGGAAGAATGAAGACTATATCTATAATATTATATGTTATACAAATACCATATATATTCTTCATCTATCTATCATGTGACGGCCTTGCTACCAAAGGAACCCAGCAGAATTATAAATTCATTTCAGTCTCCTGCCCAGGAGCAGGCGGACCTCTCTGTTGCCTTATGAAGCCCATTGATTTCATCAGCTTTACTGATCCTGTTTCACTTTTGAATTGAAAGTCTTGGTTGGTTGATGTATTCTTAGGATCTTGGAATTCTGGAGATGAAATTCCTCATCCTCTCTTTTCTAAAATGTTGGAAATGATTTTCTGTTCCTGAAAAGTTAATATCATTCAAAGCTCTGTACCTCTGTCTACCTGGAATGTCATTGGACTGTAAGAAAAAGACAACAGTTTCTCTTTCCAGCGTCACTAATGGTGATGGGGAGGTGAGTGGTGGCAAGGTTCCAACCAAGATAAACACCTTCTTTACTTCTAGCAAAGGGCTACCACTCTCTGCAGCAGGAAAAAGGATGAAAATAACCATGCTTTGAGGGAAGTACTTTCATAACTGCACATTAATCAAGAAGTGTCTTCTTTAATAGATCAACTTCAGAAACCCACACAAATGAGAAACTGTGAGCACACGGCTCTCCAAACTCCCTATAGAATTTCATAGAAGATTGCCACTGTTTTAAACTAAAGAGGTGTTAAATTTTGACATCCCTTCAGAATGAAAAGTATTAACTGATTCATTTCCCTCTCATAAAAATAGAAAGACTAATGAATAATGACCAAACCAAGGGGGGATCCTTTCGGTTTTGCCCCCCGCCAATTACCCTGCAATGCCCACTCTACCTCGTCCCATGGGAGGCTTTGACTGATGTGTGAAGTGGCACAAGGGTGTTGGTGGCACGTGCACAGGATGGGCAGGTGGCCAAAGCTCCAGCCAAGGCACTGTGAGACCCAAGATCAAATACTCTGTCCTTGTTAGCTTTTTCTGTGCAATTCCTGTTTTTAAATTGGAGCATTGACCTGAGAGATCTAAATGATTTTAATCTGGAAATCCTACCATGCATTAGAGTAATATATACAAAGTTTCATACAATGCATGCCACATGATCCTAGCAGGACACAGGCCTTAATTCCCCGGAATATGCTGGCATTTTTGTCATTGTTAATTTTTCTTTCAAGTTCAAGGCAGACCATCACGTTTGTCTTGGAGACTCCTGACACTAGTATGAGTGACATATGTATGTTCACTAACTAACAGCAAGGGAGAAAGGTCTTCAGAGTAGGATGGAAAAAAGTCAAAGTTTACAAACTCTGCCAAGAAACACATCCTCCTTTGCGTCTCTCATGGGAGGGATTATTAAAGAAAAAAAAAAACCTAAAACTCATTGGTTTGTGCCCAAAAGGTAGTATTATACTCGCTCCTGTTGTTTTGCTTTTTCTTTTCCCCCAGTTACCCTGGAGTGTCGCCTCTTATTATTAATACTCTTTTTACTCCACCTGCTTTCAAGATTTCATATCTTTTTAGTTTTCTTTATTTCTTTAAGAGCTTGGCTGATTTTTTTCTTTTGTTGCTTATCTTTCTGCCTTTGAATTTAGTCATAGAAACTGAGTTCTTAATAATATCTATGCTAATCATAAATAGTTTATCATATTCAATTCTGTTTTCTTCCTGAGAAAAGTCTTTCTCCAGAATTACTGATATTATGAAGTTGCAAAATCAGCAGCCTTGGAATATGGGTGGGTGCGTGTGTGCATGTATAAAATGCATACATCTGTTAAATCTCTTGGCCTATTTCAGATGATAATGGACATTATTAGTAGGAAAGTGGCCAAAAGATATACCTTGAGGAAGGAAGAACAGAACTGGGCAAGAGACTTGGAGTGTCATAAGCTGGAAATTTGGTTCTTGGGAGCTGATGGAGACAGGCTCTGAGGAGCGGGATTACAGAAAGGAGGGAGGATGAAAGGAAGAAATAGAGGAAAACCACATACAGTTCTGATTGATATAAATTTACATGAATGCAGACTCAAAATATTTGCTATTTGGTGATCACCCAGTAGTTAGGGTAAATTCAGAGCCTGAGTGGGGTTCCAGCACAGCAGGAGATATATTCTCCTCTGTTCTGAAAGTGGCATTGTCAGCTGCATGAGCCCTGGGGACACGGAACTGAATCCCTTGGCCATGGCCACAGGGTGCAGGACAGTGTGACTCCATTGTGCATTGAGCTGGGGTTCATGACATGTCAGGGCCTGAACTTAGTCATATGTCCATCCATCTACCAAATATGATTACTCAACAGGCATTTATGCGGCGCCTATTAAGTACCAGGCACTGCTTGACTGCAGGCTTAGAAATGATGGCAGGGGTGCTCTCCAGCCGGGTCCTCATTGGCCACAAGTTCACCAGGCTGGTCTGCAAATAACTGAAGCTCATTGCTCACTCACTAAAACAAGTTCCTGCCAGTTCAGTTGTATCCTTTTATAGATATTTTCCTGTTTCATATCCTGTATAAACTTTGATTTTCCACTTTATTTGAATAACGCCTTGCATCGTTCTATCTCTCTTTCTTTCTCTAACCAAATTCAGCTTTACTAGCCCCAAACTGACATCTGGGCCCTTGCTCTCCATGGCTTCATTAAAAAGAGAGAAGTTTGGGCAGATGACACTCTGGAAGCCTGGGAAGAGCCAGGAGCGCCTCTGATTCACTCTTTGCCCAGCCTGCAGGGCTCTCTGTGTCTGCTCCAGACTGGCCTTTCACCCTGTGCGGTAAGGATGGCTCTGCAGCACTTAGGAGCACAGGTTCCTCTAAAATTCAGCCATGCACGTATTTGCAAGGAGTCTCTGTTGACAGAATTGTAGGAAAGGGAAACTTAGAAGTTTAGGCATTTGTTTCCTGTCAACTTCTAAGCTCAGCTTTGGGCTCCGTGCTGGGCCGGATGGTTCTACCTTTCAGTCCTAGGAATCTCTTTCTGTCAGGCTTCCTCAGGACGGCTGCATGCTTCCTGCTCCCTCAACAGGAAACACCGCAGAGGAACTGTCCTCGCGCTCTTTCAGAGCTTCTGCTTCCCTCCAGAATAAGGAAATGCTCTTATGAATAGCAGTTGGAAATTGAACAAAGGGAATGAGCCCGACCCGACAATAGCTGCCCGGCATACACACAGACGCACACACAGAGGGGGCACTTTGGGATTCCAAACACACACACAGCTCTCATGACCAGAAAATAGAATGAAGACTATCTGGACTAAAGGGAGTCCTACTTTTCCAGAAGATAGTATGATGTAAGAATATAGGCTGTGTGTGAGTCATGCTTCAGTAATTCAGCTGAGTAACTCTGGACAAGTTATTTAAACTTTTTGAATCTCAAATGGCGTATTTAATGGTGATGTCTTAATGGCCATTGAAGGGATTAAGTGAGGGAAGTCATTAAAAGCTTAGCTCAGTGGCTGGCATGCAACAAAACACTCGTCATCAGGAATAGCAATTGTAAATTACCCTGCTTTGCTGTAGAAAATAGTGATGCTTTCAAAGTAGAAAAGATTCATCCCGAGTATGGAAAGGGTCATACTATTTGAGGCAACTCTACAGGGAAAACCAGAGAGAGCAGAATCTTTGTTGAGTTATTGATCTACACAGCACACTGGGGAGTGCACTGGATCCATCAATAACAGTTTGATTCTACTCAGCATATTTTTAGCACCTTCCATGTAGAACAAGGATACCATTTGGATAGAATTGAGGTCAAAGGTTTTCTCTGTATATACTTATCCAAATATAAGAAACTTTGGACTTTTTCCTTACAACACAAGCATTGGGGTTTTAAGGTGCATTTTTGGACCCTGATCTATTAATAGATGTTTGACATTGTGTGGACAAAGCCTCAAAGCTCCCTAAATGTGTGAAAAACAAGGCAAACAGCTTAGAAAGGAGAGTGATGTTTTGTTTGTCTAGCGTCTGTGACAATGACACTAATCCTAAGTCCAACTCACTTGAAGATGGAGCTGTGGGCTGCACAGTCCTGCAGGGCGCTGCCGCGGCCAGGGGACGTTCTGTGAGCAAGCCCCTCGCGACAGGAGCGGCAGTCACAAGCCCTTATCGTCAGCTGAGCTCATACCCTTGAAAATACATGAACAAGGGCAGCCGATGTGAATCCAGAGCCCTGACGTCACTGCGGAGCGTGGAGAACAATATGTACATATGGAATAAAAATAACCACTTGCTGGCTGTTTATCCGTGTACTCAGAAGCCCTTCAGACTTGGTTGACATTTAATGCTAAGTAATGATCCTAATGAATGCAAGTTGCGACATTTCCCGGTCATTTTCCTTTTGTTCTCCCTTTGTCCCCTCTCACTTCCCCTTCCCGGCTTACAAAGCTCTAAACCACACGGGATGTAAAAAGCGGACTTGAGGCTCACCTGGGTGATCTGCGCGAGTCTAACCCAAGCCCCTGGGCGCGTGCGTGAGCCGGCCCTGTCACTGCGGCTCCGGCTGCTGCACAACGCTCCCCTCAGATGACACTGAGTATGAAAAGAAAGCTGCCCGTGGGCGAAAGAAACACAAAACAGAATGAGAGAGTGGCAGTTCTCAGACTCACACTGAGAACTCTACAGGAAAGCTAGGTAACATAGTGCAGATGAAAGAAAAGCAGGAAAAAGATTTTGGCCAGAGCAGATGCAAAACAATTAAGAGTGAAAAGACTCCGACAGGCCCACTCGGGCCTGGCTGGGCAGACTGGCCGCAGGGCAGTGCTGTGCTTGCCCGGAAATGCCGGGCACCGGGGCGGCCTGCCTGCAGCCCCGGGGCCCACACGGGGAAAATTGCTGGGAATCAACATTCTGAGTCTTTCATTCACGCCCAGGTAATCTCCTAAGTCTTCCTGAGCAGCAGAACTTAATTTTAAACACATAGGCTTTCTTGTCTCTCTGAAATAAATAACTAATTTCTACTAGCTTGCACTGCTGCTTTAAAATAATTGGTGAAAATCTCAAGCGAAGTCATCAGTTTAGAGAGGAAATAAAAATTGGGCAACTTGATTAGCCTTATCTTAGAGAGTGTGGGGTCGTATGACAAAAGGACGTTATTTTTGTGACTTTTGAGACTTTCTTTTACTATGTTCCTCTATTACTATCTAAGCGTGCTGCATACATATTTATATCTCTAATATAGCTGTGTTTCTATGTGTGCATTAATTTCACAGATTGATTCATATGTATGCACTTATCATTTATACATACACACATTAATAATCTTCAAATTCAGATGGCAATATCTAAAACATAAGCCGGGTCAGCTTTGGTCAATACCTAGGTCCTACATCCATTCGAACCCCGGGCTTGCCCTCGGCTCCACCTGAGTGCAGACCACCTCACCCCCCAGGGTCCCCGTCCTCTCCCCTCGTGCCCTCCTACCTGGTTTCCACAAAGAGCTTGAGTGGTCTTTTGAAAAACGTGACAAATCATAATATTCCCTTAAACCCTCCAATGAGAAGAAATCTATGGATTAAAAGAGATAAGTGAAATTTCCACCAGTTAAAACATATGAACCTTATTTGGATCCTGATTTGAACAAAGCAAAAGTTGCACACACATTCAGCTTTTAAACACTGACACAATATTTGATCATGCTAATTTGCTGCTCTTACGAAATCATTCTTCAGTGCTCAGGTGTGCCACATGCTGGGTTACCTACGGGGGAAGCGGGGCGACACCCGGGGTCTGCATTGCATCTGGGCGGGTGGGGAGGTGCGAGTGGGGCCTGGGAAGCCGGGAGGGCTTCCAGCCGAGGACCGCTGGGCTGGCCACGCCTGTAGGAGATCTGCGATACTCTTCTCCACGTTTTTGAGAATGTTTAAAATCAACTGTATTCTTAAAACAAGGAACAGGTGGATGAAGCAAGCCCTCGGCTGACTCAGACCCTCACTTTCCGTCAAGCCCAGGGCTGGCGGCTCCTCCACCCCGTCTCGGGCTAATGCGGTGGTCCCGTGGGCCGTGAGGTGGTCCGCACTCAGGTGCAACCCCAGAGAGGAGGACTTTGAGCGAGTAGAGGCCTGGTGACCATCCCACCTGCCTGTGCCCTGCGGCTGCACACGGGCTTCCCTCTCTCCTGGCTCGGGCCTGTCTTCGCCCTTCCCTTGGCTGGAACCAGGGATTCTCCAGGTTGTCACAGGGCTGGTCCTTCACGTCACTGGGGCCTCAGGTCCAAGGTCACCTTCCCAGACGCTCCTGAGGGTCCCCCCGCCCAGTCACCGGAGAGAGCTCCAGCCTGTCTCCCGACACCCCGCTTGTTCCCCTCCCAGCGCCCTTTCTGTTCTCCTGTCGATGTCGGAAAGCTGCGAGCCGCGCTGACTTTCCGTTCCTCCGTCCCAGGGCCTAGAATAGAGCTGGGCACATCCAGTACATAGTTGCGGAACGAGTAAATACATGTTATAATCCCAGCGACAAAACAAAACCCATTCCTACGGGTGGTAAACCTTTCCTTTTCCTCTCTTTTCAAAATTAGATCGACAGGGGCCGAAAGAAATCGTCAATTATTTTCTCTCTTCCCCACCCTGACTCTCTCTGAAAATGCCGATGGGAGATAAAAGTAAGAGGAGACTAAATGTGCACCTTTCTTCCAAGGATGGACTCCTATTAGTGGCAGGACTGTAGAAAGCGGATAAATGGAGAAAAATTCTTTCCAAAAAATTTTTTTTCCTACTTTTTTCCCTTCTTGACTCTCTATACAAGGAGCTGGTATAGCCGTGATTCAAAAACTCGTATCCAGTTGCAAATAAACTGATGATTTGTTAAGGAATAGACCTTAAATGATGAAAATGGATTTTTTTCCCCTTCTGATCTCAAAAGCATTTCACTGTTTTTCTGTTGTTCTCCCAACTCTATAATTCTCTCCTCCAGCTGTGGCCCCTTCACCTCCTCCCCGGGTGGTCCTTTGTGTTAATACCAGGTCATAGCAAAGCAGTCACATTTGATGTTCTACCAAATACCATTACAAATAAAACATATATGTTACCACAATTTTATGTCTGGTCAGCCAGAAACACAGGACACGTTTTGCCTAAGGGGAGAGAGAGCCGTGGAAGCCAGGGGGTTAAACTCATTTTTAATTTGCCCACAGATGGATGCACCCGGTTTTTCCTTTATCTGAGAAGCCTGCATCCATAGGACTGCAATAACAAATATTCAGGAAGCTGCATTCACTGTGAAATTTAACAAAGGGAATTAGCCACAGTATGTGAACAGTAACTTTAAATAGCAGAAGCGACAAAGGGAACAGTGGCTGATAAAAGACAACTAGTAATTACAATATTAGTACCCTTTCCATATTAAGTTTCCAAACTGTATTAAAAGGTTGCTCACAATTCCACCCTTCCTTTCTCCCATCAAAATAGAGCAAAATAAAATATAATAGAGACAAATTGCGTTTCTGGATCATTTTCACAGAGCAGTGAAATCAGTGTAAAATATTCTTATACCCAATGCACTTTCTACTTGTAAGAATTAATTTTAAAATATTTTTTAAACATTTGAAAATATTTTTACGGAGACTACTTTACCCACACCAGCCTCCAGGGAGGAAGAGTAACAAACCTCATTTTTCTCAGCCTTCATCCAGGAGGAATGGACTATAGCTTTCCTCTTTAATATTTAATCTAAACTTTATTAATTTTTTTTAAAAAATAAAAAGATTCTGTGTCTAATTTACGCTTCCCCCCAGGACTGTTCTATAGTGCAGCTCGTGTGATGTGGGGCCTGTGTTAAAGGCCGTATTATCCTGCGCTTTCTTCCTCATCGTTTTGCTTCAGCCATATTTTTCTTTTTCAGCTTTAAAAAGCACTGATCTGAAACGAGCGCTCACTGAACCATCTCTGGTGCCGCACACTGTGGAAGAGACGGTGGGAAGCAGCAGGGCTCCTGTCCCCTGAAGACCCCTACCCAGGGTCCAGGGCCACGGCCATTCCTCTTCCAACCGCCCAGCTGGGAAGGAGGCAGGGAGGGCAGCCCGAGAACGGTTTCCAGCTTTCAGAACAAGGTGTCCTGGGTCTTTCTCACAAAGCTCCACTTGACTTGATTCTGCTCACCTGATGAACTGTTTTCATTCTTAGCTAAACATTTTGAGAAGGCCAAGAGTAGTCACGTGAGTATCCCCGTATAGTAAGAGGAATGAAAATCAATAAGAAGCTGGGAATGCTTAGAAAATTAATCACTTCAGGGAGACACGGAGGATCCGCTATCTCGGAAGGCCTGTGAAGGGGAAGATGAAGAGCACTTTGTATGACTTTAGGAGGGCAGAACTAAGATCAACTGGTAGAGGCTGCATGATGACATATTATAACCCAAAATAAGAACTTCTTACAATTAGCTAGATGTGTTCAATACATGAAATAAGTTCCAGAGTCCAAACAGGGCTCCAAAGTCACGGACTGATGCCATTGTCAGGTGTGCTACGGAAAGGCTCAGGGCGTGGGATCTGTCCCAACACCAGCTGTCCACAGGGTAGGGGCTGCCGTTTGCCCACTGAAATCCAGCCTTTCCTGACCACAGTCAAAAGTTGTCACTGAGAGAACGGCTGCTCAGCAGGGGACTCCATTTCTCAGCCTCCTCTGCACACAGTGGGGATCTTGTCACCCGTTCTGACCATTAGAATATGAGCAGAAGTGATGTCATTTCTGTGCCACAGTGGTTAGGGAGCCAGTGGGTCACGGTCTCCCTTGCCCCCCCTGTCTGCGGTTGGGTGCCGAGGACTTGAGGCCCTGAGTGGAGGATGCAGTCACAGGAGGGAAGGAGGCTCGGGCCTTGGACGTTGCTCACAGGCCAAGAGCACATATGGCAGACTGCGAGATACGGCAGCATGGAGCCAGTGAGATCCAGGGGTTTCCTTACTTTTTACAGTGGCCACCTTTATCCTACCTAGTATCCAGTAAGTTTTCTTCCAACTGGAAAGAGACTCTTGATTCTACGTAAATACAGGATATTTCTGCAGTTTATGGATTTCATAGGAATTCTAGAGATTTCTCTCTTCAGGCATTGATTCCCCTAGGACAAATGGTTAGGAATCTGTTTGGTTTCAACCCTAGTTAAGAGCCCTGTCCTGGCCAGTTTTAGCTAAACCTTCTCAGACAGTGAAGAGGGAAGATGTAATTCAGCAGGTGAGTAGTTCTTGGCTTCCCTGCCTTCTGAGTCATTCTTAGGGTAGCATGGAGTTCTCAGGCAGTTTGGGGGATACTCAATCCCAAATTCTTTCTGCTGGAAAAATGGGGTGACAGGCAACAAAAGTGACTCCAAGTGGGATGAAGATGATAATTTAGCTATTGGGCTAGAGACAGGTACACTATTAACCAGAAGCCAGAAACCGGGGCTTTTCCTGAAGGACTACTTGATATTCACCTCCTTAGACTTGCCAAGGCACCCACAGGTGTGGTCTGGGAGACTGGTTTTCTTCTGTGCATTCATCATTCTTTTTCCTCTCTAAAGGATACTTGATTTCCATGTAACTGCGAAGGTTACAGGCATGCTCAGGACCAAAATAGCAGCGATTGTGAAAGAGTGCAACCTTGGGAAGACAGTCACATCATTATACTATGCTCTGTGGCCATTAAGTACTGTGTATTGAAGTTGTTTGGGTTGAAAATATAGGTCTTCGTTTGTAGAGTAGGGGCCTGAGGCAACAAGAGGTTAATCTTTTGTCAGGGGCCGTGTCAACCCATGGCAAAACCCAGCTCAGAAGCAGACGTGTTTATTTCCCTTTGCTGCGCTCAGTTGGACTCAGAGAATGTTATTGCTAAAAGATCAAACCTTCATCTCAAGCCAAATTCCTACAGAGGGAGGGGAAGGGATGGACAAGCAGCTTGTTTTTCTGTTGTGTGCTTCGTCTAATCTATGCGTGCCACAGATCCCTATTGGAACACGACTGTTAAGGGATGTTTGCACCCGAAGTGGCATAGGAAGGTCCTTATGAACATCTCAAGATGGAGCAGGATTCCCTCCCACCCGGGGGTTACTATCCGGGGCTCCAGCTCTCTTGCTCCTTTAAATCTGGGAGGGAAGAATCTGCCGGCCCTGGAAACTGATGCTGTCTATCAAGGACACAAAGTATTGGTGTCTTGCTCAGGTGGGGGAGGCAGGGCTCTGTCACACTGGCAGGCAGGAGAATAACTCATTTGGGGCCATAATGAGTCAATACTGTCAATATGGTTTTGAGTTTACATGCAGCTTTTCTTTGGCTAAAGAAATGGCTGTAATGTCTCATTAAGGCTTCCAAAGTCACATCAGCACTCTTCTCCTACGGTGTGAGGGGAGCAGTGGCCCAGGAGCTGCCCTGTGTGACCTCTTGGGTCCTTTCTTGTGCTAACATTCGTGACGTGGTGACTCCAAACTGGTCTGCTCCCTGCTCCCACCGGAGGCCCTGCTAATCTGGGTGAGTGTCATTAAAAACTCTCTGTACTGAGTGCTGCCTGCTCTTGGAGAAGTCCAGAAATTCAGAATTTGTCATTTGCGAGCGGCCCAGTGGTGGATAAATCATTGAACCCGAAGTCACTAACTGCTCTGTGACCACCACCTTGCTCTGTCTCCTAAAAGCACGCCTGTGCCTTCCTGAGCAGGGCTGGTGGGGCTGGCAGCCCGTGGTGCTGCCTGGCCTGTGGCCACGTGGGGCTGTGTGGCCCAGGAGGGAGCCGGAGCCCCTGCGGGCGCATCTCTCTCTGACGTGGAGGTGGCTGTGCCGGGTGTGAACGTGTGAACAGTGTGACTGTAACTGCTTCAGCGGGTCGTTTCTTCCTTGCAGGTGGTGGCCCTATGGACGTGTGGCTGCCCACGCCCCTGGCTCCCCCTAGTGGCCGTGGGACCCCCTCCAGAAGTTTGGATCCTAGCTCCACGTGCCCCTGAGGAGATCCGGACAGACCTGCAGTCTCCCCGCGTCCCGGGGGCTCCGGGAATGGCCTGCTATGCACAGGGCCTTCTGTCCCAATGCCAGGGGCTCGTTCTTCTCTGCCTTCAAGTCCAGCTCCTGCTGGGGCCCGGCCCCGGTCTCTGGCTGTCGAGACTGCAGTCGGGGGTCCTGGCTTGACCCTGGTGTCTGGAAGTCTAAGGGAAAGGTGATCTCTTGTACCAGGGCTGGCGCCAGCACCTGCGGCCTCCCCAGCTCTGGTCTTTGACATTCGGGGTTAATCTTACCTTGATGTTCCAAACCCTGTTTCCACAAATTTCAATCCACATCGTTCTCAAACAGCCCTAAGAAACAGCACCACCACCAGTGAAGTGAACTAAAACAACAACGTCAATCCCCAAAACCGAGCAAAGAATATTGGGGCTTCTGAGCTACCTTATTTTTTGCTGAAAATTAGGGAATTCTTAATTTTACTTTTTCTCTTGAATTTTATTCATTCCTTTATTTATTTATTTTTAATCAAAGAAACAGAGATTTTCTCGCACTTTTAAGACATGACTTATGGAATCTTCTTTAAGTTGAGTGGGCTAGGAGCACACAGGGTGCATTGGGGCTTGGCTGTCCCTTCAGTCTGGGTGGGCTCGGCCCGGGCGCTGCTGTCTGCTTGCCATGTGGTCGTCAGCAAGTCGCTGAACATCTGTTCCTCATCTGCAAAACATACCTACCTGAGAGTTCCTGCGAGAATCAACTGAGATAACACCTGGAACTGCTTAGAATGGTAGCTGACATTCAATATGTATAAGCCGTTATTACTAGAATTAAGAGAGCACCCACAACGTACACTTCTGTGAGCTTTTGCTCCGGCACATTTACGCTTCAAGATTTCACTGACATAAAACTAATTTGATTTTAGAAATTTAGAGAAAAGGGGGCACAATCTCACAGAGACCTTACTCGCCACACACCAGATCACAGGGTATGTCTGCGGCTGATGCAACGGTTGGAAATCAGAGGCTTTAGAGAATCGGATGTCTTCAGAGTGGTGTCATGGGACGTACTTTATTTGTGGACTGCTGATTAAATTCTGACCCAAGTTATCTTAGGATGGCTTTTAAGTGGCCCATGTGAGATGCCTTTTCTAGAGGACAGGTGTCCACCCAAGAATCTTGGCTGTGGTCTTGGAAACTTTTGTGGGTCCTAACGATTCCCCAACCTAGGGATGGGCCCACCGGGCAGTAGTCTCAGATCTAAAAGCAAGGAAACTGGCTATGAATAGTTGGGTGGAAAAAACACACAATGATGGTTTCCAAAGCTTGTCAATCTCCAACGCTGTATAAAAATTAAAGATAATGGCGAAGGGATGGGGAATCAATGCCTTAAATAGAAACTGTGACACTGGATTCCGTGCTTGTGATGACATGCTGAATATTCAGCTCATCCATCTGAAGCCAGCCTCTCGGAGCCTGCAGTCCCAGGGGACAGAGTTGAGAGGCTTCAGCAGCTTTCCTGAGTCACTCGGTTCAGGGACCGGTGACTGCCACATGTTCCTTTTGCCTGTACCCACCTCTCTTCCTGGGTCCTACCCGCTTTATCTCTGAATGCTGAGGTGACATATTTTCCCATGACATAAACATGTCAGCTTCCAGTTCTCACGGAGATTAATGTAAAGGGAAGTCAGACTTGGAGGAAATCATTACTAAATTTGTCTGAAGGGGAAACGCACCTTGTCTAGCGCCCGCGAGATGGGGTGTTTCAGTAGTTTCCGGAAGGCCTCGCCCGGCCATTCCCCTTACCTTCTTTCAAACAAAGAAACTCACCGGGAGGAATGAAACATGTGCCAGTGACTTGTTTACTTCTTTCGACTCCCGTCTCTGATGTTGACATGGGCCCAAATATGTTTAAAATAAAGCCAGTTTGGGGGACGGGTGGTGAACTCCAGAATTTATGAATCATCGCCACCAACAAACCAGTGGGCTCCGTGCACGAGAAAAGAAGGCTCTCAGTGCCGAGCTCCAAGCTGACCTCTCTCCTCCTCGGGCTGAGATGGAGCCTGCGGGCAGGGCACTGCTCTTTCCGCGGGAAGGGCCTGCTGCTGCCGGGGAGGCGTTTGCAGCACTTTCTCTTTTGCTTCTCTTTTCTGGGAGCTTGTTATTGTGGTTGTCATTGGCTTCAAGTACAGCTGGGGGTGAGTTGCCCAATGATTGTGGTACTTCTCAGGCACTTTGCCACCCAAATATGGAACTGTGGCAGCAGAAACACCTTATGAAATGGCATGGAAATGTGTAATGTGCCGTAAATAAACAGAAAGGGACCGCCAGGAAGCTGTGCTAATCACTGCTTTGATGTCGCCTGAATTACTGTATTTTTTTAAGGCCTCATGTTTCTGACTGCTTGTTTTGACTCAGCTGCCACTGCTCAAGTGAAAGGTTGGACCCAGTTCTCCACCTCTTCTCCCCTTCTTGGTGACAGCTGTTGCCCCTTGACTCACAGGAAAACCATTTCCCCACCCGTCCCCGGCCTCCCAGCCCTTCCCTGGCAGGAATCCTGTGGCCTCACTGCCGTCCCTGCCCCGGGGTGGCAGAGGGCGAGCGCGGCCGCCCGGCCCGCGTCCAGCCGCTCCCAAGGTTCCCGTGTCATTTGCCAGCCGGTCCCAGGACTCTGCAGCAACATCCTATTTTTAATCTCGGGTCACCTGGCCTCCTCTGAGTGGGCCATGTCGTGTCGGGAAGCGGAGGTGGGGCCTGGCTTGTGTAACAAGGAGCTTGTAGGGGAATAAACCGCTCGGGGAGTGGAGTTCGCGGGAGGACAGCGTCAGATCGTCCGGTTTAGGACGCCAGGGCGGTCCGGCCTCACCTGCACTGTCAGGCCGCTTAAAAAGTCAAATAAACGCCCAGTCCTGAATTGCTACTACTGAGGCTAAAGGTACTTAGGTTTGCCGAAAGCTCAATGCCTTCCTTGATCTTAAGATTGTGTGGATGTCACAGAGCACAGGTGACTGCCCGCGGCTGTCTCCTCTTTGTACCTGACCCGGTCACCGCTGTCAAACGTGCCTCCGGCGTCCCCGACACCCGGCTCGGCAGGCTCTGCTCCTGCGTCCGCGCGCGCCCTCTGGTGGGTGGAAGAGCTTTGACAGGCCTTCATCTTTTTCCTTTATTTTTTTTATTATTATTTTTAAAAGAATTATATTATTAAACTTTTCTCAATTTTTGTTTTTCTCTAACCCCTGGAGTGAAAAATGTTAGTTTTTAGTTTGAGGATGAGTATGGGAGGGAAAGTAGGGGTGGCTTTATCATCACCATCGTCACCAGATTAAAGCCAACCCGGCTACCCACGTCCCCTCCAGCCTGGACGTTGAAAATGTCTCTTTAATGGTCTGTCTGCTTTCACGATTCTTTCCCCTGCCCTTGATTTAGCTGTGTCAAAATTAGCTAAATTTTCTTAAGATGATTTTGTTGTTTGTTTGTTTTCATCCCTGCTTTGTTCAGAACATGTCAAAAGCTGCCCTCTAGGTATAGTTTAAAGGCTAGATATGTAAATTACTTCCATTTCTGGATGAAATCCTACATACTTGTTTACACTGGACAACAATCACAGGGAAGCACATGTCTTTTGCAGGTTGAATATCCCTTATCTGAAAGGCTTGGAACCAGAAGTGTTTTAGATCTTGTTACATTTTGGAATATTTGCATTATACTTACCAGTAGAACATCCCTAATCCAAAAATCCAAAATCCAAAATGATCCTTTGGGCACGACCTTTGAGCATCATGTTAGTGCTCGAGAAGTTTCCGATTTGGGATTTGCTGATGAGGGATGCTCAACCTGTATCTGCAGATCAGCAAGTTTGCAGGCCACATGGAGAATTATTCTCTGAGCCTTTTTGATCTGAGCTTCTAACTTTAAAATGCCATTTTTATTTATCAGTATCGTGCCTGACCAGGGAACCTATCTTCTAAGGATTTTTACTCTTTCCCTAAACTACCTATTATTGGGGGCTAATGTGATGAGCTGCTTTCTTCTGATGAGAAAAAGTGAATTCAGAATCTGTTCCTAGGGCAATGGGTAGAAGAAGTATGAAATATTCCAGTCCTGCAAAACTGTATCGAAAATATACAGAATTTCCTTAGTTTTGATTATCTCTCTGGATGTTATGAAATAAGCACTGTATTTTCAAAATGCAGAGAGAAGATTAGGGTCTTCCATCTCATTTTTCTTATCTCTGTCTCTGTGCTATTTCCCTTCTTTCACTGTTTTCTGGACCCAATTTTTCATGTGTAAAAGCCTTAAGTGAACATTTTCTTCTGAAAAGAATTCTAAGATGTAAACTGCCCTTATTATATCCCCTAAGATATGTAAAGTTTATCTATTTATTTATTTGTTTTGTTGAGTTATCATTGTTATCCAAAAAGTTCCACATATTGAAAATGCACATCTTGATGCGTTTGGACCTGTGCATACTCCCGCGACTCCATCGCCACAGTCAAGACACTAAACATATTCATGGCCTCCAAAAATTTCCTCGTGTTCTTCTGAGTTTAAGTTTTTAAATTTTTAAAAATTTTTTTGGTGGTAAGAACAACTAACACAAGGTCTATCCTTTTAGTATTTGAAAGTACACAATACTGTATTGCTAATTATAGACACTGTTGTACAGCAGATCTCTAGAAATTATTCTTCTCACATAATAGAATATTCATACAATTCCCCATTCCCCCTGGCCCCAGCCCATGGCAGCCACCATTCTACTCTCTGCTTCTGTTATCTTGACTATTTTAGATGCCTCATATAAGCAAAATCATACAGTATCTGTCCTTTGTAGAGTTTATTTTTTGAAAATGTTATAGCCATTAGATGTCTTGTCAAATTTCCCCATGATACTACAATTATCATTTGATCTCTGGCTTACATCTGCTCACGGGTCCATTCTTGCCCCCAAGATGAGAACTATTCTGTACTCTTTTTCTTATCTTTAGAGACCCTTGCTTCATTCCTTGTACATACTAAACCTTCAACAGGTATTTGTGAATTGTATTTGAACTTACTCTCCAATCCAGAGGGTAGAAAATACTGCACAGTCTCCGTGACGGCAGAACCCTGACTTGCCGGTACATACCATGGGGCGCTGCACACGGCAGGTGAGATTAACCACGAGTGGAACTGCATTGTCTCAGCCTAGAGTGAGATCTCTGCTGAAGTTGTTCAAAGGCCGCTCGAGGGCCTGTGGTTACCTGGAAGTGCTGAAGGGGTCAGGAGCTCAATTCTCCTTTTAACCTTCATCTTTGCATTTTGACGTCTTCCTGTCTTTATCACTCAGGGGCTTGTCTCACTCACAGGACGAGTTCTCCCAGCCAATCCAGTGGCAGTGTTTTTCTAACCATTCATTAAACACCCCCATTACAGACAAACTTACAGTTACGATGGACGGTTTGGGTGCCAGCTAAAGATGAATTGTTGAACAGAATTTGTTGAAGACAGAAAATCAACTTGTAGAGATGGATACAAGGTAGGGGGTGAACAAAAGTCAGTGACAGGCTGTGTTGTCTTTGGTTGGAAGTTGAAAGAACGTAAAATCGTATGATGTCCCCCAGGCACCCATGAATAGCCTATTTCATGTGTTTGATTCTTGAGAAATGAAGATATTTTGCTGGAGTCTCCTAAAATTAAGGAGATATGGGTGAAAAAATATCACATTTGATTTATACACACTTCAGGTTCTCCATAACGTCTGGTTTTAAAGCCTTGAAGCTTTTCTGTTATTTCCTTGCCTGTATTGGTGTCCAGAGAGAGATTCGCCTACATTTTAACTTGTGAGAACATTATTTTTTCCCTAGGCCAGAAAGCAAACCAAATGGTTGGATATTCTCGTTTTTCTATCTCTAAAAATTCTTGGTTAAATCATCTTTCTCTCCTTTCTCACAAATCATCACATCAAAGAAAGATGCACTTGGAGAAACTGCTCCCTGGAGCCCTCCCTGACCCACATCTGCACTGACGCTCTGCTCTTTCCTCCTCCTTCCTTCTTGACTCTTCTCTCTTTTAAGGTTTTCTCTTTCTCTTCATTTCTCTGCGGAGAATCGGGCCTCTTCTCCAGCTCTCTCACCTCAGGCAGCCCCAGGCCTTTCTCCTCTCCCAGAACCATCCCAGAGGTGTGGAGAGTCCCAAGGCCACTGCCAATGTCACTTTTCTCAGAAATTCCACATCTTTTCCATTCTGGAAGCTGCACGTTGTCCGCTGATCATGTGTATGTTCATTTTATTGGAGTATAGGGAATAATCATTTCCAAAACCCTTATCCAAGTTGGGGTCATGCATTTCTGATTGATTCTTTCAGTTTTGGCCAAATCTCCCTTTGCTGTTCAGAACTCCCCTCCTTCTATGACTGATTCACCATGTTCTGGGTCTGTGACAACAGAAGCAAGCGTAACAGGCTAAACAATGGAGGAAACTCACTTTTAAACAAAAATCTCAAGTTGTTAATTAAGAAGACTTTAGTACCAGCTACTGTGTTTATGGTTTGGGATGTAAAGATGGAGATTCAAATGTAAAGACCGGAAGGCTGCGGTGAGTGGTTCATGGGCCCTGAGCCTCTGCTCCTCACCTGGGCGCTGGAATAACAATGCTGCTCCCTGGGATACAACCGGATCAAAGGAGCGGGGGCCTGAGGGAGCAAACTGTGAAGTGCAATAGATACTCTATGTGCTAATATTACCATTGGCATTGCTATTATAGTTGAATTGCGGAAAATTTTATTCTGTGAATATGCTAAAAATATAGGTTTCCTTGTTAAAAATTACTTTCCCCCTGGTCATCATTATTCCATTATTACTTCTAACAACTCTTGTTTGTATGTGTGTCTGTGCCCACCATACGGCAGGCCCTGGGATAGGCACTGGGACACACACACAGACCTACCAGACATCTGACCTGCCCGGGAGAACATCATGTCCTAGTGATACTCCTTGTATCTCAGAGGGATACCTTTGAGGTTCTAAAAATGTTCTTCTACTTTAACTTGAATTTCTTGTTTTTAATTTAAGCAACACTTATTGTGCACTGTATACAGGCCCAGCGCTGTAGCAGCTGCTTAGGGAACAAGTAGAGGATTTGCTTCCTTTGACTAATTCACACTCACGTAGGAGGTGAAGTCATGAAATAACTAGCATATTTGGGATGACATAGGTAAAGTGGCAGTTCTAGCTTATGATCTGGACCTGGTGCTGGACAGGAAATAAAGCTGGACAAACTGTGGGTGTAGAGAGTATGTAGACAGCTTAGAAAACTAAAGAGCCAACACGGGTTGGTCCTTTGGAACACAACTTTCATAAAATAAGTATGACTACTGCTATTACCACCACCACCAACACCATTTCAATTTAGTAGCTACCTGGGCATTGGGCCCTTCACACACATTTTCTCCAACCCCATGATCCTCCACGACAGGCATCATCCTCACTTTACAGACGGGGAAATGGACTCGGGGAGTTAGGTGTTCACCAGCAAATAAGCTGCAGAGCTGGAATTGGAACCAGGATATTTCCAGCTCCAAAGCTTCCCTCATTCTAATTTACCCTGGTGCAATCTGAGTCTGACTGAGAGCAGAGGAACAGTCTTGGCAGAGCGTGTTGGGTACGGAGGCAGGTGGTGGGAATGGCAGAGGGGGAGGAACTCAGAGAGTGAAGATGAGCCCATGGATGAGAACTCCTATGACAGTAGAGGAAGAGGTGAGCTGTTCCAGTATTGACCCTCCGGACCTCAAACATGTTGAGAGGAACTTCTGATACAATTCCTATCTGATTTGAGTGTCTAATTGCTTGGATGAAGATTTAGAAGATGAACGTATCAAAAAGTGCAGATACTGTGAGTCCAACATGACTATATGGAAAGTCAGAGTCAGGATTTCCAATAGCTAAAAAATTTGGAAAATGTGCTAAATCTAAAAACAGGAATTTAATAGAAGAGTGTACACGTGTGTCCGTGTGTTAGAAAATATCCAAATGCAAAAACACAGAAGAGAAGAGACATGGCTAAATAGTGGGATACAGGAGAGAGTTTTAAAGATTTTAAAGGTTTTGCCAGCCTTGACCTTGACACATGCTATCTGTGAGCATGAGGCCGATCGGCCGATATAGAAAGTCCAGGGCAGTGTTGTGTAGGATGCTGTCGGGGTAGGTATGTTCGGAAGTAAGTTTCTGTCTGCCCAGGGAGCTCATGACCAGGTTGCAGAGAAGGTTGTGATGACTGGGGCATTGAGTCTAAACAAGGGAAGACTAAGTAGGGAGACAGCAGGTGCCCTGAAATACTTAAAGGCCACCACGTGGCAGATGGATTGGAATATTCGAGCACTCCAGAGGGCAGGACTGGCTTCAGTGGGTAGAAATTACAGGGAATTGATTTCATTTCATTACAGAGAAGAAGAATGTTCTAATGGCTAAAGCTTCCAGCTACTGAATGGGCTACCTCACACGGTAGTAATGAGAACCACGGCCTACTGGAGAAAATTGAATTACCAGGAAGTGCTTAAGTGCTCAATTTTAGTTCTAATCCCCTTTTAAAAAATTAAAAATAGTCTTGAACTATGTTCTCTGCTATATTATATGATAGTGTTTTTCTCACATCATATGATTGGTTTTTATATTACCTTTTTATTTTTATTTTTCTTAAAGGCAAGAACAAAGCTCTTTTTGTTGATTTATGCATAACAGTGTTGGATATTTGTCCTGGAGAGACACCAAAATTTAGGTGTGCTTGCCTCTTGGAAAAAATGGAGTCACTACTAAGCGCTTCTTTCTCGTGAAGAAAAAGTTTAATCGAGACAGGAAATGACGCAGGCGTCTAACGTGTCTTTGCCTCCTGCAGTCGCCTGCTGCCCGTCTCCAGCACTAGACTGTCATTTTGTTGAGGACAGTATTTTTGTCTTAATATCCTTTATATTCTCACACATTGGGCCATAGCAATCATTTAATTACTTTTTTAAAAATAAATGAATGAATGATTTACCAGAGGTGTTCAGGCAGAAGATAAACAAACAAACAAATCTGGGATGTTGTATATTGATTTATATCCTGGGCCGAAGTTTGATCTCAGACCAGACGGCATCTGCATGTCTAAGATTGAATAATTATGTCCTCAGAATCCATTCCATACACTTCTGTGTGGAGGGGATTCCAAGTATTAACGAAATAGAGACGTTCGTGGACGGGCTGGAAGAATATAGAGTGAGGCCGGTGGCAGCAGAGAGGCTTGTGTGGAGGCTGAGAGCGGTGGGCTGGGCCAAAGAAACGTGAATTTGGGTTGGCAGAGAGTACTGGGGACGCCACAGCAGCACGCGTGGATGGCCCGGCGTTAGAAAGGAGCAGGCTACCTCTCCCTGAGAAGCTGCGGTCTAGGGCAACCCACGGACGACGTGGTGGCCACAGGCCTGGATCATGGTGGGTGGGCAGGGGTGGGATGGAAGGCGGAGAGGGAACCTCATGGATGTTGCCAGGGCTTCCAGGGGTCCCAGGAGCTCGAGTACCAGTTTTGAAAAATAAGGAATTACTGTTCATGTGCGTTGCTATCAATATGGAGACAATAGCATGATTTGCAAAGTGGAGGAAGGAGTACGTCATTAAAATGAGTAAATATATGTGAAGCTGTCTGTTCTGATCAGAATCGCATGTTGAGCACTAAATCACAAGTTAACCTCCCTCTTTACCGACCCCCATACCACCTTGGCTATATTCCTGAGGACGAGAACAGTCCAAGCGTTTTAAACTTTTAGGTCCTAGCATGCTAGTGGCAGAAGCGACTTGGTGGACGCTGCTCTGCTGAGTCCACGGTCAGCCAGAAGTGGAGACGGGACGCACGTCTACGTCCCTCGCTGCTCTGTCAAGGCCTTCTCCTCGCCCGTCCGTGACACTGCTGCCTCCAAGCCCCAAAGGTAGCTGCTAAACTGAAAAGAGAATCCAAGCCTTCCAGTAACCCGTGGGCCATACACGTGCGAGCCGGAGCTGACCAGAGACAGACGCTTGGCTGTGTGCGCGTGTGCAGCGCGCGGTGGCAGAGACAGTCCAGGTGGCGAAGGCAGGAGGGGGCTGCCGTCTGCCAGCGCTGAGCTCGGCACTCACAACCTTCAGCCTCACAACCAGCCCCTGGGGTAGATCTGTACTTCTCTAGAATCTGAAATAATAAAGTACCAAACATTACAATAGGAGATGGGTATGAAAAGAATGTAAAACTAAAATGCTAAAGCAGCAGACAACTCACAGAGTTTTGTTAAGATGGCCACATTGTTTCCTGTTCATCGTGTGGCTCACTCTAAGAGAATTAATTTATTTCTAAAAGGAATGTTTTACAGAGCGTCCTGTTTAATTTTCACAATATCAAAGGCCAAAGATCATTTCTTAATCATCCCTTAAATCTTCCCCTGTAGAGTATTTGCGACCCTTCTCCTATTAAATAAAGGAATACTCTAAGGTAGAAAGTGAGTTGTGGATGAGGGCTTGAAAGAGCTCTGACCCGGGCGTCTCTGTAGCTCTTCCTCGTTCATCACTGACAGATCTCTCTCCTTGGGCGAGGCTTTGGATCGCCTTGTATTTTCCTAGTCCGGCAAAACAATGGGCTTTGATCTTTAGGGTCCCCTCTCATTAGAAGCAGCTCTGAGACTATTAGCCCATGAGTGTAAATCATTATACTTTAACATTTGATGTGATAGGAAATATTGGGTATCTATGCCAGGCAGAATGTTCTAATACCTTGATTTCTATATGTTGATTCCACAGGATACAGACCTTTTTTTTGGTTTGTACACACTGAGTTTAATTATGAATCAAATACTAGGATTTCTGAGCTGTGTTCAGAATGTTAGACACAGTTTAACTGAACATTCTGTAGGATCGGGCTGGCTTCATGGGCGATAGCACATCTTTCCTCTTCCCCCACTTCTCAGGAGAGGGTCATGCTTGGTTTAAAGCCCTGCTATTGCTGAAATTCTTAATAATTTTATCTTTGAACTTGTGTTTTATACACGAGCAGAGGCGGTACAGGCAATACGTGTGTCCACCATGCCTGGCTGCCCCATCTGCATGTAGCTTTTGTGATGTGCCCTAAGAATTCCTGTGCACCCACGATGCCCGTGGGAGTTCAAGGTAAGCCTGTTAAGTCCATGAATGTGCCAAGGAGCACTGACAGCCCCAGAGGCCACGCTTTCCTTTTGAATTGGAACTTTCTTTGAATGCAAAAAAAGGCAATGACCTTCTAGGAAACACAACAGCCAAGAAGCCCTGTCAAAATAGTTCTTACTAGTGTTTGCTCCCGTATTAACCAACCAGTTACACGGGAAATGACGACACAGAAGGATAGGGTGGTCCATCACCCCTTTTCCTCTCAGCCCTTCCTTATTCACCACTGAGCCCAGTGCAGTGTTGGTAGAATGTGCACATATCAAGAAGTGAAATAAGAATTTCCTACAGTGTTTCCACTGCTCTAGTAAGAACAAAACATGAGTGAGTACGCATATGTGCTACCAAACACCAATGTGTAATTTCAGTGACTCCGCATGCAAGTTAAATGCTTATAGTTTCCTTTAAACTGGCATTGCATGGTATAAAGATAAATGGTAAAATTTGTGCTAATAATTGAAACATAAAAATACAGTATTTATTTATAATGTCATTAAACACAAGTAAAATAAGCACTTTGCCTATTCAAGAGAGAGTGACCCCAGAGGAAAGGAACAGAGTTTACGTGTTAGTACCTTTCACCAAGGCACTTTTTTCCAGTCTTTTGAACAAGGGTTTCCTCATTTTCCCTTTGTTCAGGGTCTCACGAATGACGTAGCCAGTTCTCAGGGAAATATTGGCTGTTCCCTGGAAAGCCGAATCATGACTCATCCAAAGTTGACCACGTTTAAGTCCACACTTGCTCCATCGTTAACCTGGCTCTAATGCCCAGAGAGTGAGCAGGTGTTAGACAGGCTGACTAGAAACCACAGTGCCACAGGGAGAGAATCCTAAGACAGGATGGGAAGCTTGACAGTTGAGACCCAGGTTTGCTTCTACTTGGCTGAATGCTTGGGACCTTGTCCTTACCTTGGAGAATTTTCCCATCCATAAATCAAGATTAGATCACTAAGGTCATTGGCAATTCTAAGGGAGACAATATTAGAATGTGGGGGGTGGCTGACTCATGAAATACTGGAAAGTATCTCCCCACACCCAAGCAGCCCTAAACAAGCACAGAATCTTGGTAAACACGTATACTCATCATGCAGTTGTGCATCAAAAGAAGTTCCCTTTGGCGTCCCTAGGACTAGATTTCCCCACCCCCGACCCCAGGGGCCCTCCTATGTAGAATTTCTGAAGTCTCCACTGTCTATGACTACCTTTCTGGTTTTGATGGGAGGGTAAGACTACACCCAATTATTTTGCTTTACACATTGGTTATCTAATCATTGCGTCCAGAAGTCCTTAACCTAAAACTCACACATCAGTACATTGTGCCTCTCGTGTCAGCAGCGCTCAGCCTTCTTGCTGCAGGGTGGAGCATCGTACACACAGCTCTTCCACCTTTTCTGTTTTCTCTTTCAAGGGATCTACACTTGGGGGAGGGAGATGGGCTTCTTACAACTCCACGCTTTTGAGAGAAGACAGTTATCCTCACAGCACCAAAGTGAAAAATTCCTCCCAGCCAGGGTGGCCCCGGCTTAGTCCTAACTCTCAAGGGAGGCTGGTGGGCAGTTGTGTTGTGGGCTGTTTTCATCCTCAATCCCCCGAGTGTGGTTGCTGCCTCCACAATAGAGGTCAATATTTATGCTTCACACAAGGTTCCATTTAGCAGTTTTTAGCATACCCATGAATTAATAGATAAACTTGTTAAGAACTCAAGAAAAAAATAATTAGTTTGTTGATGTAAATGGTTCCTCTGCTGGAAGTCCAGAAAAAATAATCACACAGTTTCACTCGTTGACAGTTGCATTTCCTTAAATCAATTATTGCCATAACTAAAGCAGCATACTGTGACTATTGGTGTGCTAGAGCACCAGCTAATTGTTTTCTATCTTATTGTTAATAATACCAGGTTGGCTTTCTTTAAAATGCTGTACGATTCTGAAATAGGAACATTAACTCATCTCCAATTGAAAAGAAAACCTCCTCCACAGTGCCATCTTCTTAATTGAAAGTGCTTTTTTAATGCAATAAAGAACCTAGTGACTGACTGGATATAAAGTGTGAAAGATTAATCATGAAAAAAATAAAAGAAGCATCACTTTCTATTCACTTAGCCCAACATAAAGTGGACGAGAAGGACCTTCTGCAAGTGGGGGGTCATCCTCTGCCTTTCTCGAGTTAAGTGCTGAGAAAACAGCAAGAAACTCGCTGACATAAAAATTGACCGGGGGAAGTGAGGACATTTTAGCTATTGGCTATGAAATGTGTCTCAATGTGCCTTTGCCCGGGTCCCCCCTGCAGCGCCACCGAAGCAAGAGGAGAAGGGGAACGGCCGAGCCGCTCCTCCATCCCCCAGGTGTGTGGCTGCCAAGTCCCGACGCCTGGGGACCACGGGGAAGAGGCCCCCTTTATCCCCGTGGAAAACTACTTCCCAAGGAGCTGTGTCATTGAAGTTTTCGTAATGTTAATTTTAGCTGTTCTTTCTTCCACATCCTGGGAGGTTCCTGGTCTCCGTTTCGGGCTCCATGGGCCCCCCCTTCTCCCCGTGCGGTGCGGCTGCGGGCAGAGCACCTGTCTGGACGCGTGACCCGCTGCACGCACGTGTGTTTATCCTTCCTCTGTGTTGGCCACACACCGCAAGAAAACAGTTGCTTTGATGTGAATAGTTTTGTTTCTTTTTTTTTTTTGGTCACTTCTTTGGAAGGAGTTTTAGATTGTATTCATTAATTTATTTGGGCAAGTCAGGGCTTCCGTCGGGAGAAACAGCAGTCCCCCGCCCCCCACCCCCCAACTTGGTGTGGCTACTGGAGAGTGGCCCGGTGCATTCAGAATCAGGGAAATAAGAGAGGTTTTTTTTTTTTTTTTTTTGCGAAGAGGTTGAATACAGCGCACTGATTTTGTGCTATGGCGTAAATGATAACCTTTCCAGGTAAAAGAGGAGAGGAGACTCACACGCCAGGGTCCTCCGCTCACCTGCACGCGCTTCTTATCCTCCCTTTAACACATGCACCTGCTGTGTGCGCTGCCGCTGTTGCTTCTCTTCCGAGGCTCAGACTGTCTCCCGCTGATGAATGATCATAATGAAGAGAGTTAACACAGGGGTAATTTATTCAATAAATTGTTACTGAGAAAGATCATCTATGATGCTGAAGGACCTAAAATGCAGGAAATTATCTATTTAATTTATGAAAACTGTGATTTAATCATGTTGGCAGAATAACCGTCCATTGTATTTGAATATCAGTAAATAAATGTCCAAACGATTCAGAGTTTATTTAGCCCTTCATACACAATAGACCTAACATCAACATCTTCTTATCTCTTCCTTGACGTTCAAAAGCATTTTATAGAATTTTTTTTCAGTATTGAAGATATTGAAGATGCCATGCCTAAGGTGAGGTGAACGAAAAGACAGTCTGGACATTCAGCAGAGTAACTTTTAAAAAGGAAACATGAGTAATTTCTACTCACGTCTCCTTAGAGATATTGAACAGATGCTAGCCAACCTAACAATTTGCACAGGTAATCTGCACATACACAGCTCTCTCTCTTTGAATAAGAGTGAAGGCAATGGACATTCAAATTATTTTTCTCACTTTGAAGGATGCTATGATCTTCCCTCTATCTTTTCTTTTATTCTCTGTAATTTTTCAACCACCTAACAAAACACCGATAACAGGTGCTTTTATTTAAGAGTACCTCTACCTTATTAGAATGTATTTTGGCCATGGAAAATATTTTGAGTAAGGGAGAAACATCAACAAATTTAGAAAGCAATGCTAAGCCAAATTAGCTGAGACTACCAAGAGCTTCCAGTGTCACTATGTTTGTGTTTGGGTTCTGGTAGAGAAAATGCTTCAGGTTTTGTGCTGACATGTGACCAGGTGAGGTACTGGGCCCCCACCAGATCTCTGTAGTTTGCATAGCATTGTAATGCCGTAGCTGTGGTTGGGCAGCATCACTTGGACAAATTTGCTTTTCTTCTTCATTCAGCATATTTGAATTCTCCATAGTTTCTGCTGAGAAAATTCACATGTTCAGCTTTCAGAATGAATGGACTATGTGGATTCTTTCTTTTAAAACTTCTCTAATTTTCATATCGTAAAGAACTAATCTAAATGAAAATCTGTAGACATCTATAATTCTTACAAGAAACTTTTTGTGACTTTAGATATGTACTGTCCAATATGGTAGGTATGGGTTGAGCATCCCAAATCCAAAAATCCCAAGTTCAAAATGCTTCAAAATCCCACACCTTTTGAGCGCCTACATGATGCTCAAAGGACATGCTCAGTGGAGCATTTTGAATTCCAGATTTTTGAATTTGTGATGCTAAACCAGTAAGAATATAATGCAGATGTTCCCAAATCTGAAAAAAATCCAAAGTCTGAAACACATCTGGTGCCGAACATTTTGGAATAGAGATACTCGACCTGTATCAACCACCTGTGGCCATGGAGCACTTGAAACGTAGCTCATCCGAATTGTGATGTTCTGTCACTGTCAAATATACACCGATTTAAAAACCTTAGTTTAAAGAAATAATGAAAAACACATCAATAATTTTTATGTTGATTGCATGTTAAAATGATAACCTTTTTATATTTTGGGCTAAATAAAATGCATTATTACAATTAATTTGACTTTTTAATGTGACTAAAAATTTAAAGTTACACTTTAAAATTATTATTTATTTATTATTTCAGAATATTATGAAAATACAAACATTTTGGTTACATAAATTGCAATTGTACCATTTGAGTCAAAGCCACAAGTGTGCCCATCCCCCAGACAGTGTGCATTGTACCCATTAGGAGTGAATTTACCCATCCCCTCCTGCCCCCTCCTACCTCCTTGATTGTGCCTCGAGTTGCGCTTCTGTTGGACAGTGTGCCTTTACAGTGTGCTGGGAACTTGAGCCATCTACCCCTCCAGTTCCTCACTGATGAATGGCTTGCTTTCCTCCCTTCCAGGGGAGTTTCAGCCACCCGTGCAACTGGCTGCTACTGTGTTTGAATTCAGATAATTCATGAAGTTGATAGTGTTCCAGAGGTTGGAAGGTCTCCAGCCATTCATCATCTCAGAAAATGGGACCATGATTGGCAGCTGTGTCCAGGTTTAATACTCCTGATGAAGATGCCATCTTGTGTAACTTTATATGGGGCTTGTCAGTGTTTGGATTTATTAAAAATAGGCATGCTCAGGGAATTCATGGGGTTTAATTCCAATAATATTTCTACTCACAATTATTACAATCTGTAGTTTTAATTAAGTCTCCTGCACTTGTGTGTAGGCCTCCCTGTCATGAGAGATTGCCTGAGCAGGGACCAAAGGAAGTTCTCCTATTGTTTACTAATGGATGTGCCTGGTGTAGCCAGAGCTCCTAACTACAGTACATTGAAAATTAGTCACATATTGCTATGTATTATGTTTATTAATTATCTTTATGGGTGTTCTCATAAAGAGACAGCCTCTTGTATCCAATTTCTTAGAATCTGGGTAGCATCTTGGGGGAAAAACTGAAGTTTAAGTACAGCAATATTCTTCTTCAATATTGAACTCATGCAGTCTTTATTCTAAAAAGTGTTTAGTTTTGACTAATTGATATGCTCTTTAAATCACACATTTTTAAAATTGGCTACATTGTAGCTAGTGCATATTTTAAGTCCAGTTCTCTCTATTTATTTAATACTAGCTGATTCTTGGGACTTTATCTTTGAAATTTTATGCTCATTTAACCACTTTTTTTGGAGCTTTGTTCAACGTTATGTGTTTTTATTTCCTGAAAGCAATACACTTTATAAAATGAATTACAAAATTTAAAATTAAGATAGCTTAGTAGGTGCAAAACTAAATATACTATTTACGTGGAGAAAAGATGATTAACTACAAGAGATAAACACTACAATACAACTCACACTTTGTATGTCTTTCTATTCTAGCATTATAAAAAATCTTTTAAAAAGATAAAAGAGTGACTATACATAAAATGATATTTTTTACTAAAATGAATTAATGTTCTCATGTAGACATGACAAGATAATATTCTCTCTCTGTGGTACACTTTCCTCACATAAGTGCTAACATTCACCCCCCAAAAAACTGGGGTTGGGGATTTGCATTCTGACTCAGATGGGAGTCTGTGATAGACCACAATTCCTACTGACACGTAGAAAAACCATCTGTCTGAAGCTACTGTTGAGTTTCGGAGTCAGCCAAGACTTGAGAAGTTACTACCCAGGAGCACCCAGCATTTTACGTAAAAGCAGTGCTTCTTCCAGGGTATTTGCCAACTGGAGTGCCGGGGATGTTTCTGAGCATCCAGGCTGCTTTAGCGGAAGGTGGCAAATAAGAGATAAAACACCTGCAGAGATTTTGACAATTTTGCGCTTTTTGTGGGAAGAAGTCACAGAGCTGCAAGGGGGCGAGATCCTGCGGTGAGCAAAGGGACCGAGACGGGGCCTGACACTCAGACTGTTCTCCCCAGGATGCTGGCAGAACTTCTCTATAATGTGGGCAGAGTTTTCCAGAGACCTGGAGCATCTGGAATATAAAGATTAGCAATCAGGAGGAGCCCTGGCGACATCCAGGATCTTACTGGGCTCCTGTAGGGCTGTGCCCTGGGGCTGGGCGTGAAGCCAGTCAGGGGACTTAGCAACGTGGCCCTAACTCTCTTCCACCGGGTTCCTGATGGGACTGGGGAGATTAGCCCCAACTCGGGCTGGAGGGATGGGTGGAAACTGTGTGGAGGAAAGCACCACTGTGTGCCACCAGAATTGCTTATGTACAATGTCACACATTACCAAATATTACTGGTCATGCCAGGAGACAGGACTAAATAATTAAAATCTGAGGGGAAAAAACAATGGCAATAAGAACATGCACAGGTGATCCCAATTTTAGAATTAGCAGTTGAGAATCTTGGAATAACTACGTTGAATTTATTTAATAAACCAGAGAGAAAAGATTTAAAAATATATAAAGATATGTACTTTTTTTACCAGAAAATTTCAATCTAGCAACACAAAAATAAGAAATTTAAATTAGTGAAAAATAACTTGAAATTAAGTTGTTGATAAATGAATTTAATACAAATTATATAAGCAGAAGGCAGGGTTAGTAAATTGAAAGACAGCGCTATAGAAAATATACATATCACAGCAGGGAATAAAATGAAAAAAAAAAAGGGGATTGACAATACAGAATAAAAGCATAAAAGACATGCAAGACATAGTGGAAAAAGCCTAACATACATGTCACTGGTGTACCAGAAACAGAGGAGAAAGGGAATGAGGCAGAAGTAATATTTACACTTATTATGGCTGAGAATTTTCTAAAACTATTAAAGTTACAGATTCAAGAATCTCTGGGTATCCCAATCTGAATAATTATAAAGATTAATGAAAAAAACAATAGAGAGAGCATTTAATGCAGCTACAGGGGGATAAAACATAGATAACCTTCAAAGAAGTGAAGATTAACAATTAAATTTTTTATAAAAATGATAAGATAATGGAAAGGTATTTTTTAAATGCTGAAAGACAACTACCAACTTATAATTCTATTTTTATCAAAATTAAAATGAAATAATTTAAGAAAAACCAAATACTAAAAGATTCAAACATTTTAAACATCTAGGCCCCCCAAAACAGAGCTTCAAAATGTATATAGAAAAAATGGACTGAACCAAGGGGAAAGAGAAAGTCACAATCATCTATAGCTGGCAATAAAACTTGACGAAAGACCAGTAAAGATACAGAAGATCCTTCTATATAGTTAACAATATAGTGATTGTAATATAGTTAACAAACTAAAAATTGACATATATATAACACTGAGCCCCAGATGGCAAAATGCACATTTTTTCCATGTAGGACACTTATCAAAACTGACCCAATACTGGATCATCAAGCATAGTTCAGCACTTCAAAGTATTGAAATCATTCAGAATATGTTCTCTGGTTACAATGGAATTAAGCTAGAAATCAATAGTATAAAAATAATAAAGTCACCCATTATCACAAACAATACATTTATAAATAAGTAATGCACAAAACAAATACACAATGGAAACTGGAAAATATTTTGGAAAGAATGCTAAAAAAGTGCTACATATAAAAACTTGTAGGATGTTGCTAGGTAGTACTTAGAGCGAGTGATATTTATATTCTTAAAACCATGTATTAGAAAAGAAAAACAAGTCTGAATATTTATATTGTAAGTGTTCATCTCCAAAAATTAGGAAAAGGACAACAAATTACACCAATGAAAATAGAAGGATGGAAATAAGAGCAAGATTGAATGAAATGAGTAACATAAATACCACAGATAAAGTCAATAAGCCAAAAGATGGTTCTTTTAAACGACCAAAACAATTGTCAGGCCCCTAGTAAAAAAATTAATTAAAGAAATAAATATTTGAATTATCACTGTCACGAATAAAAATTGCTATAATACTAAAGATACCTCAGATTTTAAAAGATGCTAAGAGGAGGTAGTGAGCAAAGTTTATGTTAGTAAACTTGAAAATTTAGATGAAATGAACATACTCCTAGGAAAACATAACTCACTGAGGTTAAAACAAGAAGAAGTAATTTTTAAAAATAATTCCGTTTGTAAAAAATAAATTGGATATATAATTAAAAATATCCCGGCCGGGCACGGTGGCTCATGCCTGTAATCCTAGCCCTCTGGGAGGCCGAGGCAGGTGGATGGCTCAAGGTCAGGAGTTCAAGACCAGCCTGAGCGAGACCCTGTCTCTACTAAAAATAAAAATTATCTGGACAACTAAAAATATATATAGAAAAAATTAGCCGGGCATGGTGGCACATGCCTGTAGTCCCAGCTACTCGGGAGGCTGAGGCAGGAGGATCGCTTAAGCCCAGGATTGAGGTTGCTGTGAGCTAGGCTGACGCCACGGCACTCACTCTCGCCCGGGCAACAAAGCGAGACTCTGTCTCAAAAAAAAAAAAAAAAAAAAAAATCCCAAAGAGAAATCTCCAGGCCCAGCCATATTCAAAATTGTACTTTAGTTTCCTAGGCAGTGAAAAAACACAAGAAAACAAAAATAAAAGTCATAAAAATGGGAAAGGCCAATTAATAGAGCTGAAAAGTCAATTGAAGATTTCTGGATATGATGTCAGCATACAAAAATCAACTTACGGTGTATACCAGTAATGCTGAAAATTTTAAATAATACTATTTAAAATGTCACTGAAAAAAATCAAATGACTGATTTAAATCTAGTGAAATTTATATAAGAGCTCTACACTGAAAATTGAAAATTATTATTCAGAAAAATAAAGAGTTTTACATGTATCATTTATATAATTCTCCCCAAAACTTGGTAATGTAAATAGCATTGTGCTGCTCATTTTATACATAAGAATCCTGAGGTGCCCAGATGCTAGGGTGTAAGTAGCATGGCTAGTAAGTTGTTTAGTTAAACATCAGAAGCAGGAAGTTTAGCTTGGATCAATAATTGTAGCAGACAGGAGTAGCTTCATTTAGATATCTCATGTATCTGATGAGTTCAGTGACAAGAAAGGCTATGATATTTGATATATGGCTGATTTGGAGGCAAACTATAAACGTCTTCATTACAGGTAGGAGCAGACATTGCCATATGAGGTTTAAGCTTCACAGGAGGTTTAAGATAAGAAAAGCAATTTTATTTAAGTCAAAGTTATTTTCTGACAGATGCTTAGAAATCGTATTAAAGTGTTACAAAACCAACTACTCTTATTTGAGATTAGTATTTAAGGATATTTTGAAAAATGCCTCTGAACTATATTTTAAGTCTTGGTAATGATTGGAAATTAGCCATAAGAGTCAAATTCAAGCAATAAAAAATTTAATTTTCTTTGGATACACTGATGCAAATGGGAAGGCTGACACTGGGTTTATGCCACTGAAGATAAAAGTTTGTCACCTGGTGGTGACTTAGAGGAAGTGTAGGCATTACAACCAGAGCAAAGAAGACTAACTACCCTTGTGTCTTTCCAAGGTAATGGGCCTAAAACTGCAGGTATAATCAGAGTGAGCAAAACTTGCTTTTATGGGAGAAAGTTGGAAAAAGCATTGTCATTAATAATCATAATTCCTGATAGTGATGTTCTAAGAATAAATGAGATAATACCTTTAAGAATTTCCTGCAGTTTAAAGCTCTAAGAGTACAGTTGTGTTAGTCTACTCTGGTTTAAAAAAAATAAAGAAACCCTGGGAGGGACAGTGCAGTGCTGGGCCGACCAAGCAGCCTCTGTAGCTTTGCCGACGGGGATCAGAGGGTGGGGTGGCAGAAGGAGCTGGGCTCAGCCTGAGGTCAGCACAGTCTGCACCAGCTCAGCGAGGGGCTGGGGAACGACGCACCTCTGCTCTCATGGAGGTTTCATTCCACCTGGGTCTTTCCCTGTCTTGCTTCTTTCCTTTTGTGGAAATGTTCATGAAACTTTAAAAAAAAAAAAAAAGGCCTACAATTTGCTTTTTTTGGAAAACAGTTTATGATTAACTTTAGATCTTATTTCAGTGGTCCCCAAATCTCTACCATTTCTATCTCTCAGCCTCCACAAATGCACCCTATTTCTCGGCTCTAACACAATATTTTGTAGAGATACAGAAACGTATGTTAATAATAACATTGAACACAGTAAAACTGGAAAAATAAGGCAAGACTAATGAATATTTTTTCCTTTCCAAATGTAACGTGTCAATATAGATGCTTGAAAAGCTATTTGTCCGTACACCACTAGCCCTCATAGAGAAGAAATTCACAGAGCAGTTTTCATTCAGAAAACTCTGTGACCTCGAATAGTGCAGAATTATCCACATATCCTTCAATTCAGCAACCTTGCCTGGGTCACTCTTAGTTGGTAAGCCCTTTAAAGGGCACTTAGGAAAATGAAAATGAAAAATTTATATTCTGCATCCGCATTTTAAGAATAATTTTAAAATAATTTTCTTAAACACTCAAATCTAGTTTAATTATATTTTTTCAATATAACAAGTCTTAAAAATCATGAATAATTCCATTCATTTATGAGTTGAACAACACTCTAAGAACTCACAAAATATTAACAAGATACAATTTAAAATAACTTGTACTGAGGGCATGTGATATTAATTATTATGAAATTGGTGTAGTAAGGTAAAATTGTTATATCATATGATTTGATATTAAAATGCCAGATTTCATAAAGACCTCTAATGTTACAATACCATTGAATAGTATTTCGTGTGTATTTGTATAATTTAATATTTATTTCAAAGCAAAAGTAGTCCAGATTTATAATACACTCAATTGGTGAGAATTCTAACATGCACAATAGACTTAAAAGAGGTTTTGGAATATCTAAAATTTGCTTGCTTGAAACTGATCCACATGATTCCAATTAAATTGGCCTATCCTTCTCTGATGTTTATTCTCCATAGGCTTTTTTTTGTAATGTATTTTAACTTAAAATGGTGTGTTGTTTGTCATTTGTTTATGAAAAATTAGATTCCATCCTGCTCCTCTGAAGTTTTACAAAATGTCACCCAGTTAATATTCTCACGGATTCCATGTTGAATAGTAATATTTTGGTTTTACTTACATTATCACTTGAAAGCAACAATTGGTGGGTACTTGGCTTAGTAACCTGCATTTCCATTTATTTTCCTTTTCTCCTGATTTTACCTTGTTTCTGTTTTTCTATTTCTATTAGAGATTTCTACTTTGAATGGTGTGAAATGGTGTCTGTTGACCATCAACTGACACACCCTTGGCACGCCTGTGAAAATATTCATGCGAACACAGGGGAAAGCTCACAACAGTCCTGCAGCTGAGGCTCGCGGTCAGCGTTCTGCCAGCATCTGGGAGGATTTCTACGAACTGCAGGGCGGATTCACTCCACTGAAGTGTGTCATCCCTGGCTGACTTGTGCACACCTATTTGGAGCAGATTGGGAGAACTTAGTCTTTCCTCCAAGCATGCAGTTAGCAGAAAATGTGTATCAGCACCAAGCAGCAAACTAAATGACTGCTCTTCTAAAAATAGCTAAGTAGATATTTTTTCAAATGTACTGTCTCAGGTAATGCTTATAGCAATACTACCATAGAGGTGCCAATATTATTCCCATTTTGTGGATAAAACTGAGGCTTAGAATGGTTAAGTGATTTTTCTAAGGTCCCAGAAATTGGAGGTGGTAGCACTTTCAAGCATGCATGCCAAGCTAATTCCAACACTCTGCTACCTCTCCCGCAGTGCACGCAGGAGGGTAGCTTTGTGAGGCAGCCAGAGTTCTCTTCTCACTCTCCATTTGATCTCCTCCTATTTCTATTAAGAAGCTTTACTGCCAAGAAACACTGGACAGACAGCGGGTGGATACACAGGTGAGTCTTACCTTTGGAGTGGAAGACCTCCCAAGTGCCGCCTGCAGGCGGAAATGGAACCAGTGGGATTCCCAGCAGCTGCGTATGCTGAGAAGGATGCCTGAGATGAAAGGGGAAATAGAAGAGGCAAGAACTCAAAAAATGTGAATTACAATCCAAATCGGAGTCATTGAAGAGCAAAGCAGACTTTGGAAAACCCAGCTGATGTCAAAGGAGAACTTGCAAAGCTCTCTCACAATTCAGGAAAAAAGAGAAGAGAGATTAAGAGGTGTTCCAGAGGATCCAGGGCAACTCGAACAAAAGCAATGATCATGTGAATTACCGCAGAAAATGCTTCAGAGATGAAAAACATGCCCGAGAAACGGAGACAGAGTTCAATCTTTGTCTGAATTGAAAAGAGAGCTGTGTTTCCTCCCCTTCTGGCATATTTTATGATTTATAAGGATAAAGAAAAAAGTGTTACAAACCCCCAAGGAAAAACAATAAGCTTCTCTGTTTCTCCACAAATGGGGGGAAAGAAAGGACTACCATCATATTTTTTAAAACATGAAGTGCAAGAAGAGATTTTAAGGCATTCCATACCGAGGTTTGGGGTAAAAGTACACGAAGTAAGAATACTTTTTACCTCTTTAGGAGGTGACAGAAAACTTTTCCTCCTACACATGCCATCAGCAATATTCAATAATTACGCCATTCCCCCAAAATCTGTTGAAGATAAACTCCAGGTAACCAAGGGGAAAATATAAAAATTGAAAAATGGGGAAGTCACTGGCTAAAAGGAAAGGCCGACTTTGCTTTAGAAGTATCAGCGCATAGTGAGCAAGTTCTCCTGAGTGAGCAGAGTAGGAGCTCCCTCCACAGACCAGGAACACTGCAAGAAAGGAGAAGGATTCCCACAGTTAGGACATACGGATAAACTTAGAGTGTAAATAAATTAATGTTTAGCTTTTCATCACATTGTATTGAGTTCAATTGAGTACAATTAAACACGGTTAGAACTATGCTAAAACTGAAAAAACAAGGTTAATTACTGATGTTGTGATTCAGTTTCTTTTTTCTTTTGACTTCACCATGTTTCCTTGTGAGTGAGTGGGCACGTCTCACTTTTAAATAGCATCATATGCACAAGGGGCACAGAGTATCCAACCTCCACAAATCAAACACACCTGGGTACCTAGCACCCAGGGAAGGAAACAGACCATTAACTGTGTTCTAGAGACTTCCCTATGCTCTAGTCCAGGCTCTACCCTGCCTCTTCTATTAGCAGACATTAGTTGTCTTGATTTACTACTTAATGTAGTCATACTGTATGCACCCTGTTGTGTCTGGCTTCTTTCTCTAATATTACGTTTTATTCATATAGTTGTATGTAGTTTAATACCCATTTTCAATCTTGCATGTTCCAAGAAGTGTATATACCATAATTTATTCACCTAGTCTACAGTCGATGACCATTTAGATAGTTGCCAGTGTTTGGCTATTACGAGAAGTGTTGCTATGAACAATGACTTCTAGAAGTCATTCTAGCTCATGACTTTTGGTGAAGGGATGCATACATTTCTGTTGAGGATAGACCCCGAGTAAAATTGCTGGATTGTGGTGTGGTATATGTCTAGCTTACATGAAACTGCTAGATGCTGTTCCAAGTGGTTGTGACAATTTACTCTCTCACAAACAGTATGCGAGAGTTCCTGTCTCCACTTCCTTGCCAACACTGGTATTTCCTTCTTTTTCATTTCAGCCATTCTGGAGGGTATGCAGTGGTACAGCATTCTAGCTTTAATTTGCATTTCCATGCTGACTGATAAAGTTCAGCACCTTTTCATTTGTTTGTTGGTTGTTTGGATACTCTCTTTTGAGAAGAGTTGGTTCAACTCTGACTTAGTTTTTTATTGGGTTGCCTGTATATAGTTGGCTCTCTGCATCTACGGGTTCTACCAAGGGCAGATCAAAAATGTTTGGAACAAAAAAGATAAAAATAACAATACAACAATAAAAAAACAAAAATAATACAGGATGACAACTACTTACACAGTATTTACATTATATCAGGTATAATATTATAAGTAATCTAAAGATGATTTAAAGTATTCAGGAGGATATACACAGGTTATATGCAAATACCATATATGGTTACATGACATGCCATTTTATATCAGGGACTTTTGGTATCTGAGGGGGTCCTGGAATCAATCCCCCAAGGATACTGAGGAATGAATGTACATTTTTCCTATTGATTTGTAGGAGTTCTTTATATATTGCAGATATGAATCCTTTGTCAAATATATGTATTGTGAATCTCTTCTCCCACTGTGTGCCTTGCCTTTTCCCTATCTGAATGGTGTCTTTTGACCAACAGAACTTCTTAATTTTAATATAGAACAATTTATCAATTTTTCTTTTATTGTTAGCACCTACCATGTACAGTTTAAGAAATCTTATACTTCTCCAAGGTCACAAAAACCTTCCCCTATATTTTCCTCTAAAAGCTTTATTGTTTACCTTTACCAGTTAGATCTGAAATCTATCAGAAATGGATGTTTTTGCATGGTGTTCAAATACACTTTGTTTCCCCCTCGGATAGCCCATCGACCCAGCACTTTGTTTAGAGGCCATCCTTGCACTGCTGTACCACAAAGGTGCCTTTGTTTTAAAACCAGACATCTGTGTGTGAGGTCTGTTTCTAACCTCTGTTTTGTTCCATTGGTCACTTTGTCTATCCTGATTTTTCCACAGTAAAAATGGATTTCTCTCTCTTGTCCTTACATTCATTACACATTTACTATGTTGTGTGAGAGAGGAATTTTCTGGAATTGAGAAGGGATGATGAATTTGAGGTTTGTCGGTGGTGCTATGTATATTCCAAGAGAATGCAGATGTTTTAGGTTTGAGGGATGTTGCTAATTTTATCTCCTAAGAATCTGGTGACAAGGTCAGAACTGACAAAAATGAAGTCGAGTGCAGGGCTGTCTCTGTCTGCATGTTCGTGCATCAATACATGTGGATGAGTCTATTTTGGGAAGATTACTTGTATCAGCATGCGAGGGATTTACGACTAGTTCTCAGATTACATTGGTTTCTTCTTATAGTCTCAGGCAATTAGATGCTGTTGTTACTCGTCTAACTGATGGATAGCAATGGCCAGAGAACATGTTATAGTTAAATTTTAGCAAATGTGTACCAATCTTGATTACAGCAGGAAGGTAAAAACAGAACAGCCTAGGCCTATAATTGCTACAAAGAAAAAAAAAAAAAGGCAGTAAAATCAAAAGGCTTGGGTTGATTTTCTAACCATACGTCATTTTGGGCATTCTAAGAGTCCATAAAAGTTTTTCACAGACTTCTAAAAATTTCTTTCAAAATGTTCATCTTAACTTAATGACACAGGTGAAGATATTGCTTATAGTCTGCTTTGTTTAAATGAAAGCAATGCAGACATTACCCAGGAAAAAGTTCGAACTTTCTCCATGACGTTTAAAACATAGAACTCATGAAGGGTTTATATTAATAAAAATCTATTGAGTATACTTTTTATGTCTTTAAAATGGCATTTTAGTAAATCAGTATTTGCTTATCTTAAAAAGCTTAAAGCCATAGGATCCTTACTCTATAGCCTGTTGTTTTGATTTAATTAGAAAGTTTATAATCAATTAGATACAGTATCTATGATCATTTGGCAAAAACAATGATCATTTAGTAGAACAGAAAGCTTAAGCTGTTAGAAATATGCGCACGGTTTTTAATAGAAATGTATACCATATTAGTGGCCTCTCTCTTTGCCTTTCTTTCTCTCTCCCTCCCGTATCCGTTTCTCTGTCTTTGTCTTCATATGTTTGTGTGTTGTATTTTTTCCCTCAACGGAGTTGGAAAAATAAAAAGGATTGAGCTAAGGGGAATCTTTGTGTCCCTGGTTCAGACTCAGGAACAGATGCAGGGAAGCTGGATGAAGACTGCAGGACTCTGTAGAAGAGGAAGCCTTTAAATCATATTTTTAAATGAAGCTGAGCACAGAATGGGGAACTTGTTTTCTTTAAGAAAATCATGCCACAGGATGCGTGCACCGGCAGAGCAGGGCCCACACCGGGGAGAGGTCTTCATCAGAGTCTTTTAGCAGCATTTGATAATCAGCTGCTCCAGGCTTCCTGTGAGAAGGAAGACCTGGTGGCAAAAATGACTTCAGAAAATCCTGACTTCAGTGCTTGTCGGCAGTGGGTGGATTTGTGGAACACGGTTTATGAAACAGGAACACCTACAGGCTCCTTTCCTTAAGAGATGTTATAAAGCTTTCTCCCTTTTTCCCTTTGACTTAAGAGAGAGGAGATGAGGAACTCAGCCCTGCACGTTGGCGAGTGACGGTCGCAGGGGAAGCACAGGGCTGGACCCGGGAGGCAGAGCCCGGCCTGCGGGCGGCTGCCAGGTGTCCCCGTGAGGTGGCCCTAATGGGATTTCCAGGCTTCTTGCACAGAAAAGGGAAGGGATTTGATGCAATTCTCTTGTAAAGACAGAGATAACAAACCAGAGATGATCTGGAATGTTTGAGGTCATCCAATCATTTCACCAGTTTTTCCATTTTATATCTTTAGGGAATATGTGAAAACTACAGAGATTTTATAACCGTGGTATTTGCAGTGGCTTCGAGCATCCGTTTTATACTCGTTCTAATAACTATCCCCCAACTTCGCAGGGTTTGGTATTAGTCCCTTTCGTGCACATGCACCGGCCCTGAGGGTCCCGTTCAGGCGTCCGGCCCTTCTCTGTGAGTACAAAGGAGGCTCCGTGGGCTTTTCCACGGCTGGGCACGTCACCGTGCCGTGGACAGCGGACACGGAAGCTGTCTCTCTAGAGCAGGCAGAAAACACGGCCAGGAAAGCAGCAGGCTGAGAAAGGAGCCTTTGACAGAGGGGCAGCGGCAGGGCTGAAAGAGCTTCCTTCCTGGGCCGCCCACCCCATGGCCGGGGACAAAGGGATTGTTTGCTCTCCCTCTACAAGGCAGGAGGGCTGCCGGTGCCAAATTGCCCGCCACAGTTTGCAGATGGCTGCCAAAGTCCTGTCCCCTCATAATAGGGATGTTTGTCTTTGGGAAACACTTTAAGTTCTACTTCTGGGGTTTCCAGGGCATGAGAATTTTCAGTCCTGGAAAAAGAATTTTAAGAAAAGTCTTTTTCTTTGCTACTGAGTACAGAGGTCGACTGCCCCCAGCTCGGGCTGGCTTTGTTTTTAGCTCAGAGATTGTCTTTGATCCAAGCCAACGGAACAAAAGCTGATTATCTCACCTTTAAATAGAGGGATTTCAGCAGAAAACACTGAAGCATTCGGGGGAGGAGAAGTGGGAGGTAGCCAGGAAGTGCCTCCAAATGTCCCAGGGCACCGTGCCACCGAGGAAGCACATGAGAAAGAACACACACGCACACAGAAGTCATCACTGCAAACACTGGGGACATTCTTCACAGCAACTTGTATTTATAGAGAAAGGAGACTGCAATTAAACAGCTATATTAATTCATTTGTGAGGAGGAACTCCAGTTTCTCAGCTAACAGCTTATGTGTTATGCATGTACAATGTCATCAAGACATTTAAGTTTGCTAAAGGTAATTTTCCTCTGCTGTCTTCACAACCTGGCACTGAATGCTGCGTCTTTCTTTCAGGGAGGTGCCAGCTGACGCTGGTTCTGCATCTTTGCAAATCGGAAGCAATGCCGTGTCTTCAGCAGAGGAGGTCGACCCTTTGCAGCAAAACAGGGACTGGACTAGTGGCAGGTCTGCCCCAGCGTCTCTGCTTTGGTTGTGATAGAAGTTACAGTTGCTCTAACTTCAACCTTGGACCTCATTTGATTATTAAAAACCTTAAAAGAAAACTTTCTTTTGTGATATTGGGAAAGTCGGTTTTTTTGGTGCTTCATATTCTCCATCTGTAAAATGGAATCCACCAACACTTCCTACTTCTAAAAATAGGTGCTATCTACCAAAATTTATTATGGTCTCTGAAATAGAAAAGATGACATGTTAAAGAAAATATATATGCAAGCACATACTTGGCTTCCAATTTATGATTGAAAATATGTAAATTTATCTGTGTTTATTTTAATAATAATAGCTAATCATTTATCAAGAATTATATTTTAAGCCCAATAGTAGCTGCTTTAACTACATCATTTTTGTTCATCTACGTAACATTCTTACAAGGCAGGTATTATTACCCTCATTTTATATTTAAGAAAGTTGAAACCTTAAAAGCTGATATGCCTTATCACGTCCCTATAGTAAGTGGTGTTCCTGACACTCAAATCCTAAGATTCCAAAGCCTGTCCACTTAGTCACGAGACTATTTACAGTGAAAAATTCCCTGCATCTCACTGATACCCAATGTTTGCATGGCTTGCCTCTGTGAGAGACAGGTAGAGTTTATTTATGGCAGTCACTATTTTGAAAGTACATAAGGCTTTATTTCCTGCTGACATCACAGCAAAATGCAAGATGCATCTGTATCTTGGCACAAGAGCCCACGTCCTGCACGACCATTAAGTGAGACCATGTGGTTCACCTAACCCGTGGGAGAGTGAGGAATTTTTTCCGTCCAAATGATGGTACTAGACCTTTTCTCCAGGAATTTCTGTCTTGGTTAATAAAGTTGCTTCTTTTGAAATTCCAGGCTTTTTGCCAAAAAAGGATAGATCCTTCTTAAACATGGAAGTGTCATCTTTGAAGCATGTATACTTGGTAAAATGATTTAAATACAGACAAGAAAAAGCAATCAGAACTGGCTCAGCAAGTTCAGAAAAAGCCCGTGTTGTGATCACACACAGAAACATCATGATGAGCTCAGCTCTTCTGACAGCATGTCCCAGCAAATAGAGAAATGCTCTTGTTGGAATTAAATGTTCTTTTGGCACTTTTTGCATTTTCTTGATTCACTGTGTACCATTAAACATTTTATGATGTTTTGTTTATTTTACGGACAAGGCATTAAATTCAAATTACATCTTGAATGAGATTTACTCAGTTCACATCTCATTGAGGGACTATCTCATTATCCAAGCTCATATTTCTAATGTAGATGAAAAACCCAGACCTTAATGGTAGGTTGGAAAAGATTAGGTTGGTTCTGTTGTCCAAAAACATCCTTGTGACAATGTTATTTTTCGATCTTATATATTGCTCAGTGGTGGACATTTTGGAAAAGGGCCTGAAAAATATTAATGTGCGTGTGTACATTTCCCAAAGTAATAAAATTGATAAAAAGTCCCTGTTCAGCCCCAAGCCATAATTTAATATTTCACTGTTGATTACTGACACTACATTTTCAGTGAAACTTGTACTTGTGTCACACTCAGTACAAATGGTTCCAAGCTCTGCCAGGAATTCTTGCAAACCCCAACTTCACCAAATCTCAAATTGGGCTGTAACTCCCCCCCTCCTTGTCTTCTTGATAGTAGGCAATGGATTTTCAAGGGGAAGTCAAATCTGTACAGAAGAAGAAAGCTTTTATTTGCCATTAATTTGAAAGAAAATTATATCACTGCATTTTCTTCCTCCATCTGCAGATAAGCATTTTGCAGCATTTTTAAAAGTGCAAAGGGTATCTTCTCAACGGAAGGTCTTGTGCAGTCTTACAGCCTTGCCACACAGGAGCAGAGGGTTTTATCATTAGTTTTTTAATTGTCATCCTCTTGTGCACCTCTCTTTTTGAGGTTAGGGTTTATTATTTTCTAAGAATATGCTGTGCTAGCAGATAAAACTGAAAGGCAGTATTTTTTAAAGTGATGTCGAATTTTCAATCTGAATGGATTAAGTGATTTTGATTTAAAAAGAAAGTTAAAAATTATAACTTAAGACTGATATTTTAATATTAGTAGAATATTAGGGTACCTGTGGATTTGTTTCATTATGTATGTCCCTTACAGAATAAGATACGATTAAATTCCTTAGGTCTAGTCCATTCCACACTTAGCACATGTTAACAATTTTATACTTGAAACTATTCACTCCAAAAGTTGTCCATAACAACATGCAGTTTTATTGTTTTATATATTAAATTTTCCCAGAGGACCATTTAGGCTCTATTATGGAATAGGTCACACAAGGGTGAATGTCAGTCCTTTGCCTTACAATTCCTGAAAGTCCCCTAAGGGTGGGAAGCAAGGAAGCCAGGGAGAAAAATGGCTGACTGTGGGCCGAGCTTAATCACTGTTACCTTGAACGTTTCCCAGTGAAAATTTGGTTATAGCTTATGTCTGTATCATTCATTCATTTCTTTATCCAACACCTATTTGCCGATGCCAGGTGCAGGTCTCCATGCTGGTACCCAGAGTTAGTCCAAATGCGAGGTTAAAGGCACAGCCCTGAGACGGCCACGTCTGCCCAGGACTTCTGACCCCACCTTCAAGGAGTGAGGGTCCAACTACAGAGCTGGAGGAAAAAAGTCCACAGAAAACCACCCTCACTTCTGATGCCAACTGCAAGCTTGGGGGTTTCCCTAAAGCTCTCAGTTTTGAAAATTAACTAGAAAGTCTCAGAGAACTTACTGGAATCTATTACAGTCATGGTTGTAGTTATTACAGGATATAGTTGCATTAAAGTCAGCCAAGGGAAGGGACTCATAGAACAGAGTCTGGGAAGGTTTCAAATGTGAATAAAGCCTCAGTTCCCAAGATGTATGGCCCTCTCAGATCCATGTGTGACAACATGAGTGCGTATTGCCTTCTGGGAAGATCACCCCGGTTTTGGTGCCCATAGTGTGTAACGGGGCTCATTATGTAGGTGTGATTCATTTTCCACATGACTGAATTCAGTCTCTCGCATCTTTCTTCCCTGGAGGTGCCTGAGAGGACCCCTTGAGTCACCTCGTTAACATGAACTACTAGACCAAGGGGCCACCGTGAATGACAAAGGCACTGCTATCACTCAAGAAATTGGAAGGGTTCAGAGGTTACTTCCAAGGAGCTGGGTTCAAGGTCAGACCTCTCTCTGGGCCAAATTCCCTGCTCCACACACAGATGGGGAAGCGGCAGTGAGCAAATCAAAGTCCCAGCCGCTCGCGGTTCACGTTCTAGGGGGAGGACACACAATGACTCAGTCCAACAGGTGAAACACTGCACATCTGGATGCACGAGGGGAGAAGGAGAAGTCAGGGAGAGGAGAGAGAGAGTACTGAGGTGGTGAGTGTGACATTTTAGATGCAGAGACCAACACAGGCCTCCGTGAGAAGAGGAGATTTCAGCAAACATCTGAAGGAGGTAAGGAGGAAAGACAAGTGGACATCAGGCATGGGAGGAAGAATGTTCCAGAAGAGAGGACAGTAAGTGTGAAAGTGCTGAGGTAGAAACGTGCCTAAGGGGTCCCAGGAGCAGTGTGGCGGAAACCGAGCGAGCAAGAAGGAGAATGGTGGAAAATGAGGCCAGATAGGTGACGCTGCGCATGCGGGAAGCAGACCTTGGGGGGCCTCACGTGTCACCGTCATTCGGCTTTTGGTCTAAGACACGGGGGCCATGGGAGAACACACTGCGAACTGCAGTCGACCAGGGTCCTCAGGAGCTCTGCTGCAGAGAATGAAGGGAGCATGGGAGGGCGCAGGCGCTGGGGAAGCCACGTTGCAATCCCAGCGGGGGATGCCGAGGGCTGGGGCTGCAGGAGAGGAAGCGGAGGCAGGTGAGGGGTGGGTCAGATTCTGAAGGTATCCTGAATGTAAAACTGACAAAACTTTTAATAGATAAGCTGTGGGCTATGAAAGAAGAGAAGGGTGAGGTCTAACATTTTCAGCCTGAGAAGCTGAAAGCAAAGAATTTGGATCCGTGGCGATGCGGAGGGCTGTTGGCGAAGCAGGGGTGAAGGGGTGGGGTGAGCTCTGTTCAGGACTCTACCTTTGCTGAGACGTGGGGCAGAGGCCGTAGGATGTGGGGAAGATGGACAGACGTCCTGGGGACCCGGACTTAGGAGGCGCACCACGGAGACGGGATCTGAAGCCATGAGACTGGAAGAGATGGCCAGGGGAGTGAGTATAGACAGAAGAGAGTTTAGGAACAGAGTCCTGGGGCTGCCACATGTTGAGCTTAAGGAAATGAGGGTGAATAGAAAAAAAGTTCAAGAAAGAGGAGCCACAAGGGTAGGAGAAGATGTGGGAGGTTGTCGTGTCCTAAAAGCCAAGTAAAGAAAATGTCTCCAGGAACACTTGTGCCCTTGACAAGGCAGATTTGGCGGTGTGGTAAGGGCTCAGATCTGCTCGGAGAGGGTATCGTGGAGAAGATCAATTGAAGACAAGCGGACAGCTCTTTTAGGTGTTCTGACTATAAATGGAATGAGAAAACTGGCAATAGCTGGACATATAGTGGTCAAGAGAGTTTTTTTGAGATAGGAAAAATAACAGCATATTATATACTTTTGCGAAAAATCTAGCAGGGAGAATGAATTGCTAGAGTGAAGTCCTTGCTTGCGGGAGAGGGGATGAGACCTAGTGGCTGAGAAGAGGGGCTGCCCTTTGCTCTGTCACTCGCAGGAGCAGGGGAGGAGACAGAGCACATGCATAGAAACCCTCACTGCAGCAAATACATATGGTGTACACTATGTACCAGGCACTGTTTATGAATTTACATATATTAACTCCTTTAATTTTCAACAAATATCCCACAAGGTAGACGACATTAGTGTTCCTAGTTTGTCAATGACGCATTAAGCACAGAATAATCAGGAGATCGAGCAGGACTCCCCCATCCAGCAGAGGCAGGACAGAACAGGCAGGCGAGCTGGAGTCTGGACCCTTAAACCAGCACAGTGCATATCTGTGAAGAGAGGTGGGTAGACGTGATACTGGGGGATGTGGAAATCCATCTCTAGTAACTTCTGTTTTTCACTGAAATAAGAATTAAGACTATTGAGTAGGAGGGAGAATGGAAGCCCTGGTGAATGCAGTATAAGGAGAGAGAATTAGGCATGAGATATTAATCAGGAAGGGAGGGGGTGGATGAGAGAATATAATGTCACAGCCAGTCATCACTGAATGCCCACCTGAGGTCACTGATGTATTTTTTTTCCAGATATGCAGGAGCAGTGTAGGCGGCCAGCAAAGCTTAACCATGATTTTGGTTTAGCCTAGAGAGGAAGAAAATTAGGAGTGAATCCAAGGGAGTGATTAGAATAATTACCTATGAAATTAAAGTTGTGTAACAAAAAAATTAAGAACACAAGGGGAGTGAAAGACAGAACAAAGATAGGGTTCTAAGTCCTGGTTCATAAAAAACCAACACGCCAGCCTGTACTCCCTCAAGTGTAGAGATTGATCCAGATAACGTGGAGACGGAGATGCTGAGAGTCCAGGCTGTGGACGGGCTGCTGGTGCTGTCATGCAAGTGTCTGGGGTGTGGCGGTGGCAGGGGGTGGGCTGAAGTGTAGTAAGGACCACTGCAGAAGGGGCCAAAGAATGAGGAGACCAGGCCATGGGAAGGACCATCTAGGTGGACATCGAAGTCACCAAGGATCCTGTGGGAGCGGAGCTAGGGAGCAAAGGAGCCAGGAGCCAACTCTTCAAGGAAGGAGAACAAGCACCCCTTGGTGTGACAGACATATGGCCGCAAGCAGGGGGAGTGGGCAGTGTCCTCCGATGATACAAGATCAAAGGCTGAAATGTGGGGAGCAGAGGTCACCTTTTTCGTCTATTTGGTGCAGCTCCTCTGTAGCATTAAATGGTAAAGCACAACTTGGCTAAAAAGGAAAAACGATGTACCTGGGCTTGTGGACCTCCTAGGACATGGCAGTTTTAGGAGACCCTGCTCAGTACGAGCTGACTCTCTACTTCACATGTTGCTCAGAGGTGCAGCCATAACGGATTTCCCGTCCTAATTATACCACTGTTTCTGTCACCAGACCCCAGTGGACCTCTTCTTTTTCAAAATTCTTTCATGACATTTTCCTAGAGCACTTTTTAGAAATGAAGATTCCAAACTTGGGTTGCTAGATCCTTGAGGAATTAATAACCAAGTACTGGAAGAATTTCACACCACTATCAATGTAAAAAAAATCTTTATGGAAGTCATACATTTACCCAAAAGAACATTGCATATGCAAATTAAGCATTTCTTTTGTTTTGACTCTTAGGATTATAACAACTCAAAGTGCTCTTCTTATGTGTAAACAAATGAGTCACAGATAAAAACCACAAATACCTGGGGGACTTGGGGTAGGCTTCATCACCTCATTAATCTAGTCACCCACCGTCAGTGTGGGGCAGGCCTAGAAGGAAACTACAGTATGGACAGATGAGAAGGTATGAAAGATCCGCAGCAGTTAATTCTCCAATATTCATCATAGGAATACATCAAATTATCTGAGAATTTGAGCTCATTTAATCAAGGGATGCCAAATCGGTTTCATTTTACATGATAGCATACTGATGGTGTCTGTCAACCTCTGTGTTGAAAACGATTCTGAAGTCGCTGATCCGCACAGGACAGTGCTGTGATGGATTAGCAATGTCTGCCAAGGGCAGACCATGCCTACACTAATCCAAGCATTTATTTATTCATTTTTTATTAATTTACAGGGCTGGGTGATCTAAATAGGAAGTTAATGTCAAAACTGATCCAGAGATGTTAATAAAATTGCCACAGTCACACTATGAGTTAGTAGTAGAGTAAGGAGAACTCAGATCTGGCCAGGACTTCATGAGGATCGTAAGATCATACATTCCCAAAGCCACATCCTGGGGCAGTCAGTGAACAGAAGTTAGAACAGAAATAACCGTATGTGAGAATCAGAAAAGCCTGGACTCCATCCCATGTTCTGCCACTGAGTTGTATGACTCAGGGTTAATCTCACGGAATTCAGGTTTTCAGATGGTAAAATGAGACATTTGTTCTATTAATAGATCACCTCTATGATAAATTCCAGCTCTGAAAAGTCAAACCAAAAACAAACAAAAAAACACAAAGAAAAACCAGCATTCAAGCAAGCGAACAAACACAAAGCTCTCCAAGACAGTCACATCTAGTTTTCCTTCTAATTTTTCATTGTCTACATTATATTGCAAAGGTAGATTTTTTTCTCTCATGTTTTTATTGGTCCTATATTAATATGATCATGATTCTTCATTATTTTGCCTCACCTCCCTGATTTTTAGAGTTAAAAATGATTATGGAGAGGTTCACAAGTGAGGAGCAAAGGGAACTCCTCTGGGACTGCACTGTTTGAGAAACTTTTATTTTATATCTCATTTAACCCTCTCAGAAAAATAGATATTATAAACATTATTATTCCCCTTGTAAAGATGAGGTTCCAGAGGCTCAGAGATGTCAGACGACTTTTATAAGGACACAATGCTGAAAAATGGCAGAGCATAGAATAACTTTAAACTGTGATCTCTGCCTGCCAAGCACGTACTCTTTTCTCGCACTATACTGCTCTTTCCACCAAAACATAATGAACTGTTCGCCAGAAAGACCTGATTTCTAGACCGGGTACAGTTACTTTAGAAAGCTGTTTTCTTTCCCTTTTAATTTCCAGTTCGGCCTTGTGTCAGGAAGCTAAGTGTTTTCCCATGACTGTATTGTATTTTGCATAATAAAATCCAAAAATTTGGAACACCTATCACTGAGATACATACAGCTCATCTTCACAGGAAGATGCCTGTTGCTGTAATTACCACATTTGAGACTTTTCCAAGACCTAGGCTGGGAGCTTCTGCAAGTCATTGTAGGGAAAACATTTTGGAGCAGAGCTCCCAGGGAGAGCAGTCATTAGCTCCTGCACCACGCAAGGATCTTTTGAAGCTCTCCAGCAGGAAACCCGATAGTGACTCAACCAGCAAATGCAAATGGTATTTGCTGCAAAACTACAGAATTCCTCTGGGGAAATCTTAGCCCAGCACAAAACAACTTTGAATTTAAGCAAAGAAAATTATGGAAGAAAAGCCATTTATCACCCCACACTTTGGTTTACTACAGCAGGAGAGAGCTTTTTCCTCCCCATTAAGAAAATAATCGAGGCTAATTTCATTCTAACACATAAACTACATGGCTGTTTAGTTCTTTCCTTGGGTTGCTGGATGCAGGTAGTGCTAGGAGGGTCTGAGGCAGTAAAGGAAGCTTCCTCCACTCCTCTTGGTGGTGCAGTCCAATAACCAACGGAAGGCTCGTGAAGCAGGACAGCTGAGGAGGAAGAATATAGCAAGCTCTGCCCTAAAGCTGCAGCTGCAGGAAGTCTAATTTTAGCTATTATTTCTGGATTCCATTTTTAAGAATTGGCCTCTGGTTTAAGAGTTTTAACATACGTGGTTTTTTTTTTTTTTTTTTTTGAGAAGGTTTATCAGGAACTCTCAAGCTACACAGACCTGTTAGAAATGCAGGTTATGCACAATTTTGTCATTTCCAGTTCTAACTTAGTAAAGTCATAACCAGAAAGTGGAATTTCTTCAAATGCCAGAAATACCACTGTTCTTTATGTACTTGGGTTCTAGGGAGAGGTGATGCTCACATACCAAGACAGACGTCCAAGGGACACCTTCTGGAGCAGCAGCTGGGGTAAGTCCTCTTGTGAGGACATCCAGGAAACACCACAGATATCTGGAAACCTAGTGCATCCCTGTCTAGAAAGCCGGTGTTGTCCCCTGTTCTCTTTGCTTGCTAAAATAAAATCTTTGCTGGAGATTTCATAATGACCCCAGACCAAGAAGTTACCAATCCCTAGGAAGAATTACTGTTTCTCTATACTAATCTTTTTTCCCCTGCATAGAAAGCATTTGAGTACAGCACCTGGCATGTAGTAGACAATGTCAACCACACTTTTCTTCATTTGGTGGATGTTTTTTGACCCTATTGTGCTCTACAGATTATACTGCACATTGGGGAAACAGAGAGAAGTCATGTGGTCATCTTGGGGGAGCTTGTCTCTCTGTTTCTCTCTCAGCATTCAGTGCAACATCTCACTCCTGGAAGATACTTAAATGGGGCGAAATGAAGAAGTGAATGAAGAAGTGGGTTAACTGCCACCTCCCCTGTACCTCCTGGGATCCCCACTCCACACTTAGATAACTTGATCCCAGCTGAAATGGCTTATCCCAGACTTGAACAAGCATTCCTTTGTTGATATATTGTGAACTGTGAACAAACTATTAAGCAGGGACCATCCGCTCTTATGCTGGGGCTTCTGAGGGGTCCCCAGCTGTTGCTACTTCTATTTCTGTCTCTTCCTGCTCTTTCAGTGCAAACCCAGGGGGACTTCGGAACACCCTCCCCAGTGAGCGCCAGGCTGATGTTCTCTTCTCACCCCCCTGGGATTCTTGAATGGAGTGGTGGTTGGCCACTCCTTCTGTGTCCCTTCCTGTCCCCTGTGAGCCTCTGAACACCTGCCCTGGCATGGGAGAGCCCTGCCCCGCTCCACGTGCTCTCTCTGAAGGACAATGTCCTCCACAGGACCCCTGGCCCTTTGTGTTCATGACTCAGTTGTCACTAAAATCAGGAGACTTGGCTTTGGGTTTAAGGACAAATTCTACCTTTGCCTTGTGTTTGGAGTGAGGCATAATGAGCAGTACAGAATGCAGGGGTGTGGAGCCCCTTTTTTTTTCTGGACAAACTGGAAACCTTTGTTTCTCGTTGTTCAGTTCTCTAGAGACAGCACTTCACCGTGCGGCAGGAACAGGGGTGGGTCGTGGGGTGGTTCTGCTCTAATTATGTCTGACCGCGAACTGTGGGGATTTCTGGCCAGCATGTTTGCTATGCAAGCGCGTTGGCTGGGAAAAGTCCCTCAGGTTTGGGATTTGTAAGGTACAGGTTACCTTCTAGTTTTTTGCCACTGCAAGTGTGCTCCACAGACCTGTAGCATGGACAGCATCTGGGTGCTTTCCAGAAAGTCAGATCTCAGGCCTGAGCCAGACAGATTCGACAGGCATTTCCTTATCTTTCACCCGGCTGCCTAATAGCTTCTAAAATATGTTTACTCGGTGTGTGCACCACTAACCTTTGCTATCATCATAGACGTGTTTTGAAAAACTATGAGGTTTGCTACAAAAGTCACCAGAGGCCATGGAGGAAAGGCCACATCTAAATACAGCAAGCACTAAGTGCAGTTCTCCTGGCTGCCCTGAGGAAAGTCACTTCCAACAGCCACAGACCGTAGAAGCAGATTGAGTGTCTGTCTCCGCACAGAGCAGCACTGCCAGGAGTGTTCGTTTGTCCCAGACCCTGCTGCAGGGGGACAGTGGGACATGCAGCCAGCAGGGGGGCTCTGCAGGGCATCTCCCCACGGTGTCTGAAGACGCCATTTTAAGAAGAACAGCAAATGCCTTCCACGTTGCAGCTGGCGAGCACCCATGTGAGGCAGCTCTGGGCCCGAGAGTGACAAGGTCCAGCACACAAACACACCGGGCCTTGTGGCTGGATCCTGTAGGAAGATGCCATTACTGACTTTGCTGAAGAGGATGCTAGGATGCAGCCTGCCTGGGTGCGGGTGGGCTTCAGAAGCATCTGTGAGCATCAGAAGGTCAGCTGACCTCGTCCTCTGCAAGGGCTCAGGGGCTGCCTCTGCGTTGCTGATGAGACTTGAGACACGGAGAAGCCCCTGCTGTCGCTGGGTTAGTCTCTCTCCAGCAGATGCCACGGCTGCCCTTCATCCCTCACCAGCACCACCCCTGGTGCCAGATCCATTAACCTTGGGCCTCACCCGACCAGGCGGCACTGACCTTGTAACCGGGGGAAGGAAATGTCCTTTGCTTACCCAGTGCTCCTATGGCGCGAGGCAAACAAGCCATCCTTCACGGCTGGTCTTCAACCTGGGCATAACGTTATCCTGATTTATACACAGGTCCCCAGGTTTCCCCTTGAGCTGACTACTTTGGCGCTGTGTGAAGTGATCCATGTCTGTACTGTTTCCAATCCATTTGTAAAACCATTTCTAGGCTGACTGGGGAGGAAAGGTGGTCTGGTACTAATAACGACGGGATGGCCTCCCAGCCTGCAGGCATGCCGACTCCCGGAGCCTCTCCCTTTCCTGCAACGCTCTCCGACCAATTGATGTCTAAAAAACGGACACTCCCCCTAGAAAGCTTGACGTCCAAATCGCCAGTACTCATCAGCACAGAAAAACCACATGGCCCTAAGAGGGATGATAATCACGTATCCGTGAGCTTCAGTTGTTTGTTTTGAACGAATGTCGGTGGAAGTGAGTGGGGCGTGTGTCCCGATCACACCACACCTGCGACGTGTGGTTATGTATCCATGTTCAGGACGACAGCCGTTGTGAACTTGGGTCTTACAGAGAACAGTTACGGTATCACAGGCCTTTTAAACTATTTTGCTTTATTTCTAAAGTATCACTCTTCTCTGTTATTCACGTTGTTTCCCTTGACAGCTCTGGTAGAGGCCAGGCTGAAGGGGAAGGCTGGAGAGCTGATGGGGGTGCAACGGGGTGGCCTTTGAGGTCGCTGGTAATTTTGCCCACCATGAGTTCATGTCCAGGACAAAGCTCTCCTCTCTCCCAGATCTGTCCTTCCCTCTTCCTAGTGCAATCTTTGGAGTCCATCTGCCCTATTATTTCCCTTGTAATCCCAGTCTATTTGGGTGGGAGCAGTACAAGGGAGGAGGAGGAGGAGGAGGAGGCTCTTGCGTACTAAGGTCCCATTGCTGAAATCCACTGGGACAGCTCAGAGGAAGTCGCTTAAGAGTGCGTGGTTTCCCTTGCTGCAAATGTGTAGGAGGACAGAGTTTAGTTCCCTCTGTCTAGGCCTTAATATGTGACTTTTATTCCTGCAACTACTTAGCCCAAAATATGCCTTGTTCAAGGCAATGCACTTTTTTGTTTTATTTTTACCAGAGGATTTTATATTTGTGTGTGCATATTTTACAAAACTTTCAATCTGCCATAAATATTTTTTTTGCCAGAAACATGAAATCAGGTTGTATATCTTCCTCACTGTGACTTCAGAGGAACCTCTCTTTATTCTTATAAGTAAAAAAAAAATATTCCTAGGGCCCTAGCATACACGTACACACACTCATAATACTTACACACACCCATATATTCTTAACATTTTTAGCTATACTATAAATAAAGCAGAATTCAGCTTTTGAGATTTTTATTACATTACGAGTATTTCAAATTTTCAGAGAGTGTGAGTCCATACTCCCCCCTTTCCAGGGAAACGTGTGAAATACAGAAATCCGACAGCCGAGGGAACGCCTCTCCCCGCCACGTGCCCTGCGTGCACTTTCCAGATCCCTCTTCCCTTGGGTTCAAGACAAGCTGTTGCACATCTCTTTACGCTCCACTCCAACAACTGAACTCACACCCGGCAACACCCTCCCGTCTGGATAGCGTTTAGTTTCCAGTCATGTCTCTCCAAGTGGCTGAAGCAGATAGATGAGCAGCTATTTATTTCCCGGCCTAGTCCGCTCCCCAAGCCCACGCACGGCTCACAGACCACCCTGCCTCGTGGGGGAAGGCAGCGAGGGGTGCCGCGCAGACAGCGAGGTGAGGACTGGAAGGAGGCAGGTGGTCACCGAGCCCCTCCTGTGCTCTGGTTATACCAGGAGATTTCAGCACCATTTCATTTTTGAAACGCCACTATTATTATTTTAAAAATTAATACAAGTACACACACCAAGCATCAAACAGCACAAAAATGTGCAATGAGATATCGTCCTGCTGTCGTTCTCTCGCCCAGAGGGGAGGTGGCAGCTTTTCACGTACTCTTCCCAACGACGTCCACAGGAAGCAAGTGTGTGGACCATCAGTGTCCCCGTGTGTGCATTTCTTTGCCTTTTTTTTTTTTTACCCAAAAGTAGCATACTGTATACATTTTTCTGAACTTCACTTTTTTCACTTAATATAATCTTGAATATCGCTTTATGTCCACAGATACATCTGTCTCATCATGTTGGATGGCTATGTAATCCTCAAGGTGTGTTTAACCCGTTGTTGGGGTTTGAGCAGGGAATCAAGGCCACTCCAGTGATCTAGAAGAATTCGGTGGGAAGCATTCTGGGGGCTGTGACGACCAGCAGCCTGTGTACGTCTGTGGGCTCGGTCCCTGGTCCTCGGTCTGAAGTTGGCAGGTCGGCAGCCGGACGCAAAGCAGGGGCGGGGCCAAGGACACACTGAAATCCGTGAGGATGAGGAGAAACCATGGTTTTCTCTCACCACATTTACTGTTGACCAGTCAGGGCACCTGCGGGCTAAGCTGCTGTCCTTTCCCATGGAGCCAAACTCACACCTGGCCAGGACTCTGCGAGAGGAAACACAACCTGAGGTGCGCACCTGGCTGCCAGCCGCCTGCCCGGGAGCTGGGAGAGGATCCACATCTGCCCTCGCGCCCCACACACTGCCCTTTCGGGGAGTTGTAATCCAGGAACTTTCAAGGAAGGAAATTCTGGGAATCCTGGTTCCAGCTTCTCTGGGCGGTAGGGGACGAAGCCTCTGTACCAGTCTGACATTGATGGAAACTTAAACTCCCCGTCTTTTAAGTCTGACAACAATGCTGTAATAAATAGCTTCCCACATGCATCTTCTTTCACTTGTGTACGTACAGCTAGAAAATTAATTTCTGGAAGTGGAATCGCTGGGCCAGAGGATATGTACATATTTTATTTATTAGGTATTGTTAAATTTCACTCCAAGAGGTTGTACTGATTCATATTCCTCTCAATGATGTATGAGAGTCCAGATTACCTGACATACTCATCTACAGGATGTATGGTCTTCCTTTGGGATGTCTTTCGATTCAATAGGTAAAAACAACACAAACCCACATGTCTCATTGTGGTTTTAATTTGCATTTCTTTTTACAAGATATGTGTTTGAGCATCTTTTAAAAATGTTAAACCCATTTGTATCTTTTCCCTCTTATGATATCTGGCCATTTTTTTTGTTGCGTTCATTCTCTAGTTCTTTGTATTGATTATCAAGAGCTCATTAAATATTTAAAAGGTTTATTTGTTGTATATTTGGCAATAATGTTCCCCAGTTGGTCTTTTGTCTTTTCCACTTTGTCTGTGCAGAAAGTCTATGATATTATACTTGTCATATTTTGATTATAGGGAGATGGAGCTTCCTGCTTTTAAAAAGGATTGTTATGTCTTGTTTTTCACAAAAATTCTCAAAGATAAGGAATATGATTCCTATGCTACCAATGAGGAATGCAGGTTTGTCGAAGGTAATTAAGTGACATGAAGTCACAAGCTAAGTAGTTATGTGGTTATGTCTGTGAGGGTCCCAACAGGAAACATGTGGCAGTCAAATCTGGCATTTGAGGAATGTTTAATAAAGGGAGTATTTCTCCAAGGTGTGGACACAGTGTTGAGAAATCACAAGGAATAGTGTAGTTTCCCAGGACTGGCGACAGTGGGCAAAGCCATTGTTACCCCTAGCGGGGAGGAGCAAAGGGATGGAGTGTTATTGGGGTCTGGAGAGAGGCCCCTCTGGAGGGGCGAAGGACCACCAAAGAGAAGCTGTCCTCTTCAGTGGAGGGACACAGCCAGACTGTGGCAGCCCTGCCCCTGTGTGAAGAGCTGAGGGATCAATAGCCTTCCCTCTCTGTCTTCCCAACAGAGCTCTGGCTAACATGCCCAGTGGCTGAACCCTTGTGGAAGCCAAGGGCATAGGCAGCCACTGATGCTTGGGTATAGGTCACCCTCCCAGAGCCAAGAGCAGGTGGATTTGGGGCCTGGAGGAGCAAGGAGAAGATGCAAAATGGCAAAGGTATCTAACTTGAACCTTTCGCTCTTCAAAGTCTTACTTGAGCCACACCTTGCACAATCACGTAGTACCTCAGAGAGAACGGAAGGTGGTTATAATGATAAGGGTAGAATCTTAGTGCTGATGAGGGTTCAAATACAATTTGGGATGCAGTTAGCAAATAATAGTAGTTTAACATCTCCAAAGGACTTTTGAGGAAATAAAAATTACCTGGCCCTTCAGGGTTGTGAGGAGGGAATTCATTGGGCATAGGTACAAATCTCTGGGCATAAGTGAAAATCTCTGGTCGGTGCCATGATTTGGGAAAGGAAGACAAGGAGCTGCAGGTGAGATGAAATTAACAGACCGCTTGGTCACTGCACTCAAAGGCATTGGTGCATTCGAGGCCAGGGGGTGGATCGCTTCTAATGGCAATGGATGCGTCTCCAGAATTATGACATATTCCTCCCATCCAAGTCAGTTCTTTTGAGAGCATGTTGGATAGCACCAACTTCCGTTACATAGGAGAGCCAGAAAACCTCAGAAAACTGAGGATTCAAAGGTGAATCCTGAAGCTTATTCTAAAGTTGAAAAAGAAAAATAAGGATGGGTGAAGGCAGGTCCTGGGGTGTGGGTAGGATCTAGAAGGAGAGAAGGCTGAACGATAATCTGACCATACTAAACTAGTCTCTGGAGACTTCACTTCTCTTTAGCTCGGGGACTTGTGTGCAGGGTGAATTTGTGCAAGGAGAACCATGAACAGGATGACATTTTAGGAGGTGTTGAATTACTCCAATGAGAGTTCAAGTCCTGAGCCAGGAGCAACAGGGGAAAAATGGGGTAAAGGATCAATAGAAGTAAGTAATGTCCATGACTTAAAAATTAAGGGCAAAGGATGTGGCATTACCTAAAATGTTAGGTTTCATGATGGAGAACATTGGTACATTAAAGAGATTTGGAATGTCAGAGTAGAGCCAGCTGAAGGGAAGAGAATAATGAGTTCAGTAGATTTGTTGGTTGAGTAGCTGCCAATCATTTTGGTGGAAGTATCCTTCAGAAAATTAGAAATAAAAACCTGAAGTTTGGATGAAAATTGGACATTGAATTATCTCTATAGAGCTGAGAGGTAAATTTTGATAGTGAGATAAGTAAGACAGGAGTTTAGAAAGAAAAGGAGAAGTCTGAGGACAGAAGCTAGCGAAAATTCATTCATTTGAGAAACACATCTCACTAAGTGGTAGGTACTGAGCTAAGCATCAGAGAAATCTAGAGTAATAGGATGAAGAAGGGGATTCAGCACAGAAATTAGGGAAAAAACAGGACTGTGGTATCAATGCATCAGATAAGAATAGCATCTTTCCAGATATTGGTCAATTTCATCTGTTATCAAATTTGTGGGTATATAACTGTTCTTAATATTCGTTTGTTATCCTTTTAATGTCCATGAGATCTGTAGTGATGGCCCCTCTTTCATTTCTGATGTTAGTAGTTTGTGTCTTCACTATTTATTTTTTCTTAGCCTGGTTAGAGGATTATCAATTGCATATCTTGTCAAAGAACACCCTCTAATTTCACTAATTTCCTCTTTTGTTTTCCTGTTTTCAATTTCATTGATTTTTCTAATATATGCATTTAATGCTACAAATGTCCTTGTAATCACTGTGTTTGCTGCATCCCATGCATTTTGTAAGATGTATTTTCATTTTTATTTAGTTCAAAATAATTCTAATTTCTCTTGAGTTCAGCATGGTATCAAACACTGAATCTGGAGTCAGGATATGGGCATAAGGTTACTGTGTAACTTGCTAACCCTACAGCCTCCAACAACCACAATCATTACAACCACAGCTGCATCCCTAACCATTGCCCCACCAGCCCATGGCAACTTCCAATGTGCTCATTGTGTACCACGCACTGTGCTATGGGCACTTCACACTTGTCCCAGACATGTCTCACCTGTGTCTTTGCAATAGACAAAACTATCTCTACCCTAGATGCAGAAACTTGCCAAGTACATAACCAGTAGGAGGTGGAATTAGGACCTTAATGCATGTTTGACTCTTCTCTGGAGCTTCAGAGTCTTTTGTTATTGTTGTTTGTTTTTCCTGTAAAATGGGTATAATAATTGTGTTCCCATTTTGCAAACTACGTGTCCAGACCCACACCCTCTGGGTATTATGCCCTTGCATCTTTTCAGAGAACCTCGCTCTCTGGATCATCCCATGTTCCTCCATCTACAGACTCTTTCTTTATAACAAACAGCATCGAACTTCCCTTGGCCGCCACAGCCCCCCAGACATCTGCCCTATCTTTCGTAGCCTCATCATAGCCAAGCTCCTCAAAAGAGCTGTTTATACTTATTTCTACCTCCTTCCTTCTGAATCACTACCTCGGCCAGAGAGTCTGGCCTTTCCTTTACCAAATCACTTACCACAATCCTTTCTTCATTTCAATGGTCCGTCTTCGATTTCATCTTGTTTGGCTTCCCGTTGGCTTCAGACCTGGCAGGATCCTCTAGCATTTGAGGCTCCCTTTCCTTGAAGCGACAGTGCTGCTGTTTCCTTCTTAGTCTCCTTTTCTGGCTTTTCTTCTCTTCCCACCTCAGTCATGGTGCCATTACTGTGGGTCCTCATGTCTTCCCTGTTTACACCTCTCTGCTGGGGACCCCACCTGCTCTCATGGTTTCAGCCGTCACCAATGTCCCGGACTCCCTGGTCCACATCCATAGCCTGCCCTGCTCCTCTGAGCTGCGGGCCAGCCCAGGTGACCGCCAGGTGTGTGTGTCCACTGGAACGACTCGGAGCACATCAAACGCTGTCTGGCAAAGGAATCCATCGCTTCGCCCTAAAATCCTTTCTTCCCCTCGCGTCCTTCATGCACCTGTATACTGAGCAAGGGGGAGAGTGCCTTGAGTTTATGCTTTTTTTTTTTTCTGAGACTAAATCAAAGAAAATATCAACCTTGAGGTTTTATCTGGCAATCATAATTTATGAAGCATTGAGTTGTTGAAACAATAGGAACAAATATTATTGAGCCCAAATTTCATACTTCAGGCTGCTATTTCATGGTCAATAATAATTATAACTATAATATTTTAATATAACCTACTATTTGTAACCTTACAATTTTTTCCTTCTAGTAGTTGAAATTTCCTTATAATTACACAAGTCAGAAAATTCAGGGCAAACGAGTCATGAAAAAAACCTTTAGATCTAATCCTTAGATTTGGAAGACACAAAATGATCTCTGTTCTTGGCAGTCATTTTCTAGGATGTTCAGAAAGAAATTTTATTTGATGGCAAACATCTTACAAATGCATTGTGTGGAGTGTGAGAGGAAGTACTAATGAGAAGAAGAGTTAGATGTTGACATGAGTCTCTCAGAATTTCATTTTTCTTTTCTACATTACGGTGGATTTTTAACATAATTGTTCTTTTTTGGAGGGAGATTAACTGATCATTTCCAAATTTCTTTTCATTTAAACCTTTTATTCTCCAATATCCTATTGCAACTACGTTAGTCATATATGGATGACTTATCAACTTTCATCTAGAGTTAATAAAGTTGTTTGTGTGGGAATAGCTCCAGATAAAATTGGAAAGGGAAAATTTTCTAGGTTAAGTACACTTAGAAATATTGCCTGTTAGAAAACATAAAAATGTGTTCAGTGAAGGCTTTTTATTTTTCTCCATTTAAAAAATGAATACTGCAGGGCCAAGTGCATTATCTTGATGCCTCCATTTACTAGAGTGCTTGATTATATTGACTTTTTTTCCTGTACAAATTTCAATCAAAATAATATGTATTTTTAAAGTAGTGCTTCATAGTCCTGGCACTGTTCTTAGAATCCAAAATATTCCTTTTATCTCCTTGACATGTGTCAGCTACAGCTATATTAAAACTCTACATTTTAATCTTTCTGAGTTCAATTCTCTTGACGAATTTCTTCTTCTTCCATGCCTGGAGTTCTGACTTCAAAAGAAGCTTTTCATACACAAGAGAGATAAATGCTGGGAGAATTGAAGCAAGGATTGGGTCAAATAACATTGGAACCCCTTTCTTCCTGCATTTTGAGACGTGAAATGTGAACCCAAACTAAATGGTAACAGAAAGACTGCACAGCTCTTATTATCTTCTCTATGGGCTCTGCTTAGAAGAAACTGTGTCTCTCAAAAAGAGGAGTTCATAAACTATCTGACTGTGCTGTGCTATCCAATTTCCTTCCAATACCAGCCCTATAAATGAAAAAAAATCTACAGATTAAATATTGTAGAATATAACAGACTGGTGGTTACATTGCCAGATTCTGCCTGAAGAATAAAATCTGGGATGCTCAGTGTTTAGGATGGTAGGTATTTTCAGTGTCTGGGGCTACTGGCCATTCCAAGAAAATAGTAAAGGAGGAAACTATTCCTGCACACAGGTGGGAGCGTTTCTGGGCCAGTCTCTGCTCCTCTCCAGGGTTGTGGCCTTTCCATGCTGGGCTCCTCCTGGTTAGAGAACCCCTTTCGGATCTGCGGCTCCTGGGTGGTGTGCATAGCCAGACACGTGCCTGGAAGGAAGTGGGCAGCCACTCACCACTCACCTGGGCAGGGAAGCCAGGTGATGTTTTCTGCTGACATCTCATAGTGCTTGAAGCCTTAGGTTTCAACTTAGATAGAGAGATCACCCATCTCTGAAGTAGAGATTTTCTGCTTTAAGGAACAGGAATTTCACCCTCTCTTATGGGTTTACCCCAGTGAAAAAATATTTTTCAGATTCTTGTAATTATAGGACCCTGCCAAGCCACCATTATCTAACCTCAAGAAGAGCAAAATGCAAAAAGGCTAGAATACAGTTGGGGCAGGGGAGAAGAAAATAAGCTGGGCAGGAGAATTTTCAGATGGGCTGTGATCTAAAATTGGCTTTCAGACATCTGGGATGGTTACTGAAATGTTGGTCTTGCACTCTTTGAGCCTACCAATGAGAAAATTGTATGGGAAAAATCTACAGTGTAGCCTTCCGGAAGGATTGAGCAAAGGAAGTGTTACCTGGTTAGCCAGGCCAGGTGACCATCCTGATGGCTGAGGGGTCACTCCTTCAGGCTTGGCTTCCATCAAGGATAATTATGATGGAAGCTGAATGTGATCCAACATATAAATTCAAACTTTTCACATTTAACTCCACTAAAATTATAATAAACTATTGGGTCTTTATAAAGAGTTATGACAAAAATAAAATATGAATAGAGCTTCCATATATGATTGAATTACTTTGTTTTGTCAAGTCCAATATTCATGGCAAGGATGCATCCTTCTAATTCATCTCTATTGTTCCTAAAATCAGAGTTATTTGGCTTGCCCACTTCATGCTTATTTCCGTGTGAGGAGCAGGCAGGCAGGCTGTGGAGCCCCATGGGCTCGGCTTGAATCTTGCTCTTGAAATTAAGCAGCATTTTTAACCTCTCTGTGCTTCAGTTTATTCATTCATATAAAGGATAAACTACTGCCACGTTTGTGCCCAACCCCCAAATTCATATCCTGAAATACTAAGACATGGGGCCTTTGAGAGGTGACGAGGTCATGAAGGCAGATTAGTGCCCTTATCAAAGAGGCCTATCCAGGAGACGGTTTGCCCTTCTACCATGTGAGGAAACAGCAAGAAAGTGCCACCCATGAGCCAGAAAGAGGGCCCTTGCCAGACACCACCCGCCAGCACCTTGATCTTGGACTTCCCAGCCTCTAGAGTCATGAGAAATCAATTTCTGTTGTTTGTAAGTTACCCAGTCTGTGGTATTTTTGTTATGGCTATCTGAACAAACTAAGACAAATGCCCACCTCATCTTTTTCACTACTTTTTTCTTTTTTTTTTTTTGTTAAGAATTACCAGTGCTTAGCAAATGGCTTCGAAAATACTAAATGCCAAATAAATAAAAGCCCTATTTATTACATTATTAGTATTTTTTGTTATTGTTAAGATAGCCCGGCTTACTGTGGAAAAAATGTAAATGCTTTTAATCTAACCTAAGGGAGTATAAGCTCTAGCTAATATTTGGTAGGATTAGATGCAATTTTGGATCAAGGTCAGGTTTTAAAGTGAGGCCTTGAGAGGTGAGGTGAGAGAGGTTGAGGGTTTGTCTTCCTCCACCCAGCGACCTTTAGGTCCACTTCTCTTGGAGGCTGGGTCTTTTGCTGTTTTTGTCAGTTCATTTCATATTTCTTCCCTTTAAAATTCCTCTGCATGCTCTCTTTGCTTGAGAGAGTTGCAATGAAGAGCCCAAGCACCATCGACCCCAGGAGAAAAAGGATGCCATAAAGTCCCACACCCCTCTGGTCTTCCTGCCACTGTGGGTCAGAAAACAAGGCTATTCTCTGCAGAAAGGCCCTGTAAAAATGATTATTCCTGTAGCCAACAAATTCTAGGGGCATGTATAAGAAATTGGAGTTAAAAGACTTCCCTATTTCTCAGTTTCCTTTTCTATCAAGATAAAGATATCTCAACATGAAGAGAAAAAAGACATGGCAAAGTATAACACATGGGGTTCTTCATGAGGGATACAAACATACATGCTAGGACAGATGGACTTCTTGGTTGTCCCTTTGAAACCAACCTGAGGAAGGCCCAGCTTAAGATGGATACAGAGGCATTTGGTTTGGATGGAAGGGACATAAAAGTCTGAAGTTCAAGTCCCTTCCTGGGGGTCCTGTGTGTGTCAGCTAGAGGCAGCTTAGGATTCTTTGAGGATACTATTTATTTGCTTATTACTCACAATTTAAGTCAAAATTTCTCTAAGAAATTACGGAGTAATCCAAGTGCCACTCTGGAATGTTTGTTAAAATGAATTTTCCTGAGTTCCATCCCAAATCTACCAAGGGAGTATCTTCAGGGGAAGGGTCCCATGAGCCAGCCTTGGCCTGTGACCCCCAGGCAATGCCACCGCAGCACCAAGTGTAAGAGTGTCTGCCCACGGCCCCGCAAGATTGCCTGCCTTGCCTTCTGTTCAGCTTGGATCCTCACTCCTCCAGCTGTGGCGTCTTTCTTTTTGATGTCTCTAACCTCATCATTTCCTTTCAACCTTGTCAGCATGAACCTTGTTCTTGCTGTAATCAGCTCATATTTGCATTACTGCAATGGCCGTAACCATCTCCTGACATCCCATCTTTCTCCCTCTGGTTGTTCCCACACCATTGTTAATTTTCATCATCTCACTCCATTGAACAGTGGTGACTTTTCATTGCTAACTTATAAATCCGAATGCCTCAGCCTGGCACTGAGAAGCCCTCTTCATTCTGTTGTCAGTTTACACTTCTTTATACCTTTCTCTGATCCTGTATTCTGCACTAAAGCAGACCGGTATTTTTTCCTCCCTGTCTCTCTCCCCCTAATATTACTTTCACATTCTATTCATTACTTATATTGCTTCTAATCCCATTAGAATTCCACCCCCCTCTTCTTAATGGGTCAGAATTCTTAAATATTCAGCTAATCACACCATAAACATCTCCTTAGGCCACTTCAGTTAAAAAAAAGTATTGTCCCTGTTCCTGACTGCCCAGGGCATGTTCTGCAATGAATCTTCCGGTCGTTATGTATCATGTAAGTTTCTCCCTGGCTGAACTCAAAGTGCCTTGAGAGCAGAAATGTGTGCTGTGGTTGCATTTTCAACAAGTTCTAGCTGAGTTCCTGGCTCATGACGAGGCCTCATTCACTGCCCTGAGCCCTTCACCTGGACAGCAGAGCCCTCTCCTGAGTTCACACCCTGGTGAGTGATAAATCAAGTCTCCTGGTCCTCAGTCCCATGGGCTTTCCTCTACTCATTAGGCACCTCAAATTAGAAATGAGGATTCTCAGTTACATTATGTCAGATGAACCTGGAATATAGGTTTTCATGATTCTGAGACAATCCCCTTCATCTGTCCATATGGCCAGCTGTTTACTCCGTGTTGCCACATACAAAGCATGCTACATGTCCATTCTGACCTCCTGCGTTTAGGCAGTGCACATTGAGCACGAAAACAGTGAAGACTGTGCAAGGTTCTGCAGGGAGTGCAGAGATGAAGGGATGTGAGGTTTGTCCTCAAAGAACTTGAGTCTGGTGGGGGATAGGTTGGTCACATCAGGTCAACTTTACCCACCCATAATTGTTACCTCCCCAAGGGAAGAGGAACTGCTGATTTGAGCGGGCAGAATCTCAGGTGCAGGTTGTGTCAAGTTCAAGGCTGATTAGAGTCATGGAAGTTCAGTTCACATGCCCTTGGCCTTCCCGCTCTTGCCCCGTCTGTTGAACAAACAAACCCCTGAGGCCTGGATGGCAGCCATCCTCTGGTCTTCTCTCTGTCACCTTCATCCTGAACATCTGGGCGAATAGTCTTTGCACCTCCTGCTTTTCTCTGGCAACTCTCTCCAGACTGCAGCCTGGAGACCATGAGGTCTGTGCTCTGGGGCTGCTGCAGAGGCCTTGCTCATCCTTGGGAGGAACCCAGACTCCCCTAAAAAGTTTTCAAGGCATTCACTCTGCAGAAATTAACAATACGAGGGTGCTTCTCCCCACCCCACTGGTTCTTGCTTTTAACTTCCTTGACAATTGTGGGTTAGAGGCGATTGTTGGGAGAATTCGAGAATGTCACAGTTCTGGAAGGCTAGCTTGGTTCACAACGCTTCATGGAGAAGTTGCAATGAAAAAAAAATGAATTCTTTCTATTTTGTATGTATTTTACAGTTAAAAAAGAACTTCTAAAGGTAGAACAATAAAATGGAACTTAGTCTTTGATTTAGAGAGGACTCTTTTTCCAATGGTATGAACATGATACATACCAGTTTCCTTCTTCATTAATTTGAAGGTATTTTTTTAAACTATAACAATAAAGTTAGAAAACAGCCTACATTTGGAAGAGTCTGTAACTGGACCCCAAATGATTTTCTCAAATAAGACTTGTACATTCTCATAAAAGTAAAAGCACCATCATACTATTTTTGTCCAAATCTCTGTACCACAAACATGCCAGTGTCTCAGAAAATTAAATGTGACAGTTGAGGGTCACAGTTAAGGGCTTGAACATTTTTCTCCTTTGTTTATTCCCAACTAATATTATTTGTAAACTTGCATATGACATAACTTTAGGGGCCAAGTGTGGCAGAAGTGTCATCTTTCCATGACACGCACCTCGTGTCCCTGGGGAGGGAGCTCCGGTTAACTGATGAAGACGTCAAACTGTGTTACAGGAGTGTCAACAGCTGCACATTCATCACTGCGCCATAGGCCCTCTCAGACTGAAAGATTTCACTGTTTATTCACAGCAAAGACACTTAATTAATGGCCAGGCCTAATCGGGCTGTCTTATTATTTACAGGGATACCAGTGTGGCTTAGCTCAACTGATGTGCAAACAAACCATCCTTGAGGAAGCTTTAATTAATAATTCTGAGCCAGGCATTCTAAGAGGCCCTGTCACACAGCTCTGGGGTGATTTACAGCATCTCCTTTGCCATATTCTCATGTCCCCTGCATGCAAATGAGTGACCACCCTAGCAGATCTTCCTGTTTCAGTTGCACTGGGCCTTGTTCACTGCAGAAACACGCTTATCTCTGCACAGGACTTAATGGAGACAGATACCCTGTTAGATGTGTCGCCATTCAAACGCATTTCCACACACTCACTGAGCCCCAGCTCAGCTACAGCACAGAGGGAATTCATTCACTTTGGTGAATCCAAAAATGAATTAAGCTTAGCAGAGCTCATTTGAGGTTCACAATCTAGTTGGGAGTCATATATTTAAACAAATAACTGTAATGCAAAGTCAATTATGCTCGATATTAACCTGGAATTAGAAAGCCCAGGGGGAGAATGGGAAAGGAAGAGATAAATTACTGTTAGCAAAGTTGGGGAGGCCCTCTAGAGTGTGTGTGTGTGTGTGGGGGGGGGGTGGTAATTAGTATACTGGAGGGTAAGAATGGTTTGAGAGAAAGACAATTCTGACAACAACAGAGGGGGTGTGAGGCAGGGTGAAAAGAATCAGTTAGGAGACCCTGGATGTTGATTGGTCAGAATAGCTGCTATCCAGGAAAAAACAGGGCATCTGAGCACGGGAAATGCCACATGGGGAATTATATTCCAGAGATTCCCTGGAGGCAGAATCAAGAGACATGACCAGGGCTTGAATGTGGGTATGAGGAAGAAAGCCACCCCAGGACTGACTGGGAAGAGGCACTGTTACTCAAAATACAGTTTCAGAGTTTTGCAGGTTGTTTTGACTCTTGCAATTTTTTTTGAAAATACCACTGTATTATCTTCCTCCATCTAGTGTGGCTGAGGGCAGTCTGATGTCAAGTGGTTTTCTCTTCTTTTGTAGGCACAGACACGCCTCGATTTACAATGGGGTTATGTCCCAATAAGCCCATAGTAAGTTGAAATATTGTAAGTTGACAATGTGTTTAATGCACCCAACTTACCGAACATCATAGTCTAGCCTTCCTACAGTTGGGCAAAACCATCTGGCAATGTGACAAACCGTAGAGCGTCTGTTTTCCCTTGGGCTCATGTGGCTGACGGGAGGAGCTGCGACTCACTGCCCAGCATCGCACGAGAGTCTCGTACGCCATATTGCCAGCCAGGGAAAGGGTCAATACTTGAAATTCAAAGTACAGTGTCTCCTGCATGCATATGGCTTTCACACAGCCACTCAGTCGCACCATGTCAGTCAGGACCATCTGTATCTGTCTGTGGGTCTGCCTGTCACTCTAGCTATCATGTATATTTCTCTGTCTCTATCATCCATATCCACCTGTCTACATCTATGGACCCGTCTAATTTCTCATTAGATGCTGCAGATGTTTTAAATCCTGGTTGCTCTTAAGTTTCACTGTGGCATTTCTGTGTGAACCATCCTTATCTATCTGTCCTGTTTGGAATTCAAAAAGTCTTGAATCTGAAATTTCATTTTTAATTCTGGGAAAAGCTATTGTCACTATTCCTTCCTCTACTTTTTCTCCACTTTTCAAGTTCTTATTATCTTAATGTGGCAAATCTATTTCCACATCCCGTGTGTTTTAGCTTTGCTCTATGATACCTGCTCTGTTCTACCCTCCTGTGTCCGGGAGCAGTTACTCCATGGGACTGCCCAGCTCTCTGGCTCATTCTCGCTCATGTCTATCTGTCACTGTCCCTACAGGTGTGTTCTCTATCTAAATTTTGTATTTTCCATAGCAATTATTTTCCCAAATGGTCTTTTATTTCTGTTTTATGCTTCTACTTTCTTCCTTTCTGCCTTTGAGAAAATGTATTACCTTATTTTAAATCTTTAATGTATCTGTTCAACTGATTCTGCTTCAGGTGGTGCTTGATGTTCACACTGTTGTCTTTCTTCAACAGTGGTTGCAAGAACTCAAACGTCAGCCTGCAAGCTCTGTTCCTATGGATAGAATTCCATCAAAGGAATTCCAAACTCATCCATGTGATGGAGTCTTTGCTTTGGAACTGAAGCATTATTTTGCCTCAAACTCTGCCTTTCATCTCTCTCAGGTCCTGTAAGCCCCCCTCAGACAGACAACCTCCTTTGTGGAGTCATTTTTGGGACTGATGTCAGAAGCTACTGACACCGACCATTTAATCAACACGAGAAGGAAGGGGAACATGAGAAAATGGGGTCTCTCAATGATGGTCCTGAGAGTCCACCTCTGCTCTTATATTTGTTGACTCTGAATCCGGAGTTTTCTGTATTGCATCTTCCTCAGTTTGAGCCTGTCCACTTTATAATGACAGGTATTACTCCAAATTTCTGGTTCACTGTTGGAATACATCCCTGTTTGCAATGTTTAATGATTTCCGTGTGTGTGTGTGTGTTTATCTTTGTGTATTGTGTCAGGAAGACATATGAAGTGGAGAGAGAAGTAAGTATGATCTCAAACTGAAATGCTAGACCTCACATTTGAAGTGAGTTCCTCGAGTGTTCCCATGGGCTTCCAGACTTGAGACCTGTCGATGTATCTGACTGCATTAAACCATAGATACGATCTCTTTTGAAATACAGTGTGTGAGAAACTTGATAAAGCAGTTTGTGGTTCTACTGAGAATTTGTTGAGCTGATTTCCACTTTGTGGAGTACGTGCAAATACACTTCTGCTAGCTGAAGTTTAAAACTGATAATTGTCACTATCAGTTGCTAATTATGTTATTACCCAACTTCTCACAGATTTGCCCACTCCTTTTACACTTGTTATTATTTGCTGAAAGCAGCTCATTTTGAGTGGCTATGTGTAAGATTTGTTATGATTTTATCACTTAATTTCATCATCATTCTCAAAAAGTAATCATTAAGTGTTTAATATCGTGTCAAAATCTATAGAAGGAAATATTCAGAGTTGGTTCACACTTTGTAGCAGCTTATGATTGTAAGGCAAGTTTGTCAGTGATGCAGAAAATAAAGAAAATTATGTTTCTTCTTTCTTAAGCGGTGCTATCCAGGTTCTGGGACATTCATACATCAATATGCAAAAAGTATGCACTTTCAAGATACAGTTAACTCACAATTATCTAATGAATATTTTGGAATATGCACCAGTTGCCAATTGTTTTAATCAGCTTCAGAACTTCTGATTCTATTATTCAGTTACTATATTTTGTTTTTAAAATTCTTCCTAGAATTATTTGCATTCAACAGTTGCTGAAATTTGAGATAATTGGGACTAAGTTCTACAGAACAATGCTGCTTCTGTGTGGCATGCCTTTGATTGAGAATTGTTAAAAAAGCCTACCATTAACTTTGGAAATGACATGCTTTCATTCTCTATAGATTAGAAGGAACTTTAAAACTTACTTTTTCACAGGTCTTTGAGAATTTCTTCAGAGAGAAACATTTTTCTCCTTTTAAGATTTGGTTCACAAACTTTTTACTTTGAAATCTGAAACTCAAGAATAGTTTGAAAAAGTATAGTGTCGATATGCCTGAGTCATCTGCATCTAAGCCAGATTCCTCTCTTTACAGCCAGGCCACTAAACATCCTTCCCATGTCTTCCTTACACTCTGGGTTCCAGCCAGCCAGACTCTTCTTTTATGGGCATTGCTATGTCTACACCCCTCTGATGAAAATAAGCTCCCTATTTCCCTTTACTGGCCAAGGACTCTCTCTACAGGTCTCTGCTTCATTGTCACTCCCCCTGGGGTGTGTCCCAGTGCACCCCTCGCCAGGTGAGGTTATCTCTGCCTACTTACTGTCTTTTCTGAGACGCGCTCTGCTCTGTGAGGAGACCTGTGGGATCCGTCTCTCTCATCTCCGTACTCCTATATCACAATCCAGTGCCTGGCACCGAGGGGGACCTTAAAAAATATATTTGTTGAATCTGAAACTGCTTTTTTTCCCTAGGAAAATAGCATGACGTGCCTTCAACATTTAAGTTCACTCTGGAAAGCTGAGGCTATGCCAACCTCCCTCTCTTCTTTTCAATTCCCCCCCTTCTGAGACCAACGTACTTGTCATGGCATTAGCTTTAACAAAGCAGTAAATTTAACTACATCTGAGACTAATTTACTGCCCAATGGTTTAAACCCAGAAGCTTTGTACAGAGTGAATTCTAGGATTTGGTGATCATATGAAGACATTTTCTCTTCAGCGTCACCCAAATGCACCCTGGCCCTCCTTTGCATATGCAATATGGGCTGTTGAACAAACGAACTCCGGCCTGTAAGAGCTCAAATACAAGCTTCTTCTTGAAACTGACACTGATCCTTCCACTTCTCTCCACATTCCATTGGACACAATAAGTCTCAGAACCACCCCTCACTTCAATACAGTGGTGAATCGTGAACTGTTTCATGAATCCAGAGAAGAGTGGAAAACTAGGGCTATTGGTGAGCGCCTGTCCATGCACACCCAGTGACAGCCACAGCACAGCCTGACAGCCGTGGGAAGACACTATCAGTGGTGAGATAAATCCTGGTGACAAAGATCTTCAAATTTGAAAACTAAAAGTGTATCTTAGAGGAATGAAATACAGTATCCAAAAACTGTTTGCATTTCTCAGCTGGAAAATGTTCACATTGGAGAAAGTCAACAACCAGTTTCTTTAACCAGTTAAAACATTCATATTACTTGGCAGATAATAACCTTCAAAGTACTTTACAACATTTTGAGATGTTTAGTAACCTTTTTAGAAAATTGCAGATACCTTAGTGTCCATTTGTCAATATTCATTGAAAGTTTATGGTCAAGTGTGGTGGCTCACAACTGTAACCCTAGTACTCTGGGAGGCTGAGGTGGGAGGATCGCTTGAGGTCAGGAGTTCCAGACCAGCCCCAGCAAGAGTGAGACCCCGTCTCTATTAAAACTAGAAAGAAATTAGCTGGACAACTAAAAATAGAAAAATTAGCCGGGCATGGTGGCACATGCCTGTAGTCCCAGCTACTGGAAAGGCTTAAGCAGGAGGATCGTTTGAGCCCAGGAGTTTGAGGTTGCTGTGAGCTAGGCTGACGCCACGGCACTCTAGCCCAAGCAACAGAGTGAGACTCTGTCTCAAAAAAAAAAAAAAAAAAAGAAAGAAAAAGAAACTTTAAATCATTCACATTTGATTTGTTGTGCAATTTAAGTTTTAGTTGCATTACTAACACTTGAACTTAAATTCCAAGTGTGCTGGATAATTTAATAAATTCAATGTATGCTATTTACTTTATTAGAACTCATATTTGAAGTGCCCACATCTATTCTAAGTTCTAAAATTCGGAACATGGCCCAGGTGCTGTTACTGAAACTCAGTGCTGTGCTGTGGTGAGTGTGGACGGTCAGTGTCACCCATCCCACAGTGCCTGGCTGCTCTGGGCTTGCAGTGCACTTTTGGGAATTTTTATTTATCTGAAATAACAGAGCGAAACAAACGAATTAGTGGAGGGCTACAGGCTTCCTGACAATGATACAATTACAAGGACTTTGAATATATTCACAGGGAAATTTTTGGAAAAACACTTCCTGAATCCTGCAAAACCTAAGTTAATTGGCCAGTACAAGTTGATGTGTTAGTGGCCTCTAGTTTGCTAAATTGTAACAAATAACACTTTTTTTGTGTGTATTCTTTTTATTATTTCCATTTTTTAAGATAGTAAAACTTTGTTTAAATGGAACATTTGCAAAACTCCTTAAGCACCTCTATGAAACTGCTTGACTTGAAAATCATTGGTCTTGTTGGCACCTGCAAACTTACAGATAAGGAAATGGAGGCCCAGGGAAGTTCAGAAACACACCTGAGAAGTGAGGGTGTAGAGTCCTATGCTCTTCATTTTTGATCCAGCGTTTCTTATATATGTCTGCATGTCTATGTATAGTCTGTGTATGTATGTATTTACTGCTTCTTTCACCGAAAACCATGTACATGCACAAACACCTGTTTCATCTTACACATCTTTGCTTTTGTTACAATGACTGTTTAACTGCCTCTGAATGACTAAAATAATCAGACATTAAATATGTACCTTAGGTACATTTCATGAGAACCCTTCCGTGCTATAATACAAATATAATACCAGTATATTTACACTAAAATGTGGATACTTTTGACTATTGAAGGACTTTTCATTTTCATATATTTGATCATATATCACATTTATAGAGATACTTACTCAAAAGAATTTTGTAAGATGAGAATATTTATTTTAATATATTATCATATTTATTATATTTATATACTACATAAGAGAATACTATATACACTATATAATATGCATTACATATTTATTATATGTAATATGCATATTTATTATATTATTATAAGAATATTTATTATATTTTATATAAGAAATGTTACACAGTACATTTTGTAAAAATACAAAAATAATCGTATTTTTAAATACATCATGCATACTCATTTAAAAAATACACAAACATAAAAAAGAAAGGCACGACACCTGAGTATTTGCCACCGTAGCATAGCTACCATCGCTACTTTGGTAAATACATCTGCCCACGTCTCTTCATGCACACGGGCACACAGGCATGCACCACTTTATACGAACCATATAGCATCTCAAAAGTTTTCCTGTCTTAGCCCCTTTGTTCTTCCCATGTCATTTTCTTTTGTTCCTTCCTCTCTTCACTCAGCTCCCTGCCCAGCGCAGCTACCTTAGTGCCCAACCCTGGGCCACCCGCCCTTGCTGGCTGCTCCATGCTCAGGTGCTTAAGTGCAAACATACAGCTGCGTGTCTGGGGTGAGGACCGATGTCTCACTAAAATGCGATGTATTACTTCCCCTTCTCAGCATCTCTGTTTTCTCACTCAATAATAATTTCTTAAAAATTCCCCAAGTTAACTGATAAAGACTTAATTAACATATTCATTTTAACAGCTGCATAATATTTAAATACGGACTTACCATTGAGCACTTGCTTTGTTTCAATTTATTAATTTTTGCCAGTGACCTTTATAAGTCCTGACAGGATAGAGAATGGTGTCATCCCCTTGTGTGTTCAATCTAAAGGAGTCCTTCTCTCTAATCCCATACACTGACTCTTTATCTGCAGGAACATTTATTTTATCAAAGCCTAAATACTTGTGAATTAAAACATCAAATTACTAAGAGAAAAGAGGTAGTAAGCCTTAAAAGCAGACCCAGCAAACCTGCCTAATTGCAGACATAGCTAACTTGGAAAACAATATTAATGTCGATGCTATTTAATTGGAGACAACTCACCAGCATTTTATGCATACTTCATATTTATTCTGTTTCAGCTATATTACCATGCAGTGAGATTAATAAATTTTTTAATGAGAAGTTATATTTCTGGGTGATGCATTAAAAGATGAACAAAGTACACTTGTGACAGGTCATAAATGCTAAATTAGTGCAAGAGAGCTCTCTAAATTTAGCCACTAGTTGAGTTTACCCCCATAAAATAAATTTGGCAATGACTCCGAATTTCATCACAGCACTGAATCAATGGTAGTAAAATAGTAACTTCCCTTTTTAGTGCCTTTGCAAATTCAAGGCCAGAGGCTAACACTTTTGTGAGCACACAGCTCCGCTTCTTATATTTTAAGTATAGCAAAGGATATGGTACCTGAGCTCTTTGGTTTCTACCAATTAACCAGTTCTCTCTTCAGTCCACTCTTCCTCTCCATCTTTCATTGTGAGAAGGAAAGCAAGAGTAAAGCTCTTCTTCATAGGAAATTTGAAGTAGATTTTTGCTTAGCTTTGGAGGATTGTTTTTGAGGTGCCTTCATTTCCAGGTGCCACGGAGACTCAATGTTGGGCACAAGGATAGCAATTTGACTCATTATAACGTTCCTAAGGAAATGCTCAGGCCTTGAAAATGTGCTGGCAGGAATAAAAAGAAATTATTTTTCTTCTTTTTGTTACTGAATCTGTGACAGCAACAGAAGCTATATTTATAGACACAGGTGATTTCCTTTTGTTATCGGCTGCTTTAAAAATGCATGAGCGCTTCCCAAAATACACAACTTTTGCAAATACTTGAAATTAACATTTGTGAAAAAGACAAATTGCAGATTGAGTGTCAAGTCTACGAAACTAGAAAATACTTGAAAGTAAATTGCACTCAGGAAGGAAGGAAGCTTTTATTTTTTCTTTTTTCCTTGGGAGTGGATTCTCAAGAAGTTTAGAAATTGGAAGTAATTTTCTTAAGGAAAGCTTAAATTAAAATGAATTTGGAGTGAAATAACATATAACAGTATGAAAGCAAGAGAGACCTTTTTATCTGTCCTCCCCTCGCCCCCGCAGGGCTCATTTCTTATTAGCATGGCAAATGTGTTCCTACTTACACTCTCCTGTCCCCTCCTCTCTTTGTCCCTCCCTGGAAAAGCAGTTACTAATCAGAGGTAGATGTAGGCTCTGAAACACCTCTATATAGGAGTTTTCAAATGACCCCAGAGATACTCAGGATAGCCTCTAAAGAAATGGAACAACAGGGACCTAACTATAGCACTCAGAATGGGCGCACAAAAACAGGATGGAGATGAGTTACTTTTCCAGAGAGAACTAGCTTGGGGCGCTTTCTTCCAATCTGGGAACTATTAGTAGACAGATTTTAGGGGCCACAAAACCTTTAGGTCTAAATCCATGGGACAAATAAAAAGGATATGAAACAGGAATACTAGTGATGTTAAATTTCATTTATTTTTCTGTGCTTCCTGCTGCTGTAGAACGTCCAGCTGTCAGGGAGCTGAAGCCCCAGGTCTGGATAACTGAGGTACTTAGAATTGTTCTCTGTACATATTTTAAGTCTATATTTGAATTCCTTTCTGTTTGCAATGCTGTCTGAAAATGGTGAGTTTACCTAAAATTATTTCCCCATCCATAATAAATCAGAATGCCAACATGTAAACATAGGCTGCACTCGACTTTTGTGCTGCCTTAGAAAAAAAGATATTTCCCGTTTGTGTGACTCATTAGTCATTGGGGAATTTTAAAAGGAAGTACTGAAAGACAGAGATGACATCTATTTTCTCTCCACTCTCAAATCTGAGAAACACTTGGAAATACCTAAGAAATATGCACATACATCCAGCAGTGTGATACACATTGATTTCTTTACACTGTCTTTATCCCAGAGGCACCAGAGGAAATAGTGCCCACACTCTCTCTTTGATATGCTGGAGAAGTCATTTTGCCTAAAGGACTCTGGTAAGGACCCTACCGCGGAGGCATTATTTGTTCAATGAAAAGCCAGGGGAGACGAGAGGCCACCATGAGCCCAGCATGGGCACGGATGGCCTTGTCCAAGGTGCATGTAGCTCAGTCAGCCAGTCAAATCACACTTCTGTCCTGCCAGAGCTCTAGGGCTCCTAACATGTTAATAATAATAATAATTTTATACACACACACACACACACACACACACATATATATATATATATATATATAGTAAGACTGTTAAAATATGTTCACTGCATTTTACTTTAAATTTAGCCTTAACTGGGCAGGGGATTTTTTCCTGTGCAATTATTAGTTTTTATTATGTATTTGTACGGCATCAATCATTCTGAAAGTATTGAAAATATAATGGATAAAGCCAATGGATTTCATGACTGAAGAGTATAAGGCACATAAGCACATCTGCTTGGCTTAAATAAAATAGTAAAAATAACGCGGGGGTTCGGGGGCTGGGGCAGATGAATGATGAAACGTTAATCCACCCCAATCCCTCATGTAATGCAGTGCAAGAAGCGATTCATCTACTTACCCATTTCCGCATGATCTGTTTGCTAATACCTCCGTATTTAAAAGGAGGGTATTAGATGAGATCAGAAGAGAGAGGGTATAGATTACATTTTCTCTTCTTAGTACTGAGAAGCCCTCTGGAAAGCTTTTATAGATGTGGGTGTTCAAACCAGGGAAGGTCCTGCTGTCGGCTGGACAGAGGCAGGACGTGCAGCCAGGGGACCTCTGCAGTCCGCCCGGCTTCCCATGTCCTCAGCCCGAGGTTTTGGCTTCAGTTCCCTCACCTGTGCGTTGGGTCGTAATGCCAGCCCTGTCCAGCTCAGCTTGTGTTCGGATGACGTTCCACACACACACACACATACAGGACAACAATACATCTGCATCCTAAGAACCTAAGGGGAAACTAGGTCTTCCCAAGAACACTCCTCAGAAGACAGATGTTCACAGTTTTGTTTTTTTGCTTTTGAAACTTCCACTTTCCTCTTGTCTCACCCACTCAGGAAACTAGGGGAGATAGAAGCTCACAGTAACACAGACACAAGTATAAAGGAGCTGGGCCTTTCTGCTTTCATCTTTATCCTGTGTACATGCAGAACCCACTGATTTCAAAACCCAAAGGACTCAGAAGAGAAAGAATAACTATTTATACAAAGTTGCATAGATTTCAGTTCATTACATTGCTCCCATCCCTTAGCACAGACCTGAGCACATACGCACTTAAGTGCAAGCACTTCTGAGCATAATGTCTTAAACATAACTGCTTCTGGTTTTAGCTGATACATCTGTGAAACCAACATTAAAACACCATTTAATTGAGTTCTAGGTTCTGCTTTAATCCAAGACTTTAAACTTCTTCTCTACGGTTTCCATATATATTGTCATGTTATTACTACGAGGTAAGTTATCTCCTCCACACTTGAGAATCCAAGATTCAGGGCAATAGACTGATTTGTCCACTGTCTGAATGCCATAACAAGATGAACAGTATCTGCTAGTTTTTTTCCTAAGGAAACAGTAGCCATCTACTTCTCTTGAATGTCTTTCTCACCTGGATGATTCTATTCATAATACTCTCTAACCTAATTGCTGTGGTCCAGGAGAAGTAGGGCTCACTTACATTAATCTCCCAGAGCACACGGAATTAATGCAGGTATTAAAGTCTGTCTATTTCAATCTCAACATTTACAGACAGAAATGAGGCATTAACGTGCTCATTTTATTGAATTTGTCATACATGGGGGAAAGGGGACTTGGAGGGAGCGTTAGGAGAAATGATTTGGAAGGCTGATCGAGTCTGTGGGAGAATGTTTTAACAATTTGCCCAAAGTCAGGCAAATATATCTCTTTGATACCTTGTATGTTAGGTACTTATTTTACATTTTTGAAGCACGGGTATACATCAAAATAATAATTAGAGAGGATCATATAAAATATAAGTTACCCTATAGTCTCCCAAATTGGTAACTCTGCCTTTGAAGTGAAAATGAAGGTAGAAATCATGGGCTAATCTTCCAGCCTTTGTTCCCCATCTTTCTGCACAGGTAGGAAGTGATAGGATCCTGTGCTGTTAGCAGTAAAAAGGGTGATATAAATATATGTGCATAATTAAGGCTAAATCCTGTATTAAGAAAAATTCCAATTATTTTCACAAGCACATGTTCCAAATCTTCTACCCATGTGCTGAAAGCAAATCCAATTATAGATGTTATTTGATAAACATGAGAATGGTGCCCGTGGCTGCACAATTAAAAAAAACAGCAACCTGTGTTTTTACCTGTTTAAAGTTTTAGATTTTCAGCCAAATGAATTCTTTCTTCAGTTCTTTCCAAAATGACTTTAGAGAAAATGTCATATATTTATATTAAAGGATCCCTGGAGACAAGTGATTAGTATGGTCATGCATATATTCAAATTACATATTATGGAGTCAAATCTGCTTACACTGAGCTAATTTAAAAGATTATGACAAGAACTTCTGGGAAATATGTCAGCTAAATTACATGTTTACAAACTCCTCTGGCTCTTCTCTTCAACCCACAAAAATAATATCCTCAGAAATTAATATAAAGAACTAAGAGAAGAGCAAAATTTCTCTGTATTCAAACAGAAAACTTTAGAGCATAAAGTTTGGGTGCATGGAGAGCATTTTAGATACACCATGGTGCAGGACTGGGGTGGGGAAGGGGTTCAGCGCAGAAGGTTCTGAAGCCCCCCTGGATCCCCTAACTAGGAGGGCGAGAAGGGCAGACTGTAGGCGGGAGGGGCACCCTGTGCTGCTCATTTTCTCTGCACAGGTGGCAGTAGAGACAGTGGAAGGTTAAAATATATATAAAATAAAATAAAATAAAATAAAATGTACACATATACATATATATAGCATATATATAGTATATAAAGCATATATAGAGCATATATGCTCTACACATGCTTTCTCTTGTGTCTTGGCTTCCAAATGAAGAGAGCTGAGGTCTGCAGTAATCCTTTGCAGCTTTGGATCAAAGGTCAGAGAATACTCACTGACTCACAAAATCAAATGACCATAAGTTTTGCAGCATCATTAATTTCTTTTGTCACCACCAGCTTCCCAGCTCAGAAACAGGGAAGGTACCGCTTTACTTTCCAGGGAAGAGGCCGACACCCTCACCTGGGAGCTGACCCTGAGAGCAGTGTCTCAGTTAATTGCGAGAGGAAAAAAAATGCAGAAACAAAGCCTCCCACGTCCCAGGAGTCTCAGGGCCCCGGGTGCTTCCCTCCCCCCAACCCCGGGCAGCTCCACAGCTGGACAGAAAACACACAATGTCAATATCTAGTCCTCCAAATCAAGAACTTGGAGTGAGACCCAAAGCTGCTTCCTGAGAAGCGGGATGCCTAAACTTTTACTTACACTGTGTTTAGGCAAATGGCAGGAACAGGTAGAACTCCCTCATCAAAACGGAGTAAACAAAACAAAACAAAAAATAAAATATTCGGATGGGTCAGGCTCGAAAATTCTACGTTAAAAAAAAAATGAGAAAGACCTACAGATGATAGATGAAGAAACACCTTTCCTGGGGAAGAGGAAGAATCTACAGCAGATTCTTAAGAAATTAGCTGACAATAGAATAGCATTTTTAAAAAGCCTAACATAATTGTGTTAAAAAATTAAGGAGAAAAACAATAGTATAGAATTTGAGAATAAGTTAGAAATGGTCAATAGTGAAACCAGCAGAAAAGTGGATTGGTGGAGGGGGTTCTCTTGACAAAACCACACCAGATGCAAAGAAATGATAATAATTATAATATTGATAACAGATTGAAATACTGATACTTCCGGTGATCTCAATCAAATCTAGTGATTCAAAAACTATTCAAACATATATTAGAAAAAAATAAAGTCTTCTAAAATAAAGGTACATGAATATTTGTATGTTACAGAAATTCGTCATGTTCTGGAAGAATGGGATAGTTTTCCAATACCAAGTCATGCTCCGGTGAAGCTTTTGAACTTGAACATTACAGAGAGAATCCCACAAGCTCTCAGACAAAAGAAGCAAGTGACTTATAAATGTAAAAAATAAAGTTAATAACTAGTCATAAATTTCTCAACAAATTTAAATTCTGGAAATGTCTACAAATTTAAGAGGAAAATAGATGTAACCTCATTCCACCACTAATAACTTGAGTCAGATACTTTGAAAATTAAAAGCAAATGCAGGTGAACACATACAGACATACCCATGCAGAGTAAACAAGTAATTTCGGTGGGGCGCTGTGCATAGCAGCCCGGCTGAGTGGAGGAGACACGGACCAGGGCTGAAGAAGAGATGAGTGGTGTGAGCCACCATAGAATGATGACAACTGATGACTGGGGCTTGGGGGACAGACCGCAGCGGGGTCTACCGAGGCGAGGGTGCTGGCGGGAGCTCAGGACGGGCTCTCAGGGTTCTGCAGTCATGGGCTGAAACCATTCCCACCTCCTTCCTTCCTTGATCCATAGCATTTCCAATTCCAGGTTCAGGCCCAGAGTGGACGCCACCGTGGCTGACACCTTGGACCTGGAGGGAAGGAGAATGCTCTTCCTAGAAGATGAGGAAATGTCCAGTACACACCACAGGGGGATAAATCTGAGCATACATAGCAAATGAGAAACAATTAAAATATCCTCAACTCTCTGAGCGTGTTGAAATTCTCTCCTTAAGGGGGTTGGTGGGGGAAATTAGGGTAGAAAAAGAAACTGTAATTGCAATAACAGATTGTATAAAAAATGATCATAATGAGGAAAATAAATATAAAAGTTATAAAATATACTCACAGCTGTACCCAGGGGACTGTAGCAGAAAATCAGTTATTTATAAGAATAAAAAGATAAATCAATGAGTTAAAAGTATAAGGATAGTAAAATGCATACACACATACAACATCTGGTTCTTTATAGGGAACAAAGATCAAAATAATGAGATAGGATAAATGAAAAAGGAATGGAAAGAATCGCCAATGGGAAAAAAAAAATCGCTGTACAATTCTAAACTAAAATCTGAATAAAATGTTAAAAATGTTCATAAAATGTAAATTACCAAAACTGACTTCAGAAGAAATAGACAACTCAAGCCGAAACTCATCAAAGAAATTTAAAACCTGGTCAAGAGCCAACATTCCAGAAAAATGTGCCAAGCCCAGACGGTTTCACAGGTGATTTTATTTTCATGTCTTTAAAGAATAAATATCATCTATATAAATTTTTTCCAGAGAGAAAAAATAACATCTCATTCATTTTTATAAATTCAACAAAATATCAAATCCCCATCTTCTACAATATCAGCAGCCAAAAGAAAATTATAGCAATTTTATATATGAATATTGAAGTAAAAATCCCTAATTAAACATATTTAAAGATGCTAGCAGTAAATGGGTGATCACTATGAGCTATTCTAAGAAAAAAAGTCCATTATAAATTCAATTAATAAAATTAACCTTAAAAGCCATATGTTTCTTCTAATAAACGGTAAGTTGCATGTGATAAAATTCTGTATCTATTTTATGTTTTAAAATGCATATGATATTTTTAAAAATGATAAAGTAAGAAATCAATGGTAGCATGTGATAAAACTGCGTAGCTGAATTGAATGGCAGCATGGGCGAAACAGTGTGAGCACTAGCAGTACTTTTCCCAAAGCCAGGACCAAGGACAGCAACGAAGGTAATTAGACACAAGATCGAATTAAGAAGGGTAGATGCCAGAAAGCTGTAGGATTCTTGCCTGAGCACAGTGGCTCACATCTGGAATCCCAACATATTGGAAGGCTGAGGCGGGAGGATTGCTTGAGGCCAGGAGTTCTCGGATGCAGTGAGCTATGATCACACCGCTGCACTCCAGCCTGGGAGAGAGAGAGAGAGACCCTCTGTCTCTAAATAAATAAATAACAAATAATAAAAGGAAAGCTGTAGGAATTTTTTTCTGTATTAATAGGTTATATGATTACATAGCTGGAAAATGAGATACTAATTGACAAACTGCCAGAAAAATAAAGAGATTTCAGGAAGTTGGAGAGTTAGAAGATTAATATGAAATTGTCAACAGCTTTCCTACATATGTGTACATAACCAGCTATAGAAGGTTAAGGAAGAAAATATCCTATCTATAATTGCCATTAAAAACAACCTTGAGAGTGTAGAACTATTTAGAAACAGAATTATATAATAGCTCTCTGGAAACAACAACTAAGCTCCACTGGAGAACATTCAATATAATCCAAATCAAAATCTCCATTGAAATTTTTTTCTAATTTCACAAAGCAATTCTCAATTTCACTTGGAAAATAAATGTACAAAAATAACCAGGCTGGTTCAAAAAATAAGAGTAGTGGTTAGTGGGTGGGAATCTGGGCATATGTAGAATATATTCTGTAGCTGTGTAAAATATACATCATATTTAAAACATATAGAGTATTTAAAATAGTGTAATTCTTACATGGGAACAGATAGACTGATTTCTACCCATGAGTCCATTAATCTATCAATGTAGATAAAGAGGCTGGGCATAAACAAATTATTGCAAGTTATGGAAAAAGAAGGATTATTTAATAAATGATATCAGTAGAACTGATTAAATTTTATTTTTAAAAGCTAGAAGCTGGCTGGGCGCGGTGGCTCACGCCTGTAATCCTAGCACTTGGGAAGCCGAGGTGGGCGGATTGTTTGAGCTCAGGAGTTCGAGACCAGCCTGAGCAAGAGTGAGACCCCGTCTCTACTAAAAATAGAAAGAAATTATCTGCCCAACTAAAAATATGTAGAAAAAATTAGCCGGGTATGGTGGTGCATGCCTGTAGTCCCAGCTACTCGGAAGGCTGAGGCAGTAGGATCGCTTAAGCCCAGGAGTTTGAGGTTGCTGTGAGCTAGGCTGACGCCACGGCACTCTAGTCAGGGCAATGGAGTGAGACTCTGTCTCAAAAAACAAACAAACAAACAACAACAACAAAAAAAACAAATAGACGGCTGTGTGCGGTGGTTCACGCCTGCAATCTCAAAATGCCGGGAGGCTGAGCGGGGAGGATCACTTGAGGCTACAAGTTCAAGACCAGCCTGGGCAACATAACAAGACCCTGCCTCTACAAAAACTAAAACAAGGGTAGTTAAGAATGTGGTATTGGCCAGGCATGGTCGTGCACACTTATAGTCTCAGCTACTTGGGAGATGAGGCAGGATTGTTTAAGCCCGGGAGTTTGAGGTGGCAGTGAGCTATGATCACACCACCACACTCTAGCCTGGGGGACAGAGTGAGACCCTGTCTCTAAAAAAAAATTTTTTTTAAAGAAAATAAAAAACAAGTAGACTATTTTGTTAATTTGATTGCCTAGAGTTCAAAGCATTGTCAAACCAAAAGTAACTGAGGTTTCAGAGGAATGTGCTTGCTTTTGCACTGTTGGAAGGAACCGATACTAGTATCCTCTTTCTGAAGAGCTATTTGGCAATATGCATCAAATTTTAGCGTACCATATCATTTGGCCTAGAAGTCAAATTTCTAGTCAAATTTATTAAATAAACCATTGTGTACATGCCACATATAGAAAATGGAACACTGTGTAACAATAAAAAATGATGATGTAGATATACAGTTATGAACTTAAATGATGTCTGTGGCACGTGTTGAAAGACCAGATTAGAGAACAGCAGGTATGGGATGACTTCAACTTTGTGCCCTTGCTGTGTTGCTCACCCGCCCCTGACCAATTCACCCAGCCCTCTATCTGAGGGATGCGAATGGCAAGAAACTGTGCTTTTCTCTGAATTATGGGAACTCAGGTGAATTCTACCTCCATTCTACTTGTATTTTTCTAGATTGCTTCTTTCTTTTGTCCTCTTGCCCTCTCTACTCCTTTTCCTTCTCTTTCTCCTTTTCCTCCCCCTCCTCTTCCTCCTCGTTTTGTTCTTCTATGTCCCAAAGTTAGCAAGGAAAAAAACTGCCTTCATTTTAGAAGATAGAATATTCAACATCATTGTATACTTTCAAAATTCTTTAAAAAGTGTGTGGAGATACATGAGCCTGTGTATCTGAAACAGTAGTTGGGAAACTCAGCTGTTAGCTGCAAGTTTTAAATCAATAGGAGACAACTTTAGAAGCCACATGATGTTTGGGAGTTTAATCTCCTAAAATAATCACACTTTTGCTGTGCTCTATTGTACAACTTGTCTCTTTAATGATATTTTCAAATTGCCCCATCAAGCCTGGATGAAATATTGCCACTGGGGGCAGTTAACTACATCCTATTATTCCCACAGCAGCAAGCTTTGTTGTCATAAAATTAAGACTGAGAATTTAAATTTAAAGTTTGGCAATTTGCAGTGAGGTTTCGAACTTTTAATTCCAGCCCCCTCCATTGGGAAATCCTGTGCTTGGTGAGTTGTGTAGTCCCTGCCTTTCGGGGAGAGAGTAGTCCAGACTCCACTTGAAAAGGCTTTTTGCAATTTCCCTGCGGCCCAGAGCAGTGGTTCTCAGGCTTGAGAGAGCATCAGAACCTCCTGGAGGGCTGCCAAGCACAGACTGCTGGGCCCACTCCCACGGGCTCTGATTCAGGAGGTCTAGAGCCTTCTGAGAGTCTGTGCTTCTAACAAGTTCTCACGCAGTGCTGGCGCTGCCGGTCCAGGAACTACTGTAACCCGTTACAGTAACCTAAATTACTTATAAAACTTTGTTTCCTCTTTTTGATTGTAAATCTACAGATAACACTTTTTAGGATACATTAAGAGGGCTGAGTAATTAAGTATGAGATGCTCTTAGAAGGAGGCGAGAAGAGCTCACATTGGTCATCTTGTCAGAGTTCTGAGTGAGCAGTGGCCCTTGAAGGACAAGACTTGACTGAAATCACAGCTGGACTAATGAAAACTGATCGGCTGGGATAAAAGACATTTGCTAGAGTCTACCTCTTATCTTTATTTACTTTCCATTTTGTTTTTATGACAGTTCATATTTGTGCTGGTCCCCTTGAGTATTCTCTTTACAGATACTTATTTTAACCCATTGAAGTGGGAGCCATCAAAAGAAGTGTTGCTAGCCAGAAGGAGAAAGAAAAGATAGAGATTTTCAAAAGGATTTGTGCTGAGGACCAATTTTTCAGGTGAACTTTAAAGTTTGAAACAATATTAGTCGAATGTAGAAGTCAAGAAAAGTAAATTTTTCAGAGACTAGCAAATGAGCCGTGTGTGGGAGAGCATCAAAATCACCTCCCCTTCTAATCCTAAACTTGTGGGTATACTAAATGAGTTCAGACACCTAAATATTCTATAAAATGTGCTTATATTAGATGTTTTCTTCCCCCTCCTTCATTTCTGGAAATGGTCCATTTAAAGAATTATAGATCTTTATTAGATGATATTGGGGTTCATCATGAATAATATTCCCAGTTAAAACAGAAAGATTTTGGGCTCTATGTACTTTTTGCTCTATCTAATTTTAATTTTTTTGTCAACAAATTTTGTTTTCTGTTTTCAAGAATGTTTCAAGTTCTCATTAAGAATTTATTTCTCACCTGACGACCACCCACTGCTGCCACTGGACCTGAGTGGGGTGAACACTCATGCCACATACGCTGATCACCCACAATGCATGTTGAACACCCATGACAGCCCCAGGGGAATGGGGAGATGCAGGAGAGTAGCAGTGTTAAAGGCTCACAGTGCATCTGGCCCTCTCCTACCTGGTCAATCTTCTGGGGTAGAACTCAAGTACACAACTCAGGGACCTCACCTCCTCTTCACTGAGAAGCAGAGTTTCCAGCAGAGGAGAACAGGTGTCCCACAACCAGTCTTTCTTGGACTGAGAGGAGAGGTTTCAGATTAGAAGGAATGAGCATAAGAACTCTGGCAATATTAAAAAACAGGCTGCTTTGATATCCCCAAAGGATGACAATTGTTCTCCAGTGCTGGACTCTAACCAAAAGGAAATTATTGAAATGTTAGACATGAAATTCAGAATATGTAGGGCAAGTAAGATCAAAGGGATTAAGGAGAAATTTAACGATATAATTTCAGAACTTGAAGATAAGGATTTCAAATTAATACAATCAAAAAGGAGAAAAAAAATCAAGAAAAATGAGCAATCTCTCTGAGAAATATGGGACTATGTAAAGCAAATGAATATAAGAATCATAGGTATCCTTGAAGGAGAAGAAGAAAAAGCAAAAAGAATGGAAAATCTATTTGAGGGAATAATGGAGGAAAACTTTCCTGGTATTGCTAGAGATACAGACATCCAGATGCAAGGTCATCAAACACCTGGAGAGCTCATGGCAAATAAGACATCACCAAGGCACATAGTTATCAGTCTAGCCAAAGCCAATATGAAGAGAAAATCTTACAAGCTGTGAGATGAATGCATCAAGTAACTTACAAAGGAAACCTATCTGAATAACAGCAAACTTGTCAGCAGAAACCTTATAAGCCAGAAGGGACTGGGGTCTTATTTTTAGTCTTCTTATACAGGATAATGGCCAGCCAAAAGTTTTGTGTCCTGAAAAACTAAGTTTCATATATGAAGGATAAATAAAGTCTTCCCCAGACAAGTAAATGCTAAGGGAATTTGTCATCACTAGACCTGCCCTACAAGAAAAGCTTAAAAGTATTCTATACATGGAACAGAACAATCAATCTCCACCACTATAATAAAAACCCCCAATAGTTAAAGCTCACAGAATTACTTGACTTCAAATTACACTACAAGACTATAGTAACCAAAACAGCATAGTACTGGTATGAAGGTAGATACAGACCAATGGAATAGAATAGAGAACCCAGAAATACAGCCATGTAGCTACAGTTAACTGATCTTAGGCAAACCAGACAAAAACATACACTGGGGAAAGGACACCCCATTCAATAAGTCATGCTGGGAAAATTGGATAGCCACATTCAGGAAAATGAAATTGGATTCTTGTCTGACATCATATACAAAAATTTATGCAAGATGTTTTAAAGACATAAATGTAAGGCCTGAAACCATAAAAATTCTATAAGAAAACTCTTCCAGATATTGCCCTAGGCAAAGAATTTATGAGTAAGACCCCAATAGCAAATATAGCAACAACAAAAATAAATAAATGGGACTTAATTAAACTGAAACATTTCTGCACAATGAAGGAAATAATCAACAGTGCAAACAGACAACTTGCAGAATGGGAGGAAATATTCACAAACTGTATATCTAACAAAGGGATAATATCTAGAACCTACAAAGAACTCTAACAAATCAGCAAGAAAAAACAAATAAAATCCCATCAAAAAGTGGGTGAAAATCATGAACAGATTTTTTCCAAAAGAAGATAGGCAAATGGTCAACAAGCATGAAAATATACTCAATATCACCTCTCATCAGGGAAATGCAAATGGAAACTACAATGAGGTACCACCTTACCCTATCGTGATGGCCATTATTAAAAAGTTAAAAAGTAATAGATGTTGGTGCAGATGCAGTAAAAATGGAACACTTCTCTACTGTTGGTGGGAATGTAAATTAGCACAACCTCTATGGAAAACAATATGGAGATTCATCAAAGAAGTAAAAGTGGACCTACCATTCAATCCAACAAACTCATTACTGTGTATTTACCCAAAGGCAAAGACATCATTTTTTAAAAAAGACACAAGCACTTGAATGCTTATTACATCACAATTCATAATTGCAAAGATATAGAATCAATCTAAGTGTCCATCAACTTATGAGTGGATAAACAAAATGTGGTATGTGTGTATATATATACATATATATACACACACACACACACACACACACAATGAAGTACTATTCATCTAAAAAAAGGGAATAAAATAATGTCTTTTGTAGCAACTTACAAGGAAATGGAGGACATTATCCTAAGTGAAGTACCTCAGGAATGGAAAAACAAATACCTTATATGCTCACTTATAAGTGGGAGCTATATGAGAGATATATATGATCATAAAGTGATATACTGGACATTGGAAACTAAGAAGAGGAGAGGGCAGAAGGTGGGTAACTGATGAAAATCTACCTATTGGGTACCATGTACACTATTCTGGTGACAGGTGCACTAAAAGCCCTGACTTCATCATTATACAATTCATCCATCCAACAGAAACACGTCTACTCTCTAAATCTATTGAAATAAAAAAGAATTTATTTCTATTTTATGAAGGAATGAAAGTTGAACAGGGGAAAGTTTTGTTTCAACAAAGGAAAAATACTTTTAGATGGCAGAGTGTTGTGTTAAATGGGCATGAACTGACCTGAGTGCATTCCTTATTTCTGGACATTTCCCAAAAGAGGTTGAACAACGACAGCTACTACAAACAACACTGAGCAGCTGCTATGAAAAGGATTTCAGCATTGGTTCTTTCCACTGATGATTTCATGATTCATTGATCTTGTGGTTTCTGTCTTTGGGCAGTGGTTTCCGTTCCTTAGTTATGAGAATAATTAATCCCCAACATGAACGCATAAGAAACATTTACTGTAAAGCATCCTGTGTGTGAACTTACTGCCTACCCTCTCCTCCCCCTTTGTCCTTACTCGCATCGTTTGTTGTACTGGAAATATTGGCAGTGGCATATGGCCTGAAATAACTCCAGAGTCAAGAGAACAAGATTGAACTTTCAGTGCCCAAGATTTATGCATCAAAAATGTCTTGGTCCCAAAACATGTTTTATGAGAATTAAAATGAAAGATATAGTTCCTCTGCCTCAAGTGGCAAATGGGCCATATGTCTATGAGATTTACCTGCTCACAGGCATCCCTGACGCTCAGCAAGGCTCGGAAATCTTGAGGGATTGCTCCAGGGGTGCAGCCCGGCCTCAGCCCCGTCGTGGTAATAATCATCGCTAGTCACTGCAGTGGGAATTCCAGCCTAATAGCCTGTTTTTTTTAAAAAAAAAAGATGCAGGGAAAATGTAGCCAAGTTGTGCACATTTACTATATAATTATTCAATAATCATACATCTTCTTAAGTAATGGAAATGAGAAACTACCTCATACCCTTGGTGCACAGTGTCTATGTTGAGTAAGGTGTTAGGGAGATTGATTTTCGGGCACCCAAACCCATCTATTTCATCTGATATTCAAGGAGTCCACTGGTGTGGAAATAGAAGCAGGGTAGCATTCAGGTTCAGAAATCTTAATGACTTTAATGTGGTTACCACCTCCTGTTTCACTCCGATTTTCCCTATTCTCTTGAAAATGCTTTGGTTTTAGTCACTTTCACTTTCCGGTTCTGTTTCTTATTATTCAGCTATGGTGTTTCAACAAGGGTTACTTTATACTAGGCTATAATTATGTTGACCATATAATATAACTCATTTTGTTAAATTAACCAAACCACATATATCTGTGGGATGGAAAAACAAATATATAGAAAATTTGTAATGCACTTTCATGTCTGCTTTTCAAAGACATACTTTTCTCTCAGATAGAACTGAAAGTCGTAACCTACTACAATGATGTCTATCCTGAGGTCTTTTGCAGGATATAATACCTTTGTTTTGAGTTGATTATTAACATTTTTTTTGTTTGTTTCTGGACATCGACTACTCTAACACATAAGAATGCTATTATTTGTCAAGCAAGATATCTCTATATTTTATTTTCAAATGAAAATTATCATTTTTGAAGGGTCCTTTCTATGAAATGGTGTTCTGTTCCAGAAGTAAAGTGAAACCAATAACTCCATCACATGTTGCCAAAGGCAGGTCCTTATGGGGGTGCCATAGGGGAGGTTCTAAACTATTTTTAAACATTTCTTTCTGTTATGATGACAAAGAATTCCCTGGTTTCAGCACACTCACTTAACTGTTGGGTTCAAACAGCCACAAATAATAGATTTTCCATGTCAATCTTTTTTACTTGCCACTATTACTCATTTAGTTTAATGTAATATTTTCATTTCAGTTATGATTATACCTAAGTTAAGAGGTCCTGGTGGGTTGGTGAAATCAAACAAAATCACAGCTGTTTAACTAGAATACCTTCTGGGTGAATTTTACTGCCCCAGCAGATTTAGACCCTCTCGGGGGTATTAGAAAACTATGATTAAACATTTTCTTTAGAGACTTATAACCTAACTGGGGAGAAAAAATATAAACATGCTAAAGCTAAGCAAGAACACTAGATTTAAATAGAAATTTTCAATAAAACATTTGTGGTATCACATGGTGGTCTACGATTACCATTTACTTCAATAGTGAAGATGAGTCTATGGCAGTAGGTGTGATCTTTCAGAGATGCCAGCCCAATAGTTGCTAGAATTGATTGAAGGGTCATACTGGCTGGGCTGTGTCTACTTCCCTTCCAACTACCCCGTTTATAATATCTTACCCCACCTCATATACCTGGTCAAAATGCCATGTTCAGTCATCAAATTCTACTCCCCACAATGGAGCAGGGCCTGCCTTTGCATGAGTATCTGATGCATTCTGGTGTGCAAAAAGAAAGAGCATGTTAGTTATCAAGGTCCAGGAAAAAGTTAGAAAGTATGACCTGGATCTTCAGCTGGACTTATAAGGGTGGTAAGATTTGGAAGGTTGGAGGCTTACAACTGTGTAATTAAAAAATGGAGCAGTTAGGTTGGAAAGGACAGGTTTCTTGGGCAAGTACGTCAGAAAGGGAGGAATCACCTTACTAAGATTTAACAGTCAAGTGCTTAGAGTGACTGCTCGCATTGTAGGAGTGAGTGAGCTCAACAAAGAAGAGAATGTAGAGAGAAAAGAACTGAGGCCTAAAGCTGAGAGTGGGATGAAAATGAGAAGATTATGAAGGAGAAAAAGAAGGACCTCTGTACCTTCAAGGATAAAAAGCTCATTGCTAAGAGGGATATCAAATAGATTGAACATTGGCAATGGTTTGGACCAAATGCTATAAAAATCGATACTTTTCATTAACAAAGTGCCTTGAAATTTGATTTGATCTTATTTGCAGACAGCATTGCTTTTAAAGGGATATTTATGTTCCTAAGTTCAGGCATAGAAACTAGCATTAATCAAAGATATTAGCTCATTTTAATTTTTTTTGCTACATTTATGCTTGAGCCAGTAATACCATTTTGGAATATATCTATATAAAAGTCTATATATTGAGAGAATGAGAAAGAGCAAAGTTATAGGGCAAAAAAAAATCCTTTTGGCAATTAGGTGGATGGTTGATTCCCTTAATATTCTAAGAGCAAACACAGCTATCATTATGAATCACTATAGTTGATGAGTCTAATTCTTTTTAGTGCCATTACAGCAGATGCTCACATTTCAATCCTCCATGGACAGATCAATCTTCGTCATCTTCTCATACATATTCCAGCATCTATACCAGTGTTTTAGCATGCTGCATTGGTATCAGATAGCAGTACTACTTTTTTTGTAAACTAGTAAAACAGCTATCTAAAGAACCAGAACAAAACAGTTCAAAAATTTCTTTTCTTTAAAAAAAAAAATGACAGTGCCTGCCAGTTACCTGTGCACATAAAGATTTGGGTGTGAATGGCACCCACCTGGCCAATCTTGCCTTTCTGGCGGAGTTTCCTGTGCAGGGGTAGGCGAGGTCTCAGCATGAGTCTCATTGTGCACAGCATTAAAGCAAAACCAGCAGGTGCCAGTGAGGAAAGCCTTTCCAGTCTAGGTAACTGAGAATGGCTGTACTTTGTGGTCTTTCAAAAACCACAACACACACACACACACACACACACACACACACACACACACAGGTGCACACAGTTACACACACATGTGCCAGATTCCTTATTATAACACCGCATACGATTTTGGAATAAAAGGTAGCAGAAACTACCTCAGAAAAGAAAATATTTGAGTGTTTGTGTTTTCTGTGAAAATGCTGCTACTTGTATTAACCTGGATACCTGGATGCTTTAAGAATTCGAAAGGTTTTACCTAAAGGACATTTTTCTATTCTGCTCAACAAAAGGCCTGTGGGCTATTTGTATTAGTTTCCTAGGGCTGCTGCCACAGAGTACCACAAACTGAGTGGCTTAAGCAACAGAAATGTATTGCCTCACAGTTCTGGGGTCTGAAGACTGAGATCCAGGTGTCAGCTGAATTGGTTCTTCCCAAGGGTAAGAGGGAGAGTCTGTTCCACAGCTTTGGGTGCTTTGCTGGCAGTCTTTGGCCTCCTTTGGCTTCTGCCGATCACCCTGATCTCTGCCTCCATCCTAACATAATGTTCTCCCTGTGCCCAGAGACCTGTGTCTGAATTTACCCTTTGTATAAGGATAGTGATATTGAATTAGGGACCTACCTCACTCCAGTATGACTTCATCTTAACTAATTATATCTTCAATGACCCCATTTACAAATAAGGTCACATTCTGAAGTATGCGGGGGATTAAAACTTCAGCATATAAATTTAGGGTGGATACAATTCAACTCATAACACTTTGCCCTCTCCCCACCCAGTTCAGGTCCTCCTCACATGCAGAATGCATTCACCCCATCCCAACATCCCCAACTGTTTGCTTCCCTGTGTTGTCTATTCTACCTGTATTTTTGCAATGTGACCTGGCCATGTCCACAGGAAGAGATAGGCTCTGTGTCATCTCTCTTTACTTTAGTTTGCTCTGACCTGTTCTAATCAAGAGTGTGGTGGGAGTGATGCTGTGTGATTTTTGAGGCTGGCATTACAAGATCTATAGCTTCTCCCTTCCCCTCTTGGAATGTCCTTTGCTGGGACTCAGCCTCCATGTTATGGTGAAGCTCACACTGCCATGGAGTTGCACTATGGAAGAGTGCCAATGGCCCAGTCTACAGCCTCACTGAACCCAGTCCAGCTGTGTGAGCAAGGACATTCTGAAACTGCCAGCCATTCCACACTTCCCATAACACTACATTAAGCCAAAGAACTTCTTAGACACACAAAGAATTATAATTCATAATTGCTGTTTTTAAGCCACTATGATCCAGGGTGTTTTGTTACATGGCAATAGAAAAATTGAAACAGAATTTGGTGTCAGAAGTGGGATGCTTTAGTCACATAAACTCCAAACAGATGGTGTTGGCTTTGATGGACAGAAACCTGAAAGGAACTGAGAAGACTTAGTGCAAACCAGAAAGGTGGTGAGGAAATTGTTATCAAAGCCTGGAAAAATAGTGACCTGTATTCTATAACTGCAGAATATTTGACAAAACTGATACTAGCAGGAACCTAGAAGACAGAACATGTACCTAATGAACTTGTGGATTTGGCTAAGAAAATTCCTAGGCAAGATGTTGAAAAGTGCCAACAGTACTATGTTGAATAGAAGTGGCGATAGTGGACAACCTTCTCTGGTTCTGGTTCTAAGTGGGAATGGTTTCAATTTTTCCCCATTCACTATGACATTGGCAGTGGGTTTATCATAAATGCCCTTGATAATTTTAAGATATGTCCCATCTATGCTTATTTTGTTAAGAGTTTTTATCATAAAGGTGTGCTGGACTTTGTCAAATGCTTTTCTGCATGTATTGAGAGAATCATATGGTCTTTGCTCTTGCTTTTATTTATGAGGTGAATTATGTTTATAGATTTGTGCATGTTGAACCAGCCTTGCATCTCTGGCATAAAGCCCACCGGGTCATGGTGAATTATTTTTTTGATATGCTGTTGGATTCGATGTGCTAAAATTTTGTTGAGGATGTTTGCATCTATATTCATGAGGGATATTGGTTTGTAGTTTTCTCTTTTTGCTGTTTCTTTTCCGGGCTTTTGTTTCAAGATGATATTGGCTTCATAGAATGAGTTAGGGAGGATACCATCTTTCTCAATGTTGTGAAATAATTTCTGTGGTATAGGTATGAGTTCTTTGTATGTGTGGTAGAACTGAAGTGTAGCCATCTGGTCTGGGACTTTTCCTTTTTGGAAGGTTTTTAATTGATGCTCCAATTTCTGTGCTTGAAACTGGTCTATTCAGGAATTCTATTGCCTCCTGGGTGAACTTAGGGAGGTTGTATGTTTCCAGGAATTTGTCCATTTCCTCCACATTATGTAGTTTTTGGGCATATAGGTTTTTATAGTAATCAAAGATAATGTTTTGTATCTCTGTGGTGTCTGTTGTGACCTCTCCTCTTTCATTTCTAATTGAGTTTATTAGAGTCCTTTCCCTTCGAATTCTTGTCAGTCTAGCAACAGGGCTGTCAATTTTGTTTACCTTTTCAAAAAACCAGTTTTTGGTTTGTTGATCTTCTGTATATAGTTCTTTTATTCTCAATTTCATTTAGTTTTGCTTTGATCTTAGTTATTTCTTTTCTTCTACTAGGTTTGGAATTGATTTGCTCTTCCTTTTCCAATTCCTTGAGACTGTTTATTAGTTTATCAATTTCTGAGCTTTCTGTTTTTCAGATGTAAGCATTTATTGCTATCAGTTTTCCTCTCAGATATGCTTTTGCTGTATACCCAGGTTTTGATAACTTGTATCTCGGTTATCATTTAGTTCAAAGAAACTTTTGATTTCCCTCTGTATTTCCTCCTTGACCCAATAGTTATTCAAAATAGATTGTTTAGTATCCATGACTTTGTGAAGTGGTATTTCTGTTGGAATTGAACTCTAATTTTATACTAGAAAAGATACACAGTATAATTTCTATTTTCTTGAATTTGTTGAGGTCTGATTTGTGGCCTAGTGTGTGATCAATTTTGGAGAAAGTTCCATGAGCTGATGAGAAGAATATATATTCAGCTTTATTTAGGTGAAATGTTCTGCAGAGGTCTGTCAGATCCTTTTGTTCTAGAGCTCTGTTTAAGTCCATTATTTCTTTACTTATTTTCTGTTTGGAAGATCTGTCCAGTTCATTCAGTGGGGTGTTGAAGTCCCTGGCTACTACGGTGTTATTGTTTATCATGCTATTTAGATCAGACGGGGTTTGCTTTATGTAACTGTGTGCTCCTGAGTTGGGTGCATAAATATTAAGAATTGTTAATTCTTTTTGTTGGATCTTCCCTTTCACCATTATATAGTGGCTGTCTTTGTCCTTTCATACTTTTTCTGTTTTAAAGCCTATGTTATCTGAAATAAGTATAGCTACCCCTACTTTCTTTTGACTTACATTTGCCTGGAGGATTGTTTTCCATCCCTTGAGAATGAAAGCATCTTTGTGGATTAGATACATTTCCTGTAGACAGCAGATACTAAGCTTGTGGATTTTTATCCACTCTGTCAGTCTATATCTCTTCAGAGGACAGTTTAAGCCATTCACATTTATTGAGAGGATTGAAATCTGAGGTAGATTTCCATTCATATTGTTGGGTGAATTCCTATTGTTTTGTTTTACTCCTTGAGCCGTCATGGATTCCAGGTTCTAGACTTTAACTCTTGAGTAATTTTACTTTGGAGAGTGTCTATTACGCTGTTCATTGTGTAATGCAGGTCTGAGTCCTTCCTATAGGGCTGGTCTGGTCTTCGTAAATTCCATCAGTGATTGCTTGTCTGGGAAGGTCTTTATTTCTCCCTCATAGATGAAACTTAATTTTGCCAGATAGAGAATTCTAGGTTGGGCATTATTCTGTTTTAGAAGGTTAAGGATAGGCACCCAGTCCCTTCTGGCTTATAAAGTTTCAGTTGATAAGTTTACAGTTAGTCTGATAGGTTTTCCTTTGTAGATTATCTGCTGCTTTTACCTCACTGCTCAAAGAATTGCTTCTTTCGTGTTTACTTTGGTCAGCCTAATAACTATGTGATGTGGTGACTGCCTTTTCATATTGAGTCTCCCAGGAATTCTGTGTCCTTCTTGTCTCTGGATATCAAGATTCCTGGCCAGCCCAGGCATATTTTCCTCCAGTATTCCATGAAATAAGTTTTCCAGCCCTTGTGTATTTTCTTTTTTTACCTCTGGGATGCCAATGATTCTTATATTTGGCTTCCTTATGTAATCCCTCATTTCTTGTATGTTTTGGTCTTGCCTCTTGTTTCTGTGTTCTTTTTCTTCTTCTGATTTTTGTAGCACATATGCATTATCTTCAAGCTCTGAGATTCTTTCCTCTGCATGATCCATTCTGTTCTTGAGGCTTTCCACTGTGTTTTGAAGTTTCTTGAGTGCCTCCTTCATTGCCAAGATTTCTGCTTGGTTTTTCTGTAGTATTTCGATTTCTTTAGAGAATGTTTCATTCATTTCCTGTATTGTTCTTGTGGTTTATTTATGTTGAGTTTCTATTTTCTCTTCAATTCATTGAGTTTTCTCTTAATCCGTATTTGGAATTCTTCCTCTGTCAGTCTAATCCTATCATGTAAGTTGGTATCTATTGATGGAGATCGAATATTTTCTTTTGGGGGTGGCTTCTGTCTCTGATCTTTCATGTTTCCTGTGTTCTTTTGCTGATTCTTTGTCATCAGGCTACTTTGTCAAGGACTGGGGGTGCTGGGGCTGGTTTATGGCCATAATTCCAAGTCCCCAAAGGCACGTTCTTTGATAGTGCTGGGGAGATGCCCTATGGTCCTGTACTGCCTTGGAGGTGTTTTAGCCTGTTGGGTATCTCTGACCTGTTGTCTTCACCTCCTGCCAAAGGAGATTAGTGAGTTTAGATCCCTTGCTTAGATTCCCAGGTGTTGTATCACTCTTGTTTGTGTGACTCCACTGCCCTCCACTAGTTTGAGATGGAAGACACTGTGTAGGGCTATGGGGTTACCCTCTCTTTTGTTGCTTGTAGTTTGCGTGCAGGAGTCAGTTATCAAGGTTTTCCAATACCTTTGTATTGGGCTCTAAATCCCTGAATGGGATATACAAGTGCCCCAGTCTTTGGGGAATATCTTGCCACTCTTAACCATTACTTGAACCCTGTTGCAACTTTAGGTGGGGTGAGAAGAGCAACAGGAACATGCGAGCCTAAGAGTGTATACTTCTGAGGTTGCTTGATCTGCTGCTAGGGGAGAGCTGCTAATATGTTATTCAGGGCTCTTTCGCCACACTTGTGAGGCATCTCCTGATGTGGTGTGTCAATTGGTGTAATTGCTAAGGACTCTGGTCAAGATTTTCCTTCCTACACCATGAGCCCTAAAGCTGGCAGCTTTAAATAAAAATAAATAAATAAATAAAATGGAAAAAAAAATAAAAAGAAAAAAGAAAAGTGCCAATAGGCTTCTTTTAGCTTTTGATAATAAAGAAATGGATTTAAAAAGGAACTGTTTGATTTTCAAGCGGAACTTAAGGAACATATTTCAACTTAGGTCTTGCTGGTTTGAAAAATAAAACTATTTCTCATTTCTAGCCTGACCAGTGGCAAAAAGTTTCTTAAGGTAAGAGGTGACTCAGACAAAGATCAAAGATAGATGGTGGAACCCATGGTCTCAGGGTTAAGATCAAGTCAAGGGCACAGATTGAAAACCCTTTGTTAAGGTCAGAAAAAGTTTTAAGTGCTGCTTCTTACTCCTAAGCTAGATAAAATTCTTCTAAGACTCTTAAGGGCATTTTCCACAGCACTCTGACTCATAGCTGTAGAAGGCCTATCTCCAAGAGATACGTAGGCACAACTTTTGTCTAGTGGATTGGATTATAATTATATATACTGAAACCCCACAGAGTTGTGTAAGAAGCTGTACCAGTTTGAACTGAAAGGGACAAAGCCAGTACAAAATAAAAAGAGATGTCCTCTCCCCCAGTACCTGGAGGGTAGTCAGAAAATTACTTCTTTGCAAACAGAGATCATTTCTTACAGAAAAGGAAGGGTGATCCAGAGGGTAGAGCCAAACGTCCAAAGAAAGGAGCCAAGTGCAGAGTAGAGCTACTTCCAGAGGGTGGATCTAGGCCCTTTTCAATAAGCCAGAGAAACTAGAGAACAAATATGGCTTGATTTCAGTATTGCTATATGCTTCCTATTCCCCACTTTTGGATTTGGAGTGTCTGATGCAGTTACTGTATGCGGGTGTGGGTGGTGGCGGGGGGGAGTTGTCTCTTTAATTCATGGGTCTACCTCTATGTGACTTAGATGATGTGATCCTCGTCTTTGCCTTAAAGCCTGATTCCATAATGGGATGGGAGTTATATGGGGTCTTGGGTGGAGGTAAGTGTATTTTGCATATCAGAGAAGGTAAATATTTTATGGCTAGAAAATGTATTCTGGTAGATTATAGATGGACTCAAATTCTTGCCACTCCTCCTATTGAGAGGAAGGGTCTGTTTATCTTTCCTTAAAAATGGCCTGGCCTTTTGCTTGGATTTGACCAAGAGAATTTAGCAGAGGATGCTGTTTGTAACTTTCACCTGCAGTTTCTGCCTACGCTTCTCTCGGGAAAGCTCTCGTGGGATCCACATGTCAAGAAGCCCATGTCTGGCCAAGTGGAGGGACAGGGAGAAGTCCTTGTCTTTCAGCTTCCCCTCCGAGATGATGGGCATGCCAGTGAAGCCATATGATGACACTGGCCAGTGTGTCAAAGAGCAAAAGAAGTGCCCTTCCTAAAATTCTGATGCACCGAATTGTGAACAAATATAACGGTTGTTGTTTTAAGCCACGAAGTGTTGGGGGTAATTTTTTCTCAACAATGGGTAAACCCAACTACTATGAGAGGAGATAATACCCAGTAGGCTTTGTTCATGCCTTGGCCATGCCCATCTCCAGAGATTAAATTTTCTGAAACTTCAAGTACCTAAGCATTATCAAAATGTGACTTTTATATATGCTTAGTTAAAATGGAACATGTTTTCATGTAAACTTTAATTATATGGCATACGTATTATTGAACTCTCAAAAACTGATCTATTTCCCCAATATTTTATCCTGTTTATCTTGACTCTGCATTCTAACTAAAACTTAAATCTGACTACATGGCTTATTTCCAATCATGTGCCAGTGTGAAGAAGTATTATTCCTGTCGCAGGAGGATGACAGCTCTCTCCCTTTCCCTGTCATTGTATCCTTTCATTTCTCCCTCTTTTTCACTTACAGAACACTATGTTTACTGTGTGCAGTAGATGAAAGTTTTGAAAAGAACTATAAAGTACAAAGAGAGCAAAGGAATATTTTAAATAAAGACAAATATAGAACCCTAAAGTCTTTGAAATTTCGAATAGTTTTCCCTCATTCAAAACCCGTACACTGCAAATGAGGAGCAACCTGAGACATCAAGATGCTGTTTTAGTGTTTTGCTGATCACAGAGTTTTTCCTCTTTTCATGTTCCCTGATTTTCATTTAGGGAGCTGTGAGCCTTACCCACAGTTATTATGAAAATTGATTTTGAGTCTACATCTAAAGCATTATTCACTACTTCTTTGAGGAAGATGAAATATATATTTATCAAAATGTCCTGGCTGAATAAAAGATAAATAAAAGCTGGTAATAATGCCTGCATATTTGTATTTTTAAGCAAGAGAATCATTCTTTCAGTTTAAAAATATCCTCATCCGTGAGGAAAGCTTCCTCAACAAGCGCAGTAAGCCACAGAGGAAACAGGTGCTGTGAGTAATAGATGTCTAAAAGGTTGTCCGGAAAGACAGGTACACCTGTAAGGGACAATGGCGTGCTGCTGGAATTTCTATAGATAATCACATTGCCCACAGACTTGTAAATGTCAGACATCAAATAATAAACAGGACTCTGAATTTTGTTGTTCTTTCTAATAGAATAGAGCCATCTATGGAGCAAGTCTTTATTTCACTGGCTTCTGTCAGAATGACGCCCTTTCGTCAGCAGCTATTTACTCCACAAAAATACTGCACAGGCAAGCGTTTTTTTTTCTCCTCTCCACAGTATTAATTAAATTACACAAAACTGGCAGTGTTTAAATTTTGGCATCTGTATTGTCTCACTTAATTACACCCCTGGATTTCTTTCAAAATTCTTTCGTTTGCTACAGGGACATCTATTGGTGAAAGGGGAAGAAATCAGATACAGATGATAAAATACAGTTCGGGGTTTGCACTGGGCCCCGTCCCGCCCTGGCTGGACCTACTCGCACCGTCTGTCTGTCTCGCTTCCCCTCAGCTGAGTGGCTGTAACCAGGCAGCAGAGGGAAAATATCACAGTGATAGGGACTCAGTCTGAATTAAGGAAATTTTATTGTTAGGTCTCATAAATAAAATATCTTTCTACATTCTTTCAGCTATTTTCAAACCCACTCCAGAATATCTTAAAGCGAAATGCAGTTTTCCATCCCAGTTTCAACAACCTGCTTATGCCATACGAGAAGCTACCTTACAGCTTGGGCAAATGAGAACCATCCTCGAGTTTAAAGGGAACACGTGCCTCAGAGGAAGCATCTGAGCCCAAGCTCAGCAGAGGCCACTGCTGCCTTCCCCGGGCTTGGGCAGGCTGGGACCCAGCGGAGGGGACATTTGCAAGGCAGAAGAGCCACGTGCTCAGCTCCAGCTGCCACATTAGGAGCTACTGCCGGGGTAAGATCGATGAAGCCCACATGGTTTTTCTTTTTGGCACTTCTTTCTCCCTTTTTTTCTCTTTAACTCGATGTGTCCAAAATAAAATTAGTTTCTTTTCCAGATCAACTTATCTGAGTTATTTTAATATTTTTTCTTGGTAAATGACTATCATCCAAGCCAGAAATCTGGAGTCATCTTTGATTTACCTTCTCACCCCTTCATCCAGCCCCCAGATGTGGGGATCCACCTCCTCCTCATCCCCGTGGCCGCGGTCTCTGTCTGGACCATTCCCGACTCTCCGCGGGGCTCTCCTGCATCCTCCTGATCCTCGGATCCTTTGGCCCTTTTTCCACGTCCTGAACCTGCCACTCATGGATCTTGTACGGTTACTGCTCAATGGCTCCAAATTGCCTACACAATAAAATCCAAACTGCTTAGCATAGAAATTGAGATCCTCGGTGATCCAGGCTTTGATCCCCTCATCAACCTCATTTCTCTCTCTGTTAATTTGTTCACTGTTGTTGAACCACTCAAATGGGATCCTTAGGCTGAAGTTTTAAAACTCATACTTAGATTCCGCTAAGAAAATACAGTGCTAAATTCAATGGATTTTTGTTTTATGTAGAAATACATTGAGGAGAGAAAAATCTTAGATTTGACTAAGAAACACAATTTTGCTGGTTATAATGAAAATTAAATATATTTTTGAACTAAAATAAACACATTCAGCAATTTAGAAAATACCGTTATTAATCAAACAGCTAAAAGTTTGTCCGCCTTTCTTTCATTGTTCACCAAATAGTTAATGAATGCAGCAATATGCCCTATAATGCACCAGGCCCTAACCGCATGAAGATAGATGAGACACAATTCCCACCTTCCACGAGCTCACAGTCCAGTGTGGCGGGAAAAGACAAGCAGAAATATGTGACGCAGGATGCTAAATCAAAAAAAGACAAATACATTTTTAACTGTTTGATTAATAACAGTATCTTATGAATTGCTAAATGTGTTAATTTTAGTTCAAACATACTGAAGTTCCATTATAAACAGCAAAATTTTGTTTCTTTATAAAATTTAAACACCTGGCAAGTATTAGTTAGATCTCATATCACAGATAGTAAAAAAATCTCAGATAAATCCCACTGAAGCCAAAAAAAAAAAAAAGAAGGAAATTTACTGTCTTACATAAAGGAAAATTTCAGGAGGAGTTACATTCAGTTATAATTTGATCCACGTACCCCGATATGTTGTCAGTCTCTCACTCTCTCAAGTATAGTTATAGCTATGTTGGTTTTTCATGCATTGGGTATCCCCATGTGATGAAAAATACTGACACTGGAAACTCGAGGCTTACATTTTCCCAGTCATTCAACTTTGCAAAAACAAACATCTTTTATTAGTAATTCTATAAAATGACCCCAGATGATTGAAAGTCCCTGGCCTTGCTTGGGTCACATGTCCACTCTTGATCCAAACATGTAGCTAAGAGAACAAAAAGTACTGGTTGATCACCCTCATCCTCCCAACCTTGGGTTCATGGGGTAAGCTTCCTCCAAACAATGTAGGCTGAAAGTAAGGGAACAGTGGTTTCCTAAGGGAAAATTACCAAAAGAAGGAGGAAAAGATGTTGGACAGGGAAGAAACAAAATATACTTGTTATAGTGCTTGAACTGAATCTTGAAAGATGAGTAGAAGTTATCCAAGTCCAAGCAGAAGAGTTGATGAAAGTCATTCTAGCAAAGGTAGCAGATGTAAAAATAGAGCTGTGAGAAAACATATTTTCAGGAATCTTTTAAAATTATTTCAAGATGGTAGAATATGTGTTGGCATATGGCAAGTTAGATATCCAGAGATGTTGGTTCAAATCGTAATGCATTATACTGGAGAGGCAGTCTGAGGTACTTGAACCTTTCAGTAGTCCTTTAAGGAAGACTTAGCATGCAAGAAATGTGAATACTTTAAATTTCAGTAATATTTAGTGAAAATTTTGTATAGCACTCTTCTGAAGCATTACAACCCTGTGTTCGTTGAACCTCATTGAGGTCACACTAGCTAAAGTCAAATGGCTGAGAGATGAGTTTCATCCCAGACAAGCTAGGATGAAAACTCTGCCCTAAGCAAACCCCATGCATGTGAGTCACCTGCCAGATCTATCAGATCAGAACTCTACATGGAGAATCAACTAGCAAGTAGTAGACAGAACAGTAGGAGAAACGGCAGAGAATGGTTGAATTTTATCAACAGGAAAGAGAGGCAGGAGTGACAATACTGTAGCTACTAAAGCTGTGGTACAATGGCGGTGAACCACCATCCAGTTCATCCAATTATATTGATCTTCTGTGGGACCATCCTGTGTGCCTTTCCTGTTTGGTTGGGCTATGCAGAAGAAGTTGTGGTGGTGGTCGTTGTTTTCCCTTTCGTATCTTTACAATGAACTCCTATTCTTACGGTTACCCAAGAGGGCCACGTTCCTTGCTACTAGAAGGAACTCAAATGATTTAAGACCCTGGTAGGTGTAAATTCATAGTCTTAATGTTTAACTAAAGTCATTGGAAAAATTCAGAAGCACATTATTGTAAAAATTCATGTTAACTTTATGTTTCTTAATTAATTAAACAAAAGAGTATACTCTTAAATGTCAGAGGGGTAGTGAGCCAAGTACTTCATTTCTTCTACTTACATGGTAAAGTTTTTCTACTTCATTAAATCAGAAGCTATTGAGAAGGGGGTGGAGGAGAATGGCTTGAATAGAACCCTCCAGCAATCATCCCCCAGCACGAACACCAAATGCAACAACTGTCCACGCAAGGAAGCACCTTTAACATTATATCAAGGAAAAAGGCACTGAAGAGGGCAGACAAGAGAAGATAGCATTGCCTATGCCACCCCTCCCTATCCCCAGGCAGCGTTGTCCCATCACCAAGAGAGAATCTGTGTGCCCAGGGAAGGGAGAGTGAAATGACTGTGGGACTTTGCATTGGAACTCAAGGCTGCTCTGTCGCAGGGGAACACAGCACGGGGAAGAAATATGCCAATACCTGTGGAGGGAACATTTAATTCAGCCTGGCCAGAGGGAAATCCTCTGCTGCAAAACCAGAGTTCTAGCCATACCACCTGCTGACAAAAAGTCAGGTGGGATCTAGAATAAATTTGTAAGGTGGTCAGGCCACAAAGGCTGCAGACCTTGGGTAATTCCTGTGGCTCGGAGCAAGTGAACTTGGGGTGAACGTGACCCAGTGAGACACCAGTGGTGGTTGCCATGCCGGTGGCTGTGTCACCCCCTGCCCCCAACTATAAGCAGGGCAGCTCAGGGACAGTCTTCATCTACTTTAGGAAAGGAAAGAAAAGATTTCTAAGGACTTTGTTTTGCAGTTCAGCCACAATAAAATAAAGTACCAAGCAGACTCCTGAAGCCCCTGATTTCAGGCCTTAGTTCCTGGATGGCATTTCTGGGCCCACCCTGGGCCAGAAGGAAACACACTGCCCTAAAGGGAAGAACTCAGTCCCAGTAAGATTCACCATCTGCTGAATAAAGAGCCCTTGGGCTATGAATAAACATCAGTGGTAGCCAGGCAACAGTCACTACAGACTTTGGGTAAGACTGGGCTGGCTTTAGGTGTGACCTGGTGCTGGTGGCCATGAGGGAATGCCCATGTTACTCTTCCCAACTCCAGCAGCCCAGTACAGAGAATGAGGGAGGAGAGTGAGAGAATTTGCCTAGTAATCCAGGGAATTCTCTTGTATCTTATCCATGCTCTCCAAGGTGGTACCATAAGGAGTCTGCAAGAATCCCAGCATTACTGGGCTTGGGGCAGCTCCAGCGGTGATAATTGCTGCAGTCACCAAAACTTAGATCACAACATTCATTTCCCTTTGAAGATCTGGAATGTATTCTCAAGAATGATGGCTTCAAACCAAACCCTGACTGAGAATATTACAATAAATACCTAACTCTTCAAGGCCCAGATATCGATGAACATCCACACACGTGAAGGGCATCTAGGAAGAGATGACCTCACCAAACAAACTAAATAAGGTACCAGTAAGCAATCTCAGAGTGATGGAGATATGTGACCTTTCAGACAAAGGATTGAAAATAGCTGTCCTGATGAAGCTTGGTGCACTTCAAGTCAACATAGAGAAGGAATTCAGAAACCTAACAGAGAAATTTAATGAAGAGATTGAAATAATAAAAAAAAAATCAAGCCAAAATTCTGGAGCTGAACAATTCAATTGACAAAAAGAGAAATGCATCACAGCCTCTCAACAATAGAATTGATCAAGTGGAAGAAAGAATTAGTGAGCTTGATGACACGTTATTTGAAAATATGCAATCAGAAGAGGAAAAAGAAAAGAGAATAAAAGGGAATAAAGCGTGCCTGCAACATCAAGAAAATAGAAAAGAGCAAGTCCAAGAGTTATTGGACTTAAAGAGGAGATAGAGAAATTGGAGTAGAAAGTTTATTCAAGAAAATAATAATATAGAACTTTCCAAAGTTAGAGAAAGATGTCAATATTCAGGTAAAATAAGGCCATAGATCACCAGGCGGATTTAATCCAAACAAGACTACCTCAAGGCATTTAGTAATAAAGTTCCCAAAGGTCATGGATAGAGAAAACAGCCTAAGGAAAACAAGAACAAAAGAAAAAAATCACAAAAAAAGGAGCTGTAATACATCTGGCAGCATAATTGTCAATGGAAATCTTACAGCCCAGGAGAGAGGGCATGATATATTCAAAGTGCTAAAGGAAAAAAACCCCGTTAACCCTAGAATATTATATCCTACAAAAATGTCTTTCAAATATGAAGAAAAAGCAAAGACTTTCCTAGACAAACAAAATTTGAGGGATTTCATCAACACCAGACTTGTCTTACAAGAAATACTAAGAAGAGTTCTTTAATATGAAAGAAAAGGGCATTATTGAACAATTAGAAATCATCTGACGGTATACAAGTCACTGGTAACAGTAAGGACACAAATACAGAATATTCTATTGCAGTAATTGTTGTGTAGAAACCACTTATATCTTGAGTAAGAAAACTAAAAGAAAAATCTATCAAGATAATATGACAACTTTTTGAGAGATAGTATAAAGAGAAAGTAGATAGTATAAAGAGAGATAGTAGAAAGTTAAAAAGTGGGAGGTATGGAGTTAAAGGGTAGAATTTCTGTTAGCTTCCTTTTTACTTGTTTATTTGTAAGCAGAGTTGTCATATGTTTAAAATAATTGATTATAAAATGTTTTCTTGCAATCCTCATGGTAACTTCAAATAAAAAAACCTACAACAGATACACAAAAAATATAAAATAAGAAATTAAAACACACTAACAGAGAAAATCACTTTTAATAAAGGAAGACAGAAAGGAAGTAAGAAAGAAAGAGATGACCACAAAACAACCAGATATTAAATAATAACATGGCAGTAGTAAGTCCTTACTTATTACTAATAACATCTAATGTGAATGGACTAGACTATTCAACAATAGAGTGACTGAATGGATAAACAAACAAGACCCAACTATATATAGTCCATAAGTAACCCACTTCACCTATTGAGGCTAATATAGACAGAAAACTAAGTGATGGAAAAAGATATTCCATGCAAATGGAAACCAAAAAAGATCAGGAGTGGCTACACTTCTATCAGATAAAATATTAATAAATGAAATTGAATGAAAAACACAAAAAAATCAATGAAACAAAAAGATGAATTTTTGAAAAGATAAACAAAATAGACACATGTTTAGCCAGAATAACTAAGAAAAATAGAGAACAACAAAATAAATAAAATCACCGATGAAAAAGGAGACATTACAACTGATACTGCTGAAATCCAAAGGATAATTGGAGATTACTATAAGCAATTATATGCCAATAAATTGGAAAATCTAGAAGAAATTAGTAAATTTCTAGACACATAAAAACTACCAAGATTGAACCAGGAAGAAATCCAAAACCTGAATAAACCAATAACAAGTAATGAGATAGAAGCAGGAATAAAACTCTCCATCAAAGTCCAGGACCCAATGACTTCACTGCTGAATCCGACCAAGCATTCAACAAAGAACTAATACAAATCCTACTTAAACTATTCCAAAAAGTTGAGGAAGAAGGAATATTCCCAAACTCATTGTATGGGGCCTGTATTTCTCTGATACCAAAACCAGACAAAGATACAACATCAACAAAAAAGAAAATTATGGGCCAATATGTCTGTGAGCAGAGACATAAAAATGCTCAACAAAATATGAGAAAACCAAATTCAACAACATGATAAAAAGATTATTCATCATAGGCAAGTGGAATTCATCCAAGGGATACAAGGATGGTTCAATATACACAAACCAATCAATGTGATACATCATATCAACAGAATAAAGGACAAGAACTATATGATCATTTCAATTGATGCTGAAAAAGCATTTGATAAAATTCACCATTCCTTCATGTTAAAAACTCTCAAAAAACTGGGTATAGAACTTACCTGAACATGATAAAAGCCATATAGGACAGACCCACAGCTATTATAGTATCATACTGAATGGGTGAAAACTGAGAGCCTTTCCTTTAAGATCTGGAACAAGAAAAGGATGCCCTTTTTATCACTATTATTCAACATAGTCCTGAAAGTTCTAGCTAGAGCAATCAAACAAGAGAAAAAAAAAATAAAGTGCATCCAAGTGGGAAAGAAGTCAAATTACCTTTGTTTGAAGATGATATGACCTTATATCTAGAGAAACCTAAAGACTCTACCAAAAACTATTAGCACTGATAAAGAAATTCAGTTAAATTGCAGGATACAAAATCAATATATAAAAATCAGTAGAATTTCTATATGCCAATAGTCAACAATCTGAAAAAGAAACCAAGAAAGTAATTCCATTTACAATAGCTACAAAGAAAATAAAATAAAATACCTAGAAATAAGCTTAACCAAAGAAGTGAAAACATCTCTATAATGAAAACTATAAAACATTGATGAAAGAAGTTGAAGAGGACACAAAAATAATTGAAAGATATTCCATGCTCATGGATTGAAAGAATCAATACTGTTAAAATGTCCATACTACCCAAAGCAATATATAGATTCAATGTAATCCCCATCAAAATACCAATGACATTCTTCACACAAATAGAAAAAAAAATTATCCTAAAATTTATATGGAACCAAAAAAGACCAAAATAGTCAAAGCCATCCTGAGCAAAAAGGACAAAACTGTAGGAATCACATTACTTGACTTTAAAATTATACTACAGAGCTGTAATAACCAAAACAGCATGGTGTTGGCATAAAAACAGACACATAGACCAATGGAACAGAATAGAGGTCCCAGAAATAAATCCACACATGTATAGTGAACTTATCTTCAACAAAGGTGCCAAGAGTATACCATAGGGAAAGGACAGTCTCTTCAATAAATAGTGCTGGGGAAACTGGATAGCCAGGTGTGGAAGAATGAAATGAGATCCTTATCTCTCATCATATACAAAAATCAAATCAAAATGGATTAAAGACTTAAATCTAGACCTGAAACTATGAAACTACTAAAAGCAAACATTAGGAAAATACTTCAGGAGTTTGGTCTGAACAAGGACTTCTTGAATAATACCTTCAAAGCACAGGCTACCAAGCAAAACTGAATAAATGGGATCACATCAAAATAAAAAGCTTATGCACAGCAAAGGAAACAATCACGAAGTGAAAAGAGAACCCACAGAAGAGGAGAAAATATTTGCAAACTACCTGTCAGAAAATGGATTAATATAATAACCAGAATATATAAGGGGCTCAAACAACTCAATCAGAAAAAATAAAATAGTCCAGTTAAGAAATGAGCAAAGGATCTGAATAGACATTTTTCAAAAGAAGACCTACAAATGGCCAACAGGTCTATGTAAAAATGGTCAACATCATTAGTTATCAGAAAAATGAAAATCAAAACTACAATGAGATATCATTTCACCCCAATTAAAATGGCTTTTATCAAAGACAGGAAATAATGAATGCTGGTGAGGATGTGGAAAAGGGAAACCTTTCACCTCACACAGTTTTTAGGAATGTAAATTAGTGCAACCACTATGGAGAAGAGTATGAAGTTTCTTCAAAAAACTAAAAATAGAACTACCATATGACCCAGCGATCCCACTGCCAGGTATATAGCCCAAAGAAGGGAATTCAGTATATTGAAAAGATATCTGCATGTTTATTGCAGCACTGTTCACAATAGCCAAGATATGGAGTCAATCTAAGTGTCCATCAATGGATGAATGGATAAAGAAATTGTGGTACATACACACAATGGAATATTATATAGCCATAAAAAGAATGAAATCCTGCCATTTGCAACAACATGGATGGAACTGGAGAACATTATGTTAAGTGAAATAAGCCAAATGCAGAAAGATAAATCTCTCATGCTCTCACTCACATGTGTAAGCTAAATATTAAAAATAGTTGATCTCATGGAGACAAAGAGTAGAATGATGGTTACCAGAGGCTGGGAAGGGTAGTGGGGAGTGGAGGGATAAAGTGGAGATGGTCAATGAGTGCAAAAACATAGTTAAATAGTTAGAATGACCAATATTTGATAGCAAAACAAAGGGACTATAAAAAATTATAAGTTAGAGTATGATTTAAAAAATTAAAAGGGTGGAATTGGAATGTCCTAACACAATTCACAAAGAGATGATCATTGCCTGAGGTGATGGATACCACTCCCCATAAAAGAAAAAAAAAAAAACCCAGAAGCTCTTATTTTAAGCCTTCTCATTCAGTAACAATCAACAATTTAAATTTCTATAACCAAATGGTGTTTTTGAGATCATGGCTACATACCCGGGACTTCTTGATATTAGGTTTAACTGCTATAATGTCAACAACAGAGCTCAGACATGTCTAAGGAGAAAAATAAGCAAGGAGAAAAATAAGCAAGTACCTAATCTGAGAATTCCTATAAATAAAACATGGCTGAGTCTCACCTCCAAGGGTCCCAGGAATTTTATTCATATTACAAAACTATCTGTTTCAGTATATATTTTAAATCTGAAGCTAGTGATATTCTATCTGCCTTCAACTATAGAAAGTTTAGCAATTCTGACATGAAATCAGTGGGTGAAAAAAATACTTGAAATTAACTTACATATGTACTTTTGCAGATGCATTTTACTGAGAACCATGATAGTTGTGAGTTAAAAGATTCACTACCATCATTTACTGCACTAAATAATTGCTCTTATAAAAATGTAATTTCAACACAAAAAAACCTAATATAGTTTTTCTTTTCATGTTCTATAAAAGAGGAACCTGGAAACAGCACACCGGAGACTCTCTGGGTGATTTTCACAGACAATTCAACTTCGGAGCACAATTTGGGCTCCTAATTGTACGGCTTCTCTCCCAGCAGGTTATTATGATTAGATTGAAACATTTACATTTATATTTGTTATCTGGAAGAGATAATTAGATATTTTCACTGCAAAATAATTTATATTAATGGGCTGTAACTTTCAATATGTACTTTTAAACTGCACATTTAAATAATATAATATCTGTCTCCCTTAATTTTACTGTAATTGCCTCCTTGCATTGGCTTTATTTTTTCTTTTCAAAAACACAATTGCCTAGAAAAACATACTAAATTGTCTTCAGTTTATTAGTTTGAAATTTTAGAATAGGTAATATAGCAAGTTTGTTCAAAATTTTACTGAATACATAGTATGTAAGATGAAAATGGCTTTGAAATAGAAGCAGCAATAACAAAAGTGCAGCCCTGGCTAAAGACATAAGCGTTACGTGAGGGATATACTTGTTTTGTGGGAGTGTGGTGGGGTGGGGGAAGACATGCCAGGACTGTTTTTTAGTCATTTTTTGTGTATAATCTAAAATACTTATCAGTTGTTTATTAGAAACAAATTTGCCTTAATTATATACCTAAGCTAGTTCTCAGTCAAGGGTTTGGTCAAGAATACTTTCTTGGTGAATGATTAATTTTTAATAAATTGCACACTTAATACTTTGTCCATTCATCTCCCCAAATAATTTCACCAGCTGTGATTTGTGTTCATGAGATAGAGAAACAGCCCTCAAGGAAGTCAGCTTAGAAGACTGTGTATCTGGTGCATCTGCCTAGATTCCATCTATAGATCGGCTTAGATCTAGTAGATATTATCAACACGATTAAAATTACAGAATTGATTTCATGTGATGAGGGCTTCTGAAATATAAATGGGATGCTCTCAGTGAGGAAGCATAGGCTTGGGCTGTACAATTCTTTGATTAAAAATGGGAAATAAGTGTCCCTATATTCAAATGACATTGGTAAAGCTGGGTATGATTTTAACTATTTTATGTTCTGTTTTTATAATAATTTAGGAAATATTGAAAGATTCCAATTTCTTATGAGTTGAGATGGACAACAAAATATGTATGCAGGCAAGGATCTTCAGTAGCCTGTATCAAAATATTTCAAGTTTTGTAGTCAAAAGTCATGACTTCTAGTCAAGAAAGTAGAAAATAATTGACCCTTCTTGGATACTTATCAGAGGTTCAGTTTCATTGTCAGTAAACATGTGGTGTTATTAGTGACATTAAACATATATATCACTATATAAAAGTATAAGCCCCATGGAAGTGCTTGCATATTAACACTAAGAATGCAGTAATAATTATAATAGTGATAATAGATAATCCCCACAAATGGTCTTTAGGGGATGTTCAGGATACGATATTAATCACTCAATCTTCAACTGCTCCCAGAACTATGTTCTTTGTAGCTTCTTTCCTAATTATGCTTTTTCCTAAGTAATATAAACATTCCCCTAGTAAACCTGCTTATGCTACTAATTAGCCACAACTGGAATAAAGTGTTTGCAAAGATAAGAGACACAACAGCTTTCTAAATTATGAAAGCTTTTTTTTGGAATTAGTAGACTCTGAAAAATGCGGTTTGATTCTACAGAGTATTACATCCATGCTATTAATGCTTAATGTGTACCATTTAATGCAAGAGGCCACTCCTTTTCATATTCTAAAAAGCCTCTAAGTAAATAATCCACATCTAATGGTACTGCTATAGTCTGAATGTTTGTGTCTCTCCAAATTTCATATGTTCAAACTTAATCACCAAGGTGATAGTATTGGAAAATGGAGCCTTTGGGATGTGATTAGGCAGAGCAGGATTAATACTCTTATAAAAGAGATTTCACAGAACTAGCTCAGCCCTTTCCACTATGTGAGGATGCAGTGAGAAAGTACCATCTGCAAACCAGGAAGCAGGCCCTCAACAGACACCAAATCTGTTGGCACCTTGATTTTGGATTTCCCAGCTTTTAAAACTGTAAGAAATAAATGTATGATGTTTATAAGCCACCTAGATTATGGTAATTTGTTATAGCATCTGCCAAAGACAGGTACTTTTAGTTTCGTTCATTTTTAGCAATCAAAAATATCTGCAAAGACCCAATCCAGTGACCGCTATCCATGTCTCTGTGTTGCAAGGTTTCTTTTGCAATAAGAATAGAAAGATGCCTTGAAGGTGATTTTGCTCTCAGATTTTTTTTGGCATTCACATTCTAGATCGAATTAGAATAATTAATTGAATATTATTCATCAAATAATTGTGACTTTCGGCTATCTTTCCTGCAGGTAGCACCTGAGCAGCTCTTGCTAAAGCATCATTATTGCATAAGGATAACACTGAAATTCCTAGTCTGGTGATACTCTGTTCTGGAAGCTTCATTTTCATACATATGTTTCTTCTTCATATATAAAAACCTTCATCACATATTTTTAATTCAAGCTGTCTTCAATTAATCCGGTACCATGGAATCACCTTCAACCTAAAAGCCAATGTCTGGCATTCCCTCCATATAGGAAGTGGATTGAATTGAATTGCACTACTCATAAAAGCCCTCATCACAATTCTGGGGTCATCACTCGTGCACTTTCCTAGATTTGTGTGGACTTTAATATATTTAACGTGAGACGTGTGTGCCTCTTATGCAACCCTCACCCAGGTTTCAAATCAGATTTGCTGCATGCCAGCGTCCCAGCGCTGCTCTAGCCACCAGGAACATGCAAGGGGCCCTGGTCTCTTGGAGCTGTGTTTTCATATGGTGAAACAGCCTACAAAAAGGTGAAAAGTAAACAAGGTAGTATTAGGTAATGAAAAAGTATTATGAAGAAATTTAAACAGAAAGAGAGAGAGATTGAGTAGCTTGGAGTTAATGTGACTGAAACCTTCTGAAACACAAAAATGGGAGCAGTTTTCATACACTGGCCCTCTGCAAACATATCCTTGATGCTGTGCAGTACTCTCAGTGCCTGACTAGAATGGCCTTTGATTTGTCATGCACTTCTCATCTTAAGTAGTCATATTAGAAAGTTGCAGGGCCCCTCACTGACTGATTAAAGGACAGGAGTGAAGAGAGAATGGACTTAGTTTATGTACCCATTCATTATATTTGTGAATAATTAACAAGGCATATATTAGCCAAAAGTCACTCAGGCAAAGACTCAGAATTCAGAGTCCCTGGGCCCCAGCTGAACAGCTTCTGAGCCCCAGTGTCTGGCTGTAGCAGGAATCAAGCATTTGAACAGTGACCTCACCCCCAGCTCACTAGGTGATGTTGACGCAGCTGATCCTTGGACGTGAACTGGAAAAACACTTTCTCAGGGGAATTGATACTGTGTATCAAACATAAGAGCCCATGCACCTTAGGGTAGTCCCTTCTTGATCAAAATGACACTGGAATGATAAAGTGAAGACAACGTCCAAGCCCATTTTTGTTAGTAAACAAATGTTAGAATAAAAGAATGCATGAGAAAATATAGGACCATTACACTGAGCATGGTGGTTGACAAAAGTATTATTGAGTATATTTGGATGAAAGAATATAGTTGTGAGTGGGGGCAGAAGCATTGATTCTGTAATGTGCTTCTTACAGGGAAGGTGTCACTAGGTGTGTTTATACCAATTTGGTAGTGGTATAAAACCAATGTGGGCCTAACCCTAGACTCAGACAGACTCCGAGCTGGATGTTTTCTCAACATCCCCAAACAAGTTTTTAAAACCTGCAAAAATGGCCTCAGAAAGTGGGAAGGAGAAATTAAATTTAGTTTTGCTTGTAAATAAGAAATATCCAGAATCCAAACACATATGCTCTATGCTAAACTCTCCTCAGATTAGCATAATCAGAAAGTCGTATTTGTTAATTCCAGATCAAGGAAGGAGTTCTAGTCCATCTGTTTCTTTGCACAATTTGAGGACCTATTACAGACTCAGTGAGAACATGCTTGTTTATTGCCATTTTAATGATGTTGGTTATGGAGCAAGGCGTGCCCAAGTCTCCTCGCTTCACTGAGAGCAGTGAGGGTCTCCGTTTCCCTCCGGGGGAGAAGGAGGGTAGCTGTGGTAGCTGTTTTCCATGCAATCCTAAACAGCAATCTTGGATACAACGTGAAGAAGAACATTGCATCCCTGTAACGGTGTAGAGGAAATAAAGAATACAATGGCTTCGAAAGAACCAGGTCTGACCCAACGCCGCACTTGCATAAAGAGTAGCTGGGGGAACGTTATTGCATCCTCAGTCCAAGTAGCTTTTCTCCCATAGCTGCTGTGGGCTGCCAAGCAGGACGGCCATCCAGCAGTGAGCATGGGCACCTGCCTGATCACCAACCGTGCTGGTGGGGCTTCCTTCAAGGTCTTCCCTCCCAGGGGTTAACAAGCTTAATCTGTGCTTAGTGCAGGAGCCAGAAGGTCAAAGGTGTATGAAAATAATTGGCAAGTGAAAGGAAACGCAGCCTAAGGATAAGGCCACAGCTCTGAGCCTGAGCTTCTCTATCCTGCCGTGACTTTAATGAGTCTCCTCTGCTGGACTCACAGTTCTGATTAAACACCATTCTTGATGAATGAGCCGGTACAGTCCACACTGGGGCCATCATGTACTCAGATGGGAGTCAGAGGGTATGTTTAAGGGTGTTTTGCAGGTCACACAACAACAGAGCCCGTGGAAGAACACAAATGTCAGAAAGCCATTTGCCTTTTCACTGGAAACTCGATTCCATTCTTCTTCCATTAAAGTAATTTGTTGCACCTTTCTTTTTTTCCTCCCTAGGCTTAGCAGCTCCCTGAATACTGTACATTTTAGAGTTCTGAATTATCAGGACCTGATATCCTCTTGCCCTCTTGCCCTTGATTTATTTACTTAGACTTGGTAGGAAATGACCTATTCTATACATGCATATTTTCTAAGTAGACATCAAAGCTTACTCCTTAGCATGGTAAAATTTATTAAAATGTTATATATTTTTTCCTTTCAAATAGCTAACAAAATATGACTTAAATAATTGCTCTGTGACTCAGGGTGCTGGCTTGAAATACCAGTTATGCTCTTGTGCCAGCAAGTAGCAATGCAGGGTTTGCCCAGACTTGAAATTGTCCTTTGCTCTGTGCCTTGGAGCACTTCTGTTTGATGTTTGCGCTTTCTGGGCTCACTCCACCACCAAAAGAGAAATCTTCTTGTTCAAAGCAGTGCTCCATTGCTCCCACTCTTTCTCCCCTTCTATTTAATTTTTACCCACATGACCAATGTCTTTTCAGAATGTGTTAGGGTAAGGGTAAATTAGGATCCTGAATGACAACTGATGAACTAATTCATAATAGAACATATGACATCTGTATTGAAAGACCAGACAGCCGTTTTACTTCCCAACTGGATTCATTTTTAATCCAAATCATTGAGGCTGCTGGTTAAGAGAATTCCAAGCAAGGAAGGTGTGCTGGGTAACACTGCCTTCTGGTTTTCTGATCGTGGGTGTAATCCCATCAGAAAGGGGACCGAATAATCTGCATATACTTTGTATTCATTTTGGTAGTGCAGAGGCCGTAAATAAAGTAAATATTAAAACAAGATTTTCTTTTCTTTTGTTTTACTTGTGAAGTTGACATCAATTTCAAAACGAACTATTGCTCTGAAGGATGTTTCACAGGTGAAATGAGCTACGTGCACCTCTACCCATAGCAGCACAGTTTGGAACGGCAAAGTCTCGAAACGGCTTGAATATCCAAAGTAGGGGAAGTGTAAAGCAGAGATGTTTATCTTTACAATGGAATAGTAGACAGCTGTACAAACAGAAGCCAAAAGAAGACTTTCTCTCTGACCGCTATGCATGACTTCCCTCCTGGCGACCGGATTGCTGCAAACCGCAGGCCTGCAGCTCATCACTGCTGTGCAAGTTTCTCTCTCCCTCTCCTGGTGGGCGGGCAGCTCTCCTCTGGGGCCAGCACCCCCTTTCTCTCGGATCTCATTATGCTCCGATGCTCCCAGTCCAAATCACTGTCTACATCCAGCCCATGGGATGGAACCGGGGCACAGTAGAGGCTCAGCTGCTTCTTAACACCCTTGATCTGGAAGTGGAGCATAGCTGCTACCCACATTCTGTGTGAAAGAACCAGTCCCAAGTCCATCGCTGGGTCCACAAGAGGCTGGGAAGTGCCAATCTGGCAGAGCAGCTGCTTTTGAGCAGTAACTGCTTCCTCTGAAAGGGGAGAATGTATTCGCTGAACACCAGCTATTTCTGCTACCATCTTGTTTATTTATCATTCCGTGAAAAAAGTAAGGTGCTCGATTGTTACTGTGTCTCTGTTTGTCTAAAGAGAGGGTGGCATATACATTTGTATTTGCTTGTATATGCATTTAGAACTAGTAACCAAGCTCATCTATGGAGAGGGTTTCTGGGAATTAGCAAACAGGAGATGGGATAGAAGAGAAACTTCACTGTACAGTTTCATATGCTTTTGATATGCTAACAATGTGAAAGGAATTACCTATTCAGAAAACATAATAAATTTAAAATGTAAAGAGGGAGAGAGAGAGAGAGAGAGAGAGGGAGACAGAATGCCACCAATCTAGACACAAGGTTAGAAACATGACTTCCAGACACATTGTGGACCCAGCTGGCTCAGGGCCATGGCCATCCCACAAACAGTGTGGGTGTGGACAGAGCCATCTGGGGTCCTGTCAGTAGCTGCAGTCTTGAAGACTGTGAGCAACGCGTAGGCGAAAATGTACCAGAGCTGATGTCATTAAAGGAAATTTGCTTTTCTTTGCTCAGAAAAAGAGAGGCAGAAGTTTATGGAAAGAATATCTCACTTCATACAATCTGTGAAATATACATAAGCAAAGCAGGTATATTTTCATAGCTTTTATGTAAATAAATATTTCTTATTGACCCCCATGGAATGGAGGAAGCTTCAGCACAGAAAATGAAATATTGGTGTCACTTCACATTGCAAATGTCTCCCCATAGCATCCTCTTACGGATTTAGAAAAAGTAGGGTGTCAGTAGATAGCTAAGGAAGGAGTTGCTGGCTGGCTACTGCCTACAAGGGAAGATGTTCCAAGGATGTTTCATCCCCATCTTGGAATTTTTGCGATAGGACTCCCAGGTGCCCAGGGACGCACTTCAAGGAAGGTTGTAAATGGGAAGACTCCCTGTGATCAGAGCAATAGCCCCTGGATGCCAGCCCCTTGTCTCCTTAGTGGATTCAGTTCACATACTTCCACCTGCTAAGTGAGGGTGAATTGTCCTAGGAGCAGGGTGTGAAGAGGGTGTGCACAGGAGCCATGTCCCAGGAGGCACCTGGACAGCTCTGGGACATGGTCTCTCAGAGAGGACTGGAAGAACATTTTCCACAATGTGGCTAAGGAGTGAGTCTAAGCACTGTGTATTGTCTCAGCCACTCACCTATGTCCCAGAGATATAGTAGAGATACAGTACAGAACTCTAGTCACCACACTTACTGATGATATATCCTTTCCCTAACCACTGAGTGTTCCCTATTAGATAGATCAAAATTCCGTGAATGGGCCCAACAGGAGAACTTGTGTGATGTCATCCCTATGAAAAGTGGCTTACTTTGCTATTCTGTTGTGCGTGCGAGTATCACTGATATCTTATATGAATAATCAATCACAATTTGAATCCTAAAGGGGTTCCATAACTCATGCGGGAGACAAATTGAAATTAATAGGATCAGTTGTGATTAGCTTTGATAAAAGCATAGACTTGTGGTTCTCAGATTCTTTCAATTTCAGGGACCCATAAAATTAAAAATGTAATACAATACAAAGTTGACATTATTTACTTTGTCAAGTTCTTAACTAAAATCTACCATTTTTGTCACCACCATTTCATAAAATAAAGGTTATTATAACATGAAAAACTGAAAGCGTATGATCTCAAAAAATAGTTTCTTATTTTTTAAATGCAAATGCTGATAATTTTTACCTTAAAAATCCTGAAATTTTATAATATGCAATTTTTTAGCACAATTTATCATTTTGTTTTCAATTTGGGGACCTATATTCAACAGTGAGATATGAAAGGAACTTGAATGTTCAGCTTTTCCAGTAGCATATTTACCACAGTCATTTTAGAAAATTGTTTCCACATAGGTTTTATGGCAAAAATTGAAACAATATTCTTAATGATATTCAGTGAATTCAGCATACGTATTTCAGGTACATTGGCATAAATTAAGGCCCTCATTCCTATAGCTACTTTTTCTTTAAAGATCTGGTGTCTCCCCATTAAGAAATATATCGGAATCCTAGTGGCTCATGTGAGCCTTGTAAGGTGTCCACCACACCTGGGGCTGTGTACCTTGAGGGCTGAAATCACCAGCTCAGAGAACAGGAATTTTTCTAAAAAGGGTGTGGCATATTGCAGAAAATGTCTTGGACCTACACAGCCCTATTCCCTGGCTGTTGGGAATATTTGGTATAATTTTGAACTTACTCTTAGGAGTGAAGGTTGATTTCAAGGGAAGGTTTTTTTTTGTTGTTGTTTTTGTTGTTAGGTTTTTTGTTAGTTTTAAGTCTGCAGATTTGCTCAGTGCCTACAGACCAGGAGTCCACCCATCGCTGACGTCAACAATCCTCCAAACTGAGTCAGGTGCCAGACTGCGATGGGATGAGCCTTCAGTCTGAACTCTTGGGAAACTTGAGGACAATTACATTTCTCATGCTTTATTTTGTCTTTATTCTTCAATAAAAACACTGGACCAGGAGCCTCTCCCAGACCCTCATTCCCACCGTGCTCAGACCTTCCCCCTGCCCTGAGCTCTCATGACTTTTCTTTCTCCATAACTTTTAAACTTGGAGAACTTGTCCCTTTTCATTTGGTTGAGATTCTCAACTTCTTCCCAGGAAACTTTCTCTTTCTCTAATTTTTCTCCTTTATTCTCTTTGTGAAGAGATTTACATTAACATAGTTTTCTAGTGATGAACCAACCTTGCATTGTGGAATATGCCAAATTTGGCCATGGTATGTTAGGTTATACATCACAGATTTCATTAAATATCTTCTTTGCAATTAATACATCTATGCTCATAAGTGAGAATAGTCTATAATTTCCCCTATTGCCATTCCCTTGTTCTTTTACTCAAAAGAAAAAAAAAACAAGTTTACAATGGCTTTTAAAAATAAATTGATATAAGTTTTCTACTTTCTAAAAGCATTTTGTGTGAGTATAGAAATAATCTTTCCTTGAATGTTGGTTAAAATTTCCTTGTAAAAACTCTTTTTTTTTTTTGTTTGCTTAGGAAAAGATTTTTAACTACATATTCAATTTCTTTAATGGTCAAACTTAATTTCTCCTCTTGAATAAGTTTTGGTAATTTGACTTTTTTCTGGAAATTTTCCACTGTACCTAAATTTTCAAATATATCAAACTAAAGTATTCACAGGTTTGCTTATAACTGTTTTAATCTTAGCTCTGACTGGAGACAGGCTTCTCATTTACATTTCCAATATTGCGTATTTTGTGCCTTCTGCTTTATTCTTGATTAAAATTTCCAATGATTTGTCAATTCAGTAGTCTCTTTAGAAATCATTTTTGGTTTCTGTTGATGCTCTGTACGTGTGTTTATTTTCCATTATATTCAGTTCTGTTCTTATATTTATGATTGCCTTTTCTATTTTCTATGGATTAACTTTTTTATAAAATGTTACATTGGATCCCCAGTTCATTTGTTTCAGACTGTCTTCTTTCTTAGTAAAAGCATGTAAGGCTATGAGTGTTTATCTCCATAGCCAAATCCCACAAGTCTTAATTATCATTGTTATTAGCATTCAGCTCTAATTATTTTTAAGTTTTAATTATTCCTTTCAGTATCCTTAATTAGTAAGAGTTTCTTGGTCTTTCTTCTTCTTTTATGACCTTCACATTTTGAAGAGTAAAATTCAGTTATTTTGCAAACGTCCCTCAAATTGGGGTTTGTTATGATCTATTCTTTTCTTTCCCTTCGGTGTTCTGCACTTTTACCACTATGTGTTTAGGTGTTGGTGTCATTCAATATTTTCTCCTTAGAATTCACTGGACTTCCTAAATTGAAGCTTCATGACGGATTGGTGTTTCTTAATAATTCTGGAAAATTATCAGCTATGGTATCTTTAAATATTTCCTTTTTTCTAACTTCTCCATTATCTCCTTCTGGAACTCCCATAAGACAAATGTTGGGCTGTCTCACCCTATCCTCCATGAATTATCCTTTCATTTTTTCATCTCTTTGTCTTTTTATGGTGTATTTTAAATACTTTCTTCAAATCTTCTATATCACTAATTTTATCTTTAACTATGTCTAATCTTTTTGTCCCACATGTTGTTGTATCAGTTAGTTTTTGGCTTGTTATGCAAAAACAGTGGCTGAAAACAATAAACATTTAGCATTTCTCACATTTTTTGGGGTTGGCCAAGTTGTTCTCTTGGCATGGGACTGCTTTTTTGGTTTCTGTAGTCAGCCAGCAGCTCTGTTGTGTCTCAAACATCTAGGAACATCTAATTCACATGTTTGGAGGTTGGCTCATTGCTAGCTGAAGTATTGGGAATCACTTGGCTGTGTTTCTCTCGTCATCAGGCATGTTGGCCTGGGCTCACTGACAAGGTGGTAGGTTCAGGATTCTCAGGAACATCAAGAGGGCCACCCCAATTTGTAAGCTCTTTTCAAGCCTCTGCTTACATCATGTTTGCTAAGACGCCAGGAATGGCCAGAACCTGTAGGATAAATTTTGGCTTCTGCACTTCCTTACTTCTATGATTTCACTCTTTATTAAATGTGGGACCTGGAGAAATTCCTTCTTGTCTACATCTCAGTCATATACATGGATACATGATATATCAGGAGTTGTTTCTCTGAATCCTTCATTCATTGGCCAACTAAAAACAGAATTCTATGTATAATCTTAATTCTGGTGTTCTGTAGTCGGTGATGGCATGGACTAAACTGTGTACTCCCAAAATTCATGTGATGAGGCTCTACCCCCCAATGTGACTAGACTTAGAGGTAGATCCTTTAAAGAGGTAATTAAGGATAAACTAGGTTATAACGGTGGGGTCCTATCCACTGGAACTGACATCCTTTTAAAAAGGAAGAGACACCAGCAGTGCATCCACACTGAGGAAGAGCCGTGTCAAAACACAGTCAGAAGGTGGCTGTCTATAAGCCACGGAGACAGGTCTCAGGAGAAACCAAACCTGCTGGCACCCTGATCTTGGCCATCTAGCCTCAAGAACTATAAGAAAATAAATTTCTGTTGTTTAAGTGACCCAGCCTATGGAATTTTGTTATGGCAACCCCAACAAACTAATAACACAGATTTGGGTATTATTTGTGCTGCTGTGACCAATACCTAAACATGTGGAAGGGGCTTTGGAACTCTGTCATGGGTAGAAGATGGGAGTGTTTTGAGGTGCATGATTTAAAAGCCCAGATTGCCTTGCAGAGATTGTTGGTAGAAATATGGACATTAAAGGTGATTCTTGCAAAGTCTTGGATGGAAATGAAGAACATATTACTGGAAACTAGAGGAAAGATGATCTTTGTTATAAAGTGGTAAAGAACTTGGATGAATTGTGTTCTAATATTTTGTGCAAAGTAGAACTTGCTTGTTCTTAATTTGGATATTTAACCGAGATTTCATTGATTCAATTTATTTAAATAGCTTTAGAGGGTACAATTGTATCTGTTACATGGATGAATTGTATAATGCTGAAGTCAGGGCTTTTAGTGCACCTGTCACCAGAATAGTGTACATTGTACCTGATGAGATTTTTAATCTTCACCCCCTTCCATCTTACCCCTTCTTGTTTTTAATGTGCATTACACCACTTTATGACCATATACACCCCTTTTTTTAGCTCCCATTAATGAGTGAGAACATGTGGTGTTTGTTTTTCCATTCCTGAGATACTTCACTTAGGATAATGGTCTCCAGTTCCATCCAAGTTGCTGCAAAAGACATTACTTCATTCCTTTTTGTAGCTGAGTAGTACACAGCATACTTTCTTGATCCACTCATCAGTTAATGGGCATGCAGGTCAATTCCATATCTTTGCAATTGTGAATTTTGCTGCAATAGACATTTGAGTGTATGTATCATTGTTATAAAATGATTTCTTTTCCTTTGGGCAGATACCCAGTAGTGGGATTACTGGACTGAATAGTAGGTCTACTTTTGGTTCTTTGAGAAATCCCCATACTGTTTTCCATAGAGGCTTTAATAATTTACATTCCCACCAACAGTGTATAAGCATTCCCTTTTCACTGCATCCATGCCAACATCTACTATTGTTTTTTGACTTTTTAGTAATGGCCATTCTGACCTGGTATATCATTGTGGTTTTATTTTGCATTTCCCAAATGATTAGAGATGTTGAGCATATTTTCACAGGTTTTTGGCCATTTGTCTATATTCTTTTGAAAAAAAAAATCTGCTCATGTCTTTTGGCTACTTTTTGATGGATTTAAATCTCCAACCCTTGATCGATGCAGTATCTACTATTTCTAACCCCAGCAGCATCATAAACTGCCCTAGTCACTGGATACTGCGGAGAAAGTCACACTTTGTGCTTGGTCTTCCCACTTCCAGTCTCGTTCCCTCTAACCTGTTCTTGCTGCTGCTGACACCAAAGTGTTGCTTCTAAAACGCACATAATCCCCCTGTGTACAATCCTTCAGGGACTTTCTGTAATCATGTCTAAATTCTGGAAAATTGCACAAGTTCATGCAAGATCTGGTGACGCTTTTCACCTCTGTAATCCTATCTTCCTCCGATTCCTGACTAAATTCTATGTTCTGTTCATACCAAACTACTTTCAGTTTCTGTAACATTCTGAGACATCTTGTCTGTCTGTATTCACATGTTTTGGACTCTCAGCCTACACTGTCCCTCCTTCCTGCCCCTTCACACACCAGCTCTTGTCCCTTGGCCAGCCCCTCCAAATACCCTGATTCCCCTCGTCTGGACTGGGTGCCTCGCAGAAAGCCTTCTTCTCCGTTCCCCTAACATACTGTCTTGTAATAATATGTTTATTTGTCACTCCCTTTAGGAAAGGGCATCTTATTTGTTGGCATTCCCAGTGCCAAGCAAAACATCTGGTGCAGAGCAAACACTGAATAAATGGTTGCTGAATTAATGAATGAGTGAGTGGAACCATCAAAATGCATGACGACTGAGTCACAACCATTCAGAAAAATAACAGAACCCACAATGCTGCATCGTTGGTTGTACCATCACCATGAATAGTCATGTGCAGAGATACAGCTTTGTGGTTTGCAGTGCATTGTTATGTACTCATTTCTTTAGATCTCCTCAACAAGCTGGTGGGAGCGGCTACTACTGCTGTTCACATAGAGTCGTCTACTCCAGGCTCTCTCCTGAACCACTAAAAACTGCCTCCCACCCCCCACTCCTGGTAACCTTTATTCTATTTTCCTCTGAAAGCACTTGTGTGATTCTATCATATATAGAATGTGTGTATGCATTGTGATTATTGTTTATTTTCTTTGTCCCCCTGCCCAGTAGTAAGTCCCATCAGGGCAAGCATCTTTGTCTCATTCCCCATTATACCCCAAACACTTACAACAGGGCTTGATACACAGTAAGTTTTCAATTTATATTTGTTGAATAAGTGATTTTTCAGACTAAAAAAAAAAAGCCTGTGATTCAGAGATGTGATTCACTTAAGGTTACCCAGCTGGTTTTGAGTGGAACTGTGTATGGTGGGTGTCAGAACTAAATCTATCACTGATGGCAAAAAGTATTTTCATCAAATAATCCATATTTTCAGGTACCTAACTTTCTGGTGCAAATGTACAAATTAACACTTACTTTAAAATATCAAGAACGTATGCAGATTCTGAAGGGATCAAACTATTTTAATAATCCTAAAGTATCCTACTAACTCCCTTTTTTCAGTTTTCATTGAGACGGTTGGGCACTTAGGGCAAGAGATCAAATTTGACTACATTCTAGTGACCTTAGCTTAGAGTTATTAGCAGCATAAGGAAGGAGCAGGTGTGAGAAAGAAAGGTGATGTTAATGATGCACGCTCAGACATCTCAAGGAGCATGGATGACTAAAACCCTTCTGAGTTCCTGAATTTTAAAATCTTCCTCCACCACCACCACCATTAATCTGGTTTCCATGCACTTTGGGTGTGAAGTGTGCAGTGCACAATACCTCAACAATGAAATGCTTAAACAGCAATGCCCTGACCTATCTCCTCAAATGCTACTTCTTGATGAATGTTTAACAGTTTTGCACAGAGGGAACCATATGTATCTCTTCGTCATTTATACATACATATGTATGAGTATACACAGGCATACACACATACACACATGCACATATGCATGGGTATACCTGTATGCACACACATGCATATACACACTTACACAAACCTACACACATGTATATACAGATACACACATGCATGTACACACATATGCATGCATTTATAGCCTTGCCATTTTCAGCATGGTCTTGAAGCAAGGAGTGAATTTTTCTTCTAAAATGGGTTTAAACATTACTTCCAGAAGCCAGAGCACCTGGTTGATAGGACAAGGAGAACACAGAGCACAGCTAAGAAACCAGCTCAGAGGAGAATGCTCAGTATATGATGAGCTGCAGCATCACCTGACCTTCCAGCAACCACTAAAACAGGGGTAGCAGGTTGAGTAGTGCCTCCCCCACCAAAGACACGTTCACCTGGAACCTCAGAATGTGACCTTGCTTGGAATAAGGGTCTTTGCAGATACCTTTGCAGATTAAGGTAAGAATCTTGAGATAGGATCATTCTGGATTAGGATGGGCCCTAAATCGAATGTGGAGTGACCTAATAAGAGACAGAAAAGAGACAAAGAAAGACACAGGGAAGAAGGCCACGCGAAGACAGAGGCAGAGACTGGGATGAAAAGCAGCTGCAAGCCAAGAAATTCCAAGGCTTCCAGCAGCCCCCAGAAACTGGAGAGGGCAGGAAGGATCCTCCTTTAGGGACTTGGGAAGGAATATGGTCCTGCTGATGCCTTGATTTTGGGTTTCCGGCTTCCAGAACTATGAGCGAATAAATGACTGGTGTTTTAAAACACCAAGGTTGTGGTGATTTTCACGGCATCCCTGGAAAACTAATATAACAGATGACCAGAATTTGCAACACATATCAAGAGGAAGCCAACTCTTCCACAAAATAAATCCACTGATGATAATTCAACACCTAAAGAGTAAACCATCACTGAGTCTGAGTCCAGAACATTACTCAACTATCCACATTAATTATGTTTCTTGAGGAGCGAGAAGTATTTGATGAAACAGAAAAAGGGGAAAGAGATCAAGGTTATCGGGGAGAAGTAAATGGATTGAAACTGGTAAACTCAGGAGCAGGATAGAGGTCAACTGTCCTTGTGAGAGGGGAAACTGACACTACAGCGCAATGCTTTGTTTTCTTTTAAGCACACAGGTGGGGCTACCCAAGAGCATCATTGGGATCTGGCCAGGTAAAAGTACAGGTCTTTCTCCCTCCCACGGTGTATAAATTCTCCTCCCATTTCTCCTGGCAGCAAGAGCTCCACTTTGTTACGGTAGCATTGTGAAGAGAATAGGGTAGGAGACGCGTGTTCTGGCTCCAACTTGTCAGCTGAGGAAAGCACGGGAAAGATTTCAGAGGTGTGCACCACAAAGAAGGATATCACGGAGGGGAGAACATGTCTTGTACATAAAGGTATAAAATGAGCCACGGTTCTTTTGAGAGGTCTTCCAGGGACCAGGCAGCCATTGCATCTGTGCAGAATCAGTGTTCAGTTATAAGCTGGGTGACTGCATGTCCCCGTCTTTGTTCCTATTTATTTGGACACTACAGCTTGGAAGAAGACATCAGAAGTCTGCAATGTTGGAAGAGAACTGTGGATGAGATCTGCCTGGCACTCATGTGAGGTCTCAGCCTCCTGGACTCAGCAGCATCTCGGTTGCTGTTCTCTCCCTGCCAGGGAGAAGTGTCCACTCACTCCATCCTCTGTTCCGTACTGATAAGGAAGTAGAGACCGTGTGAGTACCCACTATAGGGCCTCTATAGGTGCTGTGTAAATAGGTACCATAATAAGCATGCTATTCTTATTTAGTCATCCCTAATGAATCCTTCCTTTGTCTTCCTAAGTCTGGTGGGATAACAATGAACTATGTTGTTTGTGCTACATGCTAATGTTAACCTGAATGCACACTGCCTATTAATAATATGTCAATACTCAGTGTGGGCAAAACTGGTCAGCAGCCACCCCTTGCAGAGCTCCATGTAGGGTTATGTTGTGAGAGAGCGTAAGAGGCTATTCAAACCCCAAATGCTGCACAACAAGGCCAACATGGGCTGGGGGCCAGGCAGCCGTGTATTCCAATTGTGCCACTGCCACTGGCTTACATAAAATCTCAGAAAATAAAAGTGCTATGTCTCAGTCTCCTTATCTCTCTAATTAGAATGGCACTTAGTGCATATCGCTTTTCTGAGACTAAAATAATGACTATCACGAACTTAGCAGGCACTCAACATAAAAAATACCCTGAGCACAAGGGGCAGTGAACACAAGCTGTTGTCAGCCCGGGGGAACCTGCCCAATTTGTTACCTTTAAATGGCAATTTCTGTGATGTCTCCTATACCTATATTGAAAATGCATGCTCATTTTGCAATCCCCTGCAAGATAGCCGCTCTGCCCCGACGATGACAGGATTTCCCCTGTAGCTGGCTCCAGTGGCTGCTTTCTCTCCACACTTCTCGCCCTGTGTTGCGCCTGGAGTAGAGGAAGATGTCCCGGTTGGTCCTCACTGCCGACTCCAGCTCAGGTTCCCTCCCGCCTGCAGCCCCACCGTGTAGTACCTTTCCCTGGCATGGTCGGCAGCACAGCCCACGCCATCGCCACCATTCCCGGGAGATGATGACTTCTGACTCATGGCTGCTTTATACATCTTAAAGTGAATACGTCAAAAAGTACTTCTGACCTGCCCTGTTCTTTTGCACTCACTGAGACCCCCCGGCCATCTCCATTTCTGTCAAATGGCGAGTCCATCCTCACATGGCTCAAGGCCAAGTTTTAGAGCCACCTTTCATGCCTCCATTTCTCCCATCCCCTACAATGACCAACTCATCCCAGTTTGCCCAGGACTTCCCATGTCCCAGGAAACTGCTCTGTCCTAGTTAAACCAGGTAGCTGGTTAACCTACTTGATTTCAACCAAAAAAGCCCTTTGGTCTGACCTCCAAAAATATTCAGAATCCAAGCATTTTCATCACTTCTGCCAATACCTTCATCATCTGAATGACTGCCATCTTATTGGCAAGGTGTCCTACTGCTCAAAATCTCCTTCTTCCTCTCTTTTCACCTACAGGCTATTCTCAGCAACAGTCACACGGAACTTCCTAATGTCACCTGCACACATCAGGCAGGGCCTTTGTACTTGCTGCCCCCTGTCCCCTGGCCTGGAACTCTCTTCCTCCAGTTCCTTGTTCCCTCACTTCCTTCCCAGCTGTGCTTAAACATCACTTATTGAGAGACCTTCTCTGATTGAGCTGTACGAAGTAGCAAAAGATCCCTGGACTCTCACCTGCTCATCCTTCTCTATTATATTTCAGGAAGTACTTCCTGAAGTCCTACGAATTTTCTTATTTATTTGTTTATGGTCCATCTCTCCACCCCCAGGTGATGACATTTTGTGAATATGGGTCTTTGTTGATTTAGTTCAGTGCTGTATCCCTAGTGCTTAGAACAGGACCTGGAACATAGCAGCTGCTCGGTACATATGTGTTGATTGAATATATCTATTTATCTCTATACAATACTGTTTCAGATTTCTGTCAGGTAAAGTTAACGTACACCTCCGTCCTGTGGCTTGCCGACACCTTGGCACATGCTATGTTCCCAGCAAAGCGTGAGAACTCTACCTTGAAAAGCCAAGTCCCTATATGGATTTAACTAGATTAGGTGAGAGGAGCAGAAAAGAAAGCTCTGTCTCAAGTTTCCTATTGCCCTACGTCCTGTGCGAGACCCTGGGATGGAAATTGAACCCCAGAGCTCCTACATGGAGTTTAGGGCTCAGCCTGTTCTGAGCATGTCTCCTGTCTTCCATCCTTCATTGGAAGCTCTTTTTAAATGTATGTGCCTCTGCCTGTTTTTTCTCCATTAGAAGGCAATTTTCTGTGGGGTACATTCTCAGTTTTATTTACCTCAGGAGTCTTTGTGGGGCCAATGAACAGTATTCCTTGAAAGAAAAGCTGTTAAACAATATACTGGAAGAGGAATGCCGGACAAGAGAGCAGCAGGGCTTACCAGGAAATTGCTGATGAGAATGAAGTGTGCATACAGTTGTTGCATTTGTTTTGCATCTGGCATGTTGGGTCTGGCAGTTGTAAGGAGCTAGGGGAGGGCAGTTGCCTGGGTTTGCCCATTAGAGCTTAATTGACTGCATCTCTTGCCTTCTGGCTTTAGCAAAGGGATGTTTTCAGCCCAATTAGCCTCCAGGTTGCTTGGATTTGGTTTTGTAGATATTCAGACTCATAATCTCTAGTAGGAAGGGTGCACAATTAGTACAGCAGTGGTGAATCACTCTCCACAGAGGTGGATCTCTGCCTCCTACAAAGGTTTCTAAGAATAGCTGCTACAGAAGTGTTGTTCTCAAAGAACAAAAGCTAAATGCTTTGTCTATAAAGATTCCTCTTGGTGCCTGACAGAAAGCATGATAAGAATCAAGAAAATAATTCCTCAGCATTCAACCTCTGTCCTGGACATCCTGGAAACAGAAGACGCTACTCCCACAATTACACTATGGGTATTTCATATGATAAAAGAACATGGTAGTTCACTGTTCATTTTGTAGGCAACAAAAAATGTTATACCTTTGTTTTGTATGACTTTCAAAAGATTTTTGCAAGAGATAAGTGAACCAAAAGCATGCTGCTACTACTTACCTATCAGCAGCTACTCACCCAATTACAGAAAATTCTATGTATTTGAATATATCTAACTCTTCAATAATTTATTCTTTATTGTTAGTTAATAAGTCATTCAACAAATATTTAACTGAGAATTGTAATGTGCCAGATGTTGTAAAAGATAGTTGTATCTCTCCTTTGTATAAAAACTTAGTTGCCATCCTCTGGGAATTTACAAGATAGTAAAAAGAGAAGAAATTAATGCAATTAACTCCAATAAAAGGCAGAAACTTTAACACTTAAAATATTACTCCAGTCCCCAGGAATGTGATTTTTTGCTGAACTTTTACCCTAAAAATTTAGTGCAATGAGAAAAAAAGTCTGAGGACAAGGTCAGAGGATTTAAAAATATACTTAAAAGACTTTAATATTTTGAAAAATGTTGACAGTGTATCCCACTCACTTAGACATAGACACTTAAGCTTATTTTTTCTTAATCCTGTGTTTTTATTACTAACGTGACAAGTATTAAGTATGTAGTATGTGTCAAGCTCTATGTGGGATACTTGGGCAAAAGTACATCTATGCCTTAACGATTGATCTCTCTCTGCAGTGGGAAGTGATAGCTCACGTGTTGTGAAATGAGTAAATGCTAGAGGTTATTTAAGATAGGTGGGATAGGTAGGGTTCTTTTCAAGGAGAGATGAGACATTTGGGGGATCTTTCCAGAGGAGGGAAGGCTTGAGCTGAGTCTAAAATAATACTAATAAATATATTACCTAATATTTCATTTGATGAATGATTTCTAAATGCTTTCTCTTCATTATAACGCATTATAATACAGGAAGTCTTTGAATTAAGTATGGTTAGCCACAATTTACAGGGGGCTAAAGATGGAAAGATTATGTGATATGGCCAGTTTGTAACTGGTGACAATGAGATTTAAAACCATATCTGAGAACCCAGTTCTCTTAATAGTGCCAAACCTCTCCAAGACAGGAGTTTAGCCCAGTTATGGGAGGATACGAATCCCAGACCCAGAGTCGGCACAGGCGCATACCTGGGGCTAGGTGGGCTTGGGCTACAAAGCGGGGACACAAGCTGTGTATCCTGAGCAGGCAGCAGAGGTGGAGGAGGTGTGGGTGAGGCCAGGGCTGAGGTCCGTGGACCAGACGTGAAGGGCGGGTATGACGTGAGGGGAGGCTCTAGCAGCCTGGGAGTTGATGAGAATTTCAGTGAGTGTGCAGGTTTTCTGACTTCAGTGACTTCGAATTATTTAATTGTTCTCGTAACACCCATGTGGAAGTGTTCCTGACAGCAGGAGCCCGAGAGAAGGGGACGGAGGTGGTGTGCCTTCGCTGGGGCATCGTGCCTTGTAATTTATTCTCTGCTTGCTCTTGCCCCAGTTGGAGTGCACAGGATCTCAGTAAGCAAACACAATTTGGCAACAAAATTATTCAGCTATGCAGTAATAAGTGTAAATTTTTCATTTTTACTCCATTAAACTTTTATCATAAAGTGTTTCATTTGTCTTTGTCACTGACAGGTATTATCTACTTTCACATTTTATATTTCTTTTCTTCATCAGATATTAAGGGCACACTGCTTGGCTTTATTTAGCATACCACAAAACACTGTTTCAAGGAATGCCTGCCTGGGAGTTAGTCTAGGGAGGCCACTGCCATCCATCCTGGAAAGAGCTCAGAGTCAGGGGACCCAGTTTTAGATCCAGATGTGCAGTGCAACACATTGCCTCTCTTAGGCTGTTTGCTGTCTGTAAAACATTGCCTGAGAGCACTTTTCTCAATTTTTGAGGATTCAGTGATAATGAGATAAGGCATGTTAATTAAATCAATTTACATTTTTTTTGTTTGTTTTCATTTTCTTTTTTTAAACAAATGTTGGGGAATAATATGCCTGGTTGTGAAGCAGACTCTTTGGGTATAATCGACTTGCAAAGGGGCTCTACCTAATTTCTTTGTTTCTTTTCCAAAGTTTCTAGAAAACATTTGCAAAATTCAGCAGTAAATTTAGAAATAACTATTAGCATTGACCAGAAGGAATTATTCACAGCCATGGACTGTTCCGTGGTCTTGGGTAACACGGTTCAGACCGGAGCTGGCTGTTTTCTACTGTGTGAAACCCTCTGCTCATAGGCTTCCTTTCCACAGCAGAAGGTGCGCATTAGTGGACAGACGCCTTTCTTCTTAGATTATTTAACAGATGGCAACCGTTTTATGCTCTCTGCACTAAGCTACTATGTTACGCATATGCAAGTTAAATGTCCACCAACGTTTATTATAAATATGGGCAAATTAGCTCAATCCTTCTTTTCCCCAACACTCTCACATATCAATTTTCAGACACTCGATGCATGGGAATATTGTGTTATCAATGTTATACAAATGTGGTTATCAGTCTGCAAATGTAGGCTGCATTAATACTGGTTGTCACTTACTAAAACAGGCAGAGAGCAATTCCCAGTCATGGGTTCTACACCCACCCCTACACACACTTTCAGTGAGCCCTGCCTCCTGGGCAACATTATCTTAATGGGCAATGCTGTCTCCACCAATGTGGGTCTGCCCTCAGGGATGCTATTACTCTCCATTATTATGCTAAAGATCTTCATTGCCATCCCTATTAGCAGTGTAATCCACATCCTTTCTCTTACCTGGGAAGGTCCCCTACCTGCTTGCAATATTCTGCCATTATTATCAAACCCACAGTCCAGCTTCAGATTGGAAGAGGCACTAAGCAGCTGTTAGAGCAGCTGGATGATCTTTAGTGGTAGGGTTTATACGTCTGCAGGACAGGAAAACATCTGGGTAGTGGTAACAAGGAGCAACTCTTGTTTTTTCCTTCTCTGGTAACCCAAAAAGCATTTGCTTTAAAATTTGGAGGTGGGAGGGGATTTTTGATAAACTTTTAAACCTAAGATTTTGGCTAAATTCAATTCCATCAATAATGATCTACTTGCAAGCTGAAAACTAAAAACCTTTCTGTATTATGCTTTCTAAATTAAGACAAAAGATGAAATCAGCCTTCAGCTCTTGACTCCAAATGCGGAAAAGAGCAAAAGAATCTCTGCTGACATCTTCTGCTTCTAAAGAAACAGTTTGACTTGGAAAGGCAGTTTATTTCCCTAAACTGAAATCTTCCTTCATGATATGAGCAGTCTCCAGCCTCTGAAGGTTGAAATCTGTGGGTGCCTGTGGGCAGCTGTCCTCAAAGGCTGAGGCTACTCCTGAGAGAGTGTGGCCTGTGATTAGCCCTGCCTGGCAGCCTCATCTGGTAATATCCCAAACCTGCATTCCTGGGTTTGTCACAGTGAACACTGAATGTTTCAAAGCAGACTCAGGGAAACTCCACCCCCTTATATTCTGTGTTATTCAGGTCCAATAGAGCAGCGATACCTTTTACAAAAGAAAAACCTGTTACACTCTTTGGGCTAAGAAAGAAGGTGATGTGATAAGTCATCAGATTGCAGGTCTCAGAAGAACTCTGAAGGAACCTGAGAGAGGTACTACTCCAGTCTCCTGTCTGTGCCCCTGATTTTCTCTGCAGCAACCTCTGAACAGATGATATGATTGTTGTATCTCTCCCTGTAAACTCCCAGCAATAGGGGCACAGTACTTTTTAAAGTAATGAATTTTAATTTTAGGATAAAATGGATAATTTCTTTTTAAAATCTTTGAGTGTTCTTGAGTAACTGTTTCATTTTCCTACTTGTATATTCATTTTATGGTAGTGGTTTGTGCCTAATAAATGCTTGAAGACATAAAAAGCATTTTTTTTAGTAACATTTCTTTCGAATAATATATTTTCATTTCAAATTTCTCTGCAAAATTATTAGGAAAGCAGCTCTTATATGTGTGTATGTGTGTGTGTGCATGTGTGTGTGTGCATGTGTGTGTGTTTTGGGGGGTGTGCTCAGTAGCATAGAACAAACCAGCACCTGCATCTTCACGGCACAAAATCCTTGAAGGCAGTGGCGCTGTCCACGCGTGGAAGTGCTGATCTACGGAAACCGCTGTACCCTGCCGCCTCTTCACCTTGTTGTCCAGCTTCTTCGTACACCTTTGTTCTCTTTAAATGCCAGATGTCAACATAATCAATTCACCAGAACAGAAGCCGTCCTTATTGTAGTTCACTGAATTGTCTACATGAAAAAAATAAAAAAATAAAAACAGGAAACATAAGCAACTACGGCATACGAGATGTACAACATCACACGCTACACAAACCATAAACGCTGGGTGCTTCACAGCACTGAAGGAATGGAAGAGCAGGAGAGGCTGAAGAAAATAAATGATTGACCTTCTGGTACCATCTGTATTTAATGATTTCAGATCTAGTTACCCCGTGAGCCCGTCACACACATAAAGGCTTCCTGAGGGCGCTGGAAGGCTGGGGCTGAGATAGGGAGACCCCAGCACAGATGCTGCCACCCCCACTCCCCCCCTGCCCCACTGCAATGCAGCTTTGATGGTGCCGAGTTTGGTTCTCCTGGAAGAGTCTGCGGTTTGCAAGTGTTCTCCCATGGAGAAGTTCTGGAATTATTTCCACGATTTCTTACAGAATAGTAATGTAAACTGAGAGTGAGTGCAGAATGGGAGAAGAGTTTGGTTTCTTTCTCAAGCTGGGCAGAACCCTGGGTGTACTGAGAATGTTACAGGCAGTTGTGTACTCCTGGGAAATTCAGGGCAAGGAAATAAGTCATCTAGGGGTATATTCCATCTGCTCCAACTCTGTTTTCACCTCATTTCCATTAAGTTTGGTTTTCTTCGGAAAAGAAAACTGCTATTGGAACACATAGCAGTTGGGTAGGACAGTCTCTTCCTGCCCGTTTACTGTCCACCTGCAATGTTGCAAGGTCTTAATACATTGTTATGACTGCAACATAGGAGCAACAAGAAACGGTTGTTTAAATTCTGGAAAATAACACAACTTCATGGAGCTACCTCAGAATACTTTAAGTTATGATTCAGATAGGCTTCAGAGGAAGTGAGAAATACTTGTCCCATCTGAGACACTGGAAGCAAATAAAATACATTTAAGGTTTAAGTCATTACTCTATATTAAAGATAAAATTTTAAAATCCCATAAAACAACAAAGATGAAAGCCTAAAATACAATTTGAAGGCACATTGGGAAAATTATTCTAAGTGGCTATAGATCCTAAGGTGGGAAATAAAAAGGAGCTGTCACTAGTCTTGCCAATGATAGATGCAGGCTTGATGTCTATGCAGGGATTCCACAGTGTGTATAAACTTGGCTAAATGTCTAAAGATTCTCACACAAAATTTCACCACCTAGGATGGATTTGACCTGTAAGAAACAGTGAGAACTTAAAAATCTTGGCATATAGAAGAGGCTTGTCATGTGAAAAGGTGCTGGGAAGTAGAGGTTTACCCTCCAAGGTAAATTTCACAGGTTACTATAGGCAGTAGTGTGTTGGTGAATGTTTAACAATCAGTAAATTAAAAAAAGTAGATGTACATATAGATATATATAGTAAATGCATAAGTTTATTATATATTTTACTGATAACAAAATAACAATTTACAAATAATAAAATATATAGTATTCTTTATTGTTAATTTCATATAGCAAATTGAATCTCACAGAATGTTGTCCACTGATATTTGAAAAAAAATCTCATTTTTGTAGCCAACCTATGGTTGTACTTGATGACAAAGTATAGCTCTGACATGAATGTTGGTTAAAATTTTTATTTACACTAATGAGTAAGTGAAAATGAAACAAAGATGTATGGGAAACCTCACTAGTTCATCAATGAGACTTCTTTTCTGAATTGGAAAATAGTTTTGAACACTAGAACAACATTCCCTCAATTTTTTTGAGCCATTCATAATGTAATGGTAACAGAGAAGACATAATTTTAAGTTTAATCTTCATTATAGATATTTTTCAACACTTTCTTCTGTTTACACAATCAACAAAACAATAAATCAAGTCCTGATTTGTAGTATTTGCTGATTGCTGTGGTGTAAATTCTCCCGCAATAGCAGATGTCAAGCTACCAACATGACTTCACTGAGCACAGAGCGGGGAAGGGTCGCACAGGAGAACACGGTTAGGTAACGTTTCCACCACACAGAGACAGACATCAATGACCTCAAGACCATAGATAGTAGTAAAATGTAGTAGAATAATTGGGAAATTAATTTTTCATATTTATTGCTTTTGTATTTAATATAATTCATTGAATTGTAACTTTATATAATTTAATTATTAATGAGAACTTGTTAAACAACAGGCTTGCAATAATTCCAAAAATATAACAACTGACTCTGGAACTCTTGATAGGAGGTTTTTGCCTGTGAATACCAAAGGCTGTTGGTGTCCCATCCTGGAACATCATGGACAGTAGAAGTCTCACATCCTTTTTTCTTAACCCAATAACCAATTTTAAATAAACGTTTGCTTTTCTCTGAGATCTGACGCTTACAACTTACATTCCGCAGCCCACATGTGCAATAGTTACAATGCATTTGCTGCAGCTTAAGGATGAGTGGACAAAAGTTATGGAGGTAACATTGAAGAAGCACCTATCGATGTGTTTTTCAGGTTATTCATATTGCTCAATATAGCACTGGTAAAGAACAATGAAAGATGTTTGTAAAAATATAAGAGGTTTATGAAAATCTACAACCCAATTATTTACCCTTATTTTTAAAATGATCATTGTGAGTGTTCACAGTTATGTTAATTTGCTCTCAATAGCTAGAGGAGGTAGTTCATTGCAAGAGTGCAAACCTCTTGTCATAATAAGAAAACATTAGGTGTAAATGAAAGAAAGTTCAAATATCCTAAAAAACATATCACAAAAGTATAGTAAATTAATGCATATCAGGAAGATCAGCAATTATTGGGGAGGCCATTTTCTTCATTCCATTGCAAACTAAATGTTATAATTTGATTTAAATTCCAGTAGGAGATCTGTGAGAAATTTGCTCATCACAAGACTACCAGGGGTTACTGTCAGTGCAGGAAAGGACCTTAAAAACCAACCATCTCATTTTTAAATGCACTTGGACTTTGAAGAGATAAATTTCCATCAAAATCACTGAAAGGTATTCAAATCTACATTGATAGGGGCACGAAAAAAATCACAGAGAGATTTCAAAAAATATTAATGCAAAAAAATTCTAGTTTGCCTACATTTACATTTTTCCTTCCCCCTTGACTAGCCCACAGCAGTTTTCTTTCAGCAAAATTTACATAAAATCCAAACAAATGAAGAAAGATAAGGAATTGCAAAGTAAACAGAATTATTTTAGCCTTAAATAGGGCTATCAGTATGTTTTCAAGTCTTGAGTAAGTCTCAAGATCTAAGGACAAAAAAGTTACTGGGAAAGAGTTATTTCATTTCATTTTTTGGCTCTGGGGTACAATTGTATCTCAGGATTGCCATAGTACTTTGTACCATGTTTTATGTAGACATAGTAGCAGGTTAATAGGTGAATCACAAAATTCAAATAATTCAAGCAAAAAACTGGTTAAAGAGAAAGGCAACAGGGAAGTAGAGATAAAGAGAGACCCCTTGGCCTCCAATTAGGTTTCTGTTTTAAAAGATAGTGTATTAACAGAAAACTTGAAGTATAGTAAGACCAACAAATCAGGAAACAATTGCCGTTGAAAAGATAGTTTATTACTTATAGTTCCCAAGAGGCAGGTCATGACACCACGCAGGGCTGCACAGGGAAGTGTTGGGTTGGTCAGGAAGCAGAGACCGCGTGGGAACTGCAAGCAAGAGACTTTCTGGTGGTTTCTGAGAAAAGCATGGCTTATGTAGGGCAAGCCGGCTTCGGATTGTCTAGTCTGAATAATTTCAGTGGCCTCTGGGATATACAGGCTGTCCCCAGTTGTCTGAGACCTGGTCCTGGGGCAATTAGGTCAGGTGGATAGTGGCCCAGAGTGTGGGGTGTGGACTCTGGATTGATTATCAATAGTTTGTATTTGAAAAGAGCACTCCAGGAAGAAGTCTCATTTCTAGGAGGAGGGTGGGGCATGAGGAAGGGGATATGAGGCTAAGAAGGCCAGGTGACTCAGGCATATAATTGGGCATCCAGGACAAGGTTTGTCTAGCATATGCTTGTAGGACGGGTGTTAAAACATCAAGTTTACAAAACCTAGAAACATGGTTCATACGATTGCCCATGTTCAAAATGTTTCCAGTAGAATACTGAGCTTCTGTTGAATGCCTAGAACCTTCAGTTTGCCTATCAGTAAATTTGGGTGAAGATTTAACATTTACCTTGTGTGGAATAAAAAGAGAATTCATGGAGTAGCAGTTTATATAACACTCTAAGAGCCTTATGGTAAAAAGTGCAAAACAGATTCAGTGTTTAAAATAGCAACAGCAAGCAAATAGCATAGATGCATGGCAGAGGTTAATTCCATAAGCCAAAAAGCTAATGTTTTGAGTGAAGAGGGGGAAAAAAACCCATACATTTGTACTTGCAGTTGTAAACAAGAAGGCATGCTGGGTAGGTAGCCTGAAGCCAACAGAATTAGAAAAATCCTTTCTGAATTTTTCCTTTCCATTATTTATAGGCTAGAGAAGATTCATTGTTTGCAAAACAACAGGGGCAGCTCTTTTTCTACATCCATTGACACAGGAAAATCTTCTCATGGAAGATTTATTTGAAGTCCTGCAGTGATTTTTTCCCCTTATATCTGGACATTTTCAATATAAAAAAGTCATATGACATAAAATACTACCTTTGGTACTAAATCAACATTAAAAGGGACTTCTATTCTGAATGGGTTGGGGTAAAGTTAGAAAAGAATGAATTTTCAATAATATATAATATATATATCTAATTAGTGGAAATATTAATTGTTGAAATAATAATTTAAAATAGGTGGGTTTTTTATTGGATAATATCAAATGTAAGTATTGCCAAGAAAGTGTTTGTTTATTTTTGACATGGGCTCTCCATTGAGGTGAAGTTAATTTTAAGAAGAGAATTTAGGGAGAGTAGCATGCTAGAATTCAAAGTCCTCTCAGCTAGGGTCCCAGCATGCTCCTTCTGCTATTGTAATTTCTCTGAAAACCCCTAGGTTTAGGGAAAATATTAAGCACACTGGATCTGGCCCAGAAGGAAATTTTTGTTAGTTTTGCTGATACAGTAATTCTCATCTCCAGGTAAATCCCCTAATTACTCTTTCCTTTAGAAAATTTTTGCATATTGGAGGTATACAACATGATGTTTTGATATACGTATACATAATGAATTGATTGCTACTGTCAAGTAAATTAACATATCAATCATCTCATGTACTAACCTTTCTCTCTTTTTTTTTTTTAATTTATGGTAAGAGTACCTAAAATCTACTTTCTTGGAAAATTTTCAGTATACAACACAATGTTATTAACTACAGTCCTCATGTTGTACATTAGATCTCTAGACTTATTCATCCTACAGTGCTACAACTTCATACTCTTTGACCTATTAATACATCTCCCCATGTCCCTTGGCCACCCCCCTTCCCCACCAACCACTATTCTATTCTGTTTCAGTGTATTCAATGTTTTGTTTGTTTGTCCTTAAGATTCCATACACAACTGAAATCATGTAGTATTTTTCTTTTTATGCCTAGATTATTTCACTTGGAAAAATGTCCTTTAGATTTATTCATGTTGTGTCAAATGGTAGAAATTCCTCCTTTGTTGAGGCCAAATAATATTCCATTATATATACATTTATATTATAGTTTCTTTATCCATTTATGTATCCACAGACACTTTGGTTCTTTCTATATCTTGGCTCTTGCAAATAATGCTGCAGTGAACATGGGAGTACATGTGGTGGTGATTTCATTTATTTTGGGTGTATGCCTAGGTGAGGGATTGCTGGGTCATATGGTATTTCCATTTTTAATTTCTTGAGAAACCTCCATATTGTTTTCCATGATGGCTGCACCAATCTGCGTTCCCACCAATAGTGTATAAAGGTTCACACAACCTTTTCTCCACACCCTTGCCAATACTCATTATCTCTTGTCTTTTTGACAAAAGCCATTCTACCAGGTGTGAAGTAACATCTCATTGTAGTTTTGCTTTGCATTTTCATGATTATAAGTAATGTTTAACATTTTTGTTTCTTATATCTGTTGGCCACTTTTATGTCCTTTCTTGGAGAAATACCTATGTAGGTCTTTTGCCCAGTTTTTCATTAGGTTATTTATTTATTTTGCTACTGAAATTTGTGAGTTCCTTATATATTTTGGATATTAATTACTCTCTCCCCCAACTACTCTTAAGATTACCAAATTCAAGATTAAGACAATAAAATTCTTTCTCCAAGTTATACACAAAACTAGTCTCATTACTTTAGAAATATTCACAGAATAATTTTTAACTGCATACCCAAGTCTTGTAGTATACTCAGATGCCCCCCAGACTTGATAAGCTCTGTAGTCAATAAGAATCACTGTTCTCATGACTTATGATTGTGATGAGCAGCAAAGGTACGAACGTCACGTTTCCATCTCTTAGGTAGATCCTGCATCGTGTTCCATTCATTAGGACCCTTGGGTTGAAGGTGTCAGAAATATATTTGTGTTAATTTACATAAAAATGCAGAGGAAAGTGGCCAGACCTCTGGAAAAAATGAGGGAGTCAAATAGGATCAGAAATTTTTTTCATCTCTGCCTCACTGTGAATATCTGCTCGATTTTTCTGTCTCTGCAGACTGACTATCTCAGCTTATCTGATCCATGTGGAAATATATATTAAGAAATGGCCACATGTAGCTCCAACATTGATCTGCTACTGATCAGTCACCCAGAGAGAGAGCCTTGATCGACAATCAATCCAATGTCTGAGTCTGGGGAAGAGCCTCACAGGTCAAACCACGGTGGTAGCCAGAGGCTGGGGAGACTTTGGGAGACTTGTGCCAACAGGACTGCTGCTACTGATGCCCTGCGGGTGGGGGAGGGTGAGTCCTGCCAGAGCTGCTGGACGGCCAGAAGCACAGCTTGAGGAATTCAGCGCATCAGTGTTTGCATCACACAGTGCCTGGTCAGGTGCCATCACAGCCATTATAAAGTTTGTTGTGTTGTAAGAAATTGGTCTCAGTGGTCTTTTCTGTTATATGCCCTCCCCCACTTCCTCCACTGTACATTGCAAAAATGCATCATGTTCACCTACTTGCTTCAGTTGGGATCTGGCTTTTTAAAAAATCAACTTGGGTAAAGTAAATAATCCCTTCCACTGTTTGCCTTGTTTCCTAACGTAAATGGACTCATGTTGTTCTTCTGGAATAGAGACCGTATCATTCACACACAGCCCTGTCTTTTCCCTGCTGTTTCTCTTCTGCTTCCCCAGGTCTTGCAGGACACATGGCTGGCCCAGGGCTTTGGCCTCCACTGTCGGCCCTCCGATTCCCATTCCCTACTGTTCCTTCTCATGCCTGGGTAACTGCCCTTGGAAATGAGGGGTCTTCATGCACTAATCATGATTTTTACTTAGGTGCTTTCCTCTCCGTCTTCAGTGGTGTTGGGGTGATCTACTCTCTTATGCTGGCATACCTCCAAACTCACATTCCCACACCTGGTCTTCCCTAGCTATTAGCTATTAGGGCTCATATTTTGGCAGGATGTTTAATTCTAATTCCTAGATATTTAGTCACTATCTCAAGTGCATGAGGAAGAGGGATTGTCTGGAGGAAAGCTATTGGAGAGAACTCTCTTGCATATGCTTGAGATTTAACACACTATTAGATGGACGGTGCCCTGATTCAATCAACCCTGCCTTTCCTTCAGGCACTGAGGGTATGAGGACAATATCAGTGTGCCTGCCTTGTTTGCTGGGCTACTAATTGATGATTTGATGTAACATTTTCATAGCCTAAGCTGGAGCATGTTACTTAAGCTCAGAGCTGAAGTGGGAAACCCCTTTGTTCCAGAACAGAGAAACACCAGGGTAGAAGACAAGAGGTAGGGGAAATAATAATAATAAAAATAAGGCAAGCTCCAGGCAACTTACCTATCTAGACATAAACAGAGGAAATGGAAGAAAGATTCATATTTTTAATATAATAACCCTGTCCATTACAACACAAAGACATGTCTGTGTCCTGCAATCTGACCCAATCATATTAAAATTCTCCCTGCTTTGGGAAGAGAAAGAAGGGGTTCTTTATCTTTCTTTGTCACTTCTGTACCAATTCTTTCCTTCCCCTCTTTTCTTCTCTCTCATATACACACACAGATACACACACACGTATAGAGATCACCCTCTCTCACGTGTCATAGAAGATTAAGTTTGAAATCTTGTGAAGATTACAAAGGTGATTTAAAAATAGCAGCTATAACAATATCTTCCGAGTTGCTTCTCTCTGCATCTCTTATTTTGGGCTTTCACTCCTGAACTATTGCCGTTGTCATTTCTACGACCCCCACCCATTACACATTTGCCCTGCTCACTGTCACTAAATTATACACTTAAAGAAATATTGTAAGAATTAACTTTTTTCCATCCTCTTTCCTAATTTCATTTTCCTCATTGCCAGCCTCCCACTTTCTCTAAAGTCATTCGTACCACTTTGAATTATTCAATATCCGGTTTCGCATTCAGAGTCCTTCCCTGCCTTCTTCCCCCATCTCCTTTTACCTTATTTCCCTGATAGGCACATGCACTTTTACGTTTTCAACCCTTCAGCACCTCTGTATTTGAAGGTGGACCTTCCCTGGCTCCTCTGCTCTGAGTGTCCCAGGGGGCCCTCTCTTCCCCTCTCCAGTCACACTGTCTCACTCACCAGGGCTGTTCCCGCAAACGCCCTGCACAGGCGGCTTTGCAAGCCATGAGAACATGCTCACATTTCTCAAACCTCTCTAAAGACCCTTGGTAATTGTTCCTCATCAAGGCAGAAACTGGATTGAATTCCATACCAACAGAAAATAAAAATAACATTTCCAATGCCAAAATACTTGTCATGAATCCAGAAGTTGGGACAGGCAGAGTCAGGAGCCACCTTTAGAAAGTGTAGATTTCCATAAACATGCTACGGATATGTCAGTGGGATGTATGCTTTGAGTTCCTTTTTCAGTAGTGAAATTGAATTTGTACTGATTCATTCACACTCCCGTCCATCCTGCCTCCCTCTGGAACCAGTGAAGTGTTTCTCAGGGGGTTGGCTGGAGTTACCCGTGCAGTTTGCAGCTATAGCACAAAGCAAAGTTAATTGCATAACAGGAAGAGCAAATCCATGACCTTGGGCCTAAGCATCATGGTTCACAGACTTACAGAGCTAACCTGCTGGTAAGTATAAACAGGTACCTTGACTACAAAATCTATCATAACACTTGAATTTACATGTCCAAAGGAGCAAGATTTTCTTGTAAGTGTTGCCTAATCATTGCTAGAACCCTATAAATATTAAACAGTAAGCATACAGAGTGACTATGTTGCTGTCTGCAACTTATCCTGCATGCACAATTAGAATAAATGACAAATTCATGTCAGTCTATTCAGATAGGGTGTGCATGGACGAAATTAATCATTTAGTGTAAAATATGAAGCGAAACTTGGATAGTTTAATAGTAAAATGGCATTACGAATCATTCTACCCATCAATATATATAAATCTGGGTATGAAAAGCAAGTCAAAATCATTTTTACCTAATAATACATGGCACATTGTCATGGTGCTATTAATTATTGTTTTATAGAATATTTTGCTGTGTGTCTATGATTATTAAACATTTTTTCTCATGCAAGAATTTTGAACCTTTCACTCTGCCTTTTAAAGGGGCATTCTACGCTCTACCATAATCAATTCCTCTCAAGAAAATACCCATCAGTCTCTGAAGACAACGAGTATTTGGAAACTCTGTTAAATGATTTTATTGGAATCGAGGGTAAATATGTAGTAAACAGCCTTTAGCATTTTTCTGTTTGTTTGATGCAGAGGAATATGGTAAAAAAAAAAAAAAAAAAGATCTAGGCTAGGGATTTTCTTCTGTGATTTACCAACTGTGTACCTTGGTCAAGCCAATTAGCCCCTTCGTGTTTGTTTTTTAATCTTCAAAAACAGGAGCATATTTGCTTTCTCTGCTTCAAGTGTAAGGATTAAATGAGATAGCTTATGTGAGAATACTTTATAAAAGGGCTCTGGGAATACATTGTTCTTTGTATGGTTATACATTCTAGAAGTGAAACATGGGGGCTGTGCTGGTTTTGTCAAAGCCTCATGTCTTCTGTTTGTCTGAATCTGTCCTGTCCACAAATGATCCTCCAGTTTACCCAGAAGTTCTTGAAGGGTAAAGAGAGGGGTGTCCAGTACCGCTTAGCCACATGTGTGCTCATGCATAGAATTAGAGAAAACTTATTTCCTTGAGGAATAAAGAGCTGAATTAGCATCTTAATTTAAAGATACCATTAAAATACATTGTGATTTGATCTTTTTAAAGAAGCTGAAGTTCACTGGTAATCGTGATCTAGCAATTACACTAGGTAAAATGACATTGTTATTGAAAATCATATGTTTCCAGAAGAACCATAGTAAGATGTATCCAAAACAGATTCTTTTCTCCTCTGTTACAGAAGGTCTGCTCTATGGGATCAATGTCTTTGAAATCAATGGATTCAAGAAGCAGCCGTTTAACAAACAATTATTTAGCGCCTGTTTGATGTCTTGCAGCCATGAGTAAGGCATGACATTCATCCTCTGGGATTTCCTTGCATTCCTAGTTCACTCAGCCAGTGTCTTTGTGCAGTTTCAAATTCACCAAGATAAAGGAAATAATTCCAAGAAGACTTCCTAAAGGGCTTTTTTATTTTTGTAAGAAATGATATAAGAAAGAGAAGATCCACTTGCTACTCTAACTTAGATGTTGGCAATATCTTGACCTTTGAGATTCAAATTAAATTGACTCAAGTGTCCATGCTTCATACAAAAAAGACTACCATTTGATCCAGCAATCCTACTACTGGGTATCTATCTACCAAAGGAAAAATAGACATTCTATAAAAGAGACATCTCACTCAAATATAGCAGCAAAATTCACAATTCCAAAGATGTGGAAACAACCCAAGTACCCATCAATCTATGAGTGGATTAATAAAATGTGGTATATGTATGCCATGGAGTATCACTCAGCCATAAAAAGTGGTGAACTAATACCTCTTGTATTATACTGGATGGAACTGGAATCCATTCTTTGAAGTGAAGTATCACAAGAATGGAAAAGCAAACACCACATGTATTCACCATCAAATTGGTACTAATCCACCAAAACTTATGTGTACATAGGAAAGTAACATTCATTGGTTGTCAGGCAGGTGGGAAGGGGAGGAAAGGATAGGTAAATTCATATCTAATAGGTGCAGTGTGTGATGTCTGAGGGATGGGCACACTTGTAGCTCTAATTCAGGCAGTGCAAAGTCAATTTATGTAACCAAAGCATTTGTACCCCCATAATACTTAGAAATAAAAAAAAAAGGAAAGAAAAAAGGCTAAATTCTCAGGATTTCTGGGGATTCTTGGAAGAGTTTATATGATCCCTAGGCACCTCTGATTTGGGGTTCTTGCTTCTGTTGAATTTGTTCTATGTTTGTGTAATTTCTCAAGCATAAGTTGTCTATTTTCAATATATGTTACATTGCATTAGGAGGCCTCAATTTCTTTATAGCTCCCTAACCCGCAAATATGAGTGTTTGTATCAAACTTGTGCTGAAATTTCCATGTCACAGAAGGTGCTTGCACTGAAGCACTGTAAAAAATTTAATATTGAATTAGAAAAACCAATAAAACTTCTAGAAGAAAACAGGGAATACAACTTAAGTAACCTTTGATTTGGTGATGAGTTTTTAGGTACATTAAAGGTATGATCCATGAAGTTAAAAAAATGATAATTTGATTTTATAAAATTAAAACTGCTCTGCTCTGACAGAAACACTGTTAAGAAAATGGAGAGACAAGCCTCAGACTAGGAAAAAATATTTGCAAAGTGCATATCTGATAAAGGACTTGTATCCAAAATATACAAAGAATATTTAAAACTCAACAATAAGGAAATAATCCAATTAAAATATGGGCAAAAGATCTGAGAAGACTTTTCAACAAAGAAGATATATAGACAGTAAGTGTGCATACGAAAAATTCTCAACACTACATGTCATCAGGGAAATGTAAACTAAAACAACCATAAGATACCACTATATACCTATTAGAACACCCCAAATTTAGAACACTAATTACTGGTTGCTGGTGAGGATGTGGAGCAACAGGACACTCATTCATTGTTAGGGGGGATGCAAAATGGTACAACCAACCACTTAGGAAGATAGTATGGCAGTTTCTTATAATGCTAACCATGCTCTTAACAACTGCACTCATTGGTATTTACCCAAGTGAGTTAAAAATTTATGTCCACTCAAAAACTTGCAGGCAAATATATACAACAGCTTTATTCATAATCACCAAAAATTGGAAGTAAGCAGGATATCCTTTAATAGGTGAATAGATAAACTGTAATATATCCATACAGTGGAATATTAGTCAATAGTAAAAATAAATGAAGTATGAAGCCATGGAAAGATACATAGGAACCATCAACGTGTCGTCATAAGTGGAAGGAGCCAGTCTGAAAAGGCTACTTATTTTAGAATGCCAAAAATATGACATTTTGGAAAAGGCAACACTGTAGACCACAAAAAGATCAGTGGTTTGCAGGAGTTCAAGGGAGGGAGGAGGGGAGGGATGACTAGCCAAGGCACTGGAGACTTTCAAGGTGATGACACTATTCTACCACAGTGGGCATGTGCTATTATACATTTACCAAAATCCAGAATGAAAGTATGGACCATAGTTAATAATAATGCATCAGTATTTGTCCACTGATTGTCACAACAGCACCACACGAATGCAAGATGTTAATAATATGGAAACTGTGTAGGGGGCAGTAGGGGCAGAGGGGTATACAGAACTCTGTGCATTATCTCTTCAACTATGCCGTGAATCTAAAACTAAACTCAAAGTAAGTTTGTTATTTATTTTTAGAAAAGCCTACATACTTTATGATTCCAAATAGAAGACATTATAGAAAAGGCGAAACCACAGCCGCAGTAAGAAGGTCACTGGTTGCCAGGGGTTAGGGAGTGGGGAGGCTGAGCAGTGAAGCACAGGGCAGTCGGGGAACAGTAGGACTATTGTGAGTGCTACATAATGGTGGGTACGTGTCACATGCATCCAAGCCCACAGCACTTCACAGCACAAAATATAAAGCTTAATGTATGCAATTAGAAAAATAACTTAGGAGGTCATGAGATGCCAGGATAGAAGGAAGAATGTGACAAAAGAATCTAACTGTATGACAAATGTGTGACACAATCTCACTGAAGGAGGTGGAAGGTGCTGATGTAAATAACTTCAAAACTCAGTCTGGTCTACAAGATTAAAGGCAAAATAAACTGTGCATAAACACTGTGCTCTAGTTGACGAAGTTGTTTCCCATGGGGGTACCAGTTAATAATTCTGACATTACTATACCTGTCTCCCACATTTGAACAATTAAGTAGCTAGATGGTGGATGGTGGGAGCGAGATTTACAAATAAGAAAAGAAAGGGCCTGGAGGGATCCACGTGGCAGTGGGTTAGCGCTGGAGACATCAGCATGGGCTCGTACTTCATTTTAGGTTTCCCACTCTTGACTTCTGTGTTTCTCGTTTTCATTCACCTACTCCATGCACATTCATGGTAGAGCTGGCTAAATCTTTTCTGTCTGATTAAAGCTCTGCCGTCTCATAAAGATTGTGCAGTTACTGGTTGGGAGCCTGGGTCTTGACTGTATCAAACTTCCTGGTTTAAACATCCTGGGAATCTTGCTAATTAATCTTTTTTCTGTGCCTCATTTTCCTTATCTGTAAAATGGAAATAATGATTGTTTCAAGCCAATAGGTTATTTCAAGGCTCAAGACAAGTCAAGGGTTTATCATCTTGCATACGGCAGATGTTTAGTACGTGCTGGCTATTATATTCCTGCTGCTGAATTTAGCTTTCTCATTTTTGTCAGCAGTGAGGGCACTTACACCACATACTCCATCCACTCCAGAGCCAACTGCTGACTTTGCTCTGCTCCATTGCTGAAATCTCAGCCTCCAATGTATGCCCCTCCCGAACATTCCCAACTCTTACTCATTTATTCCTACGTACTGCTTCAACTGCACCAGAACCGCAGGTCCCTTGCTCTGTCTTTCTCTCTGAGCCCCCAGTCTCCCCCAAGCTCCTTTTCTGCTGCAAACACTAGCATTGCAAACAGTCCCTCTTCTCCCTCCTTCCTGGGCACACAGATAGACAGCAGTTTCTTTCTTTCTTTCTTTCTTTTTTTTTTTTTTTTGAGACAGAGTCTCACTCTATTACCCGGGCTAGAGTGCCGTGGCATCAGCCTTGCTCACAGCAACTTGAGACTCCTGGGCTCAGGCAATCCTCCTGCCTCAGCCTCCTGAGTAGTTGGGACTACAGGCATGCGCCACCATGCCCGCCTAATTTTTTCTATATATATTTTTAGCTGTCTGTATAATTTCTTTCTATGTTTAGTAGAGACAAGGTCTTGCTCTTGCTCAGGCTGGTCTCGAACTCCTGAGCTCAAACGATCCTCCCGCCTCGGCCTCCCGGAGTGCTAGGATTACAGGCGTGAGCCACCGCACCCAGCCTAGACAGCAGTTTCTAATCTTCTTCATTGTTGATGCAAGCAATGCAGTAGCTGTGGAAATGATGTGAGCCACGTCAGCCTGGCCTACACAGATTCCCACACAGATGTCCTCATGATCTTTTCCATCCTCTGACCAGATGGAAAATACTTAGATGACTTCATGTGTTGAAGGCAGGAGAGCCCACGGCAAACCAGTCTCTGAATGATTTCATGGAGCAAAACTTCTCAACACTCCAACTCTTCCACCCCTGCCGACTTGGAACCATTTAAAGTTGTTAAATGAGCAAGACATAAAATGTTTTGGTGTTTGAGCCATTGTGTATTTCCAGACAGATTTGTGAAAGGAGAAAGTGTTAACTTTAACTAAGAAAACTTTCTTAAAAACAGACTGTAGGACTTGAACTGTATGGATCCAAGTGGCGTTTTCAGTCCAGACCTGCCTCCTCAGAGATCCTGCGTGGGACCCCTCCAGACTGGTCAACGCGGCTCTGTTCACGCCAGGTTTGGGCTCTGGAGTCCACTGCTGCGATCACTGCCGTGCCAATTTCCTGAAGTCCTTGCTCTCTCACTGTGTGTGCCCAGTCATTACGTTCCCACTGTGCACACCCGCCATCTGGTGAGTCACACCCCTGCTTCTTCATGACCACCTCCTCTCCCACATGGATGGCATCACCCCTGCCGCAGGAGGAAACAGATGACACATGCCCTGGTGCTGCCGCAGGAGTGGCCACCACAGACCGAGTGTGCCTGCGAGTGGGTGTCTGCTTCTCCTCCTTGACAGAGGGAGGGCCGCGCCGAACACAGGGAGAGGCTGGCAGTCACCTTGACAGAAGCAAAGGCAGCCGCATTTAGAAGGGCAAGCTCAGGTCGCATAACTGGGATTAGCCTAAAAAGGTAGCGTTTTGTTAAAAAGAGGAAAACACCCACAATGAAGTTGTGATGCCCCAGAAGGAGCTGTATATAAGGGAGACTGAAAATAGTGGCCCCGGGTCCTTTAGGGAGGGACAGGGACTCTGTGTTCCTGGGGCCAGTCTTCTGTCTCTGGAGGCGAGACTCTGTAAGTGAGCTGGGGGGCTGCAGCACTGCCCTCAGGTCCAGGAGGCTGCGAGGCTTTTGGAAAAGGGCTCTGGGCCAGTGCCAATGGGACTAGCTGGAGAACATGTCTCGGCCCACGTCCCCAGACCTGGACATCGGGAAGACAGTGGTAGTTAGACTGGGTACCACCTGCTGCCTACTGCGGCTTCTCCTGGCACCGCCCTGGAAAGATGCAGCTCCCTGATGAACTCAGGAAAATCAGGATTTGGTAGATTATCCCCTTTTAATTATCAGGGGGGGGGGACATTTTTCTCATGACTTTCTCCATCCCAATAGAATACCACAAAGCTAAATTTTAGATTATTAATGTCAATAACTATTAATAACAAAGATGTCCCTTTCAAGAACTTTCAGTATGTCTTATCTATCTGCGTACTTTCTCTCCTTGGTGATCTATAAAGAAAGTAAGAATGAGATCTCTCTGATCCTGCCTGCAGCTCTGTGAAAGCCGGGCACCTTCTCGCAGCCCGTTTCCCCACCACCTCCTCCCGTGAGCCGTCCTCCCACTAACTGGATCCATAATGCAGTGAGCAGCTCTCACTGTGCTTGGATGCAAACCTTTGTTAATAAAGCCAGTGATTTTTTGGCCTCTTTCTGCTGAAAAAACAGCAGAAAGTTTCTGTTATTTTTGTGCCATTAGCTTATCTCTTTAACTTTTTTCTTTTAATTGCCAAGTGCAGTTAAATCTCCTTTCTCTTGGGTTTAATGATGCCAGGGGTAGGGTTACGTTATAATGCTACTGGAGAAAAATACCCCAAAGAGAGATGATGGCTCTTCCAGATGCCTTAACTGTCTAAAGAGAATTTACCCCTTCCTGAGATAAATTTAGCATTAAGTGGCCCAGACTGATGGTTGCAGCAGCAACATGGAAATACTGTACAGGAGGAACCTCTGGGAACAAAAGAATGAGATCAGATCAGCCCTCAATCAGGGCCCACGCTGTGACCACGGCACCACTACTCCATCACATGACACTGTGAGGGGGATTACAGGTTGAGGGCACTGGGAGCTAATTAGTAGTAGGTGGCAGCCTCATATGTAACTTCTTGGACAAGTCAATAGGTCAACTGATTGCTTTACAGAATTTGGGGTTTTTAAAGGTAATTCTCCTGATTTCCTGCACAAGGATACTGACAAATATTCTTTGTTTTCATCATTTTCATTTATTCAAGATCCATTATATGTGAGATTATTAAAAACATCGCCAAATCATCTTTTTTTGGTATTTATTAACGATCACTGGAGAAGCTGAGTCAATCCCCCTATTTTCTTGTAGAAACCAAGGTTTAAGCAAAGTAGCTTAGTTTTGGACAGGCAAGGAGCTAGTGGCTGAAACCATCTGAGCAGTTCAAGTCCAAGTCCACCGGCAGGGCAGGGTTGCCAGGGCTTTACCCTAAGAAGTGGGTAACTTCTGTTCAGTGATTTTTTTTTCAGTGGGAAAAGTTTCAAAAAGTTTTATTTTTTGGAGAATAAAAATATGTAAAATATTTTATATGAAGAAATATTTCAAATATCCCTCAGAGGATAGAGACCAATACAAACATTTTATCATCCAGATTTAAAGAAAGGCTGACTTTTCCCTCACATTTGCTTCAGGTTATTTTTAATTTTAGGAAATGAAAGCTTTCTAACACAATAATCACTCATTTTGGCCTAGATGCTAGAATTCATGTTGCTCATGTTCCTGCTTCCATAGCTTATCGCCTCCTCAGCCAGCCCTTCCGGCTTTCCTTGCAGGAACCTTCCTTCTCATTCTCCTGATTTTCTTGGCTTCCTCTTCCGCCTCCTGCTTAACTCTCCAGAACACTTGTGCTTGCTTCATAGCTGTGGGCATTTCTTCCACTCTGTGTCCCGTAGAAACACAGCTGTTCGTTTTCCACATCTCTCTCAATGGGGCCAGGGCAATCCCTGTGCTTGCAAAGTCTGTTTCTGACAAGCTCTTTAAATCCACTGAACTTTTAAGTTTTTCAGCTCATACTATTTGTCTAGAGTCCACAGTCATCTCATCTTCCCAGAATTGTCTACAAAAATCTCAATAGCACCACCCATAAACATCTATGTGGGAATGTTTTAACTGTATTTATTAATTATTACTGCTGTGTAATATTCCACTGTACAGATATAGCACATTTCTGTTGGCAGATGTTACATTTTTGGTCATAATAAGCTATGCTATGAACATTGTATATGTCTCTTGCTGCTCACATGTAAGGTTTTTGAGAAGAGGAATGACAATGTAGAAACATGTTCAACTTTACTAGACACTGTCAAAATCTTTCCCAAAGTGGTTGTATCCCCCAACCCTGGATATTGGCAGAGTTTTACATTTTTACTTATCTGGTATATAAAATCTTATTGGCCATTCCTGTTTCCTACTTTGCAAAGTTTCTATTCCAGTCTTTTGATCATTTTCAATTGGACTGTTTTGTACTTTTTATTGATTTATAGTATACACACATATACATATATATCACCTATGTATATGTATATAACACATATATAAATATATAAGTTAATGTGTGTGTGTGTGTACTCTGGATTCTAATCCTTTGTCAGTTATATGTATTGAAAATATCTCCTCTGAGTTTATGGCTTTCTTTTATACTTTTGATGGACTGAAATTTTGAATTTTAACATAGTCAAATTTACAAATCTTTTTTCTTTATTATGTTTTGTACTTTTTGCAATATGTTTAAGAAAGCATTTACTACCCTATAATGTTTTAAAAATTACTTATATTGTCTTCTAAGTTTGCAAATTTTGCCTTTCACTTTAAATTTTCAGTCTACTTTAGAATTGATTCTTATATGTGGTATTATAAATATACAGGAAAAGTTACTGTCTTTTCTCTTCCGTATGAATAACCAATTGTTTCCTAACAGATTTTGGATAGTCTATTGATAATCATATTCACCTTGTGAATCAAGCATCCCTATGTGTGTACCTCTCTTTTATTTCAGCTCATTTGTTTAGCTCTACAGAAATACCACATTGTTTTTCTCTTTATTAATTAAATAAAAAAAAAAATTTTAGAGACAGGGTCTCACTGTGTCACCTAGACTAGGGTATAGTAGCATGATCATGGCTCACTGCAGCCTCCAACTCCTGGGCTCAAGGGATCCTCCTGCCTTATTCAATAAATGGTGCTGGCAAAACTGGATAGCCACATGTGGAAGACTGAAATAGGATCTGCACCTTTCACCTCTCACAAAAATCAACTAACGGTAGATAACAGACTTAAACCTAAGGCATGAAACCATAAGAATTCTAGAAAAAGATGTTGGAAAAACTCTTATAGACATTGGCCTAGGCAAAGAATTTATGAAGAAGACCCCAAAGGCAATCACAGCATCAACAAAAATAAATAAATGGGACCTGATCTAATTAAAAAGCTTCTTCACAGCCAAGGAAACTATCATGAGAGCAAACAGACAGCCTACAGAATGGGAGAAAATATTTGCATGCTACACATCTGATAAAGGGCTGATAACTAGAATGTACATAGAACTCAGGAAAATCAGCAAGTAAAACTCAAACAACCTCATTAAAAAGTAGGCAAAGGACATGAACAGAAAATTTCAAAAGAAGAAAAACTAATGGCCAACAAACATATTTAATAAATGCTCAACATCTTTAATCATCAGGAAAATGCAAATCAAAACCACAGTGAGATATCACTTAACTCCAGTGAGAGTGGCTTTTATCAAAAAGTCCCAGTGCAATAAATGTTGGTGTGGATGCAGAGAGATAGGAACACTCATACACTGCTGGTGGGACTGAAGACTAGTACAACCTCTGTGGAAAATAATATGGAGATACCTCAAAGAACTACAAGTAGAACTACCCATTTGATCCAGCAATCCCATTATTGGGCATCTACCCAAAGGAAAAAGAGACATTCTATAAAAAAGACATCTGTACTCGAATGTTTATAGCACCACAATTCACAATGTGCAAAGATGTGGAAACAACCCCAGTGCTCATCAATACATGAGTGGATTAATAAAATGTGGTATATGTATACCATGGAGTTCTACTCAGCCACAAAAAACACTGGTGATCTAGCACCTCTTGTATTATCCTGGATAGAGCTGGAGCCCATTCTATAAGTGAAGTATCACAAGAATGGAGAAACAAGCACCATGTGTACTCACCATCAAATTGGTATTAACTGATCAATATTTAATTGAGTATATAGCAGTAACATTCATCAGGGGTCAGGCAGGTGGGACGGGGAGGAGGGGATGAGTATATTCACACCTAATGGGTGTAATGCGCACCATCTGGGGGATGGACATGCTTGAAGCTCTGACTCAGGTGGGGCAAGGGCAATATATGTAACCTAAACACTTGTACCCCAGTAATATGCTGAAATTTAAAAAAATGGAAAAAAGTAAATCCATGTTGTTAGATTCAATAGTCATTTTTCAATGACTTATTATTTGACCTTAGTCATATCTGGCACTTTACCACTCCCTCCTCCTTTTATGTATTTATTTTTAAATTGGCATCTGGAACACCAAGGTCTGCTGCTTTTCCTGTGATTGTACTGACTGTTCCTTCTCAGCCTCCTTTGCAATGTACCTTTTCTCCTGATGTCTAAAAGCTAAGATGCTCACAAGCCTAGGTCTTGGACGTCATCTCTTATCCAGCTATGATCACCCCTTTGATGATCTTATCTAGCCCTAGGGCTTTAAATTACATTGTAGGAGATGACACTCAAATTTTTGTCTCTGGCTTATACCTATTCCTCAAACTTTATGCTCACACACTTAACTGTCCCTTTGACATCTCACTTGCTTATCAAATAAGGATTGAAAACTTCAAATGTCCAAAACTGAGCTCATGACATTCAACCTTTAAACCTGTTTTTCCCACATTCTTCCCCAATGCCATGAGTCATTCTCTACTCTTCACTCTCAAACAAAGCATGCCTGTCTGTCATCAAATCCAGTTTGCTGTGCCTTCAAGTATGTCTGGAATCGGACTGCCTCTTATCTTCTCTGTTGCCACCACTCTAGTCTGTCACCTCTTCTGGATGACTGTAGTGGTCTGCTTCCCTATCTGCTCCTCTTTGGAGGAGTAAACATAGTCACAGGGATCCCTTCTCTGCTTTAAAATCTCCAGTGGCTTCTCCCTAAGCAAAAACAGAACAAAACAAAACAAAACACACACACAAAACCACAAAGTCCCTGGTAAGAAGGGCTGATATTTATAAGGCCAAGCATGTGTTACTTGCAGAGCCATCTACCTTTCTTGCTCTCACTTACTCTCTAGCTACACCAGCTTCCTTGCATTTCTTTGAATACACCAGATCAGTTTGTGTTTCAAGAACCCTATTCCCTATTCTTCTGCCATTATCTTTCCAGATATCCTCATAACTCACTCTCTCAACTCCTTTTTGCCTTGACCCAAATTACACATTCTCTGTGAGGCTTTCCGTGGCTAACCTACATAAACTTTCACACTCAGACATTCCCTGTCTTCTGAGTCTCACTTTATTTTAGCATTTGGCACTATTCACTGCCTACCATATGGTTATTATACCATTTTATATTTTCTGTTGTCCATTTTTCCTACCAGAATGTACACTCTTCGAATGAGGAAGTTTTGTCTTTTTTATGATTTTATTTTCAATTCTTAGAGCATAATACATGGGCAATGATTGATAAGTATTTGTTAAAATACTAAAATAAACTATTAATAGATCATTTTGATTCCCATAGTACTAGTAGATAAATACTGTTCTCAATTATGAGGTGAGACTATCAAAATTCAGAGATTATGTCATTACATTCTTACTCTAGTAAGAACAAAGCTGGAATCCAAACTCAGACTTTTATGACTTTGAAAGCTACAGTGTTTCCTTATATTATTTTTCCTAGCAGAGGCCTAGGATAATACCTTAAACCTATTAGGTGTTCAGTAAATTCTTATTGATGGTAAGAGTTTAGTTATCTGTATTTTTAGTTATTTTTCATGATTTTCAGGCTTTACTTGTATCTTGTTTACTTCACTTGAATGTTTTTGTCTTCCCCAAGAATACAATAATTTCATTGCTATTTGTCTTCCACTACAAATTATATGTGTTCTTTTCCAAGTAAGAAAGAAATATACTTACATCTTTCAACTGATTTATTCTCTGAATTTAGCTCCAAGAAGTCAATTGAAGATTTATTTTACATGCCTTGACCTTGGTCTAGTCATTATAACTGGGTTTGCATTTCTGATTTTCCTTCAAAGCTTTAGTCATCCACTTCTGCAAAAAGTGCCAAATCTCCACGCCTTCTTCTGTGTAACAGGATTTAGACTACTTTATCAAAAAATTGCATTCCTGAGAAAAGTCTTTCTTTCCTTCTGTTTACTCAATGTCATTTTTTCCTCCTTCCCAGGTTTCTCTGCATGGATTTCCACACGAGTATCAAGCACTGGAAGCCAAGGAGGCAAGGCCCGTGATCGAGTAGGACTGCCGCCATATATAAACCTGAAAGTGTGTTACAGTGACAAGATAAGCACAAACAAGAGACTTGATCAATGCCAGCAGCCTCCAGATGTTAAAGCATGCATTGTGGCCAGCAATCCTAAGAAGGACTAACCGGCTTCAGCACAAAGGATGCCTCATATGTACTCTCAGAGCAGGTGGTGCACCCTTGATGGAAGCTTAGTGACTTTTTAGACAAGAGTGATACGTCTGATTGGTATTAAGACGTCACCCTTGGTAATGGCATTGTAGGGCACTTTCATCAAGATGAGTTGTTGGTGCTTGCCTGCCACACAGCCAATTGGAGTCCAGACATCTATTGATGAGGGTGCTGTGATATTGGGGGCTGGAAGCTTCAAGACAGATTGTCTGTGAATGAAATGCACACTCATCGTTTGCTGCTTCAGGAAGGATGGCCACAGAAAGTCATTCTGTTACTTGATTCATGAATCTTGGGCATAAAATAAACCTGTAAATGTACTGTCAAGTGTTAGCCCCTCTCATGTTGGCACAGTTAAAAGTAATTGTGTTAAAAGTCTGAGATTTACTAAATGGTCAACTATCTCCACAAGAGGAACTTGCTATGGAGATGAGATCATTATAGTCACATGAATAACATGGATTCCTATTAAATTTTAAAAACTAGGAAGAACAGAAATATTTTTAACTAATGTTTTTACAGATAACAAAAATATCAATTCACTGTGTCCTGAATCAGGAAAAATTCCCCATTCTTTATTATACCTCATAGTGCTTCCTCTTCCTCCCATTGAGGGGGAAGTGAAACACTCAGTCATTCAAAGGTGAACCTTATTTTCCTTTATTAAAAAATGCCTCTTTTAAAAACATTTTTGTTCTCAGGAGCATGAAGTTCCTTAAGAGCACAATTTATTCTCCTTTATCACTTGAGTAGAGAGAGAAATGCTGGCCTGTGTGTTTAAAGTGTCTTCTTCTGATAGCACTGGGTGTACTTTTCCACTGGGCATCATGCCCAGCTCATTGTAAGTATTTATTCATCTTTTTTTTTAAATTGAAGCTTTCATTACAGCCCCTTTCAGAGATAATGGGACCACACATCCTATTATCAGAACGATTCTTCTTCTCAAGTAACTTGGCAAGGGTTCCTGCAGTTAAGTAATGTATGTTCCCCTTCTCTGGTGAGCAAAATAAGACCATTTCTAGGCACCCATGGTCCAGGTTCCTCTATCTTTCAAGAACACCTGCACTCTCATTTGAAATGTCAACTCCAGTGTCATAACCCAATGGAAAAAACTTCATATTCATTTTCTCTGTGCTTTCTTAAAAAGGCAGATAATGCAATTTTCTTTCTCTGGTGAGGGATCTTCAGAAATGTAGAGGAAAATAAGTGACTTGCGTTGACAAATCAGTACAATGAAAAGAATTCAGAATTTTGAACATAAACTTTTAGATTCCTCTTTAAATAAGCCAGGGACGTGCCCTGAGCTGTGAGGTGTTGGGCTTGTTACTTAACTTCCGTAAGTCTCAGATTCATGTTCTGTGAACTCAGTGAATATTTGCCCTGTCTGCCTCACACAGGTATTAATATTAATGCTTACCATTTATTTGTTTTTGGAGAATCTAGAATGATGAACATTTAGTGACCAAAATGACCAGACAAGAAATCGATCTGGGGCTGGATGATTAACACTGAGCTTGTTCTTACTGCTTTGCTTTTTCGCGGCACAGTCGGAGAAGGTCCCTGTTCTATGTTTTCTTCTTATTCACAACAGCGAAGAAAGCTTTCGGTGGTTAGGTTAGCATTCTCTCTATGTGCTGGGACTGTTTGTTGCAGTTTGTTTTGCTTTCTTTGGAAAACAAATAACGAACTAATTTGTTATTTCATAGTGGCAAATGAACTGGCAGGTGTATCAACTGGTGAACCCCTGTGCCTGGCAAATTTGCATAGAGCAGTGCTGTACCAGGAGTCAATCAGATGCAAACCTCACAGGCAGTTCTCTGTGGAATATGACTGACACTATGAGACACTTATTAAAAATATGTGAAGTATGATTACTCCAGGGGGAGACAGAAAGTGTAAGATGAACCCAGAGGCTTGCTGACTCTCTTCAAATGCAGACATAAGTGGGACGAGAGACAGGGCATGAGGGCAGACAGCTCGCTGAGGGGCCAGATGCCAGGTGGGGTCACTGGGATTCTTCCTCTTGAGAAAGAATCTCATGATGTTAGGAACCCTTGAGTCTCTTACAATTAGGGTCCAAAAGTGATAAGAATTTGGATAGAACGTGTAGAGAGCTCCTTTTTCAGCTATTAGTGTATTCAGGTGGCGATGAGATGAGGGGAGGAGAAGGATCATGCGTGATGCATTCAGAGGGGAGTCCCCTTCTCCGCCCTCCACCAACCGCCATCCCTCAAACTCGGTACCAGCTGGCAATTCCTCTGTGTTTCTCTCTGACCTCCCTCACGTCTGTCCTCTCCTCTTGGATCCTGCTGGCGCTGAGGCACTTCACACCCACTCTGCAGGCCCCGGGTCCCCTAAAGGTCCTCCCACCAGCCTCTCCCAGCTCCAGCTTAGCCTCACTCGTTCTTGCCAGGCTCGCTTTCTTCAGACACGCCACTGTTTGAAACCCTGCATAGCTCTCCGTCCACGTAAAGCACGGGCCATCCAAACTCTTCATGTGGATATTCCAAATCCCAGTGAACTGGGCCCCACGTCCCCATCTGAACCTTCCTTTTCATTGCCTCTGGGAACATGAAGTTCCACACAAGTGGGGCTGTTCCTTGTTTTGGTTCCCAACGCCACCCACTCTTGGGTTGGCAGTCCATTCATAGACTGAGCTTTTGTTACAGCAAGTTTTGCCTTATTTGAAAATTAAGCAAAAAGATGTCTTCTACTCTTTTATGAGTGTAGTTTTCTCTAACTCAGGCTTGGCCCTGAAGCTCCCTCCCTCTGTCCACCTCAGATCTCTCCCCCAGAGCTCAGTGCCAAGGCCACCTCTCCCTGCCTTTCTCAACCACTGAAGCTCCTCTGCCCAAGACGAAAGCTGTTCTTCTCCAAAGCCCCACCACACTCTGACGGTATGTTTTAAAGGCAAAACATATTTGTATCAATACTATATATTTTGGAGTCATAACACTTGCCATGTTTCCTCTCGGTGAATAAACACTTTGTTGTCAGCATCCCCCTCTGATTTATTTTGTGTTTCTCTTTCAGGCAGTTCCGTGTGATTGACACTGGCTAAATATTTGCTGAATGAAAACATTTCCATTGTACTTTTCCATATTCTGATTTGGAAATGCCAGAATGCATGGGTATGTGTATTTCATTTTGAAAAAGCTCTGTGCTTTTAATTTCTGATCCGAAACAGAAGTTAAGATGATGATGTTATAGAATATTCATACACTTATGCTATCATATCTCATCCCCCAAACTGTTCCTTAAATGGCTTAGCTGACTAAATGGATTGCCTTCCTTTTAAGGATCATTTAAATATAATCTTCCTCCCCTCAAATCATTTCAATCACTGTGAGCTTTTGCTGACCTACTTTTGAACCAGTGGAGGAAACCTTTCCAGAGCCAACATTCGTTACTGCAGATAGATAATACTGTTATCATTGTTACAGGCCACTGTAAGCCATTTCCTCACAAAATCAGAATTAACCAAGAGGATTCAGATTATTTCTGAATAATAATATAACATACATTATCTCTGAAGCTTCAAGAGGGTCCCCAAAATAACACACCTCCTTTTTGCCTACATTTTGAACTGATTGAGAAGTAAAACCAAGAAATTAGGCATTTGGGAGAACAGAATATTGCTTTTATTACTAACAAATCTGATGATGGAGAAAGTGATGTGATTACAGCTGTAGACAAGTGGTGTTCTGATACCAGCATCCCTGAGTTAGACAGATTGATTTACCTGTTCACAGGAAGTGCTCGACCTGGACAGACATTTACCCACAGGGTTGGAGCTTGGATTCCAAAGCACATGGCATGCAGGAGCCTGGAAGGGAGTCTGTACATGGTGGACCAGCAGCTACATTCAGAGAGGGAGAGAGGTGCGGCGAAGCCACCTCGTCTCTCTCCAGAATGAGCAGTCTGGTGAACTCATGCCTCCTCTGCTGGCTGAGGGTGTAGTGAAGAGCTGTAGGGTGACTAGTAACCATGAGAGTCACTAGGGTGGAAGGCCGTTGATATGGACAGGAAGGACAGGGTTGGGGACCAGCTGTCCCCAAGCCCCAATACTTCCTCCCTACATGACTATGGTATTGTGCACAGTACAAACACGTGTTTTGGCTTTTCTTTGTTTTAAAACAAGAAAAACATTTGAATTTCCACTTCACAGTTACTGGTGTTATGAATTTAACAAGTCAATAAACTCCTTGAAATCTTAAGTTCATTAAGTGTAAATGAGAATAAAATGACAATAAGAATGAGGAAATATTTATGAAAGTACTTTTTAAACTATAAAATTTCTACAAACAGTTAAGGTTAATATAAAATTCATGTCTGTTCTTGTATCAATTTCCTTTGGTAATTTATATTATGAAACATTAAAAAGTTGGTATAAGCTATTCCTAGTAGTTTTGAGATTATTTGAAATAAAAGGTAGGCACTCCTTATCTATTTTAATGAGACAGAGGAAAACATAGACCAACTATGTTAATCAGAACTATAAATGCAAATGAGTACATTACTCTATTAGAGGATAAAGACTATTAGATTACAAGGAAACAAAGTCCAGCAATATATTGCTTTAAAGAGATAAACTTCAAGGATTGGGAAATGCAATTTAAAAAATTAACAGAGAAGCATATTTATAATAACAAAAAGCTATAATTTACAAATGAGATATGACAATGAAAAATTTATGCTTATAAAAACTCACAACATTCTTAGGATTTTATGGATGAAAAATTGGACATGAATAAGTTTAGAAAGTATTTGTAAAACAAAAATTCCAATCTAGAATTCATGTACACATGTCCAAGCATTTGTATTATATCACAAAATCTATGGTTTATCCCAGGGAAGCAGAAAATACATGCCCTTTCCAAAGATCTGTTCAATGATATTCATGATCTGAGATTCTATCTTTTAATAGAATATTGTATGTAAATATATATGACAGAGATTTTTGTTAAGCCTTCAGAGATTGGCAGATGCCTCCTGCTATTTGCTCTCGTGGCTGTCAGAATGTTTCCTTCATGGAAGTTTAAAGGCGCTCTGGTTATTTATTCACCAAAAAGTTGCGGTTTAAAACAATGATTTATTTTGCTTTGATCTGTAATATCACAGGGCTCAGCTGGAATGGTTCATCTCTGCTCCATGTCACAGAACTCATTTCCAAAAGACCTCACTCACATGGCTGACAAGTTCATGATAGATTTTGGCTGGAATTTCAGCTGGGATTGTGGAGGGGGTGGTATCCAAATGTGTCTCTCCATGCAGCTGTTGGTTTTCTCTCACAGTGTGGTAGCCGGTTCCAGCAGCAGGTGTCCCAGGGGAGACAAATGGAAGGTACCATTCTCCAACGTTTGGGCTTGGGAACTGATAGGGCATACCTTCCACTGCTCTCCACTGGGAAGGCATCATTGAGCCCACTCAAAACCAGGAGGAGAGGAAATAGATCTACATCCTCAGGAGTGTCGAAGAATTGCAGCTACTATTAATCTGTCCTGGTAGCACTTTATTTACTATCTGTTGTTGTTTTTTAATGTCTTAGTCTTCCCCAACAGTCTAAAAGCTCATTAAGGGCAAGAACTATGTCTTATTTCTGAAGAATAATCATGTGTGTCGTAATAATACTCCATAAATATGAGTCAACTGAATGACAGCACTCACCAGAATTTATGTTTTAATTTATATGCTTATAAAAAGGTAGACCAGACAAACACAGCACAATTGAGTCTGAAAATGCCAGCCATATAATGTCCAGCCCAATAATTAGTTCATAGACATAATGTGCTGAATGAATAATATAAGAGTAGAAATAATTAAAACTAGTGGCCATATCACCTTGCATCTTTTATGAAAGCTTCCTCCACCATAAGATTCCTAAGGAAGATTTTTCTACTAGAAAACAAACAAAAAAACAAATTTAATTTACTAAATAGCCCTAAAACTTCAACTTACAAAAAGCTATAATTTAAAATGGAGAACAGACTTCTTTTAGAATATACTTTTTTTTTTTTAGGAAAAAAAAATGATGGAGTATTTTTCTGCACCAGAACTTTGTAAGTACTGGCAGGGTTTATTATGTCTTGTCTAATGTGGAAAATAAGATTCATTGTCCTCTGCCTTGTAGAAATGATGCATGTATAATTACCTGGAGGTTTGAAGGGTAAAACCATTGAAACTTGCTTATTGTATAGTTTTAGACCATCTTGTTCTGGTTAGCATTTTTGGTTGGTTTACTTTGTTAGTTTTCTTTCCATGTTTGCCCTATGTTGTGAACTGAATTGTGCCCCCACCCCACAATAAAAAAATCCTATGTTGACATTCTAAGCCCCAGCACCTCAAAATGAGTGATGGACTGAATGTTTGCTTCCCACAAAATTCATATGTTGAAATCCTCACCCCCAGTGCCATGGCGATTAGGTCATAATGGTGGTGCCCTCTTGAATGGGATTAGTGCCTTATAAGAACACAGGAGAGAGAGGGTTTTTCTCTCTGCCATGTGAGGACACAACCAGGAGATGGCCGCCTGCAAGCGAGGAAGAGAGCCCTCAGCAGACACGGGATCGGCTGGTGCCTTCATCTCGGACTCCCAGCCTGCGGAACTCTGAGGCACAGTCATGGCAGCCAGGCCTGCCTAAGACAGACCGTGACTGCATTTGAAGATAGTCGTTTAAGAGGTAACTAAGGTAAAATGAGGTCATTAGGGTGAGACCTAATTCAATGTGACTGGTATCTTTACTAAAAGCGGAAATTTGGACACAGATACAGAGAGAAGACAAAGTGAGGATGCAGGGAAAGATGGGCATCTGCAAGCCAAACAGAGCGGCCTGGAACAGACCCTTCTTTCCCAGCCGCACAGGAGCCAGTCCTGCCAACACCCTGCACTGCCTTCCAGCCTCCAGAAACATGAGGAAGTACACGTATATTGTCTAAGCCACCCAGCGTTTGTGTTTTGTTACAGCAACGCTTCCCTACAATACACCCCATCTTTACAGCTGGGTGGGATAAGAACAGAAACATTCTTCATGAAATAAGCAGAACCTGATTGTATTTTCCTAGAAATTTGGTTCCTCAGCTTATTCCCCAAATGCCTCTGAAGGAGAAGGAATGAACACTGAGAAACATATACGTTCCCAATTTCACAAATCGATGAATTTAGCTTTATCTTTAATTACTATTTTCAGCATCACCGTTCATGTCAAGTTATGACAGTATGTTGAAGGTGGATTCTGTGAATATCCAAGCCCTTTGAATAAAAAAATCTGTAACCTCTCTATTCAACATTCTCAGAACTCCTGTCTCTGACCTAGTAGTTGCCACACCTGGATTAATAACAGAACATTATTTAGTGCTCCTTTAACATTGCAGAGACAACTCTCGGCTGCCACTGTCCAGGAATGCTGAGCTATTGCAGACCATGCAAAGCCATGACCCACCCTCAGTAGCCTCAGTCGTATGGTGGAACGCAAGCTCAGTTTCAGTGTCTGTCTGGGTCTGAAAATGTTCACTTAGCTTTTGCTGAAAACAAACCATCCCAAAACTTAGTAGTTTAAACAAATAAGCATCTTTTTAGCTTACAATTCTGGATTACTCTTACTTGAGTAGTTCTACTAGCCTGGGATAATCTCCTTTACACACCTGTGTTCAACTACCCTGTTGGCTGTGGGCTGGCTGGTAGGGTCATCCTCAGCTGGGAGCTGTCCCCTCATCCTCAACAAGCCAGTGCAGGCTGTTCACAAGGTGGAGGTGGGTTTCTGAGAGAGGATGTGAAATGTGCAAGCTTCTTGGGAACTAGGCTCAGAACTAGTACAATGCCACATCTGGTGCATTCTATTGGCATAAGTGATTTTGACAATCACTTAGCTCAAAAACTGATGTCACGACTAAGTGCTGTTATTCTTGGTTCTGGATGGCATGCCCTACGTTTCTAGCTTCTTGACTTAATGCATATAGCTAACATTAATTGAGTGCTATGAGACAGACACTGGGCTAAGTGTTATATAACATTAGCTCATTTAACGTTGTTATCTCTGGGGTGCTTCCAGACATGCTCTAAGAGGCTGCTCTAGGACACACTTCTCACTGCTAGTTGGAATCCTGCCGCTGTGCCCCAGACATGTGAGTGATCCCTCTTGGATGACAATACTGTAGAATACCCATTTAGACACTGTGCTCTTGTCAGCCTTGCTGCCTCACAACTGGCTCTATTTCAGTTGTCAGTTTCCCTGGCTAAGATATCAGAAACTCATTTAAATAGATTTCTGTCCTTTCCTGGTGTTGGCTCCCTGTTATTGATATAGTTGACTTAGCACATTGAGTAGAGCTACAGATCTAGCCATTTATTTTTTTTCTCTTCCTTCTTACCCATGGCAGAATATAACACTCACAAAACAGTGAGAATAATAACACCTCAGCTACTCTGTATTGATTAGTAATTCAGTTTTCTATTTGTGGCAAATCACCATGGTTAGACATACTTTCTTTCATCTGCAGTATAGCAGGAATAATTACCAGAAGAGCTACAGATTGTCAGCTCTTAAAAGGTGATTCTGATTTATAAACCAGGATGTTACTTTCAAGCACCTGCAAGATGGCTACAGAACTGTCAATGGCATCCTGGAACCTTGTTACTTGTCAGTGACTCAAATAGCTGGAATAGGTGGGGAGGTGGAGACCCAATAAGCAAAAAAAAAAAAATTAGACAGCCATTATACTGTCTGCACTTTTTTATGTGTCATTGTCACTGCACTATTGGCCACATTCAATTTCCCCACGTATTCAGCAGCCATTTAAGACTTTCATTAGTCTAAGCATAGCAGCAGAGTGAGAAGGTCAAGTTAGTTGGACAACCTTTCACAACTGTTATGCTTGTGCTCTTTGCCAAACTCTGGCTGAGAACTACCAAGAAGGTACTTGCTATGCTGAGACAGCCTGGTGACATACCCTTTGGTCTCAGCAATGCTAAGTACCTTATACCAAGTTTTTCATAACAATTCAAGTTTGAATACCAATTGGTAGCACACAAGAACCTCATAGATATTATTTATTTTTATCCTTACAATACCCACACTGGGGAGATAGTAAGCAATAAGCTCCTATTTTAGCAACAAGAAAACTAAGATCAGAAAGGCCATATGACTCTCCGCACTCCAGGATGAACATGTGAAGAGATAGTAGAGTGGTTAGCACACAGGAACTGGAGTCTGTCTGCTGACAGTCAACTCAGAGATTTGCTATTTACCAGATGTGTGAAGTTGGTACCTATTTGGTCTCCCTGTGCCTCAGTTTCTTCTTCTATAAAATAAAAAGAGTAATGGTGCTGGGGAAACTGGATAGCCACGTGTGGAAGACTGAAACAGGATCCACACCTCTCATAAAAATCAACTCATGATGAATAACAGACTTAAACCTAAGGCATGAAACCATAAGAATTCTAGAAAAAAAAATGTTAGAAAAACTCTTATAGACATTGTCCTAGGCAAAGAATTTATGAAGAAGATCCCAAAGGTAATCACAGCAACAACAACAATAAATAAATGGGACCTGATTTAATTAAAAAGCATCTGCACAGCCACAGAAACTATCACGGGAGCAAACAAACAACTTACAGAATGGGAGAAAATATTTGCATGCTATACATCTGATAAAGGGCTGATAATTAGAATCTATAAAGAACTCAGGAAAATCAGCAAGAAAAACTGAAACAATCCTATTAAAAAGTGGGCAAAGGACATGAACAGAAACTTTTCAAAAGAAGACAGACTAATGGCCAACAAACATATGAAAAAATGTTCAACATCTCTAACCATCAGGGAAATGCAACTCAAAACCACAATTAGACATCACTTAACTCCAGTGAGAATGGCCTTTATCAAAAAGTCCCAAAACAACCAATGTTGGCACGGATGCGGAGAGAGAGGAGCGCTCGTGCACTGCTGGTGGGACTGCAGACTAGTACAACCTCTGTGGAAAATAATATGGAGATACCTTTAAGAACTAAAAGTAGAACTACCATTTGATCCAGCAATCCCACCACTGGGTTTCCCAAAGGAAAAAAGACATTCTATAAAAAAAGACATATGTACTCAAATGTTTATAGCAGCACAATTTACAATTGCAAAGATGTGGAAACAGCTCAAGTGCTTATCAATACACGAGTGGATTAATAAAATGTGATATATGTATACCATGGAGTACTACTCAGCCATTAAGAAAAGTGGTGGTCTAGCACCTCTCGTATTATCCTGGATGGAGGTGGAGCCCATTCTTCTAAGTGAAGTATCATAAGAATGGAAAGACAAAAACCACATATACTCATCATTAAATTGGTACTAACCAACCAACATTTCTGTGCACATATGGAAGTAAGAGTCATCAGGGATCAGGCAGGTGGGAAGAGTAGGAGAGGATGGATAAATTGACACCTAATGGGTGTGGTGCATGCTGTCTGGGGGACGGGCATGCTTGTAGCTTTGACTTGGGTGGTGCAAAGGCAATTTATGTGACCAAAGCATTTGTAATATTCTGAAATTTTTTTTAAAAAAGAGTAATAGTATTTTACTAACAAGGTTATTCTGAGGAATAAATGAGTTATGATATCATAAAAGCACTTAGAATATTACATAGCATATACTTAATGGAATAAAAGAGTTAGCTATCATGATAATTCTCCCTAAGTGATTTTCTCAGTTTCCCTGATTCAGGCCCTAGGTGATATTTATAAACACATTTGTTCAAAACAATAGCTAATCATGATTAATTATTGAACAATTCATCAATGATCTCCCACAAGAAAATGACTCAGAACAGGAGAGAGCCAATTGGGGATTCACAGATTTCTTTGGCACACCTATATTAAAAACTTAATTAATTACCAACATTTAAACAGTCATAGATTTCACATAAAATGTGCACATCTTGCTCTGCATGAAAATCAGAAGTGCCAGCCACACAAAGCTCTGTTCTGCTGGCATTGAGCTGCTGCTTCCTGTCCCCCACAGCTTTTGCAAGGACAAGATGTTGCCCACTCTGCCTCCACTCCATTTGGTTATTTCTGGCCCATTTTGTCCACATGGATGTTGTCTGTTTGGCCCCTGCAGCAACTTGGATTTGTAGCCTTTTCTTTAGAAAACAGAGTATTCAAGGACAATAATGTGAGGATGAAAATCTCGAGAAAGGAGAAACATAGCCCATGGTCTTCAGGAAGAATCAAGCATATTGAACTTCAGGTTTCATTCTTAGCCTTCTAAGCTATGTTTTGTTTGATTTCTATAGGACTAAATTCATTTTTAAATTTCTGACCCAATTTCTCTGTGGTTCTCTCATCAGTATTTCTTCTTGCAATTGTAGTGATGGAGAACAATATTTTAGGAATAGAATCATAAGTAAAATTGCAACTGCATGTACTTTTGGTCCCCGGAGATCTTTCTCCACAGCACATGGTTGTCAGTGACATTTGTTATTAGCCATCACACCAGTGATCCAGATGATAAAGAACTCAAAACTTTATTTTTGGTCTGGCTTATGACCTTAAATGTTAAAACTTGTTCCTGCTTCAAAAATATAAACTTCATGGAAACCCCAGCGAATTGCTAATTTTATTACTGTTTTATTTGTTGTTGTTGTTGTTGTTTGCAGTGCTTTTTAAATAAATTAGGTATCTGGCAGGTAATTTGGAGTCATGACACACAGTGTACACAAGGTAGAAATGATTGTCATACAAGTCCCTTGCTCTCATTGTATGTCTCCTTCTCTACCTAAATGGAAATTTGGGAACCACCCTCTAAATGCCATGCAGGAGAATCTACTATGGGCGGAAGGAACTCACTTTCTGATGATGCATATGACACAATCTGTCACACTTAATTATTTCTCAAGAGAAGACCTTCCTAATAATCCAACTTTCTAACAACGCACCCTACATGACACCTACATGCAGATGTATCACCGTCACCTACACTTGACTTTCAGAATTATAAACCTCGTCAGCTCATTGCTATAAGCACCCTGGCTTCTGTCGTTTAAAGAATGTCCCAGCCATGTTCTCAGTCACCAGTTCATCTCTCTGCTCTTCGGCACACGCCTGAGTCCTACAGGTTCAGGCTCTGAGAAGTATACCTCAGTTATGCCATCATCTAGGTTCTAGCTCAGGATCTCCTCTCTCCTACATGAATTGAAATATGCCAGCCGGCCTTTCTGATTCAAATATTTCTGCTCTTCAATCCATCAACCACACCTGCCAGACATGCCATCCTGAGATGCAGGCAGTCGTCATTCAGAGAAAGCCTTCAGGGGTCCCTCCTGCCCCTGAAACAAAGCCAGATCTTCTCGGGATGACAGTCGTGGGTTTCCTAACATGGTCCTATGATGTTTTTCCAGCTTCAGGCTTATTTCTTTCCTTTACGTATCATTTAACAGACGGTCATTGAACATGCACTGTGTGCTAGTCCCTGCACAAAAAAAAAAAAAAACAAGACAAAATCTCTGTTCTCCTGGAGTTTGTAGGTGGCAAAACATGGTTACACACCACCAGCTCATCAATAAAGTCTCACTGGAACCAGACCATGCCCATCACTTACATGTTCTCTAGGCTGCTTAAAGCTTCCACGACAACTCCAGAGTGGAGTGGCTGCACTAGAAACCTTGTGGCCTGCAGAGCCTAAAATACGTGCTATATAGCCCTTCCCAGGGAAGGTTTGTTGACGCTGCCCTTGACGCGTGTGGGCAGGCCGAGCGCTGTTCCCACTGCCTTCTCTCTGTCCACACTGTTCTCCCAACCAGAATCCCCATTTCCGCTCAGCATATTAAAACCGCATTCTGACAGGGCCCATTTCAAAATCTGTCTTCACTATAAAGCCATTCTTTGTTTTCTGAGCTCAAAATTGCCTCTTTCTCTTTATTCCAACACTAGGCTGTTTTTCCATCTTTTGGGTCTTTCTTTTATCTTCTGATATCAGAAGCTATTTGCCTGTTTCTCTTTTAAATATGGGATTCTGGGGTCACAGACCATATCCAGCTCATTTCATATATGTCTTCCATCCCTAACAGAGTAGGGTGCAGTCTCTGTAGAAATCAAGTATCAAATTTCCCAGAGAGAACCAAAAGTTTTTCTGTTATCATGTAGAAGGTAATTTTTCTTTCTTTCTCTTTCTTTTTCATTTTTCTTTTTTTTTTTTTTTGCACACACTATTTCTCTGGACTGAAAATTATACCTGAAGGCATATTATTATGTCCTTCAGCCTGGATTGACCTGTTCCTTCACCCCCACAGAGTGATCAATGGACCCTTTCATTTTCCCCGACTGGTGCCAACACACTTCCATCATTTTAGGAGATTATTTATATATTATTGTGATTTTAATCGATTGACCCAGCAATGAGCCCATTTATTCTTATGGATTGTTAGATGAAAGCAAAACTAGACCTTGGATTCCTGAAGATAAAAACACTGGTCAAATAGTGCACCAGATGTGTTCTCAGGTCTTGGCTGTAAGGAATTTAAGTTTTTGTTTCACAAAAGATAAGGCCCCTACTTGCTTTAATTATGTTGTAAACTCCAAAAAGCTTCCCAAATTATAGCTTGTAGGATTTATAGAAGTCAAAGCAAACCCATGAGATGTTGTTTATTTTTTCTTTCCTAGAAAAATGAAGGAAATTTGAGGGTTATTAATTCAGCTCTACAAATGGTTTTCAAATAACCTTTGATTCACAAAGGCCCTGTGAGTCATTGAAATGTGAGTTGAATTGTTAATACTTAGGGCTCTTCCCCCACCTGATCCAGCTACTGCCACTTCTCTCAGCTGCTTCCTGTTCCTTGACATTACAAAAGCACAGACATCTGGCTTCAGCAGACATACATAAGAGTTCCCACAGAGGCAGTGGTCCATGGCAACCTTCAGATTACCTGTAGCGGGATTTTCTGTGTTTTCTGGAATGCTTGTAAGTGTCTTACAAGCAATTACCCTGACTCTACAGTGATTCAAATTGCCTCTTAAAACAGCTGTAACAACCAAGCCAAGAGCTATCATCTGATAGTTTTGGCTGCAGAGATAGGCATAGATTTCCACGAAAATATATCAAGCAAGGGACATAATTGAGCAGCTAAATGATACGTCCGGTACAGTTTCTGAAGGTTCTCTTCCAGAAATGAGGCACAGTAACATAGGTGGATTCTCATATGTAGCAATGACTTCTCTAAATTATTTTCTAAGTTAGTAAGTTTTTGCACATAAATGTATCGTGTAAGTATGAGAGAGAAGGTACTCATCATGTTCTCACAGAATTTTAACTTCTAACTTTTATAATTTAATAGCTTTTGTTGCAAATATGACAGAAGCAAATAGATACTATTTAAAGCACCGTCGAGGAGGTTATATGGACTTCAGTCCTGCTGAATACAGTTTCGCACCTCACTTACAGTGTGAATGTTATGAACATCCCTGAACACAGTTGTAATCACTGCCAGTTGCTTTGCATTGTTTCCATCATATCGTTGCCAGCTTCACCGAATCTTTTGTAGTATGTTAATATTATTGTTTCTTTCATTTTTATATCCTAATCTAACTGAATCTTTGTATAGCATGCCTTTATCTTTTTCACTGGCCCTGTTATGAATTGAATTGTGTCTCCTCTAAAAAAAGATGTGTCAAAGTCCTAACCCCAAGTATTTTGAAAAATGACCTTATTTGGAACGAGGGTCCCAGCAGATCTGATCAGTTAAACTGAGGTCATACTGGAGGAGAATAGGCCTCTAACCCACTGTGGCGAGTGCCCTTATTAAAAGAAGGCTGTGTGAACAGAGATGCAGGACAGAGGCTACATGGACACAGAGTACTAGTGATGCATCCGTAATCCAAGGAATGCCAAAGATGGCCAGCAAACCAACAGAAGCTAGCAGAGGCAAGGAAGGGACCCCCTACAGGTTCAGAGGGCCCTACCAACACCTTGATTTCAGACTTCTTATCTCCAGAACTGGGAGACATAAACATTTGTTGTTTTAAGCCATCTAGCTTGTGACACTTTGTTTTGGCTGCCCCAGGAGACTAGCACAGGACCCAGGCACAAACTGGCTGCTCTGTCCTCCCTTGGCCTTTAGACCCACTGTGCGCTCTGCTCCCCGAGGCTGAGTGGGGCGACTGCAGTCAGCTCACTCATGGCCCTGAGGGCACCGGAAGATTGAGGCCAGGTATTTATTGCCCGGATGCCTCCCTGGGAGGTTGTGTGGGCTTGCTTTGTCTCAGCTCAGATCTATGAACACAGACACTGATTTGGGAACCTGCTTTTCAATTCTCCAAGGATAGTGCATAACAGGTGCTGTTCTAGAGGCACGAGGGAAACATTCAGCCCCCGCGATGGAAGCCTGAGCACGCAAGGCTCACTTCTCTCACTGGCCAATCTCTTCTCAAACTGGTCTTCCCCACCCCGCCTCCTCTTCCAGGCTGTCCCCAGCTTCCAGTAACCGAGCCCTCCCCGAGGCCCAGGCTCTGAGGCTGCACCGGGGTTAGCCCCGCACGGCTGCGCTAACCACTCTCCGCACTCCACTCGCATCCTGTGATAGACTCGTCAGCAAATATTCCTTCATCGGGACTAGCAGGAGTGAGGGTAGATCCGTTTTCTTCTGAGACCTTTTCCGTTGCAATGCCTCTGTATCAGAAACATAATTAAAATATGTTCACCATTTGGCCTCCCTTCAGTTTCCTCTCTTGGAATTGCCTTCCCTTCTACAGCCATCTGTCAGATCTGGCAGCTCCTGCTTAAAAAGAAGGTTCCGGGCCAACCTCTCCTATGGGAGAGTCCGCGAGAGGCTCTGAATGAAGCGCAGGTGAGCGCTCGCTGGCGCCTGGCCCCGCCGGGGAAGGGGCTGCCCAGTAGCTGAGGCCCAGAAGCAGCAGGGCCACACTGGCCGGTGGGCGAGTCCCCCTGTCGCAGCAGATGCTGCCACTGAGGCGCGGACTGGTTCGTACACAGGGGCGAGAGGGAGCAAAGCTCACGGGGGTTGAGAAAACCGGGAAATGCACCGTCAGACAAGGAGATTTCGATCCTCTGTTTTGTGTATCTATCTAGTGTCTGTGAGTTGTCTTTCTCCCCTGATTCCTGAGGGAAAGATAAAGGTAACTTGTGACACTTTGTATTATTTAAGGATTAGCCCAATTCTCATTCCCTTTATACTCCTCCTTCATATTTAGAATTAATCTCTCTTCTCATTCTTCCATAATAAGAGACATTTTACTTCTCACAGTGAGTAGAAGTCCCGTTACGTAACAGTAATGGTAATCTTATCCCATCATATCACACCATCAAGGATTTATCTGGAGTGGTTTCCGTGAGTTAACACAAGTTCGTCCTAACACCGGCATCCTGAGCAGAGACGCTGTGATCCAAGCAGATTGCCGGAGCTAGCTGGGGGCCGTGTTTTGCTCATTACAGAGAGGTGCGATTTATTCACTCATTCAACACATTTCTCCTAAACACTGTTGGAGTCGTTTTCTCCTCATCTCCTTCTCTATGTCCTACACTGGCTGCTGCTTCTTTCCGGAATGTTCTGCCTTTCATATATCCTCAGGGCTCACTCCTTCACCTCATCCAAGACCTCACTCAAATGTTCTTTGCTCAGTGAGGCCTGTCTACACCACACCTATTTAAAGCTGCAACACCCTCTTTTCTCTAAGCTTAGGCACTCTGGTTTCCCCTTAATATACTTACTTTTTCTTTTTCTCTCATAGCAATTATCATCTTGTAACATATTATTTAATGTCTACCTCTATTCCATTTATTATCATATACTTTTCTCCAATAGAATGGAATTGTCACAAGAGCAGGGATCTTTGATTATTTTGTTCACTGGTATGTTCTAAGTGCCCCACACAGTGTCTGGCTTAAGTAGAGGCTCCATAAATAATTTTGAACAAATATAAGAGTCTGATGGACTTGCCATCAACACTGCCTTGCCTCCAGGTCTGATATGTGGATAAGTTGTCCTTCAGCTAGAGCTGGGCAGTGAGGCAGCCCTGTGGAGACGGGCTCTCTAAATGTTCTGGGCCACCAACTCTGAAAGTGATCCCATGTATGAATCATTGTAAGATTATTTTTTCTTCTATTGTGACTTCCTTACGTTATCCAGGACATTTTAATCAAGTCTAAATAAAAGTTCAAAGCTGGTTGGATGGACCGGGACAAATTAAGAGAAAGTTAGTTCCATGCTGGGGATGGACTGATAAAGGGGAGGGAGAACCTGTGCCCTCCTACCTGCTCCTGTGGGTAAAAAGCCACATTTGCAAGTGGGTAAAAAGCCACATTTTCAAGAGGGAGAAAAGTGGTTCGAGCAGGATGTCAGGTGCACAGGCAGAGCCCCGGGCAGGAAGGGTGCATTATGGGGGTGGGCGGCAGGCAGTCATGGAGGCTGAGCTTGAGTGACGGAGGAGGAGACAGATAACAGAGTGGCTAAGGAGCTGCTGATCTTAAAAGTCAATGTTATCTCACTTGCTCTCTGTTCTGGTGGCATATTTATTTACATGGAAATATATTTTGGTTACAAAAATATTTATATGTAAATAGATATACTTATATACAACTATCTATTTACATGTATGAACTATGTATATGTTATTTATATATGTGTAAATAAACATATTTATATACACACAATTTTAACTAGACTCTGATACTTTAGAATTCAGAGACCATGCCTTACCCTTACATTTAGCCTAACACAAGTATAGTATATTTCCATGATAGATCTTCAATATTTGAACTCAGTTTAAATATGTACACACTCCAAAGACATTTTGAAGGCAAAAAGTTGTCTGAGTTGAAGAGTCAGCTAAGGGAATATAGCAATTGTTATCTCACAAAATTAATTCAAGCAGTAATGGGTAGGTATTTCACATTTATAAAGAAAAGACTCAACCAGTTTCCAAGGTATGATTCTAAGAAAATTATTCATAAAAAATGAAAGAAAAAGAATTCCTAGTGTTTTAACAACAAATATTAATGTATGTCACAATGTGACTAAATTAAAAATAAAATAACCTAAGCTTGATTTAGAATTCATTGCTTGCTAATGGTTCAAAGTGACTTGTAATAAATCATTGTAATTGAAATGAAGAATTATTCAAAGTACAATGAACAATAGGACATGTCTATGGAGGTGGTTCCAAGCTTGCAGAAAAGAGTTAATGAGATTCTTACTTAACATCCATGTAAAATATGTTGGAACCTCTGCAAAGAAGCACTAAAAACTTCAAAGAACTATTAACATTCAGGTCATTTGGAGAAAAAGGAATAACAACAACAGGGAGTTCAAAGGCAAGAGCATATTAATATTCTAGAAAATAGAAAGCACTGTCCAATATTACTAACAGGAAGGGAAGGTGCTATGTGTGAGGGAATTATCACTTATTGGACACTTGTTTGCTGCTAGATACTGTAAAAACTATACTGCTTATATTATTTCTTTATAAGACAGTTTGTAAGATCCCTATGCTACCAAAGAAGCAGGAAAACATGTACATATATCTGACTCTTCATTTAAGAAGGACAAAGGGAGGAAAGAAAAGATACTATAAAAGTCTAGAAATTGTGACCAGTATAGGGTTCATGGGAGCAGGACTCTGCCCTCTGGAGGGGCAGCTCACTTGGATTTATGCTCTTCTGTCATTGCATTGAAATTCTAAATAATCATTTTATCTTCAAGCTTGTATTTTGCAAGTGAAGTCCTATGGAGCAAGCAACATGCAGGTGAGCAGAGGAGATAAGCCAGGAGGCAATGCATGGGCTGAGCAGTCAGCCTTGTCTCTTGGAATGCATATGCAAGCCCGGGACAGTCTGGTGTGCCACATGGACCCAAGGAAGGGGTAATGGGATGAGCATAGGCCCAGGTGGCAGTGGTGATGGCTGCAATAGAAGCAGCAGCTGTGGAAATAGCAGTCATAGTCTGGCAAGAGAGAGGAGGGGCTCCACATGGGGCTGCATGGGGAGCCACGGTGGGCACAGTCTTGCCATTCGCACCCCTGAGGCATCTGTATAAGTAGTACCTGTCTGGCCTGTGTGCCAGCGAGGCACTGCCAGTGTTCAGGCAGCATACTTTGCCAGTAAACTACTACACAGTAAGAGTGTGCACGTGGAGTGACATCAGTGGATGTGGTGGAATAAAGATCTCCCAATATTCTTAATTGAAGTGATGAAAAATTTTTTTTAAAAAATTTGAAAAAGGAAAACCTTCAGAATCAACTTTTTTAGAACTCTGGAGATTGACCAAAGATTTGCAGAAATCGGGAGAGTATTTGTTCAAGAAAAATGGCTAAGCTTGATAAGAACAGTTGGGTCTGTGGTGCTTTAACTTGCTGTAGGCCCATTTCCCACTCCCCATTTCCACGGTAGCCTTGAAAATAATAGCCTACACTGGTAGTGAAACCCAGTAGATGGGCAGCCACCGGAGGAGGTAGAATGGTTCTGGAGTTCTCTAAAAGACTCACTCCCAGAAATTGCTATTATTTGACCCATCTGGTGGTGGCCTGCTCAAAGAGCCTACTTGTATGACTGCATTTGATTTGACGTGGAGCTTTTTCAGTAGAAAAAATCCTTTTTCCTGGAGGCACATGTCAGAAAAAATGAAACAAAACAGGCACTTAATTAACTTCAGGCTCCTGGAGGTGGTGAATATTAGTTGGGGCAAACAATAAATGAATCAACAACTTATAAGGAAAAGTTGAGAAATGAGATGTCCGCAGGGGTTTTGACATATGCTGAACTGTTCCTGGGATCTAGGAGGCCACATGCATGTCCAGGGCTGTGCTCATGCACATGGCAGTAGACATGTTCAGGAAAGTTTTGGGAAGGTCCTGAGCTCTCACCTCTGGCTGATCTTGACACTTTGCATAAACAGGAGGAAAAGACGAAGTCAGAGGTGCAAGCTTCCAGTCTAAGCATTGATAACATGCTTCAACACCCACAGAGAGCCCCATTGCAAATATTAGGAGACATATTGATCAAAAACATTTAAGGAATTCTCTGTCCAATCTATTAACTGACTGCTAAGCTAACTAAGCAGAGACTTCAATGGCCACACATTACAAATATAAACTTAGCAAAATGAGTTCATAAAACTCACAAAACAAGAAAGCAGCAATTCCAATAAACAGCAAAAACAAAAAAATGCTGGGGAGGTGTGAGAATTTGATATGTAGGTTAGTCCTATTTTGTTATTTAAAATGTCCTGTTTTCAACAAGAACAACAAAAAACGTGCGAGGCATGCAAAGAAAGAAGAAAGGATGACCCTTACACAAGGAAAGAAACAATCAATAGAAACTGTCCTTGAGGAAACCTACATGTTGGACTTACTAGACAAAGACTTTAAATAGGCTATGCTAAATATTCCCAAAGAATGAAAGAGAATCATTTTGGAAAAACTAAAGGGAAATATGCTTCACCAAAAAGAGAATATAAAGAAAGGTATATATATTTTTGATAAAAAGAACCAAATAGAAATTCTAGAGTTGAATGGTGTAATGACAGAAATGAATGATTCACTGCAGGGGACTCAATAGAAAATTTCATCAAGCAGAAGAAAGAATACAGACTTGATGAACAGAAAGAAAAATAATTAAAAATATTAAACAGACTCTCAGGAATTAGTGAGACACCATCAAGTATGCCAGCATATGCATAATAGGAGTCCCAGAGAAAAAGGAAACCAAAAGGGCAGAGAGAATATTTGATAGATATTGGGAGAAATATCCAAAATGTGGTAAAAAAATATTAATGTACACATCCAAGAAGCTCAGTGAATTGTGACTAGGATAAACTCCAACAGATCGTCACCTAGATATCAAACTGTCAAAAGTCAAAAGACAAATACAGCATCTTGAAAGCAGCCAGAGCACAGTGACTCACCTGTACAAAGGATGCTTCATGAGATAGCAGCTGATGTTCTCATCAGAAATCAAGGGAGCCAAAAGATGGTACATATATTTTAAGTATTGAAAGGAAAAAAACCTGTGAACCAAGAATTTTATATAGAGAAAATTGCTTGTTCAACATTTTGAAGGATAAATTGAGGAGAAATTATGATTTTGACAGATGAACAAGAATGAAATGCATAGCTAGGAGCTGTGTACTAGGGGAAATACAAAGATGAGTCCTTCAGGCAGAAATAAAAGCACACAAGACAAATTCCAAATCTACATGAAGAAATAAAGAGCATTAGTAAAGGGTACATATAAATAAATATAAAAGACAGTAAAAATGTATTTTATGTTTGTAACATGTTTTTTTCTCCTGATTTTTTTTAAAAAAGCTATATAAAGCAATAATTACAAATCAGTGTTGATGGTTACAGAATATAGAAGATGTAATTTATATGACAACAGCAACACAAAAGAGAGTGGAAAAAACAAAGCTATTTAAGAGCAGAATTTTTGTATACTACTTGAAATAGCATACTATAAAATAACTATTTAGCAGAAATGAGGAAATAATAAAGGAAAAGAAAGAACAAAAGAAATAAGACATATAGGAAACAAATGGTAAAATGGTAGATGTAAACCCTACCTTATTAATAATTACCTTAAATATAAATGGATTACTGGATTAAACACTCTAATGAAAAGGCAAAGATTGGTATCATGAATTTGCAAAAGCAAGATGCAACCATCCCATCCAGTTTATACACTTGAGCATTGAAAAAAAAAAAAAAACCTAACCTAAAAGTAAAAGGTAGGATAAACCATGAAAACAGTAATCAAAAGATAGCTAGAGTGGCTATACTGATATTAGACAAAATAGACTTTAAGACAAGAATTGTTACTCACGTATTTTATAATACTAAAAATGTCAATTATCAAAAAATGATTAAAAATATATAGTTTCTTAATAACAGAACACCAAAATACATAAAGGAACAACTGGCAAAATTAAAGGAAGAAATAGAAAATTCAAAATAATAACTGGACATTGCAACACGCTACTTTCAATAATAATGAAAACAGGTGGCCAGAAGACTAACAAAGTAATAGAAGAAACAAACACCAGTATAAACCAGATAGACCTAACACACATCTCTAGAAAACACACAAGGACAGAAGAATTCACATTCTTTCCAAGTGCACATTCTGCAGGACAGTCCATATGTTAAGTCATGAAACAAAACAAGCCTCAATAATGTTGGAAGGTTTGAAGTCATACAAAGTAGGTTCTTTGACCATAATGGAATAAATTTAAAAATAATTGATGAAAATTTGGGAAATTCATAAATTCATGGAAATTAATGCATTCCTACAAAATAAATGGGTCAAACAAGAAATTACATAAATTAGAAAATACTTTGAGATGAATGAAAATGAAAAGACAACATACCAAAACCTACAGAGTGCAGCTAGAGCAGTGATTAGAGAAAACTTTATAGCTGTAAGCACTTATATTTAAGGATAAGAAAGATCTCAAATTAATAACCTAAATTTCCATCAGAAGAAACTAGAAAAAGAAGGTTAAATTAAATACAAAGCAAGCAGAACAAAGTAAATAAAAATGAGAGTATAAATAAATTAAATTGAAAAACCTCTAGCTAGACTGATCAAAAGAAAAGAGAGAAGACTCAAATTGCTAAAATCAGGAATAAAAGAGGGGCATTACTACTAATGTTACAGAAATAAAATGATTATAAGTGAATACTATTAACAATTATAGGCAAACAAATTAGATTATGTCAATGAAGTGAAAAAGTACCAACCCCCCCCCACAAACTATCAAAACTGACCTTCTTGTGTCAGAAATAGAAATTCTTAACAGATTATAACAACTAAGAGGGTGAATTAATTCTCAAATAATTCCCCACAAAAATGAAGTCCAGGACTAGAGGGTTTTAATGATAAATTATACAAAATATTTAAAGTAGAATTATATATGGGTTCTCAGTTCTGTCCCATTTGTCTATGTCTCTGTTCTTTTGACAGTACCATGTGTTTTAGCCTTGTAGTATAGCTTAAAGTCTGGTAAATTGATGCTTCCCAATTTGTTCTTTTTGCTTAAGATTGCTTTTGCTATACAGGGTCTTCTCTGGTTCCATATGAAGTGTAGAATTATTTTTTCTAGATCTGCAAAAAATGACATTGGTATTTTAAAAGGGATCACATTGAATCTGTAGATCATTTTGAGTAGCATAGACATTTTAACAATGTTGATTCTGCTTATCCATGAGCATGGTGTGGTTTTCCATCTGTTTACATCCTCTGCTATCTCCTTCCTCAGTGTTTTGTAGTTCTTCCTGTAGAGGTCTTAACCTCCTTAGTTAAATATATTCCTAGGTATTTTATTTTCTTTGTGGCTATTGTGAAGGGTATTGAGTCTTTCATTTGGGTCTCAGTTTGAGTGTTTTTGGTGTATAGGAATACTACTGATTTCTGTATATTGATTTTATAATCTGAATTTATCAATTCCAGTAGTTTCGTGGCAGAATCTTTGGGGTTTTCTAGATATAAGATCATATCATCAGCAAAGAGTGATAATTTGACATATTCTACTCTCCTTTGGATGCCCTTGATTTCCTTCTCTTGTTTGATTGCTCTGGCTAGGACTTGCAGCACCATGTTGAATAGAAGTGGTGATAGATGGCAACCTTGTCTGGTTCCAGTTCTAAGTGGGAATGCTTTCAGTTTTTCCAATGGAACAGAACTGAAAACGCAAATCTAAACCCATCCTTATATAGCCATCTAATCTTTGACAAAGCAGACAAAAACATACACTGGGGAAAAGAGTCCTTATTCAATAAATGGTGCTGGGAAAACTGGATAGCCATATGTAGAAGACTGAAACAGGATCCGCACCTTTCACCTCTCACAAAAATCAACTCAAGATGGATAACAGACTTAAAACAAAGGTATTAAACTGTAAGAGTTCTAGAAGAAAATGTTGGAAAAACTATTATAGACATTGGCCTAGGGAAAGAATTTATGAAGAGGACCAAAAAAAAAAAAAAAAAAATCACAGTAACAACAAAAATAAATAAATGGGACCTGACCAAATTAAAAAGCTTCTTCACAGCCAAGGAAACTATCACGAGAACAAACAGACAGCCTACAGAATGGGAGAAAATATTTGCATGCTACACATCTGATAAAGGGCTGATAACTAGAATCTATAAAGAACTCAGGAAAATCAGCAAGAAAAACTCAAACAACCACATTAAAAAGTGGGCAAAGGACATGAACAGAAACTTTTCAAAAGAAGACAGACTAATGGCCAACAAACATATGAAAAAATGATGGTTCTCTAACCATCAGGGAAATGCAACTCAAAACCACAATTAGACATCACTTAACTCCAGTGAGAATGCCCTTTATCAAAAAGTCCCAAAACAACAAATGTTGGCGTGGATGCAGAGAGAGAGGAATGCTCGTACACTGCTGGCAGGACTGCAGACTAGTACAAACTATGTGGAAAATAATATGGAGATACCTATAAGAACTAAAAGTAGAACTACCATTTGATCCAGCAATCCCATTACTGGGCATCTACCCAAAGGAAAAAAGACATTCTATAAAAAAGACATCTGCACTCGAATGTTTATAGCAGCACAATTCTCAATTGCAAGGATGTGGAAACAGCCCAAATGCCCATCAATACATGAGTGGATTAATAAAATGTGGCATATGTATACCATGGAGTTCTACTCAGCCACGAAAAACAATGGTGATATAGCACTTCTTATATTATCCTGGCTAGAGCTGGAGCCCATTCTACTAAGTGAAGTATCACAAGAATGGAAAAACATGCACCGCGTGTACTCACCATCAAATTGGTATTAACTGATCAACACTTAAGTGCACATATAGTAATAACATTCATCGGGCATCAGGCAGAAGGCAGGAGAGGGGTTGGGTGTATACACACATAATGAGTGTGATGCGCACCATCCTGGGATGGACACGCTTGAAGCTCTGACTCGGATGGGGCAAAGGCAATATACGTAATCTAAACATTTGGATCCCCATACTATGCTGAAATGAAAAAAAAATTTAAAAAATAAATAAACTTAAAAAAGGAAAGAAAAAAGCAATGAAGTATCGATACATGCTCATGTGCACAAACCTTGAAACATTATTCTAATTGAATGAAGTCAGACACAAAAAGCTACATATTTTATGAACCTATTTAAATGAAATATCCAGAATAGGAAGATCCATAGAGAAAGAATGTGTATTACTGGTCACCAGGGACTGGGCTGTGGGCAGAATGGGGAGAGAATGCTAAAGGCATGACAAAATATTCAGGAATTAGATAGTGGTAATGGTTTCAAAACCTTTTGAATATACTAAAATCACTGAATTGTACACATCAAAAGGGTAAAATTTATGATTTATGAGTTTTCTCTCAATAAAAGATTATATACATGGACATTTCAATATAGCATATTAGGGAGTTATTAAAATTATTCAAAGAGTTTAAAATCTCTGGTATCAAAGACTACTGTAAATTTGGGAAGCAAATATTTACAGGCTTTGAAAAATTACTTAAACTTAAACATTGCAGCATTTGATGGAAGAGGACACTTTTCATGTGAAGATTCAGATGAACTAATTATTACTGAGGAAGACAACTCTAAAGTTAAATTTTCCTGGTAATTGAAGATATAACAATAGAATGGATAATAATGCATTTTGAATTATATGCAATTCATGAAGTCACAAGTTACAGTGACATGAAGTCACGAGTTACAGAGCAAGATACAGGGTATATCTGAGGAAATATTAAAATGCCATTGCATAAATTTACATTTAAAATTAAACTCAGACCTATATGAAACTGAGTCATATGGAAAGATAACATTTCAGAAAAATTTTTCTATGGAATCTTTAGCTCTAGATGTACTAAAATTTATGTTTTAAAATAATTTATCAGAACTTTACCCCAATGTAATCACAACCTATGAAATACTCTTAACATATCTAGTGATAGCTATATCAGCAAAATGATTCTCCTCAAAATTTAAGATTGTTAATGATTATTTGTAACTTTGAATTTGCCCAAAACTTCTGATGTTGCTTTCAATTGTGTGTGATAGAATTTCTCATACTTATTTTCAGTACGTAAGCTCCTCTGCTCATGCTAGACTCACCTGTGCAGTATTTAGAAGGTGGTTCTCAAATTTCCACTTGGGTAATATAGTTAAAAAAGGAAACTAATAAAATGAGAGCCAGGCACCTCTGTGAAAACCAGTTCTATCTTGCACACATTCTATTTCGTCAATACCAACTACCTGTCAGATATCCAATTTCTTTAAAGGCCTTGTAAAATGAGAGTAATAAAAGTAGCAATTGGCTGGCATTTTCATGATGTTGCCAAAAGTATAAATCTTGATGACCTAATAAATGCATCTGCAGAGAAGTGAACCAGAAAAATCTTTATGATCAATTAAGGTATCACATTAATAAAGTGTTTTTTTGTATTATATAAAACTATGACAAAATTTTATTTATAATTTGTATTCATGCATCACTATTACTTCATTATATTTTATAAGTAATAAAATATTTTTAAAAGAAAATTCTTTACATTTTAGCACCTTTAATTGAACTTTTTTCCTGTACTTTGAACAAAAGGCCTTTGATTTTCATTTTGTACTGGGCCCTACAAATTATATTACTGGCCTGAATGTGAGGTATATTGTTTAGAACTGGACCTTAACGTAGTAGAGCACTCCTTTTAACATAAAAAGATCATATTTTTAAAGAAATAAAAAAGACATAAATGTGTAGATAGAATTGATCTTTGTAGACTTGATCCTATCTGACTTTTGGAAGAAAAGGTATTTTCTTCCTTGAGCTGTAGGGTATAGCTACAAAATCAGTAAAGAATGTCTCTTGGTGTTGAGAGAGGAAATCCACCAAGGCTCAGTGGTTCTCAATCAGGTACAAAGCCCCTACATGGCGCAGGGGAGTTTTGGAAATACGGCAGTGCGTTTTCTGATTGTCACTGCTGGCACGCAGTGGTGAGGCTCGGGAACACTGTAGGAGTGTGCAGGATCGTCTTTCACAGTGGAAATATACCTTGCCTCAAATGCCAGTTGTGCTCCAGCTGAAAAACAGCTATTATTTTCTCCTATCCAGTGAGAAGCAGATTCCCTGTGCACTGGTTACCTGCTTGGCTGAGGTGGTGAGGCAGAACACCCTCATACACATGTGATAACAAACAAGTTTATTATTTTGGGAGCCTTGAATTCATAGTGAACTGGTCTCCCAAGGCTCAGAAAAGCTGCCCAGGGAGGATGGAATTTCATCTGAGCATGCCCCACCTGCATCACAGCTGGGGGACTCCAGAAAGCAGCCCACCCTACGTTTTATACCTCAGGAGCAACGTGATGTCCCAGGCTAAGACACTGAAGAACATCTTGTTTCTAGAGGGTCTGGAACAGAGCCCGAGCTCTTCTAGTCAGTCCCTCCCTATGTCAGGATGCTGCATTCTCAGCATATTACACATTATTCTTGAGAATAAAGGGGGAGAACTGATCGGTCCAAGGCTACCCAAGGAACTGTCTTGTACCCAGTGCCTTCTCATCTTCTTTTGCCACTCAATAACCATGTAGGGAAAGCCACTTCCAGAAGACCCACTATGTGGACTTGTTCCACTTAATAAAGTGCAAGGAAAAGACTGAGCCAACTTTGGCAGAAAAATCATAGTACCCATAATACTTAGGAATTTCAGGGTAAATTAGCTGAAAAAATAAAATTTTAGTCACAGCCCACAGAGTCTTCACTGTTTCTGAAGCGAAGCTTGTGTCAGGTGAGAGGACAGAGTGAATGAAGTCTTTTGAGGTTATTAAGTGCAATTTATTACATGTACAGAACACGCAAATATCTTCCATTAACCTATGACCTAAGGCAGGAATGTTATACTGGAAGCATATACTTTGTAAACGTCAGTGTTGCCTGGCACACACTAACTTTCTATGCAGTTAGCTGTCTCATCTCTCTTCTTGAATATAATTTATTATTTTGCTATTGCTGTTCCAATTGAGAAAGCTGGAATACATATACGTCATTATCTATAAAACTAGGATTAGTCAAATAAGGCAGCAGGATCTTACACAACTGATTCCACCAAGGTGGCATAGGGCTCTACAATTATAATAATTCCTACTTGTAAACATTTTTTTTTGCAGAATTATACAGATTGTTCCAATCTTCAAACAGATGAGCAAAGGAAAGAAATTGGAAAGGGAAACATGAAAAATCAAAACTTCTTTCCACTCAATGTAGGAAATTACTCTAGATTGTTAAACATGCCATCAATTTGCAATTTATTATAAAGGCATCTTCCTTTTCTCTTCTCTCCAATAAATGTATCTTATGTTTTTTTTTCAATAAATTCAATGCATTTGGAAAAATACCCAGATGGTTTAATTTCTTTAGGGAATTGTATGTATCCAGGATAACATTCACAGCTGCCAGAAAATGTATTTCTTCACTGTGGCTACCACCGGCTGTTCATGACATAAAACTGGAAGAAAAAAAATAAAGAGGCAAGAATAAAAAATGGAGAGGATTACAGAAAAACTAAGATTACCACTGTGTTCTCTTAGAGAAAAGTAGAAAAATGTAGCTCTAAGATTGAAGCACATCATTAGTGCCAAATCAGTGCAACAGAGAAAGTGCCCAATAAACCTCTGAATCCAATGGACTGAAGAGAGAGGGAGAAATGTTGCATTTGCATTTAAAGAAGTACTGTTTGAAACTCGACTTTTTTGGCCTTAAATAGCACTGAAATGCTGCCTTACCAGGAAGTGGAGTTGGAAGATCTTAGAAAAATCAGTGCACATAGAAGCCATGCACACTAAATTCGAACTTAAAGAGTCACTGGGCATGACAATCATTTAAAGGGCTTAATTTTCTAATTAGTGGATAACATCAATGAGCACCTACTGTGCGCTTTAGATTAAACTTAAAATGAAAGGCAAGCAAAAATGCACAGTAGCTACAACCTTCTATTGCTCCTACTTGCTTCAAAATTTTCTGCCTATGCAAGAATATTTTTCTGGACTGCTCATGCCTCCTACTTTTATGCATGTGTGAATTCTATCATTTATTGGGAAATTCAAACCTCAAGTCCTCACGTAAACACATGTGGCCAGAAGTTATCTATTTTCTGAAGCAATGTTGGCTGGCTGGCTTTCTGTCTCTCTTTCTCTATCTATCTTTCTGTCTACCTATCTCTCCTCTATTTGTCTGTTTTTATCATTTATCAAACACCAGTTAAATACAAATGTCTTTGCTCAATGCTTTATAGCAAACACTGACACAATGCATACCATGTTTAAGACAGTGTTCTCAGAATATTTAATACTCAGAACACTATAAGGCTGGTGGTATTCCTACCAATCCATATTTAACTTATGGATAATTTAAGGCACACAGACATAAAGTGACGTGTCCAAAGTCATTTAGTTGGTAAATGGCAGAGCTAGAATTTAAACCCAGGCCATTATGCTGCAGAATCCAAGCTCTTCATCATTTTAATACATGTTTTTTATGTTATCTTCTTTCATCCCCTATAAAGAAAGATATATGATCTTCACTTATCAGGTAAGAAAATGGGCCTCAGGACTGTGCATGCTAAAATAGTATCCTGCCCCAGTTTCATAAATGCTGATAGAAGACATGAGATTTCTAGTTCAGAGACAAAGAACTTTATCATCTAAATCCATAGCAATAGAATTTTTTGTGCCATTTTCCCAAGCTGCAATTACAACAGGATGAAAGGAAGAAAAACAGGTGACTATTGCACATGCAGGAGATAGCATTATAGGAGGAGAGCTCTGAGCTTAGGGAACTCACATCTTTTATCATGGGAGGTAAGCATGCCTGCACTTTTCTCTGGAGGAAGACAATATCTTTATCTTTCTTTGTTAATCACATTTTAGTTCATGTGTAACAATTGTATATATTTATGTTATACAGCATAATGTTTGGATATGTATGCACTGTGGAATGTCAAAATCAAGTGATTTATCCTGTGGATCACCTCGCATACCATTTTTTTTTTTGTGGTGAGAACACTTAGAATCTAATCTTAGCAATATTCAAATATATAATACATTGTTATTAACTGTAGTTACCACAATGTACAACTGATCTCTTGAACTTATTCCTCCCGCCTAAGTAAAATTTTGTGTCCTTTGGCCAACATCTGCCTAATATTCCCACGCCAGTGTCTGATAACCTCCACTTTTGAGTTCAACTTTTTTATATTCCATATATAAGCGAGATCATGTGGTATTTGTCTTTTAGTGCCTGGCTTATTTCACTAGCATAATGTCCTCCGGGTTCATCCATGTTGCCATAAATGGCAGGATTTCCTTGTCTGTTAATGCTGAGTAGCATTCCACTGTGTGTATACCACAGTTCTTCATCCTGCCATGTGTATTTCTGTACTATCAGTTGTAACATCTCTATCTTTCAATGCTGTTCACTCTACAAACATCTTTAAAATATATCCAAAGCACAGAAGACCACAGGTCTGCTTATAAGACAAGAAGAAATGGGACAGATTGATAGAGAATTTATTCTCAACAAAGTTATACTGCTAGCAAGTAGAGGAATTGAAATTTGAAGATGGATATTTCTCATAATTTTTCTACAGATTTTTCTCCAATGATTTCAAGCCATTGGTAGGATTCTGCTCTCTATATAAAAAGATGAAATCCAATACATATTATAACTGGTCTATAATGATAGCCATAAATTCTGAATGGATAAATCTAATTTTTAATTTGTTTATGAATGAACTCATTGCAGTTCATGAGTTCCCAGTTACACCTAGCCACTGAAAAATTATAATATATGAAGTCAGGGTAATTTATTCATTTCCACTTTAACAAAATTCAGAATTCTCTTCTGACCATTTTTCATTCCTCCCTGGGATGATGTACATTTCTAGTGAGTTTATGTATCAACCTCACATCTTGGGAGGTGTCCCCTTATCCATGGGGCATCTTCATTCCTTGCTGAACCCCTCAATGGTGTAGCTCACGCCAGCTATCGTTATGGGCATCATAAGCTGTCATCCAATTAGGTCTTGGTTGTGTGCCACACTCTGGACTCTACTGTTGCTGTCCACGGTTCTGATCTAACTTCCGTTTCAAGATCTATTTGGTTACCAGCACTACCAGTTCTGGCCCCTTCTCACAGCTTAGGTGCCCTGTAAGACCTAGCACTTCTCTATAAGACTTAAAGCCTTCCCACATGCATCCTGGCAAGTGGAGACATCCCTGCTGGGCTCAGATTTTCCACTGGTCTACCAGGATTTCTATTAGGGTATTTATAACACTCTCCCCTGATTCTGCCTTGTAGTCAGGGCCTAGGAATGGGAAGAACTAGAAACCAGACAGTTGTCAACCCTAGACATGCCTATCCTATTTTCCTCTTTTTGTTACTAGTGAAACTCTTATTTCTCTTTTGGGAAAAAAAAAAGGCTCTTATGTCACCATACATTTTTATTACTCTACGGCTTATAATATAAATGCCTGCACAGTTTTACAAGCACTTTCTTCCTAAAACTCATGTTTAAAAAAAATACTTTAACAAAACTTGGCTCTTCTAAATAAAAAACTTACTTTTTAAGATTATTCTTTCATCATACATTCAGGCATTTGTCTAGTTATTTGCTATAGATTACCAAACTATGTTCCTCACTTCAGTTGTTGTCTTAGATCCACATTTCACCTACTCAGTTTCTGAGCAAGCATATGGAAAATATTCAACAATGCCTTTGCAGTAGGGTGCTGAAAAGGGAGTAAGTAGGGTAAAGGGAATAGAAAAATTAAATATTAACCTTGTATAATAATTTAAAATGCAAATTAAAGATAAAAGATTAAATATACAATTTCTAAAATGGTATAAAGAACTCAATATAATTATCTATGAATAAATAGCAACCAAGTCATTTCCAATCCAGAAAATTACTCCCTTCTTTGCAAACATACTTGGCTTTTTATTGACTCTGGACATTTAGGAACTGAAGGTTTCTTATCCTTCTATGCCACTTAAAAAGCAAAACAAAACAAAACCACAAGGACCAAAAAAATACTTCAACTACATTTCAAATCTTATTTTCATGACTATCCAAAGAGACTGATTTTTCTGAGGTGTCCTGCACCAGATATTCCCTGTTAGTGTTGGGTGGCATATAAGTAACTACACCTATGCCTGACATATTGGTCTCCTCAGTCCTTTAGCTGGCCAGATTTGGGGTGATTTTTTAGAACCCTCAGGCTGGTCACCTCTGGTTGTGTGCAGACTTTTCTGTTTGTTTACACCAAGGTGCAATATTAAACATAATAATATAATAAATAATGTTATTTTCCAGTGTACTATGATGTCAGTAGGTTGGGAAGGACTTTCCTATACCAGGTCTTACTTACAACATATGGTGTAATTATGCAATGATACTTTTTTCCATAGGGACATTTTATTAGATCCCAATTATATTGTATATAGCAATGATTTTGCCATATGCAAGTATATTTTGTGTGTTCCTCAGAGAACAGTATCTTGTGCATGGCCAATTTTCAACAGGAATAAAGTCTATGGATAGACAAAATTAAACTTGAATTAGTTTTCAACAGAAGTTAAAAGATGTTAAATGGCAGAGAGGAAGACAGAACACTTTTCAGACCAGTATTTTGAAGTTAAAAAAATTATATCCCTCTTAGGGATGGGGGTGGGATACTTTAATATAGTTATGACAGAAAGTATCTTGGCTAAAATACATAATGTCTGCTAAAAAAAAGTTACCAGAATTTAAAATAGTTTATTAATGAAAGTCAATTGATACTAGAGAGCTTAATTTTATTTTTCAGTAAACTTTTAGTAATCATTGACAATTTTTCTTTCTCAAAGTTACAGTACTATCTTAGCAGATGACTACAAAGTATCTTGAAAGAAGAAGAGAGTGATAGCAGTTTGGAAATTTATGTAATACATTGTGAGTGTGACTAAAACCCTGTACAAGCCTATAAATGAATAAATTTAGTTACTGGCTATAGAAATAAAAAACATATAAAATACGTGAAATAACTGGCAACAGTCCATGATGAATATGTGAAAAATTTAAGAGAGAAAAATAGAAAATAGTTCAAGTTTGAAAAACAGGAAAAGGGCTTATTATAACAGAATTGGAAAACAAGTTACTGAGATTCAGTTTGGGGAGATGGATGCATTTGGTGGGTGAGCAAGAAGAAGCTAAGGCAGAAAAAAGACAAAAGAGGATAAATACATGGAGAAAACTTAAGTGATCCCAGGGGTCTATGTTAAAGACACTAGAGTGGAAGAAAAGCTACAAGAAACTTGCTGCAGGCTAACAGCCATTTTAGAGAGAGATCCAACAAAAAAAAGGAAAGAATATACCATTATACTTCACCTTCAAGAGTGCATTAATCATCTACCAGAGAGGAATGAGAAAATGAAAGTGTTCTTTATTTCTCTGTAGCATTTCCAGGAGATGAATGACATGAGATGGTGCAGTTGGAGATGTACCACAGCCAAGAAAAAGTTCTTCTGAAGAAATGTTACCTGAGTTGGCAAGAAGGCTGAAAGGAAATTGTGATTCAATTGCAAAACAAGGAGAGGATGAGAGAGACTTCGGTGGACCTTCTGAATAGGAAGTTCATTGAAATGAATCATTTTTGTCAGCTGGATGAATATGGAAGATAAATAATATCCATTTCTGGCTGGCTCTCACTTAGTGTTTAGCTTTATGTCTTCTTCCAATTTGATAGGGTGGGAGAATGTAAGAACTAGGTGATTGTTCATGAGTCTAGGACTATGTTTGACCAAATAATATTAAAACACACAGTTGAGACACACAGTGACTGATCCATTGATGCTAAAAAGAAGCAGCACAGTTCTAGCAACATTGTTAAGGAGGACGACACAAAAACTACAAACTTCATACGAACCAACTATCATGGTGTTTCATAATCAAACATAATACCTACTTAGTGTCTTTGGGAATTGCACATAAAAGCTAATAAATTTCCCCCAGATGTGGAAACTAAAGAATAAATTTGCTCAGGACCTGTCCTGAATACACCTTTATAGTCTTTAAAACGCTAAGTCAAACTGGTTTCAAACCTGCTGTTGAATGGGGAGTATTCACTATGTTGGTGTTCGTTCAGCTCTGCTGGTACTCAAGTTATTCACAAGAAATAAGCAATGAACAAATGACCCCTAGCTTTTTGACACAAGTTAAATATTCTTGTTTTGAAACTGAACGTGAGGTAGAGGCTAAGTAGCTATCCCCAGATTGTAATTCAGCAGGGACTGTTTGTTCCTGCAAAGACACAACCTCATTCCTGCAGTTTGTGTTATGTAATGATTCATTTTTTATTCCAGTTAATCACGGTACAAAGCTATTCAAAAGAGTTCCGGATCAACATGAATAGTATTATTAATGTAAATCCAGGCAGGAGTTCAGAGGTTTTTTATAAGAGATATCTATAATTATTGCTTAGACTGCCAAGTGCACAATAAAAGAAACCACGACTCTGAATAGCAGGCATAAAATTCGTATTAGCCTTATGGAATACACACAGATTAAATTCTAAAATTCAATTAATTCAAGGTTAAAGCTACATCCACATTTGAGGAGATAGCAAAGTGAAGATCTTCATTATTTTGTACATCACTGAACAATATATTGGACTGTTAAATACTATAGTTAGTATAATATGATATAACCTTTGAAAGGTTATAAATGTGTGATTTTTACCAAAGATTTTATTTTTAAAAATAGAAATGTTAAATATAAAATACTCAATCATTTGAGAATGTGCAGAGAAGAAAGTAGAAAATCACTTCAAATTTCAGCACCAGAAATAACATTGTTAATTCTTCTGCACCCGCATTTCAATGACTGCATACTATTCTGCTTTGCATCTGCATTTTGCTTTGCTAAAACTAATGCCCAGTGATGAAATATAGCTTGCTGTAAGTCATGGATATTCTTCTGTCTATACCAATTTCCACTTGTGATCTTTAGTCCATAAATGCCCCAGAAATATGATTGCTGAACATTTTATATCTTTATCCATTTTCAAATTTTCTCACTGGGAAGATGACAGCAATTTTCACTTCCTCACTATAACATGAGTGTATCCATTGTTAAACTCTTGACAACTCTGATTTGTCAAATTTTTTATTTTTTTCAGCACACTAGAGAAAAAATGTCATTTTACTATTTTTTATTTTTAATATTTTTTATTTTTAAAATTTGGTTATATTTTCAAATATTTGCTGGGAGTTCTGGGGTTTTTTGATAATATTTTTCTAATTTTTTCTTTTAAACTAATTAATTTTTATTGTATACATTCAAAGTATACTACATGCTTTGAGATATATATGTTTATATATATGTGTATAAAAACGATTACTGCAGTCAAGCAAATTAACACATCCATCACCTTACATAGTGATAAGAATACCTTAAATTTACACCATTAGCAAATTTTCAGTATATAATACAATATTATTAACTAGAGTCCTCATGCTGTACCTTAGATCTCTAGATTTATTCATTCAATATAACTGCAAGTTTGTACTCTGACCAACATCTCCTTGTTTCCTCTCCCCACCCCCGTAACCACAATTCTCCCTATTTCTATGAATTTGACATTTTTTAGATTCCACATATAAGTGAGATTATTATCCAAGACATGGAAATAACCTAATTCAATATATGGAAATGACAGTTTTCAAGATATGGAAACAACCAATTTATCCATGGATGAGTGAATAAAAAACTTGTGTAGTGTGTGTGTGTGTGTGTGTGTGTGTGTGTGTGTGTGTACATGCAATAATATACAATGGAATATTATTCAGTCTTAAAGAAAGGAGTTACTGTCACTTGTGACAAAAAGGATGCACCTGGAGGACATTATGTTAAGTGAAATGAGCCATACACAGAAAGAAAAATACCACATGATCCGCTCACATGTGAAAGTTGTGTTCTTAACAAAATACTGTTAAGCTTCAGCCCTGGGCTGAACTCAATCTCCGTTTATGGTCATTACTACAATTGGCTTATTTATCTGCACCGATGTATCTAGAGCATCGATCCATTCACTTGACAAATATCTGTTAAGCAGCTACTATGGGCCTAACACTGTATAAGAAATTTATCACAAAGCAGAAGACAGCCCATGTCCTGTCCTCAGGGAGCAGGAAGGGGGGCAAAAAACAACAAAACCTGTAACAAACAAATACATAAAAAACCATTGTAGGTACTGACTTGATATGAAGAAAACAGAATAGTGTGATAGAGAGGGAAGGGAGGACAAGCAGCACATAGGATTATCATAAAAATATTCCTTAAGGATTTGAAGGTGAAGTATGAATCAAGAAAAGGATCTGGCCCTTGAGGTTCTGGGAGAAGACCATGCCAGGCAGAGGAGAGACCAAGCATTGTTGGTCATAGTAAAAACTGTGGATTTTTATTCTTGCTTAAATGGGAAGATGTTGTAGGCTTTGTCTTTTTTATTTTTCCCCCAAGTGGAGGGTACTTGTCTGTCTTATGTTATTGGTTGACACTGCCATCATAAGCCACTGGAAATCACTGCATGACTATATTCTCTCTCTTTTTTTAAAATTTATTTTTATCTAGGTATAGAACATGGCTTTTAAAGGATGACTATATTCTCTAGCTATGTCTAAGCAATGGTGCTTTGACAATGGGCACGATGAATCAGAGATCACACCTCTCTGGGCTTATTTATTTGGTACAAAAGAAGGCTCTGGATGGTCCATGCCTGGAGCACTGGTTACCTTGTTGGCAAGTGAATAAGTGGAGTGTTAACAAGGTGTTAAAATGGAAATTTTTGGCAAACAAAGGGAATAAAGAATTTATTACCAGTTATAATTCCATTCCAACATGAGGTACTAGGTCATTTAAGGAAGCTTTGCAAAAAGGAAGCCCCAAATCACTCTTTCTTTTTTAACCATTAACTCTAACTTACCATAAATGGATTTTTAAAATGGTGGAGGAACCAAGAAAGAAGTCTCTTTTTGCACAGAATTTATCTCCTTTTTTCATAAATTTTGCTATTATAGAAGCTATTCATATATATTATTGAAAATTTAAAAATAAAGACAAGCAAAAATGGCAAGATAAAATCATATTTCTACTACAAAGAGATCACCATGGTTAATATCTTAATATATATTATAAACATACATTTATATATTATCTCTCATGTACATGCATTTTTAATGCATGAGATCAAATTGCCTATTTTATTTTGTACCTTTTTTCAATCGCTTTCCAACTTCTGATTTCAATAAATTTTTATCTCTTTTAAAGATCACACCATTTTAAAATATCTTCAATTATCTAAAAAAATGTCCTTTATATCAGGTTCATCCAAATATTGTTAAAGTAGAGCTTACACTTCTTCTAGCTATTTTTTATCAATAGCTCCATACATTTCTATGACACTGACTTGTTAAAGAAACTAGGCCTCCTGTATGATCTGGTAAAAGAGTGTCCACGGTCACTTCACCTGAGTCTGTGGCATGAGCCCTCCCTGCCCGTGGCAGAGGGGCAGGCAGTGGCTCTCCCTTTCCTCCCACACCTAAGCCTGGTGAAGGGAACTTGGAGAAGGACAATCAGGGGCTTGATATGAATTTTTTAGAGTTTGTGGACACTATGAATTGATATTGGAATGATGCTTGGGAAAATCCCAAAGCAAGAGCCTGTGACCAGCTAGCTGCCTGTGACCACAGAGCAGAGATGGCAGGAGTGGGATTTGCACTTCTACCCATGGTAGGCCCAGGGGGCAAACTTCCTCCACACCAATCTGTGAAGAGAACAACAGATGTCAAGGGACTGAGTAAGTTTCAACCAGAGAGCTGGAACTTCACACCACAGGAAGTCCAGTCACATATTGCCAGTGAGGAAATTTCTAATGAGTCAGCTTCTAAAATTTGCTTACCACAATACATCACAACACTATAATCAGTCATATTTTTTCAGTGACTTTCCTCTCCTTTCCACCCCAATCCTAGAAGAACTACTGGCTGCCTAGTGGGCAGAGGTTGACAGCGGAGAGGTGGAAGGGAGCAAACTGGCAGCTCCCTACCCACCTGAAGCCAGCCTTCAAGAGAGAAGCTTGGATGAATAATGACATTTAGAATTTTCAATATTATAGTTTAATTAAAGAAATGAAAGCAGCTTTTGTGACTTCAATTTAGAGAACTGTTTGTTATCTAGGAGTGACCAGAGATGCCAGGGACTTACCTGAAATTATTCCATCAAAACTGGTGGGAGGAATTTTTAAAAATTGCTTTGTGATTGTATCCTGTCATGTTCCACTTATTCAGAGCACTGATTATGGACTGATAGTTGCTCCATTCTCAAGGAAAAAATAGGAGAAAGTAGAACGTGTTCCTTTAAACCTCTTTTAACTTTATATGCATATATCCCCTTGTGGTAAATATCTTCTTTGAGAGTGAGCTTCCTGACTTAAACAATTACTTTTCATATCATGCAAGCTGATATTTATATTGCATCTGATAGTTTATAAAGCACTTTCATGTTCATTACCTTTATTACCACATTTTTACTGACCATATCCTCTTCCTATTCCTGAGTTACGTCTGCACTGTAACAGGATTCTCCATGTCCCCGACACAGCTGATTGTGTTGTCTTTCAGTGACATGAATGTCTAGAAGGTGTTTCCAAAATTAGAACTGCTGTGCCATCATTTTCGGGAACACAAAGGAGCCCGTCAGGTGCTAGTATGTCTCATGTGTATTTTTGAAAGAAGCCTATTCCGTAAGTTGGACACTATTTGGTCATCAGTCTAAGGAGAAAAACATAAGAATGTTAAAGAAAAGGATGTGAGGGTGATCTGGCTATGACATCTGTCACCCCATTGATCCCCAGGGGTGGTTTGGCTGATGTGACTGGCTAGACGGGTGTCCCCTTCCTCCCTCACCACTCCAGGTGTGTCCCTCCCAAAGCCACACGCTCAATTGAAGAGGATAACCTTCCCCAATAGAAGAGGACTGTTCTTTGGTCAAGGGTAGATGCGTAGCTGTGCTCCCCTGCTAGAACATTCAAACAAGAATGTTAAAGAACAGTTAAAAGAAGAAAATGAAACAATCAAATGTTAACAAGGCACACAGACCATAGAGCATTTCATTAGGGAAATAGCTTCTTAATTCAGTTCAGCATATTGCATGACTAGCACTCTCAAAATGAAGAGAAATAAAATGCAAGAAAAAGGGAAATTGACAGCTGCTGGGTTTCAATAGGAAATATATAGTATTCACAGAACAGTTCTCATTAGACATGTAAAAATTAAGATAAGGTAAGAATCCTATAAGAAGCAAAGCAACACGCAATAACTACATCTTTCTTCCTCGTGGAAATAAATGATAGGGCAGGCCATTGTCAGCATTAGTAGCAGTTAAGAAAAATGACTCACTTCTCTCTCTTGACAAAGATACTGAGTCGAGTGTGAAGTAATAGTGTGGGTCAGATTGTTAAATATTTCAGAAGAGGGAAGATAGTTTTTTCATTGTAAAGAAAGAAATTCACTTCAAACAAGTGGCATTTCTTTAGCAACTCAATTGGGAGGGGTATAAGGCAAGAGCTATTGAAAAATACCATGTCTTCATTTAAAGACAGACTGTTTAGAAGCTGGAGGATACAACTAAGGTATCCTCCTTTAGAGGAGCTTTTGAAAAATCTTGCTATTCAGTATCTGTTAGGAGAGGAGCAGGTGCTTCAACCAACAATGGCTTGTTTGAAGAGGTTAGAAGTAGAAAATCTTTCCAGAGTCTTGGTGCTTATTGACTCTGAAACATTATGAACTACTTAGACTCTTCTTTAGTATAAAACATGCTGTATGTTGGCTGGAAAACCTTGCACTCTTACCCCAATCCTTTTGTCCTAGGAGTCAGGAGCGTTTTCACCTGTGAGCCTCTCACTGATTAAAACTTCAGTGTTATTTTCCATTTAGGTAAACGCGGGTTGCAGGAATCCATCATGGTTCACAATATTGTTGCCCAAACATTATAACAAAACACCTGATCAATAATAGAACAAATTCAAGTACTTAGTGTATTTGGTGTCTATCTGTGTATGCCACTAAAATAGGAACTAAGCATATTTTAAAATAATGTTCTATGCTTTCAGATCCCTAAAAGTCTAAACAAACCTAATAGCTACAAAAAATAAAAGAAGATCCAGGTTGCCTTTAAATTTTGCATTTAAATTTCAAATAATGATTTCATTTCTTTCATAATAAAAATACTTTTACAAAAAATAAGAAGTTAAAAATACACAGAAAATAATGATCACCTTGTTTCTAGCCTCATTCATGGAATAAACTATGCAAAACTGTGAAGGTATTCTCTATCTTCCAGTGCTGAAAAGACACCCCTCATCATATCTCCACTTAATGAGAAAATTAGTATGATAGATTGTATTTTCCAAGGACCGTTGCAAAAATACGCTCCATTAGCATCTGAAATCCTTCCCCTTCCCCAATAAGAGGGAGATCTGTTCTCTTCCCTTGAAACTAAGTTGGACTTTGTGGCTGCCTTGACCAATAAAAGAATCAAGAATTGATAATACACAACTTCTGAGGCTAGGTCACAAAAATGCCATGTGCCTTACTATCTTAGGATGCTTACCCTTGAAATCTAGCAACCATACTGTGAGGAAGCCTAAGCAATCTGTTAAAATATAGAAACAAATTAAATGTCCCCAAATTGGGATTTAGAATACACACACACATGCACACACAAACTCTATATATAGGAGGGCTGTCTGGGAAGTATCCAGTGGTTGGATACTTTCTGGACAGCCCTTCTACACTCATATATATACTTTTTCTATGTATACTCTAAATATATATACACACACACAAACTATATATTTATTATATGTACATATACTCTCTTATATATAGAGTGTGTATATATAACATGAAACACTATACACTGATTTAAAATGAAGTTGTATATTTATTTCCAAGAAAACAATGGCTGTGTGTTACATAATTTTAAGTAAAAAAAGGCTATAAAACAGGATATCTAATTCACTCTTGGCTTTGTTATAGATAAATAGAAATAAATATCTAGATGTTTAACTATCTTGGTAGATGATTATAAAAGTCTGAAGAAGACACATCAACTTATAACAGTGATTATATCTAAGTGGTAAGATAGCAAGCAATTTTTGTTTTTTTCATATTTCACTTATCTGCATATTCTAGCTTCTTTTCCAATTAGCATGTATTAAAAATAAAAGCTTTAAAATTACATAAGTAAACTATTTCAATTGTCTAAGTATTTTATTTGCTCATTTTCTTGCCCACTGTGATTGCATGATGTTAAAAAGCTAGAAGTACAGTTCCCTTGATGTGACTACACTCTGGTAATGCCCTTTAAAAATGTGCTTCTCTCATATGTCTACGAATGCTTTTTGCAGGTGGCTGCGTGGGGGATGTAGAAATCTCCTCTTTGCTAAACTAAAAAGAACTATAGATTCCTTCCTTCCTTCAACAACACTTCCTCTTGCTCTTACTCAAAAGACAATTGTTCTTGTTGTTATGTGTGATGTTATCAACGATCTCTCAACAGCAGCTGCTGTGGTGAAATCCATAAACTTTTGGACTTAATGGGGATTTCTAAAATAAATTTTCTATGTTCATATTTGTTACATAACTACCAAGTTCATTGATTTTTATGTATAGATACGGGTAGTTTATATATTTCTCATATAGTTACTTTTTAATGTTTTATTTTGTAAAGAAGACTTCAACAGGAGTAAAAAATAAACTGAGCAAACCCTTCCTCTTCTTTTGCTAGGACCATCTTCTAATATTGGCAGAAGTTCCATTTAACAACCCCCAACTGAAAGTGGGGTCATTAGTGCAAAGCGCAGGCCAACCCTCCCAAAACTTCCGTTCCACTCTTTCTCTTCATACCATCTCCTCTGTCTTCCCCCAGAAGTTGCACAGACAGAAAAAGCACCTTCGCTTCCCCAGATTTGTGACCCATATCTTCATGGGTGGTGCCATTTTAGAGAACACTTTCTTAAGGAACATTGATTTGATTAAATATATTCTGGAACTAAATGAGACATCCTTTCTGTTGCACTGCACTTAGGAGACTAAAAAAAAGTCAAATAGTTACTGTCTTGAAAAGCCAAGGCTATGTTCAGATGGGTCCTCTGTTCCCACTGCACACAATTCCTGTAACTTTTTAGAAGCCCTTCATCGATTAAACTACAACTACCCATTAGCTACTAGAAAGCATATGTCGTGTCATCATGGAGAAGATATATTAAAACTGACATAGAATGAAGAATTTAAATACATAAACCATAACTCTAAAATTTTCTTGTGCACAGAAAGATCTATGTGATTGAAACTCATAATGAAAGTCATACTTAATTTACATTTTGTTTACATTCAATTTGGCTGGCTTAGCAAAACCATAGCACAGGGCATATTTTATCTAAAATGTACATACATTTTTTTCTATATGATTAGTGAATAAATTTACAGAACTTATAGTGTTCAAAAATTATTGCTACAACATTTACATTTTGTAATGGAAATTCCAGGACTGGCCAGGGCTACTGGCCAAGAAATATGAATTTAAACAGGAAAAGGAATACCTTACTTTCTGGGAAATCTTATTCTCTAGGCCTGACCCTTTTTACATGAAGGATTTGTCATCTGTCAGGGTAGACCAGGGTGCTCGCCTACCTGGTTCTGGAAGAAGCAGCCATGCTCCTCCCTGGGAGTGTGCCTGTGATGTGTTCCTACTCTTACTGATCTCTGTTTTTATTTTCTGAAATGCAGACATGATCTAATTTTTATTTATACTTTGGCCAAAGACAGTATATAACATTTGACTAATTAATATATAAGTAAAATTAAAATAAAAATTTCCTAGTACTTTAAAATGCTACTAAGTGCTAGTTCAGATCTACTTTTCTACTAGTTCTGATCTATATTTTAGACTTTATTATAATACTATAATATCTGTATGTAATAGTGGGATCTTTATATAAGAAATCTAACATGTATTTCCAGGGTTTTCCAAAATTCACTCCATACTGGAATCCTGACATCTTTTTTCTCTTTAAAGCACGTTCCCCCAACTATCTAGACTTGTTTAGATATTCTAGTATCTCTAGGATTACATCCAGGCTTGTTCAGATCATAATTGAATCAAAAAAAATTAAATAGTTCGAAATAAATGCATGACCCGAAACTGAATGGTATTGAAAGGTATTGTTTTCTAAAATTCATATGGGGCATTTTGTATTTCTTGCTTCAAGGGTGTTGAGGAGCAGATTTGTTATTTTCATTTATCATTGTATCATTAGCATTTTCTCATGTAATTTAATAGTACTTTGTGATAAAATATGTCAATGTTTTAAGAAATATTATAGAAGGGAATATGCAAAACATATCTATTATATGTTAGATTATATTATACTTTTAAGTATTTTATAAAGTTTCTGAAATGAAGTCAGTATTTTCTTAAAATATTCTTTTTAAGTAATGGGAAGTCTTATTTCTAGCAACATGGTAAAGAAATCATATTGATTCATAATATCTAAACCTATTGGATAAAATAAGGCAAAAATTTTCAAATACAGACCTGAGCTGAGAGTAAGCAGAGTAACAAATTTCAGAAGAAAACTTGCTGAAGATACTAGAATTAGCCAATAGAAAATATCTGGTAAATGTCTAAATATTTGTAAGGAGTAAATAAGAAAATTAAAAAAGGAATAAGCTATGAAAGACCATCATACATGATCAGGTATATGTGACAAAGAACTAAGTAGAACTTCTCGGAATAGATTGCATATATAATACATACACACTAAATTAAAAATTTAATGGATGGATTAAATAGCATATTAGACAAAGCAGAAAAAAAGTCTTAGTGTAGTGAACTGAGGAAACAAACCAGAATAAGCCCAAGCTGACAAAGAAAGAGGAACTATAAGAAGATACAGGTGACGTACATGATAAAAATAATAACATCAAGAATAGTCTTCTTGAAGATCTAGAAAGAAAAAATATAGAGGAGGGAGGCTGGGCCAAATAATGAGAAATTTGTTGATAATATTTGTATACGAAAAAAGACAAGAATTCAATAATATGTACACCTACATATGTTATAATCAAATACCTGTACACAAAAAGACAAAAAAATTATTAAAAGTAGTCAGAAAGAAAAAGATAAATCATCTACCAAAACTGGCCATAAGACTCACAGCTGACATAGCAACAGTAGCAGTAGAAGTCAAAAAAGAGTGGGTTTTCATAGCTTCAGTATGATGACAGCATGTAGACCTTAACTTCTAATTCCAAGTTTAGTAAGTCAATCTTTTAAGAGTGAAAACAAACAAACATATCTTGGAAATACTTGCTTAGAAATACTGCTTTATTTAGATTGGCACACATCTCCTGACATAAATTCTGAAGCTGTTATTTATAAATTCAGGAAACCTGTGGATATGGCTTTTGTTATAAGCTGGGGATGAGGACAGCCCTTTCCCCTGAGTTCTAACAGATTCATAGATTGTAGATAAACAGGGTCATAGCACTTGCTTCATAAATGCTGGGAACACATGCATAGCTATTCAAACATTTAGAGTTTCTAGTAACTTGTAGGAGAATTTAGCTTAGATCTGAAATCTACAAGGTCTCCTACTCCTACCCCAAGTCAGTCTTTGGGACGTGTCTGTGGGTCAGCTGTGTCTGCAATGCAGTGCCACAGTCTGCTCATCTGGCCTGCTGGGAGAAGCACCCTGCTGCCTCTCTGGACAGGACAGACGGAAAATTTCTTGTGGGGAGGGGTGCTACACAAGTGTGTTTATTTCAAAGGACCCAGAAATAACAGAAGGAGCCTCAGTTCAAAATTCCAAAGCCCATATCAAGAGATTAGAGAGACTTTGAACCCACTAAGTACAGTACTGCCATACCAGTTGTAAATATACCGGTAAAATATTTTACAAGTGGTTTATTAACAGCATTTTCCCCCAGATTTCCCCATGATCTAGAAACTAAAAGGTTAATGCTGGGCCAGGCAGAGACTTCCAAGGCTTGACAGTCTCTGAAGCCATCAACAGCTCTGTGAATGAACTCCTTTCTGACCGCAGAGGATTTCAGCAGGCATGTCACTCTTCCAACATTCCTAGCTCCACCCACTGAGGAAGGACCTCCTGTAAACCTGCCGGTAGAAGGTCCTCCAAGAATGCCCAGACTTCTGGGTTCTTGCTCCACACCTTGCTTGTTCTTCCTGGAGCAACTGAGTCTATTCTGAATGCGGAACATTGGTCATGTTGCATCAGCAGTTGTTGCTGGTTCCAGTTAACCCCACAGAGAAGACAAGGAGTCCACCTTTCCCACAGTCTCACTACCTCCTGTCTCTCCAGGCCATGGGGAACTTCTGGGGATCACCTGTGTAGACCCCAGCATGCCATCCCTGGGCTTTGTGTTTCAACCCTTCCCTTGCAGGGAGGACGTGGGGTGCTGGCAGGGAAGTTTGTGCTCCTGGCAACAGGTGAGTGTCGGGGGCTCACAAGACCCAAGGCCAGGGCTGTGCTCCAGTGGCCAGCGTCACCTGGAGCTGCCTGCTTAGCCATTTATAGAAACAGCAGCCCCTGTGGGACTCTAGCTGCTGTGAGCCAGAGAAATATAAAGAACCCAGGCAGCAGAGGTTGATAACATTTTAAAGATTGCTCTTGGCCCAGTGCTGTCAGATGCTTGCCTGCCCCAGTGGATAGTGCCTCGCCCCTCACAACAGAGTAGACATTCACCTGGCTGCTCTAGAGAACAACACAAACTCACAAAACACTGAGAGAACTTTGAATAGTAAAAAATGCAGTGAAATTGCAGGGTGCAAGTGGAGGGGTTCAGAACAGCAGGCAAGGTCCTTGTGGAGAAGGGCCTTGCCTGATGTCCTCAGGAGTTTTTATTGTTTACTGCGGTTCAGGAGATACGTAGCTCGAAAAGGATTAATCCACAGGGTTGACACAGTGAGCTACGCATTTCCAGAAAGCATCGCCTTGTCGCAGGAACTAAAGGAAGGACACGGGTGACGTTATCATAACAGTCCACACACACACACACACACACACATGCACACACACTCAAACACACACATGCGCACACACAAACACGTGCACACACACACACACACAGTCAGGGCTGTCAGGCAGGGAGAGGAGGCGATGCATTTCCAGATAAATTTAGCGAGAAAAATCAACACAAGGAAAGCAGACAGCCTGAAGAGATGTGGGATAAAAGGGATAAGAAGGAATTTAAGATTCTTCTGGGTCTTTGTTTAATCAGCTTCAGGGACTTGCCGTTCAAAGAAACAAGGACTGTGTGAGGGGAGATGAGCTCGCGCAGGACAATGAGGGCTTTGTTCATATCAGCTGAGCGTGGAGTGCAGGCTCAGTCGCCCTTTCAAGAATGTGGGGCTGAGTTCAAGGTTGAGGTCTATGCTGGAGACGGAGAGTGGAGAATGCTCAGCACAGGGGCATTTTGAGCTGTGATTCCTCAGAGAGCTCATGGGGAACGGCCCAGCATTGGGATTACATGAGATACAGCTATGGGTTCCCTACCGTATGTGGAGGCAGAGCACATCTCACCTGTGCCTCATTCTAAAATAATTACCTAGCGGGGCCACCTTCTTACTGTGGTACCCGTTAGTTCAACTCTGTGGCTGAAATAGTGACACACAAGTGCTAGTCCAAAAATGTAGATCTCTCCACTCTTTAATAGCACCACACTCCCACCTGCCACAGGATCTTTACATTTGCTGGTCCCATCTTCTGGAACATTCCAGCCATCCTGGTTTAGCTTAAACTTTCCCCAGTGCTTCCTCACCATTCAGAGCCCAGCTCAGGTTTACCTTACTCTCACCTTCCCAAATTAGGTCATGTTCCTTTCCTTCACAGTGCTCTTCCCGAAGGGTTGTGACTCCTTACTTTTTGTTACAGAACATTTCAAACATAGGGAAGTTGAGAAAGTGAGATATTAAATGCCCATCTACCCAACTCCCAGCAACAGTGATGGTCAACCTGTTGCTAATTTTGCTCTACCCCTCCACTTTACTTTGGTTTGAGTATTCTAAAACATTTTACATCCCATCTTGTCCTTTCTCCTCCACTGAACAGTATGAATTTCAAACTAAGCATTATACATAATCTATATTGTGACATTATTGCCTAACAAAACTAACAAAAATGTCAAATGCTGAGTCAATATTCAATGTCCCTTGATTGCTTCAAAAGTATGTTTATAAGTATCTTTGAAAAAGGATCCACACTGGGGGACCTAGTTGTTAAAAATCACCTAAGTTTCTTTTGTTTTATGTTTCCATTCTTTTTTTTTTAAATTTTTTGTTTTTAGAAAACAAAATCATTCTTCTTATAGACTCGATCAATTGCTTTCTCATGGTATTTTTTACAACCTATTTAAAATGTTTAGGCAAGAATGATTCTGTGGTACTACTTCCTATTGCATCTCACTGCCGAGCATGTAATGTCTGGTCTAACCACTTTTTCGGATTATTGGGCGCAGGTGGAGTCAGTTTGATCTATCCTTTTTAAAATTTCTCTTTAAACTTTAACTAATAGTTTTCATATTCAATGAAATTGCTGCCTAGAGCCAGATTTTCATTAGAAGTTGCAAAATGATGATTTTCTGATACTATCAATCCTTTTATGTTTATTAGCTATAATATTCCCTCCCATAAAGAAAAACTTGCCCTTATGCAAGATCTGGTTATCCTAAAAATAGTTTGTACAGAAAGACAGATTAAATATGTAATTCTGTCCCTTTATCTATTTCCCTGAATGACGAGCTGTTGCTCTAACAACCTGCAATGGTGAACATTGTTAAGGTTCAGACTGTCTTAATTTTGGCCACTTGGAGTCAGAGTTTCTAGGCTTTGCTTCCTTTGTTCTTTGACATGTTCTCATTTATCATTCATTGCTTCCTTGGTGTTGAAATAATATGATGTTCAGGATCATCTTTTATTTGACATTAGCAAACATTCCTTCAAATACCCCTGGTTCCTTTTAATGGAAAATGTGTTCAGAGACCATAATCCAGGTGCTAGAAGTGGTTTTTGGTTTTCATGTCTCCTTTTTTATATGTGTTTTAATAGAAAAAAATTCATGAGTTCATACTAGTTTTTCCAATTCATTTGTAAGATTTCTACTTATTCCTTTGCTTTTATATTTTTATCTAATTTCTATTATCTGTACAATCTTTGTTTATACCAATATTAGCAAAATTTCATATTTGTTTTACCATACAATAATCATTTCAAGGTAACAATACTAATATTATTTCAAAAATTAAGACTAATGCATACAATTTAAGGTGTATGTACTTTGTGTCCCTTTATCTCTAAATATCTCAGTGTGTGTTTATTTTATAAGAACAAGAACATTTCTATATAACCACAACTTAATTATGAAATTTTAATCTAGTTCTGTGTCTAGTTTTGAGCTCACATTAAAATTTTAATAATATTCTTTTAAAGCCATCATCCTTATTAGATGCCAAAAAGAAAAAAAGTACTTCACTTACCCTTGAAAAAAATTCTCAACAAATTTGGAATAGGAGGGAACTTTCTCCACTTAACAAATGTCATACATGAAAAACCTATAGCTAGCATATACATAATGGTGACTCATTAAATAATTTCTCTGAAAAATTCTCTAGCAAAAAATACAAAATGACAATGCTATTTCACAGTATTTTTATTATTGTTGTTATAGCAAAAACAGAAAAAATAAAACAATTATTTATAAAGAAAAGATTGTGGAATAAATAATGGCAATCACAGTGGTGTACTCCTTAGGCAAAAAAAAAAAGAAAGAAAGAACAAAGAAAGAAAGAAGAAAGAAAGAGAGAAAAAAGAAAGAAAGAAAGAAAGAAAGAACGAACGAACGAACCCTATATGAGGTCCAATATCTGGCTATTCTTGTCACCCTCCAGTCCTTTCAAATATTTTTTACAAATTTTTTCCAAGTTTTATAATTGTTATCCGGTCAAGCATTAGTTCTATTGGAAGATGGAAGGTTGAAGTTGTGGTTATTATGGGCATATATTTGGGATAGATTCCTGAGATGGCTATGTCAAAGGGTATGTATATGTAATTCTGCTAGATTTATTTTTAGTTATCATTCTTATGTTTGATTATTTTATTAGTGTTTGTCTCTCCCCTTAAACTGTAATCTCCATATCAACGAAAACTTCATCTGTTTTTCTTCAACACTTTCTTTCCAGTACCTGGAATAAAGTTGGTGCTGAGTAAGTATTTGCTATAAAATTATTACTAAAAGAGTGGAGGGGTTTTGTTATGCTAGAATATCATGTATCGAAAGCATTGTAGATAATTTTGATGTTATCAATAAGGACGTCATAGTTTTATATTTTACATTTCAGTCAGTGGTCTATTTTGATTTAAATTTTGCAAATAACATGCAGTAAAGGATGTAGTTTAATTTTTTGCACATAGTAACCATTTATTGCAGCATTGTTTGTTCACAGATTTTCCTCTCTTCACTTAATTGCCTTTGACATTTTGTCATTTCTAGGAGAAGACATGGGAGAACATTTTAGTGACCTTGGGTAAGACAAATATATTTTAAGTAGAACACACAAAAAAATAAAAACTATCAAATAAAAAACTGACCAACTAACTTGATCAAAATTTTGTTCCTCAAAAGACATTGTTACAGAAATAATCCACAGACAGAAATAAAAATATTTGCAAAACATTTATATCTGATGGAAGATTTGTTTCTAAAATTCATAAAGAACTCTTGTAACTCAATAATAAGGCAACCTGTGATAGGAAGAATTGTCAGATGGGCCCATAGATTCTCCCAGTCTGTGGTACATAGTCCTGTATAATTCCTCCCTCTGAGTGTGGGCAGAATCTGTGAATATGATGGATTTCACTCCCATGATTAGGTTACTAATCATGTGACTTTGAATTAGTCCAAGAGGAAGATCATCCTGGGTGACTCAATACGCGGGGGCAAGAGGCTCCCACTAGCCCCAAAGAAAGCAAATAGTCTGCTGTGCATGGCCTGTTGAGGAGGTGATGTGGCCAGGATTTGAGGGCCACCTCTAGGATTTCAGAGCAATCCATGGCCAACAGCCAGGAGGAACATGGAGACTCCAGTCCTACAACCATAATGAACTGAATTCTGCCAACAATCTGATTGACCTTGGAAGAGGCACTGAGCTCCAGATAAGATCACAGCACCTTGATTTCAGTCTAGTGAGACCCTGAGCAAAGAGCTCAGCTAAGCCATGCTCAGACACCTACACCATGAAAACTGTGAGATAGTAAATGGGTGTTGGTGTAAGCTATTAAATTTGGTAATTTCTTATGCACAAGTAAACACTATGATACAACCTAATTTACAAATGAGCAAAACCCTCTTTTGAAGGTGGGCTGGACTTAATAATTCACTTCTAAAAATAGAGTAAGAAAAAGGAAAAAATAGTATCTTTATACAGGTCAAGTATCCCTGATCTAAAATGCTTGGAATCAAAAATGTTTTGGATTTCAATTTTTTTAAGGTTTTGGAATATTTGCATTATATTTTCCAGGTAAGAATCTCTAAAACAAAAGTTTGAAATCTGAAATGCTTCAACAGGCACTTCCTTTGAACTGCATGTAGGTGCTCAAAAGTTTCAGATTTAGGAGCATTTCAGATTTTGGATTTTCAGATTAGGGATACTCAACCTATAGATGAGAAATCTAGCTTAATAACTGACACAATTTCTCAAGGTTAATACCACCAATGATAACTCATGTTCATACCATACGCTCCTGATAAAACATGATTAGAAGGGTACTTCTATGGCATTCTTCCCCAAAACCCATAACCTCAGCCTAGTTAGGAGGAAAACATTAGGCAAATCCAAACTGATGAATGTTTTACAAAATACCTGGCAAGGACTCCTTAAGATTGTCAAGGTCGAGAAAGACAAGAAAAGACTGAGAAACTGCTGCAGACCAGAAGAACATAAGAAAACGAGATGTCTAAGTGCAATATGGTATCACCTCACTGCAATTGTCTGATGATCCTGTCTGGGGGCTATTCTAGATAATTGGCACTTTGAAGGTGGTCCTATGGTGAAAAATGTGAACAACAAAGCAGAGATTTTGACAAATTCATGTAGGTTATTTCTGTTATTATATGAATGTGTTCCCTAAAAAGTTCATGTGTTGGAAACTTCATCCCTCTTCCCTCATGAATAGATTAATGTTGGGTATGTACTCCTGAATGGATTAACGTTGCTGTCACAAGAGTGGGTTTGTTGTTTTGGGAGCAGATTTGTTATAAAAGCAAGTTCTCTCTGGTTCTCTTGCCCTTGCTCTCTCACCGTATGATGCCTCCCACTCTATTATGACACAGCAAGAAGACCCTCACTAAATGCCAGTGCCATGCTCTTGGACTTCCCAGCCTCCAGATCTGTGAGCCAAATAAACTTTCTTTATTTATAAATTACTCAGTCTGTGGCAGTATGATATAGCAAAACGAAATGAACCAAGACAATTACTTTTTTCCGTATGTAGTCAAATTATTTTAAAAATTAATAAAATATATATAGAGGCTTATGTATGTGTATATGTGTGTATGCATATTTTTAAAAACAATTCTTCTTGAGAAAATTTCTTAAATGGTAGGATTTTGTGGCAAGATGTTAGTTTCATCTTTATGTTCCATTTTCTCTAGTCATAAGTGAGACTCCCCCACTAAGCTGTAAAGTGCTAATAGGTTCCTCCAGACGCTGCTATTATTAACAAATTAACATGAGCAACACTTAAGAAGGAGGAGTGGGAAGGTTAATGTGGGGAATCTTCTCTCATATGTCTTTTATGATGCACATTTGGAGGAAAAGAATAGATTTCAATTCTACAAAATGTTAATCTAACGTCTTCCACCTCCTACTCACCAGCATCAAATTTATTAATAAAATGTTCAAGAATAAGGAAGTAGGTGCTGCAATTGAAATTCACTGTTATATCTTAACAGAAGAAAGGGTATCAATTTGCAGGATGGCTTTTTAGAAAAAGTGAGCAGGAGGTTTGCAAAGTGTGGATGATCTGGATGATCTAGCAAGGCAGAAACAGAAAGAAAATAAATACAAATAAATCATACAAAGCATGTGGAAATTAATAGAAGAGATCCTACATATTCAAATTTAAAATGCAAACTATGATTTCTTCTTCTAGGTTAGCCAGAATGTAAGCTAAAGAAAAGAGATAAATTTGGTCTAGTAAATAAAATTATAAATACTGCTGGGCATATTGAGGGGTAAGAGGCATGATGATCCTTTTGATTATGTTCCAGATGTCTTGCATGCATCCATTTCTTTATAAATATCAACAACCCAGGCAAACAGATATGGTGACTTACAGATTTAGAACTGATGTTTAGAGAATTTAAATAAGTTGCCCAAATTCAATTCATAGAACTGTTAAATATCAGAACCAAGACTCAAATGTAACATTTTATTGTATGATTGTATCATGCTTATTTACAAATTCTATGGTTGATGGGTATTTGAGTTAAATCCACATTTTTTTGTTATTATGACATGTTGCTCTGAACATAGTGAACATATATACTCATGCTTTGGAGCATACAACACAGAAATGGAATTGATGGGCAATAAAGTAAGATAACATTCACCTTAGTGAATATTGCTAAACAATTGAAAAGTGTGGATAATCTGGATGATCTAACAAGACAGAAAAAGAAAGAAAATAAACACAAACAAATCATGTGCAAATTAATAGAAGAGATCCTACATATTCAAATTTAACATGCAGATTATCCAAAGCAGTGAAGGTACCCACATCCTCACCATCAGAGCAGGAAGGCTTTGGTTGCTCTATATCTTAGAGAATGCTTGGTATTTTTTGTCTTTTTCTATTTAACAATTCTGTTTTTTATTGTTATCTCATATGGTTTTAATTTTCATTATTCTGGAGATTTTTTTCTATTGGTTTGGCTACTTTTTCATATGGAGTGGCAGGGGTTTTATATTTTGGGGGTATAAGTTCTTTTTGAATAAACATATTGCAGATATATTCTCACAGTTTGTGTCCTACCACTCTCCTTGTGTCTTTGGATAAACAATCATTTCTAATTTTAATGTAGTCTATGGGATATTTGTGTCCTGCTTAAGAAATGTTTGTCTATATTCCACATTCATACAAATATACTAACATTCTAGAAGAATACTTTAGAAGACATAATGCTTTACTTTTCACATTTAGATGTACAATCATTCTAGGATTGATTTTGGTATATGGTGTGAGGTAGGGATTACATTCATTTTCCACCATATGACTGTACAAGTGTTCCATAACAGCTCATTAAAAAGTCATGCCTTCCATACTTTTGTCTCACCTTTGTTAAAATTCCAGAGTATATGAGCCATTTCTAGATTTTCTCTTCTATTTCATTGGTCTATTTATCTGTCATTACATCAATACAGCACTATCTTAGTTTTGTCTTGATATCTGATACAAGATATCGTGTTTTTTATCAAGTTACCAGCTTTTGGTTTTCCTTCTTTATATTTATCTTGTATGTTATTGGTGCTTTGCATTTCACACAACCTTTTGAATCAGCAAGAGAGAGTTCTCATGATTGCTAACCCTATGTGAGCTCTGAGAATTTTTCTTCTTAGAGTTTCTTGGTAATTTTTTTTTCCCTCAGAAGTCATTCTTGTCCAGCTCTGAGGGGCTTCATCCTAAACCTGTACAGATTGATAGTTGGCCAAAGACTCAACTGGGCCACCATAAAGATTAATGGATATCCTCCACTGTGTAACTCCTTCCTCTCTGAAATTTGCCTCACAAATTCTAGACTTCTCAGCCCTCTCAAACTCAAATTTCTGTCTCCTCACATAAGTGAGATTATCAAGCCCTGTTTGGGGTCCTTCTTCCTCTACTGCCTTTTGGAAAGTGCTTCTTGGCCAAAGCCTAAATGCACCAGCAGGGCTAACATCATTTGTTTCCTTTCTCACAAGAATCACAGTCAGAGCTGCCTGTTTTCTAATGTCTGAAAATAAATCTTTCAATATTTTTCCCAGTTTCTAGATGTTAACAATGGGAAGTTAATTGTGGATTGTCTTACTATCTCTGTGCCAAACGTAGAACTCTTAATGTACTTATTTGAGTTTGCACAAACTATATGCATTTATTTTCTGTTATCTTATCTAATTTATCTTAAAGCTACTCACTCATGTTCTTAACAGCCAGCAGAGAATCACTTCCTTTTGTGGCTTTAGTAAATTTGTTACAGAGTATGGTAAGATGAACGTTAAATGGCAGACGTGCAATGTGTATATATTCCAAGCATCAAGATGAATAAAATCCCTCTTGGTGATTGTGTACTAAACAACTTCTGTATCAATTCTTAGTTTCTTTCTCTTTAGGTTAAAGAGCATTTTCCTTATTTTAAACAAATTTCTAAATGAACATGCATCCTTCGATGCAGAGTACTAAATCAGGTAGGTTATGTTGTAACCATGAAATCTAGAAAGTACTTATATTAGAAATAAAACCCACCTATCTAATAGAAACACAATATGATTCTACAATGTATGTCCCATATTAAATAATCAGTTCACTTAAATTTGGAATTTCATTAAGATATTGAAATTGGTTCTGTGTTTTCCATGCATGTATCCAGTGAATCTTTGCGTTTATAACAAGTTAAAAAGTCAAGTGACCTTTGAGTTATTGGATCACTGTCAGAGCAATAGATTAGCCTTTTTTCCTATGTCCATAAACTCAAAGACTCAGAAATAAATCCTTTATTTTCTTAATTTTGGTACTTTTCTCAATTGATGTAATAATTATATAGAGAGACTAATAATTTTGAATACATTATAACTATTCCTAAAAAAGATTTCCTTATGAGAAGATTTCTTTAATTTACAAGCTCTAGCTAATTTCACATGTGAGTACTGATATAAAAGGTATTGTTTTAAGAAGGAGGTATCTGGTAAAAACAGGATATATTGAAGCAAAACAAGGGATCTATATATTGATGTTTTTTCCAAGTTGCATGAACATTTAAAGGCATTGCAACCTGGTTTAAGAAAAATCTACAGTTCAAATAAATAATATTGTTGAGCAGCTGAGCTAAAAAGAACTACAGTTCTTCGACCAGTTCCCTAAATATACATTGTAAATATATTGTGCTTATATATGACAAGAACAGTGTACTGTTTTGAAGAGATTACAAAATGGGACATATATTTATTAGTCTCTAGAATAAAAATGAAGATCTCTTCCAGACCTTGGAGCCTTTATTATTTTACTTTAATATATACATTCTCTAACCTACAGTATGTCTGAATACCATATTAGAGAGATTATAGTAAGCATTTTGTTAGATCACTATTAAAGTATTAAAGTATTCAATCAGTATTAACAGATGTGTTTCTAGCTTCTTTTAGATTTTTATGATCATTTAAGAAATTTTACTTATCACTATTAAATAACTAATTTGACTAAATAAGGTGAGTCCAATGTAGAGACTACTCATGTTTACCATACTGTTCATAATCCATATTCTCCATATGGGTCCAAATTATATGTACCAATAAAAAATAAATCTGATTCCTAATATATGCAGTTTAGCAGAAGGCAATAGCACATGGAGGTATCTTGTGCAACACAGGCATTTAACATACAGGCTCACAGCCCAAGAACTGTGCTGTGCAAACATTAATACAGCCTGCCATTTGCCAAGGGAAATACTTTTGTGAGCCTCATTAATTTAATTGGTCCCTGTCATCTAGTTAAAAAGGGGGAAACAGTGCATTTTCAGACAAAACCAAAGATGGTTAAAAGTCCTGTTAGATTGTGCAGCACTTCAGAAATTTCAAGTTAGGAAGGAAATTGAATTGAGGAAATTGAATTCATTTTGTACCACCTGCCTACCTGCCTCCATCCTCCCCAATCTCTTATATGGTGAATCATAAAATTTCTAACAAAAAAAGTCAGAACTCTTAAATATTAAGAGCTTGTACTAATTAATCTATTCCTTTCAGTTTCATGTAAATGTATTTTATAATATCTCTGAAGGTATAACTGCAGTTGGTATCAATTCCACTGCAAATGTTCCCTAACATCTCTCCAAGCTCCTAGCTTGCGAACCAATGAGGACATCTCTTTCTCTGCCTCCCACAGCTGGATCATTTGCAAATTTGAACGTTTCCTGCTTCACTCACTCTGTTAGGTGTAGTTCTAAATTGCACATTGCACCTGCTCCCCACCCTGACACGGAGGAGACAAGGAAGCCCTAACCAACTGGCTCCTTGCCCTGCTCCTGGCTCCTACTTGTTAATGCCATGTGCTTTTTGGAAACAGTTATTTGGATGCTTCCAGGAAGGCTCTCCTAGAGTATTTCTCTGTGGAGAAAGAGCTACAGTGAGTGTTCTGGGCAGTATTTCCCACTCCATTTGTAGAATATGAAAATCCTTCCAAAGGAAGCTGGGATTACTTTTACCTTGATTGTGTTTCCTCAAGACCTAGCTTCCTGGCAGAGACTCGGGGCCACCTCCAATGCCCCAAAGTGTTCTTTGCAGGCCTTTTCCTATTCTGCTTCTGAATCATGATCTTTTTGGCTTTTTCTCAACATGACAGTCAGTACCTCCTAAAACAGTGGTCAGCAAACTGCACTCCATGGTCCAAATCCTGACCCCCAACTACGTTTATATAGCCTACAAGCTAAGAATGGTTTTTACATTTTTAAATGGTTGAAACAAAAACAAAAGGAGACTAATTTATTTTACATGAAAAAGATATGAGTCAAATTTCATTGTCCTTAAACATCATTCTATGGAAGTGCAACCTTGCTCATCAGGTTAGGTTTTGTTTGTGGCTCCTTCTGTGCTGTAATGGCAGTTGAGTATCAGTGACACATTATATGGCCCACCGTACATGAAACCATTCCTATTCGGTCTTTTTCAGAAAACACTTGCTGAATTCTGTCCTAGGATATTACCAGAATGCAGGAATGGGGATTTTAGAGTATGTTACTTCAGGCGAGTGACTTAGGATATTGTTATGAAGAACCAAGGGTTCCCCATGGGGTAATGGAGATTAAAATAGATGAGATAATGAGCTTCCACAAAAAGCTAGGCTTCCGAATTTTCCTAATAGGAGTGCCTCAACTGTGATGTATTCACTCCTCCCTAGGTCTCCCCTTAACATCATTGTAGGTGGCTGTGGTTCGGCAGCCCAAACCAGCCAGAATCTGTATTCAGGACCAAATATGTGTGTCTTACTGGGATAGGTTATTAAACTTTCAGTGCTTTGGATTCTCCATTCATTAAATGAAGTCTTTGAAATAAATGTTGTCTATGTTTTTTCTTGTTTCAATATTCTAATTTTATGATTGTACTGACAATGAAAAACAACTTTCACAATTTAATGTTTAAAACCAGTTGTTGAATTCAAGTTACAAATATTTGGCAAAAAAGGATAGTTTTATCTCAGTTAAGCATCTCATACTGTGAAAATTCTGTTTTATTTCTTTTATCTGAAGCCACCTGGAGCACTGGAGCATGAACCATTCATGTCTGTGAAAGCCCACCACGCTGGAAACCAGCATATTTTACGCCAGAGCCTCATGAACCTACTCCACTATTGTCTTGTATCTCCCTCACTTGATGATTCTTGCTGTAGGTGATAAGTGATACAATTGAACTTGTCTGGGTACACAGTCTACTCAATAATTTCATGTACTCAAAGTCCGAAGCTACTTTCTAAGTTAGTTAAAACCTGTAGCAAAAATTAGCAATATTGTTTTGGTTATTTTCCCTCATCCAGGGAACACTGGCAGTTCCTCTGGGTCACTCATGCAGTTTCCTTTGCATTGTAAACGCTTTCTCCCCCAAGCGAAAATGCACACTGTTTCATTAGACATTCAGGTTGTACCAGGCTACCTGTGGATTTTTTACATGTGGTAAACAGCTGTTACATTTGAAAAGACAGTGTTGAGTCATCCTTAAATAGATTGTTATATGCAAGTTGTTCCTTTGCTTTGTTTCAGGGACCCTGTTGAAAATACACTTGTCTGCTTGTCTGACAGTTACAGGGTGTTTTTGGTTCAGCAAGTGGTCTTTGTATTGAAAATTATACTTTCCCACAGGCTGGCTGTGCCTTATTTTCTCTCTTGTTTGTAATCAAAAGTTGGCTTAGTCATTCAACTCTTCTTTTGTTGTTTAGCTGCAGACTGATAGGTTCCTCTTGAATTATTTAAATGGTTTTCATTTTTTGTTATAAAACACACCAATAGTAGGAAAGTTCAATACAACATCAAAGACCAATTACTGTCCCTTTAAGGACACTCTCTTTAGGCTCCTGCATTCAGCTTCTCTGCAGGTGTGGCTGCACCTGCATCTTAATTGTTCAAAATGCTTGGGTGAGTAACCTATTTTGAAAGTTCTCTCTAGGAAAGGCAATTGCACCACCAGCCTGGACAATCTCTTCTATGATTTTTACAATCTTACAACCAGGGAAGGTTTAGCTTTTCTGCCCATTTAGCATTTAGTTAAAGGCAACATTTTTTTCTTTTCTTGCTCTATCCACATTATATCTAGAAAACTGTGCAACATCATGGTTTTTATAATACAGGTATGACTGCTCCCAGTAGAAATTCTTTACTCAGTTAAATAACAAATGTGGAATAAATGTTTATTGTTTCTATACATTTCTTCTAGGCATTATTTGAAGAACCATCATACTTGATAGCCATTATAAACACACAGGCAGCCTTTCTTTCTCACTGCTAACAATTAAGGCAGGATGGCTCTGAATGGCCAGACATCTGCTTTGGGCTGCTCTTACTTTACTTTCATTTTCTGAGAACTCACTTAGAAAATCTCTGTTAAGTCCCTAAGAAATGATTGCTTGGTCATAAATATGGCTCCTCTGTAAAAAAGACATAGGCGGAACTGATGAAGAATTTTTGCTTTCCCATCTGCTGTATAAATTCAGGATTTTAAAAGTTTGATGTGGAGAATACAGAGTTCTCTATGAGCCACTTGAAACTGAACTCTACTCTACCACACTCACTGCTGTCTCCTCAAATTTATCATGTGGGTGGTTATAACCTGGGGTGAAATTAATATGGAACTAGTGGGGGGCATTGAATTGAAACTCTTCCTGAAGTTCTATCTTCCAATCAGATGTGGACCAGGTACAGTACGTAGCCAATAACATTATTTAAATTCTACCACATAAAGCTGAATAATCGCTCCAGATTATAGACTGTTCATATAGCATGGCACAGGGAGACGAATCCAGGCAGAACTCAGTAACTTCCTATATCAAGGAGGAAGAACCAAGATCCAGAAAGACACTGAGAAACCTAGAGTTTTCAGAACAAGAGTATAGGAGAGAAAAGTGCTGTATAGTGAGAGAGCCCCAAAGTCTTCAGAAGATCCCCTCGAGTATTCAGTAAAGTACTAGCTGGTATTCCTTTGGGAGAAAACATCTCAAGGCCTGATAAAATCTGTCCCAAAGGATTGGAGGGAATAGTATCTAGTGCTCACACATGGATGGATATAGTGCCTTTTCCCACCTGCCATGGAAAATTCATCTGTGTGGGGAGCTTGAGTAGAGTTCTCAGGTCTTGTGATTACAGAGGGGTCCGATCAGCCCAAGACTAAGCATTGCTCTGATCTCACTAAATAAATCTTTTTTTTTTTTTTTTTTTTTGAGACAGAGTGTCACTTTGTTGCCCTGGATAGAGTGAGTGCCGTGGCGTCAGCCTAGCTCATAGCAACCTCAAACTCCTGGGCTTAAGCGATCCTCCTGCCTCAGCCTCCTGAGTAGCTGGGACTACAGGCATGCGCCACCATGCCCGGCTAATTTTTTCTATATATATTTTAGTTGTCCAGATAATTTCTTTCTATTTTTAGTAGAGACAGGGTCTCACTCTTGTTCAGGCTGGTCTCGAACTCCTGACCTCGAGCGATCCACCCGCCTCGGCCTCCCAGAGTGCTAGGATTACAGGCGTGAGCCACCTCGCCCGGCCTTCACTAAATAAATCTTAAAAGCAAGATCCAAAAGAAGCAAACAGTTCTTAGAATTACATTGCATATGGTCGAAAAGTTAGATAGAAACAATTAGTTATAATTAAAAAAAACTAAAGCTCTAGAGACAAAAACTACAGCAAATGAGGTGAAAAATACATTGGATGTGATTTACCACACATTCGATGAAAAAATTTTTTTTAAATACACAAAGCATCAGTGAGCTGTGGTACAACTTTGGACAGAATATATAGCTGTAATTTTACTCCTCAAAGGGAAAGAGGGAGACAGAAAAGATATTTAAAGTATTAATAGTGAAAAAAATTTCAAACGTTGAGCCGCAAATAAGTTAAAAGTAAAAGATGGAAAAATATATAAGATGGTAACACTATCACTAATCTAAAGAAGCTTCAGAGGTGAGATTCACATCTGAAAAAGATTGAAGAACAGAATATTTCCAATGATGAAGAACGGCTTTTCATAGTGTGAAAAGGGTCAGTCGATTAAGAGGACATAACAATCCCAAAACTTTCTTATTGATTGTACCCAATACTTTTGCATCTTCAAAATACATGAAGAAAAATGTCGTAAAACTGCAGAGAAAATGTTCAAATTGACAGTTCTTCTCAGAGGTTTCAATATATCTCTCAATAATTTATAAAACAAGTAGGCAGAAAATCAGAAAGAATATAGAAGAACTGAGTAATACTATCAAACTAATAATTGATAATTGATGTTTATAGAACTCCATCCCAAAACAATAAAATAAACACTTTTTCCAAGTGCCTATTTACCAAGATAGACAATATTCTGGGTCATAAAACAAGTCTCACTAAATTTAAAAGGATTCAGGTGATATAGAGTATTTTCTATGACCACAATGGAATTAAATTATAGATTGATAATAGAAAGATCTCTGGAAAATCATCAAATGTTTGGAAACTGAAAACCATACTTCTAAACGGTCGCAAAAATGTATTTAAAATATTTTGAATTGAATGAATATAAACACATAGTATATAAAAATTTCTGGCAGCCATTAAAGCAGGGCTTAAGCTAAAATTTATATTAAATAGCACAAAATACCTATATTAGAACAAAAGAAAAATGTCTAATCAATAACCTCAGCTTCCACCTTCACGAACTATTAAAAAGAGCAGTTTAAAAGCAATGTAAGCAAAGGAAAAGAAATAATAAAGATAATAGTAATGATAAATGAAATACAAAACAGGAAAACAATAGAGGAAATCAATGAAAACTAAAGGTGGTTTTCTGAGAAAATCAATAAAATTGATAAACCTCTAACTAGAATGGTCAGGAGAAAAAAAGGAGAAGACACAAATTGCCCATATCAAGAATGAGAGGTAGTATCAACGCAGTTTCTAAAAGTAGCGAAAGGACAATAAATATTGTGAACACCTTTATGCCAATAAATTTGAAAATTTGGATGAAACAGACAAATTCCTTGAAGTATATAAATTACCAATCTCACTCCACAAGAAATCAGTTATTTAAATAGCATATACCTATTAAAGAAATTGAATTTTTAGTTAAAACCCTCTTACAACGAAACAGACAGACACAGATGGCTTCGTGGATAAATTTTATCAAACATTTAAGGAAGAAATAATGCTAAATATGAATAAATTACTCCAGAAAACTGATGAGAAAGGAATACTTCCAACTCATTTTGTGCTACCTGCCTTGCCCTTATATGAAAACTAGGATAAAACGTTAGCAAAAGTACAGACTCATATTTCTCATGAACATAGATGTAAACATTTAAAGTTTTAGCAAATTCATTTATGTGGTATTTATAAAGAATAAGCAAATGGGATTCAACTCCAAATGCAAGGTTTATTCAACATGCCAGAATCAACCAATTTAATTCATAGTATTTATTGGTTTTCTAATTCTATATAGCAAATTACTACAAATTTGGTCATTTAAAGTGGACTCATTTATTAGTATAAAGTCTATATGTCCAATGTTCAGCATGATGAGGCTAAGGTCTTTGCTCAGGATGTCACAGAATGAAATAAAAGTGTTGAGTGGTTTGAGTTAGTAGGTGGAGGTTCTGGGGGGAAAATCTTCCGTGTTCACTCTTGTTGGAAGAATTCAGTTCCCTGTGGTGGTAGGTCCGAGCGCCACATTGTATGCTGGCTGTCAGCTGGGGGCTGCAGTCAGCCTCGAGGGATGGTTCAGATTCCTTAATATGTGGTTCCCTTCATCCTCAGGCCTTGTAGCAGTGTGTCAAATCCTTCTCATGCTTCACATCTCCAATTTCCTCCTTCACAACTAGTTGGAAGAAGCTTTCTGCTTTTAATGAGTTCATGTGATAATCTCCCTTTCTCAAAGTTAAGTGTGCCCTGTTAAATATTCTAATCATGAGAGTAAAATTCATCACATTCACCATATTCATAGTCCTGGGGCTTATGCAGGGCATGTACACTGGGGAGGGCCGTGGTGGAAAATCTTGGGGAACTTATTCAAATCCTGCCTATCTCGCCATATTCAAAAACTACAAAAGAAAAATCATATGATCCACTATAACAGATGCAGAAAAGGCACTTTTCAAAATCAAACATCCATTCCTGATAAAACTGCTATTAAATTAGAAATAGACAATAATTTACTCAACCTGATAAATGGCATTTATAGTATCCTATTCAATAGCAAAAATGAAAGCTTTCATTCTGTGATGTAGTCAATTGCACCCCTCAAATTCATATGTTGAAGCCCTGACCCCTAGTAGCTCAGAATGTTACTATATTCATACATAGGGCTTTTAAAGAGGTAATAAAGCTAAAATGAGGCTGTTAAGGTGTGCCCTGATCCAATCCGAGTGGTGTCCTTACAAGAGGAGGATGTTAGGACATAGAAGAGACAAGAGGGTGTCTGCACAGAGAGGATGGTCTTTCCACTGGTGACGCAGTGAGAAGATGGCCATGTGCAAGCCAAGCAGCGAGGACTCAGGAGAAACCAAACCCATTCACACCCAGATCCTAGGCATCTAGCCTCTAGAACTGGGAGAAAAACGATTTCTGAGGTTTAGGCCCTCAAGTCTGCAGTATTTTATTATGTCAGTTCTAGCAAGCTAAGATAGCCTCTAAGGTAAGAACGGGACAAGGATGCCTGCTCTTATCACTATTAGTCAACCTTGTGCTGGCAGTTCTATCCAACACCCAGGCAAGAAAAGTATATAAAAGCCATATAGGTTGTAAGGGAAAATGTACAATTGGCCTTGTTTGTGGACATGATAATCTAGAAAAACTGAGAGAATGTATAAAAACCTTTTAGAACTAATAAGTGATTTTTAGTGAAGTTGTACGGAGCAAGATCAATATACCAAAACTATATTTCTGTATACTACCAATAAAATTTTTTAAAAATTACATTAAAAAATGCCATTTGTAATAGCATAAAAATTATGAACTATTTAGGGATAAATCTTATAAAAGTTTAAAGGACCTGTACACTGGAAACTGCAAACTATTGTTGGGAAAAATTTCAGAACACATCAAAAATGGGATATATATATATGTGCGTGTGTTTGTGTGTGTGTGTGTGTGTGTGTGTGTGTGTGTGTATTTTTCCTCATATGGTAGGAGACTCATTATTGTTAAGATGCCTTTTTCCACAATTTGAGCTATATTTAATCAAATATCCACATACTTTTTAGTAGAAATTTAGAAACATATTCTAAAGTTTTTATAGACAGGCCAAGAAACTAGAGTAGCCAAAATAACATAGGAAAAAAAAAACCAAATAAAAAAGTACAAAGTTGAAGGAAAAAACTCTCTGATTCCAAGACTTATTATAAAGCCATAGTGATCATGACTGTGTGTTAGTGATGCCGTGACTCACACAATGCGTGTCATGTCTCCTTGCTGTTTGTCCAGCTCCTGGTAAGAGTCTCCTTGCTTTCTTTCTGCCTGCCTTCTGGTATGTCCCAAGGCCAATGTCAATTGTTTTTGAATTTTGTTATGGCAGTAGTCCATTTCTCATCGAAATTTTTTATTCAGGTATGGATTAGTATGAAATGAACTATTTAAAACTTGGTGGCTTAAAACAATATTTTATTATTTCTCATGATTCTGTGAGTGAATCTTTGGGTGTAGTGGTTGGCTGAGATCTGGATGGACCAAGATAGTTCATCAAGAAAGATGAAATTCTTAAACAACTTGAAAAATGTCTCGTTAGATAATGCAGAATAATAAAGTGACTGCCTCTTGACTTCTGTCATCATTAGTCTCGGTTCAAATTCCTTATTTGCCATTTTTAAGCCATGTGATATTACCTATATTGTTGTTCCATCTGTGTTACCTGATGTTATCTGCCCTAGTTTACTCATCTCCATTGTGGAGATAATAGAAGTACCAGCCTCATATGGGTTTGGTGAGCCTTAAGTGCATTTCTCTGCATAAATGTTAAGAGCAATGTTTGTCATGTAATAAGAAACATCATGTGAGACATATGTTGTACCATATAACATTGATAAATATTAGCTGTTATCATGATCTTAATTAAAACAGTAGGAAATCTACACTGGAGAAGATTCTGACAAAGAATCTTCCACATGATGGTGATTACTTAGTCCTCATCTTCACTGAAGTTATAACAAGATGAAATGAGACCATCTTGAAGCTAAAGGCTTTACTACAATTCAGTAAAGGGATTTCCCGAGAGTGAGGAGACTGGGATGCAGAAAACACTACCCCAAACATGGCAATTTTAAGCTGAAGAAAATTGAGAAAACCAATAAACAGGAAGGTCCCTCTCTGACTTTCTCCTGCCTTTGTCCTCTGAAGTAGGCCATAAGAGAATGCTGTGGCCATAAGACCCTTTTCTTCCCTATATCCGGAGCAAGGGAGTAAAGATGCAGAGACATGCCAAGAGGAGTCTGAACAAGCAGACCTTGCTCAGCCACACCCCAAGTTCATTACCATCAGATCACACCCTTCATCCTTCAGTCACACTTTGCGGGACTGTCCATAAAAACACAGGTCTCCCTGGGTCTTCAAGTCTTCACTTCTGAAGGCTCCCTTGTCACATAAAGCTTGTATTAAGTAGATTTGTTATGCTTTTCTCTTGTTAATCTGTATTTTTTTACAGGAATCTCAGCCATGAACCTAGAGATGGGTAAAGATATTACTTTCTTCTCCCCTACAGAGACATGCTAAATAGTGAGGAAGCTGATGAGAATTTCCTTCCGAGGAAATAAGTTTCTTTTTAAAAAGAGTTTCAACTTTTTAATAAAACAATTATGAAAACAATTCGGCCAATACAGAAGAGTTAAATAAAAAAGAGAGAAAGAAAGATAAAAAAGAAATATCTACCTAAATCATTTCATTCAGAGAATGAATGTTGCCAATATCCAGTGAACCTCATTTCAGATCTATCTCTAAGCTTATAGATGGTAGAAAGATTGATAGATCAACTAATTTTACAAAAATTACATCATAACATACGTAATCTTAACATTTTTAAATGTAATTCCACTTGAATTTAAAGTATATGATAAATTGAATAGACACTGACTTAAAGAACTAAAGTATTATTATTATACTATTATTATTAAAGAGATTATTAACTTTTAATAGAGCCCTCAGAAGCTAAGATGATAAATTAAAAACCTGAAGTTATCACGTTTCTATAGCCATGAATTCAACTTGTTTAGTATGTATTGATCCAAAGTTGTATAAAGAAAGTTAATGTGAATGTTGCATTTTCCTCTCTTCACTTACCCTGTGTGCTTTCTGGCTTGTGTTTTTATTTGGTCTTTTTTTTTTTTTTCTAAGCATTCAATTTTCAGTAGCAGTCACTTTTACTACCTTTTTTTGTTTTTTATTCTTAATTTGTATTTCATTTTTCCTTTGCTTAAATATCTTAGTCAAGATTTTTTTTTTCCTCTCAAACTGTTCATGAGTATAGAATAATGTCTTTTATTTTAAGGATAACTTGGCTGGTGTAAATTTATCAAATCACTTTTTTAAGAGACTTTATTTTTGTATAATTATTCATACAATTCCTTATAAATGGAGTTCAGAACTTCCCTGGACTATCTTGGTGCTAATTTTTCTTAATCATTTCCTTCCCTAGTACTGACTGGGCTGTTTCTATGCACAAATTTATCTCTTTTTATACCAGAAAAGTTTCCTGCTATTACATCTCATGATACTTCTATGTGTCATTTGTGAATTTCTCTTCTTAACACCCAATCACCTTGTTGAAAATCATATTTATGTTCATTTCCATTTTATAACAATTACTTCTTACTTTACCATATTCTTGACATCTTTATTATTATATATATTTTTTCTTACTTCTACAGAAGTTTTTTTTACTTCTATAATGATTTTATACAACTCTGTTCTATTATTTTCTCATTTATGCTGGTTTACTTTTCATTCCCATAACATCTTACTTTCTTGAGGTCATATTTTTTTATGATGACCATGACATTTTTAATAATTTATTTAAGATTAAAGATACCTATATGCTTAATTCTTATTTTGCTTGCTTTGTTAATTTTTTTTCATAATATACATTTTTCTTTGAATTCTTGCTAGGTACACTTTTGACAGCAATGATTTTTTTCATACTCTGTTACATTAAAATCCATCAGTATCATATCTTCAAAAGATTCTTTACCCATGTATAATTTTACAACACCATGTAATGACCATTTAGAAATTATTGGTTTACTGAGTTATGCAGAACTTATAAAAGTTGTCAAATTTCATAATCTGGTATCAAAGAGATCACATTCATTAATATCATCACCAATCTCATCAAAAAAGTCTTTTAATATTGGGAAGTTGTTTATCTCACAGTGATAGATATGATTTTTTCAAAATTTGGATTTTCACATGCAAGCTTGAATTTAATCATTAGCAACAAATGCTGTCAGTTGTTTTCCTGTATTTGACAGGCTCACTTTCCTCTTTTTTTTTGACAAAATATCTGCCAGACTCTCAAGTCAGAGTAATCATAGTTTGTCAGTCAGTCTTTTAAGTAAAACTGATGTTAAATGAAAAAATTGGTTAGTTCCATTTGCAAATGTAACAATGACACTTGATTTTTTTGCAGACAACCATCCTGCTTTGGTATGTACCAGAAGTGCTTTATGTACTTCACGTTTCATCAAGCAGAATTTTTAAAAAGATGTGTACCTAAGGGTTGAAATTTTATAAAATTAATAATTTTTGCTGCTCCAAGAAGGATATTCTTAAGTGAAACTGGCATCTTTCCCACCATGATTGCCATGAAGAATACAGTAACTGCTAGTTCCAATTGGTGCCACTGCCCTGATTCCTGCTAAGCCACCAGCTTTTACCCACCATTGCTTTTGTGTCATCATTGCAAATGTCAATATAGCAAAAAGGCAACTAAGTCTCAATATAGTTATACAAATGATTTTGACTTTGTGTACCTTGGAGATGGTCTCAAGGAACCCAGCAGCCCACGGACCCCTGTGAGAACAAACTATGGAAGGAATAAACTGTTACTGCCTCATGGTGGTGGAATTAGTAGCAAGAAGCAATCAATCTGTTGATCTATCTCTTTGATTTTTAACTGTTTCGTTCATCCATTATTTTTATAAATTACTTCTAAAAGCTCAATAAAAAGAAACAATTAAACAAATAATTCTCATCATAATCAGCAGCAGCAATTTGGCCGAGGTCAAAACATGATTTTAAACCAACTTTTCTGATATCTGCCTTAATGTTACCCCTATTTTTAAAATAGATATCTAATACTCATTCAACTGATGCATTGAAAAATGCTAAGGAATTTGTGATTATGCTTTCAAATGATATATTTTGTACTTGAGATAAATGCTTCATTGACTTATATAACATAAAAATCAACAAATGCACACATTCAACTTATTGGCAAAACCAAAAATATAATTTCATTCTTTATGATCATCAATATGTAAATAAATACACACGTGCAATCTTAATTTAATGTTTTAGAAAGAAACATATTTAAAATTGCTTGCTCCAAAGATAAATTAATGTTTCACCAAAGCATGCAACAATGTGAAAAAAAAGTGTAAGTCCCCCAAGAGTGAGAAATATGTGTCATTATTCAACAGCCAGTTCCATTTTTAATGATTTCCCTGAGCTATGCAAGCTAGTTGAATTGGATGATTTAATCAGCACACTATTTCCTATTTTCTCATTTATGTACATCAAACTGAGAATATAATCACCTGCATTATGTAGAAACTCTTTTATGTCCTGAGTAGGTCAACAGTATTAATACGAGCTTATTTGGCTTGAGAAAATCTGGATTGTATCTGTTCTACATAAACTGATTAAATTTTAATTGCATTTACCATATTCCTTATAGATTTTGTTTGGCGTAATTAAACCAATTAAACTTATAACACACTTATTCACAGAAGGTGCCAAGAAAAAAGAGTTAAGGAAAACTATATTTTTCACTACTTGATAGTGTCTTGAGCTTTTTTATTACTAGATTAGACATCATTGCAATTAATTGAGTGTAATTAAAAAGTAAAGAGATGTTGTTACTGTGGTCACTCATCAAGTAGTCTGATAGAAAATGCTGTGGCATCGGTGACTGAAAAGCTATTAATGAGATGTTTTTAAGTATTTATCTCAACAGATACTCATTGGACTCAGGGTTCCAAGGACAAAGCTATACACATAATGAGTACTCAAATGTTAATTGAAAATTCTAGTAATATCATAAAGACATGAAATTTTTTTTAAAAAGTCTCAGCTATGCAGAGGTTGGCAAACTTTTTCTTGAAGAGCCATATAGTCTCTTTTGCAATTATTCAGCTTTGCCATTGTGGTGTGAAAGCAGCTATAGATGGTTCTGAAGTGGCAGCAATCCAATGCAGCTGCAATTCCAGCAACAGGGAGAGAGTCCACGGCCACAGTTTGCCTAACAGTGTGTCTTCGAGACTTAACCTCTAACCTAATGATTGGTATAAACTCTGTTCTTAGAAGAAAACATGTCAAAAGTAAAAAAGCAGGTGTAGGGGAGGAAAAATTCATTTCTCTACCCCTCCTAGGTTCTTTGGCTGGGGCTCTGTAAGTTAGACTGGCAAAAGACAGATTGACAAGAGAAAAACAAACAGAAGTTTATTAACACATGATGAATAACTTGACGGTTTGGTTAGAACTTGAGTTGATATTCCATCTTAGCAAATGAACAGCAAATTTGTAGAGAAGTGACAAGACAAAGGAAAAAGGCCTTGATTCTCTAGGACTAGCAAATTGTGAGGTGGCAAACATCTGGGAAACTAATGGACGGTAAAGTTTGTTATATAGATTCTCCTAGTGCAGATTATAGGCTAGTAAAGGTCTAGAATTGTCTCTAGTGATTAACTCTTTTCCTTCCTGGTAGAGAGAGAGGGAAGAAGGGATAATTTTGTAAATTTATGTTCCGTTTTGGGCAAATACAAGGAGAGAAGAAAGCTTTTCCTGAGGTTGCTGCTTCTTAATTGCTTTTATTTTTTTATTATTTTTTGTTACGTTTGGCCTCCTTTTTTAAAAAAATTTCAGAATATTATGGGGGTACATGTGTTTTGGTTACATGGATTGCTTCTATACTTCTTGAGTCAAAGTTAGAAGAGTGCCCATCACCCAGGCAGTGTACATTGTACTGGTTAGGTATGCTTTCACCCATCCCCTCCTCCCACCCCCATCTGCATGGTTTCTGTTGAGTTTTACTTTGATTTGTGCACATGAGTGCTGATTGGTTAGTTCCAATTTAATAGTGAATACATATGGTGCTTGTTTTTCCATTCTTGCAATACTTCACTTAGGAGGATGGTCTCCAGTTCCATCCAGATTGTTACAAAAGGTATTAACTCATTTTTAACGTCTGATTAGTACTCCATGGTGTATATATACCACATTTTATTAATCTACTCATGAACTGATGGGCACCTGGGTTGATTTCACATATTTGCGATCATAAATTGTGCTGCAATAAACATTCCAGTGCAAGTATCTTTTTGATAAAATGACTTCTTTTCCTTTGGGTAAATACCCAGTAATGGGATTGCTGGATCAAATAGTAGGTCTACTTTTAGTTCTTTGAGGAATCTCCATACTATTTTCCATAGAGGTTGCACTAGTTTGCACTAGTTTGAAGTCCCAGCAACAGTGCATAAATGTTCCACATCTATGCCAGCATCTATTGTTTTGGACTTTTTAATAAAAATCATTCTCACTTGGGTTAGGTGATATCTCATTGTGGTTTTGATTTGCATTCTCTGATGATTAATGATGATGAACATTTTTTCATATGTTTATTGGCCATTAGTCTATCTTCTTTTGAAAAGCTTCTGTTCAAGTCTTTTGCCCACTTTTTAATGGAGTTCTTTGACTCTTTCTTGCTGATTTGTTGAGTTCTTCATAGATTTTGGTTATTAGCCTTTTATCGAATGTATAACGTGAATATTTTATCCCATTCTGTAGGTTGTCTGTTTGTTCTGTTGATTGCTTCCTTGACTGTACAGAAGGTTCTTAATTTAATCAAGTCCCATATATTTATTTTTGTTGTTTCTGTGATTGCCCTTGCTTACGTCTTCATAAATTCTTTGCATAGACCAATATCTAGAAGAGTTTTTCCAACATTTCCTTCTAGAATTCTTATAATTTCATGTCTTAGATTTAAGTCTGTTATCCATCTTGAATTATTCTGAGTGGCAGGAGACATGGATACTGCTTCCATCGCCCACATGTGATTATCCATTTTCCCCAGCACCATTTATTGAATAGGGATTCTTTTCTCCAGTGTATATTGCTGTCTACTTTGTTAAAGATCAGATGGCAATATGTGGATGGTTTTATATTTGAGTTCTCTGTTCTGTTCCATTGGCTATGTCTCTATTTTTGTGCCAATGATCATGCTGTTTTGGTTATTATAGTCTTGTAGTATAGCTTAAAATCTGGTAAAGTGCTGCCTCCAGATTTGTTCTTTTTGCTTAAGGTTTCTTTGGCTCTTCAGGTTCTTTTCTAGTTCCAAATGAAGCACAGAATTATTTTTTCTAGATCTGCAAAAAATGATGTTGGTATTTTGATGGGGATTGCATTGAACGTGTAAATCACTTTGGGTAGTATAAACATTTTAACAATGTTAATTCTGCTGATCCACGGACATGATACATTTTTTCATTTGTTTACATCATCTGCAATTTCCTTCCTCAGTCATTTGTAGCTCTCTTTGTAGAAATAATTTACAAAATAATTCTTATGTCAAAGAGGAATATTTTGGGGCAATATATTCTGATTTCCTACACAGGTTTGCTTTTTATATTGGCAGATGTATGCAAAGCACAACCAATAGTCCTTGGCATACTGCACTATTCAGAAAGCAAGCAAAGGTTGGATCAATTTGGGAACACAATAACAAAAAAGGCACTATTATATTTGTGTCTGTCTTTGAGTTTGTCAATACTAAACAGATTTGTGAAAAATTTAAAAGAAATGAAACAGGAGTTAATGAGTAGTGCCTTGTTTTTTCTGCTTTTAGAAATCAGTATACAGCAAGAGATAATCAAGAAGAAAGTGGACACAGACAAATGTGAAAAATAATTGAAGAACAACAGCAATGAGCCAATCTGCAAAATTATTCTGAGGATTCATGAAAACAGCTCCAGCATAACACTGGATCTAGAAATTTTCTATCCCATTACTATAATTGCTAGGAAAGTAAAATTGGTATTTTGAAAAACAGTGTTCCTAATCTTACTATTGGAAATAGTGATATGTATTTAGAAAAATATAAACATTATTCAGATCTAATTGCAAATTTTAAAGTACATCGAACATTATGGAGTTTAGACATTGTATAATTTTATAAATTGTGTACTTGTGATAAGCTAAATGTTTTTACTTGTTTGTCAAAAGAGAGTCTGTGTCTTGTCTAAAAGGTGGGATGATTACTACATTGTCTTCATATTAATCACTAAAATATGAGGGTAAGTCCACAAAGTTACGAATAGTAAATTTGCATGTTAGGTAGGTATATAAGCGTGTGTGTATATATGTGTATATATCCACTGAAGAAATAAAATTGAAACAATCAATATCAACAACATAAAAGAACTTTCAAAGAGGCTCTGATTATAAGTCAGTGGTCTCTCTGTTCATTATTCCCTGTGCAACTAGTGAGGTGCACACAAGTACATTGCCCAGACTATATTTTAAGAGATTAATATGGGAAGTTCCTGAGATATCAATAGGAACCTCAAAATGACACTATTTTATGCCTGTGCTTTAGGGGAGAGGATCTAGAAGCTGAGACATCTGTGAAAGCACTTACTACACTGATAGCTGAAACCCTTTCCTGATCTATTTTGAAATCTGGGAGATAATTGTCCAAGCAGAAGCCCCATCTCCAGTAACCTTCTAGGCTGCAAGCTGCAGAAGGCAGTTCTAATTCAGATCCTCTTAAGACTTTAGCCTTTCTCCTGGGAAGTCAAGTGCCCATCATTGATACCAATATGATAAATTCCCTGTCCTAGGGGCCTCACAACCCTGAGTTAGTCCAAACTGCTCTTTCTTGCAAACCTTGAAATCACTTTCTTCCTTTCCAGGAACTGCAGCTTCTAGGGCAATGGATTTTCTCCACTTTAAGAGGGACAGCACTAGCTACTGATACAGATACCTTTTGAGTTTTCTCAGTGTAGAAAATGTTGCTTTCCCTTCTAGCAGCTGCCATAATATCCCTCTGTGTTTGGAGAAGACTCCTATTTTAATCAGATCTTTAAAAAAAAAAACACACACACATACTATCGGCACATCGAACGAAGTAAAACACTCTCCAGCATCTGTCCTTTGCCCCCTGCCCGCACTATGCTTGCAAAGCACCTGTGGCTCACCAGACAAGTTATTAAAAATGTAACAACTAAGCTTCTAAAGGCATTATTTCCAGGGGGGAGACAGGGTGCCAGTAAGAGTAGGGTCTATTCAGCTTTGAGGTCATAAGTGCTCCTGTAGCTGTTTACAGACTCCTGTTGTTAGGCTAGATGTGCAAAGCAATCATAGATGCCTTGATTGTCTTATGCCTATTCACACAATTTACTAATTCATGTAACAGGTCATCCAAAAATGGGTCACTCAGTTATTGGCATAATTATCTAGGTTCAGTTGTTAATATAATTAGGGGTAATATAAATGTGAGCAATTTTCCAAACCATAATTAATAAGGCACAAAAATATGCAGAGAAATAAAAAAAGCCCCAGTTCTCCTAAATTGGTAGTCTTGCACTCGTTAGAGCAAGCAGTGGGAGCATTCACCACGCTCCAGGCCCTAGGCGGGGGCTTTAAACAGACTATATCATGGAGTCCTCGCAGAGATCAGAAACTGGAGGTGACATAGCCAGTAAGTGGAGAGTTGGACATTTGTACTAGGGTCTGTCTGATTCTGATCATTGTGCATACTTACACCTAAAGTTTTGAAAATGAATAGACAGTTTAGAGTTCCAGGGGAATCCTTTCCGGGAATATGTGTTTGGATACTGTTCCTTGGGGAAAATGAAAAAGAAGAAAGGAAGTTGGGACAAAGGTGCCTGCCTCCCTGAAGGTGCACCTTCTGCCATCTCACTGCTGGCATTGCCACCTCTTCCACAAGGAAAGGTCAGTGTGATGCACCACGCTGCAGAACACGCTTCCCACCCAACTGGCCAGTGGTAGTGCCACTGTGTGTTAAACCACCCTGTTGACAGAGAGCCTGTCAACTTCCTCTTTCACTACTCTGCACATTAACTCACTCCCTTCCCAGTAGTAAGCCTCAGCCGAGATGGAGCGCCAAATAAACCCAGGCAAACTGTACTCCACATTCAGCGATATGTAACTGTGCCTAAAGGAGTCGTTTCCTGTGACCTGGGTGGTAGTAGGTACACTTCAGGGCTCAGAACTGGAATGAGAGAGAAAAAGGGGGAGGGTGAAAGAAGAGCAGAATCAAGAGACAAAGAAAGAATATCTGAGTCCATCCATTTCTCAGGTTTCCCTGAACACTCACTGCATTCTTGCCTCGGTTTCTCAGAGACACGGTGTGGCCTGACAAATCCCCATGTGGGCATAAATGAACTTTAATTGGTTTCTATTTGTTTCAACAGAGGCGTTCTAACTAATACGCCAGTCAATGCACAACAGGTCCCGACTAATAAAATCTTCAAGTGGATGCTAACCTCTGCAAGGTCCCTGACAGAGACCTGCGATCTGTTTCCGTCCTCTAGGACAGCTCCGGCCGACTCTCCTGAGGGATTCTTCCACTGCTTGGCTATTCTTTCAAGAATTTTTGAGACAGCCCAACAGTCTGAGAAATAGTTTTCAAGTGTTTTAAAACTTATGGGAATCCTGATTAATGTACATTCCTGGCAAGAGTTATGCTTCTTAGATGCAGTACTGCCAGTATATATATTTTCCTATAATGAGATTCCCAAAATGATTTTTTATACAAATAACTGCTTCTTTAGAGTAAATAATAGTACAGGATTTACATGTAAACCTTTATTCAATAAATCACCTTTGTCAATGGATATTTTCAACACTAGTGTTCTATTTTCTAATGCAAAATTTAAACAGTTTACTTTTTTATTGTTTTATTTTCAGTGTTATGAATTATTTGAAAAAATATTTTTCTGAGTGTTCCCCTATGGCTTGTCCTCTTTTATTACTGGACAGACAAATCAGGTTTTATCTGCATTGGTAATCTCTCGGAAATATTTAATGATGAGCAAGGACACAGTATGGCTCAACGAACCAAGCTATAAATGATAATTCTCCAATCTGGAGTAAACATACAAACATACAATAAAATGTGAGGGACTCTGAAAGGAACATGTCATATGTGAGGATGAGGAGAGAAGGCTAAAGATGTTAAATTTTGGAGTTTCATAGCTTATTACTTTATCAGGTATGTTCTATGAGCAAGACACTATTCCAGGTCCCGAGATACGAATGTTAACAGAGCAAGAGCTCAGTCTATGTAGGAAGACTGAAAAATAGAGTGGAAACGTAAGTAAGCCTCAGAGGTTTCCTATTTGCTTCTCTGTGACCATGATGAAGATAACGTGTTACCCTATATCTTCTCTCCACATTCATTTCCCCATTTATATTTTCATTTTATCAAATAGGATGTTTTTTGGCTGAAAGTAAGAGGGAGTATTATTTAATATTAATAATCCATTTTATTACCACTACTGGCTAATTTTTATAGCTGTTTGAACTTTTTAAAAAATATTTGTTCTAGGTTACAATACAGAAGTTTAATTAACCACATTCTACATCTAAATAATTATATATAGCTTCACATGGATTGTGAGCACTTTACAATGGTAGAGGTACATTCCTCCCTCTCATCATTTTGCCATTGCTGTCACACGTTTTACTATTATTCACGCTATTGAACAACTTCTTAACCAATTTTGTTTAGGACAGCCAATCATATTTTATAGCTATTCAAGATAAGGGAAAAATATTTTATATTACTTCTAACCATTTTTGGGAATTCTCCCTTGTTTTTTGTAGATGAAAGTTTGTTTGGTATTAGCCTCTGCTTCAAGAAAATTCTTTATCTTGTAGTGTATGTTTAATTTGTGAATTTTCTCTGATTTTGCTTTTCTGAAAAAATCTTCACTTGTTCTTTGTTTTTGAAATCTAGTTTGCTGGGTATAGTATTCCAGACTGACAATTATTTTTTTTTTCAGTACTTTAAAGATGAAACACCATTGTCTTCTGGCTTGCGTAATTTCTGATGGAAAGGCATCTCTACTTGTTATCTTCATTTGTCTATAATGTGTTTCTGCTTTGGCAAACCTATCCATCTGAATATGAAGTGTCCAGACAGTTTTCTTTCCTTTTTTGTATTTATCAGGCTTGATGTTTTCTAAACTTCTTCAATTTGTGCTTTGATATTTTCATTTATTTGGAAAATTCTCAACTATTGTCTCTTCAAATCTTTCTTTTTGCCCATTTTCTCTATCTTTTCCTTCCAGACTTTCAGTTACATATAAGCTATGCCTTTGGATAACATTCCACAGTTTGTGGATGCTCTGTGCCTCCCCTAACCCCTAACTATTTAACACCATCTTCTTTATTTTCCATTGTGTTTCAATTTGGCTAATTTCTACTGAGCAATCTTCAAGTTCACTGATCCTTTCCTCAGCTGTGCCGTGTCAACTGATGAACTTGTTAAAGAAATCTTCTTCTCTATGTATTTTATTCCCTGCATAGTAGCAAAATAATGGGCCCTAAAGACATTCACATCCTAATCTCTGGAACCCCCAAATGTGTCATATGTTTAATATAAATTAAGTTTGTAGATGGAATTAATGTAGCATATCAGCTAAATTTAGGATAGGGAGATTATGCTGGATTATTTTGGTGGGCCCAATATAATCACAAGGGCATTTCAGTGTGGAGAGAAAGCTTGAAATCAGTGACAGAGCGATGTAATGTTAGAAAGACTTAACTGCTCTTTCCTGCATTTGAAGATAGCAAGGAGGTATGGAGCCAAAGAACACACTCAACCTCTAGAAGTAACAAATAGCAGGAACATGTATTCCCCCCACGTAGAGCCTCCAGAAAGGAATATTCCCATATCAACACCTTGATTTTAGCCTAGTATGATGTATTTTGGGTATGACAAGCAGAACTATAGGATAATACATTTCTATTGTTTTAAATCATGAATTTTGTAGTAATTTGTGATAGCAGCAATAGGAAACTAACACACCTTGCATTCGCATTTCATTCTTTTTGTCCCTATCCCTCTTCTAAAATTTTGTGTATGTTCATGCATGTTGTCTACCTTTCCATTATGAACACATTGTTCATAGTTACTTTGAATTCTCTTACTGATAGCACCAATATCTATATCCTCTTGTGTTGACTGCTTTTCTATTAGAAGTTTTTTTTCTACTTTTATAATTTTTGATTGATTGATGTTCATAGTGTACATGACAGTATCTTAGACACTGTCATGAGTAACATTTATGCCTGAAAAAGGGCATGCTTATTTTTCTGCTGTGCTATTAGTGGTGGTGTAGGGCGGATTAAATTACTCCAGTTAGGAGTCAATCTAGGAAACAACAATCTTGTTGTCTCCATGTTGGCCTTCAGTGTACTGTCAAATGCAAATTCCTCCAGTGTCACCCTGTATTTAGATTCTGGGTAATTTTCCTGAGGGTTTTTCCTCAATGTTTCTCTCCAACCACAGCTTCAGGTCTTGCTTTTGCACTTGGACCTCAGAAAGGGTCTAGGTCCATGTTCCTGTTCCTCTCTCAGCAGTAGAAATGCCTTGTTACTTGGTGCTTGAGCAACTGAGGCAGGGGGATTCTCTGTCTTCCTCGTTCAGTCTCTGTCTTAGGCCCTGGGTCCTGGTGGAGTTTTCTTATTGACCCTGCTTCTCCCCCAGCAGTAGGGGAGCTCTAGTTGCTTGGGTCCAAGATGGTTTTCTGCACCCCTCCCAGTAGAGAACATTTACTCTTAGTCTTCTACCAGTCAGTATGAGTCTGCATCAACGCTGTGGTTGGCCATACTTGCCTTTCCCCCAGAGGCGGAAACTTTTGTTTCCTAGGGGAAAAGTCACTGGATGAGGTTTCATGCATTTCCTGCAGCCGAGTCCACACCATTCTCAAGACTCCAACAACAGGGTTCTCTTCTCCTTTATGCTGCTCTTCATCTTTCTCATGGGTACACAGTATGTTGGTAGAGAAAAACCTACAATGGCGTATGAACTTCCCTTGGATATATGGCTCAGTGGTGTTCTGTACAATCACTTTAGCCCACTCTTACCCTCTGAGCAACTGGACACAATTTTCAGCTGAATTCTTCCTACCTGCTTGAGTGGAGGTCTTATATTCCACCTGCTTGCATAGGTACGTGCTCAAGTCCCACTTCTCCCTGGAGGTACCCATCTTTCCTTTTATTTGGGTGGTGACCCTGTTGCCTCAGATTTCTGATAAGTTGAAGAAAAGCTATGAATCTGTATACAGCTTTTTCTTCTGGTTAGTGTGGGAGTAAATGCTAGTATACTGTGATGTGATATAGTATAATATATAAAACATATACACATATATAGTATACAACACATAAATAGTATACAATATATTCGTAGTATACTATAGTATATTTTTATGGTACATTTGTGATCTTTTTCTGATATATTGATGTGCCTTATTCATATTTGCATGTATCTGTTGTTTCATTATTTTGGTTTCCTCTATGGCTTGCATTTATTCCATGGCTATTTTCTCACTAATCCCTATTGTCTCTTTTTTATTTCTATTTAAATTTTACTCTCCAGTCCTTTACAGAAAAGTTTTCTGACCCCTCATCTATAGCAACATTTCACTGCTCTCTTTTTCCATGTTTTCCTGTAATATCTTTGTGCAGATGATGTAATCAGCCCATTGTATTTATTTTAGAGTAAATAATATCTCAATATTTATTAGTAGGCAGTTCCAATAGGAGAAGCAGCAGCTTGGCCTTGTTGATGTTATAGCTCAAGTGTTCTTTCCTCACTTGCTGTAGAGATGAACTACTGTTTTTAAAAATGTGGAACTTCTGTGTATCTTTGCCTACTTTATCTCTCAGACCCTTATGAACTTCAGAGGTGTTCTACCATCACCCCTCTGTACTCATTCTTTCACTGGCCACGTTCACCAAGCAGAGTAGCCCCTGCCTTCCAAAGTGATCCATTTGCTTCCAAAATAGTGTTTTTGTTCACTTTTTGAGATCTGTCACCTGTGGGACTCTGAACATTTTTGTAATATTATCTTTCCCCTTGTGTTCCCTAAGCACTTGCCCTTTGTTCATTCTCAGCTCAGCTCAGCAGTTCTAAAAAAAGTGGAGCTATCTGATTTTAGGAGTGTACATTTTCTGGAAACCTCCAACATCTTTCACTACTAGACCCTTTTTCTTCTTCCAATTCTTCTCTGACTCAATAGCATGGCTTTTGCTTATGACTTCTTATCCCATCCTGATGGTCTTAATTGCTTTTGATAGCACTTTCACACAGTTTGTATGTTTGTTTTCTCTGTTTCCTGATTTAACTGTACATGCATTTAGTGGTTCACACTTGTTTTTTTTTTTATTTGTTTTATCATTATCTTACATGATTTCCTTGTGAAAAGGTAGAAAAATTTTGAAATAAGTTGATCTTGCTGGAAACTTCTAATATTTTTCTCGTTGTTTTTATAGTTATTGAATTAAGAATGGAGTTGTATATGAAGACTGATGGTTCCATGATTCCCAAAACTGATATCACCAAACAAAATTTTAATTACTATTCTCTTCTGGACCTTATGGCATGAAATACACTGATTACTAAACAGACTACATTTATGAAATAATTGCTCATTGTCAAAGAGACATTTATAATTTCTAATTAAAGTTGCTAATTAGCATAAACATCATGAGTTATTCTCACTGAATTGATATAGTAATAGACAAAAAAAGAAATAAATTTTAATCAGTCTATTCAACCTTAATGCTGATAAATTTGCATTCTCCTCTTGGCTTTTAAAATATTGAAAACAATTTTAAGATGCCAATTATAATCAACATGGATGGATTCTGAGGTGTCCAGGAACTGATGTTGTGAACTAAGGAGAAATAACCTTTGAATTTTCTGTTTTCTTGAACTTTAATTGCTTTGTAGTTCATTTTTTAAATATTTACCCCATTTTATATAATAAAAATATAAGTCTAAATTTCTATTTAGTGATTATGAAGTCAAAATGGCAAATGTGAATATTTAAATATCTTACTGATTAAATAAGAAACTTCTGACAAGAAAGGCAATTATCACATTGATCAAGCTCATAGTTTAGATTTTCATATTACTAGAAATGTCCAGTCTTCTAGATGCTAGTAGTTTGCTTTTCCTTTGACACAATTTCTCTTAAAAAGGTATAAGCTGTGAGTACATAATTGAGTTTTGTTTATAATTTATTATCACATGCTTAAAATATCTATCATGTACCAAAAACACAATAGAATTAGTGTAGTCATTCCCATATTAAGCAATAAAACATTACTAATACAATTGAAAACATGTATGTACCTTTCCAGAATTGAGTCTTTCTACTTGTTCCAGATTAACTAGTACCCTATATTTAGACCTTATTATTGCCATATATTTCTTTTGACACTTACTATATATGTAGGTGTCCACAAGGAATATTTAGCATTATTTTTGATGTTTCAATTATATGCAAACTGTATGTATTCTTTGGAAGTTTGATTTTTCCATCATTACTAGGATTATGAGACTCATTCTCATTAAAACAATGTAGTGTGGCACTAGCACATTAATTTTCAATGTGATATACTATCTGAATGTATGATTAGAACACAATTTGAACAGTTCCCAGTTCTTGTTATTACAACTGATGCCACTATGAACAACGTGTTTTTAAAATTCTTTACCTATTTTGGGTAGTAACCATTGTCTATTTCATGTGTGGCAAACATCTTCTGGTTTGTGTCTGGTTTGTTATGTCTGGTATTATGGTTGCTACCACTTCCTCTCATGCTCCACAAGATGAAACAGTTTATGTGTCCCTCTGCCCTCTGAGCAGCTTGTCCCATATTGGAATTCCGTTCACCTGACTGCTTTGCACTTTAGCTCTCTGATGGGCTAAAAAAGTTATAATTTTATCATTTATCTGGCTGCGACTAGTTGTAAGAGTATGAGCAATGTTCTATTGCAGTTTTCTACATCCTAAGTGAAAGTGAAACCATGCAATATCACTTTTATAGTGTGTAAGTACAGTAATGCCTAAATGGCAACTACTCTAAGAAATTGACTTACATTAAAAGTGACGGCTTTGACACAGTTCTACCTTTTTAGTCTCTTCAAAATAAATCTGGCATAAGAATTGTTCTGTCAGATACACCTTAAGTTAAATTTCTTTTGAGTCGAATATTATCAACTTTTTCAAACTTTCTTAGGTTTTATTCATTGCATACTTGGGGTTATGGATTTTTAAATCTGTTCTCTAAGCTTTTCAATGTTCTTACTTCTTTCTTTTTTCCTAAATTTCAACTTTCAATTACTCATTCACATCAGCACTATATATCTTCCAATTGTATTGAATTGCATCCTGGTACTCTATAGCACGTATAAATTATTTTAGATGAATGCCACTGCTTCTAATGAAAACAAAGCTCAAAGTCAATATAAAGAGACACATTATGTGCTATCTAAGCTTCCGGATTGATTTTGAAAAGGTCAGGGGTATGATTTTCACTGCTAGTACCATATGTTAAAAATGGGATAGAAATGCTTATTTGGAAAGAGAACACAAAAATCAATTAGCTGTTCATGGTGGCGTATGCCCACCCCAGCTACTTGGGAGGCTGAGGCAGGAGCATCATTTGAGCCCAGGGGTTTGAGACCAGCCTGGGCAATATAGTAACACCAGGTCTCCAAAAATTTTTTTAAAAATCAGTGACCTTTCTATACTATAAATTAATATTTAGAAACTGAAATAAAAAATGAAATTTTCTTTGTAACTTTAAAAGGGAGAAATGGAGCGAACTGAAGTTGTTAGATTGAAAGGCGATGTAGACGTCCTCTCACATTATATACAAATATGCATGGAATTTTATGATGTAATTTATAATAATTCACATAACAAATTTTCAAAATATATTTACCATTGGGTTTGCAATTTCTTGATAATAACAGGCAATGGGATATGGAATTTGCTGGGGCAATTTTATTTTGTCCTAATTTTGAAAAGGCAGTGATGATCTTCAAGAAAATGGCATCTTGTCATTGTGACACTTTTTGTGTATTAATGCCTAACTTGATAACAGCTAAAGGTTATTTGCAAAGGTACAATTTTTTACTTTCTGTCTTTTTCATTTAGTTCCATTAGTATACCATTAAAAACATAATTTATAAATACATTCACTGATACTTTTAAATAATACATAAAGATCAAAGAACGTTACTAGAATTTTTAGGGTTATTTTTCAACTTTTTTTTTTAAGTTCTTTGATGTTTAAGTCCTTTCCATTTTCCTACTCATGTGTTCATAAGCTTGTTTAAGAAGAAAATATAGCACAGAATATTATGAAGTTTTATAAAACCAATAATTTGCTTTATTATTTTTAAAATTTTTATTTTCTTTTATTAATTTCCAGTTCCTTTTATTGCTTCCTTTCTTCCACCTACTTTGGATTTGATTTGCCTTTTTGTATCTAGTGTCATATAGTAGGAGCACAAGTTACTTATTGGAGACTTTGTTTTTAATGTAAGCAATTAATGCTACAAATTTCTCTTTAAGGATTATTTTAGCTACCTATAAAAAATTTAATGTGTTATGTACTTTCTCTTTGATTTGTGGTTTACTTAAAAATATGTATGTTTTATTTAGGGATTTTCCAGATATCTTCTTGTTATTGATTTCTAGTTTAATTCTGTAATTATCCAAGAACATACTTTACATTGTTTCTATACTTTTAGATTGCTAAGGCTTGCTTTATGGCCATGCATATAGGGTGTCTTGTGAGTGTTCCGGGTGCCCTTAGAAACCATGTATATTCCACTGTTTTTGAATAGATGGTTCTATAAATGTCATTAGGTCACTTTGATTGACAGTGTTTTTTGGTCTTCCATAATACTTGCTGATATTTTGTTTTATCAGTTACTGAGAGGTAATTATTGACATCTCTAACTATAATTAAGGGCTTTCTTATTTCTCCTATAAGCTTGCTTCATGAATTGTAAAATTCTGTTTTTAGGTATGCACACATTGAGGAATGTAATAAATTTTAGAAAACTTTTTATTGTGTAGTGGTACTCTTTTCCCCCTGTTAATATTCCTTATTAAGATGTCTAGTTAAAACTATCCCACCTTTATTTGGTTAGTATTTGCATGGTATGTCTTTCCCCATCCTTTTAATTGTAGCCTAGGTATTTTATATTCAAAGTAAATTTCCTTTCTATATATTGTTATTGCTTTTTTATACAATCTGACAATCTTTATCTCTTGGTTGGTGTGTTTAAATTATTCATATATGGTTATTGATATATTTGTACTAAAATATATCATCTTACTTGCTGTCTTCTGTTTTTTTATTTTTTTTAAATTTCTGACTTGATTGAATTGCTCATTTTTTATAATTACTTTTTTCTCTATAATTAACTTATCTTGTATACCTTTTTGTAAAACATATTTAGTGGTTTCCTTGGTGTTTGTAATATATATTTTTAATTAATCAAAATCTACCTTCAAATCATATAGTCCATAGTATATGGACCTTACCTAATTCTATAATTCTCTCTCATTGTTCGTATTATAGTATTATTGTCTTATATTTTACTTCTAAATCTGCTTTAAACACACAATGCATAGTGACTATGTTTAGTTTGGATAGTTAGTACCTTAAGAGCAATTTAAATAGAAAAAATATAAGAAAAATATAAAAATAACAAAAGTAATTTCATTTAACCTCTATTATATTTCCCATCACTTTTTTAACATTTTTTTTATTCTTATTTCAGCATATTGTAGGGGTACAAAAGTTTAGGTTACGTATATTGTCCTTGTCCCCCTACCCCCCCGAGTCAGAGCTTCAAACATGTCCATCCCCTAGACAGTGCACATTCACTTTTTATTATATCACTAAGATCCAAGGTTTAGTCTGGTATTATGGTCCTGCTTGAAAAAAATCCTTTTAATATCTTAGATAGATCTAGTGGAAATTAACTGTCTCAATTTTTGCTTTATGAGAAAGCCTGAATTTTCCTTTATTTTTGAAGGGCATTTTTGCCAGGTATAGAATTATGTGTTGACTTTTTTTGTCTTTTACCACTTTAAAGTTTTCACTCCATTACTTTCTGGCTTGCGTAGTTTCTTGTACGGAGTATGCTATCATTTGTTTGTTCTTCTTTATGTAATGTGTCTTTGTTGTTGCTGTTAGCTTTGGAATTTTCTCTTTGTGTTTCATTTTGATAAATTTAAATATAATATTCCCAGGTGAAGTATTATTTACTGGGAAAGTAGTAAAAATATTTTTTTCTGGTCCCTACCCCTAACTGTAATGTGTTTCGCCAATATTAATTAAGGGCAACAGGTTTTATTGCTCTTTCTCCTACATATTGGGGCCAATTATTTATTTTTTTAGTAGAAAGAATGGGCAAGGGGTCTGGGCAGAGTTTCATGCCTGTACCGGCTGCAACTCTGCTCCCCAAACCCTGCACCATAAAGAAAGTGTTTTTGGCCTCTGCAAATCTTTTGGTGAGAGCCTATTGAGGTCAATGGAGGGGGGAAGAAATTCCATGAGGATGTGATCTCCTAAACATGCAGCTCAAAATCAAGGTTCCACCAGGGCCGGGGTCTTCTCTGAGGCTCAGGGTCTTCTTCCAAGGTCATGTGGGTGCTGGCAGAATTCATTTCCTTGTAGCTGTGGAACTTAGGGTAGTTTGTCTCCTACTTTATTTTTCTCTTTCCAAACCTTCTTATCCTGGGTTCCTTGCAACTTCATATACATTGTAGAATCAGTTTGTCAATCTCTATAAATATTTCACCTAGGATTTTGATGGAGATTGCATTGAGTCTGTAGATAAGTTTGGGGAATATTATAATCTTAACAATGTTGAGTTACTTTTCTAGTAATTGGTCTAAAGTTTACCATATACATCTCTACTTAATAGAATAAGCTTCAGATTTATACCAGATTAATTTCAATGATATATAAAATATTATTTCCATATAGCTTCATTTCCTTTTGTCCCTTTTTGTGGTATTATTGATGTATATATTACATCTATTGATGTGACAACCCCAACATTGCACTGTTATAATTATTACTTGACCCTCTACAGTCATTTCCACAGCCTGATGAAGCTCTGTTCTCATCCTCCTCCTCAGTGTCATTATTGACACATATACTACACATCTATTGCATTTCTATACGTGGTAGGACCAAAATTACATTATATACATATTATTTTTGTCCAAATGCTTTTTAAACTAGTTAGGAAAAGAAAGGAGAAAAAATATGCCCTTCCACTATTCTTTATAATTACAAAATTAATTTTACTGCTTCTGTTTGTGTTTTTCACGTAGATTTTGAATTACCATTTGGGGTCATTTGCTTTCATCCTGAACAACTTCCTTTTGTATTTCTTATAAAGCTGGTCTTATCAGCAATGGATCTATCTTGGTGCAAATACCTTAAACTCGTACCTTTACTGTGAAATTCTCATAGATATTCACAAATAGATGTTTGTCCTTAGGACTATTTCTGGAAGCTTTGAATGGTTATGTGTGTGTGTGTGTGTGTGTGTGTGTGTGTTTGTGTGTGTATGTGTGTGCATGTATGTTTTATGGTTTTTACCAGTTTCACTTGGGAGTGGGTCACTATAGCTGCTTACCCTGTTAATACCAAAACTTGATACCCCAGGACTTTCTTCTTGGGCTGGTCATACTCCTTGAGAAGAGTATTTCACCCTGCTCCCTGGAGAATAATATGCTGGCTATTAACACTCTGGGATCTAAGAGTCAGAAGACAGCAGGAATTGTTGCCAGCATTTAAAATTTTCAGCATTCCAAATGTAAACATTCACTTTACCTAGTGTCGGTATGGCACCCCATCTTAAACCATGCCAGGGACTCTTGGTTTTACCATCTCCAATACGTGGGTAGGATAGTTTGTTAGTTGCACCAGATTTGGGAAGGGTTGTTTTGAACACTCCTTAAATGCATTTTCAACAAATCCAAATTTTATCCCTCAAATTCACTCCTAATTCCCAAAGCACTCAAGCCTACTGAATTGCATATTTTTATGTGTAGTGGGGAGTGTTCATTTACAGTGCAAATTATGTGACTTCTCAGCTTTTTCCAAGGCCAGTTTGTGATTTTATTTCCTGGATCTGCTATCAGTTGCAACTCATGAACTTGCATTCCAGCTTTCAAAACTTAGTTCTTCTGTTTTTATAGGTTGATGGTTTCTAAATATCTCTTTATTATTATTTTAGAGGTTTGGGGGAAGACAGATGTTTAAGTCCATTATCTTTAACATAAACTCCACTATTTATCTGTTGTAACTGTGCTCAATTTTAATTTAATTGAAATAAAACAAATTTAAATATAAAACAGATATACAGTTTTCACAAACACCATCAAAGTTGTATAAAAATATGAATTACTTTTCCCTTTAAACTGTATTATTTTCTTAATGGACACCTGTACTTTGTTTATGTGAATTAAACATTTTCTGTTTAGTTAAACATATGAAACAAATTAAAGGGCCAACTTTTTTTAAATATTAAGAATATTCAAAGTTTAATTTTTTTGGAAGCAACTAGGGTCGTCAAATGATGTAGATTCTATTATTTAATTATTATATCACCTAAATAACTACTTTTGCTATGTAAACTTTGGGCAGCTGACTATACTGACTGTACTATATTTAAATACTTATGAGAAATATATCAGAGGCCTAGTTTCTACAACTGTACATAAATAATTCTACCCTGGGAAATTAAATGAAAATAAAGTATTGCCAAGATACCTGACAATAATTTAATCAAATACACTGTAAACCAAACCTTAATTCCAGTCATTAAAGCAGATGAAGCCTCTTTTTCACTGCAAAAGAGAAATAATGGACCAGCCTCCCACCTCCTTTTCAAAAGAAATCCAGACACTAATGAGAAAATTTAAGTGGCACATACTTTATCATAGCTCCAATATGTATTTTTTTCTGTATTTTTTTGGCAAGGGACAATTGCAAGAAAATAATAGTTTTCGGACAATTTCAAAGGTTTAGTTAATTAACTTAGACTTCCCCATTCAAAATTCATTTGTAGTCCTTACAACTGGTGCCCACAACTCGCTGAAAAAAGGATGGATTGAAAGATGAGTTATCTGCTGTAATATAAAAATGGCCTGCACGTTGCACATCTAATGATTTTTTTCATTCCTTTTGAGTTACCAGTATCAATGGAACATCTTAAATGGGATACTGAAAATGCTCTTCCCTCTTCTTCTAATATTATCGTTGGTGTTTTCATTTTCTTCTTTGCAATTATGTACTTACTTTATAGAAAGCTCATCTTCTTCAATTGACATACCACATTCAAAGGAGACTTTTTACAAGATAATGAACAAATAACTAAAAAAGAATAGCAGCACTTAAACTATGCTTTTCAAGGGCTACCTCAGTGTAAATTTATAAAAGCTTGAAGAGAGATCCTCAGAGATATTCAGATTTCCTTCCTTTGTTTGATAAAAGAAGAGTCCAAGGCCCAGATAGTTAATTGCATTTTCTGAAGTCATTCAACCAGTCTGTAAACAGGTATCCCAAATTATTACCTGGTTTTGTTTCCTCCTAACATAGAGCTTTTTTAAAAATAATCTTCCATGATTCTCAACAGATTAGAAATCTTTGGCATGATTTGTCAAAAGTGGGGCCAGGTGAAAACATACTGAAAATGTAAGGGATGTGTCATCAGTAGAGACTGGACCTTCAGATGTTTAAAGGCAGAAAATTGTTTAATAACAAAAGCAGTTTCTGCCTTCTGTTGCATGGATTGGCATTTTACTTTAAGGATGATAGCCTTTTTGTTCAGGAAGACTGAATTGAGTGTCCCTTTTGGCTGTGACAATTTAAGGATGTTTAAATTTGTCAGGGGCCTGAGGCTTATAAACTCTCAGTGCATAGGGCAAGTGGACTCCAACCCAACATCTCCACTGCCTTTCACATACCTACCTGGGAGCAACGAACTCTTGTGGGAGCAGAGTGATGGTGACAGGGATGTCATTCCCTGTGGGTAAAAGTTATCAGGACACCTCTAAAGGCTGGGTAGCTCCAGCTAAGGCCGTATGACAGAGAAGGACAACCAGAGAGCCCTAGAGGAAAGACACCCAAGGCCAAGAGCAGTCTGGGTAGTGACAGGGACTTCCCTCTCAGGGAAACGGAAACCGGTTCTTCGCACTTTTGTCTCGTTGGTGCTGGACCCCAGCTGTATGCGGCCATCTCTATGCAGTGTTTGGGCATGTCCTGGAGAAAACGCCATGTGCAAGCATGTGGAAAGTACCCGTGTAGCAGCAAACGCTGTGCAACTGACTCCTGCACAGTGTTGCAGACCTGGCAGCTCTGGCAGCCTGTATTCCCGTCAGCACTTTCTTCTCAAGAATTAATCTTTAATTGCCTCAAACAATGTTGCCCATAGCGACTTGGTGACATTTGCCTGGCCTCCCTCTGACAAGCCCAGACACGGGACCTACCTTGTCTTTCAGTTCTGTCTCCATCAGCCAAATATTTAAAAATAGACCTTTGATATCTGCTCTGCAGTTAGTTACTGGTCACTTTCCTATTCACAGCTCACTAAGTCTACCCCAACTCTGTGGAAAAAAGTATTCCATTTTTCCAGAGCTGAACTTTATTCTTAAGCACAGATTCTACTTGGTGCAGGAGCATAATATCCATCCAATCTTTCTCCTGGGATGTGACCTGAGTTCTGGGGACTGGGGGAATCACATTCCTGTCCCTGGGCACGCTGGGACCATGGGAGCCCCTTTCAGACCTGTTTTCTCAGCTGGGGGTTACAAACATCTGTCTAAGAGAAGTCAAGTAGATGTGTGAGAAAGTAGGAATAGGTGGTGACAGGTTGTGGAGGGGACAGAGTGAGCTGGAAAGGCCAAGCCTGGGGAAATTTAAATTCAGCATTTCTAAAAACCATGCTAGTTAAATAAAAATATACCTGCAGACCAGATTTGGACCCAAACCTCTGCGGGCAGCCTTGCCCTGACCTGTGCACCTGCTGCTCAAGCTCCTACCTGCAGCCCCAAACCTGAAATTGCAAGGCCAATAGTAATCTCCGTTACTCTCTCTGCACTGCCTCTGGGTCTTCTCCTTCCTGAGGAAATGCACGTAGGGTTCCCTGCCTCAGTTTCACAAATGGTAGGGCAAGAATCACAGGCGATGCTGAGCTGGCTTCGGAGGGGTCCAGACTCAACGCACCAAGTGGCATTGAACACACTGCGAGTCGTGCTCTGTTTAATTCTCCAGCAATCTCTGGTTACGTCACAGAGAACAATGTCCCACCATGTCCCTGCATCCATAAAGTCACCCTGGTACACACACTGTCACTCTGTTTAACATGGAGTAGGGCACAGACTCAGACTGTCACTGAGAGTAGCACCTCAGTGGAATTTAAATTTTTACACATTTTATGCTTCCCTGCTAATTATAATACAGCAAGATATACCTTCCCTTCTAGCTTTGTGTTGTTAAGTTTCCTTTTGGAATATTTTTTCAGGAAGTAAATGTATTGGTTTAAGAAAGAACAATCAATAAAAGTGCAGGTTGTTCCCTGAGAGGGTGGTGAGGGCATGACTGGTGCTTGGGGATCCAGCCCCACCTGGGAGGCAGGAAAACCCAGGAGCCCACCTCAGTCACAGTCCCAAACACCGTCTTCTCACAAGAAAGAAAACAAGTTTTCTTCCTTTGAAAATAAAATGTTTTCAATTGTTTGTCACGACTTTCAAAAAATCACTTCTTGCCATTCAAACGCACTTCTACGTATCCTGGGCCAGCTCCTTACTCTCTCAGACTGTTCCAAATCCTGCACGTCTGCTTCAAACACACCTCGTCAACCCACTGACGACCAACTTCTACAGCACTCCACCCCCGTGGGGAAGACGGCCTGGGCCAGGCGTGGGCTGCCCCACCGCCAGCACCCTCCTCTGCCCACACCCGCTCCCGCCTGTGGGAAGGGGTGACTCTTTCCGGACAAGTTATGCCAGTCCCCTTCCCCATCACTGGGAGTCCACCCCTGCTAAGACAGTGGCTCATTCACTGCTCTCTCTTTAGTTCAGATCTTCATGCTTCCTTGTCTCCTGGCCATTGTCCTCAGGGGGGTGGGTGGGGGGGGCGTCCCCCTAAGGATGAGGACCGTTTCTGTGCTTCCGGCTGAGCCAAATCCCTTAGAACTCTTGTCTATATCTACTCTCCCCTTCCTGCGACTGGCCTTCCAACCTCACCTCTCTCCCTTGAAGTTCCTTTTGCTGCAGTCAGCTGGGATCTGCAAATTGCCAACGGAATGGATGTTTTTATTTTTCCCATTTCAGCCTCATTGACTGTGGCTACTTCCTTCCCACTGCTGCCACCCGCTTGCTCCCCTTTCTTCTCAGTCCCTTGCACTGATGCCTCCAGCTGTCCCTTAAATACTATTTTTTTTTAAATAGAGTTTTATCTTCTTCCCTCACTGTTCACTTTCACTATTCCCTCCATGACTGAGATTGTGTTAATGGAGCGTTTGTGGTAATTAATTCTAAATCAGACCTATGCCCAATTGCTCTCCCGTTTCAGATCATACATACAAATTCCTGCTGGGCACACTCACTTAGAGGTGCACGTAAGAGAGTCAAACTCAATATATTTCAAATAGTCTTTTCATCATTCCCTTAATGCCGGAATCTTATAACCTACTCCTTGTTTGCTTTGGTTGCATCGATATCCTCGGCATCCCCGGCAATAGACTTGGAGATTTTAATGTGATTTCCTCCACTCGTAAACACAGCATCACTTACATTCAATCAGATACAATATTTTGTGACTGTTTTATTTCCCAAATTTATTCTCCTTTTCCCATCCTCATTGTCACCGTTCCTAGTTCGGTTGCAAATAATCTTTCTCTTAACTATATTATTAGCGTCTGACTCTGTCTTTTCTTCCATCCATTTTTATAGGTATGCATCACATACAACCAAAGCACACTGGCCCTGCCTTCTCCTGCTCTCCATTTGCCATGGGCATCCACCAATAATAGTTTGTGCTTTATAATATTCCCTCATGCAATCATATCGTTTGAAAACAAAGATTGTTGCAAAATTAAGAATGCTGAGATAGTATTTCTCAGCATTCATAATAATATTAAAAGAATGACAAGCCATATGGCCACTGTCATAATTAGTTAACTCTGTTGTCAGAGTGTAAGTGCAGCCAGTGTGCACATGGATGGGCACAGCCATTTTGTAAATGAAACTTTACTGACCAACGCAATCCAGGCACTGGGTTTGACCCACAGGCCATAGTTTGCAAACTCCCAACTTAGAAGTTTAGAAGGTAAGAATATGAGTCAGACTCCCCCACCCCCAGCTTTAACTGACAAATAATTATATATATTTAAGGTATAAAACATAATGTTTTGATAAGTCAGACTTTTTGAAAGAGAAAATCTTACATCCTTTTTTATTGGTTGAAGATAAACTAGCATCTTATTTTTAATTTTTTCAAGTTGGTTTCCCCCAGTATTTTGGAAATAAGGTTATATGTTCTTTTAGTATATTTCTAGACAGAACTATGAGTGTAAGAGATTATCATAAAGATCAGTTGTCTTTGTTGCAAGAGAAGTCACAACACAAACTCACTCAAAACGAATGAAAATTAAAGTCATAATACATTAGGAAAATAAAATTCTGGCTATGACTGATAATTGCTATTTTTCTTTAGGAACCTAATGGCTGAAAAGAAAATGACAAATAGGCAAATTCCAATAATTCCATACCTTGGAAAAGCAAATGCTTCACGTTGATCAACTGCTACTAAATTTACTAAGAAAGATCCAGTAAGCCTCCCAGTTGTTGGCTTAGCTGTACATCATTTTCTACACGCGCACACACACACACACACACACACACACACACACATACACACGCACAGAACCCACCAAGTCTATTCTGTAGGTTTTTTCTGCTTATTTTCCAGTGGAAACAAAAGGAACCAATGATAATAGTTCAAAAATTTTTTAATCTCTAAATGTGCTACCCTCTTCTGTTACTTATATGTATCATGTTTCATTTAATGACTTTTTTGTTTTCCTTTCATTCTGAGAAAATATTGTTTACTTGCTAGACTCTGGAGTTGGAGTCCTGTGGTGCTTCAACGCTTTCACATAGAGTATGTGGCGAGACATGTCATTGTTCCAGGTCAAAAAGCAGCCCATGAGAACTTTCCCATACAGTATTAGTAGCCATTTAATAACTCCTGTAGAACAATTTCCACTCATTTCCTTCACATGATTTCCTTCAATAACTCCTTGTTTCCAAGAAGATAGATAGCATCGATGAAATTTCTTTCTCCATCTAAAATGTTTAGGGGCATTATGCATATCGTTCACCCTCAATGAACTCCCAATTAGAATTTGTCTCTTTCACTGTAAATCTGTCAGTTTGAGAAAGTCTTCTTTCTCAAGAACAAAAGTCTCAAGCTGACAGACAATAGAGCTCATCTGACATGTGTCTTTGTTCCTCCATATGCCTGGATATTTAGGTCATTTGTTTTTTCCTGTCTCTGGGGCTTTCTTTTTCTTTCCTAATCTCTTAACAATAACTTTATTCATATTTTCTCTAGTACGTGTTGCAATACCTTTTCCCTTAATATGTCAAAACCTTGAACAAAGATCAATTTATTAAATTAATTCACATATGAGAAAAAAAGGTCAGAGAATCACCATGGCACTCATATGACTAAATATAAAAATATTTGATATTTATTGGAGGGGACAAGACACACAGGGACTGGGTAAACAATCCCCAATCTCTTTCTCTGATTAAAGCACCACACTCCTCCCTCTAATAGTAGTTTTTGTTTTTTAATAATTATAAGGTGTTTGCCCTCTTTCCAGTCACATTTTAGGCCAGAAAACGGGGCAAAAACAAACAAACAAACAAACAAAAAAAACCCAAAACTTTCATTCCCATAAATATACTTAATAAAAATTTCCCATAGGACTTAATATTCTCCTTTTGGATTCCTTTTTAAGGATAATTTTTTTCCCAAAGCATTTTTCACAAATTAAGGGAAGAAATCAACTAGGAATATAAGTTTCATTTTTGCTTTTTTGCATATTTTTTTCTTCAATTTATTATTGATGTCTTTTATTTCCCTTTTACTGAACTATCCAGTCAAATCAAAAGGTAACTTTCAAAATATTTGTCTGATCCTAATATTTCTTAATTTTTTCCTGTTGTTTTTTCTGGGTCAAACAAGATACAAAGTTGGGTGTGATACAGATCAGCTCTGCTTAACACAGTCGTCATGACCTTTAACTTTTCAACAAAGTATGAAGATTGAAAACTTCAAATCATAAGTAAATGTAGTGTATACTGCCTAGTTAACTGAACATACATTGCTTAAGGACAAAATGTAAAAGAAGTTTATAAGATTTCTGGACATAAACTCTAGAAAATTCTAGGGACAGAATAAGATGATGGAAGATGGAGTGAATATTTTAACGTCTGTGAGGCAATAAATAAAATTACATTTGCTGATTAAGACATAAATAAGTAAGGTTGTTTATGTGGGTAAACGCTTATTACTCTCAGGCTAGAAGATGAATTTCTAAAAGTTTTCCCTACTTCCTTTTCATATTACTATGAGCTTAACATATGGATAATATTACTCTAGATGTGAGGAATTTTGCACATTTTTATACAAGAGTAACAAGTGTGACTCATTTTTATTACAAAATTATTAGGTTAAGACCTAGAAACTAGGATTGTGTTATAAGAAATATACAAATCAATTTTAAGTTGATGTCATGCTCAAATCGAGAAATGTGCAAAATAGTCTAATCCAGTGTCAATGTTCTGAAACATAAAGATGTTAACATCCAATTGGGAAGAGACACAATGAGAAAAGGTTATTATAAATTTGCCATTTTACATAGCAAGATGACATTGCCATATATTTAAAAAGATAACCACACATTCATCTAGAAAGTGCATTATTCAGTTTACATAAAGTGTGCCCAACATAATGTTCAGTGAACAGTAAGCTCTTAATAAATATTTATGGATTGGATGGACACAATGCTTTGTGCCCTCACCAAACTAAGTCTTAGCTAACAATCCCCCTCCCTCAGGCTCAGTAGTCCAAATTCATCTTTTCGGATGAGTAGCATCAACAGCTCAAAAATGCACTGAGTGCCAAAATAACTTTCCAACTCAAAGAGAAGCAAATCCTTGGTGTTTTTGCTTTCCAGAAGGTGCCATTCCATAGCTAAAGCTGCATTAATCTCCTAGTGCTAATTTTCCAGATCTCTAGTCTTTCCTATTATAGTTGATCAAATATAAATACATTTCTATGACTAGATTGCTTGGAACTTGCTCAAGATTGACCTGTGACCTTCGTTTATGAAAAATGGATATGCTTGATTGCTCTGCCCTGACACTGAGCATGTTCAATTAATGCTTACATTATAAAGAATGTGCAAACAACACAAACGGAAATTAAACCCTTTTCACTATCTGTCTGCATCTGAGCATTCATAAATTGAAATAAGTGTGAAAGAGCCGTCCTCAATCAATTTCAGCTCCAGTCCCTGACCTGATTATGCTATGCATATCAATATACATTCCCTTAATTAAATGTGGTTCAGTGAGCATTAACGATATTAAAAAAGAGAGAGAATTGGGGCTTCTTGTTACTACCCATCATGTTGTTGGGGAAAACAATAGAGAGATTGATGAAAAGGAACATTGGCAGAAGAAAAAGCTGTTGTATACATTATCATAATTATCGCCTATGCTGAGTGATTTCAAAGCAAGACGCTAAGAGTGTCTAGTTTTTCCCCAGCAATCTCTCGCAAGGTCTAATGATTACAGGAAGAGGCAGAGCAGCTACATCAATTTCAGAAATTTGGTCCTGTTCTTGGTGTTCTCACAATTCATTCAGTGCTGATTTTGACACTGCTACAAACATTTTCAAGCCTTTTGTGACACTCCATTTAAGCAATATAAGGAAGTGGCTTCATGAGTCTCAGCTTTCTTCCTGAAAAAACGTTTCAAATGTTCTCTCGGTGTGCTGTTAAGCAGCGCTAATGTGTCTCTTCTTTCTCCTTGCTGTTTCCTTTTTTTCTTTCCTTTCTTCTTTGTCCTCTGCAGAGGCAGCAGAACGTCGTCTGCAGAATATAACAGTTGTCGATGGGACTATAACCCGCAGGGAATCAGTTGGTTCCACGGGGCTTCTTTCCTACCATGCCCCTGCTCCTGGCCGGCCGTACACTGTGTGGTGCCTTCGTCCTGTGATGTGCTGGTAATGATGTTGGAAATTGCTAATTAAAGGTTCTCACAGGGATAGCTTTTTAGTCACTTTTCTTGGAAGCCTAGAAGATAAGGATCTAACAGACTGGAAGAGTCACAGATTGACTCAGAAGGAGGTAGGAGTAGAAAAGTAGAATATAATTTCCTTGGCTGGGTTATAGTCATTCCACAAAAGATGTTACTGCAGCACCAATTGATGTAGTTGCCTGTGGATTATGTTGCCTTTGATAACTATATGCAATAAACAGCTACCCTGTATGACAAGGACGGTCTTGGAGAGCAGGTAAGACTTTAAGAAAAGCAAGAACTGATCACATATGAAAGTATTAACATCAGAAAATGAGCCAGAATCCTGTGAATACAAGAAAAATGACAGATACCAGCTTCTCCTAGGCTCCAGGGATTAATTAAGTCCAGAGGCAGAGAATTAGATTCTAATAAAGCTTGAAATTTATGCCAGGAATCTGCTGGTCTTGGTTGTTTCTAAATGTGTCCTGACCAAAAAGGCATTTGGGGGGCTGGGGGAGAAGGGCAAGGCTCCTGCTTGCTCTCCGCAGATGTAGTTAAAAAGGGGATCAAACTAGTGCCACTGGCAGCTCCAGAACTGTTTATTTTCCTTCTCTTAGGGATGCTCTAAATTAAAGAAAACCCAGATTTTTGGTACCTTGAGGAACTTAATTTGATTGAATTAGCTTTAGTTGTCCATGAAAGAACCTACAGATGATTTTTATCCCATTTTTTCTTAGGTTCTGATAACCTACTATAGATCAACTTAGGTGAAGGACATAGTGGGTGTATGGTTGGTGTCTTCCCCAAATCAACTCATTTCTTTCCAGTATTTTCAATTTTCTCCACTAGCTCCTTTTCATCAACATTCGAATATGTTTAAAACTCCCCAGCTTAAAACAAAAACAATATATAGTATGTTTGAAATGAAAAGAGAGAGAAGGGAAGTACCCTGCGAGCTGGTCTAATGCGAAGCTTCCCCCTTTTGCTGTCTATATCCTTTCCCTTCTCTTCACAGCCAACTGTAGACAGATGTGTCTACAGTTCTCTACATCTTACAGCCCACTCACTCTGAAATTGGCCTTCTCTGTACACAACTCCACCCAAAGCACGCTCAACAAAATCGCCAGGGACCCTGGTGTTAAGTCCAAAGGACAATTTTCAATCCATTTCTGACTTATCCTTGGCAGCATCCTGCACTTCAGTCTCTCTCCTCTAAAGCTGGGTTTCCACACTCCTCCCCTCCTGGCTGGCTTCACTGCTGTCTGGCCGCTGCTCCAGGTTCTCTTGCAAGGTTCTTGCCCTGGGTCCATTGCTGACCACCAGCATGAAGGGCTGGGCACTCTCTCCTCCTCTCTCTCCCCTCTGCCATGTGCAGGGTTTCAAGGATCACTATCATGCTACTGATTCCTAAATCTTTATCACCAGCGCAGATCTCTTGTCTGAGATCCCCACTCATAAGATCAAAGCCTCACTGGCTGTCTGAAGAAGGATGTCTTACCTGTACCACAAGATAAACATGTCAGAGAGGAAACTTGTAATCTTCCCCTGCAAAATAACTGCCCTGTCAGTGACTGAAATGAACTTCAAATAAGTTTTACAAACCTAAATGCTGGGTCCCTGTTTTGACTTCTCTCCCTCTCTGCACTCCACTCATCACTCATCTCTATTAATACCATTGCACACCTCTGAGTGTGGATTCCTTTTTGTCTCCGTTTTAGCTTCATTACTTTGGACACTACCAACATTATTTCTCATCAGCATTACTGTCATGATCTCCTTTTTCATTTTCCTGTGTGCAGGGGGCACAGCTTCTACCCTCTGCACCCAGACACTCCTCTGAGTGGTCCTTTCTGTGTCCCTGCGGAGTCCTCAGGTCTCCCCTGTCCTTCCAGCCCAACCTCTGGTCACTGCCCTCTGCTTTCCCCTTTGCATCCACAGGGAATTCTCTCTCACATTTAGGTCTTTGAATTCTGCCTCAAAGATATTCTTCCTTTACTTTGCTAAGATTATTTTACTCATTCTTTAGAATTCTGTTTAAATGACATTTTTTCTAAAAAATTCTTCTTAACATCTCTCCATCCTCACCCTAAACTAATATAGTGTTTCCTGCGATGCGTTGCTATGATTCCTTTAAAATTCCCTATGTTTTATTATAAATGTTTGCTTAATTGCCTATCAACCCTTACAAAAGGAAGCAGGATTTTTGGTTATTGACAGACACGGCTATGATTAGAGCTGGGTATGGCATCCACTCAAAGGAAGACACATGTGAAATTATTTGCACTTATATTTATTGACATGGAAAATATTTTTAATAATTTTCTACCATATCCTGTTAAGTGAAAAAAAATACTAAGGTTCAATATAGCATGCACACTATTTTCCAATTATGGAAAAATAAATTGGCTTTAAGACCAAGAATGGAAGCAGGACCTCCAGAACAGTGAGGTGAGGACCTCAGCAAATGTACTCTCCTATCCAAGCAACAAAAACAGTGGCAACAATACTCTAAATTAATGGTTTTTAGAAATCTGGATATTAACTAAAACCTTATACTGAAACAGTGTAAGGAGTGTTTATTCAAGAAAATCTGCTGAGCCTTGGTAAGAACAACACAGTGAGTGGCACTTTGTCCTGATCTACTCCCAGCCCTGCTTTTTCCACTGCACTCACTGAAGCCGATTCTAGCAGCCTGGCCACCAGAGAGTGCAGGTGGCGTTTGAAGCTCTTCCAAAAGTCCTATCCCTGGTCCCTTTTTACTATGGACCTAAATCACGTTTTCCTGGAAAAACTTTATTGTTGTTGCATGACTTGACTTAGGGCTGTTTTTCTCAGGAAAACCCTTATCCTCAAGGCTTTGGGGAACACAGTCAGTTGTTTACCCTGCAGTGTCCTGAGGTGGCAGTGTCAGCTGGGGCAAACAAGCGCCTGGCCAGACACTTAAAAGGAAGACCCGTGGAATGAGATGTCCACAGGGGGCTTGGAAAAGCCATGACTATTAGAGGTAATAAATAATTTCAGCAGTGTTGCAGGATACAAGATCACTACACAAAAACTGATTGTATATCTATTAATATACACTAGCAGTGAACAATCTGAAAGTAAAAGTACCAAAGCAATTCAATTTGCAATAGCATTAAAAAATGAAATCTTCAGATAAATTTAATTGAAAAATGTTATACTTGTGCACTAAAGACTACAAAAGACAGAAATTAAAGAATATCTAAATAAAATAAATAAAAAGACATCACATGTTCATGGATCAGAAGACTTAAGGTTATTAAATAGCGATTCTCCCTAAGTTGACCTACAATTCAATGCAGTCCCTATTGAAGCCCCAGTCTGCTTTTTCTTGTAAAAATTGACAAACTGATTCTATATGGAAATGCAATGACCCAGAAGACCCAAAACAATCTTGAAAATGATAAAACTCGAAGGCTCACACTTTCCCATTTCAAAACTTACTACAGAGAATCTGATTATTTCCCCAGTTTCTGAGTATATAATTGCAACAAATATACTAAGCAACTGGTAGAAGCCCCCAAATTCCTTTTTTTTTTCTAAACAGCTTATAGTTTTATCACAAAATACAAAACTTCTAAAATTGTTAGGTAAGTGCAGGTGCATGTGTGGTAGAGCAAGCGAGTATGAATATGAGGGCTGTGTGTGTGTGTGGTTTGTGTTGGGGCTGAGTGGGTATGAATGTTGGACAATAGGTGGACCTGGTCTTGCTGTTTTCTGTCGTGACATGGTCAGAACCTTGGCTTTCTAAACTTCACACCAACCTGTTGCAAAATCTAGAATTCCAAAGCCCTTGGCCCTGATTCAAGGGCTAAGGGAAAAGGAGAGAGAAGAGACGGAGACTTAAAAATGCATGTCATTCACACTGGAGGAGAAATAGGGGCTGTTCATCAGGGGCCCATCAGAAGAAAAGGAAGATTACCAAGGAAGACGAGGGATATATAGAAGTTCTCGGTAAATGCTAAGATTATGAGTGGTAAAGAACATAAGCAGTGTGTGAGTTGTCTGTAATAACATTTATAATATGGTAATAAATATTACTATTGTGAAACATTATAAAATAGTAAAAAGTTACTATTTTACTGTCACCTCAATTTATTTTTTTACTTTGCTAATAAAAGAATTGTTAGATGGTGAATTCTTACGTATTCTGATCTATTGTTTTTGTTGTTAAGTCTCAAGTAAACTCTGTCATTGTACTGGGAATTACCCAGTAATTAGATTTTGAAATATTTCTATTTGCAGAATGATCAGTCTCTCTAAAGGTACAGGGTAAGGTTTTTATTGATTAAACAATTCAGGTTAAACCTTTCTGGCTGGGATTTTAGGATTGGTGCTCACAGGATCTTGCAGCAGCAAGGATATACACAGTTTGTTCATTCTGGAACCACCTTATGCTGTGCTGAGGGAATTACCAGTCTATAATGAAATGTAAATTAATTCCACATTCTTTGAGGTTCAAATAAAGTTCAGTGTGACAAGTCTTCTTGGTACTTGTTTTACTGGAATAAGCCCCACTCCATAGGGCAGACTCATAAATTTTAACATTTCTTTTTCATTATTTAAAATAAATAACACTTCCCACTCTCTCCCATGTGATCATGGGCTTAAGACACATTCCCAAAATAAATTAAGATGACAAACAAAATCAATAATCCAATAAGGCTGAAGGAAAGCCATTGCGTTCACGTTGCTTTACGCGCCCGGTTCCCATTTGGTTTCTACCATAATTCAAAGTGGTTCCTTTACGTTATGAACTCCCACCAGTTGAGAGGCTGGTAAATTCATGCCTAGTCTCCCTCTCTGTGTGCTTTGTCACTCTGACCGAGAGCAGATCACAGGACGACAGAGGAGCTTTAAGGATGTGCACAGCCCTTGTCTTAACCACTCAGATGTATACCACTGATACTGCAGGGAAAACATTTAAACACAAACATGTTGGGTAGAAAATGAATGGAGGGTAAAGAAAACAATGTAATATCTAGGTGTTAAAATTGTCTTTTCTCCCCAACACCAAATGCTTTTTAAATTCTTGTTATTCCTATTCCTTCCTTCTAACTCCATATCTATCTCTAGGCTGAAAGCCCACACACATATGTCTTCAGGAAATCCACTTAGAGTTCTCCTGTAGATATATTCTTCCTCATTCAATTTTAATAACATCAATATCTTCTTTTGTGATTTTCAGTTATTTTATACCTATGGCATCATTTCTCTGAAGTTACAGGAAATGTGAGGACTTGATAATTTGCACAGACTGCTAAAGCCATACATGCCTATGAATCTAGTGTTTTCATTTAAGTATAATATGTGAACAAAGAGTGTAATTTAAGTTTATATAACTATTATACACATACCTGCATTCATAGCTATCATGCTCATACTTTAAGTTACAATGCTAAACAGAATTCAGAAAAATTTGATGGATCCCCAATAAAAGAAGTGATGCACATTTTAAAAGGAGAGTACAAAAATCAGCATCTTTTTAGAAAGAATCTGAATTTCATGAATGGATTTTTATGAAGAATCCAGATGCACCAAAATTGGCAATCTATTATTACTTGAGTACATTTCCCTGATGCATTTCCGAACAGTAAGATGCATACAGAAAGTGCCTCTTCAGCCTTTCATTTGGATTGTTATCAGATGCATATTTAAGACTTCTTATTTTTATTTGATTTGCATTTAAAATTTGATTTTAAAATATAAGCAAGCAGCCATTGGATAAAATGGGTGATTTAGTGTCCAGCCACCTAAACTACACCCATAGTCATATTTAGATGTCTCTTGTGCTCTCAAAGCACTTCAAACATTTTACTCATTCTTTCTTTCTTTATTCTATTGTGCTTAACATGGTAACTGGGAAACTCCAGTCACTAAGATGTACCTGGATGGGACCCATGCATTTAATCTTCAGTTTATTCCACTATGTCAAGCACAGTAACAGCACATTCTAGACCATAAAATTGCCTAGGTGAATTCAGCCATTGATATAAATATGTTTACAGAAAGTATGCTCCTCAAAGCAATCTGTTTTTTCTTTTGTATTTTTTAAATAATTAATTTTTTTGTTTCTATTATATATCTATCTTGCTGGCTTTCTGTTTTCCACATGTCTCTCTTACAGTCTATCAATCATATGCTATAATAATTGATACAATAATAATTACTTTTCTGCTCTGACATGTTCTATGACTCACTATTGCCTATAATAATATTAAGAAAATACTCATCTTGGCTTTGAGGTATTCTGCTTTGTGCCCTTCTGAACTATTACTTCTCAACTATTGTCCATTTCTTTTAACTTATAATTCATTTATCTTGCATTTATTAACATCAATATATCCTGTGAGAAAATTACAAGACTAATTAGTGAGTATATGAGCTCCTAGTCAATAAGGGATAAAGATATGTGTATAAACACTTCCATATGATGAAGTGGGTATTATCATAGAGGAAATATTTACATGGCAACATTAGAAAGGGAGAGCCTAGATCAGTTGTGGATAACTTCCAGGGACAAATATCAGTTGGGCTGTTAACAATGGGTAGGAGTTTATCAAGTCAGCAAGGGGCATGGGGTATAAGGAGGAAAGAATACGGAGACATTAATTTATATGCCAATTTCAGAGAATGATTCCAAGTATAGTTATTGATTTGAGTGTATCAAGGGGAGAAAGGGTCAGAAATAAGTATGCAGAAGAACAGGAAAGTTGGACAGTGAAGAATCCCATGCTGAGAGCCACCAAAGGTGTTTTAATTGAGAAATCTCATGGTCAGATTTGTTTGATAAAATAGTAAAATAGAAGACTGGTCGGAAAAAGCATTAACTAAAAAGCAGAGAGACTAGTTAAAGGTGATTGAAATCATTCAAGTAAGATATAAGACAGTTAATGGTTGGAGGTGCTAATTTGTGATAGAGGGAAATATTCTGAAATAGTCCTGAAATATTTTTATGAGACTTGATGAGTTCTCAAATATGAGAACTCGGAAGGAAGACGGATGGATTGGTGATGACTATCACTCTGCCAGACTGTGGGCTAGGGTCAAAGATAATGCCTTTTAGAAGATACCAAGAGCAGGAGGGAGAGTTGGGTTTGGGTTCCAAAGAGAATAAAATAGTAAATTTGGTGCTATGGTTTATGTGTTCCCCAAAGTTCATGCGTTGGAAACTTAATCCCCAATGCACCAATGTTGAGTGGTGGGACATTTGGGAGATGATAAGGGCACAAGCCCTCTTCTGCTCTCATGAATGGATTAATGCCATTACCATAGGAGTGGATTTGTTTTAAATGTGAGTTTGGTCCCTTCCCTAGCAGGCACACAGGCTCTCCTGCCCTTCCACTAGGGATGATGCAGCAAGGATGTCCTTACCAAATGCATCTCCTTGATTTTGGACTTCCCAGTCTCCAGAATTGTAAGAAATATATCTCTGTTCTTCATAAATTACCCTGTCTCAGGTATTTTGTTATGGCAGCACAAACAGATTAAAACATTTTGTTTGGGATATCTGAGGTTTGAAATGTCTCTGTAACTATTAGTTTACCAAGAAAGAAATTGAAATTATTGGGTTTAGTGCTCAATAGACTCTCACAACTAGAAATGGAGATTTGTAAGGCATGACCATGATGATAGTTGGAACTGAGGGAGGGAATAATATTTCAGAAAAAGTGGCAGAGAATTAGAAAAATAGGGGCAAAAGACATTATCTGTGGAAGACCAACACTTAAGATGCAGGCAGTCAAAGTCTAGCCCACCTAGGAGAGGATAAAAACCCTGAGTGTGTAGTGTTTAAGACAAAAATGAAAGAATATCAAAGATAATGAGTTTTCAATATGATTGAGTAATTCAAAGTAATTAAGTAAGACAGTGAATGAAACATATCTAATGTATTTACAGAGAAGAGTGTCACTGGTGACTGGTGATATTTACCAGAATTTTCCATATATTTTCCCTAGAATGGTAAAGATATAAGCTTTATTATAGCAGACTAGAAGAAAATGAGAACTGAGAAATTTGATGCTGCAAAGATAGAACATTTTCCACGAGATCTAATGATAAATTTAGAGACAGGTGCATAAACTCAAGAGTGCCAGGGCATGTGGGGACCAGAGGAGTGGCTAAAGCTCAAAAGACACCATTTACCACTCACAATAGCAGAAGGCAAGGGGAATGGTATCCCTTGGTAATCCTAAAAAGCCTTCACATTGAAAGACCCATCAGTGACTATCCCAGTGAATATCCCAACTTTGGTTTGCCCATCTGAGATGCTATTGAGACTGTGGAGGCAGAATTCTTCCTCACCATGTTTAGAAATAAACTCAGCTTTCTCTGATTCACAGGTCGTTTTGGTGATATGTTGAGCACCAACTATTCAATAATAATAAAAATACACAGGGAGAAAATCCTGTAGGGAGTGAGTTGCAGAATAATAGGAAGTGAAAATAGAATCATTTTGTATATACAACAATTTTTGGTAGTTCAGTTATAAGAAGGAGGCAGACAGCATGACAGAGAAGTAGAGTCAAGAAAGGGGTTGTTTATTTCATGTTTTAAAGGTGGGAAACCAAAGCTTACATGACACATACTAACCTAGAGGAGAGAAAGAATTGATGATGCTTAAAACAGAATGTGTAACCAAAGAAGGTAACTAATCAGGTGAAGGGGTGGGGTCTGCTGTGCATGTGCGAAGATAAGCTTTGAGCAGAGAAGAAAGACTTCCTGCATTGCTCCCAGTGGAAGGGAAGAAAAATTGGTTATAGACTCTGATGAATTTATTTAAATATAAAGGGATCTATTGTAGACCATTTCAGCTGCTATAAGAAAATACCTTAAATTGACTGGCTTATAAATAACAAATATTTGTTTCTTACAGTTCTAGGGGCTGTGAAGTCCGCTGTCCAGTGAGGGCCTGCTCACTGGTCTGTGGACAGCCCTCTGTTTCTCCTGTCCTCACACTGTGGAAGAGGCAAAGGGTCTTTTTCAGGCCTGTTTTGGAAGGGCAGGAATCCCATTCACACTCTGCCTTCATGACCTAATTACATCTCAAAGGCCCTACCTCCTAATACTACCACTTTGGAGGTTAGGATTTTACCACATGAATTTGGGGGGACACAAACATTCAGATCACAGTAGGACCTCTTGGCTTCTATTTCTTCAAATAAGTATAAGACAAAAATTAGTGGGGAAAGGGTGTGGGAGAAATTTGAAAACCAAAGTATGAAAAAATCCCTCTGAAAGTATAAAGGCAATTCAGGCACTGTTGAGAACATATATGTGGTCTGCAATCAAGATTATGGAATAAAGGAAGCCTAATGATCTGATAAATAGTTTTTGCAATATAAAAAGAAAACATTCTCCTTGTTACTAGGCATAGAAAGTCTTCGGATGGGAGTGGTGTCTTTGGGACGCAATGTCAGGGAGGGCCTGGCCCACGGTCATGCACAGATTCCTCCTTGGACAGCAGTGGCAACGCCATGCACACTTACAGCCAATGAATAACAGTGTATCTGCAACTGTTTTTCTTTGTTTGTTTGTTTTGAGGACTCAGCATTCAGAAAGACTTTAAGCGTGTGCTTGTAACAGCAGCATTTGTCTTTCCAACGATACATTTACCTGTACCTTCTATAGCTGGTAGGCGGCTGTTATTCTCTGAGGTCTACCAGGGGGCTACAAGATAGCAAATATTTCAAGAGTATATTTTTGTGTTTTCCATGAAGCCACAGCTATAAAGTGGAATGTGGATAAAACCTGGTCCAGGCTGAGCATTGACAGAGGAACACCTTGGTATTCTTTCACAGTATGCTTCAATTCCTAGCTCCACGTACAATATTTATGTTTAGAGGGAGCAATAAAATAATAACCTGTTTGTTTTGGGCTCTTATCCCCAAATATTCTGCAACTTAAGTATAAGGCCTAGTATTACCAAGCTACGTTGCTTTCCTTTCCTGACTTGTTAGATGTGGAGCAGAAGCACTGGCTTGAAGCAATGATTTGAAGATCATGATAAATTTAGATTTTTTCAGTCATCCTCTCTGACGTCCTTTTCCTATAATTTGCTATCAATTAGATGATTCACTTCCATCTGCACCTCGCTTTAGAACCTTCTATAAAGAGCCTGATGTTTCCTAAATTTGTTATCCAAGCTGCCTTACACTGACAAGCTCTCTCTTTTTGTGAGTGTCGAAGCTGTGGATGTGGTTATTTGAATTCTATACTTCAAATATTTAATTTGGTTTGAGCTAATTATGAGTGGCTGTTAAATATTTTCATATCCTCTTCTAGTTATTTAAAAATTCCTACTCCAGAAGTACAATTTTAGATATTTCATTTTTATAGTTATTTAAGAAGCCCTATTTTAACTCTATGTCATATTTCCTATATGAAAAAGGTTTCATTGCATGTGTTCAACATTGTCAAGAAACCCATGTAGTATGCAGATTTTAAGAGAACTAACACATGTTCATAGAATGTCTACTAGCAGAATTATTAGAATGATGTTTTAAAATTGCTGTACATATGGAAAAATAAAAGGAAATAAAATTTTTAGTTATTTAGGATCATAAATATTAATTATAGCAGACTCTGTACTTAGCAGTGGAAAGAATATTGCTAACATTTATTAATACACTGCCTGAGGTTTTTGAACTTGTTTTAAACTCTTCTGCTAAGACTTAGTTCAGTTAGACTTTAACATTCCATGAATTAAGCATATGTGCATAACATTTCAAGTATGATGTTATGCCGGGTATTTATTCAGTTCTAGTGTAGTACAATTAAGACTCGTGGATATGGTAATTTTCATCACAATCACAGTGAGACATCCCATTAACTTATGAAAGCTGAGTTCTGCTAAACATGCTGATTGTTAACATGGAACAGAAGGTCCAAAATGATTGGATTCATCCTCTCAGTTTTCTAACTTTTATTCTTTCCTGTATTTTTTGTGTGGCAGCTGTTGAACTTTTTGCAAAAATTTGCAAAGTTTTCCTTTATCGCACATGCAGTTTTTGGCTCATAGTGTTGGTTTGGGGAGTTTGGGTGAACTTAACCTTGCAACGTTTTTGAGAATTCATAAAGTTCCAGTTAGACTTATATAAGTTTTTTTTTCCATCCAGATATACCAGGAAAATAAAATGCCCTTACCATCTCATATTATGCAATGGAAGGGTAAGACAGAAAATAAAGGCTTGTAGGAATGTCAGCATTAAGAAATGACTTAATATGTTCATACCTTACTCAAGGTCTTATGATAGTTTCCTCCATTATCTCTATTTCACAAATAACCATATTTTTTGCTATAATCTTTCAAGACGTAAAAATCCAGTTTCAACTCTGTATTACAAAGGGTGAGTTCCTTTGCTTGTCAAAATATATGAGTACAAATTTTAAACACCTATTGCACACTAAATTCTGTGAAAGTTGTAAGATGCAATCACTAAATTAGAAAGTTCAAAATCTAGTTTAAAAGAAGATGTACACACAGTGAAAATTAATAAATGCATAAGATGGGGCAGTATTATATAAAAGAAACAACATACTATATTTGCTACAAAAAGCCAGAGGCAAAAGATACCTTATCGATTGCAGTGTTCAGAAAAGGCTTTGTGTAGGAGGTGGTGCTTGAGCCCAGCGGTGAGTGTTGGGTAAGATTTGAGTCAACAGGGGAGACTAGCAGGGGCAATTCTGCCAGTAGAAAGGCATGAATATGGAAGCAAAAAAAAACCATACAGGATGTTCTGTGCGTAGGAAAGCAGGTCTGGCCAGATCAGAGGGTTCTCACTGGAGATGGTGGGACACCAATTTGGAAATGGAAATGGAGAAGACCTAACATTCTAGTCTAGGAATATTTGACTCTACCCTATGGATAGTTGGGGATAGCCTTAAGGTTTTTGAGAGACAGGAGTAGCATGATGATATGAGAGTTTGAGAAAAATAACGGCAGTATTGGTATGTATGCAGGATGGAAGAATAATACTGAATTTTTAGGGAGACATGAATTAAAAATCTGGCCATAGGAGTGAAAAAGAATTGGTGAATGTGAAGAAAAACTGGCAGAAAGAATTAATGTGATGCTGAGCTACTCCGCTCGGGGAGTGCTATTGGGCATAATGGCTAATATTTGGAAGTTGTGCTTTGGGGAGGCTGGGAGACAGGTGGTGCAAGGGAACTAAGAGTAAGTGTGCAAGAAGTAGGTGTCTCGAGGTGGGGGGCATAAAGGGGAAGGTACCACATTTGTCTGTAGATTCATTCTTGAGGTGGGAACAAAGCATTTAAGTGGGAAGGCCCATTTGGCATGCTTAAGGCTCGAGTTGAGTAGATTCAACCCTTGCACATCCTAAAGATTTCTTTCTGAGTTCACAGCACAGTACAAATAATTATTCAACCCCCTGTTCCTGCTGATTAGTCAGTGGGTCAAATCAGTCACTGCAGCCATTCCTAATCAGTTAATGTTAGGTCTTATATCTAAAAGCCACAGACATACTCTCCCTTCCCCTGAAGTAGAATTTAGAAGCATAAAATTCTGGGTAGACTTCAGCTCCAGAGATTACTTAGAATAAACATGGTGCATAAAATCTCTCTGAATCTCTTCTGTTCATCCAGTGGAAAGAAACTATCAAACTTTGCACCCCACTGTTATTCCAGCTATTGCTATTTCAGCTCGATTTACAAGGAGGAAGATGAATTTACATGAGGCCCGTCAGGGGAAAATAAAAATCAAACTTTCAGCTAAGTGCTAGTCCAATGTATATAGATGGCTCCATTCTTACCCTACTTCAACCACATGAAAAGTCAACCTCTTTTTTTTTTTTTGAGTTTAGAAAGATTTAATCACTATGAAAGCTTATTTTCAAACAACTAAAATCATAAATCAGAGATTCCTTACACTTAAGACTTATGTAATGCCAAATGTTCTCTTAATTTTCTCTTTATTTAATGTTTTAAATACAAGATATTGACACATAGAAAGTAAAATTTTGTTTTTTGTGTGTGTGTTTTCAGAATTTATTTTATAATTTATTTTAGTTTCAGAATCTTAGAGGGGTACAAACATTTCAGTTACATATATTGCCTTTGCACTGCCCCAGTCAGCGTGCCCATACCCCAGACAGTGCACACCACACTGCACCAGTCAACCTCTTTTTTAACCTGCTCATTGTTTTATGAGAAAATGTCTCAAGTTTCCATTTCTTTCCCTCTCTGGATCCTCGTGCAATTTTTACTGGCTTTTCTCCATCAATAGCGTATTACGAATGATATTGTGTCCTGTTTCCCTCCCTTTCTTTTACAGATAAGACCAGCCCACTGCACCCAGAAACAGGCAGTGCTGCCCAGGCAGGATGCAGGCAGGGCTCTGACTCCACTCCTGTCACTTACTGGATGTAAAGACCTCAGGAAAAGACCTAATATCTGTATCTTATTCATTATTCACAAAATGTGAATTTTGATTTTTCAGTTAATCACAAGATTCCTATAGGTCCTTTTTATTTATTTATCTTTTAAAATATTCTCTACCTTTAATAAGACTGAATATTCACTATCTTGGAATATGTAGCATTGCAGGGAAAACTACATATTTATGTAAATTAATGTGGCCATAATCTGTGATTCCTAATCTTGCATGGGAATTCAACTACGTTCATGAAACTTGCAATATGCTTTGATCATTTTGTGCCCCCGCCGGCTGCGATGACTGTCACACACCACATCTTTAGGCCGCAACACTTATGCTCAACACAATGCAACATGCTCCACCTAATCCTCCCCGACCTCCCCAAGATCTTCCCACCTTGAATTGGTGCCTGTATTTCTGACATCAGCAGTTTCTACATCTCTGTGGAATCATTACCATCATTATACAAATATGTACGTTAAGTGAATTTGTTTCTTTCTGCCCAAACCCGCATGCAGCCACCATCCATTTTTCTGTTCCTGTTCACAATTAAACATCTGGAAATGGTTTTCTACACTCACTTTGTGTACTCAACTCTCTCCCTCTGAACTTCCAAACCACCCAGCCCACCCCCAACACATCTGCTGACACCATTTTTGCCAGGATCACCACAACAGCAGCCATGTGACCAAATCAAATGAGCACATCTGACTGGCTTTCATCTGTTCTCTGGCAAAGCTGAACTGAGCACTCCTTTCATTCTGAAACCCATTCTTATCTTGGCTTTCATGGAATCACAGACTTCCATTTTTACTTCTTACTTTTCTGAGTGTTCTTTCCTCATTCTTGCCTGCCAATTCTGATTTCCCTACCTATCCTTTGGTAATTACAATTTCTTAGAGCTTAATCATGGACCTATTTCTCTACTATTTTTTTAAATCTCTTGTTGTTCACGTTGGTTTATATGGCATTATGTTACCATTTGTATGTTGAGGATTTCAAAGTTCTGTATTCAGCTTTCTACCTGACATCTCCCTGTGACAGCCTCACAGAGAATTCACACTTTATAAAGCAACACTTCCCAGAGAAGCAGTTCAAAGCACTGAATTGTGTGTCATTTCCCCAAGCATGACAAAATCAGCTCAAGAGTTACATCAAAACAGGGAAATTTAACAATTTTAATCAGCTTGTGGATAATTGCTGCATTTAAGTATTTATATATTCTTTAAAATTATTATTTACAAGTTAAGATATTGATAACTTTGCTAGGTATTTTAAGAGATCTTTTCAGCCTCTGGCACACAGTATCAGCGTGTCTGGGTCCACTGTGATGTGTGTTACAAGTAATTTATAGTTATAAACACAAATATTTGGGAATAATTATTGTATGTTCTTATACATTAGAGCACATAATTTTTAGATTATTTCACACACATTCTGAAAAGCTTTCTGGAATGGGAGAAAGTAGGTGGAGTTAGCGTCAGCAAAGCCAGGAATTACCCGGAGAAGTGTGATTGGGACTTGAGAGGCTTCCTTAGAGGTACTGCTGATGGAAGATTAGACTCTATTACTACATGTGATTTATTTACTTTGATACTGATTCTTTCCAACTTCTTTTCACTGCACTAATCTATAGTGACCACATGGGAAAGGTCTCTGCAATGGCAAACAGTCGTATTCTAAATCTGATACGTTTACTAACAATCTAGGACACATAGAGGAGTCCCTAAATGGAGAGCTCTCATTACTGAAATCCACAGAACATACAAACATTTACTGAACATCTAGTGTGTGTTATATAATCTGCTAAGCACTAGAAACATAACAATTTCAACAAAAGAGACGATTCCTGACCACTGGAATCACTTTTTGCATTTTAGTGGAGACAGATCAAAACAAAACAAGCAAACAAAAATAAAAACAATAGCCTGATTAATATATTAGTACAAATTCTGATAAGTATTAGCAAAATAACCCAATGGATCTTCAGAAAGGAAGGAAGATACACACAATTTAGGGGAAATAACCCTTTTTTTAAATTCTATTTTTAGTGATTTTTTTTTTTTTTTTTTGGTCTCTCTACAATGCGAAATGTCATTGGAATGGCCCCATTGTTAATCTCAGAAACTCTATTTTTAGGTAATTAAGTAATGAATGAAACATTCAATTGAATTTTCTCAGAAATTTTTTCACTGACTTAACTGGCCCCTAAGTAATAAAAGCTGTCAATTGTCTCTTTCTCTCTCTCTGATTTTATCAACTCACTCTTCCCCTGTAAATTTAATGTAGAACAAGTATTTTATACAAACAAAAATTTACTAGAGATTAAAAAGTTATACAATTCTAATGAAATAAGAATAACAAAATTAGCTTCCCTATTTCTTACCAAGAAGGTGAATTTTATAACTATTTCTCAGATCTCATTTCTATTATCGTGAAAAGAATTGCTTCATTGATGCCATTTTCTTTTCCTATTATCATCGAGGAATGAAGGAAGCTGAGTAATAGATCGTGTCCACATAAACCACAGAGAGTATCCTTTGGTGCTTGACACTTCTCCACACCGTACTGTTTTTTAATGAAAAGAGACTCACCATTTGAAGCAGGCCTCCTTATCCTCATAATCAGTCTCCTTCCATTTGAAACCTGCCACTGGGTTGACAGCTGCAATCAAATGGGCTAAATGTTACTGCTGTGCTGAATGCTCAGGAGCCCCACTCTCCCAGAGGCCCCCGGGTGATATGTCCTCTGTGCTGGGGACCCATGAGAGCCTGAGGGTGGCTCCCTGCACCAGCCCTGACAATGAGTTCAGCAGAACCTTGGTGGAGATGGGGACATTTCTGCACCTGCAGCTTACAGGGGATGTGCAAAAGAGCTTCCAACTCCAGGTTGTCTGATGGAAAATTAACATAACAGACTGATATTTCCAGCAGAAATTTAATCTTCTTTCCTAATGCAATCAAATTGCCAGGCAAGGCAAAAAGGTGTCTAAACTAGGAGGAAAAGGTAGATAATCTTAAAAACATGTAGCTGCAGCAAGAAGTGCATTTGAAGGCTTTCAAGAGATAACACACTTGAAATAAACTAGTATAACTGGTACTTTACTACATTTAAAACACTTCCATCCCTATTTCAAAGCAGAGAGTACAATGGTTGTGCCAAGGTAACTAAAAAGATGTCCTGTATATGTGGGAGCATGTCACTTAAGTGTGTTCTAATCACTTTATGAATCTGATATTTATTGTCTTTGCTAGTCTGTAAGCAGCTTGTTCAGAGGAGATGCCTTCCTCTTCCCTTTTGTTGCTGCAGTCTCTAGCACAAGGCCTACCTCATAGTCAGTGCCCAGGATATATTTATGAGCCATTTGTCACATATCAATCTCCTGCTGGTCTCCAAGGCCTCTATTTTGTAGGGTCAGCTCATACCTTAAAAGGCAGGCAAACCCCATGCCTGTTCTTTATAAGCAGCCCACAGTGACACTCTGATGGAGGGAGGCACATCTTCCTGATATGGACACGACTGCAGGAGGCGCTGGTGGTGGAAGGGAGTGGAAGAATGTAAATCTCTCTTAGCCGTCTGTGTTTCTGATTTTCAGCTCTTGTGGAGTTTTTCTGTTTGCATTTCATCTCCTACGTGACCTGAACATTTTTCATGAGCCATCAAGTGTGGAGCACCCCTGCAGCGGGTAAAGTGCCTCCAATGCAGCACTGGGGGGTGGAGATGGCCATGGCCATGAACAGTCCCTGCACCGAATAATAGGCCCTTATCTCAGGACTTTCCTGCTTCCTGCCCTCAAGAAGTGACTCACTGCTCCTTGCGACCAGGCCCAGCCTCCCCCCATGTTGCCAATTCCCCATTTCTCTTTTTTTGGATCTCCCTCTGTTGCCTCCAAGACCCCTCAACTTCCCAATCCCCTATGTCCTGGCTATTCTTATGCACAGCAGTTTCAATTTCTCTTCCTGTCGCTACCAATCCATGCAGCTCATGGCCCATGGTGGTATTTTACTAAATAATAATAGTCCAATCCCTTAGCCAGGGCCCTGAGGCTAGCTCTTAAGCATATTTTTTTTAACCTTTTACATTTTATTAACTATAGGATATAAAGGCCACAAGAATTACACTGCTGATTTACAAAAATAAAGATTCATTTGAGAAAATAAAGAAAATAAAGAAAGCAAGCAATGGGAAGATGAAGTGTTCCCAGAATTCTATAACCTACACCTAGTCCCCTTTAATATTTTGGCATGTGCTATGGTTAAAGGTGTGTATCCTTTCAAAGTTCATATGTTGGAAACAAATATCCAACGTGACAGTATTAAGGTGTAGGACATTTGGAGGTAAGTAGGTGATGAGAGCTCTGCCTTCACAAATGGAATCAGTGCCCTTATCAGAGGCTTGCCCCTTCTCCCTCCTGCGTGTGACAACACAGCAGTCACCTGCTCCTTCTGCCAAGTGAGGATGCAGAAACAAGGCACCACCTACGAGGAACAGGCTCTCACCAGGCACTAAGTGGTCCACATCAGAATGTGGCAGAAATATGAATGGCAAAGGCTATTCTGATGAAATAAATGAGGAACATGTTATTAGAAACTGGATGAGAAGCCATCCTTATAAAGTGGCAAAGTACTTAGCTTAATTGTGTTTGGGTCCTAGCGTTTTGTGGAAGGTGGAACTTATGAGTGACGAAATAGTACACTTGGTGGAAGAGATATCTGAGTAGAGTGTTGAGGGTGCAGCCTGGCTTCTCTTGGCTGATTATACTAAAATACTAGAAAAGAGATAGGAATTAAAGATGAAATTCATAATCATAAGAGAAGTGGAACTTAAAGCCTTACAAAATCGTTAGCCTGGTCATGTTGTAAAGAAGGAAAGATAGTGTTTGTGAGAGAACACTAAGGGTATGGGACAGCAATCACTTGATGTGGAGATTAGCATGGATTGGTGAAAGCCAGGTGTTGTTCATCTACAAAATTCCTCAAAGGCATTTTGGAGATTATTAGAACTGCCTCTCCCATTACAGGTCCAGAGTGCCAAGGCCTGGGGGATAGAACAGTGTCCCAAGAGGGGCCTTGGGCTCCTGTGGACCCTCACTCAAGTCTCTGCCCTTGCAATTCCAGTGTCACACCCCTCCCTTGTCACACTTCTCATTCAACACACATGCAGCTCCAGTGGGCCCAGGTGTAGAACAGAATTCAGTGGTGCTTTTCCAGAGAGCACAAGTGAAAAACTTTGTCAGCATCTGCAAGGTGCCATCTCCACTGATGCACAGAGTGCACGGCCGTGAGGGCTTTGCTGCCTCCACCCAGATTTCAGAGAACGTTCTGAGCCACAAGGCTCAGGCAGAGAACTGCCACAGGGGCTGGGCCACCACATACAGTCCCCACAAGAGCATTGGCCAGTGGGGCCATGGGTGTGGGGCTCCCAAGAGCCTCGGTGGCCAAACCCCTACCCCAGTCTGTCCTGAAGATGGCACAAGGAGTTCCAGCAGATTATTCTGAAGCCTTAGGAGTTAATGTTGTTTGCTCTATGGGGTTTTGGACTGACTTGGGACCAGTTACCCTTTCCTTCATCCTGTGTTTCCCCTTTGGAATGAGAATATCTATCCTATGCCATTTTGGAAGCATGTAATATATTTGACTTCCCAGGATCATAGCTGGAGGACAATTTGCCTCAGAACAAATTGTGTTATGAATTTCACTCATGTCTGATTTAGATGATATTCAGATGAGACTTTGGACTTTATACCTTTGAGTTGATGCTGGAACAAGTTAAGACTTTGGGAGTTATGGGATGGAATGAATATATTTTGCATGTGAGAGCTACATGAATTGGGGGGCTAGGAGCAGAATGCTATGGTCTGAATGTTTGCATTCCCCCAAAATTCATATGTTGTAACCTAACAACCCAAAGTGATGGTATAAGAATGGGGCATTTATGAGGTGATTAGGTCATTAGAACTCTGCCTTCGTAAATGGCATTAATGTCCTAATAAAAGCCTTAAGGGCACATGCTTGCCCCTTGCCTGCTTCTACCATGTGAGGATGCAGCAGCAAGACGGTCTCTATCAGGAACAGGCTTTTGCCAGACACAAAATCCACGGGTGCCTTAATCTGGGCTTTCCCGTCTCTAGAACTGTGAACAGTGAGTTTCTATTATCTCTTTCCTCCTTTCCTTCCTTTTTTATCATTATAGATTAATAAGCAATTTTTAGTTGATTTTACTTGGTTTTATGTTTACTGTTCTACCACCTTCAAGTAGTCGTATATATAAATATATATACACATATGTATTCTTTCTTTAAACATCTGTAACATCGACTAGGTTTTTGCTTGTTTTGGCCTATTGCATTTTCTCCAACCTGCTCTTGCATTACACTTTATTTTGTTTCTCCTTTGACACTTAATCTTTGCCTTTATTTTAATAATTCATCTACTTGTCTCTCTTCTCTATTTATACACTAATAGAGGACACGATGTAGTGGTCAGGGTTCAAAAGAAATGATCTAACTTCATAGCACTACATTACATAGCAAGTTTGTTTTTTCTTTATTTATTATTATTTAATTTATAAATGTTTAAGTCAGCCCAGGTTGTTTACTGTTTGAAAAATTACAGTATTTCCTTACAGTGTGTTAATTTCACCTTTACATGTGGGAAGAAGCCAGAGTGAATTGCTCAGTCAGTCACGATGGATTAGAACATTGTCATCATGCGCTTATTGCTCAGAAATACTTTTTCTTGCTTTACTGATGGACGATCACCATGATGATAATGATCCAAGCCCCCTAAATTTGGTCTTGAGAAATATAAACAGTGATTGATCTGTGGCCAACTGAACTTTTCAGAGGTTTTGTCAAATTGCTAGTTTGTTTTCTTTACCATCATATCCCCAACTTACAGAATAATGCCTGGGAGAAAACAGGCACAAAATACCTATTTACTAAATTAATTGTTTGATGAATGAAACAAAAATAGTCTATTGTCATAATTAAGTGCTGCCCAAGCATACTAAAGTTAGGTGCCATGGATGATGTAATAAAAGGGCATTCTAGGTTTAAAAATATTTGGAAAACATTACAAATATTTTATTTTTTGGAGACCTATAAACATGTTAGTATATTATAGATCCTAAAATGTCCCATAGTAAAATCATCTCTTTACTTGGAATTCTAAAAGATTTTTAACCAATATATATGTATAAATATTAAATATATATACATACATACGTATGTCTGTGCATACCGATGTGTAAAAATCCAAAAATATAACATATTTCTTAGAAATCATTCTAGGAAATAATTCGTAGGAAATTTTTTTTAATTGAACATAAAGTAAAACATTTCTTGATAATCAGTGCAAACATATGAATGTCCCTCTTTTGTCAACCACTAAATACAGACAGTCCCTGACTTATACTGGTTCTACTATACAATGGTGTCAAAGATATATGTATTCAGTAGAAATCATAGTTCCAGTACCTGTATAACCATTCTGCTTTTTACTTTCAGCACAGAATTCAATAAATTACATGAGATATTTAACACTGAGTAGGCTTTGTGTTAGATAATTTTGTCCAACTGTAGGCTAACGTTAAGTGTGGTGAGCTTTTTTAAGGCAAGCTAGGCTAAGCTATACTGTCTGACAGGTTAGGTGTATTAAATGCATTTTGACATGATACTGTCAACGTTTGATGTGTTTATTGGAACAAAGCCTCATCACAAGTTGAGGACCATAATCATATTAATGAACAAAATGTAGTGTCGTCTCAACTATTTACTATGAAATATTTTTTAAATGTATTACCCTCAGTGTAAGTCAGGCAAAGTTAGCTTCTGTCTTACCCTAACTGATACAATCTTCTCTCCATTTCTGTTGCTACTAGGCTAAGCTAAGCTTTAAATCACTGTCACCTGAGCTACCACAGTATTATCCTGATGGAGCTTGCAAATTTCAGTCCACTCTCCATATTCAAATGAGTACTTTTTTTTCTAAACTGTATATTCTGTATATTTTTTAGTGTAATTTCTTTCTTAAAAATCTTTTATGGCACCTTACTGCTTTTGGATAGAAGTTTAAGCTTCTCAATATGGCATTAAGGGTTATTCAAAAATTAATCCTGATTTATCTTCCTACTTCTTTATCCCCTATGATTGTCATGTATCCTGTGCTATTTAGAGCAAGATTTCTTAATTACGCTGAAGAATCAGGTGAGTTATTTGATAAAAATGCTGATTTCCAGTTTGCCTCACCTGACACCTGGACCTATGTCCATTTTTGACAAAGTATGCTCAGTCTTAATTGCTCCAAACTTACTGCATTTGCACAAATCCCAGAAGCTGTCATGAGTTCTCAAATTGCCTAGCCTTACTCATTACCTCAACTTGGAAGCCCTCCATATTCTCCTATTGAACTTACGCTTTCAATATTTCTTTCAATGTGATAGGATTAATCACTTATGCCACCATCCATTCTCAACAGTATGCTAATTTTTCTTCTCTTAGTACATTTATTTTTCTCTTTTATTGAAGTATGAGTATTACAATTGAATCATGTAATTGGGATCCATAGTGTCAAACTAACATTTTCTAATTAAAAATAGAAATTCAAAGACTATTTGCCAAATTACTATTAGCAGTAACTATAAATATATTCTGGCCTTGATTTTAAAAAATTAAACATTATCAGATATTTATGTACCTGTGCTTCAGTGTGTTAAAGAAAAATGACAATTCCAGGTCAACATTTATGTTCTCTGTATAGGATGTGGCTTAGGTTTTCTGCCTCTTCAACTGTTTTCTGAACTTCCATAAAATCTTAAGTCTCTAAAGTAAAGAAACATATAAAACAGGAAGCAATAAAAGAAAAAAAATCTCAGTCAGCTTCACTCCATATAACTATTTGTTTGGGAAAATGTTCTAATTCTTTAGTCTTTTTGTTTGCTTGCTTCATTTATAAAATTTCTAAGAATAAAACGTAATTGCTCTGATGAGCTCACATGTTCCATAGATTGCAATAGTCCATCTATTTTTCTCACTAGAATTTAAGGTGCCTAATTTTGTGTATTCTGTATTTAGTTAACATGATACAGCCAGTGTCTGGCACAGTGCCCTGCACATAATAAATGTTCAACAAATTAATACACAAACAGATAATCTTGTATTTTAGGGGAAAATTGGGAGCACACAGAACCAAACCATGTATTCTTTTAAGCATTTTCCATATTAACTCATTACTTATTATTTCTCACAACAATTCTATAATATGGGAACTCTATCTTCCCTAATGTACAACTGAGTAAATGGAGTAAATGAAAGAAAAAATATTTCTTAAGTTAAAGTTGGGAAGTAACAAGAGCTGTGAGTTACATCTGGACATGGACACTCGTCTATACTCTGGGTTTCTGTTGTCTTCTGACACTAGCAAGACCAGGGAGCTCCTCAAATTACGCTTGGGCTGAAGTTTAAGAGAATACTTCATGTAATAGTTTACCTTTTCTTTTTTTCTTTTTTTTTTTACAAATTTAAATTCTCTTTAATATCCATTATAAGAGATAACAATTTATCAGTTCAAGTAAGATATTATACATCGATTATAGCTGACAATAGGTGAATATTTTTTCAGAATATTATGGGGGTACAAATGTTTTGGTTATAGGAATTACGTTTGTATAGTTTTAGCCAAAGTTACAAGTGTGTCCATCATCCATATAGTGTGCACTGTACCTGTTACGTGTGAATGTACCCAGCCCCTTCTTCCCTCTTCCAGCTGCTTGATTTCTGTTAAAGTCTACTCCCATGTGTGCACATGAGTGCTAGCCTGTAAGTTTCAATTTAGTATGAGCACATGTGGTTTCCGTTCTCCCATTCTTGTGATACTTCAGTTAAAAGGATGGTCTCCAGTTCCATCCAGATTTTTACAAAAGGTATTAGTTCACCATGTTTTATGGCTGAGTAATACTCCATGGTGCACATACACTACATTTTCTGGCCCCCAGTGGTACAGTGGTAGCCAGTGGTAGGAGGGTCAGTACAAGCCCTCCAAACCCAGAGGGCCGTTCACCCGGGAGGGGGCTAAACACTTACATGCCAAGGCCGCGGCTGGGATCTTTCCGGCCTCATCCCGCAGCGCGGTTTTCCCGTGGAGGGGCGGCGGCGCTCCCCCCAAAGGCCACTCCCGTAGCAGTTTTTCTGTGGAGAGACCTCTGTGGTCCCCCAAAAGGCCACTCCTTGGACTCCCAAACATCCTGTACGATTGAGTCAGTAAACGCCGCAAGGACGTGCAAATTGACCTCCCTGTCAGTAGGACGCTCCTGCCAGAAGGAACAAGGGGCGATGTTGTTTTGGGGTCCCGTGACCGGCTCTAGTCCCTCGGGAGAAGCACTGGAACTCCCAGGTGGTGGCGGCGCCCGGGGACTCCCAGGTGAGCCATTGCTCTCTGCCGGCAGAGGCAGGTGGGAGGGCAGCCGGGCGGGGTTGGCCAGCCCGCCCCCAGGTGCTATGAATTCCAGCCAGGTTTGGCGGGGCCAAAGGTCCGGGGAGGGGCTGAAGCGGCCCCGCAACCCGAGAGTCTGCGTGCGGGGAGGCAGGTCAGTCTGAGGTGGGCCTCGCGCCTCTCCCGGCCTCTGCTCCCGCGTCTTCCTCCCACTTCCGGTGCGTCCCGGCAGGGGCAGCCCAGGCCCGCCGGGCTCTCGGGGCGCTGCGGGCGGGACGTTCGCCCGGGATCCCGGCCTGAGCCGAAAGTGCGGCCCTCACGTGGGGGAAGGGTGCCCCGTGAGCCCGCCACAGCCGGGACCCCACTGCACTCTGCCCCTCGCCGCCCTGGGCCAAGAAGGTTCCAGACCACGTGCGAGGCGGGGGCTCCGGGGCCGGCGCAGCCCTCGGGAAGCGGCAGACCGGAGCGGCGGCGGCAGGTGAGACGCGTTCCTGATGGCGGGGTGGGGGCGGGGAATACAGCAGCGGCGAAAAGCACAGCGAGAACGTGGCGAGCGCTTACATACGGCTCTGAACGACAGTGGCAGCATGCCGGGACAGCGAGGTCACAGGGCCCACACAGGGCATAACACCTTGGTTCCAGAAGTGACCCGCTCAGGCCTCCCCGGAGGCCGGCTGGTGGGGGTGGGGCGGGAAAACCCTGCGGCCGTGGTCTCAGTTTGGCCTACGAAGCCTGTTGCCCATGCACATGCACTTTCCCTAACATCGTGCCACATAGATACGTGCTTGTTCCGAGTCCCCAACGGGGTCCCCAGGAAGGACCAGCGTCCCTCCACATGGGGGCATGGCCTGCTCTGAGGGGCCGCTGGGCCGGCCACACGGGAGGGCGGCGAGCGGGGCGCGAGGAAAGGCCGAGTCGCCCCCTGTGTGGGATCCTCAGTGTGGTGGCTCCGTCGTCTCTTGGGCCTGCGGGTGGTGTTGGGGGAAGGGAGGAAAAACGTCTGGGCGCAGGAGTGCCAGTGCTCCGGTTGTCCCCGGCCCCCTCTTCGGAGGTGGGGACTGTCTGTGTGGGAACCAGCCGGAGGAAGCCTGAGGAGCTGAAGTCCCCGGGGGAGGACAAGGGTGCGTGGCGGGCAGAGAAGCAATGTGGCGCCTGCCGTCCCTGCTCAGGGCCGTGGGGCAGGAAGCGTTCGGGGGGCTGGGAGCCTGGCCCGGGCACAGCGGTTCCGCGCTCACTGGTAGCAGCGGCCTCTGGGCTCCCGTGGGCACAAAGTCTCCCCAGAAGCTCAGGATCCCACCGAGTGTCAGAGATGCCAGGGAGGGAGAAGCGAACCGCTCCACCTGCCCCTCTCGCCGGGCCCGGCCCCTCGGGGGTGATCCCTGCCCGTACCCTGCTCCGTCGTGTTCTGCTCTGCAACTTCTTCCCGTGGCGTCTCCCCGAGGCTCTGGCTCCTTCCTTCAGACCCACATTCCATCTATGTCTGTCTGTCTGTTTTTTCTCTTTCATCTGAAACTTCTCCTCCTTACTGTGAGGCTCTGGCAGCCGGTGTCTCTGGTCAGCGTCTTCTCTGCTCCCAGCAGGTGAGCCCAGTTACCTCCTGAGAGTTGCTGCCTGTGCACGTTATCTTTGCTAGCCTCGCGTCCCTCAGCCTGCAAACAGAAAGCCACTTCCTATCCTCGGATACCCTAAGCCGAACCTTGTTTTTGAGCAACTTCTGACCAAGTCTGGCAAATTATCATTCGTTTCAAACGTCTGCTTGGTAGAGTGTAAACTTATTCTGCAGTTGAAAAGCAAATATCTGCTGTGTCTGCGCAATTTTCCGGAAAGGCACGTCTCCAGAAATGTAGTCCCCTCTCCTAACCACCTTCGCTTCTGCTCTGTGTGTTTGTGGGGCTGAGTTTCTGACTGGTTCTGTTGCTGACCCACGAAGTAGGACGCTTGCTTTGCAGTAGTTCTCTTGATCACGGCTCCAACATTGTGTGTGTCGGTCACTGTCCTTTTCATTTAGGACTCGGAGTCTGCTCCAAAGAGATGGAGCATAGAATCATGATGTCGTATTTCTTCTGCCAAGAGATGCCTGATCAGTGAAAACACATTGAGATAACAAATCAAGAAGAGTTTGCCAATTTCAGTTGGAAAGTAAGATTGTATTGTTGAATGACTGCTTGGAAGTTAGTACCCTAGCTGGTCCTGGAGTAGGCCTGCAGCCAGGTCTTCCTGTTTGTAGCTTTCTCTTCTGCCTCACTGTTCTCTATCACGTCAGCATACCTGAGGTCTCCCGAGAGTCCTGTGACACAGGCAGGGCAGGTAATATTAATTTCTTAGAGGGAAGTCAGGATCAGACCGGTTAAGGGACTGTTTCAGGTGGGAGATACTGACTTGAAACTGGTTTTTTTGCTTTCATACTTTTTCACTGCATGATGTAGATGATAAGACTAAGATAAAGAAATATATACAGTACCTCCCCTGCCCCCACCCCCCGCCACCAGTTTCACTTTCTACAGTTTCAGACCACAGTTAACCGAAGTCTGAAAATATTAAGTCAAAAATTCAGAAATAAGCAATTCATAAGTTTTCAGTTGCATGCCACTCTGAGTAGCACCATGAAACCTCACTGTGTGAGGAAAAAAAAGGAAAAAAAACAGTGTGCAGAGGGTTTAGTGCTACCCTAAGTTTCAGGCCTCCACTGGGGACCTTGGACTATATTGCCCTCAGAAAAGGAAGGACTACTGTGTCCCCAGTGGTAAAGATTCAATACAATAAATTTATAATTAATATAAATAAAATGGGAGTTGGATCCATAATTCCTACTATCAAGATTATTCCAGAGCAGTGCTGTACAATACGGCTCTTCATGGTAGCACAAATATTATCTTCAATAAGGTATTCACTATTCACATACGGCTAGTGCAATATAGGAACTGAATTTTTAAATTTATTTGATTTTAACTGATTTAAATTTAAATATTCACATGTAGATAGTGGCTACTGTATTAGACAGCATATTCTAGATTCTCAAATTAAGCAAATGAAGCTGATAAGTAAGATAACCAAAAATCCATCTTACTACTCAGTAATCTATGGAGCAATTTATTTGAAGCAAAGGACATTGAATTGCCACTGAAAAATAAACTCAGCCCCAAGTATAAAATTGTATATAACTAAAACTCTCTGGGAATGCACACAGTTGATCATGTGGTGCATGAGCCAGTATTTGGAAAGATGCCATGATGTCAACCCTACATTCTGGTAAGATCTATCACCTCTGCTCACTTTACTTGCAGAGGACTAGTGAATGATTACATTTGACACAAAATAAGAGAAAAAATGTAAAATATCACATTCTCTTGCTCACTGTGGCAGGGCTATTTTCTGGCCATAGGTGTGTCTAGGGCACTTTTCAGTCATGTCTAATGACACAAGGGAGACTGCATGGGAAGAGGAGAACACTGTCTCCTCAGGGAACACATTTCAGTGTTGTCTCCTTTGAGTGGCTTCCATTTTCAGCCCGTGGCTGTTTCTTCTCAGTTCCTTCCCCGTGCCCCGGCATGATCTGTGACTGAGACACTGATTTTCTCAGAAAGCCAGCTGCTGATGCGTCCCAGTAAGCCCCAGGAATGGTGACTTCAGACTCAGACTCTATTTGAAATAATGGAACTAGAGTCTGTAAAAAGAGTATAAAGAAGGGAGGAACTAGTTAAAAGGTTTATCACACAGCAATTAACAACTCCCTGGGAGGTGTTAAAGGCAGCTATTTAAATTTCATAAAGAAATTAAAATCTAAGGAAAATCTTCTTTTCCTTTTTGCCTAATATGCACACAATTGAATGCAGATGAATTTCTGCTCATTCCAATTTATTTCATTAGAAAATTTTAGTATCTTTGGATGCTTCTGTAACCAGTTATGGAAACTACCAAAGTTTTCAAAAGCCAGGCAAATGGAAACACTTTTAATATTTATAATATGAAGTTCACTATGGAAATACCACAATTACTATTACAAAATGCAGTATTTCTAGCATGAATTATTTATGTGACTTACAGTTCCATACTATTGCTGATATGATTTACATTAATTTTACTGAGTCATTCAGCACCATGCCTCATGATGTCCTTGTATACCAAATGAAAAATACATATATATGAGTTGCTAAAATAGCTGGTTGAACAAATATATGCAAAAAGTGTAGATTGATGGGCCAGTTTTTACTTAGAGGAAAATTGCTAGTGTAAGCAGGGGACTCTGTCTTAATCCTTGAACTGCTTTCCTTTTTTGTCAAAACTTGGAATATAGTATGTAAACAGCACAATGTTGGTAGGAAGAACTATTATAGATGCTAGAATATAATGCAAAATGCGTTGACCAAGTGGAACAATAATCCTATACAGTAAGATAAAATTTAATGGACTCTGAATTTCAAAAAATCAAAATCAAAAGCTCTTTTGATTGAGGATGTCCTGGCTTATAAACAAAGACCTAAAGGTTCTTTTAAAACTAAAATGGGATGAGAAAAAAATAAAATTGTTAGAACTGCTAATGCATACTTACCAAGGAGCGTCAGTAAAAAGCATGGAGACTGCCCCTCTTTTATTCACCCATATGAGATATTACGGTGTTCAGCTCATGTCCAGGAGGAAGCAGCCAAGATCATGGGGGCTCTGGAAATGGGGGCTTTTGAGTGGTACTTTGCCTTCTCCTCAACAGATTCCAAGGGTGGAAGAGCTATAGAAGGACAATGCCAAGGTAAAATGTCATGGATGAGCAGAAGTGTAATTAAGGGAGTTCCTCAAAATTCAGTCTTCTAACCCAACTTGTTTTGCTACATAGCATTTAAATTTGGGAGCAAGGCCTTGAGGTTTAGTTTTAACTGAAGAGTAAGTTTTGGTGCTCTACCCAACCTCCTTCAGTGGATTGAGGATAGGATCTATATTTTAATGTCAGCTGGCTCTTGTTTCATTTCAGTTCCATCCCTATTGTTTTCTACTCTCCTAACAACCCTGCAATATGCATTCCTCTACCTTTTTAGACTGATGGCTGTGTGGGATAGCCACATTGACCAAACACATTGAGTTTATATTTTCTCGATATGGATTTACAACTGACACAGCACTGTTTGTTGAGAACACTGTACTTACCCCATGAAGTTAGGTTGGTACCTTTTAAAAAATCTATTGAGCATGTATATGTGGGTCTATTTCAGGACTCAGTTCTTTTTCATTGTTCCATATGTGTTCACCACAAGGTCTTGATAACTGAAGCTTTAAAGTAAGTCTGAAATTCAAGTAATGTAAATTCTCCAACTTTATTGTTTTGTTGTTGTTATTGTTGTTCTCCCCAAGTGCTTTGGGCATCTTGGGTTATTTTCCATCCCATGTAAATTTCAAAATAAGTTCGATATTATCCACACATAATTTTTATGGAGCTTTAGTTGGGAGTGCACTTAATAAAAGAAATTGAAACTTTTAAAATATTGAGGGTTCCAAATCATGAATATGGTATGTATCTACATTTATTTAAGCCTTTTAAGTTTCCCTCAGCAGTTTTTTTACTTTTCAGTTCATATGCTTTTTACATTCTGATTTTTAAAAATTCCCTGAATGTTTGTTTTTGTAGCTAGTTTTTTTTTTTAAATATTTTTGCTAATTTACAGAGACATAATTAATTATTAAATGTTTACCTTGTATCTTGCAGCCCTGCTAAATTTACTTAATATTTCTAACAGCTTTTTTGGTAGATTAGTTAAAATTTTCTATACATAAGAACATGTCAACTGTAAATAAAGACATTTTTCTTCTTATTTATTTTGTTCCTTTTCCTTGCCCAGTTGCATTGGCTAGGGTTTCTGGAACAATGTTGAACAGAAATGATGAGAACGGTTATCCTTAGCTTGTTCCGAATGTATAGTATTCAGTCTAGGATGTTATTTCTAAGAAGAGATTTTTTTGTTTTTTGGTGCCACTCTTTACCCAGAAAATATTCCTTTCCATTCCTAGTTTACTAAAACTTATAAATATGAATGGGTATTGAATTAATCAAATGATTTTTAGGTACAATTTGAGATGATTATATGACTTTTAATTGAATTAACATGGTGAATTGTATTGCTTGATTTAAAAATGTTCATCCAACATTGAATTTCTGGTCCAACGTAAAACTTGGTCATAATATATGATCCTTTTAATATATAGCTGGAATCAATTTGCTTATGTCTTGTTAAAGATTTATATGATTATGTTTATAAAATTATAAATCTATAGTTTTCTTTTTGTAGTGTTTTTCTATATTAATATTTTTAGAGTAATACTGACCTCAAAAAGTGGTGTGGCAAGTCATCTATTTTCAGAAATTCGTTTTATTTTCACTTCAAACATTTGAAAGAAATCTCCAGGAAAACCACAGGGTCCTGAAGGTTTTTTTTATAGGAAATTTTTTTTTATTTTGATTTTAAAGTTTTAAATAGCTATAAGTATATTCAGTTTTTTCTTTCTTTGTGATTCAGTTTTGGTTAACTCTTTTTCAAGGAATTTGTTCATTTTATCTGAGTCAAAATTTATTGGCATAGGTTTTTTCATGATAATTCTTTTATTCTATTAATGGCAGTCAGAATTCTCAGTGATTGTCTAATCTCTTATTCCTGATATCAGCTAATTGTTTTATCATTTTTATTCTTAATCAGTCTTGCGAGTTTCTTACTGTCTGTGTTGATATTATCTTGTTTCGTTAATTTACTCTCTGTATGCCCCAATTGATATTTCAATATTTTCTACTGTTATTTGTATTATATATAAACTATTATTACTTACATTATATTCAATTTTTCTTCTTTACAAGTTTCTAATTGTGGAGGATTAGATCATTGCTTTAAAACATTTTTTCATTCCTTTATAAGCTTTTAAAACAATAAAATAAATTCAAAGCATATCTTTACCTCTATTCCATTTTTGGTATGGTATGTTCTATTTATTCAATTACAAATGTTTTCATTTTCCTTATTATTTCTGTTTTGATGCAGGGATTATTTAGAATAGCTACTAGTTTTTAATATAATTTCAAATATGTAAGATTTTTCAGAAAAAAATTGTTATTAATAAACAAATTATATTGTGTTAAGAGCATGTACTTGTTATAATATCAGTATTTTGCATGTTTTAATATGTATTTAATTACACAGCATATGGTCTACCATGGTGAATGTTCATTATACCCTTGGAAAGAACAGCTATTCTATTGTATGTTTCTTGGACAGTTCTACAAATGCACATTAAGTTCTTTGTTGATAACTTTTTCAAAGCTTTGTGTATACTTACTATTTTTTTCTTTTTATCTATTAGTTTTATCAAATACAAGTTTTGAAAGTGTCCAGATATAATTGTGGATTTGTTTATTTCATTTCTTAGTTCTGTTAGATTTTGCTTCATGGATTTTGAAGATTTTTAGTTATGTTTATATACATTTAGGATTTTTATATCTTCTGTATGAACTGACCACCTTATCACTGTAAAACATCCCTCTCTTCCTGGAAATATTTCTTGTTTGTATGAACACTCCAGTCATCATATGATTATAGTTTACAGGGCATGTCTTTTCTCATACTTTTCTTAAATTATATTTATTGTGATATTATTTCATAAAACAAAACTCTCATATTTTGAATGATCAGTAAACATTTATTATTGTACGTCATGTGACATTTCATGTCAAGAATTTCCATTGGATTCTGTCATATACTTTTCTATGATATGCAAGATTCTCTATCATGCCATTTAATTCTTTGAACATATTGGTTATACTTATTTTAAAACTCATGTCAGATAACTTGATTTCTTAGTCTATTTCTATTATCTGTTTCTTTATAGTGACATTGAGTTAAGCCTTGTCTTCTTGTTTGTCCATATGCATTGATAGATACTTTTAATTTTTCTCCAGAGGTGTTTCACTTGTGCTTCTGGTATGTGACAAAGGTAACGACAGATCATTTTAATCTTAAAAGAAATTGAGTTGATTTGGTTCTTGACTTCAGTTATTGTGTCTGGTCAATTTCAGGCTCATATTTGCTCTTAGGGAATAGGTATTAGAAATCTCAAGTGAAAAGTTGGAGCATTTAGAATATTTTTTTGCTTAGTGAGTCTTGAACTACAGGATTTGTCCTCCAGGCCACTTGAAACTGCTACAGTCTCTGGACAGCTTTTTACCCTCATAGCAGCTGATTTCAGAAATGGCGGTATGAGGGGTAAAGCTGCCCCAAAGGCCATGCTCGCCCCTATTGGATTCTCCCTGTTTTGAATCATGTATCTACAGATTCTCACTACCTTAAAAACTTTCAAATTCTTTCAATCATTGATACCTATGTTATGCATATTTAGATATAAATATAGCTGTATATGTATTACTATTACTCTCTATAATGCATATATGCATATATGATCTATAGCTATATCTTTGTCTAGACATGATATAGATCTAGTTCTAGATATAAACATAGCTTTGGATATAGATGTAGATTCTGATTTAGATCTAGACATATCAACATATTAATATATTCTTCTTTGACTTTTAAAATAATCCACATTTGATGCAATGAGGGTATGTGCTAAAGTGAGGATGGTATACATTTCAAAGGGGCCTAATTTAGATCTACATATATAAGAAGTAAAATTTCTGAATTCCTGTAGTAAATACATTGTAATATTATTTAATATTCTTATAAAGTATTTTACAGAACAAAAAGAAAAAATAGTATTTCTGGAAGGCAATCATAATGGAGATATAAAGGCATACTCCATTTAATATTATGATGAAATAACTAGCTATAAATAACCATCCTCAGTTATCTTATTTTCACAATTTGAGGTGTAAGGTGCAATTAGGATTGATGGTTCTCAATGATAGTTTTCTATGAAAAAGTGATTCTGTGATGCTTTTATTCAGTTTCCTAATATACTAAGCCATCATTATACTGATGCTATGCTGCAAAAGAAATAAGCATATAATAACTGAAACACAGGGGATGTTTAAGTTCTTCTTTCACTAGAAATTATTTAAAACATGCACCCTTTCCTATATGATGTGTGAAATTACAGACATCTGACAAAATGTGACATCCAGAGGCTTCACCTCTCTGTTAGAAATTATTTCTTTAAGTGCTTTTTTATAAAGAATTACAAAATGCGATTTCATATTGATGTGAATACATGCTTTATTAGATGTACCTGACTATAATTTCTTTTGTAGCTAAATAATGTCTTATTCAACTTTTTTCCAACCACACTGCTTACTAATGTGCCCTACACATAGGACTAGTTTGATTTGCATTTTGTGTATTATATTAATTTTGTACAAAAATTAGGACTATTGTCATCAAACCAGTTCTAACACCTTTCTCAAGCTGTTGTATTCATCATTCTTTTTTTTCACACACCATTTCTTGGCTAATATGTCATGCATTCTGTCCTGTGAACAGCTGGTATAATATCTAGAATAGATGCAGTGCATTGATTCTTGACTACTGGGAATTTCCGGCTGGCACGGTACATAACTGGATATGTAATAACAATAACAGATGAACATGTCTCTGCCTTATTCCAATGGAGACCCTCAGAGAGTCCAAAAACTCATAATTTTGAAATAAATTTATCCAGATTCTGGGACATTTCAAAGAAATACCTAGAAATTCCCCCTATAACTAATAGAACAATTGATAATTTATATTTTTATATATTACTGCTTACGCTTCTCAAAAAATTGATATTTTGATCAGATTTTTTATAGATAAATAATGGAACATGGATGAATAAGGAGCTGAATAATACTGGCTCCTTTAAGATCGACTTATATAATATAGCATCTTTCCAAACTCAGTAAGGTATCAGACCTGCAAACAAGGTGGATGCTGGTGCCAAAGGGAGCACCCTGATCATAAAATTAGTGATGCACCAACCGTCATACTCAATGAGTACAGAGAGTGGAGATTGTGTTGCAAGCTTTGACTTTGACAAAATTAAGTACCATTTTTTTTGATAAGATACACTTACCTTATTTCCAAAAAGAGTTAAGCTTATATAGTGTATACTCCAGTAATCCAACAGCCTTTATTACTTTAGAAATATAAGAGCATTTTGAATTTAAATATAATCTAAATCTCTATTACATATGTATTTTTGAATAAGTTTATGTATTTGAGTAAGTAATATTATATCTTGGCTCAACAATCAGAGTGCCTCAGCAAAGAAAATTATATGCAATTTATCACCACAGAAAGCCATCTGCAGAAGAATTACTTTTAAAAGAAAAAATTGATTAGCTCTGTGAAACACATTCATAGAATAATATAATTTTAGGAATCATCTAGCCCAATACCTTAAATTTACACATGAAATAATCAAGGGCTAAGCTCACAAAGAGAATTTAATGACAAGGCCAGGAGGTTTAATCCTCTAGATTTCAGATCATATGTCTTTCCTTTCAAATCATCTTGGAAAATTCATTGTAAGCTGACATTTACATAACTCTCCTGTGATGATTGCATTGTAAACTGGGCATAAGAATATCTATGTCCCTCTAATTTTATGCAGTGACATCATCACAGAATTGAAGCCATTCCAGTTGAACTAAAAGATTCTCTACACTGATATATAAAGAACAGCAAAATAAAGGTAATCAGTGGGCAAATATCAATAGTAAAAGAGTAAATCTGAACTAAGTGTAAAACAAAATGTGCCATAATGATCTTTAAAGAAAATGTAAGATTTCTACGTGAACATACACTAATATATGTCCAAAATATGTATTGATTGAAACAAACACACACACACTCCAACTCCCCAAAACACAACAAGTGGCAATAGGGTGTCCATCCTATTTATGCATAAAGTGTAGGATGAATAGAATGGCATGAAGTCCAGACTGATACACACAAAGTATTTACTTGTAATTACTGCTATGATGTAGAATTAATTGTGGAATTAATTTCTTTTCTCTCTTTTTTTAACTTCTACATTTATGTTTTCTTTTTCATCCTATTAACATATACATGTTACTTTGCAGTAATATTTTATTCTAAAATGCTGGTAGAATTGAAATGTGCAACCTAAGGAAGTAGATTCAGTAATTCACCAAATAAGGATATACTTTTGTATACATCTATTTTCAGCTTTACATGAATGACAGAAAATATGTCAGAAAGTTCGAAAAATGTGATAATCTTTTAGTCAGAGGCAAGATTACAATAGTTATCCCAAAAGGATTACAGGTTTGAAGTAATTATTTTAGAACAAGAAAACATTGTTACCCTGAATTATTGGCAAATGTATCTAATGATACACTAATAGTTATATTCTATCACTTATATGTAAAAATATCACCCAGCATTCTGCTCTAGACAACTGTAAATTCACCCACATATATGTATCTAAATAGCTGAGAAGGCACTGCCTTATTTGTATGTATGTTGTCAAAACATTAAGATATAAGTACACTTCTCTGATCTCCCTTCTGACAAAATAATTGTCTTACTGTCTTCCTTGGTCTTAAGTGGGCACTAAATTGTGAAACTGAACTTAACCTTGTTATCTTAAGTTGCATAACTGGAAATGTTAATGTCTCCTTATCTAAATGTTCTGAAAATGTAACTGTGATATGGATCTCAATTACCTCCTGGGGCAATGACTTCAAAAATACCACCATGCTATATATTTCCTAAAAGTAACAATAATTGTAATTAGTTCAATATTCTTTCTCTTCAATTAGAGAAGAAATCCCCAGGAACTGATTATTGTATTAAGAGCACTAGAATGTCAATTAAACTAAATTCCATTTTTATCCGTGGTACTTAAAATGTGAACCGAAATTGGTCATTTACTATTTCTTTGCCTCAGTATCTGCTTCAGGAGAATACATGGTAAGAAGCTTAGAGTTAAGTAAATTTAGCTTTCAACCTCTATTTCCCATATAACCATTACTGCTGAATTTTATAAACCCAAGGGTTGTTTTTGAGAAATGGGCTGAATGGTTATAGAAATGGTTAAATATCATTAAAATATATACATTACAAAGAGTTTTACTTCAAGTAATTGCTAACTCAGTGTAATTTTTTGATAATGTGTTATGACAATATTCAATTATAATTTTGATATATTGTTCTGTATATTTGTGTTTGATTATAAACTATGCTGGTCAAATGGATAACATGATATTGAAATCTAAGTGGGACAGCTGTTTGCCTAGAACTCAATCTCAGGGGAAATTTAGGGCTGAGCTGGCACAGTAGGACAGAGCTCAACACCCCTCATCTCTGAGAATGCTGGTGTGGCCACCCAAGAACAGCAAGCAGTAGTGAAAGCCACAGGGAGGAAAGTTTAGCTTCCAAATATTTTTTTTTAAGTTTACCTAAAAAATATGACAGTTCAGACGCTTCAGACCACTTTTCTCAATTGGACTTCTGAAGAATGTATGATTCTAGGATGTTTATATCAATTGATATTGAGGCTGGAAATTTCAAAGTATTTCTGGAGTGAGTGATGATTGTATATCATCATTGGAAAAGAGCTCACATGCTAGTGACTCCCAGGGGAAGAAGCAATGGGCAGTGCAAAGTAGAGTTATAGCCTCACCAAGGTCATGTATAAATGTACTGAGATCGGTTTACCTCCTTTCTCATCTATACTGCTAGAGACTTCTCTCGTGGGAGTTAAACAGGCAACATGGAATATTAAATAATTTCCAGGAAATTGTGTACAAACATTTGTCTCTGCAATTCTAAAGAAAGTCAAGCTACCATTCTATCTCTTCATCTTGTATATGTAGGAAAAAAAAGTCTTTCAAGTAATTATTTATTGGCAATTTCAGCTTACTGTTACATTAACATATGTTGTTCATCTCAAATTGATTACCATTGAAATTTAATTACAAATTGATTAGTAAAAATATTCATTGTGTTTTCTTGTTTTCTTTGTGTTAAAATATATTAACAGTTTAGGAGAGAAGTCTTTCTAAAGCAATTCCCTTTAAATTAGACAATGAAATTTGATTGCTTAATAACTGTTCAATAAATCTAGACTGTTTTATAATCCCCCAAGTACTCTTACCTATTATATGGCATCTGATTCCCATGTTAACTTTGTAGAATGTTTGTCAGGTATTCCAAATCTACAAAAGTAGTGTTAAAAGAAAAACTTTAGGCAAATTAAATTTAGTGGTATTTATTTGAGCAAAGAATGATTCATGAATTGGGCAGCACTCAGAGCCAGGGAGACTCAGAGGGCTCCACCCAGCAAGGTGGGCAGGTAGTAATTAAAAATATATATATAAAAAAGTGACATAAAGAAACAGCTTAACTGCTGACAGCTGGTCATTTTCCTCATTTGGGCATGTGTGATGAGGCGTTTGTTTCAGATGGACATTATCTGCTGGGTTGGCAGCTCAGCTCCAATGATTGACCGAGATGTAGCTATTTGCTATGAGAATATACTCTTAGGTTAGGTTGCAGTTTGTTGAAATAGTAAGTTGGGATACAGTTTGCTACATGTGGACTCAAGATACAGAGGCGGCTTTAGGCAAAATTTACTTTGATTTAACAATTACCCCCTTTTGTCAGCCTCCCAATTTTGAGAGATTCATTAAAGCTCTCGCCATTGACACCACTCTCTGTCACCATCATAATAGACTTGTTTGGTCTCGGTATGGAACTCACAATTCTTGATGTCAGCTCCGCTGAATTTTTCTTTATGTTCTCTTCATGGTTTTGTTTTTCTAATGATAGTGAGACCATTTAACTTATAACAGATGACTGTATAAGAGCATTTATGACTCTTAAGAGGGTACAGTTCACCAGGAAAACTATTATGATGGCTATACTGAGGATAATACTAAGATACTGACCTATACTCCTTAACAGGAGTCTCTAGAAACTGAACTGATTAAAATCAAATCTGTCAAAAAACGAGCCAGAAGAGGAATGCACTGGCTGTAACCAAATAACTTTTGTTTATTGATTTATTGTAACTTAGTTTCTATCATATCAGGTATATTTATCCAACTGCAGAGGGAGATATTTGCTATCATAAACACTCCCCCTGTTCAGCCAACAGGTATTCCCAAGCAATTCTATTACCTAAAATAACCTTAGCAAGAGAATTTAAAGAAGTCTGCTGGGGAACTATAACCTTTTCAGTAGTCAACTATAGTAGCTAATGTTCCAGACAAGAGTTCTAACCATAACCTCATTTATCTTTATGCCAAGTCGTGGAAGAAACAATCAACCAACAGATGCCTGTTTAGAGGGATTTATATTTGCTGGCAAATTCCTCTTTATTCCATAGAGCCAATTAAGAAGTGTAGGCCAATCTTCAGTTTCCAGTTGGTTACAGAGAGACAGTGGGACTGACAGAATCCCTAATCCACGTTGGCCCCCTACTTTCCACTTACTGAGACACGGATTTGCCCATGCGTATGGTTAAATGATTATATTGTTAAATCCTCCACAATAAAAACATATCCCGAAAGGGCACAACAGACAGTTCCCTGTGAAACACCTTATGCATTATGAGTCACCAATAGGGAAGCACTAGTAATATTTATCTAAGTCTCCGTTATTAAATCATTATGTGGTTGGAGGACACCAACAATTAAGGGATTAGGATTATAAATTTGCCTACAAACTGTCAATATTTTTTCTTTTGGTTTCTTTATTTAATTCTTTAATTTCTGGCATAATTTAACTGCAAAAGCATCACTAAAGGTTTTGTCTACCATTAGTTTGAAACAGGAATCTGAATACATGAGTCTAAAAGCCTAATCCTATAGAAAGGACCAGCCATCACACCGGGAATATCAGCAAATTGTGTTATGGAATGAATCAGTGAATCTCTAAGATCATGTAAGGATATAAGTTTAACATGACATATGTAACATTCAGTTAAGTTCCCCATGGAAACTATCAATTATGTAATCTTTATTATCACACTATCATGTCACAGATAAACAGATAAGAAACGTAGAGAAAAGAGGAAAGAGGACAGAGTCTTCATGGTGACAGGCAAGAGAGGTCTTGATCTGTGATCCTGGGAAAGCTGTCTATGTCTAGCGTGCCGTCTGCTTCTGGGAGAAAACTGCCCTAGTCAGCTTTACCTTGAAGTCTCCAATGGGCATAAAGTCCCAAGAGTCTGGAGGAATCCTCTTGAGTTGTAAGATGTGGACCCAAGCCTTGTGGCTCTGAAGTTTTGGTGGAGAGATAAATTTGGTATGGTCCCTTCCAATAGGATTTCAAGGGCAGTCTTTCTTTGATGTGGTTTTTGCAAGACTCTGGGCTCTAGATTGTGAAAGGTCTGGTTGTCATTAGTTTATGGGTCACAGAGGACTTCTTTTACATGGTAAAAATCTACTTTGGCATAAGGCATTAAAGCCTTGCAATATTGAATCAGGTCAGAGTTTATAAGAGCAGGAGATACACAAGGGTCTATTATTAGAGGAATACCCCTTCCAGTAACTATTTCATCGGGGATCTATCCATGTTTTCCACTTGGGGTAGATCTTATTGCCACTAAGGCAAATGGTAATATCTTTGGACAGGGCAATTCAGTGGATCCTGTTAATGTTGCCTAATGCCATTGTGTTTGTAATACCTTAATTGTTTTATGGCTTATCCAGTAAAATGGTTCTTTTCTCTCTGGAGATTTATAAACATAAAGAAAGAAATTTTTCTAATAATTAGCTACTGCCATAGTATTGGCCTTTCCTCATGTGAAAGCTTCGATATAATCAGAAAACATACACAGAAGAGGAATTGAATAAAACCCACTGTAAATGGTACTAGAAATGTACAATCTGAGCAGATATAATTCCATGTAAAATTCCAGCAGATGCCAGAAATGTACAAGCTGAGGTTTTTATTGTCTTATTGGAATTTTGGTTTTGACAAACCAAACACTGGCTATAAACTATTGTAGCAATTTTAGAGCTGTCACTGCACCAATATGTTTTAAATAACTTATCATTTTATTGAACACATGATAAGTTCATGCATTGCAAAGCTTTTAATAATGGAAGCTTTAAGGACTCAGGAAGGACAAGGCAATCATCCAGGTTCTCCATGAGTTCGTGCTTAAAATTAATTTACATCTTCCTAAATACCAGTTTTGTTTTTTAATTCAGACACATATCATTGTTTATTAAACAGATTATCATAAATAATTTGAATTGGATCAATATTATGAAGTTCATTAACATTGCATATCATAACAATTTCTGTATTGATTGACTTAGCATGAAAATCTGCCAAAGTATTTTTTTTTCAATTAATTCTTGTTCTGCTTAATGGTGGGCTAGCAATTTCATTAAACTAATAGAGTCCTGAAAGTTCTTACCCAATTCAATGGTATGGTCATATTTCTCAGAATTTAACACAATTTATGGAACATATATTAATAACATATTCATACAAATATAACTCAAAGAAAGTTTAGCATTATTTATTATTTTGTAATACTTCCCATATAATTTAATATATCAGTAAAGAGAAATATTTTCTTGAGATGTTTCAAGGGCACATCTGAAAAATCCCAAAGTTAATTAAAGGTAAAAAAAAAAAAAAAGATTTACTTTAGAATTTGATTTGGGGAAGTTTGTCAGATATATCACGGATTTAAAACACTGCATCAAAATAAGATCACAGGCCACTGTGGGCAATATTCATTCATTTAACCAGAATGATTACTTAAAAACATGAAAGACAAATAGAGAAAGTTACAGAGTTGCAGAAAAACTTTGGCTCTTTTAATAGAAAGGACTCAGTTTTCTTAAGCAATCAAAAACCTAATAAAGATAACATAGAATACAAAATTATCTCAGTAGAACACAGAGTATTTGTTCCCTAGGCCATTTATTTAAAAGGAGAAAAGAAGCCTTTCATAAATTTCTATTAAAAGCAAAACACTACTTTTAAGAAAACTTTGCTGTTTTAACAGAGAAGAACATATTTTAGTTTTTCATTATGTACTGTTGATATTAATGCTCAATATTTAGAAAATCTTATAAATAATTCCCTTCTAATCTTAATAAGCTTGATCACATAAAATTTTTTTCAGAAGATTCATCTTCCACAAACCTTCTACAACTTCCTTATCCATTCAGTTTTTTTCCTATAATTTTCCTCTTCTCATTTGAGAACAACCAGTCATTCTTCTTTAGGACAAAAATAGAATGACTGGTTGCCCCTTAACAATACAAAAAATTCTCATATCTTACAGCTTTTCCTTACCAAAGCACATCTTACTTTTCTTATATACTTGCATGTAGAGTTGTTTTCCTTATTATGTCTAGTAATATTAGTTTCAAATATTAATCAGAATATTTAACCCTTAGTGGCTTTAATTTCCAGTGAACACTAGGAAGCAAGCAATTATGAACGGTCACATCAGCATTCTGTAGATTGGCAAATCTATGAATCATAATTTCTAGGAGCATGTGCTTTTGCATAATGCAATTTGTCACTGTGGCACAAAACATGTTCCCAACATTCCCAAGTATCTTTAGTCTTTCTGTAATAAGAAACTGTACAGGAGGAAAATTTTCTTTCTGTCCTCTTAGGTTTTTTGGCTAGGCCTGTGAATTAAATTGTTGTTGGTACAGAATTCCCTCAGCCTCAACTTTCCATTTTTAATCACAAGAAATGTTACAACCTTCTGATATAGGAAGGACATCTTTCACATGCAAATATTATCTCATATCTATTTAATTCACTTGTTTTTAACAATTATATTTGGATTTCTCATGAAGATGAGACATTAGATAGCCATCATCTTATTTTTCTTGTGGATAAATTTTATAATATAGCAATAAGTCAAGCTTATTTTACCAGTAAATCTAAGGAGAGTCATGCAACTGTACTATATTTAATGCTGACAACTGTGAAGAGATGCCTGTTTTAATCAAACCAACAATATTCTTATTTACCCAAGATTACTCAAGTCACATGAACTTGAAAAACATTTGAGTTAGTTCTAATTTTTCTGAGAGAATACTTAATTTATATAAGCACTTATTTTTCTCTATGTCAATTAAATATAACTCTTTTACAGTTTAATTTTGGCAATATTATAAGGAGATAGAAAAGTATCACACATATATATTGTACATATAGATATACATAAACATGCAGATATAAACAGAGCTATCTGTCCATCAGATTAAGCTTTTGTCCTAAAATTTTTAGCCATGTGCCCAGTTAAAAAGCATTTTGTGTGCCTGGATTCAGCATGTATACTTCTGATTTTGCGTTAGAGGCTGGTTCACCCTTTTTGTTTGTTTGTTTTCAAGATTAAATGACAGAACAATAAATTGTTTTGTGTGGGGGGATTTTTTTTTTCTTCTTTTTGCAAGAAAGAGTTTTGAGGCATAGCAAAGATTATGACAATGAGAAAGAGGCTGATGGAGTTGGTAGAGCACATAGTATTGTAAGCAGGGGCTTGAGAAGAGGGGTTTCAGTAGACTGAGTGGTTCTCATGGAAGAATCAGGATCAAATACAAAAATAGAGGACTGATTCTTACAGCCATTTGTTGTGGTGGTGGTGGTTGGTTGTTTTTTTCTCAAGATGGTTCAAGTGTCAATTGGGCGGGTTTGGACAAGGGTACCTTTCAGAGTTAAGATGAAAACCCCAGCAAGGAAACATTCTTTTTTCTCTCTGAGAGATTTGTTGATTAGTGTCCTGAAAGTGAAGCCTTTGGGGGCCTCCTCTAGTGGGAAAATAATCCGTGCCAGCGAATCAGATGGTTGGTGTAAAAGTGGACAGTTTTTTTCCACTGGCAGTGAAAAAGTGGCCTGGAAGTTTACTATAAAGGCAGACATCTCAGGGCACAGGATTCTGTAGTTTAGGACTCCTTGATTTTGCTTTAAAATATGTATGAGGAGGTCCTCCTGGTCCCTGTAGCCGTTGTTGCTATAAAGTAATGTACCTGTTTGCATTTTGTAAGGAGTTTCCCTGCTGTGGCCACTGTAACTCTAACTTATATTTGGTGAGGTTCAACACTTGCTCTAGAAAAACATAGAACCTGAGTTCACAGTTCTTACAGATGAAACTGGCTGCAGTTCCAGGTAGAGGAGTTCTAGTCTCCTTGTATCCAGATAAACCCGTGAGTCCCTGTCTCCTAGTGACATTACCTAGCTAGTAGACCCAGTCCAGTTCCTGTCTCATGCAGTCAGATCCTGAGGCACCACTACAGGACAAAGTCCTATTTCTGTCATGATCTGCAAATCCAATTTATATCAAAAAGCTCACATAAACTCAAAGAGCTCAAAACAAAAGTTCATGCAGCTAAAATCTAACAGAAAACTCACCCATGGCCTTCAGTTGCTGTGAGAGAGCATTTCCCTGCTATGCCAATTTCCTGTTAATCATTCTGCATGTTAAGCTTCCCAAGTTCTAATTACTGGGTGGCTTCACCCTCCTACTGGATCCTGACTGCTGCAGAGTAAGCACTGAGGAACGGTCTCATTAGATTGCTGGTAAAGATGACATTTTCAGAATTAGTTTGGTCATGGTCTTAGGCTTGAGCGTGGAGCCAAACTCGTTGCCGGTGAAAAGGGAATGCTGGTAATCTGAGGCATGCATTAGCATCATAGTTATTCAGGCTGTCACCTGGGCTTGACTGGGAGGAAATGGCAATTGCAGCAAATGTTGTGGGAGTCCACATGGCTGCTGCGCTTGACTGTTACGGCAGTAGTGGGTGGTAGTGATGGCTGCATGTGATATGGGATAGAGCCTTTTGGGTATGCTTGGGTGCTTACAGATAGGAATGTCAAAGTCAGATTTCTGAGTATAGCTTCAGTCAAGATCTGAGAACCAGAGAGCTTTCATCGCAGCCCTGAAACATCTATTTATTTTATACGTGTGACTGATACTGCTAAAATCAAACACAAAATTTAATAATGTGGACAGCTAAAATGTAATGACAGTTGGATTCAGTCTTGCCAGCTTTCTCTAGTGAATGATATAGTATCCTTTGAGGAAAGGAGGATCCTGAAATTTAAAATAGGAATAAGTGTTTGAGTCTTGATGAAACTGATGATCTCCAAATCATTGCCTTCCTTATCAGTGGAAGGATCCTGCCCTCTGTCCCTGGAAGTCCTGCGACAAGCTCCCCTGGGCAGATGACTCGAAGGTGACTCACTAGTGGCATGGCATCAAGGCAGGACATTCCAGAGATCGGGGGAAAAACCCTGCAAATGGCAGTCCAAGGAGGGAGAGAGATTACACTAAATGTGGCTGAATTCATTGATACAGACACTTACGAAAGGTTTTAGACTTAATGCATTAGTTCATTCAGTGGCTCTAATAGTTTATTTTGTTGATTGAAACTTGGACTCAACCATGACCTACATTTAATAAGTCTGAGATAGTGAGAGCTTTCCTGGTGTGATGTACAAGGAGTACTCCGAAGGGAGACAGGGATGTTTTACTGGATTTACAAAGGTAGAGCTCAACCAAACCATTTACAGGTTAGAAATAAACCTATAAGAACACAAAAAGGTTGAAAGTTTAAAAAAATGGAAAGTAAGACATATACTATGCAAATACTATCAGTAAAAGTTGACTTTAAAGCAAGAAGCACCATGGGTGATAAAAAGTGGTCTTGCAAAATGATGGAAGAGTCAATTCACTAGGAAAATATGACAAATATAACAATTCTTAATTTATATGCTTCTAATATAACTTTAAAATACATAAAACTAGAAAATGATACATTAAAAGAGAAAGTCCATAATTCATAGTGGCAGATTTTAATTTATTTTTTTAGTAATTGGTAGAATTAGCAGACAGAAATTAGGAACCATATTGAATATTTGAACAATATAATTAATAGGCTTGACCTGATTGATATGTAATATTCTACACCCTAAAACTGTAGAATACAAACTCTCTTAAAGTAGATCTAGAATATTTTCTAAAACTGACTGTGTATTAGGCCATAAAGCTATTTTTGCAGCAAAAGAATTCCAATAATTTCCATAGGATCAAAATGATTTAAAAATGACTATAACAAAGGCAGCTCTTACAAAAAAATTAAAGAAGATCAGTAACTAAAGGGGAAAATAAAGAAACAAAACTGATTATTGAAACAGGATTAACCCTAAATTGTGACATTAATTCAAGCAATTGACCTTTCAATGAGTATTATTTTCCATGATTAGTACAGGAGATCATGAAATTAGACCTTTAGAGAAGAAAATATAATTGTAGTGTATTATCTATCCTGAAATTAGGATATTTTTCATAATCAATGTCATATAAATACTATTTTTTGGAGATTTTCAATTTTAAGAATTAAGCTACAGGCAAAACATAAGATTTAGCTATGGTTGTAAGACTAAGTGCCAGCTTCCATGACATACGACCAAATTCATACCTAATACATAACGAGATAATGATGGAAGGAAAAAAGATCAAAGAAAACTTAGGGGTATCAAGGATATATGCTTGGTATCAATATTAGGAGAAGAAAATTTTTTAAATATTGAAAGGATAGTGAAATTAAAATAATAATAACATTTATGAGGGTAAAAAAAGTAAGGAAGTTAGCTAAATTCTTATCTTTTATAATGTGATATAATAAAAATAATTCAATCAAGAATTTAATACTTGATGTTTATTATAATTATGAAAGAAACCACCAAAAGAACTCAAACAGGAACAGTAATAAATAAATAAATAAATAAATATCTAGAGAGTATGACCAGAGTTAAAAAAAAAAAAAGTGGTAAAAATAGTTTCTGTCCTGTGTATGATTTTTTTCTCTGTGTGTGTGTGACACTTTGACTAGGACAGATATTCTAAAATACATTAAAAGATATATTTAGGGTAAAAATTATAGAGCTATGTTAATTTTGTGGTCAAAATGATATGGTCAAAACAGCAAAGACATTCACACTTAAATACAACTATATTTCCAACAGAATACCTAAAATTCAAAAAAATTAATAATACATAGTATTAGAATGTAAAATAATTGGAATTTTCATACCTTGCTTCTGGAAGTGTAAAATGTTTCAACCACTTTTGAAAATTATTGCAGTTTATAATAAAGTTAAAATTGTACCTGGTTCTATGATCCATTTTTAGGGACATATATCCAAGAGAAATAAATATACATGCATGAGAATGTTCATATCATATTTATTCAGAATAGCACATAATGGAAACAACTCAAATGTCTCGCAGTAGGAGAGTGGAAAACAAGGGCAAAAAGAGAAAACTACTCAGCAATAAAGTAAAATCAGCTTTGGAAACACACAACAACATAGATACATTTCAAAAACCTTATGATGAGAGAAGGAAGCCATTCACAAAACAATGCATATTGGATTATTTCAATTATATCAAGTTGACAGAGAGGCAAAACTAACTATGCTTATAGAAATCAGATTGCTTCTGAGGGTGAGGATGGTACTGATTGGAAAGTAGCATGAGGAAACTTTGCGGAGAATGGAAAAGTTCTATTAATATATATTGATACAGATGGTGGGTATATGGATGTGTGCAAATATAAAATGTCTTTGAGCTGAACACAAGACTTGCACATTTTACTTCATGTTAATTATACTTTACTGAATAAAACAATGAAAAATAACAGGGAAAATATCTTGTACTCATTAGGCATTGATTCTATTGCTTATATGTAGGGTACTCAGCATATATTTAATATTATTAATACAAATGATCATTTATAGAGTTTGTAATGTATATCAGTGAGGCTTCATTTGGTTCAAGTGGCAGAAAATCTGTTAAACATAGTGGCTTGTTTAGCACTGGCTTCACAAAAGATTTTGTTCACCTCACCTTTTTTCTGGGTTCACATTGTTGTTAAGTTCTCTCTGCGCCCCAACTAATCATGGTTACAAAATGGCTGCTCCAGCTCTAAACATTGCTTCTGTACTCAAATTAAGAAAAGGAGAAAAGATTCATTAAGGTCTGTCCCTTCTAATTAAAAATTAAAAGTGTTTCTTGAATTCCTAGAAAAGATTTCCCTTTGCAAAGGTTGGTGAGCAAGCATGGCTTCTAAACCTCTATAATGGGAGGCAGCAAGGAAGTTGGGATTAGGAATGACTATTCTATTAGCAAATTGACAGTGCAGGCTAAGTACATGATGCTTACTTAGATGATACTGTTTCATCTACCGAATGAATCATACCTAAGTGACCTACTGGTGGAATTTCAAATCCATGGTCGGTAGGGACTATGCCATAAGCTTCTATTTGTTTTTCCCTACTATATGTAAAACAAACTTTCCACTTTCTTAATTAATTAACTTTCATCATGATATTTTTTCGTATAAAACTGAGAACACAATTAAAGGTCTATCAGCCCCTGTCCCGTTCCCAAATGAGTCTACCAAGTCCTAAACACAATACCACTCTATTCGATGTACTACTCCAGAAAGTGCTAGTACCCTGGCCTTAGGGAGGCGGGACTCAAGCACAGACTGCCAGCTATTATTAAAGAACATTTAAACACAAGTTTGACAATTAGATGACATCTGGGTCTTTTTTTCCAACTCTGAGAGTTTATGAAAAAATTTAAATTTTCACCTGAAAAAGAAAAATATCATGTGCCTTCTGATATTTTGGCATTCTCAGTTTTCAATTATAGAGATCTGACTTTAGGTAATATAAAGTCTTATGAAAAATTATTATTTTTTTTTAAATTCTGACCTTCTATTTTCTACACTAGGAAATGGCCTGACTCCAGAGCAAATCAAATGTGACATACTTAGGAAGGGTTACATGAAATTCTACTTAAGTAGGAACACGGGATTCTGAAATCTCAGCTGATCTCTAGCTGCTATGTGGCACTGAATCAGGCATTCTCTTGCTTCTACCCTCCCTGTGGTAAAGATTTTGGTATTGAAGATGACTCTTCAGTGATTATATCAGAAATTTAACATACTATCAATTGAATATAGGTGTCATAATTTTTAGGGATATATTTGACCAGTGTGGGCCAGGAAAGTTCCCAGGGTAATAAAATATTCTGCAGCCAACAGTCCCTATCATCAATAACTGGTTCAGAAGAGATCCAACACGTGGCTATTATCATTTAGGATCATTTTAATGGGTTGAATGTAAGGGGAGTGTTCATGGTCGTCTTCCCTCTGGATGGGGTGGTGGTTAAAGAACATAATCTTTAATTACATTCTCAGTCTTACATGAGAAACGATCTTAATGAAAGTGATAGGCTTAGGATATGGTTGACGGAGTAACTCATGATGTGGTCAGTCTGTTCATGCTGGTCATATTAATTAACACTCTTTATCATGGTGAATAGAAATTTGGAGGTGACTCACATTAATCCTGAAGATGACCATGAAGAGGCTAACTCTACATTTCCCATGGACAGATTTGCTCTCAAGCTACAGTGGTTTTCAGGGACTAAAAAAGGTCCATTTACTCAAGCTGTCTTCGGCTCATGTACCCTATCTTGAAATATGTTATTCGATGAGGGTTGTTAGTCTGAATGTAAAAAAGGTGGAGATAGTTTTTCAATGAATGGATATCTTACTCTTTGATTGTTATACAATTGCTATTAATAAAGTTAATTAACTTCTCCAAAGGATTTCAAAATCACTGAAGAACAAAAATTCAGATACTTAACCTGAAAAAGTTTTACATATTAGAGGCTATAAAACAAAGAGATATTTGTAAATGCATAATGATCATGTATAATAAATGCTACCAAAAGCAATCTTTTTGTCTTGGTTTCGGAAATATAATAGTAGCTTTCCAATTAATAAGAACACTGATTTAGGAATTTCTAGCATTTTCAGACTGTCCTTTGACATTATAGGTAGAACACCTCTCTACTTGTTGAATCACTAATGGTTCTTGCTTCCAAAATTCTGAATATAAATGTCATGCCTGTATTCAAATTTGTGAAGCTAATTAGAAGCTGTAGAGTTCAGATATTCATCATCTGACGTATTCTAGCACTAAACCAGAGTCTATAAAAACTGTGGTAAAATACTAAAATTGCCTAAGAAAAGATTTTTTATAAATGCTAAATATAATCCATTTTAAGGCAATGTAGCATAGGGAATGTGAAAAAAAAGAACTATTTTTAGGCAATGATTTTAAAGTTATTTATTTGAGCAGAAAATATCATACCTATTAGATAATTATTTTTTAAGACACTTCTATACCTTTTATATATTTGAGTTAAGTTTTTCACTTTGGTTTGGACCATAGGAAACACCTTAACCTTAATGTTTCAATATGTACACCTGAAAATAAAAGTAACTGTCAACATTTATAAAACTGCATTATACTTAAAACTAAAGTAATAGAAACCTTAAAATACAAATTTCATGTTTAAACAATTTAAAAATTTCTTTATTTTTCTAGTTTTTTGTCATTATGGAGACACATAGCTTAAAATAGATAAAATCAAATTGCACAAGCAACTTCACTTTTCTGTTTAATATTCTATTAGAAATATTTAATTCACTGGTGTGTAATCATGATACATATGCCTCTAATGGCTGCATAAGTCATTAGTTTGATGCACTAAATCACTTTTTTTCATTTTTCCTTTGTGAAGACTTTTGGGTTTTATCAGTAAAAAGCTGCCATACAACAAACAAATTTTGATTCACATTTTCCACAATATGTAATTAGTTAAGTAAAATAGGTGACACTTACATAGGTAGAATACCAATAAGATGCTGTAAATATACAGGAGAGTTTAAAACTTGTGAAGATATTTACAATATATTGCAAGTTTGAAAGAAATTGCACTAGGATCTGTACTGGACAGTCCTTGATTTCAAAGAAAGGAGGAGACAGTGTTGCTTGAGCTTTTTATTTTTTTCTTGAACCATTTTTGATAATTTATGTTTTTCTAGTTTTTCAAGTTTACTATTATTAGATGTGTTTTATGATTTTCAGTTTCATCCATATCTTTTGTGCTCTCCTTCCTCGTGCAACATGTGTGGTTGCATTATCACAATGACCAAAGTTTTGTGTGTTTTTTTTTTTAATCAGTTTTTTTCAAAGGGCCAGTTTTTAGATTCATTAATCAGGTCCACGATTTTGTTCTGCATTGAATTAATTTCTTCTTTGATTTTTATTAATTCTTTTATTCTACCTTTAAATTTATTATATTGAATATGTTTTTATCTTCATGAGTTAAACATATAATTCAGTTATTTTCAATCTTTTTATTTTCTAATGAATGCATGTAAAAGTATAATTTTATTGTGTCATGCTATTATGGTTAGAAAATATTCTCTGTTGTTAATGAGTTGAGACTTTGTTGCCTATTATATAATTAATTTTTGATAGGTTCCATGTGTTTTTGTAAGGTATTTTTAGTCTCTGTTGCACATAATGTATTATATTAAATGCGTGCTTGGGTATGTGTCTAAGTTCAAGCATAATTATTGTGCTATACCAATCTTCAATATTTTTACTCATTTTTACCCAATTTGTTATTAAATTAGAAGCTATTGCCTCTCAGGATGGATAAATGAATATTAAAATACAACTATATGCTCCCTTCTCTCTCTATTTTCTCTGCCCTCTAGAATACCTGTTGCTTTCTTTCCCGAGCTATAATCTCTCTCCAACCCAACCACGTAGGTTGGGTTTAGAAAGCCAATTTGGTTTTGATTTGGTTTAGAAAGCCACGTGGGAGTCTGAGCCCAGGAGAAAATAGCTCTGTTATCTGTGGCTCACGACAAGGTGGGGCCACAGATTGACTGCTCCTGCTGAACTAAATGCAGTGTTTAAAGTAAGAAGACTCCACATAGTTCCCCCCAAAGGCAGCCCTTCTCTGTGATTCCTTTATTGATTCAGCCACCCTTGGCCTTCACTGGAGCATCTTCCTGGGAGATTTTTAAGCTGTAGCTTCTCAACTTCTACTTCTCCTCCAGCCTAGCTCTTTTGTCTTCCATTCTTGAGGAGTTACTTGGAATTTCAAGTTTGCTAGTTGAAGTCTTTTTTTCCCACTGACATTGCAATACCTTTTCAATTAGTTCAGGGGATTTTCTATAGACAGGCAGGTCTACTTGGACACTGACATGTGGTATCTTGGTAAAATATACCCTCCACCTGGATGTCAAAATGTCATTTCTAAACGTAATCATTTAAATCTATTTTTTCTTGCTATATTAGATACTGGTAGGGTTTACTTTTCTGTGTATTTGATAACATTCTAATATGAGGTAAATTGTCACTAAAATGACATATGCAAATCCAAAAAATTGAAATAGCAGACAAGCCTTTTCTTTGTCAAAGGCAGTTCGGCTACAGATGTTAAAACTATGGAAGGGACGGCACAGCAGAGGCGATTCAAGTGCTCTATTTCCCTTTCTTTGATTGGCAAAAATATTTTGTTGACCATTTTTGTTGTTTTCTCTGCCTTTAGGAGTTTGATTTAAATTGGACTTTGGGAAGGTGGAAACATGACTCTTCTGGAATCAAATCACTGAAACTGAAATTATAATAAAATTATTACTTTTTAGAAAAAAATTGTTAAAAATGATGAAGACCCACACTAGAAATAGCCCATTCATAAAAAATGAAAAGAAATGCTTTGCTTCTACAAAAATAAAGCATTCTCCAATAACAATGCATTTTTCCTGAGCTCTAGAATATAATATGAAAACAATAAATATTAAATATGTATATGTTTATGTTGAACTACTTAGAATGTGGTATTCTACTGTCCCATTGTCATTTCATGGTGACATTTTCTAAACTCAGCATTTTCCATCCTCTTCCCAAATCTGTCTCTTGTCTGGTGTTTTCATTCTGTTTGTGAGGTCATTATCCTCCGGTAGCTTCAGCAAGGAGCCTGCAATGCATGTTGAACACATGCAGATTCTCCACATCCAAAACATTCTCCAACCTCATTATTTCCCCCTCGTCCACTGTCACCCTTTTAGTCCAAGCTGCCATCAACTCTAACCCGTCTAGTGCAAGATTTTCTGACCCGGTTTGACTGGTGCACTATTGTCCCTTTCCACCGTTTCCCACGTTGCACCCAGGATGGTCTTTTCAAAGTACAAACTGATTATGTCAGGTCGTTCATAGACTTGTAACCCATCAGTGGCTATCCAAAGCTCTCAGGAAAAAAACGCCACAGCTCTTAACATGTGTATGAGGTCCTGCATATTAGGTTCTGGGATGTAGCATCATTTAACTACAATCTCTATGCTGTGGCTCTCGTGACATCTTGCCCAGGCAACGCTGACTCTGTTTATTTCACTGAAAACAGGCTTCTATGTTTGCTCATATGGCAAGCTTGATTTTTGGACAAAACTACTCCCTTGATACTAGATAGATTAATATTTTTAAATATCTTTCAAATAGCAAAAAATCTAGCAAAAGAATAAGGAGTCATAATACAAAAATGCAAATGATGATTGTGGCCTACAGAGATTGGAGACACTCTGAAATCATTTCTGCCGGGAGGCCATCTGCTGAACCAGATACATCAGCAGATTACTTTTCAGAATTGTAGAGACTTTGCAGAGATAAAGTTCATGTTTGTTACCTCAAAATGGGAAGTGTATAGCACCCAGCTCCACTGTTTCACTTCTGATGACATCCTTCCTTGCTCTGTACCAGCACTGGTCAACTATGTAATTAAATAATTAATTGCACGATTACAGATTTGTATCTCCTTTATTCTGTAAGAGCAGCTCCCTTGCCCATCTTGTTGATTACACTATTCACTGTCACTAGTATAATTTTTTACACATAGTAGAATCTTGATAAGTATTTGTTGAATGAGTGCATGACTGTGAATTAATTAATCCACCTCTAATTTCAATCAGTGACAGTGTCCTTTGAAACTATCCCGAAAAATTTAAATGAGAACTTCTTTTATTTTCTTACTGCCCTACAGTCACTTTCTGTTTCAATCAAAAATGATCTTTACAAGGAATCCCACTGATGACAGATTTGCATTGCCTAGATTAGAAAGCCGCATGCATAGGGATGTAATTTTTAGGTGACTTCTGGACTTAACTCAACACTCCGGGTACATGTGAACCAAAGCTATTTCTGAAGTCAGCAGTTTTAGCCAGAGCAATGGGCAAGTTGTGTCTGACCCTCACATGAAGAGTAAGGGTGGGTTTGCATGGCATTTTACTAGAGTAGCTTCAAGAAAACCTTTATCTTTTATAAATGCAGTAGTTATACATGAGGGATGAAGACACAATGCCCCACCCCCTTCAGGAACATTTCAGCTTCAATGCTGTGTAGTTGTATAAATGAGGTTTGCTTCTATCATGGTCATTTTTGCACAAGGATAGTACTGTAATGTAAAATCAGTTTCTAAAAGTAAAATGAAACCCAGAAACTTGACAAAGGCATATATTTATCACAAGTCCTTACATTTATTTATATATCTGTTAGGGCTAGAGATCAGATTATTTGTTATATTCAAGAAAAGCGAATGTCTATGAATAAATAGGAAATCTCTATCTGGGGTGCATCATAGGTTCAAGATGGGCAAAATTTTATTTATTGTTCTCTGGTGAAAAATAATCATGTATTAGTTAGAAAATAAAACTGGACACTTAAGATATTTTAGAAATCCACTTATATCTCCTTTCAATTTAGACACACATGACGGACATCTTGAACAGATTCTGTGTACCAACACTGTGCTATTGTTTATTCAAACATCAATAAGACCCACTCCTAACCCTTGAGAGGTTCTTAAAGTTGTCTCATTCACAGATGGCGAATTCCTTTACTCACTTGTTCACTTGGCAATAATCGATCACAGTCTACTACTGAGCACACTCCAGCTTTCCACCATCTGGGAACAAAGTCCAAACTCCTGTCCGCAGTTCACTAAGTCTTTTTCATGCAGATATTGCTGTTATGATAATCTCTTCCATGGCCCCACACATCTCCCCCTATGTACTACAGAATTTTGAGTTCCTAAAAAGGACTTAGATCTCAACTGCTTCCTTTAGCTTATAGCTTAGAAAATTCTCTCTCTGCAGTGCTGTCTCTAGAACCATGTCACTCTGACTTGATGCTACCGTGTATCATAGATGTATCTTTACTCACCTGCGTTCCTCCAAGACTATGAGCTGTATCTGGACAGGGATCATGATGGTCTTACTGTCTCATTCATGGTTTGGTCCCTAGAAACCAGCATGAGTCTGACATATGTAGCAGTCCTGAGTATATTTTAGCTGGAACCCACTATATATTTGCCCCAGAAAGATGGATTTTCATTGGCTACTCAATGGGGATGGCAAGTCCTAATATCGAGCAAAAACAACTTGTCTACGGTCCATAGGGAACATGATATTCAATAATACTTTTGTTTAAGGATATTTAGCAGAACTTTTGACTTCCCCACCAACTTGTTTCTCAGTCTTTTCTATCCCATGAATGTTACTCCTTTTGTTCACTCAAAATATGAGAATAGTTTTCAAATATTTTGGTATGAAGATCTCTTTACACTTTTAAAATTATCGAGGGCTTCAAAGAGTGTTTGTGTTATGAGTCCTATTTCTTGCATTAACCATATTAGAAATTAAAACTGAGAATATTTAAAGCAGACACACACATCTCATTAACATTGAGGTGAAGAGTCATCTCAGGGAGCACGGCCCATGGCAAGCCCTACTGTAACCTCGCAGAAAATGAGAGTGACAGGGCGGATAACACCATAGTATTGTAATCAGGTCTTAGAGCCTGGGATACATTTTGAAAACCACTGATATGAATTACCTTTTATTTCTTGCTTTTCTTCACTCCTCCATATCCAATCCACCAGCAATGCTTGTCGGCTCTGAAACAATGTATCCTTGTAATCTTTGTAATACATTGGATTTCCACTGCTGCTACCCTAGTAATGCCATGAAGATCCTTAGTGAAGCCTTGCCTTTAGCATTCTGTGGTTGTCAGAATAAGGACCATCAAGGGTCTCTGCTCCCCACTCCCCAGGATGTGTGAATATCACTGAATGTGGCAAAGGGCACTTTGCAGATGTTATTAAGCATTTTGAGATGAGGGGATTAGCCTGGATCATCCAGGTGAGCTCAACACCCTTACAAAGGTCCCAACGAAAGGCAGGTCAGGAGTCAGAGTGAGAAGAAGGAACAGATACAGAGTGAAGAATCAAGGATGTGTGAGGTAGGGCCATGGCCAGGAGATGAGGATGGCATTCATCCCGGGAACAGATTCTCCCCTGGAACCTACGGAAGGAACATGGCCCTGCCAACAACTCCTTGACTTGAGCCCAGTAAGACTGATTTTGGACTTCTGACTTCCCAAACTATAAGACAATACGTTTGTATTGTTTTAAGTTTGTGATCATTTGTTAAGGCACCAGAAGGATTATCAAATTCTTGAGCAGACCATTTTGCTCCCACATTTCAAACCCTCCAATGTTCCTATTGTCTTTAGAAAATCATGCACGCTCCTTGCCAAAGCTTGCTAAGTCTTTTGTTGTCTGACACTTCCAGACCACGGCTGCCCCTTTCTATAACCTTCCCTAATATACTGCCTGCTAGTGACCCCGGCTTTTCTGTGTCTCAAGCAAACCCACGTCGCTCCTGCCTCAGTGCCGTTGCCCCCCACCCACGTTCCCCTTCCGAAGACCGCACCCCTCCCCTGAGCTCCACGCTCACCCGCATCACCTCCTCAGAGAGGCCTTCCCTGAAGAACCCGGACCGCATTGTCCCATCCACTTCCTCCCCGATGGTATTCACATCATCCTTACTTTAAAAAAATCATGCTAGTCGTTATCACCACCTGGGCTTATTTTTTGCTTATTAGTTTCTGTTACTTATTTTCTGACATTTGCCACTCAGAGGTAAGTTCAAAGAGAGCAGGCCTTTCCCCTGCTCTGCTCGGCGTCATATTCACGAAGTCCAGAACAGGATCAGACGCATCTGGCTGCTCCATGAATGTTTTTTTTTTTTTTTTTTTTTTAAATATTAAATAATGAGTTAGAATTTTGACACATTTTTCTTTCTCTTTTCTCTCTGCTCATGCTCTAGGTGGTAGGCTGTGCTAGAAGATTTTAGACAGAAGAAAACTGCTCAAGTGCTTCTGCCCATTCGTGATCCTAACATCACAAACAGTGCAGGCCGGTGCCGGGCGGTGCCGAGTCAGATGGGGTAGGGCTGCACTTTGGTTTCTCCACCCTTCCTGGCTGGGCTCTCGGGAAGCACAGGGATGTTGCCCTCCCAGAGTCTGAGGAGCCCCCCAGGACGCCTTGCGCGGGAGTGTACCTTTCTTAAACCTGGTTTGCGTTCTTTATAACCTTGGGCGGCAGACGTTTGCACCCCGAAGAGTGGACAGAAGCCCTGAGTATGCTGCAGTGTATTTGCCTAAACATTTCTCTTCCCATTAGTATTCTCTTCTTTAAACACACCATAGTAAAAGCATGTAAGAAGATTTTCTGATAAAATCTCCCAATTGTGAGGTTCACAACCCTAGAAAGCGCATCTGATCCGATAGTGCGTTCCTCTTATCCTGTCGCTGGAGTGAAACACTGCTAATTCATCTTCTCCTGATAAGAAATGTTAGATTATTCTTTGGGCTCAGAAAATTTGCACATTCTTGAAGTTACCCGTGTATATTTGCCCCATTTCCTGCCTGTTTCACACATTCTACATCGCCTGTGTTTAGAAGGGTGCAGATAACTTTCACCGTTACAGAAAATATAGCCCCAATAAAACATTTTCTGCCGTCCACAGAACAGCAAAGGGCGCTCTTCATTTCTAGGCAGAGCATTTTGTAAATTGGAAACATATCAGTGACAATTATCAAGAAATAGTTTTCAAAATGCACTTCTTTCTACAGAGCACAGCAATTCTTCTTTCAAAAAGACATTAACCAAAAGCAATGCTCTGAAAATGTCATTTGGAGCATGCAATTGAATTAATTTATTTGTTTTATGATATTTTACATTGAGTCATGTAAGAGCCTTTCACTTTATTTTTTTCATCTGCTCATTTAGATAATGCTTTAACTGCCATAAATCCCAACTATGGTGGTAAAGAAACTGCAAAAGAATACCAATATCTCCTAAATATGGCATGGTAATAGCAAGCTAGCCTGACTATTCCTTGTATCTTTCATCTAAGCACTTGACTTTCACTCCAGATGAAAAGTCTTCTCCTTTCCCAGGTAAAATTAATGTTGTATAATTAATTTTGCAGATGAAAAAATTTGTCAATAAAGGCACATTTAAAAGATGGTGAATAAAATGCCCCAAAGTCTGACCAGTGTCTTAAATTCTCTATCGTTGGGGGATGAAGTGAGTGCAATTATGCCCACTGCCGTTCACAATGCCTTGATTCTTGGGGCAGGGAAAATGAAAATATGTTATTTTCAAGAATACTTAAAACTTGGGGTAGATGTACAGATACAATAAGACCGCCCCCCCCCCGCCCAACGTAATTGTGCCAAGTCTAGGGTGCTGAACTATTAATACTTAGCATTTTTATGTATGGATCAACACTTTTGAGATATTAATCTGACTCTGTCACTTAAATGTTCTATAGCAACATGAAACTATTTTACTAATTATTTTACATATGAAAATAGCAAAATTTGGTGGAAGTTACACATATGGCGTTCCAAACTTTTTTTGATATTAAGAAATATCTGCTCATTCATTACTTGAGATGTTTTTTTATTTACCTACTGCGTCTTGGCACCTAGAAATCTACAGGATCTATGAATTCCTTAAAATTACATTTAACTTTTAAAGATTCTATCTCATGGAAACAGTTTGCTTTGTTGTTTAACTGAGCTTATTTTTTCCTTACCCGTTCCCCTTTTTATGGGAATCCTTTGCACCCTGTACTTCCTTTTTGATATTAGAAATTACACTTATGATGATTTTTATGGTATGTAATTTCCATGGACTCAGCTTCACTGTGTGTCCCTAGGACCTAGAAGAGTCTGTGGTGCATTTGTATGCTCCGCGACAGAGGCATGCAGTCTGCAGCTTTCACTCATTCAGCCAGTACTTATGGTCTCTTATGTGTCAGGCATGGTTCCAGCTAATGGGGAATTAGTAGTGAAGAAAACAGACAAAAATCCCTGCCTTCATGAAACTGGAATTTTAATGAAAGTTGTTATTGCTATTTTAATACTTTTCCAAGTTTCTTAGCTGACTTTTGATCTATATTTTTCCATCTAAATTCCAAAATAAGATTCTGGAGCTCCTCAGAAGATCCAGGGTATCCTAATTAAGGTAGCATTGAATTTATAAGTCAATTTGGAAGAAACTGATGTTTTTATATGTCATATCATTGATTTAATGAGATCTTTTAGGATCTTTCACTCAGATTTTGTATGCCCTTGTGTACATCTGATAATTATTAGACATTTTATGTTGTATTGTGAATATTTCATTTTCTATCATTTCACTATAGGTGAATTGCACAATTTATTCATTTATTCAGTAAATTTGTTCAACTCTCATTAGTTGAACTCGTTTGCCTGGTGATTACATTTGTTGTGCTCCCTAGCTGAGGCTATCATCTGCTAATAATGGTGACTGTTTTTCTCTTTTTTAAAATAGTTACACTGCTGTTTTTTTCTTTATTTCTTACAACATTGCCTAGGAACTCTATTCTCTGTTGACAAGAAACAGTGAAAATATTCATGTTTGTCTTGTCCCCATTAAGTATAACATTTGTTGTAGATTTTTGATGCATAATTTTTCCTTAGTTAAGAAAATTCTGTTTATTCTTAATTTGCTGAGAGATTTTAAAAATCATAAATACATATTGAAAAAATGCTTCTTCTGAGGCTACTGATGTAATTACATGATTTTTTTCCCTTAAGTGTGACAAATTACATTGATAGATTATTTATTACTAAATTATTCTTCCATTTCTGGATAAACATTACTCGATCATGATTTATTTGTTTCATACACTTTTTGATTTAACAATCTTTTATTTACATCTGCATGTGTAAGTTAAATAGATGTATAATCTTTTTATATTGTCCTTATCTGTTTTGAAATCAAGATTCTATGATTTTCAGGAAATAAGCTCATTAAAAATTTGTGAAGATGTGCAATACATTGTTCAATCAGTTTTCCATTTGGTACGTTGTTCAGTTAACCTACTTTTTGCTCTTATAAGTGAAATTTTCTTTTATCTGTATCTTGGAAATTTATGTATGTGACTCTTGAGGAATAGTTTCTTGGCAATAAAATCACTAAGATAAAATTATATACATTTTTAAAATTTTATAAATATAATTAAAATTGCCTACAGAATGTTTCATGCTCCTACCAATATTTTTCAAGTCTTGAATATTATAATTGTTTTGACTTATATAATTGTTTTGAGCATTTGTTTTATTTAGAGTGGGGTCAAGCATTTATTTAGTTTAACATGTTTTCTATAAATTGTCTTTTTATATAATTAGCTTTTCTACTAATTCATTGCTTATGATGATATATGTCTACTTTTTATGAATTGGGAAATTCAGCCCTTACTATCTCATGTAGTTGTGAACTATATTCTCAGTTTGCCGTTGAACAGTTAAATTACCCCATTCCCTTTCAATCTGTTTACTTCAAATATTTATAACATCAAATCTATCGATTTTTTTCTCAATTGATATTTATTGCCATCATTATTTTGCAGAGAAAAACATAAAGGCATGGGCAAGTTGATTGGCACTGCCCATGATTGTGCAGCAACAAAGGAAGTGACAGCCCCCAGATTTTAAGAGAGGACAAAATGAGAAGGGAGGGCTTCATGTGGGTGCAACCCCCAGACAGTCTTGATATAAATGAAAATCTATACTCCAAAATCTGAATCCCTGGCTTCTCAATTGTACTGTGTACTTTTACATGAAAAGGCAGTCCTGTGCTCTATACATGCAAACAAAAGCTTTTTACTGGATTGGCTTTTTTTTTTTTGAGACAAAGTCTCCTTATGTTGCCCAAGTTGGAGTGAGGTGGCTATTCATAGGCATTGTAATTGGACACTGCAGCCTCAACCTCCTGGGCTCAAATGATCCTCCTGCCTCAGCCTCCTGAGCAGTTGGAACTACAGGTGTGTACCATCATGCCCAGCTGGATTGGCTTTGCTGTTGGTCTTTAAGGTTAATAATAATTATATTTTACTGAGATGACTTAACTGCCCCAATTGAGGCTGCTCAGACATCTGGCAATTTTTTCTGTTATAGGTTTTTGTTCTTGTTTATACTTTTGTTCCTTAAAATTATAAAAAAAGTCATGCATGCTTGTTTCTTAAATTGTTAAGGTTTTATTTTTTACATTTAAACTTTTGATCAAACTGGAATTCTTTTTTATTAAGTAATAAATTGCATGTTAAGCTTTCAAATAGTTTTATTTTCAAATAGTTAAATTAGTTTATGAAACATAATTCTTCCACTCACACAAAATGAAATTTTATCATAATGTGAATTTCTGCATTCATTGTGTCTGTGTTCTATGTTATCCAATAAACTACCTTTTTATATTTTCTTCATAAAATGGAGTAATTTGTGTAGCTTGATAATATGTTTAATCTCTGGACATGTTGACTGACTGATGTGACTGTATTTTTGATTTTCCACATGAGGTTTCGTATCACCCTGCCAGCTACCCTCCGCATTGTAGTGGGTTTGCATACTGTAGCTAAACATAGTTGGACTGTTCATGATCATGGGTTAATGGCTGATTAGGTGGAAAGGTACTGACACTGAAATATAAATACCCCAGCTTACAAAAGCTCCTGAGGCTTTAATCCGTGAGGCACATCTTGGTTTATAGCTCATGTGAAATGGGCATGACTATAGCCCTAGGACAGGAGCTTGGATCAAGGTTTATGGGTCCATGCCTTTGTTGGTATTTGTCATAGTAATTTCTAGTTCACAGCTATTTACTCTTTGACCCCTCTCCTCAGAGAGGTAGCTCAGACAACTCACCTAATTTCATGGACTGCCCTAAGCTCATTATTAAATCCATAGCATGATGCCTAAACATCTCTGAACAACAGCAGACTGCCCACAGCTGAAAAAAATGTCTCTCTGTGTCTTCATTCACAAACATAGTTTGTGATCTCTAACCCCCAGCACCATAAGTGGAAGAAGGTTACGTGCATCCTCACTCTTGCACTTGCTCAAGTTACCTGATAGAGCTGAAGGCATCACTAATATCTTACATTTCCTTTTTTGTTTACCTAGGGAAGGGGCATCTCAAACCTGTTATTTCTTGATTAAACATCCCTCCCATACCATTTGCTTCCAGTTTTGGCTACCCTTCTGCAATGATTCCATTTCTCTCTGTCCCCTTGGCTGTGAAATAGGCACAGCCTTCCCTACCTGGCCCCACATTCCTGAATGGGCCTCACCAGCTGCAGCTCACCCTGTTTGATCCATTCTACGCCAGCATTAAGAGTTATATTCCCCGGCTCAGGATTAATCATCACTGTCTTTTTAAGAACCCTTGAGGGCTTACAATAGCCACTTACATTAAATCGAAACCTCTTGCAATGAGACCCAACACATTGTATACTCGGCTTTAGTCAACTGGTTGCTTCTCTTGCTCCATTCCAGATATAATTCTCTGTTTCTGCTAAAAAAATTCACTTTATAGATACAAACCTTTAATTCCTACTTTAAAACAATTCTCTCTGTCCTTTCCTCTCCTCTCCTTCAAACCTCTCTTTAAGTTTCACTTAAGCCCTGAAATATTTATCATTTCCACTTTCTCTTGCTGTCCCTTTCTGCAAATTCTCTCTGAAAGCATCTACTCATTCTTTATTTTTCATTTATTTATTAAATATTATTTGTCAATATTATATCCCAGGGAAAAGGCTGCCTTTAGATGGTCATAATGTAAACTGATAATAACAACACTGACCAAGAAAGTTACTTCTCTTTCTCATCTTCTGCTAAAAGGAAGAGACCTTTGCCACTTCATATTGTTATTTGAGGATTATATGAATTATATATACAGCTGTTTTTTCATATCAATGCATTCTCCACCCAGGATTCAACAAACCTCAGATCTAAAATATTAAAAATAAAAATGGACAGTTGAGTTTGTACTGAACATGTACAGACTTGTTTTTCTTGTCATTATTCACTAAACAACACAGTAAAACAACTATTTACATAGCATTTACATTGTATTAATATTAATAATCTAGAGACGATGTAAAGTGTACAAGAGGCTGTGCATTGGTCATATGCAAATACCAGGTCATTTTATATCAGGAACTTGAGCATTCATGGATTTTGGTATCCACAGAGGTCCTATAATGAGGGATATTGTATAAAGTAAATTAGAAACAAATCATATACTTAATTTGTATGTTAGAACATATATATGAAGTAATTAGAACATATCTATATATCTATATTGATCATCTATTTATCAATCTCTTTATCAATCCTCCCAATGTTTATTTATTTCTTTAGCTGTTGCCACCATTGCTTCTCCAAAATCCAGCCCAAGTTGTAGAAAATAGTACCTGCTTACTTAATATTTTTCAAGTCAGTATTTACTCATGAATGAATGATAATATGCCTATATGATTCCTATGGTAGTGTTCTTTATATTAGTATATAGGGAATTTGATAAATGTGTAGAATATAACTGAATAACTTTTTAAATGCATATAGTTACAAATTAAAATTTTCCACTATGTCAGCTGCTCAAACTAAATGGCTTACAACTCTAATAGTAATGGATAAGTGTCCCAATTAATAATTAGCAAGATAATTACAAACATTTAAAATTGTTTACATGGTACAGCACCATCACAAGTTAAAAACCAAGTTATTTTTTTCAACTGCATTTGTATTCTGCATTTATTAATATACATATCTATGAAAATTTTAGGAATAAAATCATTTGATAAATAAAAATGTACCCATTATGTTGAAACTTTAAATGCATCTGATGAAATGACATTTAAAACTGTATTATTTGATTAATTCTTCTGAAGATATATATATAGGCTTAATCTCCAAGTATTTCTACATTAAGCTTTTTAAATCATGTCACCTTAAAGGCAGATACCCTTCTACATGATTTTTTAAATATGAATTCTTCTAGGAAGAATTTGAGGCTTCTTGCAGTTTTTCCTAAGTTAAAGCAAATTTCTAAGTAATTAAAGAATAAAAATAGAAAACAAAAGTAGTCAAATATGTAAAAAATGCATGTTACAATATCTAAATAAAGGCCTTTATAAGTATAGTAAATAAAAAAAGATGGCTTCATGCACCTTGTCATTGATAGAAATGTGATTTTTTTTGGAGAACAGGAAGACACAATGTCATCTTAGATTTTCTGACATCCTGAAATGTCTGCCCTGGGTATAATGACAATGTAAAATAATTCTTCTGCTTCATTTCTATATGTTTTGTGACATATTTGTTGTTTTTTAAAATAATTTTTATGTATCTACTGCCCCAAGCAAGAAAGAAAAAATATGTTGCTAATCTTTTAAATTAATTTTACTATTACAATGAAGTCTCTAGAAGTGCCAAAAGTTGTTTATCTCCTTTGCAGAGTCCAAAAAGGTATTCTTTTATGATTAATTGTTAAACTTCAGTTAAAATATTTAAAATGCCATTCCAAGCCTAGAAGTTACTTAACTATGTTATTTTAAAAGTCATAAATTTCTTCAAACTCTAAAATAAGACATTTTTGAAAACATGCTTAGATTATTAGATTTTAGATGGACATTTATTTATTTTTTAAGTAATAAATTTCAACATTTGAAAATGTAGGCACATTCTATTCTTATTCCCAGATATTGTTGGTCTTTTACTATATTACATATTGCTCTAATATTACTCTAATTTTTGATGGCTTTTTGATGACTCAATAAGTTTGAAAAAAATAACCATTAGCTGATTTTCACATTCTTTAAAATATTACTCATCTTAGACAGTAGGTGTGGTCACACTTTAATTATCATTCAATGTTGAGGATGGCCAAGACTTGAGTAGGGCAATTTATAGTGAATAAAAACCACCTAAACATCACTTGTGGGGGGGGGTTAGTAATAAATAAAACAAACAACAAAGCAAACTAAAAACAAATGCAATTTAACTTACCACATATCCAAAGATTCTGATTTTATAATTCAGGGATAGGTCGATACTGGCATTTCTAATGTGTACAGTATATCATGCTAATGTGCATGGTTTGTGGACCACAGGTTTTCAGAAATGTTAGTTTTAGCTAAGAAATTTTCTTTTTAATTGTGTCATCAATCTTCCTTGCCAAGCAAACATATGTTTTATAATTATTCCCACACATTTTACTTAAGTAAGCCTTAATGTTGAGTACACAAGGCTTTTTAAAAATCACTCAACAGGCCCCATGTTGTCAGGAATTCTCTGGAAAGATACTCTTCTTCTTTCAGTAGCTCTACTACATAATTGTAAACATTGTCTTAATCAATAATGACCACTATTTTAATAACTGCTTTGAGTGGTAGTTTTACTGATTTTGAGTATATTTTTTAAAATAAATTTAAAATTTAATTAATACACAGATGGATCATGAAAATGAACTATGAATCCAGGGTTGTGATTAATCTAATTCTTTGTACCTGAGCTATAATTTAAAAATAAAAGACAAAAGTCTCAATTTATGTAATCTAAGAAAATTAGTATGATTAAAATTTAAATAACTACATATTACAGTAGAATGCTTCTATGTGTGTATTTTTTCTTTCTAAACAGCCGGCAACATTTTGTACATTCTCAGGTGCATCTGTCTATGCAGTGGTGAGAGGAAATTAGAATCTTCCCAGCACTTACCCACTCTTTCCAGGAGGGGAAATGAAAGGTCAGAGCAGAGATTTGCTGACTAGGAGAGTCAGCATAATGGTGGAATCTCAGCTAATCAGAGATTTCCGGTCAGGAGAAAGTTCATTTCTAAAAGGCAAAGTCCTTGGAGACTGGCTAGGTTTGTTAAAAAATAATATGGTTGTTCCTTTGTTTGTTTCTTCCTTATACAAAAATCTAGTCCATAGATAACTGTAGATCCATTAGTTTCAATTTGGTAAAATCCCAATGTTTTGAAGCACTCGGTAACAATTACTGAGTGAAATAATATAATGATAAATTATGAAAGTGAAAGGCAAAATAATACAATGATAAATGGGCAAGAGGAATTTATACATGGTGCATATAAAAATGCACAGCTAAAAAGCAAAATAGCTTTCATTTACTTAAAAGAAAGTATGTGTAGATTGTTTTGTATACGTTAGTTAATTAGCCTCAAAAGAGCCCCATGAAATATGTATAATTATCCCCATTTTAATATCAAGAAAACTGAAATTCAAATAGATTTAACTCACTCCAGTTTGCATGAATGGTAAATGTTAATTTTAGCCAGTGGTCCAGTTCTGTGGCTCCAAGACTTGTGCTCTCTATCTAGGCCACGCTTACCTTGTGCTTCTCATGTTCCGTGCGCTCTTCTTAGCACTGGAATCTTGAATTTATCCTCATTTTTCAAGTGATACAACTGAAGCTTAGAGAAATGTAGTGACTTGTCTAAGGCCACTTAGACTGGTAAAAGAGCAAACCAGTATCCAACCCTAGAATTTATCACACACCTGTTCTGAATCCTGGCATGGCCTATTAATTCTACACTATGACCAGCCTTGTGTGGAAGATGGAAAGGAGAAAACTGAATCCTTCAAACATGTTTTAGGGAGGTGAACTCTTATCATTTGCCTGGTTTTTGTGGATGTCCATGCCCATCTTGTTACAGAAGCTGATGGCTTGTCATTGTATAAATTGTTTTCCCATCACCAGCTGAGTAGGGAGCTTATCACATAAAAGAAACACTGCTGGTAGAAATCCCAGTACAAACTTACCAGCTTGGAAAAGAAAGACAGCTTATAAATTTCTAACTTCAGAATGATGAGTTCCTTGACTCAATCAGCTTAGAATAGTGGAACATCATAGGGAAAGTAAAATGCAAGCTACAACTTGCATGTGTAGAGGAAGTTGGCTAATTAATTCAGATTTTTGTTAGCTGGCATTTTAAAGGCCCAGTAGCAATCTTTGTGTACCCTTAGAGAATGTGTTTGTAAACTTGGTTTTAATCACATGTGTTAGTATTTTGGTTTTTTTAAAAAAGAATAAACTAAATATTTTACAAATGATAAATTATGGAGAGGCATGCTGGCATGCATGAGTGATGTGTCTGCCAGAGACATTATGCAGCAGGTCATTAGTAAGAGGCAGTTTCCAGAAATAGGAAGTTTGGCCTTATGCATGAGTTAGTGCTTCATTTATAAGACCTGAGTTCATATCTAGCTCTTGGATAACCACATGAATCTGTGTGTCTGTTTGTAATCTGCCTGGGCTGGGAGGCCAGAGACCAGGTTTTGAGGTTACTTCAACCAATGAAGGTGGCAATTACTTGTGCATTTATGCCACAAGTATTGTTGAGCATTGAATTTAGGGAAAACACTTGCTAAGGCTGAATATGCTAAGCTCTAAGAGGGACGCATTATTGGTGACGTAGACTGTCTAATGAAGTGGTCGGTAGTGACAGTTAACAACCTAGCAGAGTTTAACATAGTTAGCTTAGCTGGAATGAGGGAAAGCACAGCATCTACAAGAGGACAGTCTTAACAACATGAGCAATCTTTTAAATTCCACATACATAGGAAAATATCTTTTTCATTGTTAATCTCTGTAACACTAATCAACCTCAATGCCTTGTACCACACAGTAGGGGTTCAATACATACATATTTGTGTAATTTACATAAATTCATACTTGCCTATATTTTTTAAATGTCAAAAGTGCAAGATATACATAAAGTAAAATAAAAATAAAACCCCATCCTTTCTTTTCATGGTAATTTTGTTTCAAGCAGAAACAGTAGTGAAAATTCAATAAATTTGGGGTTGAAACCAATTTTTTCCTCTATAATGAATCACTGGGGAGGTAAAAAGAAATGCTTTGAACACAGGGAGGCATGTCTGCAGGACGGTTCTCCAGCCATGCGAATGACGCAACCTGTCCTCATCTTTGCTTGAACCAAACAGTCCTGCTGGCAGGTACATCCCTCATATGGAGACTTAACAAAGCACAAAACCTGCCATAGAAAGCAAAGAGGGCAAATTACTTGACTAATTTGCACCTTTGGAAAATTAATAAGAATTAGTAATCTTATAAGTAGCATAACGATAACTCACTTAAGTGCTTTTAACTAAAGTAATTTTTCTGCGTAAGTTCTGGATTCCAGTTGTCTGAAACTCACCTCTGTGTACACCCTTCCCCTGGCGTCATCTAACTTTCAGGTTTGGGTTCAGCGTTCTTCTCACCAGCAGCCACCCTTGGTGTCCTCAGAAAGTTCCACATCACCTTTATGTCCTTGGGGAAAGGAAGAGTTAGCCAGCAAAAAGATCAAGAAACAGAAAAATGTTTTAGAAAAGCCCTTGGTTTGGCTAGGAAGTTCACACAAACAGAACTTCCGTTGCCTCAGTTAATTCTTAAACCCAAATGTTAATACATTGAATAAGAGGGAAAGATCATGTATTACCTGACCCACTTTTTAGTGAACTTCTTTTGAGATTATTGGGCTCACGGAGCATCTCCAACAATTCTCTTCCCTCCCCAGCCCCATACTTTTGCTTCCTTTTATTTTCTTTCCATTCATTAGTCTTGGGTGGTGGTGGTTACTGGTATTTTTCTGTCTGTCCTTCCTTCCTTCCTTCTTTCCTTTCTTTCCTCTTCTTTTTTTTTATAGTATGAAGATTTCTTTTTATAATTATGGGGAAAAGTTGTAACTGTGTGCCTGAGTGACAGCACACATCTTATCCAATGGTCCAATAACTTCTGGTCCCCAACTGTCCCATCCCACTCTGCTATGTCATAACCCTCCTCTGTGTGTGTGTGTGGGGGGGAGGGGTGTGTACATGTTTCATTTTAGTGAAATTTTAATTTAATAAAGTGAAAATTTGCAGCATCTTTTTTTTCTAAGCAAGCTATGATACTTTATAAATACCTTCTATTTACCAAAACAAACCCATATCATTTTCATAATAATTATCTTTCAGGTAAGAAAAAATATTAAGCTCACTGATCTTGATCAGGTCCATGTTATCAATCAGCACATTACTGATTATTCAATCAATTTCTAGCTTGAGTATAAAGAAAAAAGAAATAGATTTGGTAGAATTTTCCCTTGAATTTCTAGAAATGCTCATGAATTTCTAATTGCTCAGATCTGTGCTGACTCTGACTACAGATTCATGACAGTTCTGCAAATGTCAGATGTGAAAAAATATCTCATTTTTTTTATAGTCAACCTTTCTAAAGTTTACCCAGAGTATCACTTTTATCTGCCATTTTGGGAAGGAGAAAGCACTGATTCTTCCCTTTGGTGAGATATTATTAGAAGCCCCTTTTCTTGGTGTCTGAATGAATTTTAGGTGGAATAGTTTGTCGGTTTACTCGTTTCATTTATCTTGACGATGTGCTTCTCCATGCAGGTAATGGCCTTCCCGACAGGAATCCAGGAATACAAACAGGTTGTACCTGCAGTTCCCTTTGCAGGAAATCTCTGTGTCCATAGCATTCCTTCCTTAGGCTCAATATTTTATGAAAATGCCTTTCAAGAAAACTAACAATTGCCCTTTTGGTTTCAGGAAAACCCATTGTTGGATTTCAGCTAATCTGGTTGTCATAAATTTGTTTAATATAGTTTCTCTTTTAGCATCTATTTTCAGACCTAAGTTATTTGAAACCCAGTCATACTCTGGCACTTTTGGCCCCATTAAAACTTCCCCTGCCTGAATGGTGGTTTGAGATAAAGTCTGCTTGTTCGTCAGCTTACTGACTCCAAACCCAACACACCCCACAGCTGTTGGTCGTAACAAAACCTAATGGCCAATATCAGAGTCATGTGAATAAGTCCTCCTTTGAGCATGTTTTCTTTAAACTACCAAATCCACAACCCCCATGGGAAAGCCTAAGGGAGGATGCCCACAGACCTTAATAAAGCTTTCGTCCCACAGTGTGGTGTTCTCTCTCTCTCTTTCTCTCTCTGTCCATCTGTGTCTCTATCCCCCCACTAGCTAGATAAGCTTCCTTCTGCCTCTGGACCTCCTCTGGGCCTCTCATCATCACCGCTGACCTCTATGGGACCTGTCAGTGATAAATTTCTTCTATTTCATGCATTTTAGTTTAACCTCCTCATTGTATCTCACCTGGCACACACACCTGAACCTAACTCCCCTGTCAGGGCTCTCCTAGAGAGTGGAGAGAGACCTCTCCAGACAGAGACCTCAAGACCAAATTAGAAAGAAATCACAACAATAAAAACCACAGCAATAATGAAGACGGACTTCTCATTTGTTGCCATGAGCTGAAGAACTTCAGAGTATCTGGTTTCTCCACGTAAAAATAACTTGAAGTTCTTTTCTCTGCACTAGAGTTTGAATTCTCTCAAGTCTGCTTTAAAACAACTGCAGTACGCACTGCATCTCCGTTATTCTTACTAAAGTGAAATATTATTCAGACTGTGCTGGCTGGTAAATGTTCTAGGAGTGTGATGTAAATGTTCTTCCTGGAAAAACCAATCCATTTCTGTAAGACTTTAAATTATAGTTGCAATCCTTTCTCCTCACTCATTTGATAATGTATCTCTTCTCACTTTCTTCTATTCATTAATTTTTTTCTCTCCTATTATTTATCATCATGGTCTATGACTGTTGTTTAACTCTCTGAGGCTATTTATGTCTTTTGCATGAATAATGCTATGTAAAATAAAATAGTACCACACCATAGATTAAGGAAACTCGCTTTATAATATATGATTAATTGTAAGTGGCTACTCTTTCCATAATAAATTAATACAAAATGTGCTTAATCATATGTTATGGAGATATGTAATGCATAAATAATTTTCTATGCTTCACTTTAATCCACATTTTATACCACGTTGCATTATCATCTATAAAATGCTTTTCAATTGTACCTAGGCAATCCAGGCCACATAATACTTATTTCAAGGAGAACAATTTAATATTTTAACATTAAATATTACATCTCAATGGCAGTAATAAGAGTTAATAGGATTTAGTTTCTTTCTAATTATTTTGATCATTTCTAGGCAAGCAATTTTTTCATAAATTAAAGCATAGCTTTAATTAGAAAAAGTTGGGGTAAAATATTTAATGAAGATGTGAACTTAGAAATTTAAAGACCTAAGCTTAAGTTCCAGCTCAATGTGTGAATGTCAATTATTTTGCATCTCAGAGTCTTGGTGACTTGGTAAAATGGAGGTAACACTAATGTCCCACCTTTCTGCATGATGAGACTGCTGTATTTATTTAAATATTTACTGTGCATCCAAGCATGCAATGCAATATGACTTTAGAGCATTTGTTATATTTTATAGCATCATATACATGCAAAGTACACTTAGAATTGATTCCAAGTCTCTCTCAAAAACAAATGCACATTCATTTACATTTACCTACACGTACTCTCAGCCTGTCCATAAGAAACGAATGTTGCTCTCTGCAAAAGAGCTGAGCAATTATTAATAAATCCCTTTACAATGTAATTAGTAAAGGTGAGAGTCTGTGGCACTTGTTTTTTGGTTCTCCTTCCTCCCTTTCCAAGGCTTCTTGTTCTCTGAGCTGCTAGCAGGAGGCTCTGCACACAGTAAATATTTGCTAACTTGCAGGAGATTCTAAACACAGTAAATATTTGCCAACTTGCTTTGATTTGTGTTGGTTCCCACAGATTTTTTTGCTGCTTTTCCAAGCCACCCATGGTGCCACCTTAGCAGCCCCTGGAAACTATATCACACATTGGAATGCCCCCTCTGCACATCCATCTCATCTGCTTTGATCCCAGTCTACCAGCAGCTCAGGAATAAAACTGAGAAAACAAACTCACCATATGTTATTAATAGTTTAACTCTATGATTGTTACCACTTCCGTAAACTGTGTAGGCAACAGTCAACCTTTCTGGGGCCATACTTACACACATTATAAAACTATTATGAAATCCTCTCATGGAATGAATTAGGACCTTCACATTAGCTAATGATGAGTTTCAAGTAACCATACATTGGTAGAAACCATAAAGAATGTCCCAAGGGAAACAGCCAAGGCTTCTCAGAGTTTGGGCATATTTTTCTGTGAGTGATTATACCCTGGGGCCCAGCCTCAGCACCAGGAGGACTTCCTTCTCACCCCTTATGTTGGTCAGGAGAGGCTGTGCTTGTGCAATGGTAGTAGCCTAAGTCTTGGGGTTTTACCCATGATGCTCTATTTCTCAATCACACAATCTAATTTGCGGTGGGGGGTGGTGGAGGAGTAAGGTGGGAAGTTACCAGGAAGAACTCTTCTCAACATGGTCATTCCAGGATCAGCATAGGGGAAACTCCATCACCAGAGCATCACCATTCACCGTGGCAGAGGGGAGAGAGGCTGGGAACCATGTAGGTCCTCTCCTTGCGTTGGGCACAAATGACAACCACTACCACCTCCACATAGAATTCTTGGTAAGAATTAATAACATGCCACCTACTGGGAGGACTGGACAAGGGAATACTGGTGCAGTTTACTCCTTCTCCCCTCCCACCCAGTAAGAGGGGGTACAGCGAGACCCCAGGCAGCTGGCTGTGCCTACTCAGTACGACCTGTCTTAGTAACTGCCCCCAGTTCATTTCCACATCCCTTCTCACTTCACCACTGTACTCACGCTCAGATCCTCCATGGAGGAGTTGGGGTGAGGGCCCACAGAGCAGCCAGCACCGCCACATACTTCTGTCTGTCGTCTGGGCCTGGATTAGGTGCTGCCCCCAAGAGATGATAGACACTTATGGGTTGTTACTGGGACACTATTCATCTGGGTTTGTGAAGACAACAAAGCCCCATTTCTTCCATTCTTCTTTCCTACTAGTAGCAACTGCTTTTTGCATGAGAGGTGCAAAATAGTGTTTTCCCAGCTTTCTGCTGGAAACTAAAAGGATTTTGAACAGGCATCCCAATGGAAGAGGAGATTGCCTACTTAGACTTTCCAATGTTCAGGGACATAGGGAGTTTGGATGGCCAGGAAGTTTCCTACTCACCCACCTGATGCCTAAGCTTGGGAGTGGTGGTGATCATCAAAATTGTAGCATGTGTTCCCATGTGTGACAGTGACATCCTCTGATACTGACTTTTGAACTTATGGCTTGCAAACTTGCAGAAAGACATTTTTAGAAAGTACAGATCAGGCCTATATATTAATATCACCATTTTAGCTTAGAACTGTGTTTTAACCCTAATGATGTGAAATAAGTAGGAATTTCAGACATGACTGTTTATATCTTAGACTGGGGACCTAAAATTTAATACATAGTGTTTATGGCATTGCTCCTTTTATCCCCGAGATTTTTTTCCAATGATAAAATATTAGGTTTTATATTCTTGGATTAAAATTTATCTGGACTTTGTATAGTACAAGGAATGAGTCAATATTACTTTTTCCATGTGAATAATGAATTGTCCATGCATCATTTGTTGAAAATAACATTCTTTTTCTCATGTAATTACAGTGACATAAGTCAAGTACATAAGATGTATGGGTCTATTTCTGGACTCTTACTTGTGTTCCATTTTCCAATATGTCTGTCCCCTGGCCTCTACCATACCATCTCGATTACTAGAACTCTGTTGATTACATAGAGCCAGATGATAGTTGAAAGGACTACAAGACTACACGGGGTACATGTATATTAGGCTTTAGTAAAGGATCTGGGACAGCAGAAGAAAGAAGGCACACAGAAAGGTCAAGGAGGTCCAGATCTTCCAGGGACAGCTCTTAAGGCTTTCTTCCAGTTACACAGCATGCACTTTATCTTCAAAGTCTGAACTACCATGCAGAGTAACAGATACCTGGTCTCAGGGTAGCCAGTGCACGAGCTCGCTGAGCATCTTTCATATGAGTTGGCAGGATGCTCTGCTCAGGTCTCCCAGGCTGAAATCAAACTGCCTTCATCTGAGGACTAGAGCCTCTTGCGAAGTCACCAGGTGTTGGCAGATTTCATCTTCTCAGCTGTAGGTACTCAGTTGTGGGACTAAAGTCCCGGTTCTTGTTAGCCATCAGCTAGAGATTGTTCTCAGCCTCTAGTAGACCTCGCCACTCCATAAGCAGCTCAGGACATAGCCATATGCTTTCTTCCTGGAGGCTGACAGGACTCTGTCACTCTGAGTTCTTCATCTGTCTTTTAAAGGGCTCTTGATTACATCAGGCCCAACTGGATGGTCTCCATGTTTTAATATAGACTGACTTGGAACTTTAATCACATCTACAAAGTCCCTTCACAGACGTACCTCAATTTGTGTTTGATTGAATAACTGAGGGGCAGGAGCATCATCAGAACCTCCCCTTTCACCTGGAGCCTCTCTTGGGTTGATGTGCAGCTCTATAGCATCTTTTCCCTGTGTCATCGTGTCTAAATAGCTTTTGGGTTTGCTTAATCTATTTTCTTCACTCTTTCTACCTTGCCCTCCTTTCCCTGATCTCCTTTCCTTCTGGAATAACATCTCTGATAAACAACCAATATAAGTCAATAAGTCTTTTTCCTCATCATTTTTGCTCATTAAAGAGAAATTCAGTTTGTCCTAGGACTTCTACATTTATGCCGATTTTTCCCAAGACTCATTTAGGATTTCTGCCAATGCTGGTTTACCCAACAAATATGCTGTGTCATCAAATGATTGATGTTTGAACACAGTCTGAGTGTATGTTTGGATGCACAAAAAGTTGCATTCCCCAAGATAGTATTGTAGAGGTAGCTGCCTTCCCCAAATGTACTTTCCTTTGAGTGTACCAAAGAGATCGCTTAGGCACATTTAGCAAACATACAGGCTATCAGTGATAGATATGCGAGCCTACCAAATCACCTGTAAACTAATATTGCTTTAAATTTTCCAAATATTCTTTATCTTGATTATTGCCTTACACCCCCCAAAACATGGTCTATAGACTTTTAGACACACAGTGCTACAAGAAGTATGCAAAAATTTCTTCACATTTGTTGTACTCCAGTTGGAAGTGAGAAAGGTAACATAGTGTAAGTGGTGAGAAGTGAAGGTGATCAGCATTTGTTGAATACCAGACCCTAACTACGAATTAATAATATTAGCTATTTAATTTTTAAAATATTCTTGGTATGTAGATGGTCTTAATTTATTAATGAGGAAATTAGAGTGAAAAGAGATTAAGTAACTGGCTGAAGCCTAAATTTGTATTTAAGACTGTTGGCTTCACAGCCAGTTCTCTTACTTTGATTGTCACTTTACTCACTGATTCAGTTTTTTCATCTAAAAAATAATTGTTAATAATCCCACATGCACAAGAATGTCGTGAATATGAATTAGAGGATGTCAGTGTTAGAGACACACAGTAATTGCAAAACAGTGCTTGTCATATCAGATCTGTCATATCTTCTCTCTAAAATACATTTAGCCTAGGAAAATGGCATGAGATTTCAGAAAAGTATCTATAATGTGTGTTAATGAAGATCCAGTGGTAGCCAGAAAATCAATATATGACATACTTTTTCATTATGATGTGTTGTGATGGTTCTATTTGCAATGTTTCATGGAGGAAACTATTTTAGTGCTTATCAGAGTTGTTGGAAAGGCCCTTTGGGACTGTTAATGCTTAAGTTTCTTCATTAACTAGAAAGATGAAAATCTGCCACTGGGCACTAAACATATTTTAACAAATCATTCAAAAGGATAAGGTCACTTCTCCAGTTTTCTTCTCTAACACTTGAGTGTTTCAATGTGATGACTTAGAGGGAAATGTCTACTCCACTCATCAAAACTAAGAACTTGCTAAATACAAGTTAGCCCAGCAGTGCCTCATTAAAAAAAAAAAAAAATTAAAAAGCCCTATCATTTATGCACAACCCAAACATTCAATGAGTTCCTGAGATGCCTCAAGTCTTTCTGCCAAAATAGCTTACTGTGTATCAAACTAATGATCTCCCCCTTAAACCTGTTCCTTCTCTGGCCTGTTCTGTCATAGCTAGTATCGCTAACCACCTAACCACTCAAGCTGGAATTTTGTGAGTGGTTTTTAACTCCCCCCTTTGCTTCACCTACAGTACTAAACAATAAATTTAATATTTTATTTTTTATTTTTTTGTAGTTTCTCAAGTGAGTTAACACAACTAAAACCATATTGCTGGTGTCCCTAGTTAGAGGTACGATGTCCTTTCTTTGGATGGGTACAAGGGCAGCTTACTTGATCTTCACGCCTTGGGCTTGCCCCTGACATCCACCCTCTGCAGTGCAACTGGGATGATTCTTCTGAAGTGTAAATGACCACAGCACTGCACTGATAGGGCACTTTAATGCCTACAACAGAGTCTCTGTTACAGTGGAGTCACACAGTAAAGATATGCTCAGTAGTGTGATGAACCAATCAATGAGAATAGACCGCATTTCAGCACACTGACTTTCATAACCCTGTTCAATGACAAAAGTATGTCTATTCCCAAACTTCAGAGATAATTCAGGGATGAAAACCTAGAATTAATTGTAATCAATTATATAGCTGGATGTGAAGGTCATCGTAGTGAGTATGATTGACTAAGAAGCTATAAATGTTTCTACAAAAAGGAGACACCCACAATTAGCCACCAAATCATTTCCTACTTGATTCTGGGATATTACATCATAAGCTTATAAGTTTGTGAGGCTTTATAATTCACAGAGAAATAACATATATCTCAATTCACTTGAACCTTATAATAATCCTGTGGAGTAGGGTTCATTTTACAGTGAATGCAATTTATTCCCAGAAAGGTTTAGTGAGTTGTCCAAGATATTATGGCTAGGATTTGGAAGAGCCTAGTCTTGATTTCTAAGGTGAGGGGATCTTAGAGTGCAATAGGCTGCATTGCCTTTTTTGTGAGAGTGTGATAGGTGTTGACTTCTGCACCATCTGATGACATTTGGAAAGAATACTATGTACCTGGCATTGTGCTTGGGGCTGTAGGGTAGAGATGAGCATGGCCCTTCTCCTCTGCACTTAATTTGAAGACAGAAGGGAATAACTAAATATAGCACAATGTGCCAGTGTCATAATAAAGGTATGCATAGGAGATTGCAGAGCCCAGAAAGGAACCAATGGTGATAATAGAGGGGAAAATGTAGATGAAGACAAAGTAATGTCTCTCCACCTGACGAACCAACCGCCCACAATGTCCTTCTCCTTCCACGTCCTTCATTCATGCAACAAATATGTTCTGAGAAGCACATAAGACTGGCGCTGTCCAAGGTGCTGCAAAATAGCATTAAACTAAAGAATCAGTATGAGGATAACTCATTTCGTTGCCTTTTCCAGCTTCTTTCTGGAGGCTTCCTGCATTTCTTGGCTTGTGTTCCCCTCTTCCTTCTTCAAGACCAATGATACAGCATCTTCAAATTTCTCTCTGACCTCTACTTTCATGTTCACATCTTCTCGATGACACTAACTGCCTCCTTCTTTCCCTTATAATGACCCTTGTGATGAGATTAGACCCATCTAGATAATCTAAGGTAATCTCTCCATCTCAACACTCTTAGTCACATCTTCAATGTCCCTTTTGCCATGTAGGGTGACATATTTATAAGTCCCAGGTATTAGGATGTGGACATTGTTGGGGGAGGGCATTACTCTGCCTCCCACATACATAGAGGGAGTGTAAGAGAGGTGCACACAGCTCACCTGGGATGTGTGTTCTGGGCAGATTGAATCCACAGTGCAGTGACTGTGAAGTAGGATTGTGTCTATCTGCCACAGCACAGCAAGAACTCCAGCATGGCTGGTTGAGTGGGAGCACAAGGAAAAGGAAGATGAGATGAGTCCAGACAGGTAACACGGGGATGGTTAGCACAGCACATTCTAGGTCATTGTAAAGATTTTGGCTGTAATTCAAAGGATGTAAAGTAAGATGGGACAACAATGGAAGAATTTTAGCAACTGATTGGCATGTTTACATTTATGTTTTAAGATACTAATCTGCATGATGCCTTGAGAGTAAGTTGTGGAGGGGCAGGTGTGGAAGCCAGGTGACCAGAGAGGAGATAATTTCCACACTCCCGCTGAGAAATGATGGTGGGTTAGGCTGTTGTGCCCACACTGGTGGTGGGAAGAAAAGGAGATCAGTCCAGACTATGGAGGTTTTTAGCTTGATAAACTGACAGGATGTGGAGATGATTGTGAGAGGAATATGCTTTTGGATACAGGCAAGACCAAGAGTTCAGTTGTTGATCTGCTAAATTTGAAAAGCCTATTCATATTTCAAATAGAAATGTTGAAATGGCAGGTGACCCTGCAAGCCTAGAGTTCACTTGAGAGATCCAGTTTGGAAACAGAAATTTGGGTGCTCTTCAGGCCATGAGGTTAGACAAAATTATCAAGTTTTGGTAGAGAAGAAATTGTTGCACAGGCAAGCCCTGGGGTGCTCCAGTTAAGGGACTGGGGAAGGAGATGAGGAGGAGATGGCAAAGTAACTGTGCAGGAATGTCAGTGCGGTGAGAAGAAATCAAGGAGACTTTGGTGTCATGAATGGCAAGTGCAGAAGGAGTTAAGGGAGATGAAAATTGGACATTAGATTTTCAAATATGCAACACATCAAATTGATGGAGTAGGGTGGCAAAAACCCAGTTGGAGTAGGTTCAAGGATTATAGAAGAAGCGGCAGTAGCACAAATATGCAACGCTTTTGAGGAATTTAATTCTTTTGAGTGAGATAGAAATAGCATAGTAACTGTGATAATAGAAACAAGTAAGGATTATGTTTGTTTCTTTTAAATTGAGAGGAATGATATTTGAATGCTGATAGGAAACATCCAATGAACCTGGGGAAATTGATCATGTAAGAGAGGGTGAGAATAATAGCTGAAGGATGACCTTGAGTAACCGAGAGGGCACGGGTTTCTGTAGAGGATCTAACTGTGTCTTGGAGCACAGACGGCGCAACCACAGTGAGAGGAGAGAGGGCAGGGTAGATGGTCAGAAATGGTATGCATGGTAGTGAGAAATTGTAGAAATCCTCTTCTTATTTCTTCAATATCTTTCAATGGATTGGGGAGTAAGACCATTAGCTGAGAATGAGGATGGGGTAATGATGTTGAGGATTGGTGGAGAAGGTATAAGATATTGATCTGAGAGAATTAGAGAGTAAATGAACTGAAGAAATATACTAGAAACACTAGTCTGGATTAAGGATCCAGTCAGGTCATTGCTTATTAATTTAACATGAAACCAGTTAACAGGGCTGTGTACTGTTCCCTGAGTTAGTCATCTTCCTGTGCACAGGCATAGGAGGGCACTTGCATTTAAGCAAGGTCAGGTTTTTGTCAAGCAAGTAAAACGTTGGCTTCATTGCACATTGTCTGCTGCCTAATCTTCAATAAAGTAAGGAAGTCCTCAACTTCTATTTGTCATGATCTAGGGATAGTTTAAAGTAGAAAAATATGTCTTGACTTATATATGGCAAGGCTAGTTCTAAAGTACCTTGATACATTTTCACAAACTCTTGTTAATTTTCAGAACTCTGTATCATAGAATCTGCACAGATGTGAAGGGCCATGCCTGAGATGATGGAACACTGACAGGAGAAAGAATTTTGAAGAGAAAGTGGAGTTAAGAAGTGAATTCATTTTCTGGATTTTCGTAATCCATTGATTTAAAATTATACAAAGTATCATATAATGGACCTACCAATAAGAATGCTTATGGATAATTACACACTAAGAGACCATCTAAAGTCTGACCGAAACAAGGGGAACAATTAGTAAAAAATGCATCATAAAATGAGGGTGGATTATTGATAAACTTGAAAACAGTAGGAGACTCAAAACGTATTTCCTCTTATCCAAACCTGCATCTTCATTGGCAATTATGCCTAAAACAATAAGACATTGATTCATGTCTTGCTATTAGATCACCTTACACCATGATTATCTCAACATTTAAATGGTATAATGTTTTAATTATTAGTGGTATATTTTTCATTAAAACATCTACTTTCTTTAAATAGATATTTTATGATGTTTAGATAATAGAGACTTCATTTTTAGACATTTCCCCTTTTATGGACACAAATAATTTAAGAAAAAATCTGTACTTATATAATATGAGCCTAGAAAATGAGATACTCAATGTTAGATTTAGAAATAGTGTTTTCTAGGCTCAAACCAGAACCAGATAGAGAAGTATACATGTATTAGATGCTTCTGTGGCTTAGTCAATTATACACAACCAATTCAGCATCTGTGATTCCTCCCTGTAGACAGCTTGTTTCTGAGATTTCCTGCATCATTGCTCCAGATAACCATCTTTTTCAAGAGTCTAAGTATCTGACTTGGTTTTTAAAACATAGCTAAAATTTAAGAGTATGGAGTTCTCTCCATTTGCTATAAATATTGATCAAACCACATACAACTGAGAAGGAGATAAAGTCACAAAAATATCAACTTTTGAATATAACTAGAGAAAAGGAAGCTATACCTAATTTTTAACACATGCAATTTGATTATATCTCATTGTATTAGAGTTGATAAATTTAGGTACCTGCAGCTCCACATCTGGTTAAATTACAATTTCAATTCCATTGAAGGCATTGGTTCTCTGGGTAAAGTACTCAAGTAAAATTGGGTGGTCTTTACAGAGTGAATTGTTGCCAGAATCAAGATGCCACATACCAGTTGGTCACACAAATGACTCCATATTTCCCCTTATAGAATATGTGCATGTCAATTACGGATGCTGCTGTTTTCATATAGATTAAATGAGCTTCAGCACTAATTTCACTGATTTATAAACTGTGACAATTTTATAGCCTACTTTAAGTACTCTGTGCTCATTGGGAAAAGCAGCCTCTATTTTGGACTGTGCGACATGAACAAGCTTCTTTGTAAATATTCCACAGACCCCGTGCTTCAGTGTGGCATGGTAAACGTGCCCGTGATGCATACATGGAACTAACTTGGATTAATGTCGGTTGAGGAGAAAGAGAGGTTAACATAAATAGTAAATAAATAAGGCAGATTCAAATCAGAAATACTTCTCCATGAGAAGCAGAAATGTCCAACTCTTTCATTTTCTGGCTACCTGGACAATAGAAAGAACACAGCTTTTCCTTGTAGTTTAAGTTTTTCTTTGTTGCTGTTATGGTGGTTGTTAATGAATATTTAGTACAGAGTAACATAGCAAAAAAGGCCGTGATGAGGAGACACAAAACTCTTCATCAAATACCCTGAATGACCTTCTTTCCTACCAGCAGTTCCATGACACACACTTTCTGTACCTTACTCTCTGACATCCCCCCAGGGAGATCAGATTCCATGGACATAACCCAGGTGAGGCTGGGACTCAGCAACCCCCCCCCCACCTACCCACACTACTGCTGAGAACTCCTGAGCTCTGTCATGGGAAGTCCATGGGGGAGGGGGTGAACCATCAGTCGTGCACCCACATCATTGGGCAAGGGGGTTCTTTCCTCCTATGACTGATTTATAACTAAACAAGGCATTCTCCTGGGTGATGGCATTTATATGAGAATTTTCACAGCTCCCACAGAAACAGAGATCTTGTCATAAAACTCAGGAGCAAAGGAGAATGTCTGAACAAAGGCGCCATGGGAAAACTGTGCACTCCTGGTGCTTAGGCATGCACAGAGCATTTTCTGAAGGAGCTCTGCTATAAATTTAAAATACGGCATGTCTGGCAATTTCAATTTTTAACATCCAAGTCCTTAAAGAGAAGCAGGGCTAGACTTGAGAAAGAGAAGGAAGGTAAATTGCCGATGCAAATGAAGGCCAGCTGCAGCTGTGGGAGAGGGAAAGCATGAAGATAAATGTGTCTGCAGGAGAATTTATAGTAGGTCATTTCGGGTTATTCTCTGATCTGGAAAAACTCTCCATGGCAGTACCTGAGAGTGATGTAGAGAGAGTTTGATTGCCAGAGAAGGGTAGTATAGTGTTTGCTTTTCAGAAAGCCCAGTTTTATTGTTATCACAAAAACTGCAGATGTCAATTCAGGACAAGGGAAGATACTTGGATTCAGAGCTAATTAGCCTAATTATGTATCCGTGGGGTGCTCCATGAGAACAGTAGAGGAGGCTGAAAGCACAGCCAAACTGCTGCTGCCCTGGAACAGCAGCTGTGCCCTCTGCAGAAACCCGGGGTGGCCTGGCCAGAGCCCCTCCTAGAATGTCTCCCTTTTGGATCACTGGGCAGTGGGAGCTGTCAGATAAGATTCAGAAACACAAGAAGTATGGTGCTTATCTCCAAAAAGTCAAACCAGGAAGAGGACAGAAAATTGATTTGCTGCCCTCTGAGGCTCAGTGGTGTGAACCAACAATATAGCAGACTGTTTAGTAATCTTAGGGGTAATGGCAGCATATGCTAAGCCAGGATGGCTCTCACAAAGAGGGAAGTGCATTTCTTTCCAGCCTCCAATGGAAACAGACTTAAGCAAGAAAGATAGAAACTAGGCCTGTGTTGCTGTGAAAGTAATTGGTTATAAATAAGATATTACTGAGAGAAAGAAGCATTCAGATTATTTTTAAAGGTGGTTGACTAGACGCAGTTTATGCATGCCTCATCCACTTGGAAGAACCAAAGTGGTGTGTAGACAATCACACTTTGAATATATTATCCAAGAGGGAATGTAAGCGTTCAACAGAAAAGGAACAGGGAACTCCAAAAACTAGGAAGGATGAAAATAGGCAGCCTGCTTGGCAGAGAAGAGGCGGGAACTAGGAGTGAGTCTCCAATAGGGGAGAGGGAGGGTGTCTTTCTGTGGTCCACTTGCCCACTGAATCATGCAGTCCAGGCCATGTGAGAGCACCTTGGCCCTCTCAAGCCCTCAATCCAACTTAGAGAGGGGTGGTAGACTGTGAGAAGGAACCGCTCCAGGGAGGGAACACACCTGGGTCCCATGCCCTTTCTGAAACCTAAGTGGCTACAGTAAGATGCCATTCTCCATTCTAGCATTCAACACACTGTGTGTGGTCCTGGAAACCAGCAGCACCAGTTCCAGGTGTTGTGGAAACTTGGGCTGTTGCTTGCAGAATTGGGATGTGAACAGAGTGTGGGCTCCCACAACCAGGACTGCTGCCCATGCTACTGGCTGCAGCAGCTGCACTGAAGCAGAAAGTGCTCCTGAGACTTCAGCAGGAGAGTTATGTGGACTTGAGCTGGTTGGGAGCTTCTATGGCTTAGGGCTTATTTGAGGACCAGGACTGCTGGGTCTTATGGAACAAACAGGGAGGAAGCCCCACTGGGACTGGGGTGTGAGAAGGACGTAAGTCCCCCACCTGCTAGCCAAGGCTGTGACCACTGGGACTGGCCCTACCCTCCCTGTGATAGGAGATTAGTGCAGCAGTGACCCACCGTCTCTCACCCAAGCATTCCCTGAGGGCCTGAGAGATGCCTCACCCCGACCCAGCACAGCTGATGCATGCACTTGTCATTGGAAAGTCTGAAAGCAAGCTTGCCTGGTCTGGCTCTACCTGGCTTTGCCCCCTCATTGAAACAATGCAGGGTCCAGTGTTCAGAGTGTTTCACAACTCAGTCTACCACTTGGAATACCCAAACACTCCTCCTGGGGAACTGAGGTTGAGCATAAACCCCCTACTGCTACCATCTCAGCTGGCTTCTACCTGTGAGCACCACCTACTGGCATGGAGGCTGACCTGGTTACAACAGCCCGTTGTAACCACTGCCAACCCAAGTGCATGGATCTTGAGGCCCAACAGAGCATTTCAACATTGCTACCACCATCACCCACACCATGCTGGCTGCCCAGGAACTCAAGAGACCACTCACCAGCCCAGTACACCACTACTACACCTGGCATTTCAGACAGCCACTGAGAGTCCCAAGAATTGGCCCTCCTGAAACCACCAACACAGGCACCAGTGTATGCTGTCCTGGGGCACAAGGATAGACATACTTAGCCCACCACTGCCACCACTGAAACCTGAAGGTCAGCCCCACTGGCATTCTAGTCCCTAGCACAACTTCACACAGCCTACACCAATAAGAGTACCTTACACACTGTGGGAACCACAGGTACCACTAACACTGTGTATAGCCAAGGAAACTGTACAGAGACTTCACAATTGCATGCACCCAGAGGAAAAGCCAAAAGACTCTACCCCATGGAAATCATGGTCATATCTGCAGGAAAAATTTCCCCCATCTCAACAAAAGTAAATTCAAAAACAGTAAGAAGCTATTATAGCATTACATGAAATGTGCATAAATCAACATAAAGACACAGGAAATGTGAAAAAGCAAGGTGATATGACACCCACCAGAGGAGCACAAAAATTAAGCAATGGATCTTAACCAAAAAGAAATTCTCAAAATCCAAGATTAAGAATTTAAAATACATATTTTAAAGAAGCTGAATGAGATGCAAGAGAAATCTGAAAACAAGTACAAAGGACTAAGAAAAATGAGTCAGGGTATAAATGAGAAAACTACCAAGGAGATAGATATCTTAAAAAAAACCCAAGAAATTCTAGAAATAAATATTCATTTAAGGAAATACAAAATACGTTCAAAAGCTTCAACAATAGACTAGACCAAGCAGAAGGAAAAATTTCAGAATTTGAAGACAGGTCTTTTGAAATAATCCAGTTAAACAATAATAAAGAAGAATAATAAATAATAAACAAAGGCTTCTAGCTGTTTGGGACAGCATAAAGTGATCAAATTTCAGAAAAATCAGTATCTCTGAGGGTGAAGGAATCAATATACCAAAAAGATACCAACACGTGTATTTATGGCAGCGCTATTCACAATAGCAAAGATTTGGAATCAACCCAAGTATCCATCAATGGATGAATATATGAAGAAAATGTGGTATATACACAATGGAATACTATTCAGCCATAAAAATATGAAATCATGTCTTTTGCAGCAACTTGGTTAGAACTAAAGGTCATTATTGTAGGTGAAATAAGCCAGGCACAGATGGCAAATATCACATGTTCTCACTCCTAGTGGGTGCTAAAAAATGTGTTCATGTGGACACAGAAAGTGGAATCATAGAAAATGGAGACTAGGAAGGGGGTGTATGACGACAAAGTAGTTAATGCGTACAACGTACATCAATTGGGTGATAGATACTCTGCAACCTGTGATTTGACCACTACCCAAAATATGCATGTAACAAAATTAAACATGTGCCCCATAAATTTGTATACATAAAGAAGGCATTTTCAAATAAAAGAAAGAAAGTTCATTGTGAACTATAAAAAAGAAACATTCAGTATTATCAATAGTGACCAAAGTTAAAGAAAACCTTTTGCGACTACAATGCATAAAAATTATTACAACTGGTTAGACATCAGAATAGCTATCTTACATCCTAAAGGTAGTAAAAGGACATTTAAAGTAATTAAAACTATTCTACTCCTAGCTAGACAGGCATTTCAGCAGAGCCTGAGATTGTAGTGTCTGTGCATTTCTAGCCGTACAGAGAGTGATTTTATCAAAGGCAGCTATAGCTGCAGGCTCAGTTCGGGGTGTTGGGTAAATCAGCAAGAGCCTGGCCTAGTCTCCATCACCGCCTGCAACAACTGGACCAGGCAGGTGCTCTCAACGCTGACAAAAGTGGATGGACTGGAGAGGCATTTAGGAGGCAGAATCGATAGGCCCTGTGATGCATGAGATGTAGAGGGTAAAGAACGAGACGAGCTAAGGAGGATGCCCACTTGCTTTCTGGCCTGGGCGATGCAGTAGAAGGTGATGCCATTCACAGAGATAAAAAGACAGGAGGAGAGCAGATTTGGAGGAGAATCACTAGTCATGATGATCATTTTAATTTTCAATCCTGTGTTCACAGTGCCTCTGGGATATGAAAACGGATATGATTGGTAAGAAGTTGAATTATATGGTACACTCGGTCATGAGAAAGTAAGATAGAACAAAGGGCGTAGTATGAAAGGAGAATGGCACTTTTCCCTAACGATTAAAATTATTCCATGGGAATAAACCCACCTCAGATCCTCCTTGTTCCTGGGGAATTATATTGTCCACCCCTGATTCGTAAGGAAAGAATAATTCCCTATTGAAGCCTTTCCCCTATAGAGTGGATCACTGTCTATGTCATGTCTCAGGAGCAAGCATTTTTCCTTGGTGTGTGACTATAGGCACTTATCTTTCTGTTCTCATTTTCCTCATCTGTGAAATACATACTGATAATCACATCATAGAGTTTTTAGAAGCATTAATTGAGATATTTGTTGAGGCTTTCACACAATGCTTGTCACATAATAAGGGTTAATTTAGTATTTTTTTAAATGAAATAAAGAGCAGCTCCTGCTAACTCTTACCGAACAATGATGATTAATTAAAAGGCTTGGTTTAGTAACTTTAACTTATCCAGAGTCACAGTGCAGAACGGAAGTTAATTGAGACCATATTGTCAAAGGCAACACAAAGTGTTTCTTCGGGATATATCCTAATACTCATTTCAGTGATTTTTCTATAGCAATGGGTGCTCAAAAGTAATTTATCTTTCACAGGAAAAATGCTTTAAAACTTCTAATTTCAGTATAAGTATTAAAAATATATTTCTTTATGTTGGTTAGTAAGATGTTATCATAGGGACCCTATATTTTATTTAAATATGTAGAATTACTAGATAATAAATCTTAGGTAAAGAAACCAATAAATACCATACATATAATCTTGCCAACATTAATAATTAAGAGGTGAGATGACAGATGAACATTTTGCTAATCATGTACTCTAGGAATTATGTTGGGGATTTGCAAACATTTTAGGAAAGAGGGAAAAATCTTTCTTCTCGTGTTTTAGAGAATATTACTTTGGGAGAAGTAATTCTCAGAATGAAGAAATTTCTAATAGAACAAATCTTACTGAAAGTTCAAAATACCTCCCCCAATATTTTGACATTATTTCAGAAAATTTGGATAATATAATATTAAGAAGAAAATTATAAATTGTGGTTTAGTTATACATGGAAAAAACAACATCCTTCTCTTTTTTCATATTATACTATTTGTTTTATATTCATCTCATCGTACAATTTGAGATATGCTAGTGTCTTTGCATACCATATGTACTCTATTAATTATTTTTTAGAAAATGAGATTATTCTTTCTCTACAACTATAACCTATGATAACTTTTCTAACTTTGTTATATCTCAAATACATTTTTAGGTGGCTCTTTTCAGTCTATCATATGGATAAAATTATTTAAGCCATGTCACACTATTGGAGTGTTTTATTGTTTCCATTTTATAAAAACTTTAAAATTATAATGAACTCAAGTGTAGAAAAATATTTACAGAGGTTTCCAATATTTCCTTATGATAATTTCAATATATAGTATTCTTTCAAATTATAGTATTACTTTATTAAATTTAACACTTTTAGTAAATATTATTAATTTTTCCAGAAGAATTGTAACAATTAATAGCACCTACCACCTACCTCTGACAATCTAGAAATATGTCTTTTTATATACTTTTCATATGCTTGATATTATCATTAAAATATTTTAGTAAATGGTAAAATGAAATTTTATTCTCTACTGCTTAAAATTATCCATATAGTTAAAATATTTTCATGTATTTTTGGCCATTGTAATTTCTTTTTTGTATTATATGTTTGTGCCTTGGTCTTTCCCATTAAAATTTTTATGTGTATCTATAAATTATATGTAATTTATATTTATAAATGTAATATGTAAATTATGTTATAGTAATTTTTGACAATTTGCATTTGCTTTTATATTTCTATTCTTTTTTAATGCACGGAACTTTAATTTTCATGAGGTTTAGTTAGTCAAGTTCCCCTTTATTACTTTTTCAATTTCTGTATGCTATAAAATATATTTTTCACTCTTTCATATTTTCACCTTTTATGTTTAGCTCTTTAATTTGGGCATGCTTTTTTTGTGTGTAAAATGTGTGATAGAGTTCTAATTTTATCCATCATTAAATAATCATACATTCGTCCCAGAAATACTTATTGGATCATACACCTCTTCTTTAGACATTTGAAAGATGACATGTAGGTGCAAACCCTTTCCTACAACACCAATAAACAGGAAAAAAAATAACAAACTATATACCATCAAAGCTGACATTTCTTCAATGGCACCATTGTCTTCCTAATTGGGGTTTCTCCCTTTCTCATCTTCAATGTCTCTTCCATCATCAAATCAAATTCTTGACTTTCTACCTTTAAAACATCTCTCAATTCTGTGTACTGTTCATCTCTTTCTAATACCCACATTCGCCATTATCTCTCCCTTGATCAACTTTGTCATCACTGGTCTTCTCTCTTGCCAATTTTCACCATATTAAATTTTTACCAATTATAGCTCTGCCACTGTGTTCTCTGGGGACCAAGGTGTCATCAAATTTAGCACTTCCAACATCATAGTTTGCAGATATAAATTTTTCCAAGAAAATCTCATTATTATATAATATTTGAAAATATTTCTGTTAAGACTCATTTGTCCTAGATCAGCTTTTGCTACTTTCAATGTCAACACTTTCATTGGCAAAGAATAGGGCCAGTTCAACCAGAGTCTTTCCGAAGAGGGAAGACATCTGTAGTTCTCTCTTTACAAACAGTGGTAACCCTGGTGAATACACCCCTATTATGCCATGTTGACCTTTCTCAATGATTATTTCTTCCTTCCCTCCACTATTGTCTTACTTTTTCTAATTCTGAGCCAAATTATATTATTGGCCAGGGAGTAACCCCTACTGAAGAAGTAAAAGAAATAAAATTGATTTCTAAAATTTTATTCATGTAATTAGACTGATAAATATTGTTTTATAAATCAAAATAATACTTAGAATGTGTTAAGCCAAACAAATCGCACAGCTAAAATGTCTAGAGTTCAAAAATTTCTATATTTTCCTACTATAAGAACCTATATATTGCTAATGATAGATTACATTACAAAAGGATTTTTATTTTAAGATGAAAAATGTCTTCACTTTAAAGTCTCTCTTCCACATTTAATAGAAACTGTCGATGTATTATAAAATCAAAAAGAAAACATTTAATCTTGAAATATTCTTTTTGTAAAATAAATGCAACATGGTATCACATGTGGATAATATTAATATCAGCCTTTTATTTACGCATGGTTTCAGGGTAATCATTTTGTCCTTTTTTGTCCCCCCACCCCCAAGTGGGTAATCATTTTGAATAAATGGCAGTAGGTTTGTACAGTTTTTGTCACCTGTTTCCATGTGTGTACCATGTTATCAAATGGTATATCCAACTAATAATTTAAAAATTACAGATCAAAACAATAATGAGCTCAGCCACTTGGGAGGGAGGAGGTGGGAAGATAGCTTGAGCCCAGGGTTTTGAAATCAGCCTGAGCAACACAGCAAAACCCTGTCTCAAAAAAACCAAAACAACAACAACAACAAAAATGAGGTAAATTTGGTTGATTGTCAGAGAGGAATCACACAGAAAAGACCCAGACTGGTAATTTCTCAGGTTTCTTAAGGTATCAAATGACAGAATATCCAACTAAGAGTAGTTTAAACAATAAAGACATTTATTATTGTAAACAATAAGAAGCCCTGAATCAGTAATTTCAGAGTTGTTGTAAAGGCTCAGTTATGGCATTGAGGACTCGGGCTCTTTGCATATTTCTGCTATGATGTCCTTATTGATAGATTGATCCCTGTGCTTGTTCTTTGAGTTCCAGGCATCAACATGAACAAAATATCCATTCAAAGTAATGTATTTTAATTAGGGAAAGACATTTTCCTGAAACTCCCCCACCCCAGAATAGTCTCCTACAGGTCCAAATGGTCAGAATATGCTAACCTCCTGGCTCCAGAAGAGTCTGAAAAGCCATGTCTGTGTATTAAGCCTTTGTAGTGGGAGGCAGACCCTCCCAAGGAGCATCCAAATGTTTACATCAGGTGAGGGGAGGATTCTCAGGAGCAGCACTTTGTGCCTCAGTGTCTAGGCATGATCTGTTTCTGATGAACAATTTCTGGAATGTAGAAATCTGAAATGGAAAATAATGATGGGAAACAACATCTTAGTATCTGAGGTATAATAAATAATATGAAAGATGATATATGGGAAGGAACACATTTTATAAACATATGTTTTAGCAAATAGTTTTCTGTTACAAACGTATTATTAATTGAAAAATGTATTAACTTTTGCAACAGTAAAACACATACCTATTAGTGAGAAAAAACAGAAAACATTACATATTTAATGATGCCAATGAACATATTTGATATTTTTATTCCCAATCTTAGAATATAAAATTTGTGCATTTAGTTAAAATGGAAAAAGTAGATATCACACAATAATAAATACATACATATTTTTATCTATAAGAAAATCTTTATTGATCTTCAGGTGTGGCAAAAAAAATCACTTCCTGGGTGAATTTACTTTAGTAGCATTTTCAGACAAAGAAGGAAGTGATGATGTGACAGGAGTTTTGAAAAGAACTCTTGGTATCATCTGCTTACCTTTGAGATGACATTTTGTCCCATTTTTGTTTCAACTAATATCTCTGAAGCATCTTGTAAGTGACCTTTGTTAAATGTGATTTATGACATTTTTTTTCCTCGACATGAAACAACCTTTGAGTGAGCCATTTCCCACCACCAGTTAGGACCCATGGCCCTATGTCTGTGTCATGGAATTACCAACCAGAGCAGTCCTACCACATCATGCTATATATTCTACACAAATCAATGGATAAAAAAATACTTTTCTCCATATTTAAACCAGTACTTTTAAAAATGATTCTTTTTTTAATTCTTCTTTTTTGGGACATTCTAATATTGATACTTAAACACAAATGATCTTTTATTTTACCTACTTTTAAAGAGAATATTTTGCAATATGTATCAAAATATGAAATGAATATGTCTTCTGGTCCAGGATTCCATTCCAGCTATTCATTCTAAGGAGATATTTGGCCTAGTGAATGAACGTAAAAATTGATGTTTTTATCAGTTGGAATATTCAGTTGAATAGACTATACTGCAGTAACAGACACCAAGCACCTTAGCATCTTAAAAACGACAAAGTTTATTTTGTGCTTCTGCTGCATGGACTTTGCAGGTAGACTGGGGTCGGTGGAGTGGGGGGCTGTGCTTTCTACCCTTCACTCCAAGACCCTGATCTCAAATGTTATCATCACAGAAGAAAAAAGATGATCCTTGAGAGATGTAAGTTGGCAATTAGTACTGCAGCCTAGAAGTGACAGACGGCACTTGCAGTAACATTTCACCTCACCCACCTGCCCAGTGGGGCCGGATCAGGCAATGAAATTCTACTCTGTGCTTAGAATGAGGGAGAATCAGAAAATTTGTGGTCAACAATTCCACTAACTAGCATAATTGTGTCCCTGGGTGTTCTATTTATGTTAAAACAACTGACAACTATCAAAACAGTTACCACTGATGGTTAGTTAAATAAGTTATTTTACATGCAAGGCATTGGAATCCTATGCTACCATTTATGAAGTGATTTAAGCCAAAAATTATTGACATAAATGATTTCTGGTAAATTCTATTGGGAGAACAAAACACTGTTAGTTTGTATATAATATCCAGTCCTATTTAAATAAATTTGTAAGTGGAAATATACAAGGGTATAGAAATAGCTATAGAAAGAAGGTCAGATACAGTGTGTGCTGTCAACGAGGATGTACTTGGGTAAGGACAGTGACTGCACCATAAAACTTTTCTCAAAGATTTTCTTATTTTCTCTTAAAAGGTATATGTTATTTTTGTAAACAAATACTCCACACTGGCTTGGATTTGATGGCTGTTAATTAGACTTCCCATTCTGACTGTGAATGACCCTTTTTAAACTATCACTATCTTTCCACACCCTCTTTTTGCGAATGTGGGAAACCTATTGATTTTGTAATCAGTCAATTAAAATATTCTAGTATTATTTTAGTAGACATCTTTGGATTTTTGTATAAAATAATCTTGCTATTCAACATTAATAATATTTGCATTAACTCCTTTCTCACAGTCATTCTTCTTACTTCTGCTTGCCACCTTACTGAAGTAATTTGGACTTATAGAATATGTTAAATAATGATGGGATGGGACAGAGACTGGTATTGCTCCAGCCCTTGCCCCATACATAACACTGTAGCTGTACAAAATACATGATACAACTATTTCCATCATTCAACATTGATCAGTGCAAGAAAGAAATTCCTGGGGAAAAGGAAACTCTTATGGTGCACCTCACAGTCACCCCAGCTCTTGCCCGAGGACACTTTCCCAAACATGGCACCATGGGCTGGAGTCCAGGCAAAGCCCAGAGTCCCACAGGACTGCGAAGGCAGATCATGTTCTGGGCAGAGGGAGGAGAATACAGTGTGAGCCCACAGTTTCTTGTGGCACATGTGAGGGCGAAACACCAGAAGCCTACCAGAGGGTGGCCACTACAGTCTGAGAATGGAAGAGAGAGTCTAGGGTTTCAAATAGGGTCTCATCCGGTGTCGCTGATCCCTCATCAACACCAGGGCAACCCTGCTGAGACTTCACAGAGGCCATGTTTCAGGAGCAAGGATCACATCCTAGAGCAAGGCCTACTCTGAGCGCATCCCCACAAAGCTTAAAGATCCAGAGGAAAGGGAGAGGTAGGATGTGGAGAATTGCTAAGGGCCTTGGGAACACCTTGGGTCTTCCACACATCCTCCTTAACAAAGTATAAAAGAGGTCTTCACAAGTTCAAGGTGATCTGTCAGTAATTTATCTGTCTACTAAAAAAAAAACCCCGCATTCTTCAGAGGAAGACAAGATAACCACTTTCAAGGTCTCTAAAATGTCACCTGCAATGTACACCAAACAATAAAATACTCCTAAAAATTATATGTGTGTACATATATGTGTATATGTATGTGTGTGTATGTGTGTATATATTCCAAGTGAAGAATAAAATAAGCATTCATGGAATGACTCAGATGTTAGATTTATTGGGAAAAGACTAAAACAACTATTATACATATACTCAAAGAATTAAAGGAAGTTATAGTCTTAAAGAGGGAATGGGAAATATCAGAGAACTGAAAATTTTAAAAAGAATAAAATGGTAAATCTAAAACCTAGAAGTTCAATAACTATAACAAAAATCACAGCATGGGCTTAACAACAGGCTGGATATGGCTGAAAAAAACATTCATTGATTTTGGACAGATCTATAAGAATTTTTAAAACTGAAGAAGAAAGAGAAAAATGATTAATGAAAAATCAACAGATCCTTAGAGATTTGTTGGGCACTATCAAACACTTCAGTGTATGTGCAATTCAAATTCTAGAATAAGACGGTGGGAAGGAGTCAGAATTTGTTAAAAGGTATAATAAACATTTCCAAAAATTGCTGAAAAACATCAACCTAGGGTTCCAAAAACTCAAAAAGCCAAAGCAAGGTAAAGACCAAGAAAACCACTTGTGTACTCTACACTCAAGCTGTGGAACACCAAACACAGAGAGAAAATTGGAAACCAGCAAGAGAAAAAAAGAGACTCTGCACCTAGGGAAATAGTGACATCCATGGCAGCTTTGGAGTGCTGGGAAAAACAACCACAACCACCACACCCTCCCAGAAGTCTATGTCCAGTGATGACATCCTTCAAAAATGAGAGTAAAAAATGGACATTCTCAGATAAATGAGAACTGAGAGATTTCCTTGCTAGCAGATGTTCACAACAAGAAACACTCAAGGCTGTCCTTCCAGCTGAAGTGAAACGATGTCAGTGGGAAATGGATCTACAGGAGGAAGAACAGGCTCTAGAACTGCTGGGTGACCTGCCCCGGGGCCCTGCCACTTACAGATGGCAGAGGCGGAAATGAAGCCCAGGGCTCTGAACCCACAGCTCTGTTCATTTCATACAGGGCTGCGTGAGTAGGAGACCTGGACTGTTTGCAAACCCTGCCTAATTAACTAATTAAGCCACAGGATTTTGTGCTTCTTACAAAGAGATCCAGAGCTCCCTTAAATGAGGAAATACCTCTGCAGGCTGTGAGCTCCAGAAACATGAGGTCCCAAATCCGGTCTCCTGGTTCAAACATTTAAATCACCATGTATTCTTTCAGAATAAGAGCCAAACATCTTTTCTCTCCTGACCCCCTGTGTTTTTTACTGTAGTTGTTCATAAATTCTTCAACAAGCTACAAAACAACTATGAGTTTGAAAATTGCAGAACAAATAGTAGAACACCTAGCAACCTAGAATCTATACTCTTTGAATTTGGGGACTTCTTTAACTAAAACACACTAGATGAATTATAATTTCTTTCAAAGAGGTAAAGTAAAAACAACAATAATAGTTGTAATAGGCAAATGTATCTTGTTGTTTACTTTAATGACAAAGCTGCCATTATGTTTGGTGAGGGCTGTTGATTTCGGATAAATATTCTTTATCATGTTGTGGAAATGTGCTTCTATCTCTGGTTTATAAGGCCCCTTTATTGAGACTAACATGGTGAACTCAGCTTATGTTAGCTAATGTTCTACCCCAAACTCTCCCAGCACAGACCCATAAAAGTGCAGAAAATAGTATGTTATTATACATATAGAAAATACCATCTTAGATAACATATATACATATGCACATTTATATGCATATCTGTATGTGTCATATAATGTATGACAGAGTTGGCAATATATATCTTGCATCAGTGGAAAAAGGAGACACTATTTAATAAGTAATACTGGTTATTAAAACATTCCCCCCATACATACAGGCAAAACCTAATTATTTACATGTTTGAAAGTAATTGAATTAAAAAAAAGGAGGGGGAGAGTTGGCGCAGCAATATTTAGACCGGAAAAGTATTTGGGCCGAAAACCTTATTAAGTATAATCATTACTGAATAAAAGGAAAAATTCACTGGGAAGATATAAAAGTTCTAGGCCTGTTTTACTCTAGCAAGAAAGCCTAATCATAAAATTAAAATTGTAAGTAAAATTGACAAACCCAGATCATAATTTTGGAGAATTTATCATATTAATATATCAAAATGACAAATCAAGCTGGCAAAAAAATATAAAAATAACTTTAAAAGAATCAAATAAGGCAATAAACAAACCTAGTATAATTGATATATTTAGTCTTTCATCCCACAATTAGAGAACTTTTTTTTTTTCTTTTCCAAAAACAGATGGGAGATTTGATGATTTGTGAGCTACAAAGAACCAGTGGGCTCCTGCAAAGGGATTGTTGATGCAGGATCAGTTCTTTAATCATGAAATAAGTGAGTTAGAATTCAATAACAAAATGATGGCAAAGGTCTTCATGTATTTAGGAAATAAGAGTTTTAACCAGAGTGTATGTTGACTTTTGTAAAAAGAACTGACATCAAATGACCCCTGATCTTTTGAATGCATGACTTAGAAAGCAGCATTCTAGCACGTTAGCCTCATGGTGTTGACAGAATGGAGCCTGCCTGGTCACAGTGCCTTTCTCTGTGGCTACAGTGCAGTATTCAGTATTTGTTGTCAACTCGACACTTGTAAAAATGAGTAAGTAGATAAGTAAATAATTACTTTGGTAGGTTTAAATATCAGGGTTAAAGCAACGCCTTCTAACAAATTTACATCTGTCCTTTTGAACAGTTTGTGCAGCATTGGAATTCCCTGATTGTTGAACTCCTTGAGTAGCTAGTATTTTTAGTTCGCCCAACTAAGTCCCTTAATTTTTCATTCACTCTGGCATTTCTGTAGTTAACTGCTTCACACCTTTTCCTTCCCCCTCAGTCCTTCCACTCTTCCCTCATTTCTGGTTCACTGAGAAATTCTGGGGCATAAAAGAGAATTTCCACGAACTCTCATCACCCTGTCTCCAGCCACTCAGCCTCGTGGCCCTTCCTTGTGCAGCAAGACATGACCTGAGCCCACAGCAAACCCTCTGCTGTGCGCCAGCTCCAACCTTTCTCACTGACCCATTTCCTCCCTGGCCACTGCTCCTCCCTCTCTGACAGCACCACCTGTAGCTCCGTAAAGCCGTCTTACAGAACTGACAGCCACAAACAGAGGCTGGCTGGACTTGCCCCCACTCCCATTGCGGCGTCCCGCTAGAAAAATGCTCCTGCCGTGGTACTCTCACCACTTCCCTTTCCTTACTCTGTCTGGGACGCTCTAATGCTCAGACTTTTCTCTAGTCCTTCACTTCACCGAACCAGGTCCCGGCAAGATGAGCAGTGAGCTCCACGTGCACAAAGTGAGCCAAGACTTGGCATGAGAAACTCTGAATTCATTTCCTCACCCTCATGCTCTTGATGGTCTCATCTCATTCCGTGGTTTCAAATATTATTTATTGGCTGACAGCCTCCAAATTTGCATCTTCATTCTCAATAGCTCCCCAGAGCACCAGACGTGCATATCCAATTACCAATCTATCACTTCCACTTAGATGTATAACACACAAGACTAACGGACCATGTCCACAACTGAATTCCAGAATTTCTTTTCCCTCCGAACTTGTTTCCCTGAAAGGACCCCCCACATCAATAAGCGGTGTCCAGGCCCCAGACTCGGAGTTGTCCTTGACTCTTCCCACATTCAACCCATCAGCAAATCCTCTCAGTTTTACCTTTAAATTAGATCACGCTTGCCACCCTGGGCCGATCTGCTATCATCTTTCTTCTGAACTGTTATGTCACAGTAGCCTCCAGTGGAATAAAGACTCCGTTCTCCTCATTCACAGTTTATGTTTCACTCAGCAAAGCCACAAGGGTTCAGATTGTGTTTCTTCTGTGCTCAGACCCTCCCAGGACTTCTGGTCTCCCTAGGATTCCAAGTCTAAGATTCTGCCCCACCTCCACGACCCTGCACGCTCAGCCCTTCACTATATTTCTGGCCCCAGTTCCGCTGTGTCCTCCTCCCTCCTCCACCCACTCACATGTGGGCCTTCGGGTACCAGGTACATTCCTGCCTTTTTACTTTCACTTGCTATTCTTCCTTCCTGAAAACTTTTCCTCTGGATATTTCCATGCTGTGGAAGAGTGCCTGGCAAACCATTAGTGATCCATCAAGGTTCTCTGAAGGAATGGACTTTCCACACTCTTTTCTTCAATACAAGCACAAATGAATGAGCATAAGTAGCCCTCCCTTCAGTGAGGTTCCCAGCAGCTTTGCAGCTGTGAATATGACTGGCTCCATCTTCACCTCCCCCTGCCCACCTGGGGAGGAGAGAGAGGCAACTGCCCTCTTTCTGAGCTCATCAGCGGTTTATGGTTTATGGTAGTTTCCAATTCACCTGGGTATTTGAGTCAAGGAGTAACCATTTGTCATTTTTTTTCTAATTAATGGATTCACTTTTTAGGGGATGCAATTTTTAAGTGTGAGGATAAGGGAAGGTTGAGAATTTAAAAAAGAAATGAAAGAATTCTGCCTTCATAGTGAACAAGGATCTAGTAGTGGGTGTAAACAGAGAGGAGAGGGAGGGGGGCCAAAGGGACAGAGACAAGGGCCAGCCAATGTGGTGGAGGGTGGAAAGTGTGCTAGCTCAGAAAGGCTAAAGACTAGTCTCTGGAGGAAAAATATCTCCTATGCAGTTTTATGTTGGCTTAACTGTGATATAACTCACCCCCCTCCCCCATAAATATTCAGACAAACCTGCTATCTTCACTTGCACAAGAGTTTTTGTTTGCTTGTGTTTATTTATATGGGTGTGAAGAAAAATGACAATTTCAAGCTGGTTTCACATCAGAAGAACAGGATCAATGCCCAAAGAACTTGAGAAAATCCATAAACTTCACTCTAGCAACCACTGCGCAGATCCAGGGGTGGCCAGGAAAGGACAAGCAGCTGGGGATCACTTAAGTTATGGCGATAGCACTGACTTGCTGTGGGGTGTAGAAGCTGGGCATACACATTCCATCTTTACCTCTAGAGGCAAAGCTAACATTTAAATTATAATGTAAATAGGCAAAGTAAGCAAACTTTAATTAAATAGTGAAATAAAAGTTTGGGATCTACTCTTTCCCTTCAATTTTAAGAAAATATACCATTCATTATATCTTCATTATAGGAAATGTCCACATGCACTTTCTCAATACAATCACTGTGAGTGTATAATGCATAGGTAGATATTAACCACAAAAAAAAATCCATCCACTAGTCCATAAGGGCAATTCACTTTGATAGCTTAAAATATTTAAAAAATCATATTTGGGACTTACGGGTAATTCCTGTCAGTACTTTTTTCCTAAATAGTGAAGATAAAAACTCATTTGAATTGTTAATGAAATCCATAGACACCTTTTTCTAATCATTTAAATGTTAGTGATGTTAATGTTATTACTATTTTCGAGAACAGAAAATTCAAATCTCTGAAAGTAAAAAATAAAGCACATTTTAATTATTCATAAGCTGCATTTATTTATATTGTTAAGCTGCACATATTTTCTTCGACAAATCTGTTCTTTTAAATGGTTTTTTGTTATATCAATATTTTCAGTTAAAAATTAAGAAACATATTTTTTCAAAAAATGTGAGATGGTCTTATCCAAAAATATTACCCACATCTGCCTCTCTAAATTACTTCGTGTATTTTAATCTCTTATCTGGCACCATGAAGAAAGACTAGTGAACAGAGGATGGCTTTTGTCTACTGTAGGACTATAGGTCTCCCTTTCCCTGGGACAGGGTGCAGTGCAAAGGACATGGCCACAGGGGCTCGCTGCCTTTCCTGGCTACTCTACCACTCCCTAGGTTTGTGAAGAGGCAGAGATTGCTAGTTGTCCATAAAAATCCATTTATTTTCCTTTTGTAGTTACATATGTTGATGAACAAGAATGTATGGAGCTCTATGAAGTGAAGGTTTAGGAACATAAAGTTGTAATGGTTTGTGTTAAGAATGGAATGGCCTCGGGAAATGGAGATATTTATAATGTTTAGTAATAATGATAATAATAGTAATAATATCTAATATCTAAGAGTATACCAGGCAAACTTAAGTAATTTAACTCTTCTTAACCCACAAAACGAAACTTTTATTAATAAATATACAGAGCAGTTCTTATCATCCCCCTTTTAAGAGAAGTGATTGGCTGAAATAGATTCATTTTTAAAGTGAGGAGACAGAGTTTAAGACCAGAATATTTGAAGGATTAGGATTATGAATGTAAATTGAACAGGGATGATGATGGTGAAAATGGTGATACCAGTAGTAATACTATCGATGACAATGACATTTCCTGTGTGATAGCAGTATCTGGCATTGTATCTGAGGTGAGAGCTGAGGCTTTCAGTAACCTTAAATATGAGAGAAGGCCCAGAGCAGGTGGAAAGACAAAGCGTGGATGAAGATGAGTGAGCATCTTGGTGAAAATTTGGTGATTGAAGCAGGAAAGAATTTCATGGGCAGAGAAGTTGTTGAGTCACCGGTGGCTGTAAAAAACAGGTCTGGGTAAGCCCTGCTTCTCCAAGGAAGTCGAGGGTCGTCATGGAAGTGGAGGGTAGGACAAGAGGCAGAACTTGCAGGCTTTATGCCAGGGGAAGTAGTCAGCAGGGTTTATTTTATTATCATTCATTTGTACAATAAAGTTTTTAATACTATATTGTTAAATCCTTACTGCTCCTCTGGTACTCTCTCCTCACCCTTCTAATGCAAAGAAAGGCAAAATGAATTAGTCAAATCAATTCCACAGTACTAGGGAGTATAAGAAAACAAGTTGATAAAAATGAGTAATTAGGAAGCAGTTTCTTCATTTTTTCTTCTCTCTCTCTTCCGTGCCAAAGCAAGAAAGAACGCCAGTAGCATGCCAGAGGAGGCTGAACTCCTTCCAAACCAATCTGGAAAACACAAATGTTTTAGATAATAGGTGCACTCTAATTCAAATGCCTCAGGTTATAGCGAGGAGCCTAACAGCAAAGAGCAGTCAGTTCTCTATCATTAAGGGTCTAATTAATTATCCGGTCTGTAAACCGCTGAGGCCCCTTAATTTTCTTGTGGGAGCCTGGATCTTGAGACTGGCTCAGATAGCATCTCCTCCGGAGGGAGAAGGGAAACAATTACAATTAGCATATTTTGCATTTTGTGAAAAGTTCCTATAAGTAATCTGGTGGTGAAAATGACGTTTTAGGCTGAAATAGCACCTAGAGTTCCACTGATCCGTGGGAGCCGCGCTCCCCAAGCGCAGTCACCAGGGTTCGTGCTGGCGCCACCCGCAGTGGGGGCGGCAGGTGGCCCTGCGTGGTTCTCCGTCCCACCCCGCTCCAGCCGCGCACGCCCCAGGCCTGTGCCCCCTCAGCTGTCGCAGTCCCACCAGGAATGACCTCCTGATCACGGAGCGTCACATCAGAGCCGTCTCCGCACAAGATGGAAGGAACACCTGGCCCCGGGAGCCGTTTGAAACATCGCTTCCACCTTGTGCTTCTTAAACGCCGACTGCGGACGAGGTTTCCGGGACAAAACGGAGCAGCTGCTACTTGCAGGAAGGAAAGCTGAGGGCTCTGCGGGCAGAAGCAGCCCGCACCCTGGTATCCGGGGCGAGTTCCGACTCCGCTCCCTGCATCCAGCAGGAGACCGATTTGCAAATCAGAGAGAGCCCAGGCCTGCTGGGCAGGGTCGGCTCCCGCACCGGCTCATGCTCTGCTTCCCGCCACGGAGGTGCGGTTCCCACACACGCGGGAGGCCCCCACCCCGCCCTCCCTTCACACACTGCCCTGGGGCTTGGTGCGGAGGTGCACCTGCCCCTCCTCATAAGCTAAGGAGCTTCCAGTTGGGGCACCCAGTGCACAGAATGTGGCATATTTGTTGTATTATCTCCTTGCCATTATGTGAGGCGCAAAGCATTATGAAAGCGTTCCTCCCTTTAGTGTTCTCTTTGCCTTCCCAAACGGTAAAGATTCTGCTTTAAGTAACTTCAACATTTGAAATCTTAATCATGTTTGTATAATCTTTTTCACAAAGAAATTTCGTGCATAATCTCATTTGACTCTCAAACTTGGCATGGGGAGGCAGGGTATTACTCTTTTCATTGTACTGATCAATCAATCGATCAATCAATACAAGCGAAGCTGCAGTTTACTATATAATTGAGAACATCTTCTCCATCACCCTAGCCTTTTCTTCCCCAGGGATTGATACTTCTGTTTAGAGGCTGTCATTTCCGTCCTAAACCCTATCCACCAGTACTGAGAACTCCTTAGAGGTTTATATCTCGTCCATTTCCTCTGAGATTGAGAGTCCCATGCCACTTTTCACAAAGTCTCTCGGAAACGTGTCCTTCCTTTTCATCCCAAGTCTAGCTCCCTGTCATTTCTCACCTCGGTTCGCAAACTGGTTTCCCAATTGCCAGTCTTTTCACTCCTGTTGTTCTGGGGTGCACTAATGCCACACAACAGAGGGGGCACTTTAGGCTCTTGCTCTTCCCCCAACACTAGGCTGCTTTCTCTTGTTACTTAGTGTTTGGGAGGGGTGAGGGCAGGGGAAATACCTGTTTTCTTTGTCCTTACCCAGTCCTAGGCAGGCCCAATGACTGGTCCTAGGGAATGGGGGTAGACTTCTCAATGACTTACCTCTCGTCATCAAGGCAGCAACCTCTGTACCTGCAGCGAAGGTGGGTGGCTAGATTTGCAGACCTTCAGCCAGCAGCTGAACTTTTGCTCCTTAAGACGGAAGGACCCAGGTGGCCCTTTGTGCCCCAAGCTTTCTAGTGAGCACCTAGTAGAGGACCATGGAGAAGACCCTGAGCATGGACTCCCAGAGTTTCTGTATTCTTACACTAGCCCATTCTTGTCATTTAGGCACTCTTTCATAACTTCAGCTGATTTCTTCCTGCCAACTTGTGTAGCACCTGGCATCAAGGTGTAGCACCTGGCATCGATTCCTCCCATGCTCTGCTCTGTGAGTAAATGTTCCCATCACATCTCCTTGCAGGGGCCTGTCTCACCCTGGAATTCCTTGGTAGTGCTGCAACCATAGCTCTTGGGGGTTCAAGAAAATTTAAGATTTTGTGGTTTTTCTAGCCTTATTCATGGCTATTAGGTGGACACTTTTCAGCTTTATGTATCCCAGCCAGAAGCTGATCACTTTCTATGAGGGTACTCTGGACAAAAACTGGGGAACAAAAAGAGATTTGTATATATTTACATGTTAATTATATTTGCATTAGTATAGGTAGCCAAATAATCTTTGTGCCTTTTTTTAGATTATCAGCATCTGACTATATTTTCTCACCACATTACCTAGCAACATGAACATGGGGGGAGAAATTTAAAACTGCTAGAAAAAAATATAATCATAGTAGCAAGACTCAATTTTTCTAATTCTGGGGCTATTATAATTTTCATTATAGAAAATGTCAATGCCTTCTATCCTTGTTTCACTATTACAAAAACAACGCAGTCAGTAATATATGTTTGCATTAAATAGCAGCTCTTGAGAGTTTCTAGAAAATGATCCATTAGCAACCAGGTAACAACAGCTCCAATTTTGTAATGTCCCACATATCTTAATTTTTTAAACCTCCTGTGATACTAACATTTTCCTTCATTTGAGTTCATCTTTTATCTCGGATAAGCTCTTTCTCATATAGGACTCAGTTTTGGAAATTTGTATTTCTCCTTAATCATGATTATGTTGTTATTTAAATTAGCAGGACTGACACAGAAATTCTTCTTTGGTCAGCATTTTCCCTGCGGTGATGGGGAGGTGGGGAAAGGAAGGAGGACACTGGAGCCTGTTATAAAAGGGTATTCAGCCACTCTATTGTTGGAGTCTAAAATTTCCTTGCACTTGAAACACCCCATTGACACTCACACTCTGGAAATAGAGACAGGCAGTGCTGGCAACAGAGGGATTAATTGTAATTGCTAACTTCTTTTGAGTACATGTAACCAAGTGGCAGAAGCACATTGCCTCCTCCCATGAATTCAGGAGGCTCCTAGCAGTCAGTGTTATATTACCCCTGGGTGGGAATGAAGTCATGTGGGAGCAGCAAGAACAGCTCATGGAGAAATATTACCATTTTATATTTATTACTTTGGCTAGCTTAAGTGCCATAGGAATAGACTCTCTAATGCATTAAAGAGCAATTCCCCAATAATTTGACTGTTGCTTGGTAAACTATTTTTAGGGATTGTCTCAGTCAGCTTTTAAAGGCACATGCCATCCCTTTTTCAAAGGTTATTTTAGTGGTTTGTCAAAATGATATAAATAACAGAATCTCTCTTCAGAATAGAGAAATATGGGACATTCTGTGATGAAATTTGTATTCTTGAAAAAAAAAATAACCATCCAGGTTTTTTTTTTTTTCTTCTCAGTATTTGTCATTGCTAATCCCTGGCATAATTCTGTTTCATATCTTTGATATGATGCTAATCTTGTAGTTTAGCTTTGCTTAGTTGCATAATCAGATAATAGGATTTTCTTGAAGCCACACTTGGAAGATAGCATGCACTTATCTTTGGCAGAGTTCTAGATACTGGGTAAATTTTTTTCTGTAGATACACTGCCAGGTCGGCTCACTGAAGGAATCACAGTTGCCATTAAATATGAAATGCACTCAAGGCACTTTCATCTTGATATACCCGAAGATGTATTTAATATAAAATGAGATATAGAATCTACATTTTGATGTGTCATTCGTTCAACTGGACAAAGTAGTAATGAGGAGCCATTTTGGGATGCATTTACCTGAATGACACATTCCTAAGAAGATTAACTAATATCTGAAGGCAGTTTATATCCTGTGTCAGCAGAAGAGACTCCAAGGGTGTGCAGGGTTTTGTTTACTGAGCAACTGAGAGCCTGTTGCCCTCAAGAAAGCTTACCATTGCAGATATTATTTTTGTCAATTGTATTCCTTTTCTCCAGTGACCTCATTATGATAAGTACACCATAATGGAAACATCAACCAAAGTAGGAAGTTTTCTTATAACTTTTTTCTCACCCTTGGAAGATGTGTGGCCTTTTAAAATATGTGTTCAAATAAATATATTCACTAGAGAACAGCATTAATGTGATTCTGATGAACTGCCTCAGAGATTAATTCTTAGCTCTTTCTTAGAATAAATGGTCTGAATTTTTAATATTATTCATTACTCTATAAATATTATATAATGCTATGTGTTATTGTATACTATCATCTTTGCATTGATGCACCTTAGAAAGTGCCTTCTGTATAATATGCTTGATAAACAAAACCAACTATAAATTTAAATCAAAGGAAAGTAATAGTTGGCATATTGGATTTGTTGGTATGTGTCTCTTTATGTGATTACTGTTGTAGTGAGCGTAGTTCCTTCTGCCAATTAGAAAATTAAACCTATGTTCATATTAGACTGTAAACTTCTTGAAAGTAGGGGCTTTATCTTTGTATTTAAGTGCTTAACATAACAACTAGTGTTCAAGAAATGCCTACTAAATAAATTAATTAATGGATGAGTGGTGGACGGTTGAAGCACAGAGCTTTAATTTGATTGCTTGGGGGCCTGATGAGGTCTGAATGTAAATAAGTTTTCTTTAAGTATCAAAATCGCTGGGCACATTACTCTAAAAAGTACAGATAACTGCTAAAAAGAGGTTTATCATCTTTTCATCTTGAATGGTGTTGAAAATATCTATTAAAGGTTTTTATTTACTTCATGGAGAAATGCATACTGAAATATGTATAAAATTAAGTGTTTCTTTTCACCAATATTTCAACTTGCTAAATTTAAAACTAAAAATATATTACTAGCAAATGTACTGTCTCAAGTGCAGCACATGCCTCTTCCTATTCTCCAATGTGTAATATATGATCATACAAAGTTTTTAAACATGGGATACATATTATTATCTTTTTGGATTATTGACTTTACTTCTAAAGTTGGAAAAAGCTACATTATCTTTCTATATTGAAATTAAAACATCTGTCTAATGTGGTAAAATACATGTTATAAAGATTGTTTGGTTTAAAGATAAGACTGCAAAGGGATACCAAAATCAGGGTAGGCCAATTTTGCCCAGGAGCCCAAAAGCATGCTTGTTCTTTTTCTTCTGTCTGGAGTTACATTACTGGAATTGAGCACAAACTGATGTGATGTAAATACTGGTGAACCGAAGACTTGAATTCAAATCTTGCTTTTTCCTCTTGAAAACTGTGAGCATGTGTGTGCACCTTAACATATCTGCACCAAAGTCAGTTCATGTATAAAATTGGAACAATTATATCCAAAATTTTCTTGAAAGCGTTCAAATAAATACTTGTGACATTTTTAACCCAATGGATATCACATGTTCAGCACTCAGTAAAGTGAGTGGACTACCCGGTTGAATGTGTGAAGTCTATTTTCAGGTTACTTTCCTCTTACTATCCTGCCACTGAAATTAGAAAGTGGCAACAGTCCTGCACTCTTGTCGACTAGAACCTGGTTGTAAAGAGCCTCTCATTGCTCTTTGCCCCACGGTAAGTAGAGCCAGTGCCCTTATATTTTCCCAGTGAACATTATTTAAATAAATGCATTTAAAAAATCAGTCTAGGTTCTCTCTATTGCAACTTTTGTTAGGCCTCTGAACTGTTGAGACCTATTGAAGTCTTGACTAAGCAGGAGCAGTATTTCATGGAATCTGATGTTGCTTTAATATTCTGGGATGTTCATAAACATACACAGCAAGTACGTGGTAAATTGCCCATTTCTGATGTATTTGGTGGATTTTTAAGCTTTCGTGACATGATGATAAGAGAAATGTAGTCTGAATCGACTTGACATTCAGTTGGAAATCCCATCAGCCATTTCTGTGCTCTCAAATCATGCTCTTTGTTTCTCTGTGAGACTCTGATGTTCCTCTTGGCTATTTTCACCCTCTCAGTTGTAAAGATGTAAAATCCCTTTAGCTCACTGGCATCACAGTCCTTAACCTCATTGCCATAAGTTCAGATTTGTTTCCTGCATTGCGTTCACTTCTTCACTTCTTGTCCTGTGAGTCTTTTCTCTCCTACCCGCTTACTTTGTTCACGTGTGAGTGAGAGATGGCGTAGCATCGACTCCGTGGGACTTGAGGACATGAAACCATAGTGACCCACTGACCTCGTAAAGGATTCCCCGTCTTTTACCTCTTTCCCAATTCTTCCTCTCTTCCTCTCAATTGTCACTTCCTGGCCACGTGCACATTTTCTCTCTTCTCCCTTCATGCTGCTTTAATTTTCTCTTGCTGATATGCTTGAAGTCCATTGACCAGTATGTAATTGTTGCACCTATCTTCTTAGGTAGTGAAACAAACAAACAACAAAAAAAGGCCTCACAGGTATAGAGTTGTGTTTTATAAGTCCACAAAAAATTTTATGTTGTTAAATTGAATTAAGTTTGGCATAAAGCTGCGTCCATATGTATATTAAGTTTGGCCTGAAGGTTTTTCCGTATATAGGGAGCTGCAACCTGACTCGATGTGTAAACAGGATGTTATAACCCACTCTTGTAACAAGTAGTCCAGTCTCAACTGATCACACAGCCGAGTTTCAGTCAATGGCAGGCGGGTAACCAACCGCTCAAACCCCATTCAAATAAGGCAAAGGCTGAGCCACGACCAAGCCAGCCACTTCCCTACTTCAGTTTTGTTTTTGTGGACATCGTTTTCCTTCTTCTGTTACTTGACCATGCAGTAGGCTGCTCGAGCCGCTCTGAACCTGTTATGGTACTGGGCGTCACCGGAGTAACAAACTGTTCTTTGCTCAATGCTCAATTGAAATCTGGTAAATTTAATTTTTCTAAAGTTTTTTTTTTTGTTGTTGTTAACAATATTAACAAAGGGAACTTTCTGAAACTTTGTTTTGTACCCTAAATTAAATCTTTCATACCACTCACATAAGGAGTGAGAAAAACAAATTCTATTTTTGGGGGGAAAATTAACTTGATTTGTTGAATGTTGTGATTTACTCTTCCTGATAAAATTAAACATGGCCATTGACAGCAGGCTTTTTCTTTTATTTAGTATTGTAAAGTTACTATTACATGGGCTAAGTGTTAAAGAAAATGAACAGGAAATATAAGTATACCTTTATTTAAACATTGATCTCAATATAAATGTGTGTGTGTGTGTATATATATATACATATGCGCGCGCGCGCGCGTGTGTGTGTGTGTGTGTGTGTGCGCGCGCGTGTGTGTGTGTGTGTGTGTGTGTGTGTGTGTGTGTGTGTGTGTGTGATATCTTCTTTATGGTAATGGACATTTAAAAATTAAGAGTAGAAAATGGCATTTTTAGCCATACCTTTTATAACAAATAGTATTTTGTACATTGATTCCTCACTCAACAAACAAAAAACAAAAACAAACAATTAACAGCTTTTCTGGTCCACAGGGACCTTTTTTAGGGATTTGTTGCACTTTCTTCCTTCCTCCCTAGAACTCTTTCTTTGGTTGCATCCCCTAGGAGACTGTGCTGAGCTACACCTGATGACATGCTGCTTCTTCCAGTTTTCACAAATGTAAATATCTAGGAAGGTTGAGTCAGGGTTCAGAGTGGCCTTGGCATAACTATAAAACCAGCTTCCCTCAATGAGACACCAGGCTCTCTTCCCCTAGGTCCTGTTTTTCCTTCCTTGCCATCACTGACCTCCTTTCCCCTTACTCAGCCACGCTTGGTACATACCCACACCATTTATGTTGAGTTCATAGTCATTAATACCATCAAGTAGACTCGAGAGGAGAGGAAGAACCAAAGAAATACATTTAATTTTCATCAGGCAACTGCCACCTTATACAATCATGAATCAAGTGCTTCATTTGTCTCAACAGTTGTTTTTCCTATTATTCATAAGAAACTGCCCATTTATGATTTAATGATTTAATGATCAAACAGAGATTTGCTGTGGTCTTTCTTTCCTAGGTCTTTCTTTAAAGACGTGATTTATACTCATCTAAGTAAATAAACTGCTTCCTTCTCTGTGCTCTCAGAAAAATCTTTTATCTGGACAAAGATGAGTAACCCTGCCCGCACCGTTCTAGCTTGACTAAATTTTAGGTAGTTTTCTTCCTCCTGGCTATAGGCTGCTGTCCTCTCTTTTCTTGGAGCATTTGCTTTAAAAAACTTGCGATTTTAAATTCTTTCTCTGTCTCTTTGAGATGTAAATCTCCCAGCCTCTTTCCTGGGATGTCTTGCTCCTGGACTGGGAGCCATCCCTTTGAAATGCAATCATGGAGAACCCCATCTCTCAGTCTCTGCAGGAGGCTAGGAGCCTCACTTTGATAAGTACCAATTAGCAAATACAGATGGCCTGACTGTATTGGCCATCCACCTGCCAAGTCCTCCAGTTCTGCACTAGCTCACACCAGAGCCCCAAATCTCTTGCTATTTGTCTCAGGGGAGTTGAGTTCAATCTCTCTCCCCTATTGCACTAGTCTTGAATAAAGTGCCTTCCTGTTTGTTGAGCTCTGTCCAGTGCAGTTTTTATTTGACAGTCTTAGTAATGAAGGTTGTGAATGGCCTGGCGTCTGTCTGCCCCACTGCACAGTGAGCCCTGAGGTCTAGGAATTGAGAAGATGGTCTCTTCATCTTTGTGTCCTCTAGGAATGGCCGAATAGTCAGTGCTCATGGAATAGTTATTTTAAACATGCATAAAAGTTAAAGATGCAGCAAACATGTCAAATGATATTAAAACAAATATAAATTGTTGTACTGCATTGTGGCCTGGAATTCCTCCTGTTCTTCTATATCAATAAGCTCAGGGCATTATAGAGGTATCTGCTGAAGAAAAAGTAAAGTGACAGAACCTAATAAACCCCCGTGTGGACTGGGTGTCTGCAATGAAACCCTGGATGCCACACAAGGTGTGCTGCTGAGTGCTGTCATTAATTCTGGGTGTGAATGAATCTTCATTATTTCCCAAATGAGAAAAAGTCACTTTCGCCTCTGATTTTTGTGTTTATCATACTAATGTGGAATCAGAAACTGCTAGAATCAATGGCACCCTGAAAAGTATCAGGTCCAAAGCCCTAGTGTTACAGAGGAGAAACTGGAGCCCTGGAGGTTTGTGTCCCAGCCTGGCTCACAGAATTGTACCTTTTGGCCTTGTTTGGAGCCCTTTCACCAAACTGTATGCTAATCCGTCTGTAGCCAGGAAAATACCGTGGAGCAGATTTTAAACATTATTAGTACTGCCTCTATTGTTGAGCATTGACAAAATGAATTAAGCTCAGGTAATTTCACCCCCAAAATTTGAGTCCTTAATATAAAGAGATTTTGAAGTAAAAGCCCTTAGAGATCAACAGGCTTTGGAAGGGGCTTTCCCTCTAGCCACATAAAACAAGATGGACCCATCAAAAAGAACAACTGTCTTTCCTTCCCTTTCCTGTTATCTCAACAAATTGCAGGAAAGAAGATCAAGGATGCAATTAGACATGGCCCAACACATTTTAAAGATAATACCTGTGTCTCTGGTTAACTTAATTTCCAAAGAGAATCATTCACAAGTCAATCTCTTTCCTCCTATGCATCCATTATCCCAAGTACTTATTCATCCTCCCTAGTAACCATTTATTGTCCGTAAAGAGAATCATCTATATTCCTCATCTCTCCCCTCCCCTAAAATGAGGGTGTATAAACTTCTGGACCCCATTGGGATGTCGGGTAATCACTCTGTGATTCTCCCCATGTGCACGGTAAATAAATCTGTAGTCTCCTTCTCTTACTAATCTGCCTTATTGTGAGTTGATCTTTCAGCAAACTTTCCAGGGGTGAAGGAGAATTTTCCTTCTCCCCCACATTATATTAAGCAATAATTGCCAATTAATCGTGTGTTAAATTTCTCCTTCAAGCTTATCTGAGTTCAAAATAGTTCCATAAAACATTATTTAATGTATCCAAAATTCTAGAAAACTGTTTCCCATTATATATAGGTGTATATTTGTTGATTTTTAATTTTATATTATTTTATAAAGTTTTAAACATCAAAATAAAAATGATAATACATGGAAGAAAAGCGCTATCACAGCTGATCAAAATCTCTTAGGTATAATGCTGACAATATGCAACTTGTGAATTTTACTTCTGTAGCATTTTTTTTCATACCCTACCCAGCAATCGTCAACATGTGCCTAAGCCCTTTTGAAAATGCAATCATCACTGAAGCACAGGGATGCCAGCAACATAAAGACGTTTCCACAGCTTTTAATTAACTCCCAGGATTTTTGTTTCAGAAAGTGTATTGTTTCAGGAGTAGCAATTACAAGCTATTTTGGCTCCCTCATTTTCTTCTATGTTTCTGATTGTCTCTTTTGGATTCAGGAGGGAGAACAATTAGGTTTGGAAAAGGGCAATGAGAGGGTTCTTGCTTGGCATGACTAGCCCAGCCCTGCTCCTGAGTCACCAGCCACCGTGGTCACAGTGACAAAGGGAAGGGAATTTAGGGTCCTGGCCCCCCTGCCGTGTGGTTCTTTTGCAATTTCAGGACATTCATCTTTGACCCTCCTGTGTCCCTTTCTAAGTTCAAAAAATCATCTCAAAGCACAGCTATGAAAAGTTTCTTCCCTCTTGCTGAAGGATTTGATGAAAAGAAATCTGAAAACTCTTCAGAAAAGGTGACAGCACAGCAGCCATTTCCTGTTGAATGTTGAGCTAAAACCCTACACAAGATTCTAGCCAGGCTTTTCTGAGGTTTTCCTTGTTTCCGTTGGAATTTTCTTCTCTCTGCCCCATACCCTCCATCTAATACTGTTATTCACAATTAAATGGTGCTTTCTTTTTCAGTTACATGTATATCTTCACTTATTTATAGTGTTGTCATAGTATTTGGAAGTCACTGCTTAGCCAAGTTGTTAATATGCAACAGCCTCATCTCTCTATTTTATGATGCATTGTGTTTTTTTTGAATCCTCTTTTGTTCTCTCCATGGTATTATAAACGTATTTCTGATCATTATTCCAGTCTTCATTTAAGGGACTCTTTAAGAATTGGTGTATCATCGCCTGCTAATTTTTAAACAAAAAATCCAATGATGCATATGGAAGGATAAACAAAAATCTAACTTTATGAACATAGGAAAACAGATTTACTCTAAGGTTTTCTGAATTTCAATCGCTTATTAAAATTCATGTTTGTTAAGATATATTAACTTTAGTTTCTTTTTCTTATTTTTTAATTTTGTTCATGCATATGTATAATCTTTCTGAATATGTCTCTTTGCTAATTTCAACCTCCTAATGTAAAGCCATTTTGAGTTTTTTCAAAAATGGTAGAAGTTAGATAAAATTTGAGCAACCAATTCAGAAGCACTCTGCAATGTAATACCCTTGAACTATGTATTGTTGATATTTGTCATAATAAGATGAGGTTATGGACTGTCAGTATTTTTTTCAACGTAGGTAATTTTATTTGTACTGTAGATATATTTTGAACTAATTAAAAAATCACAGTGCAATTAGACACGTTAAAATCTAAATTTATAACATCTGTGGCATTACATTTTCTTAACACTTTCATTACAATATAATCCATATACCACATAGATCACCCATTAGAAGTGTATGATGCAATGTTTCTTAGTATATTCAGAGTTGTGCAACTATCATTTTTACAGATTTTACGATATTTTCATCATCAAGAAAGAGACCCCATGCCTATTAACAGTTGCTCCCTATTTCCCTCCTACCCACCCAGCCCTAGACAACCACTAATTTACTTTCTTTCTCTATAGATTTGCTTATTCTGGACATTTCATATAAATGTAATTATATAATACATGATATTTTATGACTGACCTCTTTCACTTAAACGTGATATTCTCAAGGTTTATTCATGTTTTAATGTGTACTAGTAATCCATTCCTTCATTGCCTAAATATATTCACTTATATGGACATACCACATTTTATTTATCCATTTATCAGTTGATTAATGGTCTGTCCACCTTTTGGCTATTATGAATAATGCTACTATGAACATAAGTGTACATACTTTTGCATAGACATGTGCTTCATCTCTTTGGTTATATATCTAGGAATGGACTTCTGGGTTACCCAGTAACTCTGTATTTAACTTTTGAGATACTGCCAGACTGTTTTCCAAAGAGGCTGCACCGTTTACATTCCCTCCAAAAATGTAAGTGTTCCAATTTCTCTACATCTTTGCCAACATTTCTTACTAAAAGTCATTTTGAAGGTAGTTATCCAAATGGGTGTGAAGTGGCATTGCATTGTGGTTTTGATTTACATTTCTCACCTGGCTAATGTTTTCAGACATCTTTTCTTATGTTTATTGACTATTTGTGTATCTTTGTGGCATTCTTTTAGCCAAGTAATTTTGTAATTCTATCAAAAGCTAACTTTATTTTGCTCTCTAAAAATCCTTCTTAAATTTGGCATTCCAGATAACACACGATATTTTTTATTTGATTCCTATTAAAACGTGGCCCCTATATTTCTGAGGGTGAGGTATATTCCTTATGAATAGCTAAGATTACCTCTTCAAATCTCTTTCAAATTGACCTGTCTACAATATTTACCAATTTCATACACTACAATTCTATATGCTTGAAGATTTTGGTTAGAATTTATTAATTATGATCATTACAAATAAATATAATCCCATCATATTTTGCATATTCCAGTCACTTTTGTGAATCATAGAACTATGTGGCCCTGATCAATCAGGCTTTTAATCACAACTGTGTCCTAGAATCCTCCTCTGAAAAAATCTGCTAGAACAAGGTAATTTCATTTATCGATTTATCCCACAAATATTTATTATAGTGTCAATGCTTGAAACTCAATATTTTAAAATCATTGAACCTAATCTCTATTTTTATATTAGGAACTGAATTCCCATACTAATCTAACTTGCAGAAAGCTTTTTTTTTTTTTAGTTTCTAGTACTGTTAGAAACTATCATTTATAGAAGCTTTACACACTGCAAGACACATGCTAAAGGCTTTGCATGCATCATCTCATTTAATTATAACTACACCATGACATGGACAGATTTATTTTTCCCACGTCATAGATTAGAAAAGATACAGAAAGGTTATACAACTGGTTGAAGGCTATATACAAGTAAAGGCTTAGATAAGAGAGTCAGTTAGCCACTTAATATAGTTCCTTTTCTACATTTTAATGTCTCCCTAGATTTGAAAAGATCAGATTGAAAATTAACCAGGACATTAAATTAACCACGGCAGAGGGTCTTTGAGTATAACCTTCAAGGCTTAGCTCAAATGTTATCTCCTTCATGAAACTCTTCTTCTCTTTAGTCATAATGTAGCACTTCATTCTCTCTGCTCACAAAATGTTTTGTTTGTTTCCCTTTCATACCACTATTCACTGTCATACTATAGTTAGTGAACAGAGCAGTATTTTCTTAAGGGTGGAGACTGTCTTGTTGACTTTGCTGTTTAATCTCTACTGTCAGCCTGGAACATAGCTGTCCAATACAGGTTTGCTTAACTAAATTAAACTGAAGCCATACAAATATTTGTTCATTAAATGAAGATCCATTTTCTAGAACTACAGATTCTAATATATTACAGCAGGAGAAATATTGCAAATGATCTCTCAAGAATCATTACTCTATTTAAACAGATCTTGTATGTTCTTATTCACCACTGGTTCCCTTTGTTCTGATGTGAAAAGTTTATAAGTGCTTAGGAGCACAGATATTTTCATTCAGTTCAACCTAGATTCAAATCCTAATCTTCATACTAAATAATTATGAGACTTTGGGCAATTTTTAAATCCCTTCAAACCTCAATTATCTCTAAAATGAGAGTATAAATACTAATCTCATAAAGCTGATGAATTTGAAAATAATGACTGAAGACTAAATAAAAAGATGTCAAAACTCTCAGCACAGTTTCTGTCATAGAGCAGGAACTGTTAGCAAGGACAATGATCACTATTACTCTGTCGGTCCTATAAGAGAAAAGGTTTTTAATTATTTTATATAAGTGAAATATAAGATAAATATAAGGGTTTCTAGGTTCTATAACTCTCAATTCTTACCTGTCACACACAAAATAAAGAAGATAAAATGGCTTAACAACTTGAAAGTATTATCCATTGTCTTTTCTAACAGAATGGGGCAGCTTCTCATTCTAGACATGGTAACCGGGCTTTGGAATTCTCAGAATTCAAGGGCTGCACAGAATGGCTCCATCCTTCATACAAGTAAATATGAGATTGGGAAAGATCATCTATAATTTAATGTTATACCATGAGGAGATGAGAATAGATGAGGTTGAAGCTGTCAGAGCAGTAAATGGCAGTAAACTTAGAGAATGCTGGCAAATGACAGGAAATACTTAGATTACATGATAAGGATTAATTTCCCCACTACTCATATTTGGGAATATGTGCCTATGCGGGGTAGAATCCAAGTAGAGAATACCGTGGGTGCAATTGGCCACATGCTGTAACCCCCTGCCCACTTCTGGTAGCTTTAATAAGTTCACAGAGCACTTTAAACCGTTTTAGAAATACACTTGAACTGTATTTTCTGCTTTCTTTTCTCAAGGAAGAAAAAATATGATAATATTTAAAGTAAAATTTGGGGCTTAAGAGGTAAACACAGCATCCTTTCTTTTGTCCTCACCTTAACCACAAAGTAGTTGGTATAATGTCAAAGCTAAAAAGGACATGGGAGATTATCAAATTCTAACACTTTGTTTTTCAAATGAGTAAACAATAGTTCTGAAAAGGGAAGTGGTAGCACAAATCATCCCAGGCTACGGCAGAGGTAGGGGCAGAGGGACCTCCTCCCTTATTTCAGCCCAGCCCTGCTGCCGGTAAGGGCAAACCAGCCAGACGGTCGTGTTACCTCGTGGATACAGCACACCCGGGAATTCCCAGAAAAGACCCATTGGAACACGCTAGGTTTAAATATAAAGAACAAACTTTCTTTGGGGGGCCTGCATCAAAATGTGAAGGAATCATATTCTAGTCACTTTATCGTATGACGACACACCCACACACCCACACACACAGTTGATATTTGCTGCCACTTCTTTATTTGATATTTGCAATCTCAACAATTAAAAGAATGTTTCATCCCTTACAAAAAATAAAGGAAAACTTACTTCCTAACTATGTGGCACAAATATAATCTATGCAGTCTAAACAGCAAGAGGCTATTTGGTCTGATTTCACTGGACAGATTCTGCGAAGTGTCACTAATGAAAAACTTTGCTTGGTTTATCAAGTACTGTACACATTCTGGGCAAGCACTTCCTTGTGTTGGGTTCTTTCCATTTCCTGCCTGGAGATCAAGGTACCTGTAGGACAGATTGACAAGTCTTTATTTGAAACATCTGCATAGCTATAACATTTAGCAGGATAACTTATCTCTAAAATAAAAGCAATATTAAACAATAATGGAGACAGTGGGAAATAGATGCTGTTTGGTGGCTTTCTCACAAGTCTTCCCAGAGTCTCTGCTTGCTGGGACATGAATTCCCTGTGCAATGTGCAGTGACCACGTGCCCTGGTCACACTTTTGGGCTTTCTTACAACCGACCCTTTCAGAATAGCCTACGGCCCTGAACTCAGATAACTTTATTAATTCAAGAACCTGAAAACTCATGCAACAGTTAACTGCCAGTATTTCAGTTTAGGGAATATTCTTTGGGTAATTCTTCCTGCTACATTATATACTTTCAATATAAGCCTAATTTCACTATTTTTCTCTCTGAGCTCTTCCCTTCTCTTTCTAACTTGTGAAAAGAGAAAAGAGAAGGAATGCAGAAGATGTCTTATAAGACGCTGCTGTTAATTGATGGCATGTTCCCCCCACCAGATGCTCCCAAGCAGTGTTGAGTGCTCCGTCCTCTCCTCACTTTCTCTAAGAGATATTTACACTCCCCTGTGCCGCAGTGATGGGGTAACGCGCACTATGCCCATAACTAGATTTTAAGCTCCTTTGCTATAGACTCTGCTACGGCTTAAACGTAACAGCAGCTCCTCAAGCACTCATTACATGTAGTTTGTTTTTTGGTTTTTGTTTTTTATTTTGTTTGTGACCTAGGTCCTTAGTCACTACCAAAGAGAAAATGAATAAAACAGAGCGATTCCACTTAGTTTCCTCAAAGTGTTGGCACTTTATTGCACTATCACTCCATTTAATATATGCCTCATTTTCAAATTAAAATTTCTGTTGAAATTTTATTCATTTTCAATTGAATGACTGAAATTTAAAATAAAACTTAGTTCATATTTGATTGAAATTTTATTTAATAGTAATCTTCATCAAATGATTCAAAATCCTTTTTGGACATTATGGGTGGAAAACTTTGTAATCATTACAACAGTCAGGGAAAGATTCAGACGAGAGGCGTAGACTTCTGAATGGTCTGTGAAAGGCTGAGTTTGCTGGTGGGCTTATCAGTGACGGAGGGACAGTATCCATAAGTACGGGCAATGTGATGTCTGATCACACTATGTGATAGTTCCTGAGTGAGTCTCCATATCTCAGTTCGTTTGACTCTCCCCACTGTGACATAGACAAGAAAATGTGACATTGTTTCTATTTTGCTGATGATAAAACAGACCTAGAAAGTTTACCATAAGTGCTCCCTGGGATGGAAGCATTCTGCAAACAGTGTGCATGGCTCGTGTGTCTGTGAATCAAATTCCATTTAAAATCAAATCAGTTAGCTTCGCTGTAGGAAGATTTCTGTTGCAATTTCCTTTGTAGGCTAATTATCCTTCATGAAAGTAAATAGCAATCTCATATATACGTTTGTCAATGGCAAATATATAAATCAACATAAAGATTTTGCTTAAAGTGAGTGTATTAGTTATCAATATATTACCTCTCATCTCCAAATGCCCCCTTCAATAAATGGCTTGTGATCGATAGAATTCCTTTCAGAATTTCTCCCTTAGAGTGAGCAGGACGTCAGTGCTCCCAGCCTCCCTCTGGAGGGTGACCTTGGCTTGCTCAGGGGCTGCAAACAGACCCACCCTAGCCGGCCAAACCTCCAAATGTCTCTGCCATCCCATGAGCTGACCCACATCTTTTCCAAAGAGGTCTGAACCGCTTTCAAGTTCATCCTTCCTGGGTTTTCTCACTCATTACTAGAATACCATGTGGAGTTTCCTGATAGCTAAGGGTTACTACTTTAGCTTAATTAATACTCCTCATATTAACTATTAAGCTTGTGATTAAGCTAGTGTGTGTTTTCTATCTCCTGCGTGGACCCAGACTGCCCAAGTGAGGACAGGAGGAAGTGAAGCCGCCCTTTACCCCTTTGCCGGCGGGGAAGAGGCCCCTGACAGGAGAGACACCACGGCCTCCTGTGAGAAAGTAGACAGACTATTTACAGGCCACAATAGGGAAGATGAAAATTCTCGGGGCACCAGGTCCTGAGTGCTAAGTGGCCTATAGTGGGAGAGTCAATGTTGTTGTCTACTTCACTGTCATCATAATTGTCTAATACGGGTTGGGGGTTTACAGTTGTTCAAGTGCAACACATTGTGCAAAGCTATCTGCTCTCAGTTCTCACAATATTTCTATGAGGCAGCTGCTATTTAACCCCATTTTACAGATGACAAAACTGAGGCATAGAGAAGCTACTAGCAGGTCAAGGTCTTGCTTCTTGGTAAGAAATGAATCTGACATAATTTGGGAAAGAGGAATAGGTGACTGCACGTGCTGGTGACTTTTCCAGTTCAACACTTGGAATCATGAATGCAAACTTTGTTACATTCCATCTTCCCAGTCTTACCAGAATTTGACCCAGTTTGGACAAAGAAGCAGCCAAAATACCCACCCAGCCCTCACTATATTAATTCTTGTGAGAGAATAAATATAAATAAAACGCAGGCCTTGCCATCAGAGTGCTCACAGTCTGGTTGGAAAGGCCTAGAGAAACACTAACTGGGTCTTTCTTTATAGAAAATACATTTTTACAAACATATTCTATAGGATTAGTGATGACTTTATAATTCTGGCAAATTATCAGTCCATTATTAGCCTAGTCATTTTCTCTTTGAGGACTATCAAGCACTTATTTATCCAAAGAAATGGTGTGGCAGGCAGTCCTTTACCTTGCATTACCTGGGCAGTACAGATGCTCACACGCAGCCACAACCACAACCCAGGTCCTAAAGGGTGAATCTTATGATCTTAATGTTCTCCAAAACATTTACACTTTTCTCTGTAATAGGAATCCAATGCAATTTCATTTTTCAAACTCCGTATGTTCAGATAATTTGCATGTTGAAAGGAAAGTGGTCCCCTTGGGTGACACCATAATCTCTCTCTCATTTGCTAATTCATATGCCTCCTTCATTTCCTAAGCACAAATTTTACTGAAAGACTATCTCACAGCAATATCTGTAGTGGACTAGTGAATTACTATACATTCAACTATATTGTCTTCAACATTTTTAAACAATGTTAAGTATATAACTTTAAATTTTATAAGGAAAAATCAGATCATAAATAACAAATCCTAGAGAAAACAATGTTTGTTATATTCTAATAAACATATTTAAATGTGTCAACGATATTTATAATTTTAAACAAATATAACGTAAACAACACTTAATATATTTTGTTGGGTGTGTGTATTTGTTGAATAAATAGTAAAATCATGAATATCAATATTTGTTATGTACGGAAATTGGAAAAGATGTAGAACTTTTATTTCAGAGTTAAAGTGCTCAGATCCTATTTAGTAAATGTTCTTCAAAATCTCTCTCAAGTTCTCAAGTCGCAATGACAAGCAAGGTAAGTATTAACATAATTATACCAGGTCAGGCAATGTAAAATTCAGTGCTATGTCTGGACAGGATGCTCAGTTCCAGCAGGAAGGAAAGAAACAGTATTTCATGCCTCACACCCACCTCTCACAACAAAACCCTTACGACACAGCTTGACTTTCTACACCAAGCAGCATGGCCAATTCAGGTCACGGCTGGCTCCTTCAGAGACGTCTGAGTAATCTCACCCAGTCTGGTGGACTTTGTTTCTAAAACAAAGTAATGCAAGTCGGAAACTTCCCTTCCATGGTCTTTGAAGCTGGTTGACAGTTCTTTTTGGAAAGTGAGAAATAACCTTAAAATCCCAAAGGCTACAGGAAACCTAGTTAATACTAACATTAAAGTTACTTCAACCGAATCTCTATCTGTAAACCAGAAGCTAGCTAATCTTACCATTCATCTCACTCTTGTCACTTGGGGGTCCAATTAAACACAGTCCCTTGCCAACTAACATCTTCTACATTCCAGTTTTTCCATTTCTGTATTTGTCTTGGCTTTTCCTTCATGTGCCACCTTCTCATTACCTTCCTCCAAACACTTCGAACTCTGCCCCTTGGACACTGCTCCATACTTAAACAAATAAACAAAAATCAAACAACCCAAAAACTTCTAAATCCCCAAACATTCAACTTCAGCCACTTAAACATATGACGATATTTTTTTACTATCTCTTTACACAAATTACAGTTTCTGTGAAGTCTTAAAATGCTTTTAAGTTTCGACATCTCACTCTCAGGCCACAGCTTCCTGTGCCGACAGTTATTCCATTTCTGGTACTACGACTGTCCTTCACCTTCATAAAGCTTTCCTGTCCCTTCCTCTGTCCAATGTTTTAGTTCTATTCTGGCTTCACCACCACTCCTACTCAATCTAGATACCAAGATCAAGCACTAGAATCATTCTTATCAGAATTATTATCTCCAGTGCCCCCTTACCATGTGTTCTATGTGTCTATCAAAATTATACTCCTGAATCTATAAAAAAATCCATCTTTTTTTTTTTACTCCTATAAAAGGATTGCTGAACAATGAAAAAATCACAGAACGGAACCGCTATAAACTCAGTCTTCATAATCTGATGATTCATGGAACTGAATTGTTCTCTTTTATATGTTCCCGGAAGCCCACTTCTCTCTCCTAAAACTCTCCAAAGGTAGTGTCTCCTACCTCAGACAAAATAGAGACTGGAGGTGGAGGAAGTGAAAAAATTGCACTGAATTTTTTTCTCCCATATCACTTAAAAAATCTTGTCTTTGCCCAGATGCTGTAGGGATCTATCTTTATTCCCTTTCTTCTAGTTCCAGTGGAAGAGGCAGTTTCTTCCAGTCATGAGCTAATCTTTCAGCGTGTTTAAAATAAGCCCTTCATAATTCCTTTGGAAACTTACTAAAGCATTAGCTACTATTATAGCTTCTCTCCAGATTGGCCATCTTGCTATATTGTCTCTTAAACCCCACTGTTCACAGTATATGAACAGTCATATCTCTCCTATCATGAAACAAAAACCCTCCACTGACTCTCCCCCACCTCTAACTATTGTCCTTTTCTCCCATCTCTTCAGTCAAACTGTGTAAATAAAACTCAGTACTTACTTCTTGTATTTCCTTCTTAGTACATTGCAGTTCGTCACTCTCCTGAAACTGTTACTCTCTAGATCACAAGTGGTCAGATAGCTTAATTCAGTAAACATTTTTTGGTTCTTTTGCTACTCATTCTGTTTATAGCACTTGAAATTAATTGCTCCTTACAATTTTTAAAATCTCTCCTCTCCCAGTTTTCAGTGACATTGCATTCTATACCCTTTCTTTCCCTTCCTCCCTCTGTAAGTTAATTGTGATGAAAGTTCAGGATTCTCTCCTTTGTGGTTTTGGTGGATGTTTCTGTGTCTTAGCAGGGGAGTGTCTGAGCCATCTTCTGATGTTGCTGGGATTCTTCCTTATACAAGTCTTGTTGGTAGGCAGAGACTGTTCTCTCTGGAACGTGGAACTTTCAGAAACTTGCTTTCTGAGCCTTCTTTACAACTAGCGTGCACACATGTGACACTAGCCTTTGACTCCAGAGCTTGTGAATCAAAGCAGAGGGAGTGCTGAGAACCATTCTTGCAGGGCCGATGGGACAGCGGAAACTCCGGCAGAAGGCAGCGCAGGCAGGGGTGAGAGTGGCAGCATCTGGTTTCAGTGCAAAGAGGGTTGACAAGAAAAACCAGACAGTCTACTTGTCAGGGCTGGTGGCAGGAGAGTTCTCAACAGTGGTCAAGACAATAGTGTTCTTCAAGCGTGTCCATTCCCCAGACAGTGCACATCGCACTCATCCGTGTAGGTATACACCCATCCCCTCCCCCCACCCCCCACCTCTGTCCAATACCCAATTGGTGTTATTCCCAAATGCTCAGACTCGGGGGGATGGGGGGCATGGGCAATATATATAACCTGAACTTTTGTATTGATTCAATATGAACTTGAGGAAGAATGCCATCTACTGAATCAATTACTGCATTAACCTCAAACAGCATTAGGGCTGCCAACTTAAACCCTGACAGAAATAAATTGGTCAGAATTAATAAAGATTTCCAGGAGAGAAATGTTCCCTTTTTATCAAACCTTTTTGTAGATTAACACCGCGATTCTTGGATGTGCTCTAACATTACTGGTCGTGCTGTAGCAGGGTGCCAATGCTTTCCCACACAACATTCACAACAAAGTGATTACTTGAAAATTTATACTGTTATTTATATATTGCGAATGTTACTTTGGTTCCTTGAAGTAATTAAATTACATATGATTTGTAAGAACAGGTTCACTAACCTCATAAAATTTTTTATTTTTTGTGAAGGAAATCATTCAAATAGCAAGAGACACACAGAATACTCTGCTTTCCCATAATAGAACTTTCTTATTTTGTTGTTTTGTTGTTTTTTAACCTCTTATGGATATATAATTAATTCATAAACTACAAGAAGATAAAAATAACAATAAAGTAAAGCCATATAGCATGCAAAGCCTAAGCTACTTATTCTTTGGCCCTTCACAGGAAAAGTTTGCCAATCTTGATATAAAATGTATCAGGTTTGAACATTCCCCTTATGTTAGAACCTTTACTGTTATATAAATCAAGCATTGCTGGTCTTTTTTGGCTTGTAGTTTAAGTTAAATATCTAGAAGTAAAATTGGGATTGCCACATTAAACGATTTGCTTTTGTGATGCCTTTTGATTTACATTCAAATTGTAATCCATAAAATTGATGTTTCCAATTGCTGTGTATTGCCCATTTTTCAATACTGGCCAAAAAGTGATATTATTATTTTTGAAGAGTATTATTTTTACAAAATTGCTGCCTTGTCATACCAGTCAAATATGGTATTTGTTTTTAGTAATACTTTTTTCATAAGTGGGGATGAAAATTATTTTATACAATTATTTGTGGTTCTTTCCTAGACTTTGGCTAGTTTTCTTTGCTGTGTTCTTTTTTTTATCCCTATGGTATCTAACAGTGCATTTTCCTTATTATGAATAGTCAACCTCAAAATACAATCAAGCCCAAAGGAGAATAAAATTCACAGTAGTAATCATATAGAGATATCTACACGTGTCTTAGCTTAGCTTTATGTTTTTGTGAATGCTTAGCTTTGCATTTTTAAACATGTACATGTGGACATGTACACACGTTTTTCCAAAATAAATGAATACATACTAAAATATATCAACATTTTCATAGCAAACATAATTTGCCATAACATTATTAATAATTGTATAAAATTTTATCAGCTGGGTCCAACAAAATTCCTATTTTCCATTTAAGATGTTTTTATTTCTTCACTATTTAAAACAAATGTCTTTTAAAAATATATGAACATCTATATCATAATGATGATTTGTCTACTGCTCTAAACTTCAAGAATTGGGATTATTGCTATATTTATTGATGAATTATCTCACCTTTTATCTACCAATTTTTTCATTTAATAATTTATATAAATATGTCAAATTGTCTTCAGAGTAATGTATAAATTAATATATGTACTTATTAGCAGTTTATGAGAATGGTCTTTTGGCCTAGGCATTCTTTTTTATGTAACTATTGTCTTGCCTTTTAAAAATAATGTATTTTTTGTTACTTGATAATGACTTGCTTTTGTATTAATATCTTATAATATTTTGAATATTCTTGTTTTATTTTATTTTTCCTGACTTGGTAGTGAATAAACCGTCTAATTTCTGTAACAATGACGTATGTTTTTCTCATATTTTATGTATTTTATTAATGGATTTTCATATCATTTGCCTGTTTTGCTTTTACATTATAGTTGTCCTTTTATCTGATATGTGCTAGATTCATAATTGAGATAGTAAAATTATGGATCATATATACAAACATTCTTTATTTAGTCTAACAGGTATGGCTCCATTAAAAAAAAATCTCTTGTTCCTTTAATATTACTGTGCATTATTTTTGGACAGAGGCAGCAGTTGGGCTGTAGTGTAAATTTTTATATGTCACTGGCTTTTTTTGATTTTCACTGAGTGAGGTGACTATTTAAGTATTTTGCCCATTTTTCTTTGCCCATTTCCAATATGTAGGAGTTATTTTTATATTATGGATATTAATTCTTAACAATAACATGTCTTGAAAAAATGTTACTCAACTCCGTACTTTTCACTCCCTAAAATGTGTATTCAGTGAACAGAAGTCCTTGCTATGACTATAGGCAAGTGTATCATGTGTCGGTATTTTCTTCGTATGTTTAGTACATTTTTTTGTCTTAAGAAATCCTTTCTTACAAGAATTTATGAATATATCATGTTCTATTGTATTCTGACAGTCACATTATTGGCCACCACAGGCATTTCTTTAATTTACTTGAAACTGATTTTTGTGTATGTTGTGAAAAAGGGAACCTGCTTCTCATTGGTGCCTGTTTGTCCCACATCATTTATTGAAAAGTCTGTCCCACTGTGTTACCCAGGCTACACAAAGGACACAAGGTGGGGCATAGTGATGTTAATTAGGAATGACAAAAGAAAATTTTATGAGATGTTAGATGCATCTTCACCTGAGTTGTAGTTACCTGGGTGTATACTCATAGTTGATCATTGCATACATTCAAAATTTATTCACTGTACACAGTTACCACCTGTATGTTACACATGGAGATGAAGGGTAAATAAAGAAAGTTAAATTAAGTGACTACTCTTAAGTATTTGCCAAATACCCAGCACACCCACTGACTGGAATTCATTCTGTCTTAAGGCAAGCAGCAATATGTGTTTATGGAATTTTTTCAAATAAAAATAATGAATATCAATAATTTTCACTATGACATTTGCCATAATTCATGTTGATAACAAGTCCCTTTAATATTGAAGATTTTCAATTAAAGATAATAAATGCTTTCTCCTGTTCCCTTCCTTTAAAACCAAGAGACAATTAGAAGAATAAAAATAACTTCTTCAATTAAATTAGAATACAGTTATACCCTAAATTCTGATATATAAGAGAGGAAGCAAGTCAGATTTATTTTTCTACAGGTGTCATGAGTGTGAGTGTTCTTCTAAAAAGGGATGTATAGTCTATAGGGTCCATCAAGCAATGTATTACTTGAGATGGAAAAGTCCGGATAGGTAGGAGAATGCTGGTTCCTTGTATGAGGAAGTGTCATGGAGATGTTTCATTTTTGCTGTTAGTATGATGCTAAAGGAGAAATAGCAACAACCAGATCAGGCAGCCACTGGTCCTCATCACCCTGAAGCAAAGTTACTATTTAATCACCCCTAAAAACCAACACACAGAACTTCAGGATGAGTAAGGGAACTCCCTGTGGCCTGAATGGAGGCACAGCCATAGGCAGACAATAATGGGAAAATGTTCAGAGAAAATTGATCAAAATCCAGACAGACAGCTGAAGTCCTAACCAAAGCATGCTCCACTCTGCCTCTCTTCCCCGCCCACACACAGTGCTTTAATGGGCATTTAGCTAGAGAAACAGAATGCTTATTAAAAGATGAGTAATGCCTTGAAAAGAACTCTCAAATGATACTATAACCAACCAAATCAAGTAGTGGAAATGAGGAAAATAGTTGGATGACTTCCCTCAGTTTTCAAAGTAGGAAAGTAATATATATTATTAAAAATATAAATAAATCATTTTATAACATATATGAAGATTAACATAAAACAAAAAATCCAACTATTGATATTTGAATCTTTCATAGGAGAAACATGACAGAAAAAGCATTGTTCACAAAAAATATAAAAATACAAAGAAAGTACTAATAATAGGAGGGATTATGTAAAATGTAAGGACAAAAACTAAACAAATTCAATACAAGTGTGTATAAATCATGAAAATCTGTTGATTAAAATCTGTTCTTTCATTTGAAAGAACAAATAATGGTAAAAGCAGAGATAAATTAATTAAAAACTGAATGTAACAACTAAAAAAGTACAATTTCTGCTTCTCTGTAGACAAATAATCCTTAGAGATGGCATTAGCTATCTTGAATAACTATTAAAGGGGAGTATAATTTCATAAAAACTGAGAATAGGCAAATAACCACAGAACCAGAAAAAATTCAAATATGGATATTAAATATGTTGATCAATTTTCTTCAAATATTTTTGCAACTCTGGATGAAATGGAAAACTTTTTAGAAAAATATAGCCTAGCTTGTTGCAATCCCATCCATGCAGTTTTGTTTTGGTTGCCTGTGCTTTTGAGGTCTTACTCAAGACATCTCTGTCCAGACCAGTGTCCAGGAGTGTTTCTCCAGTGTGTTCTTCTAATAATGTTATAGCTTCTGGTTTTAGTTTTAAGTCTTTAAACTATTTTAATTTTATTTCTGTATATGGAGAGAGATAGGGGTCTAATTTCATTCTTCTGCATAAGGATATCCAGTATTCCCAGCACCATTTATTGAACAGACTGTCCTTTCCCAATGTATGTTCTTGGTATCTTTGTAGAAAATTAGTTTACTGTAAATACATGGATTTATTTCTGGGCCCTCTATTCTGTTCCATTGGTCTATATGTCTGTTTTTATGCCACTACCATATTGTTTTGGTTCCTATAACTTTGCCGTATCATTTGAAGTCAAATAATGTAATGCCTCTAGCTTTGTTCTTCTTGCTCAAAATTGCTTTGGCTATTCTGGGTCTTTTGTGTGTCCATATAAATCACATAAATTTTAGAATTTTTTTCTATTTCTATGAAGAATGTCATTGGAATTTTGATAGGAATTGCATTGAATTTGTAGACTGATTTGGGTAATATGGATATTTTAACAATATTGATTCTTCCAATCCATGAACATGGAATATTTTCCCTTTTGTGTGTGTGTGTCCTCTTAAATTTCTTTCATCAATATTTTATAGCTTTGGTATTAACTGATCAACACTTATGTGAACATTTAGTAGTAACATTCATTGAGTGTCAGGCAGGGGGGAGGGCAGAGGAGGGAATGTGTATATTCACACCTAATGGGTGTGGTGTGCAATGTTGAGGGATGGACAAGCTTGAAGCTCTGACTTGGGTGGGGCAAAGGCAATATATGTAACCTATCCATTTTTACCCCCATAATCTGCTGAAATGAAAAAAAAATAAAAAATATTTTATAGTTTTTATTGTAGAGATCTTAAATTTCTTTGGTTTATTTCTAGCTATTTTATTTTATTTGTAGCTATTATAAATGGAATTACTTTCTTGGTTTCTTTTGCAGATTGTTTGCTGATGGCATATAGAAATGCTACTTATTTTTGTATGTTTTTTATTTTGTGTCCTGAAATTTTACTGAATTTATTTATCAGTTCTAATAGTTTTTTGGTGGAAAAAAAGAAATAATCAACAAAGTGAAGAGACAACCCACAGAAAGTGAGAAAATATTTGCAAACTACCCATTTGACAAGGGATTAATAACTACATTATATAAGGAGCTCAAACAACTCAATAGGAAAAAAAACAAATAATCCAATTAAAACTGGCCAGAAAATATTAATAGACATTTTTCAAAAAGAAGATATACAAATGACCAAGAGGTATATAAAACAATACTCAATATGACTCATCAGAGAAATGCAAATTAAAACTGCAATGAGATATCATATCACACCAGTTAAAATGGCTTTTATCCAAAGACAGGCAAGCTTGTGGAGAAAGGAGAACACTTGTACATTGTTGGTGGGAAAGTCAATTAGTACGCCCACTATAGTGAACAGTATGGAGGTTTCTCAAAAAACTTAAAGTAGAACTACTCAGTGATCCAGCAATCCCACTGTTCAGTACATATCCAAAAGAAGGGAAATGAGTGCATTAAAGAGATATTTTTCCTCTCATATTTATTGCAGCATCTTTCACAATAGCCAAGATATGGATCAACCTAAGTGTCCATCAGTGGATGAATGAGTACAGAAATTGTGGTGCATGTACACAATGGAATATTATTCAGCCACAAAAAGGAACAGAATCCTGTTGTTTGCAACAATGTGGATGGGACTAGAGGACATTATGTTAAGTGAAATAAGCCAGGCACAGAAAGACAAACATCATGTGTTTGCACTAACACATGGGGGCTAGAAAAAGAAAACGGACTCATGGAGATAGAGAGCAAATGGATAGTTACCAGATGCTGGAAAGGGGAGTGGGAGGCAAGGAGTTAAAGAGGGGATTATTAATGGGCACAAAATTACAGTTAGAAGGAATAAGATCTAATGTTTGGTAGCACAATAGGGTAACTATAGTTAACAACAACTTATTGTACATTTCAAAATAACTAAAAGAGTTGAATTTAAATGTTCATAACACATAAAAATATGATAAATGCTTGAGGTAATGGATACTCCAGTTACTCTGATTTGGCCATTATGCATTGTATCCTTGCATTAAAATATCACATATATCCTCCAAATATATACAGCTATTATGTGTCCCAATTAATTAAAAAATTAAGAAATATGTAGCCTAACAAAAGTGACTGCCGATTGGGTGGGAAATATAAATTGATCATTTACCATGTGAGAAATTTAGAAGATGTCAAGAAATAGCCAGATCTATTCAGTTTCACAAGCGAATTCTGTAAAAACTTCAGGGAACATTTAACCACTATGCTCCTTTTATGTAGAAAATATAACACTTCCATAAAATCCTGAAAAAGATAACACAAAAGGAACCTGCAGACCATTAAAGACGTAAATCACTAACACTGAGTTTCTCCCGGAAGTACAAGGACAATTCAGTCTATTTGAAAATTTAGTAAAAATTGGACTATCTTAATGGGATCCAGAGGTTGGGGAAAACCTATGATTCCTTCATGATGTAAAAAAATTCTTAATAAAAAACTTAGTTTCTTAATATATTCCTCAACTTCCTACTTAATGGGGAAACACTTAAGAACACATTAAACCATTACTTTAAAGTAAGAAACAATGCCAGGATACCCATTAATACTAATCTGAGTCATCATAGTTCTAAAAGATATAGTCAATGAAATTATACAAGCAAAAAATAGGGTGAATAATAAAGGGAGAAAGCAAAATTATCATTGTTTGCATATGACAGACAAAATGAATGATAACAGCTAAAAAGATGTATCTTATAAGAAAAATCAAGGAAATACATTAATAGATGAATTAACAAAATTAATAGACAAATACCAATAAGTTTTTATACATACAACAATTTAAATTATACTTAAGGAAAAACCTGATTTGCAATAAAGATAAAATACTTAGAAATAAATAAGGCCATTAATGTGCTTACAATAAAAATTGAATAAATATAAAAGTATACCTATCTTTGAACAAGATGGCTACATATTGTGAAAAATAATAGTAATTCATCCTAAATTTATTTTTAAATTCATTACTATTCTTTGAATTGGTCATTTTTTTCCTGAAATTTGGCAGGCTGATTTTAAAGTGCTAGCAAATTAATTAGTGACATTAATGAAGTGCTGCTACTTAATAAGCATGAAATAATTGCTTAGAAACTTCTGGAACATGAGAGTAGCAGAAAAGAACATAATATAGAGGATACTAAAGATATTAATCTACAGTATTTCTAAAAATTAGTACTAGTGGTGAGTATATAGGTAGATTAATAAAACAGTAGATATTTTATAAACAAACCTACATGCATATAGGAATCTCAGTATATGACAAAAGAAGTCAACATTTCAAAGCAGTGGGATGTGATGGATTATTAAAAAGTAACAATATAAGCAGATATGGCTATTTCATTTGCAGAACCCAATGCAAAGTGAAATATCAGGCCTCTTATTCAAAAACTGAGTTTGAGATGGCAAAATGGAAACAGCAGAGTGTTAAAATAAGCACAGGTCCTTCTAAGCGTGGGCTCTGTGTGACAGCACAGATTGTACATCCATGAGCTGGCCCTGATAATTCCAAAATAAGTTCCAGATAAATCAATCTTCTAAGCATTAGGAATTAAACTAAGTTCCAAAGGAAAGAAAAAATGGACATATGATATGTACAGTCTTGTACAAGGAATTAAGTAATAGCAAAAACAAAGAACCCTAAACCCTAAAGGAAAAGATAATTGCATTTGTATGCACAAAAAAAGTTTTAATTCTGCATGGGGAAAAATAACACAATTTTTTTAAAACAAAAATAATGAACTGAGAGAAAAATTTGCCCCTGTAATAGTAGGCAAAATACAGATAAGTTCACTACAAAGAACACTTCCCAATCAATATGAAGAAAGCAAATTTAATAGCAAAATAGGCAAAGGATGTGAACAGATTGTCTCCTAATAAAGAAACCCAAATGACTTAAAAACATTTGAAAAATATACTCAATCTCACCAATAATAAAATAAATAAAATTAAAATTATGAGAGAGAACTTTCAAAATCATTAGATTATCAAGGATAAAGCAGTTAGATATTATTCATTTTTGTCTTGGTTAGGTGTAAAAAGGACTTTTTATGGTCCAGAAGGGACTATTGATTGTTGGAACCTGTTTGAAAGACTTTGACCATAGTTGCCAAAATTTAAAATGCACACGCTCTTTGACTCTGCAATATCACTTCTCAGTGCTCAGTGACTAGCCAACGTACATACATGCGTGTGGAGAGAAACATGCATCAGGAGATGTCTACTATAACAGGAAAATATTGGAAAGCATTTAAAATAAATTAGACTTAGCTGAACAGAAAATTAATAAAATCAAATTTAGATCTCATATGAAAGAAAGATCAAGAGCAAATGAGAAAAAACAAAGAAGTCTAACATCCACCTATGTGGAGTAACATGAAGGGAGGAGACAGAAAATGAGGCAGAGAAAAGTTTGAAAAAATGATGGCTGGGAACATTCCAGAACTGATGAACTATACCAGTTCAGAACTAAAATGCCAAAATAATTACAATAGGGGTGAATAAAATTCAATCCATATGAAGACATATCACTTTGAACATGCGGGACAGGTGATAGCTTTCAGAGCAGCCTAACGAAAAAGACAAATTGCAGATCAAGTGTGAATAAAATTTAAGGTATATTGTAAGTAAAAACAACGGTAACTATAAAAAATATATCATGGAGCTAAAAATTAAATCACATGCAATTATGTGTGTGTGTGTGTGTACATATATGGCATATGATGCAAGGTGGGATGAATGCAGACAGTAAGTTCCAACGTGGTCCTGGTTGGAGAAGGACAGCAATACTGATTGCTATTAGACTTTGAAGGGTCACCACTAAAGGAATGGAAATAAAGAGTGCAGTCTGAAAATCAGTAGACTAAAAATTTGTAGGAAGTAAAATTCTAAAGTCAAATGGTAAAAAGATATTTAAAATTAAATAGACAACCAGAATCATTGTAGGACAAATAGGTAGACAAAAAAGATGATATAAATAAATTCATTTTATATCATTAATTACAATATATATAAATAGACTTAATGATGAAGTTAAAAGACAAAGTTTGTTATAAGGTATTAAGAAATAATTCATCTATATGATGTTTATAAGACACACACTTAAAATATAATGGTATTTAAATGTTTAAACAAGAAGGATGAGAAAATTTTTACCAAAAAAAAAATCAAGTAAGAAAAAGCCAATATTGCTCCTTAATACTGAACTAAGTAGTGTTTATGGGAAAAGGATCACTAGATAATTTGTAATGATAAATTTTAGTGTAGCTGGAAGATGTAATTATAATTAAGATAATTATAATATATGAATACAATTAATACCTAATTATAATTATAGTGTGTGTTTAATAAGATATCCTAGAAATATGTAACGCGGTATTGGACAGAACTCTTAGAAACAGACACATTCACAGTAACAGATTGAGAGTTTAATAGAGCTCTTTCAGTAACTAATAGATCAAGAAGACAAAAACCAGTAATGGTATAGAATGTTCGTTTGTTTGTCTGTTGAGACTAGATCTCCCTTTGTTGCCTACGCTGGTCTCGAACTCACACACACACACACACACACACACACACGTATGCACACACACACACATCTATTAAAGCTATTAAGAAAGGAAAAGAAGTAATTAACACAAAAATCAGAACTGCAATTATTTCTGAGGGGTACACTATCAGTTGGGATTGACAAGTGACAAACAAGGAACTGGTAAATTACTGAGAATTTTCTAAGTTTTACATTGGTAGAAGATAGACATTTATTTCATTATTATTCAAACCATTCTTAAACATTTTTACCCTATTCTGTTTCATTCTTATATTTTATGATAAAAATTGAAAGAATATTCAGGAAGAATGGGATTTATCAAAAAATAATTTTTGAAAAAGTAAAATAAAAGTGTGATAATTTATATTACATAAATAAAAGCACAATTATGTGAGCTATATTTGAGTGATAAGAACAATTTAGTTTTGATATAAGAGAAATAATTCAATCAATTGGAATATATTTAAGTTTGTAAAATGGTTGTAAACATATCTGCACATATATTCACAACAAATATATTTATGTAACAATTGTATCTAACATTTATGAAATACTTTCAATGAAACATACATTAGATTTAAGCATTTTACATGTAACATTTTAGTTATTTATAAAATTCCCACAATGTCAATATTTTTTGTTGTTACTGGTGTAAATTAGACCATGTAAATATTCCTATATTTAGAAGATCTAATAGACATTTAGGGGTAAATAATGCTTTTTGTGGTCTTGTTTACTCTTTTTCATTATATGTATTTTTAAGAGCTTTATTTAGGGATAATTTATATACTACAAACTTTTATTTATTTATTTATTTTTAAGATACATAATCTTTTTTCTGTCATTTTTAAAAATTTCAGAATATTATGGAGGTACAAACGTTTAAGTTACATAAATTACCTTTGCACTGCCCGATTCAGAGCTACAAACGTAACCACCCCCCTAGACGGTGTGCACTGCACTCACTAAGTGTGAATATATCCACCCCCTCCTCCCCCTCCCACCTGCCTGACAACCGATGAATGTTACTACCGTATGTGCACATAAGTGTTGATCAATTAGTACCAATTTGGTGGTGAGTACTTGTGGTGTTTGTTTTTCCATTCTTGTGATACTTCACTTAGTAGAATGGGCTCCAGCTCCATCCAGGATAATACAAGAGGTTTTTTGGTTTTTGTGGCTGAGTAGTACTCCATGGTATACATATACCACATTTTATTAATCCACTCATGTATTGATGGTCACTTGGGTTGTTTCCACATATTTGCATTGTAAGATCCATAATCTTCCAGAAAGTAAAAAAAGTGGTGGGCAAGGTCGAGTTGTACTTATGGCTTCATTTCTTCATTTGAGGCTGGTATAGTGGGCACATCCCCTCTTCCTTCAGTAGCAACATTATTATAAACTGGCATAATTTCTAAAGAAAAGTTTTTCATGAGAATTGTGCATACATATTCCATTCATTGCTATAACATGAAATTTATCTTTCTGAGAATATTATTGTATGTTATTGTTCTTTATTACTTGATAATAACAGTTCTTGTTTATATTTTCGTCTTCATAAAGAAAGAATTATATGATTTTAGTTAAATTGTACAGCTGTGCAAACATCACCATAATACAGTTTTAGAGCATTTCTATCACACCAAGAAGTTCCCTTACATCTGTTTTTGATTAATATCTAGTACCAATACAGGCCAATACAAACATTGGTCTTCTTCAAGTCTCTATAAATTTGCATTTTCTATGCATTTCATATAAATGGATTAATAAAACATGCAGTCTTCTCTTTCTGTCTTCTATCACCTATGTGTTTGAGGTTGATCCATGTGGTAGTGTATATTAATAGTTCTTTTTTTCATTGCTAAATAATATGCCATCTTATTAACATACTATATTTTATTTTTTCCATTCATCAATTCATAGGAATTTGGATTACTCCAAGTTTTGATTATTAGGAATAATGATGCCACCTTTTTAATGTGTACATATGTTTCCATTTCTCTTAGGCAGATTCCTAGGAATGGAACTGCTTTGTCTTCTGGTAAATTATGTTTAACTTTTAAAAAAATTGCCATGCTGTTTTCCAAATCAGCTGTAGCATTTTACATTCTCATCAGAAATTATTTGAGCCTTCCAGTTTCTCTTCATCTTGGCCAGCAGTGGGTGTTTTTTGTCTCTTTGTTGATAGCCCTACCAGTGGCTGTGAAGTGGTGTCTCACCGTGGTTTTGAATTGCTTTTCCATAACGCCTAATGAGGATGGACATTTTTCCAGATACTATTAGCCAGTATTATTATATCTTCCCTGATGAAATAGCCATTGAGATCTTTTCCTTATTTTTAATTGCATTATTTGTCTTTCTACTATGGAGATGTTTATGTTCTATATGGAGTCTGGATATGAGTGTTTATTAGACCATGCTTTGCAAATGTTTTCACCTGGTCTATAGTTGTCATTTTATTTTCTAAATATTCTCTTGTGAATATAAAAGTTTTAAATTTTAATGATGTCCAATTTGTCTTCTTTTTTTCTTTTGAGCATCATGCTTTTGGTGCTATATTTAACACTTGACCAATACACAGCAACTAGAATTTTCTCACTGAAATTTTGTCTCTAATATTTACTTTTCTTGCAGATATTATTATTATTCTCATTTTACAAATGAGGCTTAGAGACGTAAGAGACAGCCTGAAATTACACAGCCAGTGACTGGCAGAGCCAGGATTTGAAACCTGGGTGCTGGCAATAGCTCCTGTGCTTTTCAATACTGTGCAACACTGCCTTGCTCATATGCTATATCTGCTCTATAAATACGTATGCTGTTTTTGAAATCAAAAAAGTGGCAGTAATCACACAGATGTGCAGTGTAGGGATCAACATAATGGGCACCATCTCGACTCTTTACACACTCTTCATGGATATGGACATCGAGGTAGTTTTAAAAGTTTTCAAACTGAATAATCCTGACGCTGCACCAAATATTTACTGCCGCTTCAATGCCAAACAGACACTCCTCTGGTTGACTGTTTTCTGTTTTCAATGACTGCCTCACCTGTGTGTCAGAAAACTCCTGCCTCCACTTTCCGTAGCCTCTTTATCCACCTCAGAGCCGTGGATTGCTGCTCACAGCTGTGTCATTTTCTTTTTTTATGGATACAAATATTTGTACATATTTATGGAGCACATGTGATATTTTGTGACATGTTCAGGCTATCTAATTACAAGTCAGAGTATTTGGGTTGGCCATCAGCTTGAGTACTTATCAATTCTATGTGTTGGAAACATTTCAAGTCCTCTCTTATAGTTACTTAAAAATATACAATACATTGTTGTTACCTATAGTCACTGTACTCGGCTATCAAACAGTAGACCTTACTCCTTCTGTCTGACTGTGTATTTGTACCCATTAACCAGCCTGTCATTATCCACCCCTCCACACACACCCCTCCCAGCCTGTGGTATTTATCGTTCTACTCTCAACCTCTGTGAGATCAACTTTTAGCTCCCACACATGAGTGAGAACACACAATGCCTGTCGTTCTGTACTGGTTTATTTCACTTAACATGATGACCTCCATTTCCATCTATGTTGCTGCAAATGACAGGATTTCATTCTTTTATATAGTCAAATATTATTTCATTGTGTATACATGCCATGTTTTTTAATCCCTTCATTTGTCAATGGATACTTAGGGGAAATACTTCAGGACATAAGTCTAGGAAAAGATTTTATGGCTAAGACCTCAACGTCACAGGCAACAAAAACAAAAATAGACAAATGAAAATATATTAAACTAAAAAGCTTCTGCACAGCAAAGGAAACAATCAACACAGTAAAGAGACAACCTGTTGAACTGGAAAAAATATTTGCAAACTATTCATCCAATGAAAAGCTAATATCCAGAATATATAATGAAATAAAAAAACTCAACAGTACATATACATATATATGTGTACATAAATACACATACATGTGTATATGTATATGTAAATATACATATATGTGTGTATATATTATCATTTAGTTAAAAGGTAGGCAAAGGGCATAAATAGATATTTCGCAAAATAAAACATAAAAATGGCCAACATGTATACGAGAAAATGCTCAACATCACAAATCATCAGGGAAATACAAATCAAAACCACAAGAGATACCATCTTAGCCCTGTTAGAATGGCTATTATCAAAAAGACAAAAAAATAACAGATTCTGGGGAGGATATGGAGAAAGGGGAACTCATATACTACTGCAAGGAATGTAAATTACTGAGTGCAGCCAGTATAGAAAACAGTATGGATATTTTTTAAAAAACTATAAGTAGAACTCCCAAATGATCTAGTAATCTCTCTACTAGGTATTAATATTTATCCAAAGGACAGGAAACCAGTATGTCGAGGGGATACTGCACCCCATATTTATTACAGTACTGTGTCATTCTCCTTTCTTTTCCTAATCAGCTTTTCTTGCCTGGACAATCTTATTCACTAATATTCTGAGATGTTACAAAGATAGTTGGGAGGATTAGGTGTAACATCCATTAACTATTATCTAGTGGATGAGACAGATGTTCTAAAAAGGTCTCTATTCCTCTAACAAGCTTTGTGGCATTAGTCATCACTTAATTCTTAAGTGCCTTCCCAGAATCATAACATTTGATGGTTATAATCCATGACCTATAGACAGAGGTACAATGCATAGGAAGGAGAAATTGATTTTAAGTGGGAAGATCCCAGAAACCTTTATGGAGGTGATATTTGAACTGTGACAGATACTTGCAGCCCACCTTTATTGCTTTTAAGGCCGATTTTCTCATAAAGTCCTTGAGAAATGTTTAAAATTTTGTTGCTGAGGAGATCCTATGACGCTTCACTATGGCCTGTCTTCTTGACTTCATAGGTCTCTAACAAGATTAGCGGCTTGATGGATCACTGTGCTTTAATGATAAATAATAATAAAGCCCAAGGATGTGACAATTCCTATGCTATCCTTGACTCGTATAGGAACCTTTATTTCATTCTTCCTTTCTCCTCCCACTCGAGGTAAAGGCCAAATCAGTAAAAGGTCAAGCTGACTGGTATGGATTATTATAATATTGTTCTCAACCTGTCCAGAGATCAATAGTGGATGTCATCATCCATTTTCCTGAAACATAGACACTAACTTCATTATCCTAATACATTAAAGAAAGCAGAGCCTGAAGCTATACCAATTTCATACTTCTCTTCTCACAATTATCATTTGAACTTTAAAAATCTGTGCTTTAAATGCTTTACAGTAATTTCTCATTGCAGCTGCATTGGGATAGAATCTGAGTCAAGCTTTCCAAACTTACTTTGGTGGGTATATGAGTTTCAGATTTGTGTTTTTAAGAAAAGGCAAACTAATTACACCCTCTTTAGAAAAATTTAGAGAAGTGCCCGTAACACATACCTTTCCTAAGCCTCTTGGTTTTTAAATGCAGACACTGATCATTATAATCACTGTGATTGAGAAACACCTGTAAACAGTCCCTTCTGTGGTCACATAGCCTATGATTGCTCAGTCTGAAAAGATAAGCAATTTTAGAAAATAAAAATGAAAGTACTATCTCAAAGGTGTAAAACATTTTAAACATGTCTGTCTGTCACATCAGAACAGGATCTGAAATTTACTAGTTGTATGACAAAGTCAGTGATTGAGCACTCTAAAATTTGATTACTTTCTCTGTAATGTTGGGTCTAATATCTATCGTGCAAGCCTTTTGAGAATAATAAATGTAAATCTACCTATTTAATTGCCTGGATAACACATAGTATCTGCCCAATATAATTTGCTGGTAGAAATTCAAGCTTTCCATGGATAGGTTAAGAATTTTTTTCTAATCCAATAATGTGTGCATCATAAGAAGAGGATATTTTTCTACTTTGGGCTCCAGTAAGAACTCCATGAAACTGAATGTTAATGAAGTAGGTTTATAGAAGAAAAATTGAGTAAGTAAAGGAGACACGAGGATCTCTCTTTGCAGCTGAATTCTCTAATTCTCTACCACATGTTTCTACTAGTCAGGGACTGGCAGAAGCTTCTTTGTTTTGTGTGTGTGTGCATGTGTGTATGTAATGTTTTCTTTATATTTTTGAAGGAGGGGTATTGTGGGAGAACTTTCTTTTATTTTTTGTAAGTGGTTAGAAAATGCAGCTCTGACACATTCACTTGACTGGCAAAATGATTGAGGAAATGAGGCAGGTTTTATGATCCTACCTGGTGGCTTCCATGTTCCGTATTTTAAAGGTAGTGGCCTCCTGCCAATGGTATTCATTAAGATTGTCTCAGAGGAAGTAGTGCCATCTGCTGTGCCACCAGCAATCATTCTTATTTATTTTCTTTAGAGGCTTCTAATCTAGGTATTGACCAACACCTTGCTTCACAGATGAGACTTGACAAGGGCTAAACCCACAATGTTCTGGTTTCTGCTAAGTAGCAAGAACTCCAATCTACTTAATCTTGACTGGCTCAGTGGTGGCAATGGATATATATTATGAAACTCTATTTCATAATATATGCATCTCAGAGAAATATAGTATGTTAAGATGTTATCTGAGATCAAAGACTATTTAAGATCAATTTTTTAAATTTTTGTAGAATTGTCTGTGACTAAAATAAGCAAACCCCCCAAAACCCAGTAAAAATTCAGCTAGAAAATATACAGTAGACAGAGAGCAAAGTCAATATACTGTGCTTGTATTATATAATAGGCAGTATGGTTGCTCATTTGCTGGTAAACAAAAACCAAGTGCCAATCCAGTTTTTTTCCAATAAGATATTCCATAAAATATCCATTAGCATATTTTAAGATTTGAGTCAACTGAGCACATAACAATTATAAAGACACAATTTAAGAATGATAATATTTTTTCCACTTAAAAGTATAGGTCATTTGATAGATTTTGGTGTTCAAAAAATTACTAAAAATGCTCTGGCCTGAATGGTAAAGTCTGACCTGTTCACTCTTGTTAGAGAAGGTCATCAGTGTTGACCTCCCTTACTGCCACATTTTATATTGGATTTTAGTTTCCAGTTTTATATATTGTATTTGGGAAGATGATTTGAAATAAGAATTGGATAATGGAAAAAATAAATAAATTCTGTGTTAAGATTGCAAAATAAGCAGAAATGACGGAGGAGGCTTTAAGTGTGTGATAGGAGTAAATGCCATCAAGATAGAAGGGAGCTATTATATTTGGTGGCATTTTTGATCATATAGGCTCCCCACTTTCATATTAACGATTTATAAAAGGCCAATTAAGGAGTATTTAAAAGCATATCTTATTCATAAAGTATTGCAAACTAGAAAATAAAATATTTAGAACATGATGTATTCATAACTATCACCCTGGAAGGAAATATCAGTATAATACTGTGCAAACATGTTGACTGTATCCTTATTATTATTTAGGAAATTAGATAAACTTAACATCATGGCATAAATTATGCTAAGCCAATTCTCTCCTGGTGTCTGCTGTTAGTTTGCTAAGTTCTCTTTTTGCAATCAACTGAATCAAGGAAAATTAGAAATGGAATATGACTTGACACTGTAAAAGTTTTAATGAAAAAAGGAAACATCTTCCTTACTAATTTAGAAGGAAGCACTAATGTGAAAATTTCCCTTAGGGTGTTATGTAGAGCAAAGGCTGGAATCTTACCACCAGCCTGCACAGGGACACACTATGCTAATGGAAAAATTCCTACATGAAAATGCTACATATTCAATGATTCATTTATATACAATTATAGGAAAATTATGGGAGCAAAAAAACAGGTTGCTTTTGAATTGAAACCCAAATTCAATTCTACTAAAACTATCACATAACCTCCAAAAGCTCAGGTATAAAAAATAAATTTTATGTCCATTGTTTCTTGTAACAAGAGTAGAATTGGACATGAAATTTCACAAGAATTTTATGAATCAAATTTTGGAAATTCAGATGATGATGACATCCAGAGGGTTTACATAAATAAATCAAAATTAAATGACAAATTCCATAAGCCTTCATTTGGCTAAACCCAAGAAGTCTTTCCTCACCGACACTATTTCACTAAAAGGTTTGAGCTAAATAGGGCCACTGGAGAAGATTTTCAACTCCCCAAAGTGCCAGGAGTTCATGACGCTCCCAGCAAAACGGATCCTAGTCAGGATGGTTGCAAGAGATTTGGAAATAATAGAGACAGAGACAAAGTGTAGTTTAAAGTGGTGGGGAAGTCAGGGGTTCTCCAGCATTCCCATGAGCCAGGAGGCACTGAATGAAGTCCCACATCTGTATTTATTGGTACAGCAAGCAGTTTCCTTGGTTATAGAATTATGTGTACAGATTATTTGTTTAGGTTTCAAGGCTCCCCAAAGGTTTCAAAGGTAGCTTGCTTAATTCTATCCACAAGAGTAAACGGTTACAAAATTTTTTCAAAGTAAACATTTTAAGCCCTAAGTTAAGAATAGACCTAGCTGAGTATACAAGTTAAAGATAAAAATGTATAAAGCAGGAAAAACAAGCCTGCATACTAATCTAATCTATTTCTGTATATACCAAGACATGTGGTCAGTAGTGAAGCAGGAATAGCCTTGAGGTTTATGATACTTCCAGCTTCAAGTTATCTGCTGGGCTGACATCTTTTGATCAGTCTCCTAGCCTCGGGCCCCATGCTGCGCTCTGCCTCGCACAAGCTCCAGGTGCTGGCTTGCAGGCCTTGAGACAGGCGCCGCCTTGTAGTCACCTCTGATCAGTGGAATGCCCCCCTTGTTGCTAAGCAGCTTCTGGTCTGTGAACTAACATGCCCACAGATTCCTTCAAGGCAAAGCCCTGCAAAACTCCTGAAACTTTTCATGTCTCTTAGCTCTATTTCCCAACAACAAAGTTTTAAAGTCTTTTGCAAGTTATGGGCTGTAATTTATACCAATTATTTTTAATCATTCTTAACTCCATAGATATGGTCTATTCTGATTTATATCAGGGTGTATGTAGCCTAATCCTCTGCTACACAAAGAGTGGCCCATGGACTGGCATCACCATAAAACTTGTTAGAAATGCTGAATCTCAGGCCCTGCCACAGAGCTACTGTTTCAAAATCTGTGCCTTTACTAAGATCCCCCAGCCATGGGCATGCACATGTAACCTAGTCTTTAAATATTTAAATCATATATAGAGAGTATATTAATATATATATATATATATATATATATATATATATATACACACACACATATATATATATATAGTGCATATCTAACATTTGGTTTGCCGAGGTACACTTGACATAAAATGCATTCACCCCTACGTTTACAGGGTTTATTTTGGTTATTAGGTTTACAGCTCTATGAGATTTGACAAACATGACACAGTCAAGTAACCACCAGTATATTAAAGAAATGGAATTTTTCCTTTGCCCCATAATGTTCTCTCATGCTCCTTTGTCATTAATTACCTCCTCCCATCCTCAGGCCCTGGCAAGTACCACCCTGTTTGTTTGATCCTATGATTTTTGCCTGTCTAAATGTTTTACATAAATGGAATCATTGAATATCTCCCTTTTTGTGTAGGACTCTTTCACTTAGCACAATGCTTTCCAGACTCCTTTACGCAGTTGCATGTAACAGTATTTGCTTCAGTTTTATTCGTGAGCGGTATTCCATTGTATAAACGTACCACAACTTGCTTATCCATTTACACATTCACCATGAAAATCTGGGTTCTTTACACTTGCTGATTATAAATAAAGATTTTATTAAAATTTGTGTACAGGTCTTATATATGCTTATATTTTTGTCTTGGGTAATTGCCTAGGGGTGAGTCATTTGTTAAGTTCATGCTTCACTATGTAAGATATTGCTAAACTGTCTTCCAAAGTGGCAATATCCTTTTGCATTCCCACCCAAAATATACAAGATTTGTCATTGCTCCACGTCTTTGCTGATAATAGATATTATCAGATTTTGCTTTTATTGTAACATATGTGTCACTTTAAATTTACATTTTCCTAATGATTAATGCACTCTACAGATTGTTTATGTGATAATCTGCCATTTCTTTACATTCATGAAGTGTTTGTTTAAATTCTTTGCTCCCTTTTTAATGCTTTTCATTTTTTTCTTTAATTTTAGATATGAAAGTTCTTTATATATTCTGGATATAAGTCATTTTTCAATTATAATTTTTTTTCAAATATTTTCTCCCAATTCCATGGCTTTTTAAAAAAAATTTTCTTAACTGAATCTTTGGAAGACCAGAGGTGTTTAATTTTGATGAAATTCAATGTTTTTTTTTCTGGTTTATGCTTTTGGAGTCTTATGTAAGAAATCTTTTCCTAGCACAAGGTCATAAATGTGCTGTCATATACTTTTTCTAGGAATTTTATAATTTTAGATTTTATACTTGGTCCTGATCTGTTTTTAGTTAATTTTTACATATAGTATGAAGTATTAGTGGAGGTTATTTATACCTATAAATGAATATTTTATGAATGAATATTTTTTCCAGAAAAACTAATTGAAAAGACTGTCCTTTCTATATAAATTACCTCAGCATCTTTGTCTTAAATAAATTGAGCTTATAGGTATGGGTCTATTTCTAAATTATGTATTTTGTTGCATTATCACCTATATCTGTTTTTCACTAACACCCAACTTCCTTGATTACAGTAGCTCTGGTAAGATTTGAAATAAATAGTATGAAATATCCAACTTTTCCCTTCTTTTTCAAAATTATTTTAGATATTTGTGGATCACTTATTTTATAATTAACTTGTAGATTTCCTTAAAACCACAGCTACATTTTGTATTGGCATGGGATTGAATCCCTAGGTAAATTTTAGAGAATTTATATCTGCTCTGGTTTGAATGTGTATAGGGTGAACTTTAATCTCCACTGTCATGGTGTTAAGAGGTGAAGCCTTTAAGTGGTTAAACCATGAGGGCTCTGCCCTCCTGGATGGATTAGTGCCTCAGGAAAGGGCTGGAGGGCACCAGCGCAGGCCCATCTTCTCCTCCACTCTTCTCCCTGTGAGGACACCTAGGAGACACCATACATGATGAACAGGCCCTCACCAGACACCGAACCTGCCCTTGTCATGATCTTGTACTTCCCAGCATCAAGAACTATGAGAAATAAATTTCTGTTCTTTATAAACTCCCCAGGCTAAGGAATTTGGTTATAGCAGCATAAACAGAGTAAGACAGTATCTAACAATATTTAGTTTCTAATTACTTTATGTGGTATACCTCTCAGTTTAAGTTTTTATTTTCTCTTTTTATTAATTTTGTTTGTTTTCAGCACAAAAATCCTGCACATATGTGTTAGATTTTTCCTAAGTGATATTTTTGATTCTGTTGTAAACAGCACTTTTAACATTTTAATTTCCACTTATTGATAATATGTAGAAATAAAGTTAATTTTAAGCATTAACTTATATCCTGTGGCCTTACTAAATTCACCCATCTTTTCTAATAGATTTTTAGTGGACTCTTTATGGCTTTAATGTAGACAGTCCTCTTCTGCAAGCAAAGATAGCTTTATATTTTTCCTTCCAATTTTAAGTCTTTTCTTCTTTTCCCTGCCTTAATGCCCTGACTAATATCTCTGGTAAAATAACTAAAATCAATCAGAAGAAAGGAAATGACAATGAAGAGAGGAGAAATCTTTGAAACTGAAAACAGCAAAACAATGGAGAAAAGTCAGTGAATGGTAATATTATGAATACTTTATGCCAAAAACAAGATAATTTTGATGAAGTGGACACATTCTTTGAAAGATGCAGACTGTCAAAAGGTATTCAGAAGAAACAGATAGCCGGAATATAACTTTAGATGTTGCTGTGGTTTCAATGTTTGTGTTCCCTCCAAAATTCATGTTGAACTTAATCTCCAGTGCAACAGTATTAAGAGATGTAGCTTTAGGATGTGATTGAGTCATGTGGGCTCTGTCCTTATGAATAGGACTAAGTGCCCTCGTGAAAGGGTTTGACAGAGGTAGTTCACACCCTTTTTTCATGTCTCCCATCCCTCCCACCATATAAGGACACAGCGGTCTTCCCCTCTGGAGGCTGCACCAACAAGGCGCCATTGTGGATGAGGAAACCAGCCCTCACCAGGCCCCAAACCTACAGTGCCTTGACCCGGGACACTCAGAATCCAGAACTGTGAGAAATAAGTTTCTGTTCTTTATAAACTACCCAATCTCAGATACTTTGCTGTGGCAGAACAGACGGACAAATACAGATGCCATCTGACATTTTATCTCATTCTATATTTCTATAATCTAAGAATTGGCCACAATAGCTGTATTACAGACATGGTTTAAGGTTTGGGTTAGATAATTATAGTTTCCTGGCTCAAAAACAGTTTCTATTCTTACAGTGAGGTGTAACTTCTTCAATAATCTAGCTTGTAGGTGAGGAAATATTTAAAGTGTTTCCTGATTTCATAATTTTCTGTGTTTTTATACAGTTTCCTTAGTTTTTCTCTTTTGCTTTCTTTCACTTTTCACATTTAAATCTCTAGGAGGACTACTCCTTTCTGAGTTTTCTTCTCTCCCCAGAGTGATGTATTCTTAAGCTCACTGCCTTAGATTCCATATATTTCTAAGTGTCTACCTTTGAATTTTCCAATGGCAAGTGTTTTTAGCTGTTTGGTTTTACACTCTTTGTTAGTAGTTTACATCTCAGGGTGGGCTCTTCTTATGTAAGTGAATTTTTCTGTGTTCCTTTCTTAAAAGCTTCTTTGTGTCCTTAAAGATATATTATTATTATTTTTTCTCATTCTACTAGATTAAATATTATAAATCATTAATGAAATTTCCTTTGAATTCATGTATACCTCAAGTTATAATCCAACATTTCTATTCCCTTTCCCAGTGAGTACTGTCCATATTAACTCTCCACTTCTCTCTTACACCTGCACCACTCAGACATTCTTTCTATTACTTGATTGAACCTGCTTTTATCTTCATGTCTCTTGACCTTCTCTATGCTAAATCCAATTCTCTGTTCTCTCCTAGCAACTCAAAAGCAGCATCTCAGATCACTTAGTCTTTCTTAAAAGAATTTCTTCCTGTGGACTCTAGAACCCCATTTTCTCTTTATTATTTTCTTAATAAACTGACTGTTTTACCTCAGTTACTATCACTGGACTCTTCTCTTTTTTCCAACTTCTACACTTACCACACACCAGAATTTAGCTGTGAAACTCCTTGTCTGTGATTTTTTTCATGTCCTACAGGGATATCCCTGGATGTTGCTTCAGGTCACCTCTGTCTAAATAACATCTGCCACTCTCCTTGTCTTCTGTATTTCAGAGAATGACACTGTCATCCTTTCAGTTGCTCAGTACAAATTTGCATTAATAGAATGCATGTCCATAAAACTAGAAACTCTAGATCCTGTTGGGTTATTCAATTGACTTTAAAAATCCATTTTATTTTGTCCAAACTATGTTTTATTCAAATAATCATAAATAATATTATTAAATACATAATTGTCTTATGAGTATGCTTTTCCTCATACATATTTATGTAAATAATGTAAAATCTGCATCTTGATGTTCCAAATTTAAAATACAAGGCCTGGTTCTGTCATGTTGTTCTCCTGAAATGAGCTCAGTGAACATTTCTTCAATGCAGAGACCTGCACACTTTCTAACACCTACCCAAAGTATTAATCTTTCTTCCTGACTGACTTGTGTTTGAAATGCAATCAATGGACAGAAACAAACTTGCCTAGATATTGCAGAAAGTATTTCTTCCCTTCGAATTCACTTTGTGTTAACTTGGAGAGATGTGCTGACTTCATAGAATCACTGAAGCAACTTGTAAATGATGCATGAAAATGAAATGAAAGACCCCTGCTCAGGGCATAAGGTAATCACAAACTGTGCTTTGCTGTGCTATTTGTGTGTAGTTGCTACACTGAGTACAAATATGGGCATCAAATTTTTCCCATTGAGTAAAGAAAATCCCCAGCTATAAATTAAAAAGATGTCACTCAGATTTTAATTTCTTCATCAGCAGTATTTTAAAAGCCAATAAAATCCTAACAAAACAGTAACAACAACAACAAAGTTGAAATGAGTCATCTAAGACATTCAGTGGATCTCCACATTTTAAATGATATTCTCTGATCTGGAAGGAAATATTAGTTAAAAGCAAGAAAATTTCATGATCATCAGACGTTTAAAAGTTTTTCTTCAAAAGAAGTTTGGAATAGTAAATTAAGGTAGTCATTTATAACTTGCCTCCTCAAAGACATAGGCTATATGTTCCCATCTATAATCAAAGACACTGGCACCTGCGTTCACGTGTTTATTGCAGCACAATTCACAATTGCAAAGATGTGGAATCAACCTAAGTGCCCATCAATTCATGAGTGTATAAAGCAAATATGGTATATATATGTATACAGAATGAAGTACTACTCAGCCATAAAAATGAATGAAATAATGTCTTTTGCAGCAATGTGGATGGAACTTGAGACCATTATCCTAAGTGAAGGTTTTCAGGAATGGAAAACCAAACACCACATGTTCTCACTAATAATTGGTAGCTACACCATGGGTACACATGGGAAGAAAGAGATTTAAAGGACATTGGAAACCAAGAAGAGGGGAGGTAGAGAGGTGAGGGATAAAAACATACCTATTGGGTAGTACAATGAACACTATTCTGGGAACAGGCACACAAAAAGCCCATGACTTAAGCATTCTGCAAGGTATCTAGGTAACAAAAACATTTGCACCCCCTTAATATTTTGAAATTATAAGAAAGGCTTTAAAGTTCAAATAAGAAGAAAAATTCTAATGTTCATTTAAAATATGGAAATTAAAAGAGTAGACTCCATATTATAATTTTACAAAAATAGGCTCTCAAGATGAATTTCTGAATTTCAATATTAAAATGTTATTGTCTTTAACAATATGTTAGCAATAGAATTTAGAACGAGAAACTTAAATTATTAAAATTATCAAACAAATGTAAACTTTAAATATTTATGCCTTAATTTTTTCATGGTCCATAGTGAAATTAAAAAGCAGGGTTTGTTTTTTTTTAACAGATGGACGTACTTAAACTTTTCAATTCTAGTTGATCTCTGTCTTTTAGAAGAAATTATTATGATTTCTTTCTACTGAAAAATTGAACAAACCTCCAGTTGAAGAGAGATAGATTTTTTCCTTGGATGATACCTTGTTCTTGGAATATATGTATTTTCAGGTTAAATACATTTTCCTTCTTCACTAGGCTGTCAGGATATTTAATAGAAAACAAGAAAGAAGTGAGCATGTCCCGTAGACCCCACTCTGTACACCACACCCAACACGCATCTGCCTTGGTTGCCTTTCAATCTATTAACTTTGTATCCACAAAATCAGTCCTAAAACCAAGAAAGACTTGGGGATTTTTTTATGTCTGTGGTAGTGAGTATACGAGTAAATCAAGACTAATCCAGAAATTAGTTCTATATTTCATATCTAAATATATTGAAAAAATGGGAAAAAGTAATCATGATTTCTTTACCAGTGTACACAAAAGAAAGGGGGAAAACTTCTTTCTCAAAAGACTTAGAGCATGAGACAGGGAGCATTTTAATCTGTCAAGGGCCTACTCTGTGTCATTATTGGATTTTCACAGCCTTTTACCAGCAGAGAATATTATAGACCCTGGAATCAGAAAAGCATGATACGGGAAACTCAGATGAGGCTTGAATTAAATGGGCACAGAAAACTCAACTACGCTATATATTATCCCTCAAAAGTGCTAGAAGAATGCTTTGGATATTTATGCTTATGTATTAAGTCTCATTTATCATAGAAAATCTTTTGTAGCTTCAAAAAGCCTTAATAATAATTTTTAAAGCTAAGATTTATTCTTTTTGAAATTATTTTGAGTTAATCTATTTTGTTTTAAAAGGCATTTTTCCAAATTATCTGGCTCAAATCATCACATATCTAGATTACTAATAGGAAGCCCTCATACAAATTTAGCTTTCTTATAAATCTACTGTTAACAATCACATGTAGCTTCTCTCCACCTGTATTTTTATGACATTTTCAATAATATATTGAGAAAATGGTTTGGTTCAGAATTACAACAGAAAGCAAGCCTGGTTTCTCCTCATGTCTTTTGGACGTCCTTGTGGATAATGACATGTCTGCACCTGCTCCCCACCAGCACCCCCCCACCCCTGCCTCCTCTCTGTAGTTCCTGCCGCAGGTAACCCAAGAAAAGAGAATCCACTTAAATATGAATATCATAGTATGGATTCTTAGTTTGGTATATAGTTTCTTAGGATCCTTATTCCCCTCTAGTTATAGAAATTTTGATAGAAACTTACTTGGCTGTGTCGGGGACTCAGTTTCAAAACCTAATGTTACTTCCTTAAATAATAAATTTTCCACAGAAACACTTTGCATAATTGGAAACTTTCTCTTCAGTGAGGTATTAAGCCTTTGTCTCTTGTTCGCATCTCCACCTCCTGGATTTAAAGCACTTCCAGGTCAATTCCCATGTAGTTCCAATTCTTTCTACCCTACTTGCTTAGGAAATTTCGCAAACATAACTCTCTCGGACAGTGCTCTTTGGATTATGGCTTGGCATTTCATCTTCACTTGGATGCTATATTTCAAGATTAATACATAAAGCATGAATTGGTCTGCTAAAAATACCCGGATCACTTCCCAATATTTTTTAGATACCTTCAGAAAGTCAAACTAGAATTTGGTATTAATTTCAGTGCTGCTCCCAGCTTCTCTTTAAAATATATTGTTCTTATTTTCTGAATAAAATAAAATGTTGCTATCTTTAATGACAATTTTAAAAAATGACTTAAAGCAATTATAAAGCAAAGAAGGACAAAATACAAAGATAAATAAGTTAAAATAGTTGTAGGAAAAGCATTTGGATCTCCTTAGAAATGTGAGCTCACAGCTCTGAGAGGATTTATGACATTGTATTTAAATTCTTAGTTAACTTGTCTGTTCCGTACTCTGCACTGTATGTTCTTATAGTATCCACTTAATAACAATGCTTTGATATGCTCACTTAGTAATTGAATGAGAGATGAATGATGGTTAGAGCAAGAGGGACGGTTTGGGGAATGAATGATCCAATCTTAGTTGAGTAAGTGCCTTTCTGCTAAATCAGGCAATTGGTCACAAAATCGATTATATCTCCTTTGCTGTTTAAAATGAATGAATTCCTAGTCTTTGCAAAATGCAGTGAAGTCAGTTGTCAATTGAAATATAAATATATGGGAGAATAACAATATCACCATCTTTATTCCAATTAGACTTTTTTATAATTATTTACAATTGTGATTCTTCTGAATAATATTGAAGAACAATTTCTAGACTCCTCAAACAGATTTTTACACATATTTTATTTTAATAATTATTTTTATTTTTAGTACACTGTTAATTTATTTTAGCACATATTATTTAATTTAATTTACTTTTTTATTTTTGAGACAGAGTCTCTCTCTGTTGCCTGGGCAGAAGTGCACTGGCATCATCATAACTCACTGCAACCTCAAACTCCTGGACCTCTGGGCTCAACTGATCCTCCTGCCTCAGCCTCCCGAGTAGCTGGGACTACAGAGCTGAGCCACTATGCCAGGATTATTTTTTTCTATTTTTAGTAGAGATGGGTCTCACTCTTGCTCAGGCTAGTCTCGAATCATATTTTTATTTTAATAAGAAATTTTTGGGAAAATAGCAAAGATCTACTCCAAGAACATAAGAAATCTTTTTGAGGCTAAATTTTAAACACAGTTTCCTCCTCCCCCTCTATTTTGTATATGGATCCTGACTCTAAGGAATGTTAGGAATTACATAACTTGGATAACACGAAAGACAAACTTGAGATGTGAAAAGCAGAGCCAAGGACTATGGAAAGAGCTTGTTCCACAGAAATATGCAAACCCTGTACAAAGAGTCTATGGTGGTACCACCGGACTTTGGCCAAACACCATTGCCAAGAAGATCCTGATCAGCTGGGCTAGATCCTCCACTATCAAGAGAGGGAAAGAAGAGGAGAATGAGTGAGAGTTTATCCTGATGCCTCAGCAGGGTGTGTGAGCCTACCTGTTTCGCCCTCCTAAGCCACAAGAGGGCTTACCTTTTCCTTCACCACTTGTGCAACTGTGACCTCTATCCTGCAAACAGATGTGACCTCCAATGAGTCATCAAAGAAAATAACAATAAACCTAAGAGAATCCAATAAAAATCAAGTGAGGAAAAAAAAACTGGAGCAAACAACAATCAGCAAAATATAGCTGCTAAAGAAAACTGTATTAGGGTTCTCAAGAGAAACAGAATCAATAGAATGCGTGTGTGTGTGTGTGTGTGTGTGTGTGTGTGTTTGTGTGTATAGAGAGATTTATTTTAAAGAACTGGCTCAAATGATTATGGAGATTGGCAAATCCAGCATGGGTTGAGCAGCAAAGCTGAGGTGTGGTTCAAGTTCAAAGGCCTTCAAACTAGTGAAATTCCCTCTTGCTCAGGGGAGGTCAGTTTTTTGTTTCATTTTGAACTTCCATTGATTGAATGAGCTATTCCAAAAAAAAAAAAAAAGAAGGTGGATTATTTTCAAAAGTTTTGTTTGAGCAGGGTTGATGGAACAATAGAAAAGACATGAAGCAAATAATTTGCATATATATATACACTTACATATACTTATAAATTAATACTAATAAAATAAATAAAATAATTGATTGGATCATAAATACTTGGTAACCTAAAGGGACAAATAATTGAGTTGGTACCTTGACAGTGATAATAACTGGTGCATTGGAAGGAGAATTAGTAGAAAAACAGATTTTATATTTAGGAATATACTGAAAGGGAAGATAAAGTTAATGGAAAATATGATAAAATGATTAGAAATTTGGCAAATCAAGGAAATATAAGGGAAATGGGTAAAGTACAAACCGTAAAAATTAATATTAGATAAAAATAATAAAATGAGATATAAAAGGATACAGGGAAGATGGTGGTAGAGGTGGCAGTTGAAGTTTTTATATCTTTCTAAATACTCACATGATTACAGAGCAATTGAAATTATATGGGAAAATTTAAAAATCAATAAACAATCTTTATAATATAATTAGATAATAAATTATAACCTTAAATAGCAGGTAGAGAAAGTCACCAACTGCCAAAAACTATACATATCAGTGATGGATATCTGTATGGAGAAAGCAGAAGGAAGCAGGGGTGGATTTAATGTAAAACAGGAGATTCCCAGTAACTAAAGAAAATGTGGGACAATTTGAAAACAGCAGCTGAAATGAGCAGTGTTTTGTCCAATTCAGTAAAAGTTGAGTTCAAGAGCCCCACAGAAGGCACTGAAGGGACAGAACATTCTGTCCACTATGAACTATCAAAACCATAACACCAGGGCTTCCTTTCCAAACAGGATTTCACATTGAGGAGAAATTACTAGAGTAAACTTAAAATTGGTCAAATCAAAGTAAGAGAAATGAAGGAGAAGAAGCTCCAGATCAGAGTATTAATAAGAAAAATAAAGGAGGAAATATCAAGAGGCAAGCTGTAATGATTTTAAAACTGCACAAAAACAACAGAAGTGAGAGCTCATTGAAATTGGAAGAATTATCTAAACCAAGCCTATTTCTTTTTTTATTTTCTTTCGTTTTTTAAAATTTTCAGAATATTATGGGTACAGACGTTTAGGTGACCTATATTGCCTTTGCACAGCTGGAGTCAGAGCTACCAGCATGCCCATCCCCCAGACAGTGTGCATCACATCCATTAGGTGTGAATTTACCCATCCCCTCCTCCCCACTCCCACCTGTCCGACACCCAATGAATGTTACTACCATATGTGCATGTAAGTGTCGATCAGTTAAAATCAATTTGATGGTGAGTACATGTGGTGCTTGTTTTTCCATTCTTGTGATAATTCATGTAGGAGAGGGCTCTTTTCTTTTTTTGAAATGAGAACACTTAAGATCTACTCTCTTAGTAATTTTCAAGTATACTATATAGTATTGATAACTATAGTCACCATGCTACACATGAGATCTCTAGAACTAATTCATCCTGCATAACTAAAATGCAGTACCCTTGAGTAACATCTCTCCATTTCCCCCTTCCCCAGCCCTGGCACCCACCCTCTACTCTCTGCTTACATGAGTTTGAGTCTGGTGCTGCATATAAGTGAGATCATATGGTATTTGTCTACCTGTGGCTGGCTTATTTCACTTTTTGTGTTGAGGTTAAATCCCTTCTATACCAATTTTTTTGAGAGTGTTTATCATGAATGAATGTTGAGTTCTGTCAAATGCTTTGTCAAATCAATCTATTGAGCTGACCAAGTGTTTTTTATTTCTTTAATTTCTTAATGCGGTGTATCACATTGATTTCCATATGTTTGATCATGTTTGCATCCAAGGAATAAATCCTATTTAGTAATGGTGTATGATGTTTTTAATGAACTGTAATTTATTATGGTTTGCTAATATTTTATTAAGGATGTTTACATCTATGTTCATAGTTTTCTGATGTTTTGCAGTTGTTTTGTCTCTTCCTCTCTTGCTGCCTCCCTTCCATATTTGCTGATTTTTTATATTTATTTTCTTTGATTCTTTTTCTTTATTTCTTTTATAGCTATTATAGGTATTTTTATGACTATCTCAAGCCTTGCATAAAATATCGTGTAGTTATAACCCACTATTTTAAGTTTATAACAACTTAACGTCAACCAAACACAAAAAATACACTTTTCCTCCCTCCCCCATGTACTTTGTATTCTTGTGAGAATTTGCTTCTTTGTATATTGTTTATCCACTAACAAATTTTATCTTTTAACTTTCATATTAGAGATAAGTTAAAATTAATTTACTCACCACCATTACATGGTCACAATATTATGTATTTTTCTGTGTATTTTCCCTTACTAATGAGATTTATGCCTTCATATGGTTTCACATGCTCTTTAGTTTGTTTTAATTTTAATTTGAAGAAGTCTCTTAAGCATTTCTTCAAAGGCCCGTCTCATGGTAACAAACTGTCTCCAATTAATTTTTCTGGAAATGACTTTATCTCTTCTTCATTTTTAAAGAATAGTTTTGCCAGGTATAGTAATATCAGTTGGCAGGGTTTTTTAAATTATTATTTTAGTCCAGGTTGAACATCCCTAATCTAAAAATCCAAAATTTGGAAAGCTCCCAAATCTGAAACTTTTTGCATGCAATATGATACCACAAGTGAAAATTCCAAATTTGACCTCACATGATTGGTCTCAGTCAAATGCAGTGAACTTTGTTGCATTCACAAGATTCTAAAAAATATATTGTATAAAATTACCTTCAGGCTATGTGTACAAGATGTATATGAAACATAAATAAATTTCATGTTCAGACTGAGATCCCATAATCAAGATTCCTTAAAATCCAAATTCTGAAACACTTCTCGTCCCAGGTATTTTGAATAAAGAACACTCAACCCATACTTTGAATAAATCATTTCATTCTCTCCTGGCCTGAAATATTTCTGCTGAGAAATCCACTGATAATCTTCTAGAAAATCCCTGATATATGATGAGTCTCTTTTATCTTGCTGCTTTCAACATTATTTCTTTGTCCTTGACTATAAAAAATTTAATTATAATTTGTTTCAGTGTAGTCTTCTTTTGGTTGATTTTATTTGAGTGTCTTTGAGCTTTATAGAGAAATGAAGATTAGTAACAGTCTGGTTCTGGGACTGCATCAGTATGATGTTTGTGGGGTCAAGGGTTGGCTTGGTGGAGGGGAACAGCCCAGTGATAAAAGTACTTAAAAGTAGGACGGCTAAGTAAAAGAAGAAACACTTTTCAACTTTCTCTTTTTCTCCCTACCTGTCTTTTGTTTGTCTATTCTTTCTTTTTCCTCTCCTTCCTTGCAGGATGAAGGTCGCTGTGACTGATGGATGGGCATAAATCAATGGTGGCTGGCTCCTCAGTGACATGAGTCAGTCCCTCCGACAGGCTGATGGCAGTCACCCAGCCTTCACAGTCCTCACCCCCTCATGCTGGCAAATGTCACATTTGGAATTCATTTGCATAGCTGGGTAGCGTTCCCTGTGGAGTTACATTGAACAATTTTGCAGCTGTGGCAGCTTGAAATAGAAAAGCTAATGTGACTATCTGTTGGCTTCCTCAGTGCCTTTTTACCCTAAACTCTAACTGTGAATTCTTGACAGAAAGGATGAGAATCATGTAAAATGGAAGGGCAAAGTGTGTAAAGCTCTCAGGTGTTATTTTTGGTGAATATTATCCGGCACCCTGCATTTTGAATTCAGCATCACTTGCCTGTAGTTTCTGCATTCACCTCTGACTATATTTACCTACTTTGCTTCATGGATTGTAAAGAGCAGTACTTTGGGTTCATTAACAGGTACATTGCCTTTTCCCTATGGGAAAATAAAGACTTAAGTAACTTTCTTGAAGTTCAACAAAATGGCAAAAGTATTTTTCCACTTCTAACGTTTCTTTGTATTTCCTTCTATTTGTAGTATCTCTTTCTCTTTATCTCTCTCTGTCTCCCCCTTGTCCCTCTCTCCTTTTCTTTTTCACCCTTTCTCTTTCCCTGTCTCTCCCTCTCTCCACACCAACATAACATGCACACACACACACACACATATATAGACACACAGAGGCACATGGAGGTAATGCATTGTGAAATTGAGGCCTTTGATTCTCCTCAATTAATTAAAATTTTTACTTGTAGTAAGAGGAAACAGTAATAAGGAGAGTTGGATGTGTATTTTTCTGATTTTTAAAATTTATTATTAAAGTACAACTTACATACAGTTCAGTGTAAAGATCTGAAGTTAATTTTCTGATGAGTCTGACAAATGTGTACACACCCGTGTTACCTACACTTCTGTTAACACGTAGTTATTTGTCACCCTAGAAAGTTTCTGTGTGAGCCTCCCTAATCAGTCAGTTTGCCCAATCCCCATGGCCACTGCTCCGATTTCTGTCATCACAGATTAGTATTTTCTGTCTTAAGATTTCATGTAAATGGAATTCACACAATGAGTGCTTTTTTATATCTGCCTATTTTTTCAGTACTTTCAGGAGAGCTTTTAACTCTCAAACGTGTCCATGCTGAACCTCCAGAAATTTGTCAAGTCTAGTTTAGGTTTTCCTGCCCCCAGGGCTGGTTCCCACAGAAGTTTTTGTTCCAGTTTCTGCTCCAGTAAGTTGTGATTCTCTGTATCTACCTGTCTGTTCCTTCAATTTTGGGGTCAGTATTTTTCTTTGTGACTTCAAGTGTCTGATGGATCTAAGAATTGCTGATTTTTGTTTTTTTCCAGCTTTTTCTTGTTGTGAAGTTGCAGTGACAACTTTCAAGCTCCTTACATGCCAGACCAGAAGGTAGAAGTCTCTCGGTATTATTTCAATTCTTTGAATTTATTGAAAATTACTTTCTTATCTGTGATATAATCTACCTTGTTGAATGTTTCAAGTGTACTTGTGAAGAATATGCATTCCGCAATTGAGGGTGAAGTTTTCTCTAAATATTGATTAGTTTTAGTTCATTGATATGCTGGTAAAATCTTTTATACCCTTGCTAATTTTTGGTCTATTTTTCTACCCATTGTTGAGAAGTGTTGTAAAGTCTACAAATATGACTATATATTCAACTATGTATCCCTTTATGTTTTCAATTTTTTTTGCTTTATTTTGAAGCTTTATTTAAAGCTTTATCATTTTAAGGCTGTATTATTTGATACATGGTTGAGATTGATAATGTCTTTTTGATTAGTTGATCTTTTTTGATTATGAAATGGACCTCTTTGTGGGAGAAATGATGTAAAAACCCTATGGATTCCAATCAACATCTCCTATTTTTATTTTTACTGACTTTAAACACAGAAATCTCATGTTGGAATCCTTTCCATAGATTTCCATTTCACCCTGAGGATAAAATCCAACCCTTTCACCCCACCATAGCCTATAGATTTTACCCATGTCCATGTTTCTGATACAGCTCATGCCATGTTTTCCTTCATACTCTAGGCACCAGTATTTTGTAGCAAAAAGTATGTCTGTTTTTTCTCACTCGGGAGGTAGTAGAAACTCACTAAATACTTGTTAATCACAAAATAATTGTTGGGTATTATGGCTAATGCGAAGCTCAAATAAATAAGTACTTTATTTAAGCAAGAAAGGTACAGAGAAACTTGGATACATTTGGCAGTGGAAAAAAATTAGCAATTTTTCATATTTAATCAATTCTAAGGCACACATTTTTACTACTTTTTTAATCTAAGAAATTAAGATTTGTTATTCAATGTATGGCATCTTATGATCACAATGACACAGGCATCAAGCATGACTTGTGTCCCGTACAAATTTGAAAATGAATGCTGTTACTGAAGACATAACTATATTTTGTAAGCCCTTAACATTTCAGTCAAACAACATGTAAAGGTGATTGGAGGGAAGGCTATGAGTCCTGGGTATTTTCTGAAAATTTCCATTGATGCCAGGTGTGAAGATGATAAGGAGACAGTACCGAATTGTACAGATTTAGCATCACTGGCTTGGAGCAGGATTCCAGAGAAAATAACAGAGCCCTTCTTTTTAAAAAAGTATGGATTCATCCACATTTTGAGGACACAGAGGACAATATTGTACAGAAAATCCCAGATATTGATGACTCTGAGTCAAAAAGCAGTTCAAGAGATTCCAATCTGGGATGGAGATTTAGGATAATCTTAATTTATTTTTCAACATATTTTCCTTTTTATATAGTAAATGATAAACAATCTATTACTGAAAGTTAACGGCAATTTTTCTCAATAAGTATATATGTTTCTAACAAGTGACATGGTTAAATTAACTGCTTTTACTCTGTCATAGTGGTACAAAAATTATGGTACATTTTACATTTGATGACAGCTGGGATGTAATGAATTAGTTCATTTCCTGGTTTCATGGTTTGTCTAACCATGGAGGCAAGTTTGCAGGGAGGCTTTTCTTCAACGATCAGGCAAAACTCAGGGCAATACAACTTTACTTCTGTCTATAATTTTATTCTGGGACATGGAAACATAGCAGAACACTAACTTGGCCCTATCAGCCACTTCACTGACATACTTGCTTAGCCCGCCCTAGCATATGGGAGTATTCAAAGCTCAGGTGCATTTTGCTTGGGTTTTATCACTTGTAAAGCTGTGCAATAAAAATTATTTGTCTTTTATCATTTATTTAAATTCTGTTTTCTCTTTGACTCTCAATTTTCTCTTTTTATAGTAATGACATGTAGCAATAGAATTAGATATAATATATTTTAGAGGAGTTAGCTTCTTATTCAATATGAAGACATATATAAGTTTGTTTTATAACATTTAATAGTGAAACCATCTTTGCCTGGATTTCTTTTTGTTGTTGTTGTTGCAGGGACTTAACCATAAATTAAAAGATACAGGGCTATTCAGATTATCTATCTTATTTAGTTAGGTTTGACAGTTTATGTCTTTCTGGTAATCTTTCCGTTTCATGGTCATTGTGATATTTATAGACATAGAGTTCCTCAAAATATTCCATATTACACCTTTAGTGGCTGTAGGGTATGTAGTGATGTCCCCTTATTCTAATCCTCAGGTTGGTAATTTTAGTCATCTTTGTTCTTAAATCTTGAAAAATGTTTGCCAGTTCAAATAAAAGTTTTAAAGAAACCCATTTGGTTTTATTAATTTTCTCTATTTTTCTATTTTTAAGTTCAATGACTTCTCCTTACTTTTTTTCCTTTTCACTTGTTTAAGTTGACTTTGTTCTTTTATTTTCTCATTTTATATGGTGGAATTGTAAATAAAAGATTTGTGGTTTTTTTTTTTTTCAACCATATGAGTTTAATGGCATAGATTTCCTTCTAGTCACTGCTTTAGTACCATCCCATGTATTTTGATATGTTGCATTTTTATTTTAATTCAATTCAAAATATTTTCTATTTTTGACCCATATGTGTGTTATTTAATTTCCTAATATCTGGGTATCCTCCTCCAAATGTCTTTCTGTTATTACTATCTATATTTTATTATATGATTTTTACTCTTATTTACTTGTAATTATATTTTATTATTAATATTACCTATTAGCAGTTACTGCATACTCGGTTTACTATTTTGCAAATTCTTGACACTGGTACTAGCATAGAATATTTGAATCCCATTTCTTCATTCAACTTTTTTGTTTATGGATGTCAAAAATTTTAGTTCCAAATATAATTTCAATTCCAAATGACAGTAAAATTATTATCTTGAATTAGCCATAATTACTATGTTTATTCACATTATTCCTATTTCCTTTGATTTTTTAAAATTGATAGCTCTTGCTTTATTTTATTTCTTCCTTTTTCTATTTTAATATGTGTAAGGGGTACAAGTTGAATTTCATTACATGTACATATTGTATAGAGGTGAAGTCTGGGCTTTTGGTGTACCCATCACACAAGTAGTGTACATTGTACCCCATTGGCAATTTTTTATCCTTCACTTGCTCCCACTGCCATTTGTAAGTGTCAAAGTCCATTATAGCACTCTGTGTGCCCTTGTGTAGCCATCTTTGAGCTCCCACTTATAAGTGAAAACATGTGGCATCTATTTTCGTGTTCCTCAGTTACTTCACTTAGGATAATGACCTCTGTTCCATCCAAGTTGCTGCTGCAAAAGACATTATTTCACCTTTCTTATCACTGAGTAGTACTTCATGGTATGTATACCATATTTCTTTATCCACTCATTCATTGATGGGCAATTAAGTCGATTCCATATCTTTGCAATTGTGAATTGTGCTGCAATAAATGTACTAGTGCATGTATCTTTTTGATAAAATAATTTCTTTTTTTCTGGGTAGATTATAGGATTATAGGGGTGGGATTATAGGATTGATGGCTGACCTACTTTTAATTCTTTAAGAAATCTCCATAGTGATGTCCACAGATTTTTGTACTGATTTATATTCCCACCAACAGTGTATAAGTGTTCCTTTTTACCACATCTATACCAACATCTATTGTTTTTTGAATTTTTAATAATGGCCATTCTAATCAGAGTAAGATGGTTATCTCATAAAGGTTTTAATTTCCATTTCTCTGATGAGTAGTGATGTTGAGTATTGCTTCATATTTTTGTTGGCCATTTGTCTATTTTCTTTTGAAAAGCTTAAAAGTAGTTCCATTGACTTTAGGATCCCATTCTGTCTATTATAGTTTGTTTTAAGTATTATTTTTGCTTATTTAATAATATTGTCTTTGTTCTCTTTCACCTACTTTTTTTGTTTGTTTTTTATCAGTTATACTATGATTTTTCCTAACATATGGTTTTTTTGTCTTCATTGTATTTGGAACAGCCTAGTGGGAACACCATTCAATTAGGCTTCCATGGGGCTTTAAATATGCTCCATTACTTTTTGACTACTTCCTTGCCTCCTTATACAACAAAATATTTCAGGCTCTTTTTATACTGCCCATTTCCCAGTCCTGGAATTAGCCATTTCTAGGATCCTGGTGACTTTTGCTAGAGAATGGTATTTAAAACAGAGACCCGGTTACTATGTGTGCTCACAGATATTGAAGTATTGTTGTACACAGGCCCTTTCTGTGGACATAGATAGAGGTAGTGTGTATGTGTGTGTGTGTCTGTGCATGTGTGTGTGATTGAACAGGGAGAGAGAGAAAGGAAGAGAGAAATAGAGAGAAGGAAAAAAGAGGAGAGAGAAATTTTATACATATATAAATAAAAACATGAGTTCAGTATATTTCCAAATTCACTCCAATAGTAAGGGTTCATTCTAGTTTTCTCCCTCTCTTCTCTAAAAATGGAGAATCTGACTCCAATTATTTCTAGTATTCGCTTATTGGATCAGCCAGTTCTGTGTGTCATCAATTTTTCATCATTGCCATAGTCTCCCATGCAGACACCTTGTTCTATTTCCCCTTTCCTTTCCAGTCAGTATTTATATAACATATGTTATTTCTCTGTATTTTTTCTTGTTTGGGGTAGTTCTTTTCTAAGAAGAATAAAATGGATTTTTTTAAACCATTCTGTTTTTTTCTCATCTATTTTTCAAGTGAAGAGTCCACTGCAATACACTCACTCAGATTACTGGGACATTGGATGTAAACATCTTATTTATATTTGCCTTTTGACCTTGCTTTAATATTTCTGTTTTTTGTATCTTTTGAAATAATTAGGACTTTTACTCCTTCATTCCCCCCATTTATTTAGAAGATATTCACCCCATTGCTATTCCTTCAGTGATTAATCTAAAAACATTACCATTCATATTTCACTTACCATATTCTAATATTGATCAGTTTATTTACTCTTTTCCTAAACTCTGAGAACCTTAAATGTTTCATCTGTGATAGCCACCCATGCTTCAATGATATTGTTGTCCATATTTTGCTTATAATTTAACCCTAAATGTTAAATATTATTGTTATAGTTTGTAAGGCAGTATTTGTCCAGATTTACTGACATGTTTACCATTTGTTTCATTTTATTCTTGTCATATTCTCACATACTTATCCTGTGACCATTTCCCTTCTTCCTCAAAAATGTTTGATTGAGAGCCAGTAAAAATAAACAATTTTAATTTTGCTTGTGTGAACATGTATAAATTTTGTATTTTTCTTTGAATATAGATTGGCTGGACAAAAAAAAATTTCTAGACAGACAATATAATCTTTCAGCACTTTGAAGGTATCAGCCATCTGTCTTTGCCTTGTATAGTTGGTGCTAAGAACTCAATCATTAGTATAATTTTGGCTCACTTTTTAGGCAATCTGATTTTCTCTTTGGCAGCTTTTATGATTTTTTGTTGTCTTTGATGTTCTGCAATTTCCTTGAAACATGCCTACATGAATATTTAATACATTCTGGCTAGGACGCGCTGGGTTTCCTAAGTGTATACGTTGGTATTTTAAAACAAATCTGTAAAGTTGTGAACCATCTTCTAATTTGTTCTCTTCACAATTCTATTATTTTTTTCTGGAGTTCTGATACTATGTTTGTTGGACTTTCTCACACTGTCATGTCTGTCTCTTTGTGCTTCTTAAGTATGTAAGTGTGCACTCCCTGCCTTCCACAGGACATTTCCTGTGTAATTTCCTCACTCTGTCTGTAAAATTTCTTCAGCTTTGTCACCGATTCTCTCTTCAGTTTTATTTATTCTGGTGCAAAGCCATGCCATTCCTATTATAATGTTCATTGCTAGAGTTTGTGATTGATTCTTATTGATTCATATTTAAATTCATTGTCACATATTATAGCCTTTTTTCCTTTATTATATTTTAGTAAATTTTGTTTCTTTGAGCATAACAAATATACTCATTTTATATACTGTATATTATAGTTCTAATATCTGAAGTCATTGTGTGTCTCTTTCTGTGATTCTTTTCCTGATGACTTAAAATAATTGAGGCCTCTTTCTTTTTACATTTAGAGATTTGATTTGAAAGCTTTTTTTTAAACATTATCGATCAGAAACTAGATGTAAAGTGTGCTTCTTTTAAATGGCGCTCTCTCTCTTTCTCTCCCTCTCTCTCTCTCATGTGTACATACTCTTCTTTTATTCTTTTTCTAGTAGCCAGGAGGCAAAACCAATCCAATATTGATATAATCTGAACATTCAGCTTAGATGTGAAATCAAGATTTTTTTCTGGGTTTTTTTTTTTTTTTCTGTTTTTTTCTGGTTTTTTTTTTCTGGGTTTTTTGTTTGTTCGTTTTTATTTTTTTTTTTTCTGTTTTTCAAGTAACTAAATGTGCCACCTGTACCCTACTTTAAGGAGGGTCTCTTCAGAGTGATATCTCACCCTACTCAGGGATTTGGATCTGCCTTCTTTCTCCTGTATATGGTTTCATAAATTCATTTTAAGCCATCATAAATTGGCATATACTCCTGGGAAAAAGACTGGCTTCAGAGTTTGCTCACTCCCTAGATTTATGATTTTATTTTTTGTTTCTGGCTAGAATGTTTTAGCTCACTAGAAATGAATTTAATCTACCATTTTTGACATCTAACATGTTCTTGATATTTATGGAATAGAAAGCATGTTTAGAAAAATATATTTAACAAAATAATTTTTATATTTTATATAAATATTTACATATACATGACTATTTCAAGAGAAAATTATATTAGCATTACTAGTTACCAGATTTTTCATAATTACTTTAAATGTTTTAAATGTTGAAATGTGGAATGTGTATTTTAAATTACGTTACTATACCCCTGGGCTTAGTGACATAGGGTATAACTAATAAACTGTACAAATATGAATATTTATATGCACACATAATCATACATATTCAAATACAGTGCTTCTTCTGATTGTTCTGAGTGAATTAAAATACCTTACCATAATAAGAAACTTGAATCTTTATGGAGACTGTAGTGAGAATTCATTATATTACTTCTGAAACACTCATGAGAAATCCTTTTTGTTAAGAGTTTCACATCCATTGTAGTTACACATTTACCATGTTCAACCCAGAAACATTACTTCTTTGGAATAACATTCAAGAAGATGCCCCTGGGAAATACAAAAGGCAAGTGATAAAGTTTAAAAGATTGCTTTAAAAAGTTCTAGAAGTAAAGGCTTTATTCAACTGCTGAGTATGTTTGGTGGAAGCCCCATGTGTTTTCTTTAGTAGACATAGGTAAGATTTTCTGATGTTCTGAGTGAAATCTGAGAACAATTTGAATATAGAACAAAGGGCTAGAATACAATAACCACACTCCAGATACCGAATTGGTCTTAAGATTTCCTTCTGAGAATTGCAGAGTATGTCTGAGTTGAAGTGCTGTCTATGTCTCTCACCTGCTACGCACACCCCAGCAATCACGGAACTTTTGTCTCAGCCATCGTTCCCAACACCACATCACAATCACAACCCAAGAGTAGGAAAAGATGAGACTGTAAACATCTATAACCCAGAAAGAGGGAGAAAGAGGCTTTGGTTCTTAGGAGGGTGAGGGCTAGTTCACTCATAAAAAGGTTTCTCTTAAAAAACGTTAAATCTGATATGTGATTCAACTCAAGGTAGTCTATCTTTTGAACTTGTTTTTTCCTTTCCTTGAGATAGTATGAATTCTGTATTTAGATATATATTAAGACAAAGAGGACTTTTTATATTTTCTTCAGCTTCTCAGCTTTAGGATCACCTTTCAGATTGAGGACTGGCATCCTAGGAAGCAGAGCCTCACCTGCCCCTATAGAAGGTGAAACTGTTAAAATCTCCTTCTCAGGCTGTCTTGCAGGTAAGGCAGGGAACATGATCTAGGATTCTTCAAATGGACATGCTGTCCTCATATTTTGAATCAGAAGCTTGTAACCTGAACCACTGAGGAAAGAACCCATTCTTGTACGGGGTGCTGATGCAAATAGCAGTTACCTCCAGTAATAATAATAGAAATGGACCTGCCGTGTGGTCCACTGTCAGCAGTGTGTGTTTTGGGAGCACAAATTCTCTGCCCTCAGTAGCAGTATGTTCACTAGCTTGATTTTGAATAGTCTCCCTCTCTATGTAGCCTCCAAATCTTGTTGGCTAGATTTCCCAGAGGCTTTGTGAATCATCCAATATTCTTTCAATACATTCCTCTTCAGGTTAAATTATCCAAATTTTATATCTGTTGTTTTCAGCTAAGTAGCTAATATAAAAGGTTATAGGTAATATATATTATTTGTTCTTTGGTATTTCCATTTGATAAAATAAAAGTATAACAATATCAATAATCATTAACTGTAAAAAATTAATTTTGGAGAATTGGTATGATTTTAGCTAACTTTTTTTGAAGATAAACTGTATGTTAGACATTATGCTAAGTATTTTACATGTAATGTCTTATATAGTATTAAAAGTGAGCACACAAGATAGGTACTATTATTATCTTTATTTTGCAGATGTGAAAATTTAGCCAAAGGTGGACTCAATAGTTTGACCACAACCACAGTTAGCAAATCTGATAGCTTTTTACTTGCATTCCATTGTTATAACTTCTATTCAGATAAGGCTAGAACTGAAATGTACAAACCATGGGAAAGTCTCAAGAAAAATCACTGCCTTGTGATATTTAGTTTGATATTTTATTAAGTAGTTATACATCATTACATATACATTAAATCTATTATATACCAGGTATTATGATCAGTACTAAAAATACAAAAAATTATTAGGTGATATTCCTACCCTTAATTCATCTTTCAGGTTAAAATTAATATAATTCAATAACTATTATACATTATAAAATTGCCTATAATAGTGGGATGTATAAAGTGTGTGGGAACCCAAATAAGAGATCAGTTATTTCTCCAGACTGGTGTCAGGAAAAGCTGCAGAGCAGAGAAGACAGGGACAGTTCCCTGCCGCATATATTGCATCGCTGCAGGCCACAGTTTCATCAGGGATATTTGTAAGCTGAAAGGGTAAAATATGATGACTCACCAGCCACTCCTAATCCTGAGGATCCCCCGTGTTGCCAATGTAAAGCAGAAGCAGGTCAGGTGTCTCCCTCCGAGTTGCAATCCTCATAACTGCGTTGTTGGGAATTTCCCAAGATTTTGTATTTAATGATTGACTTTGGGAGATAATAAAAAGAAAACAAACAGATTTCAAACTTGTTTATGACATTGAGTGCAGTATTAAGATGAAAACATATATGAGCTTATACTGGTCATTGGTGACCTGACTATAAAGTATGTTAATTATAACTGAATTCTGTCTCTGTATATAAGAGAAAGCAATTTTGCCGATAAGAATCAAGTCTGCACTTCTAAGGAAATAGTTTTATCAATAAATAAGTCAATAATGAATAATTCCCCACCATCACAGACATATTTTGGATGTGAAGCCCTTAAGCAGAGATAGACCAGATAGATGCCACATTAGTCTCCTATTGCTGCTAAAACACATTGCACAAACTTAGTGACTTAAAACAACACAAATGCATTATCTTAGAGTTTTGGATGTCAGAAGTCCAAAATAGGTCTCACAGGCTAAGATCAAGGTGTTGGCAGGTTGAATTCTTTCTGGAGGTTCTAGGGGAGAATCCCTGTCTTTGCTTATTCCAGCGTCTACAGGTCTTCCATATTCCTTAGTTTTCGTCCCCTTCTTACCTTCAAATCCAGCAATACCATCCCTCTGGCCTCTGCTTATATCATCCGCCTCTCCTCAAACCCTCACCTTGAGAGGGCGAATGTCCTGGCCCTGCTTCCTTCAGGCCACTATGCCACAGCACAGCTCTTGGTTTCCGGCTCCTGACCACTGGACTTTTCATATCCGTCTATTCCATATGACACTTCGAACCTGGCCACAGATATTACCTGCTTTCCGTCTCTGGAGATGCACCAAAATGAACCAAAACTCAGGTCTGTAGGAACATGCTGGAGGAATTAAAAATGTGGAAAAACATTTGATGACTTTATTTTCTCCTCATGAGGTATTTATTATTAATTACAGTTATTATTATTATTTTGAATGTGAAAGATGGGCAGGATCTCAGGAACTGTTTGGTGTACCTCTTTATTTCTATACAGCTTTATTAAATTATAATCAACATAGCATACATTCCACCAATTATAATGCACAGTTCAATTATTTTTTTAAAAATTTACACATTTATCCAATTTTCAACCCAATCCAGCTTTAAAACACTCCCATCAATTCAAAGATGTCCTACTTATCATTCACAGTGTAACCCCACTGCTGCTCCCAGCCTCAGGCAACCAATAATCTGCTTCGTGTTTCTATGGTTTTGTGTTATTATTTTATATAAAGAGAATATAATGTGTAGTCTTTTAGTCTGGCTTCTTATATATAGCATAATATCTCTGAGGTTCAGCCACATTGTAGACACATCAGTAGTTGGTTCCTTTTTATTGGTGAAATATACCACATTATGTTTATTCATGCACCAGTTGATGGCCAGCTGAATTATCTCCACATTTTGGTTAGTATAAATAATGCTGCCATGAATATTATTGTACAAACCTTTTTTTTAATTTCTCTTGTGTAAATATTCCAGGGTAGAATTGCTAGGTCATATGGTAAGTGCACATTTAATTTTTTAAAGAAACTTCCAAATGCTACATTATTTTACACTCTCACCGGTAATATATGAGGGTTTTAGTTCCTTTACTTCCTTGCTAGAATTTATTATTTTCATTTTTTTTAAATTAAAGTCATTCTATAGGTTGTAAAATGAGGTCTCATTATGGCTATATTTTGTATTCCATAATCTAGGAATAAAGGAAATTTCTTCAACATGATAAAGAACATCTATAAAAAAACCAACAGCTAATATCATATTTAGTAGTGAAAGACTGAATGCTTTTCACCTAAAATCAGGAACAAGCAAGCATGCCTATTTTTGCCACCACTGTTGCTCATCATACTGAAGTGCTAACCAGTGCAATAGACACTAAAAGAAACAAGAGGGAGGCAGATTGAAAAGAAGAATGAAATGTGACTTACTTGAAAATGAGTCTGTGTAAAAAAAGCCAAGAAAAACAATAACAATAACAAGACCAAAACTCTTAGAACTAATACAGGGTCAATACACAATAATTAATTATATTTCTATATCCAAAATCAACTGTAAACGAAAATTTAAAACACAGTGACATTTAGAATGACCCCTCCCAAATAAAATACTTAGGTATACATTTAACAGACATATACAGAAGCTGTATGTTAAAAACTAAAAATGCTTATAAAAATTTTTAAACACACGATGTTTAAGGATTAGAAGACTCTAATGGAAAAATGTGTATTCTCTCCAAAATGATCTATAGATTTCACACAATTCGTATCAAAATCACAGCAAGATTTTTCATAAATGTAGAGGAGGACTCAAAAATTTATATAGAAAGGCAAAGAAATTAAAATAACTAAAACCATCTTGAAAAAGAACAAAAAAGTTGGAAGAAGCACACTACCAAATTTTAGAATTATGTTACAACTGCCATACAAGACAACATGATATCTATGGAGTTAAGAATCAGATCAATGGAACAGAATATACAGGATCAAGGAAAAAACAAACCCAGACTTAGTAGGCAAAGACCTTACTAGAATTATTGGGGTGGAGGGACCACTGTAATAGGAAGAATTATTCACTTTAAGTGCAGCAAGCATATTAAGGATTAAGCAAAAACATTTTTTTGTTTGTTTAATAGATTTAGGGGATACAAATTGAATTCCCTCACATGTATATATTGTATGGTGGTGAGGTCTGGACTTTTAGTGTACCCATCATCCAAGTAGTGTGCATTGTACCCCACAGGTAATTTTTCATCCCTTACTCACTCCCACCATTCCCCTGTGGGTCTCCAATGTCAATTATACCACACTGTGTGTCCTTGCATAGCAATAGTTTAGTTCCAACTTATAAGTGAGAACATGTCGTATTTATTTTTCTGTTCCTAAGTTACTTCAGTTAGGATAATGGCCTCCAGTTCCATCCAGGTTGCTGCTTCAAAAGACATCATTTCATTCTTTCCTATGGCTGAGTAGTACTCCATGGTATAAATATACCACATTTTCCTTATCAACTCATCAGTTGATGGGAACTTACGTTGATTCCCTATCTTTGCATTGTGAATTGTGCTGTGATAAACATATGAGTTCCGGTTATATTTTTGATATAGTGATTTATTTTCCTCTAAGTAGATACTCAGTAGTGGGATTGCAGGATAGAATGGTAGATCTACTTTAGTTCTTTGAAAAATCTTCATACTGATCTCCATAGAGGTTGTACCAATTTATATTCCCACCAACAGTGAACAAGCGTTCCCTTTCACCACATCCATGTCAGCATCTATTGTTTTTCGGCTTTTTAGTAATGGTCATTTTAATTGGAGTAAGATGGTATCTCATTGTGATTTTAAATTTGCATTTCTCTGATGATTAGTGATATTGAGCATTTTTTCATATGTTTGTTGGCATTTGTATACATTCTTTGGAAAATGCCTGTTCATGTTATTTGTCCACTTTTTAATGGGGTTGCTTGTTTTTTCCTGCTGAGTTGACTTCCTTGTAGGTTCTGGATATTACTCCTTTGTTGGATACATAGTTTGCAAATATATTCTCCCATTCTATAGATTGTCTGTTTACTCTTGATTATTTCTTTTGCTGTGCAGAAGCCTTTTAGTTTAATTAAGTCCCACTTATATATTTTTGTTTTGTCGCATTTGTTTTGGGGTCTTAATCATGAAATCTTTGCTTAGACTATGCAGCAGACTTTATCCTAGGTTTTCCTCTAGGATTTTTATGGTTTAAAGTCTTACGTTTAAAGTTTTTAATCCACATTGAGTTAATTTTTGTAGAAGGTGAGAGATAGGAATCCAGTTTAATTCTTCTGCAGACAGCTATCCAGTTTTTGCAGCACCATTTATTGAATACTATGTCCTTTCCTCAGTATGTGTTTTTGTCTGCTTTGTTGAAGATCAGTTGGTTGTAGGTATATGGTTTTATTTCTGGGTTCTCTATTCTGTTCCACTGATCTACATGTCCACAGATCTGGTGTAACAGTCATTTGTTTCAATTTTTTGAAATCACTTTCAAAGGGGAGAATTTTGTCCTTAAAATGTGTGCATGTGCATATGTGTGTATGTCTGTGTGTGTGTATATATATGCGTGTGTGTGTGTGTGTGTGTATATAAATATAATTGGTTGAATAGGGTACTTTGGCTTTGATTTGGGGTGCCTGTGGTAATGTGATCTTTGTATGATTTGTTAGGCAGTACACAGCGTCAGTGGTATCTGTGATTTCCTTGGTGGCTTAGGGTACAGTTATTACTTGAGGCTGTGGTGAAGTTTTGCTAGGGATTTGAATGCTAGCTGAGCCAGCCCTGGGGCCCCAGTCATGGCAGAAGTGGGCTGAGCGTGCCTGATTTATGGCCCAGAGCCTCTTACACAAGGAGAGGTGTCAATGTGTCTTGGAGGGCCAATTCTTAGGACCAGAGTATTTGTTCAGATGCTAGTGGTTGGAGCAGAGGTCTGGGTGTGTGGGCAGGTTCTCAGGCCCCTGAGCAGCCGGCGTGATGTGGGAGGGGCAGTGGCGATGGTGGAGCCAGTCACTGGGACCCAAGTGTTCAGGGTTGTGTGCTGGTAGCCACAGTTGATTAGGCAGGCCAGTCTGCAGCTCCACAGCTGCCCATAACAGGGTGGTGGGTATTGTCTTAAGTGTGCTTAGGAGAGCTTGGTTTCTCCTGTCCCTTCTTGCTAGAGCCCAGGTGGCAGCGGCAGCTACATCATTTTAAACTTGGCCCAAGGGTGGGACATAGCCCAGCATTAAACTCTCGAAATGACAAGGCCATGGGCTTACAGTCAAAGAGGTAGGGGCCCCTTTCAGGTAAGCCTCATGGGCAAGAAACCATGGGTGGTGCAGTCTGCTTGGATCTCTTTCTCACAGGAGCCTGTGGCAGGTGGTGGGAGTTGTAGGAGAACTTGGACTTCCCTGTCCATTCCCAGCTGGGCAGCAGCTGCAGCTGCATCAGCCCAAACTCATCCCAAGAGCAGTGCACAGCCCAGCTTTAAATTGTCAACATGGCACCTTAGACCTGTGACCAGAGAGGACGGGGCCCTTCCCAGCAGGCTGTGCTGGCAGGAAACTGTGAGGAGTGCAGTTCGCTGGAGACTCCGTCTCACAGCAGCCCTTGCAGGTGGTGTTTGTTGACTTAGGTATGTGTTGGAAAGCCGGGTTTCCCTCTCTCTCCCTGGCTGGGTGGCAGCTGCAGCCATGTCAGCCCAAACTTGGTTCCTGGGCAGGGCACAACCAGTGTTAAACTAAATGACTCCTTGGGCCTCTGACCAGAGAGGGTGGGGCCCCACCCAGCCAAGCAGCATGGGCAAGAAACTGTGGAAAATGCTGTCTGCTCACGTCTCAGTTTCAACAGCAGCCCGCAGCAGGGCGGGGACATTCCCGGGGGTGCATGGGAGCACCTGGGCTCCTCTTTCTCTTCTGGGAGCGCGCGAGGGCCGCGGGCACCCGCACAGTTCCTGGTAGCGAGGCTAGCTCAAGCTGCCCTGGCGGATGCCTGAGATACTCCGCGGGGGTCCCCTTTCTGGAGCGTCTCTGTGCCCTCTTGGGCAGCTCCCTACGTTAGGCTGGGTACCTGCGTGGGTCACAGGGGCTGGCGGGGGGGGGGGTGTCTCTTGTAGCCAAGATCATAAAAGCCTGTCTCAGAGCGTGGAGCTCGGGGGGCTTCTCTCTTATTTTTCCCTTCTCAGTCCCTGGCTGGGCGAGTTGCCCTGAACCCTCTCCTGAGCCACTCTCGGCGCTTCCCATCATTTCCTCTTGAATCCAAGTGTTCTCTCCCAGATGATCTGTTCAAAATGTGAGAATCTGCTCACCGTTCTGGTTCCCCTCCGTGGGGGAGGCGCATACACAGGCCATCCTAATCCTGTCGTCCGGGTTTTCTCTTGGAGGGAAGAGCAAACAGACCAGAAAGAACTGGGTGTGGGGACGTGAGGGGAAGGGGTGGTGTGATCAGACGAGAGGTGAGAGAATGTTTTACCCTGAAGTCAGCCTATCTGGGGGGAGAGGCTCTTCAGGAACGGGGGTACACTGGCTTAGGCTCGTGGGCCCGAGGTTAAGGACATGCAGTTCAGGTCACCGCTGAGAAGGCAGAGAGTGGGGATCGAGGGCCTGTGTCTAGCCTTGTCCGGGGTGAACAGGACACGAAGGACAGAGGGATTTCCCACCCTTCGCTGTTTTTCCAGGATCACAGGGCTCAGGTAAATTGCAGTTTGTTGGAGACTTCTTTTTTATAACTTAAGTCTTGTGTTGATTCCGTTATGTCCACAACATTGACCTCTTTGAGCGTTAAAGTTTTCAGCTTCAGAGAACATTACTTTTAACATTTAGAGAAATGTTCAGTCAGAAATACTGCAAGTTTAAGGAAAAAACACAACCCAGTTGGTCATACAATCTTCCAGTTATGAAAGAAAAACAAAAACAAGGTATGTGACTCACAATACTAACTTCAGGAGAAAGCAAAGGTTAAGTAGGGGGAGCAACAATGCGTTAGGAATTGACCAACTGTCTGTTTCTTCTACATATATGGTCTCCTCAACCTATTTTTTTTTAAGCAACAAAGTGGGTTAGTTCACACATGTATTTTCCTCATTAGAAACTTATGCTCATTTATTGATCAGTCCTTCATGGAATCTGTGTGATCATGTGGGTTTGAAGGAAGAAAAAAAGAAAGAAACTCAAAAATGATACCTGCTGGGCCTGCCAATATGGAAGTCTCTTTGACAATTACAAGACAAAACAACCATATTGTGAGAGAGGCTTTGACAGGAGTAAGTGAACCATAGTGACAGGACATCATGGCGGCATCTGGTGGGTGGTTTCAGATGAACGCTCTCATTTCCCTGTCAGTGTGATCCTGTGTGATGAATTTCATGGACTGCCTTTGTTTCTTACAGCTCCTTGAAAGCAGATGTTACCTTTAGTGAAGACACTGCTATAGTTTATATCAGCTGCCTTCCATAAGAAATGTACATATTCTCAAAGATGTGACAGTAGACAATTCTGAGTTTTACCCCAAATTGTTGGTCAAAAGAAATTGCCATTACTCCTATACAAGCTTAACAAAACATACAGCACAAATTTTTCACTCTCCACATGTGTATCATTGGAATATTGACTCTTTTTTTTTTTTTGAATGGGCGTTCTTATGGGAAAACTCTTATCCTTGCTCCAAAGAAAGAGAAACCAGTTAAAAGCTTTGTATTTTCTGAGTGCGATTCAGTAACTAGTCACTCCGTGTCTTAGGGCTGACCTGGTTTTTCAGTACATAGGACGGTAATAGTATCTGGACTACTAAACTCTCCTTTATGGGATGGTAGTAGGATCAGAGTAATATTTAACATTATAGTGTCTATTATTTTTTATTTTGGAATGAATTAAATATCATTCTGTGACATTCTTCATTGATAACATCTTCATTAAACCATATTACATATTTAGCAAAATACTTTTATAATGAAAAAAATAGAAAATTAGAGCTACTCAGTAGGGGACAAGTTATATTAATTATGGTACATTCATAACATCACATTGCCATAAAAATGAGGTAGATATGCATGGGCAGATATAGGAAATTTATAAACTATGATTTCAGTTAAAAACAGAGGTGAATAACTAGCATCCCACTTTTCTAAATAAACAAGAATATATACATATAATTTTTATATTTTGTTTCCAGAGAGAGTTACAAGAATTTGAAAATAGTGCTCATCTCTAGGGAGATGATGAGGGTTGAAATGAGGATAGATGCTCTCACTTTTTACTTATTTCCTTCCTAAATGGTTTAAATATTTTAACCATATGTGAATAGTACTCTTTTATATTAGCTAATGTGTGTGGAAAGAAAGAATAAGAACTACTTTTGGTTTTAGTCATTATATTGTCTTTCTTAAAAAAAAAATAAACAAGAACCACAATAAAAATAGCCCCTCACGCCTGTATGCTGCACATAGCTGGGGGCTTTCTTCTGTCTGATGCACTGATCTAGCACCTATGTTTGACTAACAGGAATTCAAAGCATGTTCACTTAATAAACAAACAACAATCACTAATAGATATATTTTATTATAGCATTGAAGTTAAAATAATAAAACAATTTAAATATAAAATAAATAGATTGAAGACCCTTTCTTTTAGCATGTACTCACTGTCTGCCAAGTGTTACTCTGCCTGATGAGAAGTGAGGAAATAGCACTGACAAAATACTCTGATACTCAGATCACCATGGAGGTGTAAAAAGGAAGACATTTATTCATTCACTCACTCCTTAAATAAATATTTACCAATAGCTAATACGAGTTAGATGAAAGAGCATGGTATGCATACACATATGTGTAGGCAAACTTAATTATCATGTGAATATAATCTTAAATATAAGTTGGTATAAAAAGTTATGAAATAATAAAAATGTACTTAAATTGGCCTTGCCAGGTAAGTCTCCCAATTAAATTACATACAGACCCAAACCCAATGATGAGGAGAAACAGAAAGGTGGAGAAGAACTTTCAAAGTACAAGCAACTGTGATTGAGGATGAGCCGAAGCACAAAGTAGCTTAGTACACTCCACGTCCCCTAGGAAAGCAGGCCTGGTGCCTACGGGGCTGGAAGACAGCAGGGCCAAGAGACCGCAGAAGACAGCTCTGACACAGAGTTGGACGACATCTGACAGAATTTATTCTTTAGTCAAAAAGCCATCAGAAGCCACTGAAAAGTTTTAATAAAGGCAGTAATTTGCAAATGCATTTTCTGTGTTTATTGATACATGTGGGTTTTCTTTTCCCTGGACTGTTAATATAATAAATTACATTAGGTGATTTTTGAATGTTGAACAAGTTCAGCATTTTTCAAAGAAACCGGATTTGTCAGTGGTATATTATTATTTAGGGAGATGGAAAGACAGACAGATCTATACATATACACCTGGATTTGATTTGCTAATGTTTCGGTGAGGATTTTGTATCTATGTTTCTGCAGTATATTGTTCTGTGGTTTTCTTTCTTTTCCTCTACTGTCTTTTTCTATTTTTAGCATCAGAGTAAAGCTAGTGTCATAAATTGATATGGGAAGTGTTCATTTCTTTTCCATTTCTGGATGAGGTTATGTAGAACTTTTATTTCTTCTTTAATATTTAGTAGAATTAAATCATCTGGGTATTGAGATGGTTTGTCTTGGGGAATTGTTCTTCCTTATCAATGAATAGTTGTCAAGGAATTGGTCCATTTCATTTAAGTTGTGAAATTTCTGTACCCATAGTTATTTTTAGTATTCCCTTATAATTCTTTTAATGTCTCTGTGGTCTCTAGTGATGGCCACTCTAAATGAATCCTGATATTATCAATTTGTGTCTAGTCTTTTGTTTTCTTTGTCAGTCTTGTTAGAAGTTTATCAATTTTATTGATAGTTTCAAAAACCCAGCTTTGGTTCTTACTGATTTTTAAACTGTTTCTATGTTTTCAGTTTTATTGTCTTGGTGTTTATCTTATATCCTTCCTTCTACTTGTTTTGGGTTTATTTTGTTATCTTCTTTCTAGTTTTTTGAAGCGGAATGTTTAATTAGTAATTTGAGGCATTTTAATTATCTTTTAAAGAAATTTTTTGAAATGAAGAAATATATCTTTCTTACTACCCACATATTTACTATTTCTAGTGCCCTTCCTTGCATTCCTTTGTACAGATCCATATTCTATCTGGAATCATTTTCCTCTGACTGACGGACTGCAATATTTATTTTGTTGTTGGATTACTAGTGATGAATTTGTTCAACTTTTATGTGTCCAAAAAGCATTTATTTCACCATTATATTAAAAACAATTCTACTGGATATAGAATTCTAGTTATTATTTTCTCTTCTTATATTATTGTAAATGTGCACATCCATGGACTTCTAACTAACACTTTTTTTTGATGAGAAGTCTCCTGTTCTATTTTCATTTTGCCCTCTGTATATAATGATTCTTCTGGGGCTACTTCTTTTTAAAATTCTTTTCCCACTAATTTTACACAATTTGATTATGATCAGCCTCGTTGTTTTCTTTATGGTTTCTTCTGCTTATTGTTCATTGAAAACATTTGCCCTATGTATTTAAAGTTTTTATTAAATTTGGAAATAATGTGATTGTATTTCTTTAAATACTACTTTTACCAGATTCAAGTTATACATACTGTTAGCTTCTTGATATACCACACTTACTGTTCTCACTTCCTTTTCAATCTTTTTTCTCACTGGGTTCTCTTTGGATGGTTTTTACTACTATGTTTTTAAGTTAATTTGTCTTTTTTCTGCATGTCTAAAATGCTGTTAATCTCACTCAATATATGTTTATGTCAGACATTCCATGTTTCGTCTCCAGAATTTTTATGTATTTTTGCATTTCATATCCATCCTCAACATGCTCAAAAATTTCTTCTACTTTCTTCAACCTGTGGAACATACTCAAAATAGCTTCCTCAATATCCTTGTCTAATAATTCTACTTCCTGTGCTATTTAATGGTCTGTTACAATTGATTGGTTATTCTCATTATGGGAGAACAGGTAATTTTTCTTGCTTCACTGCATGTCTAGTAATTTTTCATTAGATGCTTGATACTGCGAGGTTTACCTTGTCAGGTGGTATTTTCCCCCATATCTCTTTTACTATATTTTAGCTACTTTCTAAGATTAAGTTAAGTTACTTGGAATCAGTTGATCCTTTCTGGGCTTGTTTTTAAACGTGTTTAGCTAGGAACAGAATAGCCCTTAATCTAGAGCTCACTTGGCCAAAGCACTATGGTCACCCCTTTCTGAGCACTCTGCTCAGTGTGCCTCACCATGCCGTAGTGCATCTTCCCACTTTGCCTGATGGAACCCACTATTATCCTCGCCCAGTGTGAGCTCTTGGGTTAGTTTTAACTGCTCGTTCATTTCTAGTTGCTTTTGCCCAGTCTTGAGTACTGTTCAGCACTCAGTTGAAATTTGAAGGGGACCCCTCCTCAAATCTCCAAAGTTCTCTATATAGCTACCTCTTCTCTAATATTTTGCCTTGTGATTTCTAGCTGCCTGTCCTCCCTAAATTATAAGTTCTGTGTTCTGAACTCAGGCAGCAACCAGGCACTCTATGGGCTCCCTGTACTGGGGCCTGAAACTCTCTCCAGGCAGTAAGCTGATCAGCCACAGAGCTCACCTCACTCTTGCAAGGACTACGGTCTTGTGCTGCCTGTTTCCAATAACTGAAAACCAATTTTTAATCTATTTTGTTTTGGTATTCTACTTGTTCAGACAGGATTTTAAATCCAATTCCTGATATTCCATCATGGCTAGGACCAAAATATATGGCATTCCACTCTTTTAATTATTTTACTTTTATTGTACATTTACTATGACAGTAGAATCAGAGCATTATCTTCTATCTATCTTTACTTTTCTAAATTTTCTTTATTGCCTACACATCTTTTCAGAGGATTCAGAATCATTCTGTCATGCACCTGTCCTTGACCCAATACCCCTTTGACCCAGTAAAGACACACATTCCACAAAGGGTGCTGATGGACGTTTGTAAAGGTGGAAATGCGGCTGGCTTTTACAGCCACTTCAGGTGTTTCTTAAGCATCTTACAAATACCAGTCAGTACTGGGTAAACCTCTGTGCTCATATCTCCTCACATATCTCTCTTATGTGTGCATAATTCTATCCAAACTCTTACCCTATGAAACAGCCTCAAACTCTTGTGCTTCCAAATTAATTATTTACTCTTCATCACATCATGAAGGCAAGGCTTATGAATTTTATTTCTCACCAACTTTAAAAAAAAAGGAAAAATGAAGGAAAAAAATCCAAAACAAATTGCAAACAACAACTATCATAAATAAAACTGGGATGGGTGGGATAGTACTGCAGAAAGCTTTTATAGCTGTTTGATACAGAAAACCTTCCTAACTCACTCATGTCTGTGACATAGATGAATAATGTGATTATTCCCAACTCCTGGCAATAAAAACTTCACTGCACCCCACAGGGTCACATACAGTATTTATTTTTTTCCTCTGGGTACAGTAAGATGCACTTCTTTTTCATAGAGAAACGTTCAGTTTCAGTCACCTATTTCAAGGCCAATTCCTTACATGTCCTTAACAGTTACACCACAAAGTGGGATGACGGTGACAGAGGGCCAAGACACATGTGGCTGTCAGCAGGGCCGAAACAACATGGGGTGTGGAGAGAAAATAGGACACAACAGATGTGATGTTCTCTCTTACAGGGACCACGTAGGTCTGGGTGGCACTGTGAAAAGCACATGGACAGAGATACGGCCTCACTCACCGTGAGGGGGTCCCATTTCCCAATGTCTTCCCTCAGGTGCAGTCATCCTGGGGCCTCTCCCATGCTCACTAGAGTGTTACCTACACGAAGTGAACACCGAACAAAAGAAATACTGCATCTGCCACTTCACTGTCTTTCTAAAATGGCATTTTAACTTGTTTTATGATCTGAATCTAAGTGCTAAAAATATCCTGAGGAAACTGTGTGTCAAAACAAACAGCTATGCTTTCAACCTTTTAACCCCCACCCCACAAATAGAGTTGGAAATGTATATATATATGCAGCTGAAATATATTGTTGGAGCATGAAAGAATGTGAGACTAAAGGAAAAATCAATTCCATCTCCATTCTGTTAAACAAAAAGAAAGAAATAACTGCACTGTTTATGTATAGAGATAAATACTGGTAGATTCCAGCAAATGATAAAGATAGATTTTGATGACCAAAATGAACAAATATTAGTGTTTTTAGTCCATTCGTCTACATGTGCTACATGTGAGGTTATTTAGAATATGTGTTACAAATTAATGAGTTTCATTGGTTGTTTCTGAGTTTCTTTTGTTTTGTGAAAAAGAGGAATAGCAAGGATAATGATAAGAAAATTAGGCCTTTGATAACTGAAATAGGTCTTCAGTGATTTTTAAGCAAGTGGGTGGTAAAATATAAGGTGTGCTTGAAAATTATGTTGATGGTGGATTGTAAGAATTGTGGAGAGTTGCAGAGGCAGGAGTGAACAGAAGGGCATTACTCTTGCAGCCCATTCATGAGTGGTAAAGGCCTACATAGGTAGAAAAAGGTGGAATACAAGGGAGTTTATGCTTTAAGAGGGACTGTGAAAGATGTAATAATTTTATCCTTGTGTTACTCTGTCAAAGAAATGTAGTCATGTGTTGCATAACAATGTTTCCATCAACAATGGACCACATATAATCTATGGTGGCCCCATAAGATTATAATTCTGTATTTTTACCATACCTTTTCTGTGTTTGGATATGTTTAGATACACAAATACTTATCATTGTGTTACAGTTGCCTACACTATTCAGCACAGTCACATGCTGTATAGTCTCGGAGCAACAGGCCATACTGTGTAACCTAGCTGTGCAGTAGGCTGCACCATCTAGGTTTGTGCAGGTACACTCTGGGATGCTCACACAACAATGAAATCGCCAAGGAATACATTTCTCAGAATGTATCCCATCATTAAGTGATGTATGACTATACCAAGTTTGTTTTAGAAGCAAGGTTTAATCAACTTGCTTACTTATTTATTCATATATTTATTCCACATTTACTGAACATCTACTTGTTTAAGATAAGTGTGATTATTTTTATATACATTATTATTAACTTCTTGCAAAACTCTTGAAAACACATGGTTTCATTCTCTCTGTGGGTGAGGAAATTGAACTTTAGAAAAGCTAAACAACTGAACTCATATCACATAACTACAATAGAAGTGGCAAGGGAAAACTTAAATACAATTATATTAACCTTCAAGTTTTATTCCATTTTTACTAACTGCGTTGAGGAGAATGAATTTCAAGACAAGGAAGCTCATTTAGCACAGTTCAGGATTTGAAGTATTCCCACAGCACTGACTATACCTTTTTCATTCCCAGTATTTCATGGTCCATGGTCTTTCTTGAATTAAAATTATGTCCACTTCTTGTTTTTGATACCCTAATGGTAAGTTTCTTAAAGCAGTTCATTATTGCTCTTTCCAGTTTATACATCACTTTGGAGAGAGCAGATGGTCAGCATGTATGTTTGACTGAATGGATGGAGAAAGACATTGAGTTAAGAATCCAATCTCTTTCCTCTCATAATGGAGTCAGAGAGTGATGCTGCCATGGTGCATGTTCCAGAAACGTGGGTCATGTAGCAAAAGTGCAATGACTAGCCTGATCGAAGATTTACTTTGGGATGTACCAAGACTCAGCAGCCTAGACAGATAAGAACTGAGTCATCAATCCAAACAAGGCTTACTAACAAATGCACCTAGGGATAAAGGGCAAATATAATGATTGTGGAATATTGGAAAAGATGATAGTTTCAAATTAGTTTGAAGGAATTTCTGAGCCTAGTAAGATGCAGCTCCAAGGGCTTTGGATATGGTACATAGTGATCTTTAAAAAGATCCCAAATTTCAGGCATTGATCTACTTTATCTTCTAATATTCCAAATTTAATAAAGCTATTGAATTTATATTTGGTTTAATCAAAAAGCAATTCATTTAAGTACAAGCATATATATAGCTTCAAATCCATGTATATTCTCCCCCATTTAAGGACAAAGTAAATATCTAGTCAAGAGAATGTTTGCCTTGATTTATCTGCCTAGTAGTAATGATGAATTGCACTATATCATCTACATTCCCATGACATGTCACTTTTATAACCTTTAATGTGCAACTACAAGACTGAAAGGTGAGAGGGGCAGGTGATTGTTGTGTACAAGGCTTTTCCCTAACTGACAAACTAACTGCCCCATACAGGGATTAAAGCCACATGCCTGGCCCTCACAGTCACCACTCTAACCTCCAGAGCTAACTGACCCAGACAATAAAGGCTGCAGGAGATACCCGCTGAGCCATTAGGTTGATGAATGGGAAGTACTTCAGAGTACAGCATCTTGTGAAAAATAATATAATAATTTAAGTAGTTGTCTACCCAGTGGTACCAATTTATAGCCAAGGCCAACTCAATAGTTTCTTTTTACCCAGAGGACAAACACTGCTACATCATTCCCAGAGAGACATAAAATAAAAACACCTAATATATAACAAGGGTGCCATAAGTCTGAAACAAAAGTGAGATTGCATGCAGAATTTCAAAGTAACCTTTTTACCCCTACTATTAAAAGTAAAAGAGGAAGAACAAAGGAACTGGAATGCTCTCTTAAGTTGTCATTTCTAAAAATGATTTAATTAGGCAGTATATAAGTAAATACCTTTAAGTAGAAGAAATTTTATGTGCTCATAAAGAGACCATTTAATGTATTATGGTTCCTGTCATATATTAATAATGAAGAATAACACTTGAAATTAAACAACTATCAACTCACATAAAACATGTCCAGAGTGTGGTGACTTCAGTTGTTATAAATTAAGGAAAGATCCTGAGTAATACACATATTGTCAGTTATTTTTGGGGTCACAATAAAGACCTTCAGTATGGAATATTTATTAAAATCATAGAAGCTTATATATTTGAGAGGAAAATTAATAGAGAGTGTATTTTGTTACCATTGCTTGATTTTGTTTTGCTATATTGATGTTACTATACATAGGTTGGTCATTTCTCACTACCACCGAGTGAGTTGAGATTCCTGGTTTTATGATTAACCAGCTGGATTTTCCAAAAGTGTATGTAGCTGAGAAAGAAAAAATAATGTAAACAAAATCTAGGCTTGTTTTCCTTTTTGATAAAAATAAGTTGGTTTTCTTTAATAATTCTGTCATAAATAATACCTAGATTATTTGTACTAATACAGATACATACATATACATTTTAGGAAATACAAAACACAGAACATAATATAAATAAATATGATTACATAGTTTCAGGTTACAAATATTTTTTAGTGAAAAGCTAATCTTTTCCCTTGCTCAGAAACTGATAGGAAGCTAGAGGAAATGAATGGTAAAGGCACATATAATTGTAACAATACCATCAACCACATTGACCTAAAGGTTATCTCTAGAACACTGTGCTGAACTACTGTGGAATACACACTTTTCAAATGTACTTGTGTTTGCTAAGATTGATCACATTCTTGACATAAAGCTGTTTCCATAAATCAATAGATTTCATTCATACAGGGTATGTTCTATCAATGGGCTTCAATGAGAAATAAATAAAAATAAAAATTCCTAATATTTGGAAATTAAGTGACCAACTTTAAATAATATATGGGCTAAAGAAGAAATCATAGGGAGTTTAGAAACTATGTTAAATAAAATTAAAAGGAAAATATATCAAAATTGTGACTAAATGTCTGCCAAGAGGGAAAAGTAGAGCGTTAAATGTACATACATGAAAAGAATAAATGTCTGCATTTAATGAACTAAGTTTGTAACTCAAGAAGTTAGAAAAAGAAAAGAACTGTGAGCTTAATATAACTAGAAAGAAGAAAATAATGTAAGTAGAAAGAAGAAAATAATGAAGGTAAGAACAGAAGCCAAAGACATAGGAAAAAAAAAAGAAAAAAGAAAGAAAAGAAATTATCATAGCCCAATGTTGATTCTTTGGAAAGAAAAGATCAACAAATTGATAACCCCAAAACTAGACTTATCGAGATATAAAAAGAGACACCTATTTTTTAGTGACTAAAAGGTCAACAAATCACAAATATCAAAAATAAAAGATGGGTTTACCAGAGATACGAAAAAGATAAAAAGTGATAATTACAACAGTATGCCAACATATTCTACAACTTAGATAAAATAGGTACATTACATGAAAATGTAACTTATCAAGAAGATACAATAAGACAGGGAATTTAAAAATCCCTGAATCAATGATCAATTAAATTTTCTATTGAAAACTTGAATGGTAATCTGAGAAGGTAAATTAGATTTATTAATTTTGTACAATACCCAGCAGTGGTTTAAGCTGGCATTAATAAATAATAAATTCTCCTCCTGTTCAAACCATCCAATTACCAAACAAAATAGAGCCAAACAAATTTAAAAACCTAACCACAAAGGAAACTCCAGGACCAGATGGCTTCACTGGTGAATTCTATCAATTATTTAAAGAGGACTAAAACCTATCTTACACAAACTCTTTCAGAAAATGGTGGAGGAAACAATTTCCATCACATTTTATGTTGCCAAGATAAACCTAATTCCACAACCTGATAAAGACATCACAGGAAGAGGAAATTATAAACTAATATCCCTCATAAAAATTGTAAAAATCCTTAAGATAATATTATCCAATTGAATATTACATTATATAAAAGGCATAATATATCTTGAGAAAGTGGGGTTTATCCAAAAAATGGAGGGTTTGTTTAACATTTGAAAGTATTCTATATTATGCACCAACTAAGACAATAAAGAAAAAAAGAAAATATCATTTTAACTATTAAAGAATAAAACATATTTGACAAAATTCTACTCCCATTTATGATAAAATATCTCAGCAACTAGTCAAGAAAAGAACTCTATCTGGTAAATGACATTTGTAAAACCCTACAGTTAACATACTTTTAATGATGAAATATTTAATATTTTCCCTTTCAGATTAAAAGCAATTTAAGGAATCCCACTCTTTCTAATTTTATTTAACATGATATGGAAACTGTAATAAGATAAGAAAAATAAATAAAAGAAAGTTCCAAGAGAGAGAAGAAATACATAATTTCACATTTATATATATAAAATATGTAATTTTACATAAATCATCCTTAGCAGTCAATAAAACACCAAGCAAAAGTAATAACTAATTTTAGCTTGATTACAGAAATTAAACCCAAAAATCAGTTGCATTTTGTATACTGACAACAAACAACCAAAACATGAAAGTTTAAAAATATTTTACTATAGTACCATCAAAAATATTAAATACTAATGAATAAATTTAGCAAAACATATTCAATACTTGAAAATTATAAAATATTACTGAGAAAAATTAAAGACCAAAGTAAATGAGCCGTCAACCATGTTTATGAGTTAGCAAGCTCAGTATTTTTAAGAGGCCATTTCACTTCAAATTTTCTATAGATTCAGCATAATCCCACCAGGCCTCTTTTTTTTTTGTAATTAACAGGCTAATTTTAAAATTATATTGGAATACAAAGGATATAGAATATCCAAAGCAATTTTAAAAAACAAATTTGGAAGACTTACACTAGAGCCTTTAAGACTTACTTTAAAACTAAAGTAATTGAGACGATCTGGTGCTGTCCATTGGTATAGAATAGAGTCCAGAGATGATCCATATTTATAGAGCCTTCAATATTTGACAAAGGTGACAAAGAAATCTAAAGTGGAAATGGCAGTTTTTCAGGAAATGGTTCTGGAGCAACCCAATTCCCAGGTTAAAAATAAATAAATAAATAAATAAATAAATAAATAAATAAATAAATAAATAAATAAATAAATAAATAAATAAAAAGAAACTCAAGCCTTACCTTTCACCATGCACAAAATAATATACTTTATCCCCGATCTAAGTATAGAAGCTAAACCTTTGAAAATAAAGATTATATAAGAAAATATAGCAGGATATCTTTTTGGCTTGAGGGTAGACAAATATTTCTTAGACAAGAGAAAGCAATAACCATAAAATTATTAGATTGGATAATATCACAATTAAAAATTGCTGTTTATTAAAGAGCATAATTAAGAAAATAAATAGGCCAGACATGGACTGAGAGAACGGACTTGCATCCAAGATATATAAAGAACTTCTACAGATCAATATTAAAGAGGCGAAGTACCCAACATTTTTTGAACAATGTTTTACTAAAGATGATAGGCAAATGGCAAATGAAGACCGTGGGAAAGTTCTCATCATCATTAGCCATCATAGAATAATGACTTACAATAATAGTGTTTGCCTCTAGAGGTGAGAGTAAGGGTAATGCACTCTATATTGATAAAGATTTGGGCTACGCAGATCTATGCATTCGTTGGAACCTACCAAATGACACTCTTAGGATTGATAGATTTTGTTGCTTGTAAATTTTACCTGTGAAAATGTTCTGTAAGCATTAAACTCTAGGTAATGTTATGCACACTGTAGTACTTAGGGCAAAGTGTACTGATTTCTGCAATTAGTTTAAAATGCTTCAAAAAAGAAAAATAGTTTATAGATGGAGAGATAGATAAGTAAATATGTGATAAAGTAAAATATTAATGATAGAATCTAGGTAGTGGATATATATGGATGTTCACTGTAAAATTCTTCCAACATTTCTGTGAAATGTGTGAAAAGTTGTCACTATAAAATACAAGAAAAAACAAAAAACCACAAATCTTTGATTAATCCAGTTGTGTTATTTTACTAGGGCTTTGAAGAAAATAGGCTGAGACTTATTTAGAAATCTACCCCATTCCTTGCCCCAACATCACCTCCAGTAAAAATTCATCAGCACAGTAGTCTCCTAAGCAGTCCATTTTGCACCCCATCTAAAAAGTACCCAAAGTGATTTTTCAAAAATCACATATGTAAATGTGTCTCTCTTCTGCTTATGACAAAATAATGCCTTCCCATTTTTAGAATAAAGAAAAAAAATTCTTAAAATATCCTGAATGTTTTGTTCCATGCTTAGCTTATTTAATCTCTGTTCTTGCTACTTTGACACTTTCCCGGTTCCTTACCTGCACCAACCTCTTGTCTACATCATGAGCTTTGCACAGGAAATTCCCCTCAAGACCTCTCCCCAAAACCTTTACTCCCCTTTCATGTGATTAACTCCAGTTGATCCTCTAGGACTTGGGCTTCACGTCTCAGCAAAGCCATTGTGGAGACCATGTTGGCTTTTTATTATAGTACATAACATGCAAATTATGTTCCCCACAAAGCACTTCTCATTACTATGATGAAATACTACCCAAAATAATTATTCATCTGTGCTTTTTGCCCATCTAATGTGTCAGTACTACATTCCATTCTGTTGCTGAATAGTGTTCCATTGCACTGATATCCCAAAACTTGCTTATCCTTTACCAGATGGAAGTTTATGCTTCTTCTGGTTTTTGGTTTTTATGAGTACAGTTGATATGACAAGTTCTCTGGGTGGATATATATTTTATTAATAATATTTATCTTGGGTAAACAGGTGTTTCTTATAAGATGAGGAAGTTCCCTTCTCTTCCTTATGTCCTCAGAATTGTCATCATAAATTGAATTTTATCAACTGTTTTGCCTGTATCTGTTGAAAGAATCTTACTCTTTAAGTGTTAAACCAAGCTAGTATTTCTGGGAAAAACCTCACATGGTCATGATATTGTGTTATATTTAGAATATTTTTAATAAATTTTATTAGAGACTATAGAGTATGTGGTTGCTTTTCCCTTACAATGTTCTTCATTTTGCTATTCCTGTAATATAGCCTAAAAGATAAGTTAGAACCTGTGTATTTCTTTTCTATTTTCTTTAAGAATTTGTCTATAACTTTTGTTATTTTTTTCTTAAATGCTTAGTAGAATTCACATGTGAAGTCATCTGAGTCTTGAGTTTGCCTTATGGGAAGGTTTTTAACTACAATTTCATTTCTTTAATAGGTATGGAGTATTTTAGTTATCTCTATATAACAATTTTTAATAGACCTTAGAAGTTTGTGTCCCTCACAAAAAAAAATTGTCTGTTTCATGTGTGTCTCCAGTTTAGTGGAATTAGGTTGTTCATAATTTCCCCATGTCATCCTTTTTTATGTCTGCGGTATCTGACATGACATCCTCTCTTTTCTTCCTGATATTTTTGATAGACTGCGTTTCAATTTTAATTCAAAATATACTTTAAAATGTTACTTTGTTACCTGTTATTTGGTCCCTGAGCATTTTAAAATTGTGTTGTATACATTCCAAGTATTTGGAAATTATCTAGATATCTGTTTATCATTGATTTTTCATGGCAATTTAATTTTGGACAGAAAAAGATACTATATATGATCTTAAAAAATCAAGTTGGTTGATGGTGTTCCTCTGGTCAATTAGCACACTTCAGAGGTCTGTTTGTTTGTTTGTTTTGCAGAGAGCAAAAGGAATAATGCATTCCTGTCTCTTTAGTGTGCCCTTTCAGCCAGTATATATCAAATTTTTGTTTGTCTGACCATCTCATTAAAATAATGGTTCTCAGTAGATAGCAGAGAAGATGAAAAGAGGAATGAGAGTAACTTTGAGAATAATCTCTGAGCTTTTCTTCATACACGCAAGTCCACCAGGCCTGTATTCCATGGTTAAGAGCAGAATGGGAGGAGTTACCTTGAAAATATTCCCAGATGTATGTTGACACCGCTGCCCTCAGACCCTCATGAACAGCAAGTTGATCTATTTATTGTATTAAAAACACAAAAACAACAATAACAAAGCTATATCCTTCCATTTCCTTCCCCATCTCTCTCTTCCTTCCTCTCTCCCTCTTTTCCTTCCTTTCTTCCAAGCTTTCATCAAGAATGATCCATTATGTTCCTTTCAGGTGCTATAACTTTTAAAATGGCTGAAGAAGAGTATTTACTCTCTGAGAGTTTTCTATTTGAAAAGAACACGCACACTGTGTCTCTCTCCAAAACTTCACAGGAGAGAATATAATTGGATGATAATATAATTGGTACACAAACTATTAATAATTGCTAACCAATCCATGTATTAAAGAATAGTTTGAAGAAAAACTATAGATTAAGTGTGATCATAGGTAATTGGAATTAAGCAGATAGTGTAGGAAAGGACATGCCAAACAAAAAGTGCTTAATAAATGATAGGTGCAGGTATAATTATGAGCATTGCAGCTTGACTAAATGGCACAAACAAAAACAAAACAGCCTCTGCTTTACATCAAATTAAATAATATAAATTCTTCAAATAATCAAGAAATTATTTCAAAATATTTACAGTACATCTTTTCTGCAGTGTGGATATTTAGTGGATTCTTCTTTTTTCTTCTATATTTTCAATATTTTTCTAATGATTTGCATTTATTTATTTTTGCTCTTTTATGTGTTTTTAAATACATGAGATATCTATGAAGACAATCTCATTGTTAATAATTTATATGACGTAGATAAAATGAAATTGGTATTGAATCTTGACTTCTCAAGTCTGGGTTCACTCACTCAAGGTATGTTTCCTTCCAGACATTTCTCCATGCATCTCCCCCCAATTTTATAAGCAAATACAAACATATAACCTTCTGTGAATAAAAAGTAACTAAATGAGTTTCTATTATAGTTACTATTCCAAAATTTTAGTTTTATATTTTCTTAACATATTCTTTTGGAGATGTTTATATATATAAAAATTATGAAGCAATTAAAATAACATGTATCAGTATATATATTAATCAGCTTTTATTTTACACACACACCACATGCATCATTATTTTCAATTGCTGCATAATTTTGGCCCCTGCCCAGGAGATTACTGCTGCTCCCCACAGTCCCACCTAGTAGCTTTTCCTACTCTGCTGCAGCTCTTTCCTGCTGCAGTTTTGGCTGTCTTTTACCTTTCAGAAATTGCTGATAATTTGGGGTCCACCAGGGGCACTGTGTTTTCCCTTGTTGCTTTGGATTTATCCTCCTAAAAATGCCCCTCCCCCTCTATCTAGAAATTACGAATGGGACAGACTTGCAGATTCATGGGCTTAGTCATCCACCTAATCAATCAATGTATTACTTTTTATGGAAAAAATTAACTGCTTTCCGTGGTTTAAAAACATTACAACCGAGGTGTTATTTTTGTAATCTATTTTTCCTCAGGCAGTAAATCCAATCAAATATTGAACACACAGGAACGAATTTCAGTTTAAGAAATTAACTAAAGGCACTTTTAAAAAAATAATTAAATAAGTCAAAATTGCATTCCAGAGAAGTACAAGATAGGCACACATGAGTTTTACATAAAGAGGCATTTTTATTGCTATATCATTATGCTTTACTGTTGTCCGACTAATCTAATCTAGCCAACTTAATAACAGACAAGTTAAATCAAAGGAAAAACAGATTAGTCGCTCTCTCCTGTTTACTTATCTTGGAAGAGCATTATCTTTGCCCTAATTCTCTACCCCACTATTGTTCTTATTTCAGCCATCATTTATCTTAAATTTGTTGTCTCTGCTTTAAATCAATATTCATCATAAGAAAACTTTCACATGATTCCCTTTCTCTCTATATTTAATTGTAAAGTCTTTTTCCCTCTGGTCTCCTTTAAATAAATTATTTGTATCCGAGGACAAAAGTAGATCATATGTTGAAAGGGGGGGAGTTCTGCATTTATGTAATAGTTTGGATTATTGTTCAGCAGATGCTTAGTACCTTCCCCTCCCACCTGTCACTGAGAGCAGTGATGTGATCCTAACCCTGTGACGTGGAGCTTGGTCGTGGCCCTGGTTTGGCCTCTGGAATATTAGGGTGTGATGTGAGCAGAAGCTCTAATGACGCTGTGCTGTGTGGCTTTGTTCTTGTGCTGTAATGATCCACTACGAGCCAACGTACTCCAGGGGTCCAAGAACACACACGGGGATGGATACCTGAGCCAATTACCGCCGAGCCGAGCACAGCGAGTCTGCACCCTGCAGTCTGGCCGCCCGGCCACGCTGGTTCCAGCACAGCCAGACGGCATCACCCTGCGCACTCATGAACACGCGGAGAAGGGCTTATAGTCACGTCACCAAGTTTGGGAGATGATTTGTTATGAGGTTCTTCTGTGGCAACTGATGACTTGTGCGTTGTGAAATGCATCAGGTACACTCGACCGTAGAATTCTTACAGAAGTAAGAGCACAAGAGTCACACTCACGGGCTGAGATAAGGGACCTCAGCAATGTTTTCATTCCTTTCCTCATCTCCTGCTTCTCCTGGAGCAGGAAGGGGAAAGAACATGTAACTCGCCGTTTGCCTCTTGGCCTACCGAGCACTGGCAAACAGAGGAAAACCCTCGGGACGGCAGGGTCAGGAAGACCATCCGAACTCGGGAACAGACAGAAGCAAGTCCCCCACTGAGCCTGCACGACCGCGCTGCGCCCAGGGGGATGCGCAACCAGCTGGCAACCGCACCCACGGGATGCGCGCAGCTTTTCTTGTCAAGGAACAGCCACAGGCAGACGTTCACAGCAGTCTTCGCCCAGCACAGACACCTGCATTGTCTGTTTGTCCTCACATCCTTTTCCCGCCTCTCCGCCCTTACCGTGTCAAGGAGCCCGCCCACTGACGCCGTCTCTAGGTATCCATGTGGCCAGACTTAGGAAATATACCCTCTAAAGTGAGAAACGAATTGTTAACCTTACGATGACCACCAGAAAGGAAGAAGACGTGGTCATTGGCAGATCTCCCCTTATTAATATTAATGTTGGCGCACTGATGTTTCTGAGAAGTTGCTGCACTAAAGAAAGCTGTTAATACTGTAGTTCTGCATTCATTCTACCTTTTCATCATGGAATCCTTTGTCTACAACAATGAAATTCTTTTTGCAACTGTTAAAATCCTTTGAAAGAGTGTTCTGAGGAAAATGTGCAGGAATCTACACCGTAACTAAGAAGATATCAGACTTATAGAAAAAGCAACATATATTTCACTTTTTAAAAATGAAAGTTAAATACATGGCAACATGTAAGATATTTTTTAAGATGTAAAACATAATAAAAGAGGAGTTTTTCAATAGTCTGTGAATAAACTTCTATCGTGAGGATCCAACTTACCTCTACAGAATACTCCACCCAACAGTGCAACACACATTCTTTACAATCATCTATGGAACATTCACCAAGATCAGTCATAGTTTGGTCTGTAAAATAAATCTCAACACATTTAATATAAGTTAAGTCACACAGACTATGTGCTCTGACCATAATGGAATCAAACTAGAAATCAGCAATAGAAAGACAACATGAAGAATCTCCAGACACTTGGAACTTGAACACATTCTTCTAAATACACCACCAGTCAAAAGGAATGTGTAAGATTGTCTGCTGGGAGGTCATAATTAAATAGTTGTGAAGATAAAATGACATATATATCGAATGCATGCTATGTGACAGTCACTGTACTAGAAATTTTATGTATCTTTATTATTTAATTGGTTCATTTAGGTATTGTTCCCACCTTGTCTCCACCTCGACTTTAGGTCCACCTCGACTTTAGGTCCACCTCTCTGCACATTCATCAGGGTACTGGAATATACTCACCAGGACTGCTAAAATACATGTTCATATTCTCTGCCCAAGTCTAGAAATTAAATGGTAAAAAGGCTACCATACCTGCATTTTCAGCAATTATTGGTATAAATGCACTTTTTAGAAGTAGTGTTTTTACTTTTTTTTATTGAGTCAGATAAGCATCACAAAAAATGTCATGTTCCAAGCTAAGAAATGCTTCACTGGAATGAAATCAGAGACAACTCTTACACCTTTCCTATAACACTAGCAAAGACAGTGCCTGTTTTGCTTTCTTCCTTAATGGCTAAAAACTAAATTAAAAAACAATAAAGCTATGGATTAAGTATTAAAATAGAACTTTTAGGTAATTTTGTATAATCATATAGCTAACATCTGAGTCTATCCCAAAATGAATCCAATGAACAACGGTAAACCTTGTGTGAACACCTTAAGTCATGGAAAGCTTGTTATTTGCTAGAGCAGTATGTTACATCTTTAGAACAGTTTTAATTATTTCAAAGTTCTTCCTTTAATTAACTTAAAACCTATTTCATTTAATTTCCATCACTTGGTACTTTTTTAGTTTTATTCCCTATAACTAGGGAAAATTCTAGTAAATCTACATGCATTTTTCCACTAATTTCTTTTGTAGATTTTGTAATTCTCTCTTCATATTTTCTTGTTGCCCATGGCCTCAGTCCTGGGCCCATTGGTTAAGAGCCTCCTGCTCTCTTACCACCTGGAAATTGTTTCTCTCTGTTGGGACTGTCACTCCTTTCGGGGACCGTACCCCTGGCTCTTCCTTGCTCCTTTCGATTCAGCTGGGCCCTCTCACCATGGCGTGGCTGGGGCAATGCCTCTGTGACAGGCTTCTTGCGTAGCTTCTCAGAACCTAAACACATTTTAAAAAATAGAAAAATTACCATACATTTTCATTCAAAATTTTAGAACTCTTTATTCACTTCTGTTTTTATCTCAAGAAGAATGTCAGTAATTCCCTCTTGTTTTTTCTCAGTCCCAAATCTGTGCCTGTTCCATATTTAACATATCACATTGCTTAGATTATTAATTTAATGTCCTTAACTGGACATTCCTTTAGAAATAACTTTGAATATAAAATCTATTGGTTAAGAGATCAAAATGTAACAGGCTAAAGGGCGAACTGTATTCAAAAATGATTCCTGGATCAGTAACCACTAAAAACTGTGGCAGCTGCAAAGCATCACAGACTTTAGAGCAGATAAGGGTGTCTGAGTCAGAATGACTCTTCGAGAAAGGAGAAGAGATAAATTATTCCACTTATTAATTCTGTGCACAGAACTTCAGAAAGTCCCTAAAGTAAACAAACCAAGTAGCTAGGAGGGAAATACTGAATGTGAAAGAGATGATGAACTAATTACATAATTATTGGAAAATATTAAAGTAAACAGTCAGCAAATCCAAGGGGGTTGAACTATTTATCTGAATGCAGCTTCTTGTAGGATGTTGCCAAAACAATAAAAGAGAGCAAGCACTGCTGTATCAGAAAACTAAATATTTCATGCTTCATCGCTAGTCTCATTTAAATATATTCCTCTGAATAATTTTAAATCTCTTAGAGAAGAAAGATGATATTTCATTGAAATTGGCAAGAATATTTTTTCAATGTAAACATAGAAAGCATATTTCTCTTTGACCCACAATCTTAGGTTCAAAAGAAAATATACAAAATGTAGTGGGTAATCTGGTTGGTGTGTGAATGAGAAGATGAGGGACACTCTTAAAATTAGTGCATTTTGAATGTTAGACTAAATGTGTTTTCACTTAATGTGAACGATATTAGTAGGGTTGCTACCATTTTAGTATGCTGGGCTCACCTATTAAAATCTTGCTCACGATGTGGTCTGGCTTCCTCGTTTTTATCAAATTGCTACCTCTTGGCAGGAACCCAGATAAACGGGGTGCCTGCACCATTCTGTGTGACTTTCTGTAGGAAGCTTCCAGAAAGGGCTGCATAATTGTGAATAAGCCTTTTGGAAGGAATGTGAAAGCCCCCATTGTGCTAAAACAAGGAAAGAGGCAAATGTTTGAGAGTGGGTTGCTATAGTTCTGCCAAAATATAGAAAGAAAATGCATGGGGCCAATTTTAAAGCCCAGTTGCACCTTTTTAATCTATCTATCTATCTATCTATCTATCTATCTATCTATCTATCTATGTGTGTGTTCATCTTTTTAGCTTTGAGTAAAATTACAGCTCTACTAAGGTAGTGATTAAAAAGATTGCTTTAACTTTATAAAAATAACATATTATGATCTATGTGAGACACTATAAACTCAACCACTCCTTTGCAAAAGATTCTGACGAAATAAGCCTTTCAGTGAGTAGAACTAAAACCTTCATGACAGTGTCATTCCTTGATTAAATCTAGCAACGGCTCCCCATTATCTGCTCAGTGCCATTCCCGCCCTATATGCTTAGCCAGTGTCGTATCTATCTAAAACCTACACAGCTTCAGTTAGGTTGAGCCTTGGTAGTCCATCAAATATGTCGTGCTTGGTTGTGACTGAAAGCTCAATCTCACAGTATTCTGTGTGATTAGCAAATCCTTTTCAACTCTTCTGTTTCTCCTGAGCCCACAGCACCTTCTGAGTTCAGAGCCAAACTTAATTTACAAGGTCCTGTTGCTTCCAGACACGTGGAGACTGCAGTCCCTCAACTGCACCATGCTCAGTCTCACAACTGGGTCTTTGTGTGTGCTGCCTCTCAAGCGCACTTACAGGGCCTCCCAGTTGCACAAATCCAGGGGAATCACCCAACTGGAATTGAAGCCTCTGGTCTGCCATTCCCTAGTGTGTGCACCCCTGAAACCAAGTTTCCAATGCCCTTGAAATGGGGATTATAGAACTTGCTTTACCTTCATAAGAGTTGCATGAGTTTCCCTACATGGTGGAAGTTCTTTGCAAAGTATTAAATTCTATACCACATGAGTTATTGTTATTAAAATGGCTTTATGTGCATACAGTTCGTCTTTTCAATTAATTAAACATGACTGATGGGGATGAACCATGCATTATACTCCACTGACTTAATACAAGCTTAACAGAAGCACAAAGTGCTGCAGACTGTAGATACTCAATGTATGTTGCCTAAACAAATGCTTGTTCATTCATCTGAGGAATCAGTCATTCAGCTAACCAATCTTTCTCAACCACATACACTGTTGAAAGCAATAACTAATCCTGTGCCTGGATACCTGGAACATAACTGGTAACTTTCAGAAAATCATGAATCCTTTCATGGCTTCAGCTACAGATCTTGTCCTCAAAAAGCACAGAAATTACTTGGATAGGCAAACCTAAGAACAGTAATTTTTACAACAGTAGAGTTACGTACAGGGAGCTCTATGCAAGATTGGTATTCAGTAGTCAGTGTGATTGTACCAGTTGTTAACATTTTTGATTCTGACACATTGCAGGGTGAACACACACAGCTGAGGCACAAGGATCAAAGAAGCCTAGTGAGGGCAAAGACCTCACGTCTTACACCTTCAAGCTGGAATGAGTTACCCAAGTAGAATTGAATGCTCACAGATGCTACCCAAGGGTTGAGGGAAGTATGTAATTGGAGGGCCCTTAAATATCTTTTAAAGTAAACAAACTGGGCTTATGAATAATATACTACCGTTTGGCTGAATGCCTAGTGATTGCACAACTTCCCTGGGGATAGCAGGTTAAGAGTGTGCATTGATTAGCACATACAATAATGATGATGACAACAATGAATCTTAACCCTTGTTTGTCCATCTTACACTGTCATTGACTTGTATTTTGGTTTACTGATTTTGTTTAAAATTTTGTCTAAGCTGCTGTTTAAAGCATTTAATAAGCTCCCAATTTTATATGTTTATTATTTATTTCTAGAGTGTTCTTTTGACTTTTAATAGATTCCAATTATCCATTAGGTTCCTTACTTTTACCACATTTTTCTATCTTTTTCTATATAATTTAACAAATTTAAATTAGCTTTTTTAAAATTATTGCCTGCTAAATTCTAAGTCAACTGTGGGTTGACTTCTATTACTTGATTTTTGCTTGATTATATATTATATTTTCCCATCTCTTTGTTTGTTTAGCTCATTTTTTTGCAGGATATGATGGTGGTACAAACTCTTCAGTTACAAATATTGCCTTTGCACCACCCGTCAGAGCTATAAGCATGCCCATCCCCCAAACAGTACACACCACACCCATTACGTGTAAATATACCCATTCCCTTCTCCCCCTCCGACCTGCCCAATACCTGATGAATGTTACAACCATATGTGCACATAAGTGTTGGTCAATTAGTACCAATTTGATGGTGAGTACTTGTGGTGCTTGTTTTTCCATTCTTGTGGTACTTCACTTAGAAGAATGGTCTCCAGCTCCATCAAGGATAAGATAAGAGGTGCTAGATCACCATTGTTTCTTTTGGCTAAGTAGAACTCCATGGTATGTATATACCACATTTTATTAATCCACTCATGGATTGATGGGTATATGGGTTGTTTCCACATCTTTGCAATTGTAAATTGTGCTGCTATGAATATTTGAGTGCAGATGTCTTTTTTATAAAATGTATTTTTTTCCTTTGGGTAAATACCCAGGATTGGGATTGCTGGATCAAATGGTAGTTCTACTTATAGCTCTTTGAGGTATCTCCATATTACTTTCCATAGAGGTTGTGCTATTCTGTAGACCCACCAGCAGTGTATGAGTGTTCCTGTCTCTCCACATCCATGCCAACATTTGTTGTTCTGGGACTTTTTGATAAAAGCCATTCTCATTGGAATTAAGTGATATCTCATTATGGTTTTGATCTGCATTTCCCTGATGATTAGAGATGTTGATCTTTTTTTTTTCCTGTTTTTTAGCCATTATTTTGTCTTCTTTTGAAAAGTTTCTGTTCATATACTTTCCCCACTTTTTAACGGGGTTGTTTGATTTTTTTCTTGCTGATTTTCCTAAATTCTATATAGATTCTACTTATCAGCCCTTTATCGAATGTATAGCATGCAAATATTTTCTCCCATTCTGTAGGTTGCCTATTTGCTCTAATGATAGTTTCCTTGGCTGTGCAGAAACTTTTTAATTTGATCAGGTCCCATTTATTTATTTGTGTTGTTGCTGTGATTGCTTTTGGGGTCTTCTTCATAAATTCTTTGCCTAGGACGATGTTTATAAGAATTTACCCAACATTTTCTTCTAAAATTCTTAAGGTTTCATGCCTTAGGTTTAAGTCTGTCATCCATCCTGAGTTGATTTGTGTGAGAGAGGTGTGGTGAGAGGTGTGGATCCAATTTCAGTCTCCTACGTGTGGCTATCCAATTTTCCCAGGACCATTTATTGAATAGGGATTCTTTTTTCAGCATATGTTCTTGTCTGCTTTGTCAAAGATCATGTGGATATATGAGGATGATTTTATATCTGGATTCTCAGTCCTGTTCCATTGGTCTATGTCTCTGTTCTTGTGCGAGTACCATGCTGTTTTGGTTACTATAGCCTTGTAGTATAGCTTGAACTCTGGTAAAAATTGTACATATTCATCATATACAACATGATGTTTTAAAACAGGCATACATCATAGAATGGCTCCACTGAGAAATTAACATATGCATTACCTCACATGGTTATCATTTATTTGCGTGGGAGGACTCTGTTTTGAAATAAACTGTAAAGAAGAAAATCAATGCTATTTTTCCAGAGACATACTTTTCTCATTCATTCTTCAGGCAGGTAGGACAATCATGAATTTGGTTGTATCCAGTTTGTATTTTAGCTTTAGTTAGGCTCAGCCCACTTGTCGTTTCAAATGTATTGAGGTTGAGGTGCTTCCTGAGCACCGAGAGCCTACAGGTGATTTAATCTGCCTTTCCAGTCCATTCCTTCAGGTCCCCATGTGCCTCAAGATCCACCAAGTATTCCATTAAAGGAGGGATGCATTTGGAGTTCCTCTAATTTCAATCTATTATGTCAGCCCAGGGGTGTTTAAAACACTGTTGCTGTTTTAAGTGGTCTTCTGTCTACAGCAAGCCTGATTCTCAGCCTGTTCCTTCATTCAACAAATTCTCTGAAATAAAATGCTTCCAAATGACATCAGCCTACCTAGAAAGAACATTTTTCTACCTGGAATTACCATCCTTCTAGTCCTCTTGTCTTCCTTAGAGCTCATATGCTCTCCAAAATATTTTTTTAAACTGTGTTAACTTTTCTAATTGCTGCAGCAAGAGTGATAACTTGCCTCTACCTATAACACCCTATAAGCAGTGAAGTTCCATTGCCATTTATTTACTCATAAGCTAAAATATTCCTTAATACTTCATAACTTGGAATCTGTGCCTGTCTCTCTTATATCTGTTTATCTCTGTCTTTTTCTCTCTCTCTTATATATGTGTGTTGTGAGTGCTCCAGAGCTTTATAGTCCAAGTAAAAATAAGATTTATATAATTTCCCCATCACTATATGTATATGCAATATTTTCAATAGATTTTGAAATATTTAAACCAAATTTTAATATATTTTTAATTTGAATAGTAAATATATTTATTTAAAAGTAATATGACTATTTATAACTCAAGGCAGGCTATTTTCTGTAAAATTTCCATAATTTCTAGGAAAATTACTTTAATAGTTTTTTCTTCAGAGCAATATAAACCATAAAGGTAAAAACACAAGTTCATACAAATTAGTGTAAGTTACAATGTTGCAAATGAGGATGTAATACAATTGTAATAGCTAATTTAATTTATATATTTGACATCAAGTTTAATGTTCAGCCATAACAAATGTTATGTGTAATAATACAGCCTAGTTCATCCACTAGTTATCTAATTTTTATTAGCTTCACCTGAATATTATTTGAAAATTGCAATGTTTGTGCCATACAAAATTTTGATTGTGATTCAAGTATTCCACAGTTTGGAGGAACAGAGGTTTATAATTGAATAACAAGTGAAGACCCAAGGAAGTAATCATCTTTAATATTGATTTGCGTCTATATCCCAATTTTATTTTGAAAATGCTTTCTTCATCTTGCCATTTGCTAGATAGTCACAAAATCTTGTATTTGAATTCCACATCACTTAACTGAAAATACCATTAGGAGAAGAAAATAAATGAAGCCACTTTCTAATACTCTTTATCTCGCCACCCCAAATCAGAGTCTTTCTTTTTCCTTAAGAGGATCCAATACTCTACTCTAAGAACCACTGTTAGCATTGCCCTTTTTGGTTGTCGTTCTGCCTGGGCGGGTGAATAAATTAGGTGAGACAACTGTTATGGTCACTAGAAACAGCCAGAGGGTAGATGAGACAAGTGATGGCAGGCCCTTGCTTTGTGATGACACCTTATTGAAAGACAACATGATCCCAGGGCCAAGCCTGGGCTTATGCCAGCAGGAAGGACAGCCGTGTTGAACAGCCGGCAGCACTGACAGTGAGGGCTGTCATCTCGTCACTTCCAGCCTGCCCTAGGCAACACCTTGGGTTTGTCTTTGGTGGCCTCACACTGCTGCTCCTCATCTATAATCCTTACCCATTCCAAATTCTTCTGCCTTTATGCTGTGAGGAAACTACTAACCAAATACCTTATGATAAACTGTGATGTGTGTGTTCAAATGTAAATGGCCCCAAAGGATCATCAGTCGAGGTTTAGAAGCACTGTAATCAGAAATCAGCCCCATCAGAGGTGTATATAGTGTTCACAGTCCAAAGAAAGAAAGAAAGACAGAGAGAGAGAGAGACAGAGAGAGGGAGGGAGGGAGGAGGGGAGGGAGGAAGAAAGAAAGAAAGGGAGGGAGGGAGGAATGTAACCATTATAAGTAATATTTGACATTAATTTTCTTGGAGAAATGACAATATGAAAGATGAATAATAGTTAATGCATATTATCTAGATTCAATTCTCAGCCAAGGTTCAAGCATCCCACAAGTATAGCAATTTAAAGGCAGTGGTAAAGGGCTCCAAGTGTAGCCACATTCGTTACACCTGTCCACTTCATAGATGTCTCTGTCCCCCAACCCAGGCTGGCTGCACCAGAATATCACTGCAGGCTTCCAAGACATTCTTTCACACGTCATGATAGTTGCAGCAGCCTAGGTCAGAGACTAGGTCTCCTCATGCTATGTGATCCTGAGGGCTGTTTCTTTTTAACGGCACCATGGGACCTGGGAGAGGGAGTGGGATTGGGACAAATTAAAGCACCACAAAGCTCACCGCTCTGACTTTTGTTCTTCTGGGTATATGCCCAATAATGGGATTGCTGGATCAAATGGTAGGTCTACTTGAATCTGTTTAAGGTATCTCCATATTGCTTTCCATATGGGTTGCACTAGTTTGCATTCCCACCAGCAGTGTATGAGTGTTCCTGTCTCTCCGCATCCACGCTTGCACGGGCAGGAGTAGGGAGAGTATATTTGTTTTAGTACAATTGTTTTTGCCAATTTATATATATATATTAAATAGCTGTATGTATTCCCCTCATTTATATTTATAATAAAACCAGATATCCAGCGTGAAAAAAAAAAAAAAAAAAAAAAGCTCACCGCTCTGATGGGAGTCTAGGCATTTTATGAAGAAACATTCTCTTGATTTTTGCAAGCCTTTAGTTCATTTCAAGAGTTTTGAAAAAGTTGATTTTGATAATTTTTGATGATATTATTATAGATTTTTAGGCAAAGAGGATTTTGGGGCTTTCTATAAAATCTAACATTGTGGTTATTCAATAAATAATTGTTAAAGAATCAATAATGGTTTGGAAAATTCTATAGTGTTTCATAAAACAACTAATATAAAGTGTAGAAATAAAAAGAAGGTATTTCAATCAACCTTTCGAAGCAGAAAAACTTTAAGTCCAGAAAAAGGAAGCCGAGGACTAACTTAATTGTCTAATTGTACTTACACTACATTGGTTGTAACCCAGTGGTGACTGGAGTCCATCTTTGCCCATCTTTTATCTCAAACAGGGACCAGAGTTCATATCCTCCTGTGAGTGTTGATATAGAGAACAGGCCAATGCTGGACAGGGAAGTGTCAGTTTATCCCAACCCCCCAGTTCCCAGTATTCCACCACCCTAATATTCCCAAACTGAACTGATGAAACTGGCTCCAGTCACCAGGAAGGACGACCTGCAGTAACCCCCGCACCCTTGGATGATCAGCTTCATGGTCCCATTCTGTCATTATACTGGCAAGAATGCTACATTAAAGTTGAGCTGACCTACCCTCTTGCACTTATTCATCACAATACAGAGTGAATATATTGTATACGCTAGCAGACCAGAATGACCAATGTATACATGGGTATATGTTTGTTCATGTGTATTTATGGATATATATATATATATATATATATATATATATATATATATATTTAGGTTGAGCAAGTGTGAATTTTTTATTACTATGAAAAATTTCTCATGGAGAAACCTGAAAATATTATAATGAATATCCATATATAGATCACATTGGATCAAACATCATTAATAACATTTTGCCTTATTTGTTTTCTGATATATAGGTTTGTTTTTCTGAACAATTTAAAATTAAATTAGGCCATTGCAACCATTCATCTCTAAATGTTTCAGCATGTGTCTTCAGATAGGACATTCTCCTGCATTACTGCAATATCATTAATACATGTAAGAAAATTAATAATTCCCTATTAGTTTTCTAATGCCTAGTCCACATTTAGTTATCCCAAATTGCTATAAAAATTTATTTTACAAACTTTTTTTAAAAAAGCTCTAATCATGTTGCATTTGCGAAGCTTACAATTCATGGCTCTCCATCTGCCTGTGTTTTCATGATAGTGACTTTTTATGGAGAGTGAGTCAGTTTTCTTGTAGAAGAGATTACATTTTCCAGTTGTGTAATTGTTTCCTCATATGCTGTCATTTAAGGTATGTACAGAGGTGTCTTCCTTTCATCCCACCTCCTCAGATTCATTTTTCCTAATACGTAATCATCTTTATTAGTTTAGGGTTTATCTTTCTACTGTTTCTTTTCAAAAATATCAGAGTATACACACATACACACACATATGCATGCACACACATGTGCATGCACACACACACTCTCAGCAAGTCTTGGATATCCAAAGTGTTGTCTTTCCTTGTAATCAAGGAACAAACACACTTGAGTATTTAGGTTATAAGGAAATTATAAAGAAGTCACTGCCCCATGGCCTGCTACAAAAATATCAGGGAATCCACTCAGAACCATAGCTGTAGGTTGCAAAGGTGAAGGTCATAGCCCACTCTGCACTGAGAAGAGAATATCTAGGGGAAAAGATGTTAAAGGAAGTGCCGTAGGGAGTATTGTGAAGGTTGCGCAATGTAGATTACATTTACCAAGTGAGAGGAATACTAGCAAAGCATACCTAAGTTAATCTTCAAACTACACTGAGATAAGCAACTTTTCTTCAAGTCACTTACACACACATAAACAAGTTCAGAAAACAAGTAAAGAAAAAAACACATCATTTGCAGAAGACATTGTTGTGTTTCTACAAAATTTAAAATAGTTTACAAACAATTACAATTAATTAGTAAATTTAGCAACTTTGTTGCATGCAGTATCAATATATAGATCTTAATTCTACTTCTATGAAGAAGCAAGAAACAAAGAGTCAATAAAATGTTAGGTAAGAAAGCATTTACCAAAGCATTAAAATATATTAAATTCCTGGGGGGATGGAAAACTAATGGGCTATGTTCAAGATCTCTGGGCACAAATGAAGAATATTATTGTAAAATAATATCAAGACTAGTTCAAGAGGAATAAAATAAGTGGAAGGATGTTCCAAGTTTATAGATACTATAAAATTCAATATTGTAAAATTACAATACTCCTTCTCAGGTTAATTTACAGTTTATTTGTGATCCCCAGTTAAAATTTCAATAGGGTTCTTAAAATAAAAATTGATGAGCTGATTCTAAAATTCATATGGAAATTAAAGAAGCTGAGAACAGCCAGAGTGCATTGCAATAGATACATCTGACAAGAACTAATATCCAGAGTATATAAATAACTCTTCCAATCACAAAAAAACAGACAGACAACATAACAGAAAAATGGGCAAAGGAGTATATCAAAATGGTCAATAAACATTTGGAAAATTACTGAATATCACATGTCAACAGGGAAATGTAAATTGAAATCAAAATGTTCTCTACACCCAATAGGTCGGCTAAAGTGAAAAACAAAAGTATCAAGAGTCAACAATGATTTAGTTATCACTGTCTTAAAGTAGACACTTAGATTAACCAGGGTGCCAGGGTATCCTCAACCCCCTCTGAGTGAAGGGAGGTGAGGAAACAATGGATTTTAGAAGAACTGGTGGCATCTATAGGGCTCCCTCAGGACCACAGAAAGCCAAACATCTTATTAATTTAAGTTCACATATTGAGAACCTCTTATAAGCAAAGCATCATGTGCCCAATTTTATTGAAGATGTTTTTGTCATTATCCCTAGTTTCAAGAACACTGCAAACTAAGAAGAGAATTTTGTAAACCAGATATAATTGCAGCACCTAAACCTATACATTTATTAGGGGCCTACAGACATGTTTAAGATTTTAAGAACAAATTATTTTCTCTAAAATAGGAAATAAAAATGCAACCAGCCACAATATGATTATTAATTTTTTACCAAACTAAATAGTGTATCAACTCCCTTAGAGGATTACTATTATGGTATTCATAAAAATCGTACTACACACAAAGACAATTATTGTGTTAGATTCTTTTAATCTCAAGAATTTCCAAGTATGCACAAATAGTGCTGAAAAATCACAGCCAATTTAAATTTCCAAATAATTTTAAAAGATAAATTATAAAACATAACATCAGTTTTACAGAGAAATTGTCAAGTATGATCCATGGGTATGTTCAATGTATGTTAAGGTTTCCAAATGTGAGAAAGCCTTCAGTCTCTGAGGTCTAAAAATGGCCTTGTCAAGCAAAAATCCTGAACCATCACCTGTGTCCTTACACAAAATGAGAGATTTTTAATAAACATCTTTTCTGGTTCTTATTCATGTTCTTACAGAAATTTACCTAACTGTAGATTAAATACCATTATTTTTTAAATGGCCTAAAAACTTTTTGTACTTTCAAAAAATGCTTATATGTTTTTGGTTTTATTTCTTCTTTTTTGGCACATTGTGTTATATACATTGTTAATTATTGCAGTGTTTCAGAATCGTTAATTTTTAAATAATAAAACATGGCATTTCCCTGGCAAGAAAAGTCCCATCAGTGCATTGTGATGAAGCCCCATAGATGAAGCTAAAGTACTTTATCAGCTTCGTCTCCTCTTTTTGAATGACAGCCTGAATCATTAAAAATGGTCGGCACTAAAATGATTTATTTTCACCTAAATAGAGATTACTTAATTTAATTAAATATGCTTTATGCTTCTTAATTGCCACAAAGTGATTCCTGCAAACTTCTAACTCATCATTCAGTGCACCCGCACCCTAAGTGGAGTACTAAGAGCATGCAGATTTTAGACCTTTTAGCTCTAATTTGTAAACAGCTTTAAAAATTCAAGAATTCCCTGGAAATTCTATGTAATTCTATGTAATTCCGTGACACTTTCACAGCTCCTGATCATTTTTTTACCAAATTTACTGTGTAGTACGTCTGATATTGGGATTTTTTTGTGCATGTATTTACAACTGAGGGGCCAAGAGTTATTCCCTCTAACATTAAGAATTGCACTTTAAATTTCTCGTGACTTTATTTAACTTACCCTGATTCCTTTTCATCTTTGTACACACAGATAATTTTTCTGGGAAAGCTTCACTTTCCAAGTTTGAAACTTTAACATGTAGTATATGTTTCACAACTCAAAATTTGCAGTTTCAAACTATTAATATGATTATACTGTATCTCACTGAATTTCTTATAAAATCACACTGGCATTTGTGAAAGTAGTTTGTTTCCTTGAGTATAAACGTAAGTTCCTGTCATTATTTTCTTTCCTACTGACTTTTGGGCTGCAGTAATTTGAAAGGGAGGCAGGTGCAGCATGGCTGATAGGAGCCAAGGGGACACCAGGACCTTGAGTGAGAGCCAGTGGTGCTACTTGTGCATAAATGTCACCCCTACAAACCTCAGCACAAGTGTAACATGAGCTGGACTCATCAGACACTGCCCCCTTACATGAGAGCAGGTGGATAACCAGAGAAAGAACCAGTGAAAAACAGACACGGCCTTCACCCCCGCTGGCTCTCAGCCCAAGTCCCAGGAATTATGCAAGGTCACGTCAAACCTCTGAGTAAGTTGTTGGCTCAATAAAGCAAAAGACAAACTTCCAAGCCTCCAACCACTCTATTACCTAATATAGCATTAACTTCATGTTTTATTTCCTCATAAATATCTCAGTTGTAAGGGAAAAGAAAAACAAATATGTGTAGATTTATTATCTTGAGAAGTTCTAAAAAGCAGTTTTATTAAGAACTTCCTCTTCCATTTTCTAACTCTCTTAACATGAATTTCTACTTCCCTCACCAAAATTTATCATTACACCTTTCTAAACACATGTTTTTTGTCCATCCATCTCCCCAACTGGTTTTTAAACTACTTGAGAGCACTACAGAGTTGTATGCACTTAGAGATGGTTTATAAATGAATAAAGGAATGTACACATATATGTATACCCACAGTCTACATCCGACAGGAGCACCTTGGTGGTGAAGCTCCCAATTTTTTCTTGTCTTCTCCTAGAAACCTTTAAAGAAGTAAGTTGAATGACAAAAAAATCTGAAATCTTTCAGAAACTTTTGAGAAAACATGCAAACTCCGCGTTACCTAGTGTCGCCAGCCAGGGAAAGTGAGGCGAGCAGATCCGCGGAGGCGTTGCGCAGGTGCCCCGGGTGGCGGGGCAGGGCGGGGAGAGCAGAGCGCGGCCCGCACCAGGAGCCCGCGCCAGCCGGCAGGGGGCAGCCCCGCGCCAGCAGGGAGGCAGGAAAACATGGCGCAGGGAGCCCTTCGCAGGGAGCCCAAGGAAACGGGTCTCAAAAAATAACATCTTCTGGGAAGCATTCAAAGACACACCCAAGCAGTTCTCTCCTCTTTGTTCCAGATCTTCACTCTGTACTGATCACAGGGAAACCAAAAAGAGAGAGAGAAAATATATAACTCTCTAAAATGACATTTGAGTCAAAAAGAAACAATTAACCAAATTTTAAAACATCCAGAAAACAATGAGAAGGAAAAACTGTGTCTCAGAAGATGTGATACAAATAAGAATGTATCTTTTCAATGGAAAATTAATACCCCAAAATAGTTATATCAATGTATAAGAATAAAAGTTAAATATTGATTGAAATATCTAAATCTAAGCATTAGAAAAAGAAAAAATAACAGAAAAAGACAAGCAACCACAAAGTAGAAGAATGCACAATGTTTACGAACAGAGTTCACAGGAAAGTTATTCTCCATGCCACTCAGAATGGAAGATATGTAAATTTAAAATTATACTGAAATGCCATTTCTCTCCTGTCAGATTAGCAAAAATTCCAAAAACTTGACAACATAATCTCTTATTAAGGTAAAAAGAAAATGTATACTTTTACATAATCCTGGTGGGAATACAAATTGCTATATTATTAAGGGAGAGATTTGGCAGTATATACTAAAATAAAATAAAATAAAACAAAAACAGAATTGCATTTATGTCTTGTCCCAGGAATACAATATCTTGGAATTTATCTTACAGTTATAAATCTTCCACACTCAAAAAAAGCAAGGTTATTCACACCTGAATTCCAATTATACATGTTCATTCATTGTAATGTTCTTCAGCTAGAAAAAGCAAGCAAGTAGCACAACACCTAAAAAGAAAAGGTGATCTATTTACATTATTCAAAATTAAAAACATTTGCACTTTAAAGCTCACTGTCACAAAAAATGGAAAGGCCAACTACAGACTGGGAAAAATATTTGAAAACATTGATCTAAGAAAGCACTTGTGTCTAGAACAAGAAAAGAACATGTACAACACAATGGTAATGTGGAAGGCAGAGGATGTCCATCAGTAATTTACTTCTGAGAAAAAGAATGAGACATCAATCAGTATGTTAGTAGCATATGTTGGTCTGCATGTACTATGATATTACAAGGAAGAGATGAACTCAGGCAAAATACGCTTGGTTTGGGAGTAGAAATAAAATAGCCTATAAAACTGGTGCCTTTAGGTTCTGGGAAAAAAGAAGATTGAACTTAAACCCCCATAAAAAGCAAAAATCAGAAAAGGAGAGGGCTTCACTGAAATGTCTCAGTTAAAAGAGATTTTTAGCAAAGTAGCTTAATGAGATACCTTTCCCAGGTATGGCTAGGTACTCAGACTCCCAAAAACAGTTTCTGCTATCAATAAACAGAGTTAGCAGGCATGATGGCACGAACAAAACTAACAGAGTGGACCCAAATACGTCAGGGAAAGGACACATTCTGCTTGGGTTGTGTTTACAGGCAATAGAACTGATAGGAAGCAAACAAATCAGAAGAATAAAAAGATTTCGAGGAAATTTTGTTGAAGCCATGAGGCTGATTTTCAATCCTGCCATGATTGTGTTACCCTCAGTAGCCAGCCCAAGCCAATGCCGCAGTCAGGGATGGTCTAAGAAAGCCCCCCTGCGCCCACGAAAGGCACGGTCCCCAGTCCCCCGTCAAGAGTGGCTGTGGAGGGAACTACCCAAGGAGGACCCTGGGGTATCGAGGTCTCATCAAGAAACACCCTGCCTTCGGAGAGGGCTCGTCACACCGCTCTCCTAGCAAAACACGCCCTTCGCCTCCTCAGTAATGGCTTCTCTTTTGCAAACTGGAAATTCTCTTGTCACCGCTTGACCTTTGTATGGTAATACGGGTGTGTGTGGGGGGAAGATAATTGTTCTTTTAGGTCACCAAGCAAAGGAACCATATCTAGCACCATGGGGAGGAATGCACATCACCTGAAGATTCTTGGGTTTTGACCTGAGTAGAGTGACTACATAGGACTCCAGCCATCAAAACTATAATGAAATAATATCTCACCCCAGTTAAAATGGCTTTTATTAAAAAGACAGACAATAATGAATGCTGGCAAGAAGTCATTGTCCAGACCAATGTCCTGAAGCATTTCCCCAATGTTTTCTTTCAGTAGTTTCAAATTTAGATCTAAGACTTTAACCTGTTTTGATTTTATTTTTGTATGTGGTAAGACCTAAGGGTCTAGTTTCATTCTTCTGCATGTGGATACCCAGTTTTCCCAGCATCATTTATTGAAGAGATTGTCCTTTCTCTCCTGTATGTTCTTGGTGACTTTGCTGAAGATAAGTTCACTGTAGAGGTGTGGATTTATTTATGGATTCTCTATTCTGTTCCATTGGTTGATGTGTCTGTTTTTATGCCAGAACCATGCTGTTTTGGTTACTACAGCTCTGTAGTATAATTTTGAAGTCAGGTAATGTGATTCCTACAGTTTTGTTCCTTTTGCTCAGGATGGCTTTGGCTATTCTGGGTCTTTTGTGGTACCATAAAAATTTTAGGATTATTTTTCTATTTCTGTGAGGAATGTCATTGGTATTATGATGGGGATTGCATTGAATCTATATATTACTTTGGGTAATATGGACATTTCAATAATATTGATGCTTGTAATTCATGAGCATAGAATAGCTTTCCATTTTTGGTGTCCTCTTCAACTTCTTTCATCAGTGTTTTATAGTTCTCCTTATAAAGATCTTTTGTTTCTTTGGTTAAGTTTATTCCTGGGTATTTTACTTTATTTGTAGCCATTTTAAATGGGATTACTTTCTTGGTTTCTCTTTCAGATTATTTACTGTTGACATATAGAAATGCTACTGATTTTTGTATGTTGAGTTTGTATCCTGAAACTTTACTGAACTTGTTTATCAATTCCAATACTTTTTGGGTGGAGTCTTTAGATTTCTCTAGATGTAAGATCATATTGTCTGCAAACAAGGAAAATTTGACTTCTTCCTTTCCAATTTGGATGCCCTTTATTTCTTTCTATTGTCTGATTGCTCTAGCTAGAATTTCCAGTACTGTGTTGAATAACAGTGGTGAAAGTGGGCAACCTTGTCTCGTTCCAGATCTTAGAGGAAAACTTTTACTATTCCCCCATTCAGTATGATACTAGCTGCATGTCTGTAATATATGGCTTTCATTATGTTGAGATAAGTTCCTTCCATATCCAGTTTTCTGGGAGGTTTTATCATGAAGGGATGTTGAATTTTATCAAATCAATTTTCAGCATCAATTGAAATGGTTATATGGTTTTTGCCCCTTGCTTCATTGACATGATGTATCACACTGATTTATTTGTGTATGTTGAGTCATCCTTGGATCCCTGGGATGAATCACACCTGGTCTTGATGAATCATATTTTTAATGTACTGTTGAATTCAGTATGCTAGTATTTTGTTGAGGATTTTTTCATCTATGTTCATCAGAGATAGTGGCTTATAATTTTCTTTTTTTAATTGTTGTGTCTTTGGTTTTGGTATCAGGGTGATACAGGCCTCATAGAAGGAGTTTGGGAATATCCTCTCCTCCTCAATTTCTTGGAATAGTTTAAGTAGGATTGGCATTAGTTCCTCTTCGAATGCTTGGTAGAATGCAGCAGTGAAGCCATTAGGTCCTGACCTTTTCTGTGATGGGAGACTTTTATTCCTGCGTCTATCTTGTTACTTGTTATTGGTTTAGTCAGGTTTTGGATTTCTTGCTGGTTCAATCTTTATAGGTTGTATGTTTCCAGGTATTTACCCATTTCTTCTAGGTTTTACAGTGTATTGTAAACTGTTCATAGTTGTTCGTAGTAGTCTCTAACGATCCTTTGGATTTTTGCAGTATCAGCTGTAATGTCTCCTTTTTCATCTATGCTTTTATTTATTTGGGTCTCCTCTCTTTTTTTCTTAGTGTGGCTAAAAGTGTGTCTATTTTGTTTATCTTTTCAAAAAACAATTTTCATTTCATTGATCTTTTGTTTGTTTCAATTTCATTTACTTCTGCTCTGATCTTTACTGTACCTTTTCTTCTACTAATTTTGGGTTTGATTTGTTCTTCTTTTTCTAGTTCTTTGTGATGCATCATTATGTTGCTTATTTAAAGCTTTTCCACTTTTTTGATGTTGGCAGTAATCGCTATAAACTTTCTTCTTATTATTACTTTTGCTATACCCCATAGGTTTTGATATGTTGTGTTTTCATTTTCATTTGTTTTGAGAATTTTAATTTCCTTCTTAATTTCTTCATTGACCCACTGGTCATAAAGGAGCATATTGTTTAATTTCCATGTGTTTGTATAGATTACAATGTTCCTTTTGTTATTGATTTCTAGTTTTATTCCTCTGTGGTCAGAGACAATACTGGGTATGATTTCAATTATTTTTTTAATTTTTTGAGACTTGTTTTGTGGATTAACATATGGTCTATCCTTGGGGATGATCCATGTGCTGAGGAGAAGAATGTGTGCTCTGCAGCTGTTGGATGCTTTTTTTTTCTTTTTTTTGTAAATATCTATTAGGTCCATTTGGTCTATAATGCAGGTTAAGTCCAATGTTTCATTGTTGATTTTCTGTATGGATGATCTATCCAATGCTGAAAATGGAGTGTTGAGTTTTCCAACAATTATTTTATTGGGGTCTATCTCTCTCTTTTGCTCTGATAATATTTGCTTTATATATCTTGGTACTCCAGTGTTGGATGCATACATATTTAGAAATGTTATATCTTCTTTCTGGATTGACTCCTTTATCATTATATAATGACCTTCTTTGTCTCTTTTTACAGTTTTTGTCTTGAAATCTATTTTATCTCATAAAAGTATAGCTACTTCTGCTCTTTTTGTTTCCATTTGCATGGAATATCTTTTTCCATCCCTTTATTTTCAGTCTATGTGTGTCTTTATAGGTGAAATGTATTTTGCAGACAACATATTTGGCTCTTTTCTTTTTTGTAATCCATTCAACCACTCTATTTCTCTTGATTGGAGAGTTTAGTCCATTCACATTCAATGTTATTATTGGTAGATAAGGACATTTACTACTGCCATGTTATTATTCGATGTCTGGCTGTTTTGTGGTCCTCTCTTTCTTTCTTACTTCCTTCTTATCTTCCTTTATTAAAAATGATTTTCTCTGGTAGTATGCTTTGATTTATTTCTTTTTATTTTTTATATCTATTTTAGGCTTTTTTATTTGAGGTTACTATGAGGCTTGCAAATAACATCTTATAACCAATTATTTCAAACATATGACAATTCTTCTTACAAACAAAGAAATAAACAAAGATAAATGGAACAGAAATTCTACCCTTTAGCTCCATCTCCTGCAGCTTTTTAACTTTTGGATGTTTCCACCCATATTTTTTTATACCATCTATCTCTCAAAAAGTTGTTGTTATTTTTGATAGGTTTGTCTTTTAGTCTTTCTATTCAAGATATAAGTGGTTTATACACCACAATTACAGCAATAGAGTATTCCATATTTATGTCCTTACAGTTACCAGTAAGTTTTATACCTTCAAAAGATTTCTTGCTGTTCATTAATGTCCTTTTCTTTCAGATTGAAGAACTCCTTTTAGCATTTCTTGTAGGACAGTCCTGGTGTTGATGAAATACCTCAGCTTTTGTTTATCTGGGAAAGTCTTTATTTCAATTTCATGTTTGAAGGATATTTTTACAGGACAGATTAATGATATTCTAGGCTTAAGGTTTTTCTCCTTCACCACTTTAAATATGTCATGCCACTCTCTCCTGGCCTGTAAGGTTTCCAGTGAGAAATCTGCTCTCAGACATATTGGAGCTCATTTATATGTTTTTTTTCCTTGCTTCCCTTAGGACCTTTTCTTTATATATGACCTTTGGGAGCTTGATTATTAAATGCCTTGAGGTAGCCTCATTCGGGTTAAATCTGCTTGGTATTCTCTGACCATCTTGTGCCTGAATATTGATATCTTTCTCTAAATTTGGAAAGTTCTCTGTTAAATAAATTTTCAACCCCAATCTCTCTCTCTACCTCCTCTTTAAGGCCAATAACTGTTAGACTTGCTCTTTTGAGGATATTTTCTGTATCTTGTAGCCATGCTTCATTCTTATTTACTCTTTTTTCTCTCCTGTGTTACTTTGAAATAGCCTGTCTTTAACCTCACTCATTCTTTCTTCTGTTTGGTCAATTCTGCTATTGAGAGACTCTGATGCATTTTTTAGTTTTGTCAATTGAATCATTCAGCTCCAGAATTTATGCTTCATTTTTTTTTATTTTTTCAATTTATTTGTTAAATTTATCTGATAGGCTTCTGGATTCCTTCTCTGTGTTATCTTGAAGTACACTGACCTTCTTAAGGACAGCTGTCTTGAATTCTTTGTCTGAAAGGTCACCTATCTCCATCATTCCAGTATTGATCACTTATTTAGTTTGTTTGGTGAGGTCATGTCTTCCTGGATGTTCTTGATGCTTGTGGATGTTCATTGTTGTATGGGCATTGAAGAGTTAGGTATTTATTGTAATATTCTCAGTCTGGGCTTGCTTTTTGAACCTGTCCTTCTTGAGAAGGCTTTCCAGATACTTGAAGGGAATTGAGTCTTTGGTCACTGCAGCTGTATCAGCCCCAAGCCCAGTAATGCTGTGACTCTTGCAAATTCACCCTTGAATTTCCCATTTCTATGTCCAGCTTTCTACTCATCATCTCCATTTGGTGACCAATGGGTACCTTGATAGCAGTTTGTCCAAAACTAAACTGAGTTTTTCTTTTGTTTCATAATTTGGTATATTTCTGAATAAGAAAAGAAATCAAATAGCATTGGATTAAACAAAATAAAAAATTTCTACCTCCAGAAAACATGGAGAGCCCAGAGCTGGCTGGGCTTTTTTTTTTAAGAATGAAAAAGACTTTTTAATGTAACTCTAGTTTAAAATACACACACATCATGTGACATAATACCTTTCCTATAACAGGTGGTTCATACACTGAAATGAGACAGAATGTAGCATTTTCAGCCTTGAAAGACACTAAATGTTTAGATTCTTTTTTTTTCTTTTCTTTTTTTTTCATTTCAGCTTATTATGGGGGTACAAAAGCTCAGGTTATATATATTGCCCTTGTCCTGCCCATCCCCCTGAGTCAGAGCCTCAAGCGTGTCCATTCCCCAGACAGTGCACCTGGCACTCACCATGTAGTCATACCTCCATCCCCTCCCCCACCCCCCACCTCCCCGAGTCAGCACCTTCAAACATGACCATTCCCCAGACGGTGCGCAAGGCACTCATCATGTAGGCATACATCCATCCCCTCCCCCCACCCCCCGCCTCAGTCTGATATCCTGTTTGCTCCACAGTAACCAGAGATGTAGGCACCTGCCGTATCGTTGCCCCTCCATCTTCTTGCCGCTTGAAGATCAAGCCATGGACAGCAACTAATGGGCCAAAATACTGAATTAACCCCAGCCGCCCAAAATACTGCTTGGCCTTTGAATGAAAGAAGAGAGGAAGAAATGTGCAAATCCCCCTCCTGTCCTAAAAGGACATATGCTAGAAAGTTCACATGATTTTGGGTCTATGAGAAAAGCCTAATGCATTATTCCATGCCCACGTTCTAAAGAATTTGAGCAAGAACTCAAAGGAGTTGCATATTGAAGCTAAAGTATAACTTTAATGGCATAGACAGGACTGGTTGTATGTGTGTTGGTCAGGTGGTCATAGACAATATTGGACCTTCACACCAGACCAGAGGCAGATCATCCCATACAGGGGCACTGGTTATTTTCCCTGTGAGCATCTTAGTCCAAAAAGGAAAAAGGTGGAGTTGAGCTGTACATGCATAATCATTGTTTCCACACTTACAAACCAGTAGCCCTTCCTACCTGTCAAGGAGGCAGAGAGAAGCCAGTACTGTGCTTTGGATAAATCCCTTCTCATAAAAACCAGGAGCTAAAGCATTCATTTTAACACGCAATACTATCCTCATCTTCATAGCCAGAACTTGGTCACACAGTCACATTTGACTGCAAGGAATCCTAAAGAATGTCATTTTTATTCAAGGTGGACTTATGTCCAACTAAAATTTAAAGATACTATTCCTAAGGAACAAGAAATAATAGTTATTTGTGGCACTAAGTACAGTTTTGTTTGCAGTCCTTCTTTCTCTTTGGCTACCTGAATATCTTGCATATATTTCTTACACATACTCTCTCCCCAAAAGACACAACCCCAAGGTACCATCCGATTACCCTGCATGATATTTATTCAAATTCCAGGATGCCTTGAGACATGCAGTCCTCTTCATTAGGTCTGGATATAAATCACTGTGATATAGCACCCATAAGATAAAAAAAATACATCAACTGCCCACAACATACCCAATGTGGAAGAGGAGTAGGAACAGGATAACTTTGAAAAACCTCTATTCAGGAGAGGAAGCAATGGAACATACCTTCTGTCCTGGGCTAGGGAAATTTAAGACCTTGTGAGGCAGGGACAACGTAACTGCTGTCCCACAGTGGATTCAAGTATTTGGTTCGTCTCTGCTTCTGCTCTCCCAGAGCACCTGCTTCCTCTTTGTCTTTCTGGACTCCTGATTGTATTCTGCAGGAAGTTTTTCCTTGGCCAATATCCTTCTTGGCCACATTAGAGGTAAGCTTCGGGGAGTCTACTCTTTGGGGACACAGTACAGACTTTTCAGACTCCTACCTGATGCAGTTTCAAGATTCAGGGCTCTGGATGGTTTTAGGAGTTAATTGATAAAAGTTATTGGAGTCCAGGTATGTGATTTCTTTGACAATACAATTCCCTATAAAAATTAGTAAGTGCCTGGGCTAATTGCTTCTAGGCAGTTTCTAGTGTGAGAAATCACACCCGAAGTTTTCGTCTGTACATTGTGTTAAACCTGAAGACTCGGAACTTCTTTCTGTAGGTCTCTGTTCTGCCCAATCTTCTATCTCTAAACTTAAAGACACTATCTTACACCCATCTAGAACACAGGTTAAGTTAGGAAAACAGCTCCTGTCATCCTGTCACTTTCAGCTTGCTACCTTTGTAAGCCGAGATACTAGTTCTATCACCTGCTCAAGATAGAGTTTAACAGACATAGTTTGTATCATCATCTAGGATGCCCACGCAGGTGACATCCTTTACCATGCCAGGTTCCAAATTACAGGCAGACCTTACTTACAACCCTACCTTAAATAACAGTCCCTGCCCTGTTACTACCCAGCCCCCTATTCCCCGTCTCTGCCTGTGTTTCTCCAGGGGCCTTAATGCCATCTGGGAGGTTGTATTTTACTTATAAGTTTGTTTATTTTCTGTTGGAATGGAAGCACCAAGAAGACTGAATTTTGTTTTGTTCAACGCTATAACCCCAGGGCGGAGAACAGCAGTCCCTGCTGGTGCCATGTGCTTGGTGACTATTTGTAGAACAATGCTCAGTCCTATAGAGTCATGGATCCATGGGAAGGGAACAAAGTAGATTGCTCTTTTTCAACTCTAGTGCTCTATTAATTTATGGTTTCATCATACAGTAGTCAACAGGTTCAAGAAATCTCTGTTGTGTGTTTCTGAAATCTCAGGATTATCATTCTTTCGACAGACAGCACATGCGTTATTGCCAGTGTGCCTGTGCTGCTCTTTGTTGAAAATGTATGAATGTACAGAGGCAATGTTTTAAGTAGTAAAGTAGCACATGTTACTTTAAAAATCCTTTCTTTTTTTTTTTTTTTGCCGGGCGCGGTGGCTCACGCCTGTAATCCTAGCTCTGGGAGGCCAAGGCGGGTGGATCGCTCAAGGTCAGGAGTTCGAGACCAGCCTGAGCAAGAGTGAGACCCCGTCTCTACTAAAAATAGAAAGAAATTATCTGGCCAACTAAAAATATATATACAAAAAAATTAGCCGGGCATGGTGGCTCATGCCTGTAGTCCCAGCTACTCGGGAGGCTGAGGCAGTAGGATCGCTTAAGCCCAGGAGTCTGAGGTTGCTGTGAGCTAGGCTGATGCCACGGCACTCTAGCCCGGGCAACAAAGTGAGACTCTGTCTCAAAAAAAAAAAAAAAAAAAATCCTTTCTTTTTTCAAAAGTTTATTATTGAGCTTCTTCTTGGTATTAGTTGTTATTAGGGATACAAAATATGAAGATATATGAAACACAGCCCTTTTTCTTTAAGGCCAGTAGAACTCCGGATGCTTAAACTTGGAATTAAATCCATGGGGGTCAGTGTAATGTGTTCCTACCCAGGGGTGGGTGGAGGAGCAAACTGGAGGGAAAGATAACTCTTCAAGGATGGGTGAGAAAAACAATGCTAAAGTAGGTCAGGGGCTGTGTTGTCCAAGAACCAGAGCTGGAACCTAGAGCCCTGGTCCACTCTGACCCTGAGGCTCTTGGCTCAACGACCAAACCTGTGCAGCTCCCAGGCTGTTGGATGCTCCCAATCGCAACCACTCCACTCCTACACACATCTAGCTGTCATTTCACAAGGAATCTTACAGACTAATTTTACTCAGAATAAATAGTCATCATCAGGTTAGAAGTGACTTTTCCCCAGGGCATTACTATTTTAATGCATAAGCAAAGAACTGTTGAAATTGGAAAATAATTTGACACTGAAAATGAGTTGCTAAAGGCAGGAAGGAAGAATTATTGGGGAAAGAGAGTTTGCAGCACTCCTAAAATTATACCAAGAAGCAGCTGCTTTCTCTGCTGTTGGTGAAGTCTGATTCCTCGTGCTTTGTGGAATGCCCGAGAGGTAGGGAATCCTGACCTGCCCGGCCAAGCGCGTATGACAGCGCCCACTTCAGCAGAGTCTGGCGGCAATCTCTGATGGCCGAGGTGGCCCTCAAGTGCACAGCCCCTGTATGTTCTCGTTTTATTTTAGGACAGAGTTTTCCACTCAGTGAATTGCAGTGATCTGAGGAAAACTAATTTCTCCCCTCTCTGCAATTGATAACACATGGCCTTGATTAGAGACACTGAGGAGTGCCTTTTTTTAAATTCACACGTCTTTCTGCACAAAAACTAATGGTCCATTGAGTCAAGATTCCGCATGTGATGGTGGCTGGTGCCAGATGTTCCAGAGGAAAGCAGATAGCCCCCGTGATGGAGCTAACCATAAAAAACTCAAGCACAGGGAGAAATCCTTTCTGACCCCAGGTGGAAATCAATCACAGGTCTTAAAGCAAAAGCATCATTACTGTTGGCAACATTTCACATTGGCAAGTGCTGCTGCAAACGCTATTTTTCCATACAAATTGAGCTAAATGCATTATGAACAGTTGGTAACTATTAACAGTTACTACACTTTCAACAGTCTTTAACAATTTTCCCAACTCCTACCATCTTAATAGATAAGTTAATCACTGCCTAAACAAGGCAAATAGTGAGACATCTTAATTTGTCACTACGGATGGAGAAAGAGGAATATGTAAAATGTAATGACAAAATAACACACATTAAAAAAGATGTTTTCTTAGATATTACAGTAACAAGAATTCCAGAATATTCTGGGAAAAATTTTAATAGTAAATTCAGAATATGGAAGGAATATATGCAGAAATGTATCTTTGTTACTTATAAAGTCAGAATTGGGAAGGGTGGTGGATCAGCTTAGTAACATAGAGTATTTTTGAGTATTTTTCGTAAAATTGACTTCTATGCAGCCATTGATGTTATAAAATATATTTATGAAAAAATGGTTACAAAAATGTGTGCACATGATTCAGTATATGTTATCAGTCTATCTACATAAACATGTATACACACAGGTCTCTATGCACGATACTGGAAGGACATCACAATATCAACAAAGGTTTCTTAGAATGGAAAAATTATATATTGCATTTTTCCTTCTTTTTTTGCCTGCAAAAAACATGTATTACATTATAATCTGGAAAATACAAGTTATTTTACAAAATAAATACCAATACTACAGTTGTTTCATACAAAAACTACATCCTAAAGATAGGCAGACACTCTCTTTAACTGTTCTTTTTAGAATAGTTGAAACAGGTTAGAATTTTCCAAGAGATCTTCAACAAACTCCAAGAGAGAGAATAAAGGGGAAAAACAGCACAGAAAAGACAGGAAATATAAAAACAGTCAAGCTTTTACAGTGCAGGTTTCATGGCCCGTAATGACAACTTTCTAAGCTTGCAGACTGCGTTTCTGTCACCATCCTGTCTCGAGCACATTGCTTACTCTTTCTAATTCTCAGTTTTCTTATCTGGAAAATAGAGATGAAGGTCCCTCCTTCGTGGACATTTGGTGCAGATCAAACGAGCTAATGCCTGTGGATTGCTGACCCTCAGGCCCGGCACATGGCAAACTCTAAATCAGTGGAGTCCACCGTGGTGTTGGTAGCAGTCAGAGTTCCCAGGGATTCTGTTCAGGAAACTTTTCTGAAGACTGTTAATTAGCTACTTGCACAGTTATTGATTATTGCTTTTAGGGATGGGGACTTTCCATGAAATGTGTCATTAGCTACTACTGAGCAGGGAGAGTTGACACGAACATGGTTCTTACTCTGAGCAAACAATCTGTGTCGAAGACACAGAGATGTGTCACGGCTGGGGGCCCCCAACTGCACACACGCACCCCCTGCTACCGCAGGCAAATGGATTAGACCTTTGGCTGTACACAGAGCCTGGAGAGGGACCCGGTGAGCGATGCCATCCCAGCAAATGTAAAGACCAGAAACCTAATAAATACCCTGTGAGATCACCACAGACACTCCTGTGGTTACAGAGAGGGAGAGCAGTCTGCTTGTTAATAGGACCAGCCTAACACGGCTTGTTATCTTTTCCTCCTTTCTTTTCTTCCTGTAAGCATCCTGGAAACCTTCCCAGATGCTAATCTATGTCTTTCCAAACAGCACCTCAGAGGCTGAAGAAATGGGAGGGCTGTGAGGAAAACCTGAATTTGTGAACGGGTGCATTTCCTCTTTCTGTGAGTGAGTGGATTCCTCTGTGTCTGTTTGGAGGGGCGAGAAAAGACCCTGCCTGTTGCTTAGCCTCAGCAAACACACAAATCAAACATGTCTCTGTCTGCAGCCAGACAGGCAGATCTGTGTGTTTGCTGCTGCCGGTTTACCCGTCCTTGGAGCTGCGTGTCAGAGCTTGACTGAGAGCGGGATTCATTACAGGGACAGGGATTAGTTGGCAGCAGAGTTAAAACATCATTTTTTCTTCCCATCACTGCTCTCATTTTAACGCCTGTCCAGACGCTTGCTTTCCAGCAGGGAAGGAGGAAGGTGATGGATTCAGATGAGCCGGAGGAAGAGAGAAAGAAATGAATGGACGAGCCCAGGAGACACTGGCATGAGGCACACAACATGTCACCCTTGTTCTGTGCAGTTCTATTTCTAGAACACGAGGAGGAGGAGTCTGATGGGAGAAACAGTGCCAAGATCAGAAATTTAGCATTTTGTTGTGGTGGTAGGGGCAGGCAGAAAAGCACAACTAGATGCAAAAGCTCCCTTAGGCTTTTTCTTAAGTATGAAAAAAGAAATGACTATTGTAGGTGAGAAAACTATTTGAATTTCCAAGTTAAAAATGCATAGAGGTTGGAATCACATCCCTGAAGAATGATATAGGTAGGAGAAAGAAGAAACCTGGGCTGCTGATTTGTCCATGACTGAGGAGAAAACAGAAGAGGAAAAGCTTGTTTAATACATGCTCGACAATGGATATGTGTCTTTGTTTTCCAGGTTAGGCACCATCATGAGTTAAAGTATGTCCCCCCTCAAAAGATAATTCCAAGTGCTAACCTTGTGTCCTGTGGGTGGGACCTTACTGGAGACAGGGTTATTGCAGATGTAATCAAGTTAGGCTGCGGCCACACTGAGGGTGGGGTGGGCCCTAATGCAGTGTAACCGGCATCTCTGTAAGAAGAAGAGAGGAGACTCAGAGACAGATCCACAGGGAGAAGGTGACTGTGTGACAACGGAGACAGAGTAAGGCAGCAAAAATACCATAAAGCAGTTGCAAGCCGCAGGATGCCAAAGACTGCGCAGCCACCTGAAATCTGGGGACAGGCAAGGAAGGGGTCTACTCAAAGTCTCAGGAGGAGCATGACCCTGCCCACACCTCGATCTGGGACCCCCAGCCTCCAGAACTGGGGGAGAAGACATGTCTGTTGTTTCAAGCCAGCAATCCACAGTTCTTGGTTATGGCAGCCCTTGGTGGGTAGGTAACACAGGCACTGAAGACAATGGGAAAAGAATAGAACACAGTTTTACCCTCAATCTGAAACATAGCTAGAGAGATTATGTAGCTTGTGGGTGCTAGAAACAATACTCAACAGCTGTTGAAAGGTAGAAGAGCTCAATGTTGTTGTTGGTATTAAGGTTGTTGATGAAGTTTTATGCTAAAATTTCTGACTAAGGCCTCCCTATACTTATGTAATTTTACTTATAGATTTAGAGTATTTTGAAGCTGAAATTCATGTAAGAGAGTGTCCAGGGCTTGCAGACTGTGCACTGAGGGTCGTATTTCTGAGGAGTCTGTCCAGCCCCACCCTCACCCCTGCCCCCTGCCTCCACCATCCCTGGGCCTCTGTCCCTGGGAGCAGCCCTCTTTAACCTGTCCCATAAACAAGGGCTTTCACCTTTGGGGCACTGGCCATTTTAGTGCTGGTCCTTTAACATGAAAGGGCACGTGCTGGCCTTCATCCTTGCCCCTGAGAACAGTGATTTCTTGATTCTGATGGCTTTCAGCAGAAAATGAATTTCTTGGAAGAATGATGGGTAGCTTGAAGGATCCTGTGAAAGACACAAGACTGAGGATTGTATAATGGACAGAATCAGAAACCAGGCAGCAAAATTGCCATCCCGTGAGACATGCACTGAGGACAGCACAACCATCACCATGAACACTCATGTGACAGGTTGGGCCACTCGGCTGCTCTCAGGCTGGACAGCTCCCTCCACCACTGCATTCCTGCCTCTATTGTCCTGGAAGCCAGAGACGGTGGCACTGACTCTGTTAGCAGGGCCATCTCTGCAGCCTTCACCCGGTTGACTATTTCCTGAAGAAGGCATCTGTGTGGCTAAGCTTGGCCAGAAGGTGGTCTCTGGTCCCTGCTGAACTCCAAGGGAGCAGAAAATGGAGTGCCACTAGTGCAGGTAGGCGCGAGCAAGGAGTATCTGTACCAGATTTTCTAATAAAATTTTATTCAGAAAATTGACTTTGAAACCCAATGTCCCTGTTCACTTGGCTCAATCTGGAGAATGAAAAAGTGCTGTAGGTGTTGAGTGACTCGCGCCGGGTCGTGCTGCTCATTCATGTGAGCCCAAAGCTCAGCCTAGAGTCCCTCCCGCTCCCCGGGAGCAGCACCTGAGTCCTGCCTGACACAGAGTGCCCACATTCAGGGGAAGACAAGCCCAGGCTAACAGCTGTGGTGAGGAAAAAGCCCATGAAATGCCTGATTGTTTTCGGAGACAAATATAAATACCTGACCAAGGGTCACAAATGAAACATTTATCTTAGATAACAGTAGCGGTCTCAGTCTCTTGCCTTGTGGATTTGATGTCAGCTTGTCCCCCTAAATTCTAAGTTGGGCGTGCATGAAGAGCCATCGGAGATGGGCTCAGACCATTATTACCTGACTGGGGACCCTTCCAGGGTTGAGTGGTGAGAAATCGCCTAAAGACGTGTGCCTTGGGGAGCCCGGTGCTAGACATGCAGGTAAGAAGGTAGTCAGGTCTGTGCTGTGCCGCCGATCACTGCAGCACAGCAGGAAGGAGCCCCTTAGGAGGCGCAGGGAGCAACCTGCCAGAGCTGGTCTCTTGGGATGGATCGTGATCCAGTAGTGACTGCGAGGAGGTCTCTGCAGAACGAGACAGAAGCAGAGGCTGTCGGAGTCCTGCTACTCCACAGCAGGGCTTCCAGAGAGCCTCCAGGGAGCTGCTGGAAGCCTGAACGAGGGAAGGAACCCTCTAAGCATGTGGGATAAACCAACACATCAAAATAAAGTTTAAAAGCACAGAGAGTAATTGTATGCATTTGAATTAGTTATGAATCTAGTCATAAAAAGCATTTACTTGTTTCCACCATGCACGCAAGCCAGCACAGTAAACTACGGTGCAAGAAGTCCTATTAATACAAAAGAACAGAACTGACCTGCAACCATGGCCACTATTATTAACAATACAATAATCACATTATTTCTAAATGATAACAAGTAACGAAACCATTCAAAATGTTGAAATCTCCAGATAAGTCATTATAATAGATAAAACGTATGTTTAAATATTGTGAACAGACTAGGTGTGTTATCGTAAGGACACTGTAATGTCCTTGATGTCTTCATGCAAATTTGAAGAATATCTGAGCTTTGACAAAGACCTCAAGTTCCTGAAAATAAAAATTTAGAGGATAAAAGCACAAGGTCAAGAGAGATTCTATGACATAAGTAAACTTTGTGACTAATTATTGTGCTTTGACTGCACAAGCAGGTCCTGTTTTCCTACCAAAAACATTGAATTGATAACCGGGATCTTACCACTCTGGCTGGCATGAAAAGATATTTTCATTTCTTTTGGGCACAGTAGTTGTACCATAACTCTAAGAAAGTATAGAAATCACCCTAGGGAAAAATAGTAGTAAGTACAATGAAATATCAATAAGTTTAATAATAGGTAACAATACAATCTCTAATAAGTTTAATATTCCTCTAAACTTGTTTTAGGATAAGTTTAATGTTTAATTGTGAAATTTTAATATTTCGTGTGAACTTCAGATGTCTTTTTGCAGAGTTTAAAATATTTAAAAGACTATAATTTACTAGACTTGCATATTAAGATATGTACAAATATTTATGTTTCCAATCAGCTTTCCCATGCTTGGGGAAATTTATTTTTTTAAATACCTAAGTAACTACAGTATAAGTAAAATATAATTGTGCAGATGAATGGCAACTGCATGGTGTCCATTGTCAGACACCGAGGTCTGACAGGCACAGTGGGGGCTCGCAAAGTCACAGGGCCGGGGCCACTGCTGACCAAGCAGCCAGGACACCTCTTGCTCATTACCCCAGCCCAAGGCGTCCCTTTGTTGCATTTCCATGGTAAGGACGTCGAAAACTAGCCCGAGGAAAAGAGCTGTAAATTTAGGTCTACTTATAACTTGTCTATGTTCCTAGATTTTGAACTTGTTAAAACATCCAACCATACTTTATATACTTCTGCAAAACGTTCTGAGTGCCTTTCCCCACTGCTGTTCACTCCAGGGGCGGTCAGTTCCTATTTAATGGAGAAGAACAAAATTCTGCTATAAATAGTTCACAGCATTAGTAGGGCTTATGGATACCTTTTGATACAATGTTTCTGTCCCCAAGCAGTATCGGCCTAGAGACCAATTTATAAATGTCACATGTAGCCCTTGTTGGCCACTGGAATTTATTCAGAAAAATTATTACTGCTTTTGCTTTTATTCATACCTTTTCAATTCAGCTTAATTCCTGGGGTAGATTCTGTGAAGTGCACTACAAATGAGACTACCAGTCACGTGTGGGAAACCTATGGCCTCAAGGTGACATGTGGCCCAAAGGCTGCCGGCGTCCCCAGGAACATTCTAATCAGTGGCTATGAATGTTGAGAGTGGATTGCAATTTAAATAAAAAGGTTTTCTGCTACCAAAAAAATTGTGTGTGGTGTGTGTGCTTGTGTATTGTAAGTGTGTAACGCCATAAAGAAAGCATGAAGGTTAAGAGCTAGTAATGTCCACACCTCAGCTCCTTACTCCAAAGACACTCGCCAAGACCGTTCCTCAAGTTCTCCTGCACATTGAAACAGTCACAAGAGGTGCTGGTGCCCCGCCCCGTATCTTATTGTTATAGATGTGCCATGGCCAGTTTTCATAGGGAACCAAACAAAAATATATAAAGGAGGAAATCAAAGAAAATATGTGAAAACAATAAATGTCTTCATAAGGCAAACTTATTCTTTAGATTTAAGTGTATTTCTCTTTAAAGTTTGTACACAGAACTATTCATTGCAGAACAATTTAAAAAATACATAAGTAAATAACATGTAAAATCATTCTCAAATGTATTAATTATAGTTAACATTTAGTTCATTTTTTCTACTATATATGTATTAGTACATATGTGTAAATATATGTGTGTACATATACACATACACATAAATCTATACACACAGAATGTAGACCATTCCACATATAGGTACTCTTATGCTATTTTTAATATATCACTTGTTTCACATGTAGTTAAATAATCTTTGAAAACATAATTTAGTATATTCTTAACATTTCATAATTTTATAATTGTTCTATAAACTGAAACGTTGATAATTTGATCATTTTAATGTCCATGGGTATTTTACTGTTTTTAAGCTTTTAGAATTGTACATAATGCTGGATGAATATCTTTATTCAAAATCTTTGTCTGTATCATCAAACTTTTCTTAGATTACTTCTTAAGTGGTAATGAACATTTTAAGAGAGAAAGAGAATGCTTAAGTGCCATCCCCCAAGTAGCTAATTTTTCAACAAGTTTATGAGAGACCTCATATTACTCCAACCTTTCCCAAATTCAATGTTACCATTCAAAAAATTTTACTAATCTCTCAAACAAAAAAAGTCACATTTTTGTTTTAATTTTTCTTTCTTTGGTTAAAAAGTAGAACAATTTTAATAGCTTTATTAACCATCTGGAATTCTTATCTAATAGTCATGTTTTAATTACATTTCTATTAACTTTTAGTGTTTTTCTTATCTACTTATATGGGCTCTTTCTGCAATAGTATATTGCTCCATTTCAATTCTATTGTTTGCGTTTATTTTCCTTATTTGCAATTTTTTCAAAAAATAGTTTTGTGATTGTTTTGACATCTTTAAAGTGAAATTCATATGCATTTTTTCCCTTTGTATGTTTAATTGACTCAGGTTTGGAAAGTGACTTTGATTTCAAGATCAAATACACAGGTTGAATATCCCTAATCTGAAAGGCTCCAAAATTAAAAATTTTTTGAATGCTTACTTGACACCACACATAGAAAATTCCACACCTAACCTCATGTGATGGGTGCACAAAATTATTTAAAAAATTGTACAAAACTACCTTCAGGCTATGTATTTAGGGTATATATGAAACATAAATGAATTTTGTATTCCCAATCCCAAGAAACCTTATTATATATATGTAAATATTCCAAAATCTGAAAAAAATCTAAAATCTGAAACACTTCTGGTCCCAAGCATTTCAGATAAGGAATATTCCACCTATATATTCTCCTATAGTTTTGATTTTATTTTCTTATTTCTATTTCTTAATACAAAATTAACTGTATTAAAATTTCAGTGTTTCATAGGAGGGGAAACTCTATTCTTTCATGTGTAAGACACCAAAATTAACTAAGAAGTTGAACTCATCTCATTTCAGTGTAATTGTATTTGAAATCCTTAAGTGACTTCCTTAAATAGCTTTAATCTTACTGTTTTTTTATGTGGAGCAATACTTTAAATAATGGCATCTTTTTGAAATGTAAGGAAAACAGATGAAAAGTGTAAAACTGAGAAACAAGATCAGAGAAAGTGAGGTTCAATGCTGCTGGTGGCCACCTCCTCTCTGCCCCAGCCAAGTGATGAGGTCAGAGAATAAATCTGGTTAAACTGATCTGAAAATACCACACTCTCTGGTGGGAATGGAATTTTTTAAAAACCTACAAGATTAGAATAGTAAACAAGCATGAGTCATGCACAGCTGAAAAGATTACTGCTTCTGCCATCCCTTCAGTTAGAGCATCAGCTGCTAAAGGCATCAATGTAGCACGGCCCTGCTCCGATGAATAGTTGGCAATAATGACATGTGCACCAAGATAATCAAAATTAATGTATTTATGATAAACATAATCCCCAAGGGTGTTTAATTGTTTGCATTTCTGAATATTTAGATGCTGACTTTTTTTCTCCTGTCGTTTTAGGAAATAACACCCCATGCTCGGAACCCCAGAGAAACATGGAGAAAACACACTAAGAACCACAGGAGCCCCAAATCCAGCAAAAGTGACTTAATGACAAGGCCTCTGATGGACCAAAGATAAATCACAAGGTAACGAATCCTTATCGTGTCTTATTTGGTGTCCTACGGCTGAAAATGAGCAATGTTTCTGATGGATGTATTTATGGGGGCTTTTGGGGATAAAGAAACTCGTGTAACTTAGGACTTCCCTGACAGAGATATGACCTAGGATCAGCTCGCTGGGATCTTTTTGTCTGACACTTAGCTCATGCCCAGGTCCCTGGAGGGCACAGACACAACCGCTGATTTCTCTGCTGGGCCCTCCACGCTCTTGAGGATTTACATTAGAGAGACAAATGGCTAATTCACCACAGCCAAATGTTGCACATTTCATGATTAAAGACAAGCCTCCCCAGACTGGGCTTCATTTATTTCCCCTGCAGTGAAATATGTGTGGATTTATAATTTTTCATTACTACATAAATACAAGCAGTTTATAAAATGCTGAAGGAATTATCAAAGTTAAATCTCCCATCCCAGGACTATGAAAAAAATTTTCCTGTTGTTCCTTTCCTCATAAAAACACAAGCTTCCATCTAATGATTTAATGACAAAATCTATTTAATTATATGTTCTAAAAAGTGAAATAAATTGAATTTAGCACATCTACTCATTAATTCAGTTGGAGTTAAACCTTTGGTTTCTGAAAATTAAGGCTACTGTAGAAAATTGTGCTATCAATTGTCCCAAGTTATTGATTATTAATACAGATGGCACTGGATCATAACATCAAGATCGTTGTTTCCATTCACATCATTATACTATGCCGTTTCTTCTAGGTTGTCAGATCATTCATTCACCCATCCCACCAATACTTGTGTCTACTCTCTGCGAGCCACCATTCAGCAACTGGGAATGCAGTGGCAGACACGGCAATGTGTTGGTGACAGACATGGCAATGTGTTGGTGGCAGACATGGTGATGTGTTGGTGCCCAGGGAGCTGACCACAATGGGCACCAACACAGCGGCCCCTATAGACTCCTGCCAGCTGGTCCTCATGCCCTGTGTGAGCTCTTCCTCCTTAGGGTACAGACAATGGACCTAATGACTCTTTTCTAACAGATACAAGTTGGCAAAAATTATGGCATGTCGCTTTCAGGATTAGGTTACCAGCAGACTGTGGCTTCTCCCTTGGGTCCACTCTGTCACTATTTGTTTCATTTGCTCTGAGAGAACCTGACCTACCATGTTACGAGCTGCCTGAGATTGGCCCACAGGAGAAGAAACTGACATTCCCAGGAAAGGACCATCAATGACCAGCAGCCAATGAGGGGACATGGGTAGAATGTCCCCAGGTTTGCATGACATGCTTGGCGCCTTGGCCAACCATTATCGCAGCCTGTGTACAGTAACCCAAATACTGTTATCACTGCATTTGAGTGACTTGATTGTGATGTTCCTTGATGGAGTTTCCTTTACGTTTCCTACACTTTGGGGTTTTTCAGCCTCTTGGAACTGTGGGTTTACAGTTTTCATTAAATTTGGAAACATTATAGCCATTATTTCTTCAAAGATTTTTTCTTGCCCCCTTTTGCTCTTTAGGGAGTCCAGTCACTCCTTTACTGGGCTGCTCCAAATCGTCCCAAGCTCATTCATGCGTTGTTATTTTCTAAAATTCATTTTTTCTATTTCATTTTGGATTATTTATAATTCCAACTTGTCACATTCACTAATTTTTCTTTCTGCAAAGTCTAATCCTCTTTTAATTCTGTCTGGGAAATGTTACATCTCATATACTGTAGTTTTCATTTCTAGAAGTTTTATTGGGGTCTGTTTCATGTCTCCCAAATCTTTCTTTGGATTTCTGAACATATGGAAATATAGTTATAATATTTTAATGTAATTTTCTGTTAATTCTCACGTCTGTATCAGTGCAGGGTCAGTGCTGAAGGATGGATGGATTTGACTTCTCATTATGAGTCAGTTTCCTATTCCTTTGCAAGCAGGATAACTTTTTATTGGATGCCAGAGTTTATAAATTTTAACAAATCGTGTGCTTGATATTTTTTATTCCTATAAATACTCTTGAACTTTATCCTAGATGCAGTTCATTTACTTGGGAACAGTTTTATTCTTTTGGATCTTTATTTTAATTTACTTTTTCCAGGCACGTCCATGACAGTGCTCACTTTAGCACAAATTATTCCCCATTTCTGTGGCCAGACACTTCTGTGTACTCTACAGGCTGTGTGCGAATGTTGGGGTTTTCCATTCCACCTACAGAGAGAGGGAATATTCCCAGCACTATCACCACTGATACTCCTGAGGGGTCCTTTCCAGGGCCTCAGTGGCTTCCTCGCCTGCGTGTGGTGATGAGGATTCAGCTGAGTACCCTATGGGACCTCTCTGAAGGACGCCGTGAAGCTTTCTCTCCCTTGGTTCTCTGCCCTGGGAACTCAGCTGTGTCATCCCTGAGACTCTCATCTCTGTCTTCTCAACACACAGAGTCTGCCGGGCTCCTCCTGTATCCCCCTCTTCAGTGTGGCTCGTAAACCCTCGAAAGCCAGTGAAATGGGGCAATCACAGGGCTCGCTTTATTTGATTTCCTTCCTTTAAGGATAGCCGTCCTCTTGTCCGAAACCACTGCCTTACCCAACATTGTTTCATGTATTTTGTCTGCTGGTTTCCAGGGGAGGATCCATCTGGCCCCTGTACTCCATCTTATTCAGAAGTGCAGGTATGATATGTGTTCACTTCTTCCCCCAGGATTCTTATCTATGTATAATTGTAGATTCACAACCAGTCGTAAGAAATAATCCTGAGAGATCTCATGCACATTCACCCAGTTTCTCCAAATGGTGACATTTTGTATAATATTGGACGATATCACAACCAGGATGTGGCATTAATAAAATCAGTGCAGACCATTTCTGTCACCACAAGGGTCCCTCCTGCTGACTACATCTTCTTTCCTCCTGCCCCTCCCATGTCTTCCTTAACCCTTGGCAGCCACCAATCTTTTCTGTTTGTATAATTTTGTCATTTCAGGAATGCTATATAAATGGAATTGCGCAGTACATAAACATCCAGGACTTGTTTTATTCTCAGGACATTCACTCATCTTGTGTGTAGCATTTTTTTCCTTTTTATTGCTGAGTAGTATTCTATAGTGTGGCTGTATCAAGTTTGTCTAACTGTTCACACAGTGGAGGATATCGGTGTTGTGTGAAGTTTTTGTAATGACCATAATAGGGATTATATTTTTCAGTTTGGTATCTGCATGCTCATTGCTAGTATATAGAAATGCAGTTGAATCTTCTATGTTTACCTTGTATCCTGTGGACTAGTGAACCCTAAATTAGTTCTGTTAATATTTTGGTAGGCTTTTGGGAATTACTCTGTGTTGACAATAATGCAATATGTAAATAGGGGTAGTTTTATTGCTTCCTTTCAGATCTGTATGCCTTTCACGTCTTTTTCTTGCTTTATTGCACTGGCTAGAACTTCCAGTATATGTTGAATAAGGATGGCAAGAGCAGACATCAGTGCCTTGACACAGACCTTAGGAGAAAAGCATTCAGTGTTTCATAATTAAGTGTAATGTTAGCTGCAGGTGTTTTGTAAATGCTTTTTATCAAGTTGAGGAATTTTCCTCTTTACCACTTTTCTGAGTATTTTGATCATGTGTGGGTGTTTTTGAATTCGTCTATTTTTTCTTTCATTTCAATCACCTTTTGCTTCACATATTTTACACCTCTATTGTCTGGGCTGCTGGGATGATATTTTAAACACAGGACATGAATTTGGGGTGGGGGTCAGGCTGGAATTCAGTGGACAGAATCTTTCTGTCCCTTGAAATGTACATCTTGAAGCCCTAACCCTCAGTGTGACTGTATTTGGAGGTAGAGCCTCTAAGGAAACAATTAAGGTTAGATGAGTTTAGGAGGGTTAGGCTCTGATTAGGTAGGATTAGTTTCCTTATAAGAAGGGACACCAGAGATCTCTCTCTCTTTCTCTCTCCCACTCACTCTGAGCGCACTGAGGAAAGGCCATGTGCAAGCCAGAGAGCCCTCGCCAGAGACCAAGTCAGATGGAAGCCTGCTGCTTGACTTCCTGTCCTCCAGAACTGTGAGGGACACTGTTTGTGTAAGCCATCCATCTAGGGTATTTTGATATGGTGGTCAAGCCAACGGAGACCCCTCCATTCTGCTGCAAGGCTTCTATGGAGTGTTTGACCCCAGTTATGTGCACTGAATGTAGTCACTATGGGAAGTACACGTTCACCACAGTATTGCAGCAAATGGCAACTCAAAGAAATGCAAACTCATGATGTAAAGATTGGTGGGCATGCAGACTTGATCTCACACAAAAAACAAACACACAAAAATCCTTGGGTCTAAAATACTTGGGTTTTGGGGTCCTGAAAATTATCTAATTATCTACAACTGTGATTGATTAGCAGCTCATTTGAGGGGCCATCAGAATTACTTAGCATTCTTTCTTAAATGCTTATTCTTTTAATCAGTTACTGAATTATCTGCATGTCTTCAATCAATAAATATTTATTGAGGGTCTATTTCCCTGGCACTATGGTAAGTTTGGAGATTAGAGAAAAATATAACACACTTAACACCCTTTTTGATTTTGTTGCCTTTTTAGCCTTATATTAACTATTTGTGCATTATTTCCAGAGAAGGAAAAGTCCTCAGTATTTAGAGTGGGTACCATGGGTACTGGCCTAGTGCTTCTTTTTATTTAAATATCCTTCTTCTCCACTTCTGGTAGGAACTGTTTCTTACTTTTGCTTATAACTGAGGAGGAAAAACAGACTATTAAATATATGTAGAATAAAGCTTCTCTTTGTCTCTATCTTTGCATAGAATTTTTCCTGAAAAATAACAGAGACTCAAAGGCTTCCTGATCCCCACGGGTGGTCTGGGGCACGGTAGAAAGAGCCAGTTAGAAGGATTTATTTTCTGTTTGTTCTTTTTTTCCTAAATCAATAAAATAAATTTTAAAAAAGTATAATACTTAGCGTGATAAGCAGAAAAAGGAAAATGTAAGATTGAAATTATTGGTTCATAAAATAAAGCTCCAGACGATTCCTCTCTATCGACTGGATTGGCTGTGGTCCACTAGCAGGCAGAGGTCCTGTGCACACGGACGCCACAGTGGTCAAGAATAGTTGATTGGGGAACCAGTTCCCTGTTGCCATTATTTTTACAGTTGTGTCTATATACTTTCTCCATTCAATATATTCCATAAACAGAGTGCAACTCTAACTCTATCCCTTTGTTGCATTTGCTTTTATTTCTGCTACAGGCAAAATTTTTAACCATGTTGAAACAAAAGTTTAAAGGTGTTATGTCGTTCTCTGCATTCATAGGTTCATCATACCATTGGGTAAGTAGGTATGTTGATAGTATAATGGCCAAATTAAACACATCATGTTTTGGTAAAGAAATGAACCCACAACTAGTAAAGATAGTGGGAAATTCCTGAATCCCAAAGCCTACTTAATTTGGCTGTTTGGCATTTATGTATACAAAAAGGACCAGCTCTCGAAATCCAAAGGCTTTAGTGAGACACAGACTGATTCCAAGTTCCAAGGACCCCACTCTGTAGGTGAATACCTTCCCATCCAAAGATGTAGTTAGTACTGTGGGGCCATTTAGTGATTCACTTAACAAGTGTGTGTTGACTACTTACAGTGGGTCGGGGGATGTTTTGGTGCTGAGGGTCAATGGATTTCAGTGCTAAATATGTCATAATTTGTTGTTGGAAACATCTGCCCCTGAGGAGCACCTGAACTGTGGGAACCATTGAGCTGGAGGCACAGCCCATGGGCCCTGCCGACCTCCTGCTCCCTTCTAAACTTTAAGACAGTTGTGATATATCTGTGTTCACTGAAGGTGGGATTGCTTTCCCTGAAGATTTTGTTTTTCGCAACACCATCCCAAGACAGGCTGTCTTCATTTAAGAGATGTCAAGAATAGGGCTTGAAAAAGACCAGCTAGGATGTTCTCAGGAGTTCATTAGGATTGGGAAGTGCAAAGGAGGCAGGGATGGAGAGAAGAGCTGAGAAATCAACATATACATACATAAGCAGACAGCCAGAGCATTCCGTTACCGCCTGCTACAAACACACCAAATCTCAGTGGCTCAAAACAACAATGGTGTTTCTGCTGATCTTGCTGGGCTCATTAATGTGGCTGCATCAGCTGGTAGTGCAGATGACCTCCCCCTCTCATGCTATTGGAGGGGCTGTTGGCTGGAACTCTCCTTTCTTTTCTCTGATGGCTCTCCCACCTGTTCCTCCTCCTGCAAAGTCCCTCTCCCCCTCCCCACCCCCTCTCCCATCTCACCCTTCCCATTATTCACCAGCCTGATTCAGGCTTCTCTACAGGGCAGCAGGACACTCCAAGAGATTGAAGGAAGAGCTGCAGGGTCTGAGGCCCAGGCTCTGAAACTTCCACAGCATCACTTCCGCCACATTCTGTTGGTCAAAGCAAATCCCAAGGCCCAGCTGTAATGGGCAGTGACATAGACCCTACCTGTCAAAGGCAGTTGTTCACAAAACTATGACTATATTAGATCTACAGCACCTATTAAGGACTACATGTTGTGTTTATAATATATTAAATATAGAATGTATTACATATTTAGTACATAATATAACTCTGGAAATGGAAATATATATATATTTAAAAATAACCTCTGTTGAATAAGAGGGAACTGGAAATGAATCATTAAAACAGATAAAATAAGAAAAGACTGCAAGAGAATGCAAAAGGGCTTTTTCATTGCATTGAAATAATTTAAAACTTGTAAAAATTTTGCAAGAATGGTTTAAAGAACTTTCATGTGCCATTTATTTAAATTCCCCAATTGCAAATATTTCTGGCATTTGCTTTGCACTAGAGTAGAGGTGAAGAGGCCATATAAATCACAAAGTAGGTTAGTTGTTGCCTGTGCTGTGGGTGGGGGAGGGAGAATGGGGAGTGACTCCTAACTGAGAAGGGGTTTCTGTGGGGGTATAAAAATACCTAGAATCAGAATGTGGTTGTGGCTGCACACACAGGAGCTGTACTAAAAAACACTAAATTCTACACTTTCATTGAGTGAATCTTGTGGTAGGTGAATTATATCTCCATAAAACTGTTTAAAAAATACTATCTATCAACACTAGGTGAATGGATTTCTCTATTAATAAAATCAAATGGGAGGTGTGGGGCTTACTTTGAAATTCTTAAAAAAAAAAAGTAGATAATCAGAGCAGTTACACACTCATATATAGAAGATATCTGTAAAATCCATGATGTGAACTGGGAACCTACACCCCAGCCCCTATGAATATGTCCTTTGAGGCTGAGACATCCTGGAGTTTCGGCTGTTTCACAGGCCGGCATGTGATTCAGAGCTCAGTGGCCTTAGGGAAATTGAGCAACTTGGCCGGTGTTGGCAACCCACGTGCCGCAGATTCTGGGTGGAAGGATGGGGCCTGGCCCCAGTGCGCTGTCCTGTCACTGTCAGTGGACGGCGAGCCCATGGGCCGGTATGACTTGGTAGGAGCATAATACAAATGTGGTGTCACTGTAGATTTATAAATGTATGTAAAAAAATAGAAATACTGAATATTGTCCAAAGAAGAAGGAAACTGCACCTAGATCGTTTACATGAGCGATAGTTCTGTCTTCTGGACGGAAACGGTGCTCTTTGTACCAGCATCTCTCAGAAGTATCTGGTTCTCCTTAACTTATAATTTGCTCCTGTTTTCATTTTTCATTTGTCGTTGGCATTAAATACTATATTTTAATTCATTTTTATGTGCTATCGTATTCAGAAGAGTATTAATAGGAAATAACCATAGCAACCAAACTATAACTGATACCTTTTGGAAAGCTTTAAATAATTTCTGAATAACTTCTTGATTGCTACGATAGCCAAAATATGCGTTTTGTGAAAAATACATATTATAATATTGTCTTGGTAAGAAACTGAGATAAATTATAGGTAATTTCCATTTTGTAGTACTGTTTCTATGGTTATGTAAGTAATTTATATTACTTCAGAACTTGTTACCATGGTTATTTCAGGTAATTCCAGGTTAGTAAAATTAAAATGATTTTTTTGGTGGCAGTGGTTGCATAAAATTGTTCAGGTTGAGTAAAAAGAAATATCCTTTCAGCCACAAAAAACAATGGTGAACTAGCACCTCTTGTATTATCCTGGATAAAGTTGGAGCCCATTGTACTAAGTGAAGTATCACAAGAAGGGAAAAACAAGCACCACATGGACTCACCATCAAATTAGTATTAACTGATCAGCACTTAAGTGCACATACAGTAATAACATTCATAGGGTGTGAGGCAGGTGGGAGCGGGGAGGAGGGATGGGTGTATTCACACCTAATGAGTGCGGTGCGTACTCTCTACCGCAAGGGCACACTTGTAGCTCTGACTCGGGCGGGGCAAAGGCAATATTTGTAACCCTGTAATATTCTGAAATTAAAAATAATAATAATAAATTTGTTTAGGGGTGGGAAAAAAAGAAATATCCTTAAAAAAAAAAAAGCGTAATTCACTTAGTCGTGTGATTGGAGGACTGGGAGATTAAGAGGGTGGCCCCATCAATTCTGTTAGAAACCCCCCTCGGCTCCTCTCCCAGCCTCACAAAAAGCGGAGCTGGGCTCTCCGCAGCTCCTGTTAAGCTGCTGCACACGACGGGCAGAAGCAGCGATAACAGATGGAAAATAAGCTCTAAATCCCAAATAAAAAGAGTGACAGCAAAATTAATGACGGCAAGCTCTGAAACAGAAAGGGCTGTCCAGATGCTTGTTCGTCTCGTTGTAGTTGCCGATGTTGTTATTGTTTATGCATTTCTCTCTCCACTGATGGGCACGCTGGCTGACATAGACTTAAAGAGCTGATGAATGTTTTGGAAGAAATATCTGAAAGGACTGTTTAAGAGCTGGGGGTGGGCGGGGAAGGCACCCCAGGGTGGAATGTCCGCACCTGGGCTGCCGGGGCGCGGCCAGGGGCTGGTGTGGAAAAGCGTCAGCGCCGGAGACGACGGGCTGGACCCCACGGGGTCCTCGTCTGGGCATCGCTGAGCTGGTCCTGCTCCTGGTTAGTCTGTGGCCAGTGGACCCCACTGATTAGCCGTCTGCTCTTCCTTTTGCGCGGTGGCAGTCTCTAAAGATCTGAAACCAGATGCATGGGCCTCCCCTACAGAGCCCTGGCGGGCAAGCGCAGTTGTAGGGAGCAGTCGGCAGGATTTGACAGCACACACCTTGTGTGGCTTTACTTTAGTTCTTTTAGTTTTCTCAGTTATCTTAGTCTCCTTAGTTCTACCTTTTTCCCATGTATCTTAGCTTTCTGACCTCCACATTTCCTTAGTTCTGCCTTCTTGCTCTCCTTAACCATCTGATTTAAATTTTGTAACATTTTCTTGTGTCCCATGTATTTCTGTAAGCTGTAATAAACTCCTTATGAAGTAGGATGTGGTATGAATTAATAAAAATAATAGAAATCAGGAACTATTATTGCAATGACAGCACACAGGTAGAATAAGACTACACACACTGCATGTGTACGCAGTATTGTTTAAGCTATGTACCTGTATCCGTATGTCTACATCTGCTTAGCTTTCTAAAATGTGTGTGTACTAAGGGTTTGTAAATTCAATTATTGTTAAAAGCATAAAACTCTCGCATGCACAATTTCACAAGTCACATAAGTAACAGGATTTTCCAGTACAGCTTCATAGTCTAATACAGTGTCTTATCGGGAAAACTTAAAACTAATTCTACCTCTGTTTTAATGCCAAAATGATGGATGTGTATTTGGGTACGTAGGAATGATGTGGCCTCTAAGTGATAGCAACTGTATGCTACTGAATATCCAGGCAAATTTGTGGAAAATGTCTTATTTTCCTTATTTTTTCCTCCCCTATATTGAGACATGAAGAAATCCTAATGCAATGGAAAGAAACACTTAGAGAAAATGTACCTGGTTAGACTTAAAATGTGGTTAAATTAAACAATTTAACTGAATCCTCCGCCTGCTTTCTCATGTGCAAATAGTTCCTATCCAAAGATCCTCACAGGGTTGCTGTGAAATTCAAAGAAAGAAATTTGTCATATTCTGTAAATGCTATATCATTAACATAAGACACAAAATGATTACTATTATTATTTTTATTATTATTATTTTGAGACAGGGTCTCACTCTGTTGCCTGTGCTAGAGTGCAATGGTGTCATCATAGCTCACTGCAGCCTCAAATTCCTGTGCTCAAATGATTCTCCTGCCTCAGCCTCCTGAGTAGCTGGAACTGTAGGCACACACCACCATATCTGGCTAATTTTTTAAATTTCTTGTAGAGATGGGGCTCTTGCTATGTTGCTCAGGCTAGTCTTGAACTCCTGGCCTCAAACTCTCCTCATGCCTTGGCCTCTCAAAATGCTGGGATTACAGATGTGAGCCACCATCCCCAGCCTAAAACACCAAATTATTAATAAAAAGCCATAATTCAAAGCTCATAATTTTCCTTGCCAAATAAATTAAACACACCCAGACAAAACCAGTTTACTCTTCACAAAAGAATTTGGAAAGGATATATTTAAGTTGTTTAGTGGGATTTCCTTTCAACAAAACATCCCCAGTCTCTCTCTCTCTCTCTCTCTCTCTCTCTTTCTCTCATTTCTTTAACCATGAGTACTCTGTTCTAGACCTGTCATTTTTCCATGACGCTAACTTGACAAACTGTCTTTGAAAATGCTATTGAGTTAGCCTGTTTCAAAGAATATTACATGGAGCATATCAAAGCAAACACAATTCCAGCCCAATTTTAATAATGTTTTCACTTTATTCTAATTATAAAATATGTTCTATGACAGTTTCAAAATTAAATGAAAAATTTTACATGACATCTTAGGATCTTAGGATAATTGAAAAGGAATGTTGGCTGAATGGATTAGGTTATGAAAGTTAAAATGTCAAAAAAATGTTTGTTTAAAAATGAAATCTGTTTCCAATTTAGTGAGCCTAGGGCAGAAAAATAATAGACCTGGTAAAAAAGAAACATTAAACAATCACCAGGTAGAGCCCTCTAGTATACAAGGAATTTTAAACAACAACAATAACGACAAACAAGGAGGTAACATTTCCTACATGAACCTGAGAATAATACTCCACATTCAGTCAGATTATTAAAGAGCAGAGAAAATATCTGTTTAAAGTAAGGTAAAAATGTGGCATTCAGTTATAGTATTATTGATTTTATGGCTGAAGGCATTTAACTTTGTTTTATCAATATTTCATACTAGAGTCCTTATTTTTCCCTTAACTGCAAGTTGATTATACTTATATTGGTAACCTGATGTTGAAAGTTCAATGAAATCACTCTACCTGGAGTTTTGGGTAAAAAAAAAAAAAACAGAAAAAAAAAACTATGTTGGATTTTCATATTACCAACAGAGTAACCCTAGAGATTTCCTTCAAAGGACACCAAAAATGAAATAAATTAGCATATTCACTACACATATAAAAATAGCATATTTATTCATTTCACTGAAAATGAAATAAATTAGCATATTCTTAATGGTTATTTTAAGATTAGATATCAAGACTTTGATTGCTCAGTTGTGGCAAATACAATTTTCTAATCTTAAAGCAACTAATTATTAGTAGAGATACAAAATGAGAGTTTATAATGTGCCAAAGTCAAATATGTTATTCCATTTCATTACCACAATAAACCAGTAAGATAAGTATGATTCTTTTCACACTTCACCGGTAATAAAACAAAGTCATGGAGAAGTTACCTATCCCAAGCTCACTCTCTATGGGAGTGACAAAGTCCAGGCCTTTGGGTTATATTTTTTGTTTTTACTTAAATTTCTTTGTATTGTTACTATCTATGTCTGTAGTTCTTAATCATTCTAATCTCTGTAACAATACTATTAAAATGTGCTGAGACACCCCAGAACTTTGGGTTATGTACAATATATCAATAACTTTACCATATCAGAATTTCAAACTGAGAAAAATTTAAAATATATATTTAGTCATTTAAAAAAAAAAGACAAAGCCATCACATATTAAGAAAAATAATATATTTTCTGATACCTCTTTTTCCCAAAACAAAATATTAGTGAGAAGGAGGCATTGTTTTATAATGTTTGCAAAACTCTTTAATGTCTGGCTTAAAAGAAGACAGTTAGATTCTTATACCTGCTTCTGCATTCAATGTATTGCAATATAGTGCATTTGTTAATGTACATACTAAAGTAAAATCTGGCCTCACCACAGATATATTTTTGGAAAATGGAAGAGCATTTTATTTGCCATTCCAGATAATTGTGATTTGGATGTTCTGGATATACCATGATATTGTCTGCAAATAATAACAGGCTTGATTCTACCTTTAAAACCCATATGGATTTTCCTGTATTTCTTTCTTTTTTTTTCTTTTTTACTTCATAACAAGGCCAGATAATTCAATACATTGTTGAATAAGAAGAATAACAAGCATCCTTTGCTTTTTCTTGGTCTAAGACGTGGTAAAGGAATGTTTTCAATATTTTACCATTGAGAAAAATTTTTTTTGGTAGTTTTTCTTTTTCAATTAAAAAAGTGCTCTCATATTTCTAGTTTAATGATAATTTTTAATCAAAAATGGGTATTTGTTTTTTAAAAATGTTTTCTCTGAATTTATCTAGATAATATGTTTTTGTGATTTTTATTTTTAATGTAATAAAAAATTGCTTAATAATAATTTTATCCCCTATGAAATTCTATGCATTTATTTGGTATATTTAATATAATTATTGACATGGTTAAATTTAAGTGTAAATTTTGCCATTTATTTTCATTTTTCTCTATTGACTATTTTCTCTCTTCCTCCTTTTATGACATTTTTGTGTTTATTAAATATTGTTTTTGTACTCTTTTATTTGATGGAAGTACTCATTAACTACTCCTCATGGTATCCTTTTTCTAAGTGATTGCTGTAGGCATGCCAACATGCAAAACACAATCTTACCATCATTTATCAAAGTCATTAGCCCATCAATCTTTGGCAATTCACTTGTCCTACTCCACACTCTTTATTTCACAACTTAAACTTGCTTCTTATTTCTCACTTTACAGTTAGTTCTTCAATGTCTCACTTTACAAGTGCAACAAGCTGACAACAGCTTGATTTTATGCCCTATTATCATTAGTGTTACTTTTGTCATATTTTTTTATTTTATATGAGCTGTATCAGATTATAATTTTTGTTTTAGAAAATTAGAAACCTTAAAGAAAATTACAAGGAGCAAAAGCATACACAAATACACACACACATATGTGTATATCTCTGTATTTACCATTTGTTTTGCTTTCTTTTTCTTACTGAAAATATGATGATCCATATGATGTCATTATTCTTCATCCTAAGAACTGTGTGTCCAGCTGGAAACAAAACTGAGATTTGATTTCACATTGATTTTTTAAAGGATAATTTCATTGTATACAAAAATCTGAAATTAAAATTATTTATTTAGTAAATGAATAAACCAGTAGAATCAATCAAGAAGTTCAAAAGTTGTTTATTTTTAATTCAACAGAATGTATGAACATTAACTTAAAAAACAGAAAGGCATGGAAGCACAAATTTCCAATATAAGAAATGACAATAGGCAAATAATTACCAAATGAAGAAAATTATAAAATATTATATTTCTTATATAATAATGTACAAACACAATGATTAAAAACCTAAATGAAATGTATTCTTTCCTATGTAAACATTGTTATCTATATTGATCCCAAAGGAAAGAATAAATCCAAATTAAACAATTATAAAAGAAACAAATAAATGAAGGTGTGTCACTAAAGTTTCAAACTACAACAAAAATAAATATGTTCTATCAATTATATCACTTTGATTAATTTTTGCTTCACATACTTTTTAAAAATTATTTTGCATTATATGATTATTTTTAATTACTTAATTTTATCTTCACTTGTTTATTTTTTACTCTGCTCTTAAAGTTTTTAGTAATTATTCTAGTGTTTATAATATAAATATGTAAGTAATAATTTTTCTTCAAATATCATAGTGCTTCATATAAAGTGTATGAACTACAACAATATCATCCCAATTTCTCTTCCCAACCTTTGTGCTGTTGTTTTCATACATTTTATTTTATATATGAAAACAAACAATATGTTGATACTATGTTTTGCTATAGAAAGTTATTTTTTATACTTATTAAAAACAGGAAAAGTAAATTTTATAATTGCTTTCATTTTTGCCACATTCCTATTGCAATGCATGTGTTTGTATGATGTCATACTTCTGCCTGAAAAATTTCCTTTACCAATTCTACTTGTGAAAATCCACTAGTAAGAGTTCTTTTTGTTTTTGATTTTTTGAAAAATGTTTAATACTCTCTTTATTTCTAAAACATGTGTTTTTACTGTATATAGAATTCTGGTTTGAGAGTCTTTTCTTTCAGAATGTTATAAAAATGGCACTCCATTGTCTTCTGGCTTTCATAGTTTTGAACAAAAAGTTCACTGTAATTCCTGTCTTTGACCTCTGTAAGAAATGTGTCTTCTCACTGGCTGCATTTAACATTTGCTACCTGTGTGTGTGTTTCCTGCTGACATTATGTAACATTCTTGGATATGTGGCTTCATATCTTTCAATTTTATAAAAAAAATTCTCAGGCATTATTTTTTTCAAATATTTCCTCTGTACCATTCTCTGTTTTCTTTTTTCTGGGATATGAATGATCATTCCACACATGTTTCATATTCTGTTATTTCTGTCATAAATTTATTTTTGTTTTTCTTTTAAATTGCATCATTTCTATTGCACTGTTTGAGCCACTTATTCTTTTCTTAATCATATCAAATTTAATAATAAGGTCATCAAGTATTTTTATGTCTGTTACTATGCTTTATTAGATAACTTATTATAGTTTTCATCTCCGTTTTTGCTGAGAATCACCATCTCTTCCTATTGTCCTTTTTCAATACAGCAGGCAAACTGCAACCTGTGGGCCAGTCACCTGTTTTCATCCAAAAAAATCTTATTAGAACAAAGCTGTGTTCAGTTATTTATGTTTCATCTATGGCTGTTTTTTTAGCTACAATGGAAGAGTTGAATAATTGTGACACATGTTTCATGCCTCCCAAAGCAAACATGTTTGAAGAAAAATACTGCCAAACCTTGCACTAGTAATAACCACTACACATGTGAGGGAAGCCACTTATGACCAGCTAGCCCCTGGCTCATGGTCTACTATAATTTCTAGCCTATTCTTGCCTTGCAGTGTTATTAGTTAAATAAATGCATAACGATTTTGTTATGCAGCAAAGCCTGACTGACATACCTGTGATCACCAAAATTGGAAAAATAAAACCTTTATAATGCATTAGAAAGTAAAAAACACCAATTATGAAATATTCTTTTAAGATATTTAAAGTGATGATAATCAAATATCTAGCTTTAATTGTCAGTTTCTACTAAAACAAAAGGGAAACTTGTGTGTTCAAAACATTTCTGCAGTGAATAAATAATAAGTCTAGTAGTATAAAGGGAGAATGAACTGATGTAGATAACAGATTTAAGAGAACTATCACCCAAATGCAATGGATAAACTTATTTTGAATCCAAATTCTTATAAACTGACTATAAAATTATACTTTTAGAAAACTGAATAAAATTTTACATGGACTTTTTAGTAGATTATGATGAAGAAAAATTTTACTTTGTTAGATATAATAACAATTTGGGGGAATTTAAAATAATCTTACCTATTAGAGATGCACGCTATAGTATTTAAGGTAAAGTTGTAATTAGAGAATATATGGGATTTCTGTTAAAATGTTATAGCAAAAATATTAGGGATATACTTACAAGAAAGTCCAAGCACATGTTGTTAATTGTTGAACTTAAGTATTGGATACATATGGATTATTGTATATCTCCTTTATTTTTATCTACTGTTAATATCTAAAATAAAACAAAAATTATATACATACATATATACATACACACACATACATTTCTCCATATACGCATACATGGGACAATGGGAAAAATGAAAAGAACCATATGGAATAAAGCTGTACTTAATAATATTTTAATTTAGGCTCCAACTGATACTACATAGTAACACTCAAAGGAATAAGAGCTTTCTGTGAGACTAGTAAAAGCATATATCTGGAAAGATATTTTTAGCAAAATATCTTAATATATAAATAGATCATCATTGAAAATTCCAATTATAAAAGTCTCCGAAAAGTATCATGCTCAATAAAATTAATGTTATTTTTCTAGTCAACTTAAAAATAAGCATTGCTATACTTAATGCCTAGCAAGTGGGACAACCTATAGGGAGGGTACACAGAATTAATACTTTTAAGGCTACATTACAACATTTGGCATTTGGCATTTGGCAAATGGCAGATAATCTATTGAGATGTAGGTAGAATGCTATGAAGATATGCTTCATTTTATTTTGCATGAGTAAAATTCTAAAAGATGGAATGGAAGTCTTCAGTGATCAGATTTCAGATCATATTATATTTTGTTTATTTATATTTTATCCTTCTAGCAGGTCAATGAGGTTTATCTGTTTCATGAGGTTAAACTTGGGTAGACCACTGAAGTTTTCCCAACTCAGTTACACTCCATAAAACATGTCAAGAGCAGAAATATACCTTTCCCTGCCTTCTTAGAAAGTCTGATTATGTATATTTGTTTAGTTCCTAGTCCTTGTTTGAATGTGGGCTATTGGGTGGAGGGAAAACTTTAAATAACCAAGAGAGGCTAAATTAATTTATGTTAGAAAGGCCCCAAATAAGTCCTGAGTCTAACGGCAGTCAGGCAGACTGCAGACTGAGAGCACAGGTTTGCACCAGCTGCAGGCACTGTAGGTTTTCTGAGGATGAGAAAAATACAGGAGAGATATGAACAGTTTCTGTGAAGATTCAGGGAGATTTGGGTGAATAAGGATAAGTTTAGGTCCTTTTGCTGTGAGTTATAAGTTGCAATTTTATTGAGGCACTTCTTTGTCAAGCTGCAGTTAACATTTAAGTTGCTGTTCGATTCTTTTTGTGTGGATCAGACTGGTTTTCCTTTGAATGAAATACTGTCTCCAGGCAGGTTACAAGGTAGCCCCATTTTATTCAAGTTACAGGAAGATCTGACCTCCTAGAATCTGACTATAGGTTACCTGTTGGTCCGTGTTTAGTGTTCTGAGTTCTCATTTTATCTTTTGTCTTCATCCATCTCTTAATGAGAACTAAGGAGAGGCTGTTCCAGGTATTTTTGCTTTCCAAATACCATTTTAAAACACAATATTAACTTGTTCTTTTCTAGCCTAGATTTTTCTCATTATTTAAACCATAATCACAAAACTCACCAAAGTTCTTTTGTAAACACTGTTTATTAATTTTCTAGTTACAGAATAAAAATATTAAAACTACTTGTAAACAGAGATTTTGATTATTGTTTTCTCAAAACAACTAAAATAAATCTCACCAAAGTCTGTCCAGCTATTTTGCAGATACCCCTTTCATAAATCACTGAGATTTGTAATACTTACTCACATCCATCATTTGACCTTTCTGCTATACATAACATGACAACAAAAATGATTCTCCAAAGAGAAGAATATCCTTATTAAATTCTGTATCCTATTACAGTATTTGGTTCTTAAAACCAGTGAACTCTCACTTCAAAACTTTACTAATAGCGAGTGGCTAATGTTTGAAAGTAACAGAAATGACCTTTCCTGTCCTATATTAATTCCTGGGTAAAGGATAAACAAGTGTTTTATCATAAACCAGTCCCAGGAGATAACAACTATCTAAAAAATACTAACAGTCTAACAATAATTCAAAGGCTTTGATTTTAAGTACTCAGTGTGGAACAGATTAAGAGAATGCTCTCTACGTATTCCAAGAGAAAACCAATTAAGCCAGCCATATAATGAGCGATGATGTTCTCTCACATCTGCCAGCAAAACTAATCAGCTTAATCTATTATAGACTGGAATGCTTCTATTCAATATTCTATATGGACGACTTAAACCAACAAGCCAAGTGCACATAATGGACATTTGGTTATATGTGTATGAAGCCACAGCTCTCAGAACCAAAGGCCTTTCAATGTGTTAATGGCCAACACTTTTGATCCTTGGTCAAATAGTAAGAAAGAAAATTTGTGATATTCTTCATGCCATATATCCTGGATGTATATTTTCCTTGTGCATGCCCAATATCTTTCAATTTGAGGAAATGTTATAAACTTTTCAAAAATTATAGTGAACTTTGTTGATATACATTGAGTTCTTTATTTTTTAAATACTGATTGTTTTTCCTGAAGATTAAGAATGAAAGTATTAATGGTTCGTTATCTGCCTTTCCTGTAATTCAACCACTTAGAGTATTTACACAATCTTATGGCTAATTTCATTTAAGTATTTAAAATTATTTCTGAAAGACATTGTCATCTCTGAGTGATTTTTTGTGAATTTGGAGGGAGGTATCAGTACTGAATTAATAATTCAAATCATGATTCATAAGGAAGAGTCATTATTCTATCTTTAGGAACCAAAGAATATGTAAATTGAGGTTATTTATATTTGGTGATTTAGTTCCCCAGGGCCAGATGAAGACATGAGAAATGAAACATACAACACTCAGCCTTATCCTTAATACCTTTGCTCCTCAGGGCTCCCTAGGACCTGAAGCAAATAAAGAGACTTCCAACCACCCCAATAAGGCAAATAAGGGCAAACTAAAATTAGCATTCATTTATTTATACTCTCAGCAAATATTTGAGTGCCCTCGGTATTCTCAACACAATTTTAAAATAATACATAAATTTGCAATGTTATTAATAGGTTTCCATATTAACCCTTTCTCTTGGTGGATGATTTTGCTTTAGCTAGTTTTGGGACCAAATAACAAAAACCTAAGAGTTTTCACAAGCACTGTGAGAGAGAGAGAGAGAGAGAGAGAGAGAGTGTGTAAAACACAGGGTCCAAAACATAACAGGTATATAAATATATTCTTAGTTTCTTCATTTAGTGAACTATCAGTCATGGTAGACATATATTAGGGTGGATTCTGTCTATAACTCGATGGCTGATGGTGGCCGTAGGAGCAATCAATAGTGCACACACTGGTGAAGAGAAAAGAGGAACTGAAGAACAGATTTCACCAGGAGGAGGAAGGAAGAAATAGGTAACAGAGAGGAAAAGAAGCAGATAGAGAAAACCCAGCTAGAGTTGTAGGATATCTAAGGAGGATAGGGAAGAAAGGGGCTTTTAAAAAGAGTGTCCAACAGTGTCGTATGCTTCAGAGAGAGCTAGTGCAGTGGCAGCAAGAGTGTGCCTGGCAAAGGCAGCAGAGAGGTTCCTAATCCGATGGGTTGACTCAGTGATAAGAAGCTGGAGACACAGGAGAGGTCACGCGTTTTGGAGCAGCATCCCAAAGAAGAGGAGATGATACGGAATCAGGAAGACACTGGGAGAGTATGGGGTACTCTTGGAAATGGGCATAGAGAAAGAGGGAGGTACGGATGGCTGTGGCTTGGCTTATTTTTCTTGGGCCCAGGTGGCCCTGACTTTCTCAGTGAGGTCATGCCGTGGTACGGAGGAGGCCTGGGCAGGATGCTGCAGATTTTCAGGCTGCGGAACACAAGGAAGAGCCCCGGCAGCAGCTGAAAGCCAGGCACTGTGAGCATGAAACTACAGAGGACTGATTTCTATGGATATGGGACTTTCTAGCATTAAAGAACTTAATATGTGGTGTTCTGATGAATACAGGAACACACAGAGAGAGAATATTAGTGTTCCGGGATGTAGGAACAGAGATGGCATAGATGGCGGCGGGGATGTTAAGCTAGAGTTCTGCAAGTGAAAGCTTAAATGAAATGGCCATTCAGACGACCAGTCTCAGTGTCTGGGGCTGATGGGACATGAAAATCAGCTGAGGCCCCTGATGGACTGGGAAGAAAGGAAGGCAGCCGGGGCGCAGTGGTCTGGTGAAGTTTACAGGGCGTGAGAGCTGAGACTCAACCGTGGGGTTACAACGCCGTGGCCAAGATGCTGGGGCTCTGGGGTTCTGATGACAAGGTTTAGGGCCTTACGCAGAGGTGACTTAAGAGTAGAATTGGTGTCAGGAAACTACAGGCTGGCACCACAACGACAAACTTCAAACCGCAGCTCTGATTGAGTCACCAACTCTTGGCCGAGGTTTGCACTGACACCGTTCACAGAGCCCGGTGTGGCCTGTCCCTCAGTTACATAATTACCCGGCATTATCCCCAGTGTCCTTGGTGATTCCTGTGTCTTCCTGTCTGTTCCCATGTTCTCAGATTCCTGTTTGTAAAAAGGACCCAAGAACCTTGACTTATGAACGGCAACAGAAAAGTGCATGAAACATTAATTCAAGGAAATGGAAAGAAAAACAATTTAAACGAAGTTACAAATTACACACGTAAATAACGGATGGCACAGAAAGTCTTACCCAACTTCAATTTAAGCTTATAATTCTCACTGTGCAATGGTCAGTCTTCTTAGCTAACCTTGATTCAATCATCAAAATATCAGATACATATAGTCTAGACACAGAAACCAGGACCTCGGTCCTAGAATCTTGCCACAGCACACACGTGGTGCATACACAGTGCCAGTGTGGCCATCTGGGCTCACCTCCCATCACCACCCATCCGGATCAAAGTTAATGTCACAGTGCTGTCGTCACTATCCAAAGGACTCAGGAGAAACCACAAATTGCTATGTTCTTAAGTCATCAGCCCATCTTTTAAAAGTAAATAAGGCTATTTTTTCCCTTCCACCTGCTCAGTAACTTCTTGTGACAGAAACACGGTGTCATTATCCTTTAATGTGAACTCTGCATGAAAGCTGAAAATGAACCAGGGAGCCTGGAAAATGTGCTCTGGTTAAGATCCATCCGTCCACTGGCGAGCACTCAAGCGGCGTCTGAATGGCCAGGTAATGGAGCCCCTGGCAGTGGCAGTGTCGGCCGCACCTGTCACCAGCTCGTCACGCTCCTCCAGGAGTCCCCTCTGTGCCTTGCTGCATTTGAGGCAGCCAGCCCCAGGCCTCTCAGATCTCAAATCCTAAAGCTTCCTGGTACACCATCCTCTCTAACTCAGAAGTTCAATATAAACTGTCAGTGCTGGGAAAAGCTGTAACAGAAAATAATCAAGGGTCTAATGCTAGATGCTTCTGAATTTCCCTGAATATTCTTTTTCTCCCTTTTCTTCTCTATACCGTTCTTTCTGTTAACTGGAATTCATCTACTAAACCATTTCCTGTCAGAGATGCTTAACCCTCACTCTGTTTTCCTGACGTGTGGACTGCAGAATAAAGGCTGTTCAATCTGCTCTCTGTGGTTTTTCCTCTTTGCCAACATTAGACTTTGACAGAAATTTGGGGACTGGCATGAAGCTGGCAGGACAGAGCGACGCACACCGTATTTCTTTGTTATTTGTGCTTAATATATTGTTGGCAGCCTTGTCTGTTTTAGGTTCTTGGCAGAATTTGGTCTCTCTTCCCTTGGCACTATTCCCTCATTTTCGAACACTCAGGGTAATTTATTTAGAGAGCTTTTAAAGAGACCATTTTTAGACCAATGGATGTAAAAATCCCCAACTGACCCTGTTCCGTCAAGCAGCCAAGAAGCGCAGTCTTCTGCGCTTCTAACGATCCCTAAAGTGCACACAGATTTTGAATCTGAGAAATACAATGTATGTTTGCAACTTTCATAACATCTCAGTAAAAAGCTTCAGGAGGCACTTGTGGAAACACGCAGAATCTCACTGCGAAATCGCTGATGAGAGGCTGGGAGAAGGCAGGATGAATACAATGAAATGCAAAATGCCTTGAGATGCAGAAAACATTAGCAACTTGCTGCTATGACAATGAACTCCAGTATTTGTTGAACTCAGTTTTAGCTCATTAAAAAGAAAATGTTTTGCAAATAAACTGGAAGCAGCTGATCTCTAACAACTAAAGCACATATCCTAACTGGGTGGTCAGCTGCTCGGCTAGAGGGGAACTCTGCTGACAGCGCATGTCGGGTCACAAGACAACGGCGTGCACGCGGCGCCGGCGTGGTCTCCGGATGCTCCGGCGCGAACGGCCAGCCGTGCAGGGCTGCGTGCGGGGCTCACGCAGAGCGGCCAGTGAGCTCTCAGGAGCTGCCTCCTTAACTTTCATGAGTAAACACTATCAAGCACTCATATTAGCATGTTTAAAAAAACAGTTCCTCGTCATTTTTTCTTCTTTTTTCTCCTTTTTTTCCTCACCCTTGGTGTTACCATGATAGAGAAAATGGGTTACCGATCAGCTTCTAACCCTTTCGTTCCCGTTCTTCACTTTCAAATATCATTTCATAAGCACTTTTTTATGCTAGGCTTTTAAATAAAATAGACAGCCAGGAATTGGCTAATGGAAGCAAATTACAATTTGAAACAGTAGCATGGGCAGTAAGCCTTGAAATTAGAAAAAGATGTGGGACTGCAACTTGACAGCGTGCATACTGAGTGACATGAGGATTTTGTCACCGGTAATGCAGATGATGATACTCTGGCCTCAGAGATTGGCTCAAGGACAGTAAAATAACATAGCCAGAGTGTTTAACACAGTGCCATGCTCTTAGTGAAAGCTGAATAGGCAACTATTATTTTCTTATGGTGTTGAAGGCTTTGGGAATGATTATTGTTGAACTTGAGAGACAGAAGAATTCAGAAGACCAGCAAAGAAAGTAAGTAACCTCTGTTACCAATACCCAGTTCTCCTCATAACCGGGCATAGAGGATGCTCACACTCCATCCTCTCTGCATGTGACTTTGTCCTGGCAGAGGAGATTCTGCTTCCTTGCTGAGAAGTGATGTATTAATACGTGAGTCACTCCCAGGGGGAAGCACCTATTAGCTGGTGCTTGCCCCTCCAGTTGGCCCTTCCCAAGGTGCAGTGATCACAGAAGCACTTACTGACGTGGAGGTGCCCACACTAAGTTGATTGAAGTAGCCTATGATATCCAGCTAATGCGTGTAGACAGCTGTCCTGAGAACTCAGACACACACAGAGTGAACTATCTTTATGAGAGAACATACTAATTCACTGAGATTATTTGTTTTTACAGAATAATGTAGACTATTTTAATTCATACAACTTATATCTAGATAAAATTCAGCAGCTTATTATAATTACAGTAAGATTGTTTGAATTTATGTGCGTGCATTTTATTGCCATTTACATTTCATATTTCCCAAAGTACTAACCAGCATACAATGTATTGAAGGAAATGGATAAATATGCATACAGTGAAAAGTAACATTTGTTCTTGCATTTTGTGACTTCAGTAAAATAGGTGCAAATGCTATATTATACTCAGTGTATCAAGTAGTTGACTTTGCAGACTAATTTTCATCTACAGTATGCCACTTGCACAGAGAGTACACTGCTCAGAATGCATATTGACAAATGCCTGATTCTTGCTAGTCATGATGAATAGAATAGGTTGTCATAACAAATTGCTATCTTCTAGAATGGATTTTAGCGGGAAAAAAAGCCAATAGAAAGAATGTCAACAATCCTTGGACTTTTCAGTTAACGATAAGTAGAGATCAATACCCTTTATTTAAATGGACATGCATTACACCTGCTATCATACTTTCCACACTCATGTCAAGTTGGCATTTCCCTAGAAATTTTTCTTACCAGCAAAGCAACAACATTACATAGCCTTTTTGTTTTCTTTCTGTCCCACAAGTCTGTATGCATGCTATTTCTATAGTTTTTAACATCTAGTGATACAAATTAAAATTTGAATAAAAGAGAAAGTTATTTTTTATTAATATATTACATTTTGTTATATTCTGGTTGAGAAATTTTATTGGAATATTTGCTATGACAAATAAATTGTCTCGGGTCATTTCAACGTCTTACGTGGAATATAATATACGTAGTTATCTGTATTTTACTTGAGTAGTCTAACTGCCAAAGCTTGTAGAATTATTTGTAGTAAATTCTAGCTGATATTTATGTATTATTTAAATATGTTCCATAAATCCTAAAACCAAAATATGTATTTGATTTTCTTTCAACATCATCGTTATTTACTATTCTTATTAAGCACAATTTAATGGTCCTGGCTCTGTAACCAAGAACATCTCAAAGCTGTGCTGGCACTTTTTCTCGAACAGACTGCCACTGTGTTTCTGAGTGCAATGACTTACCAACCTCCTATGCTCACTCCTGCAATTCCCCACTTCTCACAGGGAATGCACCATTTCACCATCATTGGGAGTGAGGCTTTGCTGACTTCTACAACTTTTCCATTGCTCTTTCATTCCTAATTTCCCACTTCTGACCAAGATGATACATGCAGACTTTGCAGAGTCACAAGATTCTAAAGAATTTCCTCTGCCCTGTGCCATGAGGGTTGCCCCTCATTGTTCCAGATTTTTCACAAATCTATTTTAACCACAGTTTGCAGACGGTATTGTACCCAACAGGGCTGGATGTGTGAAAGAGACCTCAGTCATGTGGCCCTGAGGCATGTCCCGCAGAGAACTAGCTATGCTGGGAGCACTGTGGCTGGCACGGGTCACTCCTGGGCAGATTCACAGAGCAGCCTGATGGAAGTGTGTCTGGGGCCCCTCGGGGCCCTTGCAGGGAGCACAGGATGTGTGTCACAGGCTTTGATCTCCTGGATAAACACTGGGAAACAGTGTCACAGCCAAAGAACAAACTCAAAAGCAAACTAAAGATGTAACATTAAGTCACTGCCTCTACCATGTGACTTACAGATTCCATTAACTTCAAAAAAGCCAAGAGAGGGTGGGTGAGGGGGTTGAGTCTTGAGTCTCCATGTCCCAGAGATTGGAACCAGAGAGCAAAAAAGCTCCTCCAAATCCTCAGCAAGGAACAGAGATTCTCTCAGCTTCTATGCAATAGTCACAGGGAGGGCACAGGAACCTGAGTCACCTTCCAGCTCCCTACGAAACAAACAAACAAACAACACAAACATCTAGGGTGGGCTGAGCAGCCAAACAGCTAGAGAGAGGGAGAAAGGAGAAAAATAGGATTTTGGCCTGCAAAAGACACAGGTAAGGACTGCAGATTTAAGAGAGAGAGAGAAAAAAAAAAAACTTATGGAATTTGAAATCTAACACACACACACACATACACACACACACACACACACACACAGATACACACACATGCAAGTCTTTCTAAGGATTAAAACAAAACCCAAGATTTTGTTACTATAAAATTCAATAGATGAACTGGAGGATTGCCTGGTCACTGTTGAGACTGAGGTCTGCAAGACCAAATAAAAGAAATATTTTCAGGCATAAGAGCATAACATAAGAAAAGAGACATCTGGGTGAAGTAACAGACACTTGGGGGATAGTGGAAGGTAGTTCTAGGAAAACTGAAGTGTTTATGCAAGAGCTTCAAAATGACGAATCAAAATGAAAAAGGAAAAAAAAGCTAACCTTAGGAGGGTATGAAAAAATAATTCAATGAGGATATTATTCACAGAAAATTGCTTGTGAGGAAGCTCTAGCCAAAAAAAAAAAAAAAAGCATGAAAAAATGGACTTAAAACTCTTTGCATATGCTATTTATAATTATCAGACATATATGATATAGCAACTATCTTATTCTGGTTAAAGAAATGTGAATAAACTGTAAAAACAGATTTATTAAAAATGCCTTAGGAATCTTGCAAAAAGCTAACTAGAAGTTATACAAATAAAAACTGCTAAAAGTGAAATGAAAACTCAAGGGGTATGCTTTTAAAAAGTAGACATAATGAAGAAAATATTGGATAAGAAAACAGATCAAAATAATTTATTTTGCCCTCTTTGCAGCATAGGCATAAAAGAGATGGACATATAAAATAATAAATAAAATATATGGAGGATAAAATGAGAATGTCAAACATAGTCTATTTGAATTTCCAGAAAGAGAATGAGGGTAGCACATGTGGTAAATGCAATATTTGAAGTGATAAAGACTGAGGATTTTTTTGAACTGATCACAATACAAATCAAATTAAAGTGGTATTTGTATGTAAGAGTAATCATTATGGTTGATCACAAATATTCCACTTTTGGTACTTTCCCATCATCCTTAAAGGAATGTGACCATGCGGCTTGCATTTGCAAAGGAAATATGAGCGTAAATACTGACTGTGACTCCAGACAGAAACACAAGGGAGTGGTTCACCATGGGTGCGTGTAAATAGAGACTACTTCATCATGGATTTCAAAATAGCTGTATCAGATGTGCAGAATAAGCAACAAATCAACATTTGTTGGTTTAACACATGGACATTTGAGAGTGTTTGTAACACAGAATAAGCTAGCTGACTATTACTGAAACATGAAATTAGAGAAATAAATCAGTGAAACAGATGTTGATGTCAGTATGTAGACACAGGCATTAGCATAATTCAATGAAAAATCAATAGATTATTTAATGAATGGTATTGCCACAGTTGACTATCTAGAAGACAAATATAGGGACTCTACACTCACACAAATCTTAAACCATATTTTAAAATGAATTTTAGATGGATTAAAGTGCTGAATGTTTTTAAAAAATTAAAAGAATTAATGTCTACAGAAAACCTAGCAGAGTAAAAATAAGAGTCAAAGAGACTCTCTTTTTAAATAAGGCTTAAAGCCTAGGCATTTTTATAAGGAAAATTGCCATATGGAATTATATAAAAATGTAAACATTTATATAGAAAAATTATCCTGAAAAATGCCAGTAGATAAACATGTGAGCTGGAAAAAATTTATTATGCAGACGGCAATGTGTTATTACTTATAATGTAAAATGACGGCTACAAATTTGAAAAGAAGGGAACAAATGATGCAAAGAAACTTAAATGTAATGATTAATAGAAGTTCAAATTTGAAAGGCCATGAAACATATAAAAAGTTCAAATCCAGTAGTACCCAGACAAGTGTAAATAAAAGTGACAATAATTTATAACTTTGCATCAGTCAGGCTAAAAAGAAATAAGATATAAAACCTATTTCCAGTGGGCATGTGTAGTAAAGGATACTCTCAAACTTTTTCTTACTAAAGTGGGAAATGATACTACCTTTTTTAGAAAATAATCTGGCAACATCTATAAAATTATAAAGAATTATATATGTATAAATATATATATTGATTTGATGAGGAAATCTCACTCCTCAATTTAGCCCATAGAAATCAGAGTACTAAAACATAAAGAGGTTCTTTGAAGCCTTATTTGATGTGGAAAAATAATAAATAAAATGGATATATGTACATAATCTATTTATAAACATATATATATATAAAGAGAGAGAAGGTGAGAGGTTAATTCATATGAAATAACAAAGCAGGAGGAATTCCATAAAAAATAATTAATGCGAGAATCAGGATGCAAAATATATACATTAATGTATATATTATATATGTGCAATATAGAGAGCATCTTATTTTAATCAGATAATCAGAGCCTGAGTCAAGACTTGGCTGAATCCGTTTGTGTGAGAGGGGATGCCTTCAGCAGGAAGGAGAAAACAGAATGAGTTACTCCAATACGGGGTTGTAAAGCGAGCCCCTATCTGCTCTAGCTGACATCAGCACACTTCTGCTGGGGATGCTGGCATCACTCAGGAAGTCCCCCAGCACTGTCATTCTGAAGGATGAGAAGCTGAAGAATTTCCCACCATCCTCTGCCACCTCTTGGTTTAGGATTCCTCTGCACTTCTAGACTTTGCTTGTTTATCTTTATGGTATCACATGAGCATGGGGTCGGGGAGAGGAAAAGATAGACTGATACATTCCAGTTTGTTAATTTGGGTCTCTGTGCTCTGGTGAAGAGGAAGGCAGGGCATATCCAAGTAACAAAGAGAACAAGAAGAAGAAAAGCAGACTGTACTAAGACAGGAACACACATGGCCACGTAAACACATTAATGTATTACTGTATAATTATTTATGTGGGTGGGTGTAAAAGTTTGTGTAAGAAATACATCGTATCTCAATAAATATTTCCAAAATTGGATAAAAGAGAACAGGGATACAACTTATCCAACCACTACTTGTATTTTTCTATATTATAAAACCTGAGTTTTAATTTATAATAATTAATAGATATATAATAATATAAAATCATAATAGTTAATTATAAAATATTAAAAAGATAGATAAAGAATAGAAGAAATTATTTAAAATATTTAAGCCACTCAGATTAAATTTTAATTTTAAAAGACTTGTCTTATATGGAAAACAATTGTCAATATTTCCATGTTGCTACTGGTCGACCTTATGTTTTCAAGGCCTATTCTGATAATGGAATGCATAGAACTTGGTCTCTTTGGCATTTTCTTGTCCTCATCTGCAGTTCATTTTCCTTATTTTAATTTTTCTTTTAACCTAACCACAGATTGTTATAAGCTAAATTACTGGAAGAACAATTTTAATTCCTTATTTTAAAAAGTGTTTTTATCAAGTCTGTTGCAGTGACATTGTTTAAGTGTCAGCTGTATTGACAACTACCCAGAAGCTGCCATCTCAAAGAATTTGTCCTTCACTGGGCACTCTGAAAAATGTCACTACTGACAGCATGCACAGCAGCTATTTCAGTAGAACAGACACGTATTGTTTGGAGCACAGTGGTAGCCTGGGCTCTGAGACCTGTCATTTTTTAGGGTCTGCCTCTTGGATGGCTGCTTTTCTTGCCCAAAATGAATCATCCCTTCTCATGGTGCTGCCTGGCAAACTAATACATGCCTTTTGCTACCGCTCCGTCTGAAGACATGGTTCCCTGTGCCATGTGACATCTCTTCAACACCTGCTTCCTCTAATGATGCTCAGGAGTTGCTCAAATGTCATGCTGTCAATCCTCCTGGGGACATCCCCGTATCAGGATGCCCAGCCTCGGTGCTTCAGGACCTCCTCCCTATCGATCTTCCCCTGCTCTTTGCGATTAAGCTTCGTGTATAAGGGGCTCTGATAAAAATTCTTAAGAATCTGAAGGTCACATCAAGACAGAGTCAAGTCTTGAAGTCAAAAAAGGTTAAAAAGACCACTTATCTTTAATAGCTTTACTTGGATAGTCTCTCTAAGCCTAGTTTCCTAAGGATGTTGGATGTCGGAGTTTCTCAACGTATATTTTTCATTTCTTAGATCTTTTGTTAGTTGTCTGAAATGGAAAAGTAGAAAGAATAATTTTGTAGCTGCTTTAAAACCACAGTATCATATAAGTTCAATACTGGAAAAAAAAGGTATGTCATCGACATATTGAAAAAAGAGAGATGGGGAGGAGAGAGAGAGCACTGTAGCATGGAAAAAATAAACAAAATAGCTTAAAGATTCTCCATGAGGTAGTTTGGTTTGTGATTTGCAATCTTGTTGGAAAATGTTTAATTTTACACTATTGTTCAAAAATATAATTATGCTATAGTTCAAAATTTACATAGTATATTTTATGAATTTTATAGGATTTCCTCCTGGTTATTTAGCCCTATATGCAAACCTTCCATGTTACATGTGACTTTTTTGTTCTGTTCAGTTTGTGCTGAGTGTGTGATTGTGTGCATATGTGATCAAGGGCATCTGATTGAGAATCGGAAACGTGTTTACATTCTCTTCTATTTAATTGGTAGCTTACTTGTTTATCCAGTCTCAGCGTTTTCATATGTAAAATGGAGCTATGACTATCACCATCTTCCCCTTGAAACCCTGCATTGCCTTTAAAAAATATCAATCTATAAAAATTTATATAAAATTATATATATTTATATATAATCATGTATAATAATAGATATAATAAGTTTAAGAAATTAGTTCTATATCCAGATCTATGCCACAAATTTACCACTTGGCTCAAAAGTCACCATACAAAGTGATATAAACACCAGGACTTTGTAATATGTTTTAATGTTGTTTCTACACAATTCTACTGTGCTATCAATAGATAGGCTCCAATGTAACCCCTAAATGTACTCAAGTGTTTATATGAAAGTAACTAGTGAGGCAGAAAATTGCATTTTTATAACTCTGGAAATGATGATTCTGAAAATCTGTAAACCCATGGCCACTATAAATAAGAAAATCCTAGAGATAATTGCAGTATGTTTGGGTACATGTAAATCTAATGAATATCCATTTCAGGTTCCTAATAAAACTCCTAAACTACAGAATTTCTTCTCTCTTCTGCAATAAAATATATGCAAAACTCATATTTTTAGGAACCACATGTTAATGCTGGTTATTAATTAAAATTTCAAAAATTACCTTGTGGAACCATCTGAATCACCTCTTGTAATTAGCTATCATCATAAAGGCTCATTAGTGCCCATGATATGTTATTATCAAAAGTGCAACTTAAATAACTTTGTTACAAGAATATTTAAACAAAAATGTCTTTGGCCCTCAGTCATTGGCGGGAAAGCTGTTCACGTGGCTTGATCGTGGCTAACTCCTCCAGAACCAGTGGGTCCCAGCTTTTGTTCTCTGGGAGCCTCCACACAGCACCCGGGAGAAGAAGCTCCACTCCTGCCTTGGATCACTTCAGCTTCTCCCCTCTAATCTTCTCTGGAAGAAGGAAGGTGAGAGGACACATCTTACAGCACCTTGAAGAGATGGGAGAACAAACAGATAATCAAAACAATCTAAACAAACATACAAACAACACGCGACAGACGTGAATTCCAGAAGTGGTAGGAGTGGGTTCTAATCAGTCTGGTTCTGATTGTTTTAGGGCCTCTGAGCCGGGGGGATCACTTGAGGTCAGAAGTTCAAGACCAGCCTAAAAAAGAGCGAGATCCTGTCTCTATAAAAAATGGAAAAATTAGCTAGATGTGGGGGTGCACGCCTGTAGTCCCAGCTACTTGGAAGACTGAGGGCAGGAGGTCACTGGAGCCCAGGAGTTTGAGGTTGCAGTGAGCTGTGATAATGCCACTGCACTCTATCCTGGGCAACAGAGCGAGGGTCTCCATTAAAAAAGAAGCAGAAGAAAGAATGGAGGACAAGTAAGAATAGTGAGTGGACCAAGGCAGATGATGGGGAGGAAAAGGCAGGTGGGCATTTCTGAGTCCAGGGACAAAGCCAGGACTGCTCTTCTGTACTCCATTTCCTAGAGCCCTGACGATGTGGTCCCCAGGTCCAAGTCCTTTGCGTGAGCTGCTGCGCAGGTGCACTGGGGGAAAGAGGACGTCCGCCCATCCCCTCATGTCAGGGCACAGTGCTGGTCCAGCATCCCAGCTTTGACTGCACCTGGGTTTCGGGGGCATTTGTATATGAGAATTGTGAAGCGTTAAAGATGTCTTTGGAATTCGAGTCGAAACAGAACAATATTGTTTGCTTGTGCTTCAGGATTCATCGGATCAGTGTCACCTGATTTACTCATTGACCCTCTCATTCATTCATTCAGTAATTCACTCATTTGTGCCCTACTCACACAGCAAGTGAGGAACACGAGGTAGTCGTGTCTTAGTCCGTTAAGGCTTCTGTGACAGAACATAGAATGGATGGTTTGTTTATAAGCAGCAAACACTTACTTCTTACAGTTCAGGAGGCTGGAAGTTCAACACCAAAGCACAGCAGGGACTGTGAGGTCCCGTTCCTCACAGGGGATGCATCTTGCTGCATCCTCACCTGCAGAAGGAGCAAACAAGCTTCCCCAGGGCATTTCTATAAGGGCACTAACCCCTCAGGACCCAACCACCCCCACGGCCTCACCTCTTAACACCGATCACGCAGGAGGCTGGATAACAACATATGAGTTTGCATGAGGGGAGGCACAGACATTCAGACCATAGCAAGTTGGTAGAATCAAAACGAGTCAACTGTGCTAAAATCCTGACAAATGGAGCCAGGGAAGGCCAGGAAGGGAATGTCCTCAGGCACAGATGCCTGAGAACAAGAACTCTTGCCAGAGGCTACAAAAACCACAACGTTACACAAAGACCACCACAACCTGACACAAAGTAACACTTCTGCAAGAACATCTGCCCAGCAATGGCCTGACCAGCCTCAAACTGGTGCCATCCTTGTTACTGATCCTGGCAGCCAAGGATAATTATGTCAAAACCATCATGTAATCCACCTCCTTTTCCCTTTAAAACCACTCCTCCTCCTTTACCTCCCAGAATAGATATGCCCATCATGTTTCCATTACAAACCTTACTCCAGAGCAAATATCTTTTTTTTTTTTTTTTTTTTTTTAGAAACAGCTCCTCTCTCTCTTCTGTTATTTAGGTTTTTCACTAGGAATTCAAATAAGAAAAAATGCAGCCCTTTTCTTAAGGATGTAAAGAACAACTAGGGAAGACAGACAGGTAAATAATTAAAATGATGCAATATGACATTTGCTGCAAGAACAGAGAGCTCATGGATGCACTGAGGAGGCTCGGGCACGACAGTCACCCTGTGAAATACAGCTGGCCACTTTCCCAGCCATACTTCGACACCACGCCCGGTTCCCTGCATCTAGCCGTGCCTCTAAGGGAAGCCCTGGCCCTATTCTCTTTTAATCATCCATGGGATTGTCTCCTTCAATGGGCGATTAACTTCCTAACAACACAAACTAAGTTCAGTCATTTTATCATCTCCACACTGAGCACAGCTCCTAAAACACATTTAGTAAATGAAGGAATAAAGGAAAGGACATTAGCCGACCAGGGCCCCCTTCAGTAACTCTCATAAGCCTCTTCAGAGCATTGTTCTTAGATCTTCCCCTCTCAAAATGACTACCCCTTTGACAATGTGAAGTGCCATGCATGACACAAAATCCTTTACACCAGGTAAAATGACAATTTACCTGGACATCATGATTTCTTCTCACCAGAGCACTGGAATCATTTCCAAAGAAGAACCTGTTCGATTATATGCACTATTGCCTCTGAATTGGGAGAGCTTGAAGTAGGGTGGAATTCGGCGTATGATGCAAACACAGGCAGCCACGAAACATTTTTCTCTTTCACCACTAAGTCACTGCTTCTAAATTTATCGACCTGCTGCTCTAAGTCTGCCATCGTGGAAAAAAAAAAAACAAGGAAAAAGGCACCAGCAGCTATGGCACCCTATGTTAGTTTCCTATTGGTGCTATAAAAAATTATCCCAGGCTTATGGCTTGTAACACCACCATGCTATCACTGTACAGCTCTGGAAGTCAAAAGCCTGAAATGGGTCTCCCTGGGCTAAAATCACCGTCTCGGCAGGGCTGCATGCCTCCCAGGAGGTTCTAGAGTGAATTCATCCTCCTGCCTTTTCCGGTTTCTTGAGGCTGGTGGCATTCCTTGGCGTGTGGCCCTTTCTGTCCTCAAAGCCACCCCGATGGCAGGTCGAGTCCTTCTCAAGCGGCATCACTCTGAAACTCACTCTCCCGCCTCACTCTTTCACTCGCGAGGACGTTGGAGATTGCAGCAGGTCCACCCAGAGAATCCGGGATAACGTCCCCACCTCAAGAGTAGCTGATTAGCAAATTCGATTCCATCTGCAGTTTTAATTACCTTTTGCCGTATAACGTAACATATTCACTAGGGTCTGAGGATTCTGATAAGGACACTTTTTTTGGAGGGGGGATTACTCTGCCTACCACACCCCCTTTCTGTGCCTGACTGTGAAGGTTCACCCCCAAGAAAGCCTGTCGGGACATCCCTGACATGACTCTTACTTCCTCACCATCATGTTGTTAACAAAGGGAAGAGAATGAGTCAGTGGTTAGCTTATGCTGAAAAGATGGTAAGAGGTCTCTAATCGTAGAATTTGATGCTGTCTTTTTGTTCCGAAATTGCATATTCCAAAAGAGCGGGCTGCCCGTGCGCATGCTCGCATGTGTTTCCCCAGGGTGGCCGCCCCTCTCCCACTCAGCTCTAGGTGAGAGCGGCACGTTGTGCTTTTGCAGGTATCTCAGGTCTCACAACCTGGAGTGCGAGCCTGACAGTGCTTTGTTCTTTCTCAGCTCCTGTCGAGACCTCCACTGTGTCCTGGGGCAGAGGGGTGGAGGCTTCAGGGCTGTTAGCTGCTGCCATCCCCACCACCCCCACAGCAGCTCTGTTAGCTTTCTTCCCAGCGCTGCCATCAGAACAAATGTGTCAGCACTTTGTAACAGATGGCTGCCTTCAACAGTGAGCAAACTTCCTTAATATATCACACAGACTTCAAGAAAATGCTGGGTGCACATCTCAAAAACAGGCTGCCTGCACCGTGAAATACAGGCAAGGGACAAACAATCGTTGCCCGTGGGACTCATGTGGCAGAGCCAAGTGAGGGGGCTGCGGAGAACCACAGCGCAATGCTGTGCCTTCCTGTGCAGAATTCAGCCAAGAAAATGGCACGTGGTCACGTGTCAAGATCCTCTCCTATCAAAGACTGAGAAGGTTAAACGTCCCACCTGTTGTCATAATGAAAATTCACAGCCAAATGAGGGGCCCAATCTACCTTGCTGTTTGAGTGGGTTTGACTTGGGACAAATCACTATGTGTTTTTAAGTTACATTTATATAAAAGTAGAGATGACTACCTTTTAAAATTTTTTGAGAGAATTTTATAAAACATTCTTTGAAAGTGGTAGAGCAATCAACAAACACAAGGACCTGTTCTGTTGTTTCTATTGAACATAAAACTGCCAGGCCTAATTAAATTAATCTGAAGCTTGGAGTAAATTAGCCAGTGGTTCTCTCAATAGGGTGCTCAACAATTATCTGGAAACATGCAAGTTGTTTTGTATTGTCCCAGACAGTTGCAATGTACTGAGATTCAGTTGGTTGGGTCCATGCAAGCTGAATACACGGAGATTCACAGTGAGATCACTGCACCATCAAAAGTTGTTCTAAGCTCCTACTACTCGACAATCAAAGGTCTCACTAGCATTCCCCTTAATGGATGATTGTCTCAGTGTAGAACCTAACTCTTTTGAAACAAAGTTTTCTTGCTGGGATTTAATATTCATAGAATTATTCAGAATATAATTATTATGTAAATTGAATGAAGTGTATACCACTTGGTCCAGATATTTACCAAAAGTTGTTCATAGTTTCAGAAAATCATATCAACAGCTGTACTTCTCACAGCATGTCACCAGTACAACGCACCAATCAGCATACTTGTGTCAACCTACGTTTGTAATTGTAATGTGCATGATACCTTTTATATGTAAGAATGTTCTTATTTATGCCTCACTGCAAAATGTCAAGACAAAAGAAAAAGTGGACTCTAATCAATTGAAAGTTGTCTTTTCTTATAAATTTAATGGATACAACATACAACTGTGCTATTATCTCTTCTAGTATAGTTCACTATTTCATCAAGTGTATGTCTCCCAAATCATTTGTATAATAAAAAGCATATGATTTTATTATATATCACTTTCCTTTCATTTTTATTTATTGTAAAGATAGAATATTTAATTTTTTTACATATGTGTGAATGTAGGCTATATCATCCATGTATTTTGTTAAGATTTTAGGTTGATTGTATTATTATATTATTGTTTAAAATATCTTTTTAGTGAGGAAACAAATTATAACACCCAAAGCAAAAAAAAAAAAAAAAAATGGAATTAGGCAGAACTGAGACTAAATCTGATTTTGAAATCTCAGTAACTATTTACTGTCAGCTGGTATGGACCTCTTACTCTCTTTCTTAAAAATATTGTGGCAACTGTGACAATGAGATAAAAATTATGATGTACAGAAAAATGTATTTTTAATGCAGTTGGATTTATCAATATCTTTATTTAGTGTTTTATTTAAGAAAGCCATTCCAAGCGCAAAGGGTTAAAGGTATTCTCCTATATTGTTTTCAAAAGAATATTAAATTTTGCTATTCACATTTAAATTCATGATTGATATGGAATTTAATTTTTTATTGATCACATTACTTGTACTACCATTTTAAAAAGCTTCTTATTTTGAAAGAATTTTAGACTTAGGGAGTAGTTACAAAACTAATACAGAAAGTTCATTTATTTCATTCTCCAAAATTTCCCTAATGTTAACATCTAATTAAATCCATTGTATAATCACAAGAACCAAGACATTGATGTCATTATAACCCTATTAGCTAAAAAAGACTATATTGAAATTTCACTATTCATATGGAACAAAGTTTTGCTTATGAATTGGGATAGGGATCTGTTTTTTATTTCTCATTTGGAACAATAGTTTTCCCTACACTCTGTATTAATTATTTTCCCTACTGGTATGAAATGGCAGCTCTGGTACTTACCAGGTTTTCATGGTGTGTCTGTTGATCCCCACTTCAGTACTATGTCTAAGATGTAATATAGCTTTAGGACAAGCATCAACACATAACAGGATGAATTCTGTCGTGTGTGTTCTTCTTTTCTAAGGAGCTTGAGTGTCTTGGTTATTCTTGGTTCTTGATCCTTCCATATAATTTTGAAATATGAAGCATATAGAATGTAAAGAACATAATAACTACTCAGTAATTGTCTTAATGAAATGTTGAGGATGAAGTAAGTACAGATGCTCCTTGACTTATGATGGAATTACACACTGATAAACACATTGCCAAGTTGAAAATATTATAAATTGAACATGCATTTAATACACTCACATTCTAAACATCTTAGTTTAGGCTAGCCCACCTAAACACACTGAGAACACTTACATGAGCCTAGAGTTGAGCAAAATCCTCTAACACAAACTCTATTTTATAATACAATGTTGAATATCTCATGTAATTTCTTGAATAGTATACTGAAAATGAAAAACAATGGTTGTATGAATACTTGAAATACTGGTTCCACTGAATGTGTATCACTTTTGCACCATCATCAAGTTGAAAATCCTAAGTCAAACCATCGTAAGTAGGGGACTGTACAAACATATCATCAATATTTATTTTTCTCAGTGACTACAATCATTTTAATAGAGGGTGGATTTATATTGAAATATTTCTTAAAGTATATGCCATCCTCCACTGTGTATATTAAAGTTGCCATCATACTGTTCAGTTATCCAATTTTATTATTACATTCTTCTGGAATTTTTGGAATCTCTTCAATTTTTCACTAACCAAATATTTTGTATCCTCGACAAATTTTGTTTTTTAGCTATTCAAATAATGTTACTCATTAATAAAGCATATTAAACAACTTAATTATAAAGATGGAAATGAATCTTAATTTGGGGACTTAGATATTATACACTTAATTCTACAGAATTTTTTTTATCTCTCACTAGGTTAACCTGTGTGCCGTGCTTTCATTAATAACATGTCATTTATTCAACACATAATGCTTAAACAGTTAACTCTTTGGTCATTTTACCATGGTCTAATTTATTTACAATTATTTAATAATGTTAATACTATGTTGTAATAAAACTGAGAATTTTTGCCAGTTTCACAAAAACATTAGTAATATCAACATTGAAAAGTTTAATATACAATTAAAAAATTAAATACAGTTATCAAAATGCAGTGATATTTGGGCCTTCTAGGTTTTTTAGCTGTAAAGTATAATTAATAATATTTCTTTTCGTTACACAATTTTAGGTAAACTTTCAAATTGAAGCTTATCATAATAAAGTTTAAAAATCATAAATGCACAGCCAAATGAATTTTTTAAAAGTTAATACATTTGGATAACCACCAAATTAAAAAACAAAATATTACCAGCACACAGAAGCTACCCTGTAAGATCTTTTAGGTTACTGCCTCCTACTTCCTCTCCAAAGGAACCACTGTATTAAATTCATAAACCATTGATGAATTTTACCTGTTAGAAATTTTTTATGAATGAATTGATAATCTTTTGCATTTGACTTCTTTCACTCAACTTTATGTTTATGAGAATCACTGTTGCTTGTTATTGCTATATATCATTGTATGCATATACCGTATGTCATCATGCCATTACATATTTATGAATCTGACAACTAGGTTTTTCCAACGTTAAGTTAAGAATAGGGCCACTATGAATATATTTTACATGTCTTTGATCTATACTAGCAAAATTGTGTTAGGTAAACAGTAGTAGATATCTGGTAATAAGGTATAAATACAACCAACTTTAGTAGTCACAAAGTGTTTTTTAAACTGTAGAATATCAGCTCCAAGAAGTGTGTGAAATGATCAGTGACTCCACAGCCATGACAACTCTTGACATTTTCTGTCTTTTTCATGCTAGCAGTCGCTAGGGGTGTAGCGTGGTTATTTCCTTGTTTTATTTTGTATCTCTCTGATCCATGATGAGGTTGGGAAGCTTTTCAGACGCTTCTTAAACATTTGGATAGTCTCGTTTGTGCTATGTTCCGTTTAGCTACTTAACACATGTTTTTAATTGTATAGCTGTTTTGTAGGAGTTCTTTACATATTTTGGACATGAATCCTTGGTTGGAAGAGTGAGGATTCATGTCCTTTCTACATAGCACCACTTCCGTAGCCACCACCTGGCCTTGACACATCATCATTTTTGACCTGGACTAGCAAAACAATATCTTGATATATTAAGTTGTCTTTCTTCTTCTATTACAATCATATTTGTTCTAAAGGAAATTCTCCACTGAAGCATAACATACATTGGGAAATGCCCACAAATTATACATTTATAGCTGGAGGTTCATATGTCAACTTTCATATGTCATATTTAATCATCTTCAGTTCTAAATATTTTCTCATTTCCACTGTCATTTATTTTTTAATTCATGGGTTACTGGGAATTAACCAATTAATAATAATTAACCAATTAATAATCTAACATTTAGAGATCTATTTATCTACTCATTCTTGATTTCTAGATTAATTTTAGTGTTTTGGACAATGTGCTCTGAATGATTTCTACTCTTAGGACGAAAGACAGGTTTTATGGTCCAGCATGTGGTCTGTTCTATGTAGTGCTCTCTACATATTAATTAAGTCAAATTTATTTATATTGTTCAGATCATTCATATTCTTACTAATTTTGTTTTACTTTGATATTCTATTGTATAAGAGTGTATATTAAAGGATCCTGATTTGTCTATGGATATTCTTTCCTTTTAGTTCTATCAATCATTATATTATGTTTTAAAGCTATAGTGCTAGGCTCATTCGAATTCACAAGTAAGTTCCCAGTAAGTTGATATGTAACATTATAAAATGTTCTTCTTCTTTATGTTATACTAATTCTTCATGCCTTAAAGTCAATTTTGTCTGATATTGTTAAACTATACTAGGTTTATTTGAGGCACTGTTTGATTTGTTTATTTTTCCTGAATTCAAAGCTTTATGTGACTTTTATATTTAAGGGTAGTTCCTGTAAGTAATGGTTATTTGGGGGTTTTTAATGTAGTCTGATAAACTTTGCATTTGAATTGAATTTTTTAATCTACTTGCATCTAAATTTAAATTACTGACATTTCATTTAAATTTCTGTGTGCCCTCTATATTCCTTTTATTCCTTCATTGGTTTGTCTGGGATAATAAAATATTTACCATATCATATCATTCTATACTTTAATTAATTTATTTTATTGGTTACTATATTAGTATCCATAAGTTAGTAAGGTCTAATATATGTAGTGCTCTTCATACTTTCAGAATGCAAATTCAGATTTTAAATGTTTCATGCTCCATTAATTTTGGCATTTAATTCCATGTATTTTGAACACAAAATGAAATTATAATAGCTGCATATAGTCAGTGATCATTTAGATTTACTCAGCACATAAACTTCCAGTTCTTCATTGCTTCCTGCATTTCCATGCCACCCTTCTTTTGGAAGAACTGCTTTCACTATTTCTTTTGGTACATTTCTGCTGACAGCAAATTCTCTTGGTTTTAGTTTTCCTAAAAACTTATGGATGTCACCTTCACTTTTTAATCATTTGTTTTAAATCCTATATTTCCTTGCATAAGTGCATGTATTTGCAATTATAATGAGATGTTCAGTAAATGCTTGCAGGCTGGGGAACAGGTCTGATGTTTTCTTCTTTATCTAGCGGATAGAAAAATTGCCAATAATTATAAATTCCTGGAAGTTAATAGTTCCTATTCAGATTGGGGAAGACTGTCTATTTTCCTGTAAATACCACTGCAGTGTTCCTTTTATTGTCTGGGTATAGAGGATGTGCCCACTTACGGTTCTTGAAAGGAAAATAATCAAATTTTATTTTCCGTTGTCTAGAGAACCAGACTTTTACAAAGAAAGCCAAATAAATGTTTCAAGCTTTCATGGCAACACGGTCTCTGTCGCAGCTACTCAACTGTACTGTGGGAACATGAAAGCAGTCACAGTCAAGACTGAAACCCCTGGGTGAGGCTGTGTGCCGGTGAAACTTCGCTTACAAACCAGGTGATGGGTTCCATTTGGCCTGAAGATTTGATTTGCTGCCCCTGGTCTAAGGCCTGTTATCTAGAAAAAAATTAGTGGATGAAGACACATATGGCTTCCTAACAATGTGCATCTACTGGCCTTTATATAGGGGCTCACAAGCCAGTTGGGTAGAAGGAAGGAGAGATCCCGGTACCTTGTCTTTAATGTTCAAAACTGTTTGTACATGTTCACTGCACTGGAGAGGGAATGTGAACTAGTGGCTGAGACTAAACCCTGCAGTTGCTAAGGCTGAGAAAAAATGCCTTGAGAAGATGTCAAAACCTCTGAAGTGACAATGACTACAGCATGATGGGTACACCTTGAGGAAAATGGCGAGTAGATACGTACATTTGCTTGTGATAGGAGATTAGAATATCCACGTGTTGCTTTCCTTGTGTGCATGTCTTGTGTGCATATATATGTGTATGTGTGTATATGCATGTGTGTGTATGTGTAGTTCTATGTAATTTTGTCCTGCCTGTAGATTTGTGTGCCGACCCCCACAATTTGCTCTTGGTTTCTATATCAGTTTCTCTAGTCGTTCAAGTGCTCTCTTTCTCTCTCTTTTTTTTTTGTCAATGGAAGGTTAGTTCTAGGGAGAATAAAAAGCTCATGTAATATTAATATCTTGGCAGAAACTATAAGACATTACTATTCATTATTATATTAAAAGTCCAGCTAATTAAGTAAGAAAAAAATAAAAGTGCAAATATTAGAACAAAGAGAAAAATGGCAAGGAGCTCTAGATAATGGTAGTCTACCTAGAAAATCTGGGAGAGTTTAGAGGAAAAGGGAGAGTTTAGGAAAAAATGGCTTCATGTAAGATCAAAATACAGTTCTCGTTGCTTAAAAACGGGGATATGTTTTGTGAAATATGTCTTTAGGCAGTTTCATTTTTGTGTGAACTTTTATGTGGTATACTTACACAAACCTAGATGCTATAGCCTACTGTATACCTAGCCTCTGTGATACAGCCCACTGCTCCTAGGCTACAAACCTGTACACCGTGTTACTGTGCTGAATACCGTAGGCAGTGTAACATAATGCTAAGTATTTTCATATCTAAACACACCAAAACACATAAAGGGTACAGTAAAAATACAACATAAAAAAAACTTTTGAAAAGCTACACCTGTCTAGGACGCTTGCAATGATTGGAGCTTACAGGCCTGGAAGTCGTTCTGGGTGAGTCAGTGAGTGAGCCATGAGTGAGTGTGGAGGCCCCAGGACATTGCTGTGCACTGCTGTAGATTTTAGAAACACTGTACACCTAGGCCGCACCACATTTATAAAAGAATATTTTTCTTTCTTCAGAAGTATATTAATCTGGGCTTACTATAATATTTTTACTATATGAACTTTCAATTGTTTTTAATTTTTGGATTCTTTCATAGTTACGAACATTATATAGCTATACACAAATATTTTATTCATATCTTTATTTTATAAGCTTTTTAATTTTTTAATTTTTAATTTTTTTTTAACTTTTTAAAATTTTGTTAAAAACTAAGACACAAACACACACGTTAGCCTAGGCCTACACAGGGTCAGGATCATCAATACCATTGCTTCCTACCTCCACCTCTTGTGGAAGGTCTTCATGGGTAACAGCACACATGGAACTGTCATCTCCTGTGACCACAATGCTTTGTTCGGGGGGGACCACCTGAAGGACCTGCCTGGGCTTTCTGACAGTTGACTCTTTTTTTTTTTAATAAATAGAAGGAGTGTAGTCTAAAATAATGATTAAAAAGTGTACTTTAGTAGATACATAAACCAGTAACATAATCGTTTATTTATCAAATATTATGTACAGTACATAATTTTATGTGCTATACTTTTATACTACTGGTAGTGCAGGTTCATTTACACCAGTGTCACCACAAACATATAAATAATGTATTACATCAGGATATTTGTCACAGGCAATAGCGATTTTTCAGCTCGTTATAATCTCATGGGCCCACCTTTATACACGTCCATGACTCACTGAGACATTGTTAGGGGGCACATGACTACGTAAGTATCTTACACATCAACAAACACAAATTAGAAAATACAAAGGTAAAAATATTAAAAATAACTGAAAAATCTAGGAAATAGCATAAAATTATAGAAATCATTTGAGAAAAAAGTTAGAAATCCTGCTAAGGACATAAAGATGACACAAACTCCAAGAGGTACTGTGTCCATGGGTTGGAGATTCAGTACAGCACAGATACCAAGTCTCCAAAATTAACCCAAAGAACAGGAAGCTTTATCAGGATTTTCACAGAACCTGAAATAAAAGGATTCTAAAGTTTATTCAATGCATCATATGCACAAAAGAAACCAAGACTGTTGTGGAAAATAACAATAAAAAAGCTTTTCCTTCAACATATCAAACATATTTTACATTTTAAATTACTATATCAGTGTAGGATTTATATTAAATAAACAGAAAAAATGGAAGAGAATTAACAGTATAGATACAAATATATAAGTATATATGCATAAAATGAATTTATGTATATAAATATATGTATATAATGAATATATATACATATTTATTTATGAAGTTGCAAGGAGAGTAAAGGACTAATAATGACATTTCCAGAACAAAATATAGTAGATAGATAAATGTTCATCAGAATTAGGTACTTTTACATGTAGTTAAAAGCAAAGTTAGAGGATAAAGAAAAGACCTGCATAAAATATTTTCTACATATATAACAAAGAAAGAATATTGGTAAAAATTAATAAAAGCTATAAATTAATTTTTCAAAATTACCACCTGATAAAAACAAGAAAGTAACAATAAAGGGAAGAAAATACTTGATAACAAATGAAGAGTTCTTGAATTTCACTTGTATTACAGAATACGCTAACTAAACCAGAGTTAATATTTCCACCTATTAGATTGGCAAACTTTATAGTTTTATAACATTCTAGTTGGCAAGTGTGAGGAAATGTGTATCCTCACACATGGCTGATTCTCATTTTATATAGTCTTTGAAAGGAAAAAAAGCAAAACCTGTCGACCTAGAATTCTATACTCAGTAAGTTCATTAAGTGGGACAAGCATACTTAGATGTGTCACAATAAAACAGACAAGAAAAGAAGAATATTAGAGAGCTAGCACAGATTATGTTTCTTGGCATTTATTTAAATTACCTAAATACAAGTTGAAACTTTCCAATTCAAATTGAAATTAATTCTTTTTGGTCTTAGATATGATATGGTTACCATAGAAACTGTTTTTAAGGAAATCCTTTAAAAGAACACCTGTGTCAATAAGCATATGATTAAAATATGTAAGTACTTAAAACTAAATGTACTTTTATTTTTTCTATGTTAATTCCTGTAATTCATCTAAAGAACAAAGATTAATAATTTGTCTCATAACTGTATCCCTTTAAGTGGAAATGTCACCAATCAATGCACAATTACGTTTTTTATGATTTCCTGGGAAATCAAAACAAAAATTCAGTACAGATACTTTTTAAAATGATTGCTTTTTTCTCTGAATAGACGGGAAGTGAAAGGAATGGGCCTGCAGTTTGGGAGAAGAGAGAAGGCTGGAATGGAACCTTGATTAGTGAAAGTATTTTAAAGAAATTTAAAATGCACCTGGCACTCAGATATAGAAAGCAATGAAGACTGAGATGCTGCACTGACATTTCTTTCTGGACTGCAGAGGATTGTAATGACTCATTCTTCATTGCTATGCCGCTCTATCTTTCTGGTGCAAGGCTTCATTAAGGTTAAAACAAACGTAAAAGCAAAATGCAAGGCTGGCGTCAGTGTATTACTGGCAAGTTTTAGTGACCTGTCATAGTGACATAATCCCAATGTGCCCAACTGGAAGCTCCACAGGCAAATGTTTTTAATGACAGGACTTCAGGAAAAATCTATTTAGAAATGAAATTGGAAACTATTCTAATGCTACCTGGCAGCATGTAGACTGACCTCCATGGGCATTAATGCGGCATAAAGGATGCCTGAGTAACCAGGCACACTGAAATATAATTGGCAAAGTAAGGAATTTTAATAGAGCATATAAAAATGTGGAGACAGATAGGTACTGTCTCTTCTATATAATTTTCTAGTAATGGTAATTGGATGTGCGTTAAATGATAGCATGGCATGAGTGCAGTTCAGCCTTCATAGAACACACCATCAAAATCAAATATAAAGTAATCATAAAATGCTATTCAGGTATGTTTTAAAGTGAATTTTTTACATATGAAAGTTTTCAGATTGAAAGTCAAGATTTATCCTGAGGATGGAACAGATTGAGGGTCGCTGGAAATGTATTGCTAATTCTGCTATATTATGATATTATATTGTTCTCTGTAAGGGGCACACATGTATTCTGCATGTGTGTGTGGCACGTCCACATCCATGTGTGTGTGCAGTGTGAGTGTGCATATGCATGTGAGCACACACATGTCCACGAAGAAGAGAAGGGACAATGGATGAAGAAATAAAGTCAGAAATATTATTGCTTCCCCCTTTTATACTGCTCATAAGTGGTAGCTTCTACATTTCTACATAAAAGGAACCTGAAGGGGGATCGTGCTGATGGAACTTTCTGTGACACAGTATGTCATGTGTATTTCTTAGGTGGTGTATTTACTTAGGGTAGTTTGAGGAGCTGCTTGAGATTTCATGGTGACTGCGGCCTTCCAACATCATCATCATCATCATCATCATCATCATCATCATCATCATCATCATTGCTGCCCTTTGACATCCCTCATACTTATTCCTAATGTGACAGCAATGCCCATGAGGCATGTTGACCACATCAGGACACCATCATCTCAAATTGCTCCTCTGGTGTCAACACTTGCATCAGTCAGCGGCCTCCAGAGAAACCAAACCAACAGTGTGCATGTGTGTGTGTATATGTAATATATATAAAAAATAAAATCTATTATAAGGAATTGGCTTATGCTATTATGGAAGCTAAGTCCCACAATTTGCCATCTGCAAGTTGGAGATGCAGAAAAGCCAGTGGTGGAAATTCCAGTCCAAGACCACAGGACCAAGAACCAGGGGCACCAGCAGTGTAAGTCCCAGCCCAAAGGCAGGAGAATATCAATGTCCCAGTCCTAGGCATCAGATAAAGAGAGAAGATTCAACCTTCCTCGGCCTTTTTGCCTATTACAGCCTTCAACAGGTGGATGAGGTCCATCCCATCAGGGAGGGAGAACCGCTGTACTCATTCTCCACATTCAGGTGTTAACCTCGTCGCTGGGCGTCCCATGGCCCAGCGAGGTTGAAACATAAAATTAACCATCACAATACTCTAGTCGCCTGATTTTAGAATCTCTAATTCATTAGAATTGCTAGTCCTTCCATTTTCCAACCCACCCCTAACTGAAATCAATATGACAGTCACAAATCCATCTTGCAGTGTATGCTGGTGTGCAAAAATATAACTAGAAAGATCACAGTAACTAGATTATCTGGCATGCATGTAGGTGGAAGGCGGAAAGCTTTTTTTTTTTTTTTTTCTTTTTTGCAGGATTTTGTGAATTTCGTTTTCTCACAATAGGTATCTTGCAAGTGGCATTCACTGTGTCTAACACAATTCGAGAAGGGACTGAAAAAGTCATTGGCTTCACTATTTACTTATTCCATGACCTTACACAAGCCACTTAAAATCCTTGTACCTCCATTTCCTTATCTCTAAGTCAAGATACCAATAAGCTCTCTCATAGAATTATAGTAAACATTCAGTGAGAGGATGATGGGACAAATGTAAAGTGGTACCTGGTAAGAAATAAGCAGTCAATAAATGCCACCTATCACTATTCTACTCCCTCAGTAACCCTGGGGAACTGGCCCCAGTATCCCCCTTGCATACCAAAATCCTCACAGGCTCAAGTCCATGATATAAAAGGGTGTAGTTTTGTATAAACCTACCCGCATCCTCCCGTATACTCTAAATCATCTCAGGACAGCTTTCAATACCTAATACAATGTAAACACTCTATAAATAGTTGTTATACTGTATTGTTGGGGAATAGTGACAAGAAAAAAGTCTGTACATGCTCAGTTCAGATGCAATTTTTTTTTCAGCAATCCAGTGATGCAGAACGAACAGATGCAGAGAGCCTGCTGTAACAGCTTTAAAAATCTGCCAGAGTTATACATGCAAATGGTCACGCTAACGTTTAAAGCACTGCCCTGGAAAGCTCTAAACTTATCCCAATGAGATGTCTTTATATGTTTCAATGAAATATTAAAGCACTTTGAATTCTTCTTTTCGAACAGCTTTCAAAACCTGCAAAATTTGATCTGAGCATCTTTAATCATCGTAATTCACTGATGGGCATGATTTCTAATTTCACTTTCATTCCTCCCAAAATGACAAATGGAGTTCACTAAGTAGAAGACACGATGGGAGACGTGTTGATGAGTAAGGAAGTTTTCCAGCCTCCCTGCATGGAGATTGCAATTTAGGGCTCAGAATGATGCATAGAATAGCTAACAATGTTGCCCCTTTTCTGATAAAAGTCAAGGGGAAAATAACTTGTATTTTCTAGCTCCAGCAGAGCCTGCGACGCACATCTAATGAAGAGTTTCAAAAGTGTGTTAATTCTAAAAATATAGCTATTTAGAAGAATATGATCTGTAAACCTGTTATGCAATTAAAAATAAAGCGTGAACTCACAGAACGGTAGAAATTATTACTAAGTGAACTTGGTGATTAGAATGCTCTTGGTATGTGTTTTATCTGCTTCTGTTTACACAGAGGAACATTCACAGCTTCACAGAAAACTCACATTGTGTTTGTTTTCACTTCTTCAACTGGGTGTAGCTTCAAATCTCTCTATAAGAGCCCTTTTATCATCTGTGTGTCAATATTTATAGCTCGCTTTTGTCCCTACTCTTGCCTCAGTGAATCGATTTGAGAACTTTATTATTTGTGATTTTTTAGAGCAGGGGCTGTGTCCTGCTAGCCATTATACACAAGGAATTAGAAAGGTATTTGGGGGACAAGGAAGCATACAAAACACTGTCAGTGCACAGCTTGGAAGAGCGTGAGGCCACAGTTCCAGTGAGACACTGTGGAAGGTAAAGGTGACAGTGGTCCACCCTGAGGACACAGTGGGCGGAGCATCCCGGGGGAGCGTGTGAAGCAGGCAAGGAGCAGACTGGCAGGGTGGGGTGTGGCTACGTTTATGCAGGACTTGGAAGGAGAAGGCTCAGGTCACACCCAGGCTCTGGCTTGGGCGAGGTAAGGAGTAGAGCAGATTTATCTCAGCACATTTATAGGACCAAAGACCAAGGTTTGTTCATTTTGTGCACCCAGATCCAGTCATAAGCACAGTCTCTGGCACAGAGTAAGCAAAGACCCAACTATGAGTAGCACAATTACACACACCAAGATGGTAGCTATAGGATGGCTTTTGAGAAAAGAGAAGAGAAGAATTAGAGGAGATGATTTTATGTAAGTATACTAGAAAGCACAAGACCAAACAGAGACCCCAAAAGACCCTTTCCTAGCAATTTCATGGTAGATCTGTACAGAGGCCAAACAAGGATGTGAGAAGATTATAGCGATTCTGATATAATAAAAATAAAGATGTATGCTTTTAAACTTAGATTTTTGAGTTATGATTTATTAATACATAGAGTAAATTTTATCCTTTCCAGTTGCACAGTCTGTAAATACTGACACATGCGTATGTGCGAGCATGTGACCACCGCACACTGTTCCCTTGGGCTTCCACCTTGTCAGTCCCTCTCCTAACAGCCCCAGGCACCACTGGTGCCTCTGTCCTCAAAGTTTGCATATTCTGAATGACATTGGAAATGGAAACATAGCTAAGCTGCCTGTGGTCTGGCTTGTTCCTTTATCATGTGCATTAAGACAGTCATCACTGGTGTCATATGCCCCAGTAATCTGCTTTTCCAGTTTGTTAAATTAAATATTTTGAAAAGATTGTAGATTACCATACAGTTGTATCTAATGATATCAGTTTTTACCACTTTGAGTTAAGTATGGCAAACCTTACTTTCATTTAATTCCTTTTACCTTTCCTGCTTTTAAATATCATTGTCTTAAGTGTCAGATGGTGTTAACAATTTTTATTTTAATCATCATATATAATTTAGAAAATACATAAGGATAAAGATGGTCTATTGTATTTGCTGATATTCCTTTTCTTTCCTTTTTTTTTCTTGTCCCTGATTCTCCAAGATATCCTCTTTTATCATTTCTTTTCCATTTAAAAAACTTCTCCTGTTATCCACTCTTAAAGAGTAAGTCTCTGAGTGACAAATAATTTTAATATTATTTCATCTGAAAGTGTCTTTATTTACCCTTCACTCCTGACCAACAGCTTCACCTGATACAAAATTTACACTTGACGTTTCTCTCATCATTTGAAAAATATTGTTCCTCTGCCCTCCGTGGTCTCAGATGAGAAGCCCACTGTCGTCTGAATTGCTGTTCTGTCACAGGTAATGTGTCTGCCCACACAACTCCTGTCATGGTTTCTCTTTGTCTTTATTTTTCAGTAAGCGTACCGTACCTTGGCATGGGTTTCTCTCGCTATGTTCTATTTTGGATTTGTTCAGCTTCTTTATTATGTGGGTTTCATCTTTCATAGAATTCGGGATATATTCAGCCATTATTTTTACAAATACACTTCAAGCTCCACTCTCCTCCTCCTTTCACACTTGAACTCTGATGATATATCAATGTTATTGTCCCACAAGTCAGTTTTTCCAGCTTACTTTCTCTCTGTTGTCTGAGTGCTTCTCAGGCTGGGTGCTGGTAGTGGCAGGGTCCCTCTTGTGTGTGCCTGAACTGGGCAGAGCCTCTGGGTGGTGGGATGCATCTCAGGCCCAGCAGAGACAGAGAGAGCGTCCCTTGGCCACATATTGTCCATGAAGCTTCTGGCTGAAAACCCTTGCTGGTCCTGCTGTGCTCTTCTGATCCTGATGTGGGTACTGCAGTTTCACCTGGTGGGGGGAATAGGCTTACGTAGGCTATGATGGTGCAGTTGGGGGTGAAATCACTAGGTCCAAGACATTTTCTGCTGCTGGGTGGGGACTGGGGCTGTGACAAGTCTGGCCACTATGCACTTCCTCCTATCTTGCCATCTCTAACCAATTCACTTATCTTTTTCTGCCTTTCGGAGTTCTCATTTGGCTGTCTTTTAAGGTTTTTGTCTTGCATTTCAGATGTACTTTGTGGGTGGGGAAGGGAAAGATGAATCTATGTCATGTCCTCTGGCCAGAAGCCCCCATTCTCTTTTGGTTGCTGAATAGTATTCCACCGTACAGATGTGCCACAGGTAATTCTTGTCTTGTTTTGTTTTGTTTTACTCTTCACCAGTTGAAGATTATTTGGGTTATTTCCAGTTTGGAGTGATTATGAAGAAAAGCCCTTAAAATAGTCACATACATTCTTCTGTGAATGTACATGTTCATTACTCTTTGGTAAATATCTAGGAGTGATATTGTTGGAAGAAAATTAAGTGTAAATTTAGTTCAACACAAAACTGCTGAAGAGGCATGGAAGGAGGACCAGGAATCTGTCTCGCCCCAGATGACAGTTGTACTGGAAGATTCTTTCTGATGTAACTATTTTGGAAATCTGCAGTTTATTAGAAAGCTTTCAACTCCCAGGGAAGGGCTTGGATGATAAATTGAGGTTAATTTAGGTCAATTTCAGCTCCTAGATTGGCAGCAACTCCAATTTCTGCCACTCACAGCCTCATGGCAGGCAGATGAAAGAAAAAAGAGTCAGGCAGAAGAGAGAATCAGCGAATGTGAAAACAGGGCAATTGAAATGATTGAGTCTGGGGAACAGAATGAACAAAGATAGAAGAAAAGTGAGAATGTGGGACACCATCAACAGACCAACATAGGCACAGTGGAAATCCCAGAAGGATGCAAGAGAAAGAAAGAGAACAGAGATTATGTAAGAAATAATGGCCCAAAGCTTCCAGATTTGAAGAGAGTCATGAATATAGAGACATTCAAGTAGGATGCACCCAAAGAGACCCACACCAAGAGATTCCATAAAATCAAACTGTCAAAAGACAAAGAAAGAATTTGGAAAGCAGCAAGAGAGAAGCAGCACCTTAAATACAAGGGATTTTCGTATAATTATCAGCATATTTCTCAGCAGAAACCTTGGAGGCCAAAAACTTGTCAACTGAGTATATCCAGCAAAACTGCCCTGTCAGTGAGAAAAAAATAAAGACATTCCTAGACAAACAGAAGCCGAGGAAGGTTGTTACCATTAGACAAAGAACTGTTAAAGGGAGTACTATAGGTTGAAATAAAAGAACACGGGACAGTAACTTGAAGTCATGTGAAAAAATAAAGATCTCAGTGGAGATAAACACACAAGCAATTATAAAAATCTGATATTAATGTAATTTTTGTTTGTAACTCCACTTTTGTATTTTCTACATAATTTAAGAAGCTAGTGAATAAAAAAATATTAGTCTATGTTTTTGGATATCATATATAAAGATGCAATTTTGTGACATTAATAACTAAAAGAGAATGGAGATGGAACTGTTAAATGAGTAAAATTTTTGGAGTTATTGAAGTTAAGCTGATATAAATTCAAGTTAAAGTGTTGTAACTTTAGGATATTAAATGTAATCCCCATGATAACCACAAAGAAAATTGCTATAGAATACACACAAATAAAATGAAAAGCAATTAGTATGTTTTACTGGAAAAAATTAAACATAAAAGAAGACAGCAATGAAGGAATGGAGAACAAAATATCTATAATTCATATGTATAGCAATAGAAAAATGACGGAAGTTAAATTTCTATTAATAATTACTTTAAATGTAAATGGAATACACTCTTTGAACAAAGGACAGAGATTCACAGAATGAATAAAAACATTTACTCAAATATGTGTTGTCTGCAAGAGATTTATGTTAGATCCAAAGACATAGACAGGTCTAAAGTGAAAGAATAGAAAAAGATATTCCACACAGATAGTAACAAAAAGAGAGAAGGAGTGGCTATAGACAATATCAGACAAAATAGACTTTAAACAAAAAAATTACAAAAGACAAAGGACATTATATAATGATGAAAGAGTGAATACATCAAGAAGATATAACATTTACAAGCATTTGTGCATCTAAGAACAGACCGGCAAAATAAATGAGCAAAAATGGACAGAATTAAATGGAGAAATAGTAGCTGGAGATTCCAATACCCCACTCTCATAATGAATGGAACAGCTGGATAGAAGATAAGTAGGGAAATAGAGGACTTGAACACAATAAACTAACTAGCTCTAACAGACATATACACAGCATTCCACCCAAGAACAATAGCATATGTATCCTTCTCAAGTGCACATGGTACATTCTCAATGATAGATCATCTGTTGGGCTACAAATTAAGTCTACTATTAAAAAAAGAAGAAAATAACAAGTGTTGTAAAAGAAGGGGAGAAATTAGGGCCCTTACACATTGTTGTTATGAACGTAAAATGGTGTAGCTGCTTCAAAAGATTAAACATAGAATTATCATGTAATCCAGTAATTCCACTTCTGTGAATATACTAAAAAGAATTGAAAGCAGGATCCCAATAGATATTTGCATACTCATGTTCATGGAGGCATTATAGGCTATAGGCAGAAGCAACCCAATGTCCATCCAGGGATGAATGGATAAACAAAATGTAGTATATATGTACAACAGAATATTAGCCTTAATTTAAAAGGAAGTAAATTCTGACACATGCTACAATTTGGATAAACCTTAAAGACATTATGCTAAGTAAAATAAGCCAGTCACAAAAGGACAAATATTTTATGACTCCACATATACGAGGTACCTATAGTAGTCATATTCATAGAGACAACAAATGCAGTGGTTGCCAGGGGACATGGGGCGGAGGGAATGGAGTGTGGTCGTTTAACTGGAGTGGAGTTTCAGTGCAGCAAGATGAAAGGAGTTTGGAAGTAGAATGGTGGTGACGGCTGCACAGTGTGAATGTTCTCGATATCGCTGAACTATACTTTTAAAAGTGGTTAAGGTGATAAACTTTATGTGTATTTTCCACATTTTAAAAACAGGTAATTTTTTTTAAAGTGGGTATGCCATTATGATTCTTACAAACAACGTATGAGATTTCAAGTTGCTACACATCATGGCTAGCATTTGTTATTGTAAGATTTTAAAATTCTATTTTCATCATTGAAATAGAAGTATCTTTTTGTAGTTTTAGTATGCATTTCCATGATGATTAATAATGTTGAGCATCTTTTCACGTGCTTATTCTTTAGCCATGTTCCTTCTTTAACTAAATTTTGTATCTTTGGTCAATTTTTTAATTTTATTTCATTATTGAGTAGTAGGTGCCCTTTTTATATTCCAGAGACTGGTCGTTTATAAGATATGTGTTATACACACATTTTCTTCTAGCCTACAGGTCATCTTTGAAGTTTTTAAACAGGGTTTCTCAAATTGTGGAAGTTTTAAATTTCAATGATGCACAATTTATTACTTTTTCCTGGTTTGAGTGTTTAATATCCTATCTAAAAAGTTAATACCTAAATCAGGATTGTAAAAATTTGTTACTAGTTTTGTTGTTGTTATTTCTATTCTTAAATTTTTATGCTTTAGGTTTTATGTTTAGGTCAATAATACATTTTGAATTAATCTCTATGGATGATATAAGGTGGCAGTTATTCCTTTATAGAAATGGCCAATTGCTTCAGCATTGTTTTTGTAAGATTAGACTGTACTTGCAATTATTATTGATATATTTAGATCTAAATCTACCATCTTGCAGGTTGTTTTCTACCTGTTCCATTCTTTTGTTGTGTATAGAATTAGAGGCTATGTGATGTTTTCTTTTCCTTCTTTCTTTGTTTCTTTGTTTCTTTCTTTCTTCCTTTTTCTTTTTCTTTTTTTCTTTTTTTTACTACCTTAAAGACATTGTCATCTGGTTTGCAGTTTCTCATGAGATAGGGTAAAATTCTTATCTTTGTTCCTTTGTGTATGTTTTATCACCTCCCCACCCCCAGCTACCTTCAAGATTTTCTATTTTTTATTAGTTTTCAGTGATTTGAAGTTAATATACATATATTTTTTGGTGTTTACCATACATTGGATTCAGTAAATATCTTAAATTTGTGTTTTGTTATCTTTCACTATTTTGGAAAATTACATCCATTATCTCTTCAAATATTGCCTTTGCTCTATTCAGTCTCCCTTCTCTTCCCAGGATTCCGATCACACATTGGTTAGACAGTTGTTCCACAGTCCTTGGATAGTAGGTCTCATTGGATTCTCACTCTTTATCCCTTTAATCACTGTGGGTTTCAATTTGTGAGACTTGTTTTGACCTAGCTTCATATTCACTGAGTCTTAACTCTGTCGAATCTCCTGATGAATCTATCCTGACATTCTGTATCACTCTTACTTTATTGATTTTAATTTCTAATATTTCTATTCATTGCTTTTTAAACCTTACTTATTTATCTCTGTTGAAATTCCCCTTCTGTTCATGCATATTGACTACCTTTCTTTTAGCTCCCTTAGCATATTTATCATAGTTATTTTAATATCTGTGTTGGGGAGGGGAAGTTCTACTCTCTTGCCCTGATCCAGAATGTCTTACAAAAGCCCTTTATGCCAGGATTTGTGCATCGACCTTTCTCAGCATCTTTGTTCTTCCTCTTCCTGGTAACTAACTCTGCCTTGTGTCAGTGTATGTCTTATGCAGGAGAGAATCTTCTTCCTCCCTGAGCAGTGAAAAACTTTCTATGGGATTGGCACAGGTTCGTGGGCTCTCTGGTATTTCTTGATACTTCCCAAAGGTTGAGAGTTTTTTTTTTCTGTCCTTTGTCCAACAACAATGACCTGGGTTTGACAGGGTTTTTTGTCCTACCCTGCTTCCCCCACTTCCCCTCCACCCGGTGCTCAAGACTTTTAAGGCAAGTGTCCGGGCATTGGGGCAGGGTTTTGTGCCTGTCCACAGAGACAGCTGATTCTTTCCCACAGGCCTGCGTCAGAAGCCTCCACTGATGTCCCACCTTGCCCCTAAGACTCCCTCAGGAGGACGCCGTGAGGTCACGGAAAAGAGTCTTTTGATGTGTTCAAACTCTCCCTGAGTCTGGGGCTGCCAAGGGTTCTATGTTACCACCCTAGGTCATACTCCGGCTCTAGAAATTTACTAAAAACTGAGCTGACTTGCTCTGGCCTGCCTGCTTGACAGCACTTCTCCTAGTGCTGACACAGGTGAGACTGTCTGTATGTCCCATCTTTCCCTGGAGGAGGGTGAGAGGCAGGCTGCCCTCTTTGGACGCCAGACTACTTGATTGACAGTGATTTCAGCTTTCTTATGGGTAAAACAGCATTGTGGCTTTATACTGCATCTAGCTTTTTCTTGTGGTTAGAACGAGAGCAATACTCTTTCTAGCTTTCTACATCCTCAACCTAGCTTAAAAATTTATGAGCTGCCCTTGGTGGTATTGTCATCTCAGCAGGTGAAGTAAGCCATGGAAAACAAGGATAAACTGGCTGGTGAAGCTAATGGAACAAAAAACCTGTTGGAAATTCATTATATTGCTTTAGACAAGAATTGCACAAAAGCTGTTGGACTGTTAGCCTCTTTCGGGTAGCATTTATCTTTGGAGAATCCCCAATGCCTTGTAGCGTGTACTGTGAGACAGCCAATTACTGTCAAAGGATCCTGACATTCCATACAAGCTAGGACAGGAAGAAGGCGTTCGCTGTGAAGAGGGAAATGAGGGAAATGAGGGTAGATTCGGGAGTCGGTGTTTCAGACACAGTGGGTCAAATAGATTTCGCTCCCTACCTCCTAGTGAGGCCCTTATAACAACAATAACAAAAGAAAAATATTTTTTTCTTTAGTTTTAAGGGAGAAATCTGCCCAAAATCTCTTTAAGGGATTCAGGAGAGTTTCCGGTATAATGCTCGTGTCTTCCTAGTATATATTCTAATAAGATTTCTCTATGGCATTTCTAATAATTATGGGTGCTCAAATTGGGTTAATCGAAGCCAAATGATATGAGTGATACAATCAAATTGATTCTCTTTCCTAGTAAGTCCTGTTTCCCTAGACAATTGTCTAATAACCGATGCCCCCTGCAAACATATAGGCAAACGAGGAAGGGTAATGAAGCCCACAATGGCATGATGGTTCACCTGTCATGCTTAATGAGGCTTATGCAATATTCCTTCAGACGCTGCCGTGTCTAAAGCCAGCTTGTTCATTTAATCGAGACCCTGATACATAACACTACTATTTTCTGCTGGTAACTGCCAGCCACAGATTTACCTTGATGAACTTCAATGCCTCTAAACAATGAATAAAAGGTACAGGAAACCAGTTAAATGGTACCTTGAGTGTTGTTTATGTTACTCCACAGTCATTACGGGGGTGTATTGATAACGTATAGCAACCATTTGCCATCCTACAGCTCTTTATCTTTCCAGGCGATAAGGACTGGTGAAGAAGTTAAGCGTGTTCTTAATTTAGTGCTCAAAACCACTTTTATCCATTTCATTAAAGAGTAACTCGTGAAATCTTGTTTAGCTAGCTTTTTTTTTCTTTCCCTGCAACTCAAATGATCGGGACAACTACCTAATTCAGATTTGTGGCTGCAATGTGGTTTGTACAGAACTTTCGCTGTTGCCTCATCACACAGATAACCATGCTGGTGAGAGTGAATGAGTGTTCATCTGCAAATAGCCTGGAAATCATGTCAATAAGAACTGATTCTTTTTGTCTTATACAAGTGCAAAATAAAAGAGCCAAAACAATGTAATTTAGCTCCAAGCTCAACATTTAGCTCCACCAATAAGACTTTTTCTTTCCACAATATTTTTAATCCCATACTTTATACATTTTGAATTGAATTAAAATTTACCCTCCATGTTCCCATATTTTCTTCTGAACATATCAACATTAGTTATGCAGTAAATAAATACAGGAAAATAAAACCAGAATCAATTCTGCTTTCCAGTCTGTCGTCTGGGGGTAATCCTTTAAGTGCTAACTCTTTGTTATAAATAACAGCTACACCCAGGTAACCAGTTATGGAAACTAGGACTGTAATTTTCATGATTTTTCCTCCTTATTTTGTTTTAAATACATTAATTTTGTCTCCTCTTCTAGGAAAGGGGATATTGCCTTTTCAGTTGTATGCAGGTTAGTTGTATTATATTAGGAAGAATTATGACCTTATTATTGCCTTTATTTGGAAATTAAGTATGGTTTAAGGAGATGGGTATGATTGCCAAGTTGACAAGGGGTGGACTTGTGGTTAAATTCATGTGCCAACTTGATTGGATCACAGGGTGCCAGATATTTGGCTAAACACTATTTCTAGTTGTGTCTGTAAGGATGTTTCCAGATGAGATTAGCATTTGGATCAGTGGACTCCATAAAGCAGCTTGCTCTCTCCAGTGGGGGTGGGCACCACCCTGTCTACTGAGTGCTTAAATAGAACCAACGGCAGAGGGAAGGAGAATATGCCCCTTTGGCCTGACTACTAAGCTGGAATATTGATCTTCTCCTGCCCTGGGACTGGAGAGTTCTGGGTCTCACACCATCAGCTCTCCTGGATCTCCAACTTGTGCATGGCAGATCCTGGGACTTCTCAGCCTCCATAAATGTATGGACAAATTCCTCGTAATAGATCCCTTTGTATATCTCCTATTGGTTCTGTTTCTCTGCAGAGCCCTGAATAATATGCATAGTTCACAAGGTCTTGTCTCTGCCGACAGATGAATCAAAACTTCTCTCTCATCCCTTGCTCTCATATTCTTCCTTCCAGCTCTACTAAATCACTTTCAGATCCTACACCTGAAAGTATCGTTCTCTTTTCCACGTCTAAGCCTTAGCATATGTTGTTTCTACAGCCTGGTACACTATTTTCCCCATTTCCTCTCAAGTTTTGCTTGGATGACTTTACAGGACTTATCTCATGGTTGTCACTTTTGATACCACCTCCTCAGACACACTTGCCTGGTCCCAATCCCCAATTTGAAGATAAATATCCTTCTTGCTTTGTTTCATGGTGGCTTCCTTCTTCTCATATTAGCATTTATCAAAATATATTATAATTTCCTGATTAACTTTCAGCATAGATTCCCCTAAGATACTGGAAATTCATACGCGTTTCCTCCATAATTGTATCTGTGGCATCTAGAACCCTTTTATGTTTATATTGAATGCTCAGAGAATGTTTGCTGCATTGACTTAAATTTAACTTGTATAACATAATGTCTCAGAACAGTTGCTCAAATTATCTGCTAGTTATGAATAGCATAAAATGGCTAAGCAAGGTTATACTTTGTACATGCTTAAATTGAAGTTGATAGACTGAATTTCATATGAGAAATCTTTCAGTAGCGTTATCAGAATGAATCAAACATTTTTATAAGCAAATGAAAATTGATAAAACCATACAAATATTTTGTGAGAGAACTTTAAAGTCTACCTTTGCCTTGCAGACTAAGAATAATGTAAATGATACTAGCTGTAATTATAACTTGACCTTGTGTAAAATAAAATATTTTATTAGAAAACATTAATAGCTTAGTGCTTAAAATGTGTTGCATATTTTTTTGCAGTTTATAAGATGACAAAATAATTCAAGAATAGAAAAAGATCTCTTTTCATATTGGTTTTATTATACTAGTAGTAAGAGACTCTTTTAGAATTACCAACAATGGATGAATTAAAAACAAGTCATTTTTAAAAAATTTAATTATTTGAAACTGAAAACACATTTTAATTAAACAAATGTGGTTTTTTGCTCCTAAAATGTGTTTAACATGGCACTGGAAAATAAACCCTAAGAGAGACATGTTTTCACCTTCAGAGTTGATTTAAAGAAAATAATAAAAAGAAATTTAGCTCGCATTTACATACAGTGTGGAAAACACTGGTGTTAAATAGTTACGTAAATTAACTAATTTATTTCTCATCAACAAAGAAGAAAACATTGAATTGGGAACTATTTTTAAATTGTCATCTTGCAGATGAAGAAGCAGAGGCCCAGAGACGGTAAGCAGCTTGCCCATCGTCACCAGCCCAGCAAGGGCTACAGCCAGGATCTGGACGCCAGGTCTTGCCCTGCCTTTGCCTCTGCCTAGAACAGGCCAGGGGCTGAGACATGAGCCAATAGAAAAAATTGAAAAAAAAAAAAAAATCCTGGATTACTTGCCCATTTTCTTTGAGCTTTGGGGGTTTCCTTTTCCACTCCATGAGCAAGAAGTAGAGAGCCCTTCTCAGCTCTAAGCTTGCACTGCAGTGATCACTTCTGAGTTTGGATTGTTTTGTTCAGGGGGATATGAGAAAGAAAATAATTGTCACCCCTCACTGTTTGGTGATGCACAAATTCCGGTAATCTCTAACCTGCTTGACCGTATGTACTGTTCAAAATTCTCAACAGCTACACATCCATTCCATCAAAGTTTCATAGTTGAGTTCAGTGAGAGTCGAAAGGAGGTGTGTGTCTACGTCGTCTTTCCTAACTTTGCTTTAGATATCTTTAATTTGTATTTATTGTTAATAATGAGCATTTTAGAAATGATTCTATTTGATATTCATATTTTTCCCATTGTGGATCATATGCTGTTGCTTTCACATTTTTTTCCTATTGGGTATCTATTCTCTCCTCATTTATTTTATGAATTCCTTCTGTTTTGTGTGAGGGATAACAACACTTTGCCACATGTGTTGAACCAGAAGGAGAGCACCTGCTGCTGTCAAAGGCCGAGGCCACCCAGCTTTGCCTTGAATCCCTTTCCCTGTTTCTTTGCTCATGAACATACATCCGTAGTTATTCCCATTCCTTCTCTTTTATCGCCCGTTTCACTTTCTCTCTCAGATCTTATCTTCAGCATAAAATCATGCTATAGTATACTAACTTAAGAAATCTACCCTTAAATTCACTTCTCTCTGATTAAATGTCCCCTTTACTTCACCCATTTTAGAGAAAAAAGTTTAAGTCTATAATTGTCCATTAAAATCTTCCATTCACTCTTCTATTAGGTTATTAAGTATGAAATGTCCAATTTCCTAAGTACTAAGTTTGACAGTTGATATCTCTGACATTTCATTTTGACACTGCTTGTTTTGTGTCTATTGTGAACGTACATCCTCAGTCTTTCAAACGCATAGTTTGGCTTGTGATTATCTTTCCAATTTTTTTTAGAGCAATTTTTGCAAAACCACAGATAAGTCAAAACTTTGAGTTATTTTGAATATGAGTTCTGTCGTGGAACCAATATAGTGCAGACAGCTCAAAATATCAACGAAGTGTTTGGGAAGGATGTGGTTAATGAACACACAGTACATCGATGTTTTGAGAAGGTCTGTTCTGGTGATTTTAATCTTGAAAATGAACCACATGGGCAACCAGAGACCAAGGTGCATAATGACGAGCTGAAAGCTGTAATGAAAGTGATTCCAGCTCAATCTATGTGTGAATTAGCAGCAAGGTTTGATGTTACTATTCAAACAATATTGGACCATTTAAAACAAATTAACAGGGTAAAGATGCTGGATGGATGGGTACTGCATGAATTAAATGAGCTTAAGAAGAGAAATCGTCTAGAAGCTTGCCTTTCTTTGCTGTCACAACATAAAGGCAAACCATTTCTATACTGTATTGTGACATGTGATGAAAAATGAATTCTTTTTGACAATCGCAAGCATTGGGCACAATAGTTGGATAGAGATGAAGTGCCAAAACACAGTCCAAAACTGAATATTCATCTAAAAAAGCTAACAGTGTTTGTTTGGTGGTCCAATGCTGGTATTATCCATTAACAGCTTCATGAAACCTGTTCAATCAATTACAGTGATGTCTATTGCAGCCAATTAGATGAAATGATGAGGATACTTGCTATTAAGCAGCCAAGATTGGTCCATAGAGACAGGCCAATCCTCTTGCAAGACAATGCTGGACCACATGTCGCACAAACAACGCTGCTCAAACAGCCGCTGGAATTGGAAACTCCCTGTCATCCACTGTATTCACCAGACCTTGCACCAGTTGACTCCCACTTCTTCCAGGCTTTGGACACTTCTTGCAAGGAAAAATATTCAATTCAATAATTCAATGAGATTACTAATACTTTTATTCCTGCCACACCACTGAAACTCTTGCCAAGGTTAAAAATCACCTCCCTATTACAAACTTCAATAGTCATTTTTTCATCTTACTCAGTCTCTTTAAACACATTTCTTTTGGATTCCTTAACAGCACCTACCTCAATGTCCCTGAAAAGATGCCTTTCCTGCATCCTCTGCCTCACCCTACCTCTGCATGCTGGAATCCCTCCTGGCTTCATCCTGGCCATGCTTCTCTTATCTTTCTATATTTATGAAAAAATTCTGAGCAAACCAGGAATATTTTTAATATGAAGGGACTTCCTCGCCTGATAGAAGTTATCTAGAAAAATCTTATGAATAACAGCGTATGTGATGGTGAAAGACTGAGAGCTTCATTCCCAAGATCTGAAACAAGCAAGGTTGTCCAACAAATTACTAGAAATCCTCAGCAGTGCCATAAGGCAAAACGAAGAAATAAAAAGCATACTGATTTGAAATAAGGAAATAAAAACCCTCTTATTTGCAGATAACATGATTGTCATGTTAGATATTCACAAATGACAACAAAGAAACCAGTAGAACTATTAATAATAAGTGAGTTTAGGATCACCACAGATCACAAGGTAAAATTTTAAAAATCATACATGCAATAAGAAATTTTAAATTAAATTTTTTAAAATGCCATTTAAAATAGACCAGACACAATGAAATCATTTTTCATAAATCTTTCAAAATCTGTGCAAGATCTGTGTACTGAAAACTATAAAATACTAGTGGAGAAAAATAAACAAAATCTAAATAAATGGAAACATATTGTGCTGATTTATTGACTCAATATTATTACAGTATCAATTCTTCTAAAACTGATCTATAGATTTAACTAAACTTGAGACAAAATGTTAGCAGAATTTTTGTAAAAATTATAAATATTATTCTAAAATTTATAAAGAAATGAAAAGAAACTAGAATAGCCAATTTAGAAAAAGAAGAACAAAGTTGCAGGACTTACACCATCTGATTTAAAGATTTAGCATAGAGCTACAATATTCAAGACACAGTATGTTTGGAGAAAGTATTTAAACATAGGATCAATTGAGCAAAACAGAGTTCAGAAATTGAAACATATAGTCAATTGATTTTAGACAAAGATACAAAGGCAATTCAATGGAGAGAAGGATAATTTTTTCAACAAATGGTGTTAGAAGAATTGGATATCTATAAGACGAAAAAAAACCTGATCCATATCTTGCATCCTGTTAAAAATTAACTTGGACCATAAATCTACATGTCAAGTTTGTCTAGAAGAAAATCTTGTAATTTTTTTTAGGCAAAGATTTCTTGGACATAGCACCAAAAATATGACCCACAAAAGGCAATATGGATAAATTTAACCTCATCTAAAATAAGAACTGGCTTTGAATGGCACTCTTAATAAAATCAAAAGATAGCCCAAAGATTGGCAGAAAATGTTTGCAAATCACATATTTAATAAAGGGGTGTTATATAAAATATAGTTTTTAAAAATTCTCAAAACATTAAGAAGAAAACAACTCAATTTTTAAAATGCCCAAAACATTTGAACAGACGCTTCAACAAATATGACATGTGAATGGTAAATAAGTACATTAAAATATGCCCCACATCTTTAGCTAGTCTAGAAATGCAAACTAAAGCCATAATGAGAAGCCACTTCACATCTATTAGAATGGAAAATAAAAACTAATAAAACCAAGTACTGACAAAAGCAAATAAAATTCTCACACATTGCTGATGTGTAATGCTACACTTAAGTAAGGGGAAAACCAAAAAAGTGTGAGTTCAAGGGAGGTGAAGTGTTTCCAGAAGAAAGAATGAGTCACCCAGTTCAAACACTGCTGAGGTCACATAGGATGAAGAGAGTGAAGTTCACACTGGATTTTGCAAAAGAGATAACTTTAAAAGCAGACAATAACGATTGCAGTACTTGAAATGAAAAGATACTCAACTTGAATGGTTTCATGAAAAAATGAAAGTAACAGTGACAACAATTTCACTAAGTTTTAGAATCTGGAAGAGAAGGAATGGGACTGTGGCTGGGGGCAGAAATGAGATAGAAGGGATTTAGGATGTTTTGAAAGTGGAGATACTAGATTATGTTTCCATTTCCATATGATTGATGACACTGGAGTGGAACAAATTGATTCAGCAGACGGAAGGAGTAACTGCAGCAGTAAAACCCTAAACCAACTGACATCGTGGAATGGTATAATGGGCATTGATTATCTCCCCAAAATTAATTTTGCCCTTGGCCGATTGTAGAGCATCAGTGGGGTTTGGTTAGAATTGACTTTGCTTCCCAATTCAAGACAGACATTTAACGATCTAAGCCAAGCAGAAGCCCACCACCATTTTCATGGTGAAATTCTTTTCTAGAAAACCAGGCCCAAACACCTAGCCTATTTTTAAAACCCTGACTCAGGAGTTATTGAATCATCCCAAAGCTAAGGGGTCAGGTGTGGATGGTTATAGGAAGGGCACACTTCCTGACAGTGAACAAAAAGTGGGTAGCCCAGGTAGCTGTGGACAGCCATTGTGCAGCATGAAGGAAGCTGTTTGAGATGGGGCAGCCAGGCAGGGAGTTTAGGACAGTAGCACTGAGGCAGGAGAGTCACAGAGAAATGGAGCAAGAGCCTTGATCACACCTTTCCTGAATTTGTTCTCTCTTGAAATATTGGAGCTATGAATCAATATTAGATCTTCTTTTAGATTTCCACATTGGCTTCTTGGCCTAGGAGTATGATTTTCACTTTTAGTATCAGATTTAAATTGATTGAATTTGAGTTTTCTACTACTTACATTTTCTGCCTATACACACACACACACACACACACACACCCCCTAACAGCGCACCAAGGAAGTTGTCCCTTTAAGTATGCATTCTCAGTGGGGTCAATATTACTGCCAACAAGGTGCAAATTGGTTCTTGTGGAGTAAAATTTCTTATTCTTTTTATGTATAAATACAGTTCATAGATATAAAACGAATAGATATCTGTTGTGCTAAAATTAGGAAAAATAGTCTAAAAAGTTTTCTGGAATAAAAGCTGGAAAAACACTGCTTTACGTGAGGATGAACACACTCCTTCCTGTGTAACAAAAGTGAAGACAGTGGCTTAAGCACAGATGCACCTAGACTGGTAGCGTTGGAGGAAAGGTTATGAGTGGGTGCTAGTATCTTTTCTCTGTTTTCCTTGTGAGCAACGAAGTGTGATCACCTGCCGGGTGGCGGTGGCCTGTAGAAGGTGTTGGAATCCTGAGAGGAGATGATGTCGAAATCATCTCTTGGGGGTGCAGTGACTCGCTGGGCAGTTTTGAGAGCCCCACCCTGCCTGTGAGTCTGCGGCTGCAGAGACCCAGCTCCTACCTGCCCAACAAGATCACAGTTCACATCCACAGGTGCAGGTTATCAGCAAGTCCATTTTCCAGAGCTGCCATTCTTGTAAAAATGTTTACTGAGCTTGGCCCCCTACTAGGAAATTTACTAAAGTCTGTAGTTCACATCCTTGTTAAATTTAAGTACCTGAATTCTCATTGACAGTCAGTAATGACTATAACTAAAGACACCTCCACTTGGCAAAAGACTCTTAGTTTACAATGGAGTTGTAAACACACTCGAGGTAATGATTCTATTTTCATGGGCCAGCATATAGACCTGTATCTACGCATACCTTAATGTGTACACGCATGTAAGAAACAAAATATACCGAAAAATATCAAGTGCTTTCTTTCTCTAACAGATCTACACAAGAATATGCTTAGAAAAGTGTATCATTTTATGACTGTTCATTGTCAATGAGCCTATAAATTGTGATGAACAAATCTATTATTGAGAAAGTCATATGTATTAGAAAGGCTATCTCATTTATGATGTTTTCCATGGACAAGTGGGGTAATAATTTAATTAGTGCCTTTGTTATTCTTTTTTAATGTGTTCTTAGTGGAGAACAGACAAGGTTTTGAGTATTTAAGAAAATACTCTTAGAAAAAAGCAAAAAAGAAAAAAATAAACAAAAGTAAAGTGCCTAAGATAAATTACAAAGGCAAGAGAGGTTTAGAGGACTTGAAATGGACCCATTTTTTTGAAACTAATCTTTAAAGCAAAAATGTTAGTAAAATAAGTTCAACATGATATTTCAATTTTCCATTATCTAGGAACCCACAAAAATAAGCATATTATCATTCCTTTCCTGCAACTAATTAAAGGAAGAACTATTTTTAACCATTCACACCTGACACTTGCCAACTTTTTTTCCCCAGGGACTCATGTATCAATGGCTCAATCTCAGTAAATTTGTCCTCACTCCTGTGCCTGTCCAATATGTTTCACTTGGCACAGAATATACTTCTCATTTTCATCAGCAAGCAGGTGGCAGGTGTGCAACTAATTTCTCAGGGAGAATATACTTTAGAATGATATGCAGTGTTCTGTTTACTCAACCAATGCTATATTACATTAAAAATCTTAGACTGCAGCCTCAGAGTATTCAACAAGATAGCAACTACCCAACAAATTTTCTTTTTCTTCATTTCACAGTAGAAAAGACCAAGCTGATACAGAGGGACAGATATCAATACATGTGTCTTATTTTAAAATATTTAATTTTCAAATAAAGACTGAATATATTCAAGATATATTAGATGTAATTTCCCTGGAAATGAGAAGCAATTTTTAGAATTAACACATTACCTACTATAGGTAGGCAAATAAACATTTAATACGAAGATTTTGCATGAATCTTTCCCCTCCCATGCCCCAGAGCAAATGTTTTTCAAACTTAAAAGTGAATGCTTCTCTGTTGATGTCCAGAAGCAGAACTTTCAAGGGGAAAGAACTATGCATGTATCATTAAATGGTAAGTTTTAGGAAAAATGTATACATTCCTGACAAATGCAAACTTATAGCAAAATAATTATTTTCTTTGTTCCATTGATATTATCCTGGTAAATGACCAGAGATTTAAAGTAAGATTTCTATATGATTTCTATGTTTTAACATAGTGATTTTTATTACTTATCATTTACACTAGTGAAAATTGAAATAAAATAAATGTCCAGTGATAGCAAATTGGCTAAATATAGTTCAGTTATAGATGAAATATCATACATTGGTTCAAAAACTTTATGTATTTGAAGATTGTTAAATCACATGGGAAAATACTACCTTCAGTCATGATGAAATTGTACGTAGAGAATGAATGGTATTTTCACGTGAGCATATGTGAATCTATACACACATATCACACATGCATCGACATATAAACTTATATATGGATTTAAATAAATACTGCAGTTTGTCTTTTTTCTGGACAGGGAGAAATCATCAGACATTTTCATGCAAGAATAATCAAGATTAGACCCTAGATTTTAGCAAAAATGATCTGACATTATTGTGAGGGATTCATTGCAGGGCCATAGCTGAGCAAAGACAGTAATGAGTTATTATGGTAGACCAGCTGGGGGAAAAAACAAACATCTGAGGATTTGAACTAAGGTACTAGGGAAATAGAGATAAAAGAAAAAGAAAGAAAAGGAGTGAAGTGAGAAAGCAGCACCATCCATGTCCCTGTAGATGGCAAACGTTTGGTACCTATGCTTTGTGCGTCTGCATGTATGTACCTTGAGAGGAACAACTCTAGGTGATTGTGTGTATTGTTTGACATTTTGCAGAATTAACTCCCAGACTCCAACGCACAGAAAGAAAGTATCTTAGGGCCCCTTGAAGCAAGAACTTTGTCTTATCAATCTTTGTTGCCCAGGATTGTAGTGCAGTGCTGGGGCCACGTGGATGGGCAATCTATTAATATGTTATCAATTTGTAATTGATTGGAAACATGCAGGCAAAGTGCTCTGCTCCTGCCCCAGACAAGCAGGTTATCTTTGTGCCACAAAGTCAACCTCCTTGGGTCTCTTTCACACAGGTTCACATGGACATCCCTTCTGTGTCTGATTAAATAGGTTCGATATTTACACTGGGTACTTTGAACCCACCTCTAAGACACCTTACAGCTACTTACAGCATTGCAAATTGGGACAAGAATGCTACGGGAATAGGGGAGCAACGTATTTCCCCAAAGAACCTATTAGTTGCCAAGAATTCAATACTGGTCAGGAACTTTAGCTAAATTTTCACTAGCTTCTTCCTGTGTATACTTCACAAAGACCAATTGCCTCCCAAGTAAGGAGGAGACGATCAATACCAGTCACTTTCCCCGGCTGGCGTCAGGCATGTGAAAGTTCATGGTGGTCGGGCTTGACAGAACATTTCACTTTGTCGGATGCACAAGTTACTGAGTTTGATTTGGACCCTGAGACACACTATTATAAATGCTTTGGTTGCCACAGCACTTTCTAAAAATAAAGAAAAAATCAAACACTGAAATCAAGAAATTGGAAGTGCAAGCACAGGCCAGGTAAGAGTCCCCCACCTTGTGGGGTATTATTTACATATTAAATATTATTTACATATAAATATTATTAATATTTCTTGGTAAAAAGCCAATGCATGGAATAAGCACTCAATGAATATAAGATTGTTTTCACTTTTAAATACAATGATCTCCAGTATGAAATGTGTTGTAATCCCCAAATTCGCCCTGGATTCCCATGCTTTTTCTTATTTTATATGAGATTCTATTTGAGAGTTGAAAATACCTCTGATGTCCAAGGATGAATTGATTTAGCTGATTCATGCTGGTGTGTGTCTGTTTTCTAAATTGGCTTAAAGTCTCAGCTTAGTGGCTGGGAAGGTAAATGTGCCGTGTCTGTGGTGATGCTGCGATTGCTTCAAGTATATTTGAAGAGAATAAGGAATCATTGTGCTACATTGCATAAACACTGAGTTCTCAATTCCAAACTTTCCAGAAACCATATAAATACGCACCTAACAATCATCACTGCATTGTGTGGAGATGAGAGAATGTAATTACAGCACAGCAACCTCAAAGGTTTTCTCAGAGCTTTGACCTGGGACTGTGACTGTGAGTAGCCCACAGCTCCATCCTTATTATTTCCAAATACCGCCCAGGACGACCTTGAATCTGCTCTGCACCACCTCTGTCACCGGTGAGGGGCTTAGAGATGTAGATTCATGAGTTTGTTGTAATAATGTGTTAGTGTAGTGCAAGGATATAAGAAAAAAGGCGTTTTTAATGTTATTGCACAACTTCAACAAATAATAAAAGGAAAACCAATTTTTTTCTTCTTTTCCGTGTGTGATTAAATCAGGGCTTTATTTTTTTACCTCTTTTTCCAATAGTAATATTACCAAGGGCTCCTATTTATTAAGCACCAATCATGTGCCATATTTTACACATATTATTTTACACTTAGTCATTGTTAACTTTTAAACAATGATTAACACATTAGGCATTATCAAGCTGGGCCCAATAATGTGCATTTGAGGTTGAGATTGAGAGTTACATGAAGGAAAGAAATGCCAGCATAATACTTTAATATTTCTTGTTACTCATGGAAAATCATATTAGACTTCCCAGCTAAAAATAGCAAGCATGATCAATATGACACCTGGCTCAGGAGAGCAAAACTCACACCGCTGCAAGGTTTCAATGGAAATAGCTTGCAAATTCTTTCTGTAGGGATGCAGCAAACAGACCTCTGCCCCCATTGTGATGGTGTCACCAATTCTGTTAGGGTTTCACCAAAAACTTCAGGGTTTAGAGAACATATGCTGAAATTTTGAAATAAGAAATTTGGGTTTCATATGTAAGCCTCCACAACTGAGAAGCCCTGATGAAATTGTTCAATATTCCAAATTACTAGTATTTAGAAAATAAAAGTGCGAGTATGTAGAACATGGCATTCCTTTTTCAAAATCCAGTTATACTTCAACCCACTCCTGTAAACTTCAACCCAGCAGCAGACATCCACTCACTCCAGTAGACATCTACCCACTCCAGCAGACATCTACCCACTCCAGCAGACATCTACCCAAACCAGTAGACATCTACCTACTCCAATAGAAATCTACCCAGCAGCAGACATCTACCCTACTCTTGCTAAGGTCACCAATGACTTTCATGTTGGTGAACTCAGTGAACATTTTTCAGTACTTACCTGACTTCTCAGTTGCATTTATCATAGCTGCCCACTTACTTCCTTGTTGCAACACTCTCTTCTCTTGCCACAGTATCACAATTACAGGGGTTCCTTATTGCGCTTTGGCAGCTCTCCTGTGCTACCTCGATTTCAATCTTCTTTTGGCATCCCTCCTTTCACTAGCCTGTTTCTAGATTCTGAAATTTGAGATTCGTCCTGATACAGCATCTCACATGACATGATACCATGCACTCTGACAGTTCTGAACATACGTGTCAACCTCAAACCTCTACACCTGAAAATTTACCTACCTGTTTATGTGTTTCCATTGGTCTCACAAGTATCCCACAAGAGCAAGCAAACCTAACACTTGCTAATCTGCTACATATCAATTGCTACTCTGCTATTTTGACAGTGTTTCTGGGAGTAATTATTTCTAGTACCTCTGTCTCCCTCACGTTTCCCTTTAAGTCAAGTCTTTCATGACTACCTCTAAAATATAACTGGAATCTTCCACTTTATAACAGCTAAGGAGATAGGCTCAATTCCCCATTGGACTAATGTAATGGTCATTTAACTGGCTTCCTATTTCGTTCTTGCCCTGGCTAATCTATTCTCAGCAAAGTGGTCAGAATGATCTCTGTAATGCGCAAAACATAAGAAGCATAATTTAAAATGTCTTCAGCCAAAAACATTACACTTATGATATAATCTGAAATCTTACTAACATCTGCAAGGCCTTCTATAATCTGAGCCCTTACAGTCTGGTTAACTCTATTTTATAATTCTCATCAGCTAAGTCAATTTCTCTCTCTCCCTACCCCTCACCCTCCCTCTGCCTCTCTCCTTCTCACTCTGCTCACTCCTGCAGGGCCACTACTTCACTACTTCTTATCTGGTGGACCTGTCACAATGACCTTCCTTTTCTTTTAATTCCTAGAATATGCCAAACTTTTTCTATCCTAGGAGTCTCACTCCTTTTATTTCTTCCACCTGAAAAACAGTTCCTCTCAATCTTCCATTGATAAACTTTACTCTCCATTCAAGTATATTCTTGTGTGTATATCAGAACTTTGCAAGCAAGAACAACTCTCTCTATACAATCTGTCCTTGGAAGTATCATAGCTTTTTTGTTATCTGAAGGAGAACTTTAGAAATGTACACTAATATTTAGCATCATATTGACATTCTTTAGAACCCAAAAGCAGGCTTTTAGGAAGCTAAATCATTTAAGAAAAAAAGGCCAATTCCTGACATATCCCACTACATAGCACAAAACCTGTCCTCAGCTTCCCATCTCTCTCCAAAGCACCTTCTTCTTCTAAGCTTTCCCTGGGAGTAGCCGTCCACTTTTTCACTTCCCCACCAGTACTCAAAGGGGCAATATCCCATGGATTCCTCCCCATCCTACCCCTCCATTAGTGCATTTTTCTATATCCCAGTCATTCACAGAGGAATTTAACCATGCATTCTAGTGCTGGTTATTATTTTACCAATTCTCATAAGATCGTCCCAAGGAGTAGGCTTTGTCATTATAAATTTCACAGCCGATGTTGGATGGCATGGTCTCTCCATGCTGTATCTCCATGCAATCCTTCACCAGCAGGATTTACACAAATGTCTATATTTTTCTCAAAGGTTTTCAAGGTTTAACTTTCTAACCTGTTTGATACAGCCAATATATATTCTCAGAGGCTATATAGTTTAAGCCCATAATATGGAAGAAGATAATTCACTGACAGTCACATAACTTGAAAGAGTTTCCAGAATAATGCATCCTTCCTCTCCACTTCTGCATGGCGCTCCCTCAGGCTGGCTGGGACTGAGGAAGGCAGATGCTGCCTAAACTATGCTCCCGTGATTACACGGGGAGGAGTCCTGATGTGATCTGTCTGGGGGATTCTTTCAAATTCTTAGCCAGGGTCTCTCTGACTCTGCAGTTTATATCTCTAGGCAATGCTAATTCTTTCAGTTAAATAAGAAAACATTTATTTTTGTGGTGGTTTAATGTCTGTTTTGCCCACTTATCTGTGAGAACTGTGAAGGCGCATGTATGTCGATTTGTCCTGTTGCATCCTCAGTGCACAGCAGTGCTTGGTGCGAACCAGACCCTCAATGTTTATTAAGTTAATGGGAGTCTCTACAAGCCTGTAGATGCCACAAAATATCAACTTAAGGCATGAGCTTTGATGCCTGTCTATAATAACCAGTTACCCTAAGGAGTTTACTCACAGCTGCAGATTAATGTCATGAATGTACCACAGTAAAAAAAAAAAAGAAATGAAAAATTTAAGAAGGCACTTTGTAAATCAGTTTTTTTCTTGCCAGTCATCATGTCCATGATGAAGCAGGAGGTGTAAGAGTTTGCACTTAGATGTCTGGGAAATGCCACCCGAGTAAAGCTCTGCTGGCAGTACCAAAGGTATGGAAGAGAGTTATCGAGAAATGTATACAGTTAAATGATAATAGCATCACAGAACACATGAAACAACAGGCACAAATAATAAACGGTATTTTATGATCACTAGAGAGCCACAAGTTAACGATTCTCAGGGTGAAAGTGCTCGAGTCTCTTCTCATAGACTAAATGGTTCTGAAAGATTCCTCAAACATCTATATCATAGATAGCTGTTTTGAAACTCTTCAAAAATAAAAGGTAAGGAGTTAGATCATCTAACTCTGTGAAGGAGAGAAATTGATAGGCCGTTCAAATAGAATCAAAACCAAAGCAGGTTGAAGATTACCCTATGTGACATATTTCTGGATAGACTTGGCAATATGCAAGAGTTTTAAATTTCTTTCTATGCTAAATTTTGGTGATAACATCCTACTGCTACGTGATGACACCGAGGTAAAGATAGGAGGCTCATCCCTGGTGTGATCAATGACTACACTTTGTCCTATGCATACATGATCCTGAAAATGGAGCACAATAGAATCTGTATTCAGGATGTTGCAAAACCATTGTTCAAATGAAAATCGTGTGTAGTATTAAAAGTAGATGAGGAATTCTCATTCTTGTATACCAGTGGTACCTTTGTTATCTTTCAGGAAGCCTTAAAATGCCACACAGGCAAACATTTCATGAAGGCAGGACAAAGGGTGTCAAAGGTACAGTTTTACCCACTCAGCTTCATCCAGAGACGTTCTAAAAAATCCAGTTAATTATAAAGTCACTCTAATTTACAATGTTTAATGTATTTGTCTAACATTTTTCAGTAGTGTATATATTAATTTTAAATAGAAGTTCTTGAGCACCCTGCTCCAAAGTTTAAAACAAATCTGCATTAATTTTAAGTATCAGGACATCTAGGTGTCAAAGCACTAGACTAGGGTGTGGGGACATGTAGCTCTTTGGTATCTGTTGTCACTGGTAGTTATATGAAGTATTTGGGGGAATAAAGGCTCTTCTGTATGTCAACAACGAGATAAACAGAGCTGGCATCAGATACAAGTAGTGGCCTCAGGACCAAATCACCGATAACCAATCCCCAAGATTCAGGAAGCCATTTGGCACTGAAGAAATGTCTCCTATGTGGTACCTTCACTGAATTTATCAGGTACACAAAATAGGTCCCAATAGCCATTTCAGCAGAACCCAATTGAAGCAAGGTGTCTGGTGCCAAGGAGCAAAAACAAAAGGTGTCATTAAATGATAATCTCAGAAAATATGACTGAATGAGAGTGTAATGTGTGTGGCTACCACAGGGATCCTGTACTGACATGGAGTCCGATGCAGTAGGTCTTGAGTGAGCTCAACAGCCCAGATTTCTGTGTTTCTAACGTTTCCCGAGTGGGGCTGATCATGCCCAGCCAGGGACCACACTTTGGCCAGCAAAGCTACGGAGGGATAGAAGCTGCCCCCAAACTCAACTCATTCCGGTTGGCAGCTCTAAAGGGTAAATCGCTCTTTCAAAGAAAAGCCTTCAGACTGATCGTTAAATCTAAAGGCAGAGCTGTAAACTGGGATGGCTCTTTACAACATCTCACTTAATCACAGTCCAATGGCAATGTCCAAGCACTTCCATCATGCTCCTAAAAATCCTGATCTTCATGGCCACCACCAACAGCATCTTTGAATACAAGGGCACAGATACACCAAACAGTGCAGGATTATAATCTCCAATTCATTTCAGCTTGAAGGGAATGAGCAACAGGTGGTGAGAGGGCCACACATTCAGCAAAGAGTTCTGACATAATTCTCTAGAAATGCAAGAATATATTATGCTGGTAAATCAGTTGTAGATGCAGATGCAGTCATTGAGAGAAACAACTATCTTGTCAGTGCTTTTCCAGACAGTAACAAAGGTATCACTGCAATCGAAAGCTTAGACATGAAAAGAAATGTATACCTAATGAATAATGACAGAAAAAATTCTATCTCATAAAAAGGATGGAGTGCCCAGTTCTGCCTATAATGGTACCATGCTTGATTTGAAGTGAATTAAACAAACAGAGTCCATGCCCTTGAGAAGTTTATAATCTAAGATCAAAAAGGGTAGAATTACTGCCTCTGCCATCCAAAGAAATAAAGAGGTAATGTCACAGAGAACATAGATGACACAGCTTAAGGACTTTGCAAGAAAGCAAAGCAAGATTGAATTGCTGTATAAAGAGATCAGTATAAGTACAATTGTATTATCCTCTCCTCTCACTCAGAAAATCATTGCTCCCTTTAATCTTCACCACTGACTTTGACCAGCAAAACTGGAATAGCTTGGAGGCAAATACTCTGTATCCACAGAGGAGAAAAACAGTTGTACTTTTGTAATCTCAGATGGTCCTGCGAAAGACACCTGGAACTCATCACATTCTATTGCTTTAAAGAATAACCTGGGTGAAAACATCACGTAACATGTGCAGCTAGCCGCCCAGGGCTCAAGCGATAGCAAACTCCGCAAGGCACACCTGCAGCTCTGCTCCAGGCAGCAAAGTGGAAAGGAGTTGGTGGTAGCGGTGGATCCTTCAGCACCAATGCTCCTGGCACATCGCTTGAAAACAAACACCGGTTAGGTGCGTAGGCTGAGACAAGAGGGGCGTCATGAGAGTAATTATTTAAACACCCGCTAATCAGACCATATTACAGAGAATAAAATTATTTTTAACCTCCAGTCAGTTTAAACAATATTGAGTATGAAATGAGTTTACAGTACAAAAGAGAACACATTTTATTTAGCTTAACATTGCAAGTTTTGCCCCATATATACTTCTTTGAAACAATTTTTACAGAGAGGAACATATGATGGTTAGGTTTCTTTATAAACCAGTATTTGTGCCCCTGGAAACTGGCAGCCATAACAAGCGAGAAATTATTCATTAGAAATGTAAAAGAAAATGTCTGAGGGAGAGAAATTGAGTGGATCTCATCTGGGTAAAGAAGTTTCTCTTATCTCTCTATGACCAGCCTGTACAAGCATTATTACCCAATTATGTCTCTTAGATTTCTCCCCTGACTCTCATAAAAGACTCCTAGTTTAAATGCAAACATTTAATTTGATACGTCTCTATATATTTATTTCTCATATTAAATGTCTTTAGGCTTATGGTACAAATAATACTTATATAATATCTTATAGCCAAGTTTCTAATATCCTTTACATGTCAAATAAATATGACATGGAGCACTATTAGTATGAAAAACTGTACCTCCCTTCTCCTTAAACTCACCATGATTATCATAACTATTTTTAATGAACCAGGATGGACATAACACTTCACTGAATTTCTGGTGTAACTTGATTTTTTTCTCTCCGCTTTAAGAAAATAACATTAGAGTGTTATGAGAAGGGATATAATGAAGAGAATCCTTTGTTTACTCACTTCCCACAATATCTGACCCTGTTGACAATGAAATCACTTACCTGGATATTAAATTCACTGCCTTGTGCTGTCCCCAGGTTCTTTTAATTTTGTTGTCGTGACTGTCAGCTTACCATTTTCCATCTTACCATATTCTCATGTACTGATTTCTTCTCTGTCTAACCATTAATTTCTGACGACTGTGCTCCACAAATCCTGTGGTTTTCACTATGTTTAATTGACTCTCGTTTGCCTGCCTCACTTTGGATTCATTGCTTTTCTCGACTTTGACTTCCGTCATTTGTCGGTGTAACTCACAAAGGCCAAAGGACTCCTAATTGTCTATACCCCGATTTGGCCACCAGCTCCCTTAGTTCTGTCTGATCTGTCTCCAACATTGGTCTTGCCCTTTGTGTCAAACATCTTGTGCTTGTAATTCACAGTTGCCCAGAGTACTGACAGAGAAGCCCGCGATGCACTTCTCAGCAAGACAGTCACATGATAAAGAATCAAAGGCAATGGAACAGCAAAGCACAGATTATAGGGGAGACACACAGAGTAGAGGTGGGAATCCCTTGTTTACTTCATTTCTTCTCTAAGAAGCCCACTATACACACCTCTCAAATCTCAGCCACCTTTTCTACTAACTCAGGTGGTGAATGGATTTTTTCTGTATATGCATAAGACAATGACAGTGCTAGAGAGATTTGTTCCAAATTAGTTCAGCAACTGTGATCCTATAAAGTCAAAACAATGGATTTTCTGAGCATTTAGTTAGCATCAAGCATGCATTAGTGTAATTTGCTGGACTGCATTTAGATAAAACCTGGTAGATCTTTGATTGCCTGCAATGCACAGGGTACAGTGGGATACAATTATTCTCTCTACAAAGAGAATATGTTACTGTCATGTCAAATTACTCACCTTCTGCTGGGGATGAACTTCTCTAGGAAGCTTGAAAAGCATTTCTACAGTAATTCTATATGGCACTGAATTTTTATCATAAAAAAGATAAGGGAAGATTTTTTTTATCTTCTTTCAGAAAAGTCTATTACAGTACTCAGTGTGCTATGATTAGAGAGATGGTGACTTAAATCTCTCGAATATCAAAAGAGAGGAAGACAGCCTTTGGCCATAATCACTGCTTAGCTGCTTTGGTTAAACAGGAGATGCAGAGGGATCCCTCTCATTTTAGCTCTTGGGTTAGGAAAGAAAACCTTTGATCTCACATACCTGCCTCAGACTTCTTGGCATATTATGGACATTTTCAGCTCACTGTGTAAACCAGACAGGAGGTTTTCACAGATATGGAAAGATAACATGGAATATTAGAAGAACTTCATATTTCATACCTGGGAAGGAGTTTGGCTAATAATTTAATCCCTGTGTTTCCATCAATGTCTCATTCATGCATTTTCTTCCCCCTGTATATTACCCAGGCAATGTATTATATCTCCTGAGATCTGTTTGCAAATGATGTGACCACTTTTATTTATTTAAAAATAATCATTTCAATTGATTCTTGTTTGCCTGCCTTGCTTTACTTTTTGATTCCTTTTCCTATTCTATAATTTTTGACAATGTATTCTGGTTCCACCATTTATAAATCAACATAGAAAATGTGTTCATGGGTGAGATTCGACCACACGCTGTGTGATGGGTCAGTAGATGCACTTAAAGGGTTGCAGATTAACCCCCGTGTCAGCAGGTGGTGCTTGCTGGGAGGAGCAGGCTGCAGTGTTGTTTTTGGGTCCTGTAACCAGCTCTAGCTCCTCTGGAAAGGCTCTCTATGGCCTCAGGTGGTGGGTGGGGCCCTGGGACTTCCAGGTGTGTCCTATTCTGCACCTCAGTGGGAGCAGGTGGGGGAGTGAGGCTGGGCAGGCTGGGTGGGGTGAGCTGCCATCAAGCTCCACACATGCTGTTTGCAGGGCTCAAAGGTCTGTTCTCTGCTTCTGGGCAAAGCTGCCCGCTCAGCTGAAAAGTCTGCGTGTGGGGCGTGTGGGGGTGGGGCTGAGACCTGCAGTCTGGAGCAGGCCTCGCTCCTTTCCACCCTCCCCTATTCCGTGGTTTCTCCAGGCCTCTGTTGGCAGGTAGGACCTCAAGCCAGTGGATCTGCCCTGGCTGTGATGGGGGCCGGGAGGGTCCCTGCCCAGTTTCACAGCCTGAGCTGGGAGCACGGCCCTCCCGTGGGGGAAGGGGTTGCCCCTCAGGCACGCTGCAGCCAGGACCCATTCTAATCTGCCCCTGACGGCACACACCTCAGTAGCCTCCTTCACAAAGATCCCTTCTGTGCCCCCAGGCAATATGATCGAGAGCCAGGTGTAGGCAATCTGGCCTGCAGGCCTGTCCCCCGGCCCCAAGATCAATCTGTGACCCTGCCAGGGGGAAGAATGCTGGTCTCAAGTACCAGGATGTCCAAGCTGGATCAATGTCCCTCCACCTTCAGGATCTGCCCCGCTCTGCTGGAGTCACCAGGTAAGCAGCTCCTGGGAGGGCTGGCAGGTAAGGAGCTCACAGTCTGGGTACCCCTCACTCTACTGTAGGGCCCCAAAAGGAAAGGTCCCATTCCCTGCGGATGCCTCTGGGTGGTGGCTGAATTGTCTCTCGGCATCCCAGTGTGGGGAAGGGGATGAAGGGGAGAAAGAAGCAATATGGAGCCTGCCCATCTGCTCAGGTCTGCAGGGCGGGAGGTGCCCTGAGGGGGCTGCGAGCCTGGTGCCCTGTCTGCAACAGGCTCACCGCTCCCTGGCAGCTCAGGAAAATCAGTAAGAAAAAAATCAAACAACCTTATCAAAAATTAGACAAAGGACATGAACAGAAACTTTTCAAAACAAGATAGACTAATGGCCAATAAACATATGAAAAAATGCTCAACATCTCCAATTATAAGGAAAATGCAAATCAAAACCACAATGAGATATTACTTATCTCCAGTGAGAATGGCCTTTATCAGAAAGTCCCAAAACAATAAATGTTGGCCTGGATGCAGAGAGATAGGAACACTCATACATTGCTGGTGAGACTATAAACTAGTACAACCTCTGTGGAAAGCAATATGGAGATACCTCAAAGAGCTATAAGTAGAACTACCCTTTGACCCAGCAATCCCACTACTGGGCATCTACCCAAATGAACAAAAGACATTCTATAAAAAAGGCATCTGCACTCAAATGTTTATAGCAACACAATTCAAAAATTGCAAAGATGTGGAAACAAGCCATGTGCCCATCAATGCATGAGTAGATTAATAAAATGTGGTATATGTATACCATGGAGTTCTACTCAGCCACAAAAAACAATGGTGATCTAGCACCTCTTGTATTATCCTGGATAGAGCTGGAGCCCATTCTACTAAGTGAAGTATCACAAGAATGGAAAAACAAGCACCACATGTACTCACCATCAAATTGGTATTAACTGACTTAACTGACCAACACTTAAGTGCACATGTAGTAGTAACAGTCAACGGGTGTAGGGCAGATGGGAGTGGGGAGGAGAGGATGGGTATATTCACACCTAATGGGTGAGGTCTGGGGGATGGACATGCTTGAAGCTCTGACCTGGGTGGGGCAAGGGCAATATGCATAACCTAAACATTTGTACCTCCCAAATATGCTGAAATGAAAAAAATTAAAAATTAAAAAACAACTGTGAAAATCATTGAAATAAATATGTAAGAGGAAAGAATTAAGGTTAATATGGGAGTCCTGCAAATAAGTTTTCTCTTCCTAAAGTAAGAAGATCTATTAATTACACAAATCATGGACATCCATTTACCAAGAGTCTTTTAGATCTATTCAAAAATTATATTATGTATTGTAAAAAAAAAGACAACAGTATGTTAAATGATTAAATGCAACAATGCAGCTAATTAATACATAGGACAATTTGGAGATTAATCTGCTAACTTAATCTTATTTTAAAATATATTTTTAAATCTGTAGTCAAGATGCATGAAAATGATCTGTGATGACATACAAGAGGCAAGCATCCAGCCATATGTGTCAAAAATGCCCACATACCAACAGTAGAAGGTCAGTGAATGTTAGTTATGTGTTGAATGGATTAATTAATTAATTAGCAATCATTTCTATTTTGATTGAAACAGGCAAACTATTTTACCTATAACTGGGGAGAAATTGCTTAGTTATCTAACTTAGACTGCTGTAAGTTATCAAAGTGAAACTGAAGGGAGCTTGAAAAAGCTGTTGGGTTTTTAGTGCATATGTTCTCAAAATCGCAGCTCCAGATGGCTCTCCTGCTATTTCAGGGGGTGAGGAGACCACTATCAAAGAAGATATTGTAGCCTCCAGGCTCTATTTGCTTTCAGTCTTTGTTTATTTATTTTACTTGTTATTGTTTTCCCAACACAGAATTAATTCATTTACACCATATAAACAAGAACCTACAGAAAAGCAACAGTAAGAAAATAAAAATCACTCACAATCCTATCGCTAAGATTCTCTCTCAGCAATTTATCCTTTTCCTAGGTATTATCACTTCATTTTTTTCAGAGAGATCATACAGTATCTAGTGTTTTGAAATGTGCCTTTTATGTGGCAGATATGCATGCTATAAAATATTACTCTACAATGTAGTTTTAACTGAGCACATAATACTCCATGGGAAGATGTGCTGTTATTTTTCTAAAATGTCCTTTTGATAGATACTAAGGTTATCTCAATTTTCTGATATAATGAAACTAAAAATCTGAAAACATCCCTATTTCTTTAGTCTGTACTTATATAAACAGAGTTGTTTGGTTAATAATTTTAATAAATATTACCAAATTATTCCCCGTAAGGTTTGAATTAATTTGCCATCTTTCTAGAAGTTTATAACATTGCATTTTTCACCTCATTGGCATCAATAATGTGTATTATTATTAACTTTTATGATTCTCAATTTGACTAGTCATCTACATTATTGTGGATATCAACAGTTTGCACATGCTCTTCAGTCTATTTCCTTTACAGAGAAGTTACTATTCACAGTGTTAAGCCATTATTTCTATTGATATATATTCATTGTTCTTATTTGATTTTAGAAGGTATTTTAAATATTAAAGGAATTAATATGTTGCTTGTCATAAATATAAAAATTATTTTTACATTTAAAGAGTTTTCATCTCTAGCTCTTTATAGTAGATCACATGCCCAACAAACATGAGAACATTGTCTTCACGACAGGACATCATCAGCTTTGCACCAATCAGACTCACATGAAATAGAATGTTTGCAAAATAATTTGAGATAATTGAGGACCCATCACAAAATGCAAGGTGGCTCCAAGAGCCATCCAAATAGGTACTTTGGCAGTAGCAATGACCAATAATTTCTACATATGCATTTGTTTATTCATCCAACTAAATGCATCAAAGTACTGGTACATGGCAGGTACCACGTTAAACAAGAGATGTGTCTGAGGTATGATCCCTGCTCTTATGGAGCTGACAATCTGCCCAGTAAGTATTTACTATGCACTTCTGAACTGCACAGGTGTCAACCATCCAGCAAATACAGATGAGCAAAATTTAAAAACGCATAAAAGTCTATCAGTGTTTCACCATGGTTGCTACTGGTGTGATATAAATACATATATTAATAAGATTTATTCCTTTATTCATATGGTTATATAATAATGCTTTCTTCCTGAGTTTCTGACAATTATATATCAGGGACCAGGAAAAGTTTCACAGTATCATATAATATGGCTTAAAGAAAAGGCTTTATTGGAGAAAAAGAAAACTTACTATGCCAAGGGATATTGAGAGAAGCAAAGGAAGTCTCCTGTTTCTCGTGTCAACTCACAGGGAGGCGAGCTAGGGCCAGGCAACTGCTCTGGAAGGGCGTGGCCCCATGGTGATCTATCCCCTGTGGGACAAGCATAATGAAGTAATCTCATCAATCGGGGAACACACAGGCCGCCTGGCACCGCAGCAGTCTGGATGGAGGTCCCGACTCTACAGGAGTTATCTAGGACACGCACTGCTCAAAACTAGGAAACGTGGAGTCTGTGGAACGTGCAGTCTCCGGTACTGGAGAAAAAAGCCCACTGCTCCACCTCCACCGGGGGCAGGAGGAACCTCAGTCCTAGTTAGTTCATTGCCCAGGAAACCCCAAGTGAATTTTTAAATATTTTTTGGACATTCCTGCTCATGGCACAATGTTTATGATGATATATTATCATCTTCAAAAATTATGTTGAAGGTCTCCGTGGCACATTATATTTTCTCAAAAGGTGCCCCATTTATACACTATGATTTGGACACTCCCACCCTCACATGTTCCCTGAATGGGACTGTGGTTACTGTGGAAGTGACACTATGTGACTTTTGAGGCTAGGCAATAGACATTTAGCCAGATCCAGCTGTTCTTGGAAGCCATTCACGAAGCCACGAGGAGCAGACAGGCTACACAGAGCATTTATACGTAGGCGTCCCAGCAGCTGGCCCCGCTGAAGTGCCAGATGACAGCCAGTATCAACCTGCAGACAAGGGAGAGAACTCTTTAAAGTTTAGCCAAGATCCAAAACAATGAGAGTTAATAATAAACTGTTGTTTTTCAAATCCATTGTGGTATGGAGGCGTTCATTGTGCTGCAGCAGACAACCTGAACATATATTTTTCTGGACCTCAGCAAAAAGTGAAGTGAAAGTATCTTTCAGTTAACTATTCTGCACTTCCTTTCAATTCTAATAAACATATTCTATAGTCCCATGAGAAATTCAGAGAGATGATGAATGTTTTATTTTTTTACCAATAGCTATCATTTTGATTAAAATTAGGGTATCCCAAGGAAAATGCATGTCCAAAAAATGCATGCAATCCATAGTTGAAATCAATGCATACTGATTAAAAAAAACACAATTGAAGGAATATACAGTCTTCCATAACTGTCAAATCAACCAAAATATTTTACATTCTAAGTGAATTTTAAAATTTAACTATAATGACACTTTTAGGTCTGGACTCACAGAGACTAGATTTTACCTCTTGCCTGAAACAACCAAAGCAATCAAACAGACAAAATACACAAAACAATGATCTTGAAGACACTGGACATTGGGCCATGAAAGACAGTCATCCCTAAAATATAAGAAACAAATGAGGTGAATCCTGTAACACTAGAGTTTATTGACTTGAAAAGTTTGTATGGTGCTGCACAGGGAAGAGGAACCTAGGCAGAATTTGGTGGTTTCCATGATTTGAGGTGACCGAGCAAAGCGCTGGGGAGATAAAGCTTGCTAGAGCTCATGGGACTGAATGTCAGAGATGAGAGACCTAGCCAGAGACAGAGACAGAGATCTGGACATTTGCAGTTTTTAGCACATTACTGATCAGTCCATTTTTGTGAAAAAAAGTTACCTGATGCTGATGAAAGAATCATCCAAAAGTATTAAAATGAACAAAGGAAATATTAAAACCAGCCAGAGGAAAAATATACATCGTGTACAGAGAGACAAAGTTAAAGGTAACAGGAGATTTCTCACTGGAAACAATGCAAGTGGGAAGAAAGCAGAGCAACGTCTTTAAAGCACTGATTTAAATAAGTTTATCAACCTAGAAATCTGTATCTAGAGAAAATATTTTTCAAAAACAAAGTGAAAATCAGTAAGTTTTCAGACATATTATAAACACTAAGGCGATCACTAATATAGGAGAACAAATAATGCTAATAAGACAGCAAAGGTGATAGAGTGGAATTATAAAAACTTCTTTCTAAAGAAAGAAGAAGGGAGAAAATGGGAACTAAGAACAAATAGGATAAATTAAAAACAAATGGAAAGATTGTGTAATTACATGTACCTGTATTAATAACAAACACACAAAAGGTTGTACACAAAGGAGAGAACATATAAACAATCCAGTGATGATTTCTTATAATTGAAAAAGCTGTTAGGTTTTCAGTTTTGGCACAAAGTCTCTGTATCCTCTCTCTCCAAGCTTAGTAAGGAACCAGATAAACTACACACAGTATTCTGCAGGCAGCAACTGGCATTTACTCGTGTGGTCCCAGTCGTATCATGATACTAACCATGAGCCAGGTGTGCTGTGAGTCAGATGGAACTGAGTAAAAGAAGACAGAAGTAGCTCAAAGAGATCCCAAGGCAAAAAGACTTTTTAAAGGATGATAAGCTAGTGTTCTTCTTCAAGTGACGATCTACTCATTTTCCAAACCACTGCTCTGTTTGCCTTCCTTTTCAATATTGGGACCAAGGATGTTATTCATGCCACAGGCTCTCTGTACACACTCTACTATGTCATGTCATGTTTCCTTTATTGTTACTTAATCTGCAGTAGCTAAGATAATGGAGGTATTCAAACATCTTCACCCATTTGGCTGAATTCTCCAAATGGGCAACAAGGTTGTTAAGTAACTAGGTGCTTCGGTTGAATTGAATTAAGAATATGTTGTGATGGATTTGATCAAAAGGCTTACATAATTTTGCATCATTCCCACAATGGTGATTGGAAATGCTTGTGTTGTGCACATGCTGGAAAATCGGAGGAGGTTACTATAGTGAGAGAAGCCAGCAAAAGGGAATCCAGTAATTGAAGTTGCCCAGACTGTGGAATTCAAATCAAAAAGCCAAGATCTCTAGAGACTTAAGGACAAAAGTAACAATAAGAGGCAGCGGCCGCCTTGGGGACATATTTCATAAAATCTCCTCTATTGAAGCCCACGTCTCTCTGCTCATAATGAAAGTGTGCTCTGCAGCCCCTCCCCCCGCTCACTGGGGCAGCCACTGTGAAGTGTGTCCCCAATCATCTCACAGGGGCAGACACACTCTGCAGCCCTCAGGCACGGACCCTGGACTTCTGCAGGGAAGAAAACTGTGTCACATAGGGGGTTCAAGGTGACGAAACGGCTGTCTTCCTTCCCTCATCCCAAAAAAGTGTTTTCTTTCCCAGTTTTGATCATTAAGTTAATCTACTGGAAAATTAATATGTGTTCTATATTTCAAGTATAGAAAAATGACCTTTTTTAGTTGTTCACAGCTGCAACTGTGAGAAGCTGAAATTAATATTGTTGCTAAATGTGGCCATGAGCTGGAAAAATGCCCTGCTGCTATATAAGGAACAGAGCACCCCTTCTCGGAGAAGAGCATGGCAGCTGCTCAATCCATTTCCCAAAAGGACAAGCAGATTTTAAAGTGACCCCCCCAAATTTGAGAATCCAAATATTTTGTGTGGATTTCTCTTATCCTCAGTATTTGTCTGTGCACCTTGGGGAAGCAAACTCTCCTGTTCTTACTATGCTTCCTGAGAGCCAAGACTCTACCTGACTCTAAGAGAAAAACCATTCCACACTGGAAACCTGCACACCCGGGAACCTGCGCAGCATAGCACCCTGGGAACATGCAGAACACAGCACACCTAGGATCCTGCACACCATAGCACAACTCTGAACTTGTACACGAGAACACCTAGGGCCAGCACTTCCCTCGTTAATCTACTGCCCTCTCTAAAGTGACAAGCCACTGCCTTGCTAACAAACGATGTACTGAAGAGACTGGGTTTATTCACTTCATGAAGGAGAAGTAGGTTTAGCCACAAAAGTAGACAACTGGCTACAAGTTTAGGTCCATACATTTCTCTCTGCATGGAAGGTATGGGTCAGGAGAGGGGAGGATGCTAAACATCTCCTCTATTCCTGGACATAGAGCAGAACAAGTCCTTAGATACCAATCAAGGAAAAGGTTCCAGGGCGCAGTTGTTTCTAAGTCCTCCTTGACATAATACACAGTACATAGTACATAGATATTCTGATTCCCAAGAGCATTCTGATTTCACATTAGTACTTAACACACATGTCTCCCTACTGAATTGAGATATACATCCTAGATGTCATTTCCCTTTCCTGCAAATATTCCTTCTCTGCAGACACCACAGCATCCTTGCCCTGACCCTATATACCTTCCACCCTGACCTCCTATCAGTATTGGCTGCACCAGCAGCCATGCCCCACAATGGAACTGCCAACTGTACCAAATTTCTGTGACTGCATGGTTGAGATTGTTTTTTAGCCTAGGTATGTAAGGCTTACAGGTAGCATACAAGAGCACAGGACTGATAGTCAGCAAACACGATTTGGTGTGATTCAGTCGGTAAAGAACTGTTGCCACTAGCCCCACTAGTCTCCTGCCACCCTGGCTCTCCATGTCCCAAACCTGGATTGCCCCACAATCCAGCAATTGGAAAGGACACCCCTGGTCCAGTCTCATCTGTGAAGCCCTGCTCCAGGCCACTGCCCACACCTGTTTGGACTGTCCTGTGCCCGTGCCTGCATAGTTGCTGGGTGCTTACATGTCCCCGCTGCACAAACCCTGCCTCTGCTCCTGCACCGTCCACTTCATGCCAATAAAACTGCCCTGTCAAACCCTCTGTGTCTACCCAGGGCCAACCTTCTTTCATTGTCGTCTTAGCTGGCCACTGTGCATAGGTCATACATTTGTCTTCTCCTTTCCTCTGGAAGTCCTCTCTTCACTTGGCTTCTATGACATCATTGTGTCCCCAGTTATTCAATGGTATTTCTTCTCCTTCTTGTTTATAGGAGCCTTGTCTTTCTCCCTTATAAACACTGGTATACCCCACGGTTCCCTTCATGGGCTTCCCCTCCTTTACCTGGAAACCTCTTCTTCTCCCATGATTTCAACTTCATATTAACGGTTCAGAAATCTCTCTCATTAATCCAGATCTCTTAGCCTTGGTCTGGTATACTTAGTTATTAATATCAATTTTGGATGACTCAAGGGCTTCTCAAATTCCACAGATCCCAAACTTAAAAACCTATTTTCCTTTTCAACCTTGTTCTCTTTCCTGTGTCCCATTCTTGACATACGGCATCACCATTCACCCAGTTATTCTAACCAGAAGACTAAAATTCATCCTAGTCCTTTCCTTTTACCTTGTTCTGTGAATCTGAACATCAGTTATAGCCTGAGGATTCTTTCTCCTTAACATTATTCTTAGAAGCTCCCTCACTGCCTTCTTTGCTATTATAGATTATGTTCCCTAAAGTAGACTGTCAGAAAAAAATTTTTAAGTGCAAATGCTTTAACTTGGGCATAATCATAATCAAACTAGTAGAGGAGGGGACAAGGGAGTCAGGGAAGGGAAGGTAGCTGGTAAAGCGTGTGTGATCAAGCCCATCCCCATTGTTTTTTTGTTTTGTTTTGTTTTGAGACAGAGTCTCTGTTGCCCAGACTAGAGTGCCGTGGCGTCAGCCTAGCTCACAGCAACCTCAAACTCCTGGGCTCAAGCTACCCTTCTGCCTCAGCCTCCCAAGTAGCTGGGACTACAGGCATGTGCCACCATGCCAGGCTAATTTTTTTCTATATATATTTTTAGCTGTCCATATAATTTCTTTCTATTTTTAGTAGAGACAGGGTCTCACTCTTGCTCAGGCTGGTCTCGAACTCCTGAGCTCAAACGATCCGCCCGCCTCGGCCTCCCAGAGTGCTAGGATTACAGGCGTGAGCCACCGCGCCCAGCCAAGCCCATCCCCATTGTGAGCAACTGGAGGTGACTCCAGGACCACCAAAAGCCTTTCAGTGGCTCTCTCCCCCGTGGACAAAGACCAAGCTCCTCACCTGTGCAGGGAAAGCCCCACTCCCACCCCATCCATCATGGTGTTCCCATGATGGGGGTGAGCCTGAGACACAGCAGGCAATTCAGGGTTTCCTCTGCTGTCCAGGCTGCTTCTCCAAGCTCTGGAGTTTTCTCAAAGACAACTGCATCTGCATTGGCAGAATGTAGCTAAGACTCTGCTCAGTAGGTGCCTTCTTGATACACTTTTCTCCTCCTAGAAGTAAACATTATAGATCCTTTGTCTGAAGATGTCTATTTGAGGAGCTGTGGTGCTTTTTTATTTACCTGTCTTTTTCTCCCACTAGACTATGATTCTTTGAGTGAAGGGACCAGGGTAGATTCACCCTTATCTGCAGCACTGGCTCAGAGCCTGCCACTGTCTGTCCCACGCCTGTGTATTTGTGAGTGTGGGGTCGGGGAATATGCAGCTGAGGAGCGGGGAAGGGGGCTTACTGGATTTTTATTTGATTTTGAAGCCTCTAGTGAGTCGTGTGTGTGTGCGCATGCAAGGGCAGACGTGCATGTGGATGCGTGTGGCTGTGTGGAGGAAGGTAATTAAATGTCTGGTGCACTGTATCACTGCTCCTTTCCTTACATCTTTCTGCTTTTGCTCTCTGAATTGATAGCATGCGTTTGGCCTAAACCCTGTGTGAGACATTTCTGATGGTTTTGGCAGGTTTCCAGATGAAGTACCCATGTGCAGGTATCAAAATAGGGCCTGTCAGCTTATGTCCAATGGAGAAATTAATGAGGCCATAAAATCCACACCTCTAAAATGACAAAAATAGTTATTTTATTTCTTACGAGAGGATTTTCATGTGCATGTGTATATTGACAAAGGGGTTGGCAATGAACTACTTAAAAAAGTAGGATGAGTAACAAGTAGTTTTAATAGACTAAGATAGAATATCTGACTTGACAGTGTACCTGGCTACAGACGGTATTTCCAACTATGTCATTGTCACCTCTGCCACTTTCTTCCAACATACACACATATGTTACATCTCTTTCATCACTAACATAGACGCTGCTCTCCACCCTGTAGTCAGCATAACGTTTTGGAACCATAGACTTTGAGTTGGTAAAAGCCTTGGGCACAGAAAACGCACCGCGCCTGGCTCCCCATCTCAGTGCCCTGCTTTCTGCTGCCTCCCTCCTCGGCAACACAGGGCCTCATCTCTCTCTGGATGAATCTCCCATGAATTCTAATTATAGGAGAGTGGATAACAACCAGCAGGAAGGAGATATTTTATTTTTATACCTGCTGCCAGTAGATTGCTACTCACATTGCTCTGTAAAAAAAAAAAAAAAAAAATGTGTTTACAAATGTATCATTATACGGCAGATCTTAAATTGCACACTATTAGCTGTTACTATTGACTATTGTCAGAGCAGTGCTGCTGCCCGGGAAAGGTCAGGTCTTTTCATTTGTGTTTTTTATGTGATGAATAACAAATAATGAACCACAGAATTTATTGGGCTGTTGCAGTTTCTTTCACATATCTGCAGAATAGCTACCAGTTTTATACTTTCTTTGCTGACATGAGAAATCAGTTCATATCTATTTCATTTTTTAATCCCTGAAAGGAGATATGATTGGGAAAATTACTGCTCAGAAGAGCAACTACAAGCAAATTATATTACTAGTGCACATCTTCCCATTCTATCTCATGCCTTCAGTCAAAAGCTGAAAGACGAGTTGGCTCTGATAACAGGACAAGTGATCAATGAATCCTGGAGGTGCCAAATAATAGCCTCTTCCATTTCCACGTATTTCGGGGCTCTAGTTGGTCTGAAGTCTGCAAACAGAAGTGCTGTACTTTCTCCACGTAGCAGTTCACTGGCTGAAGAAAGGTGTTAACCGTAAGCCAGGAGAAGATAAACAGCAATCTTAATGCACGGCCATTGACTTTTCGCCTCCCAGGGAAGCATTATGATGCCAAGGCAGGTTGAAGTCAAAACACTGTTGGCAGATAATCACCTACTCTCCAGGCAAGTGCATGTGAGTTACACCTGCAGCTTCCAGGAGCTGCACCAGCGCCCTGAGCCCTCTGTTCCTGCTCATGGACAGACGGGAGCTATGGATACGGGAAAGCAGGCTGCAGCAAAGTGCTGAATTGTCATGAGAGCATGGGTTCCTAGGTGAACACAACAGATAAGCTTCAAGGTTTTAACACAAGAGATCTTTGGAAAGGGAAATATTGGAAAAAATAAAATGGTCTTTCAGGGTTTTTGCAAGAATTAAATACTAAGCACTCATTGAATGCTTTATTATTATTACTTGGAAAAGTGTGACCTATGCAGAACACAATTGTTTGTTCAGCCACAACAAGCCAGATACCTGCATTTCCTGTCACCTCTGCAGCTGCGCTGCCTGGTGCACTGAGGATGAACTGGAAGAGGAAACTGAGATCACAGGACACCTGCCATGTGACTGGAATTGTACTGACCAAGTTTCAAAATGTACTTTATTTAATACTCATAACTACCCTATAAGATGAACAATAACATTCACATTTAGTAGTTGATAACACTAAGCCATAGAGAAGCCACACAGCACCCAAAACCACAGGGCTGCTACGAGCAGGACCTGGGATTCTGACGCAGAAGTTACCCACACTTGTCTGCTGCAGCTTCCACACACGCTGCCCACGTACGAGAGGAGAATCACAGCAAAGCAAAACAGGGTCGGCGCGCTTCCACACACTGCCCACGTATGGGAAAGAATCACAGAAAAGTAAAACGGGAGATAGAAAATGAAAAATAAAATAGTAAATAAATCCAAAAAAGGGCTAAGTACTCCAGTTAAGGGACAGAGATTATAAGATACCATTTTACAATTCTAAAATGCTATGCTATTTATAAGATATATGTCTAAAGGAAAAAGAAACACAATATGCAAATAAAAGAATGAAACAATACGCATCAGACGCGTTCTTTATGTAAACTTTATATATATGCATTAAGGAATAGGGTTCTACTCTATAAGAAAGGATAATAGTGACAAACAACTTAATTCATCAGGAAAAACAAACAATGCAAACATGAATGCAGTCATTAAAATCCCTCAAAACATATAATGCAAAAACTAATAAAACTACAAGAAGAAAAGAAAATGATAAATCCTCTATTACATGAGAGAATTTAGCACCTCTCCCTGAAACAGATATATGAAGATGAAAACATAATGAACAAGCTTGAACTAAGAACATGTATTGAAACTGCATCCTTAACAGCAGGAACCATATTTATTTTGTATTTTATTTTTCCTTAATTTGTAAATAATAATTTTATATATTATCATGTATACCTTGATGTTTTGAAATGTGTATACATTGTGGAATGGTTAAATCAAGCTAATTAACATATGCATTACCTCCCATACTTATTTTTTGTAGTAATGACACCTAAAATCTACTGTCGTAGTAATTTTCAAGAATACAATACACTGTTATTAACATAGTCACCATGTTGCACATTAGATTTCTTGAACTTATTCCTCCTAACTGAAATTTTGTATCCTTTGATCAACATCTCCCCAACTACCACCACCTGGACTCTGGTAATTGCCATTTACTTTCCACTTCCATGAGTTCAACTATTTAGATTCCACATATAAGTGAGATCATGCCCTGTTTTTCCTTCTATGTTTGCCTCATTTCACTTAGCATAATGTCATCCAGGTTCATCCATTCTTAAATTGTTGTCATATTTCGGCTATTATGAATAATGCTGCAGTGAACACTGGAGTGTAGATATCTCTTCAACCTCCTGATTTTGTTTCCTTTGTTTATATATATATATATATATATATATATATATATGCCCAGTAGTGGGATTGCTGGATCATATAGTAGTTATATTTTTAATTTTTTGAGGAACTTCCATACTGTTTTCCATAAAGGCTATACAAGTTGACATTCCCACCAATAGTGTGCAAGAGTTCCTTTTCTCCACATTCTCAATAACACTTGTTACCTTTTTCGTTTTGATAATAGCCATACCAACAATTGTGGACAATAACTCATTGTGGTTTTATTAATAATTTGCATTTCTCTCATGTTATTGATTTTGAGCATTATATTAGTTCATGTATATGGCTATAACAAAATATCTGAGACGGGATAATTTATAAACAACAGAAATTTATTTCTCATAGTTCTATGAGAACTGTGAACTAAGAAGTCCAAGATGAAGGCACTGGCAGGTTTAGTGTCTGATGGAGACCCATTGCTCATGGTGGCACCATCTAGGTGTCCTCCATGGCAAGAGGGACCGGGGGCAAAAGGCCTGAATGCTGTGGGAAGCCTCTTTTATAAAGGCCTTAATTCCATTCATGAAAAAGGAGCCCTGATGATCTAATCACATCCTAAAGGCTCCACCTCTTAATATTGCATTAGTGATTCAAAGTTGCAGCATATGAATTTAGGGGACATGTTCAAACCACAACAAGCATTTTTTCTTACGCAACTTGGTGACTGTGTAACAATGTATTGCATTCCTGATAATTACCTGCTGGCCATTTTTGGGGGAATGTCTTTTTTTAGGGAAATGTCTATTCAAATCCTTTGCTTATTTTTTACTGAAGTTGTTTTCTTACTATTGAGCTGTTTTAGTTCCTTATATATTTTAGATAATCTCTTATCAGATGTACAGTTTACAGATAATTTATCCCATTCCTTACATCATCTTTTCACTCTGATGATTATTTCCTTTGCTGTGCAGAAGCTTTTTAGTCTGATGCAATACCATTTCTCCATTTTTGCTTTGGTGCCTGTGCTTTGGGGTTCATATTGAAAAATTCATTGCCCAGACCAATGTCATGGAATTTTCCCCTAAGTTTTTTTCTAGTAGTTTTAGAGTTTCCATATCTTATATTTAAGTCTTTAATCCATTCAGAATTGATTGTTATATATGGTGTGAGAGGAGAATTCAATTTCATTATGTTGCATATGGATACACAGCTGTCCCAACACCATTTATTGAAGAGATTGTCCTGTCTTCATTGTGTGCTCTTGGCGCCTTTGTTGAGAATCAATTGACCTTAAATGTATGGATTTATTTCTGGGCTGTCTATTCTGTTCCCTTGGCTTGTATGTCTATTTTTATATCAGTATAATGCTGTTTTGACAACTATAGATTTGTAGTATATTTTGAGATCAGGTAGTGTGATGCCTCCAGCTCTGTTTTTTTGTTTGTTTGTTTGTTTGTTTGTTTGCTCAAGATTGATGTGGCTCTTCAGGGTCTTCTGTGGTTCCTTAGAAATTTAGGATTTTTTTTTTTCTATTTTTGTGAAAAATTTTATTGGAATTTTAATAGAGACTGCGCTGAATGTGCAGATTGGTTTGGGTAGTATAGACATTTTAGCAACATTAATTATTCCAATCCATGAACATGGGATACTTTTTCATTTACTTGCATCTTCTTCGATTTCTTTAACCAGTGTTTTATAATTTTCAACGTACACATCTTTCCCCTTCTTGGTTAAATACGTTTATAAGTATATATCTTTTTTGTAATTATTATAAATGAGATTGTTTTCTTGATTTCTCTGTTGGCTAAATTTTTGTTAATGTATAGAAATGCTACTTATTTTTATATTGATTTTATATTTGAAAGTTTACTCATAACAGTTAGATTCTAACTGTTATTAGATCTAACAGTTTTTGGTGAACTCTTTGGGGTTTTCTATATATAAGAAAATGTCATCTACACACAGGGACAATTTTATTCCTCTTTTCTAATTTGAATGCCTTTTATTGATATCTCTTGCCTTCCTTCCCTCCTAAAACTATTTTTGCCATATCCCATAAGTTTTGGTATATTGCATTTTTATTTTTATTTTTCTCAAGATATATTTAAATTTCCTTTTCAATTTATTTATTTACCTATTTATTGTTCAAGAGCATTTTTTAAAATTTCTATGTATTTAAAAATTTTCTGAAATTTCTCATTATTAATTTCTAATTTCATACCATTGTAGTCTGAAAATATACTTGATGTAAAATAAATCTCTTCAATTTGTCAATACTTGGTTTGTGACCTAATATATGCTCTATCCTGGGGAATGTTCCATGTGAACTTGAGAAGAAGGTGTATTTTGTTGCTGTTGGATGGAAATTTCTATATATGTCTGTTAGGCCCATTTGGTCTAAAGTTCAAATCCAATGGTTTCTCATTGATTTTCCAACTGGATGATCAGTCCATTGGTGAAAGTAGGATAATGAAATCCACTATATTCACCCAACATTGCTGCACATATATTTACAATTATTATATCTTCCTGATAAATTGACCCCTTCATCATTATATAATGAACTTCTTTGCCCCTCTCTACAGTTTTCAGCTTAAAGTCTGTTTATTTGATATAAGTATAGCTACTCCTGATTTCTTTTGCTTTTCACTTACATGGACTATCTTTTTCCATCCCTTCACTTTCACTCTATGTGAGTACTTACAGGTGCAGTGAGTCTCTTATAGAGAGGTCGTATATGGGTCTGTTATTTTATTCTCTCTGGTTTATCCACTCTGTGTCTTTTGATTGGAAAATTTAAACCATTTATGTTCCAGGTAATTATTAACAGCTAAGGACTTAATGTTGCCATTTTGTTAATTGTTTTCTGATTGCTTTGTAGATGTCTTGTTCCTTCATTCTTTTAATGCTATCTTCCTTTGTGATTAAGTGATTTTTCCTAGTGGAAAGCTTCAATTCCATTTTTAAAAATCTTTTTGTATCTACTATAGGTTCTCACTTTGTGGTTATCATGGAGGCTTGAAAAAACACCTTCTACAGTTGACCTTTAAAAAACATGGCAGTTAAAGACACTAGAGACACTAATTTCCATACAATTGAACATGTACATATAATTTTTGGCTTCACAAAAACTTAACTACTAATAGCCTACTGTTGACCTTACTGATAACATAAACAGTCAATTAACACATATTTTGTATGATATATGTATTATATACTATATTATTATAATAAAGGAAGCTAGAAATAGAAAATGTTATTAAGAAAATCATAAGGAAGAGAAAATATATTTACTATCATTAAGTGAGAGTGAATCATTATAAGGTTCTTCATCCTTGTTGTCTTCATATTGAGTAGGCTGAGGAAAAACAGGAAAAGGAGGGGTTGGTTTTGTTATCTCAGGGGTGCCAGAGATGAAAGAAAATCCACATCAAAATTGACCCACACAATTTAAATCTGTATTGTTCAAGGGTCAATTGTAGCTGCAGCAGGCTATTTTACACAGATAACAAGTTAAGTTTGATCATTTAAAAAATATATTTTACTCTACCCTTTCAACATTTAAAATTTTTGATGTCATAATTTACATATTTTTAATTTTGTATATCTCTTAAGAAATATTATAGCTATTACTATTTTAATAGATTTGAATTTAAACCTTTAGACTAAAGATATAAGTGATTTACACACCACTATTAAAGTATTATGAATTTGTGTACTATACATATGTTTTTGTGTTACTTATTAGTGTTCTTTTATCATGAAGAACTCTCTTTAGCATTTCTTGTAAGACAGGTAGATCTACTAGTAATGAACTCGTTCAGCTTTTGTTTTTCTGGGAGTCATTATTTCTGCTTCAGTTCTGAAAGAGAGCTTTGTCATGTACAGTATTCTTGGTTGACAGTTTTTTTTTTTCTTCAGCACTTTGAATATATCATCCCACTCTTTCCTGGCCTATAAGTCTCTGCTAAGAAATCATCTGCTAGCCCCTTGGAGCTCCCTTATATATTATTTGATTATTTTCTCCTGCTGCTTTCAGGGACCTCTCTTTATTCTTCATTTTTGACTGTTTGAGTATAACATGTCTTGGTATAGTCTTGTTTGGATTAAATCTGATTGGAGATCTTTGACATTCCCATATGTAAATATTTATATGTTTCTTCATATTTGGAAAGTTTTTTTGCTATTATGTCTTTAAATAAGCTTTATATCCCTTTGTCTTTCTGTTCTCCTTCAAAAACTTCTATAATTTAAAGATTTGCTCTTTTGATGCTGACCCATAAATCTTGTAATGTTTCTTCATTCCTTTTTATTCTCTTTTCTTTTTTCTGTTATGAATGTATATTTTTATGTAACCTGTCTTCAAGTTCACAGATTCTTTCTTTTCCTGTATCTATTCTGTTGCTGTTGCTCTCTATTGCATTTTTTTATTTCATTCATTGTATTTTTTACCTCCAGAATTTTTGTTTTTTTTTTTATGATTTCAATCTCTGTTAAATTTCTCATTGGGTCATTTGTTGTTTTATTGATTTATGGAATCATTTCTGTTATCTTAAAGTTCAACAAGCTTCCTTAAAACAATTATTTGGAATTCTTTGTCAGACTGTTTGTGCATTTCCATTTCTTCTGTGTCAGCTGCTGGGACATTATAGTGTTTGGTGTTGTTATTTTCCTTATATTTTTATGTTTCTTTTTGGTTTATATTATCATCTGCATATTTAGAGAAGTAGGGACTTATTTTAGTCTTTGCATAGGAGTTTGTCTGGGAAAACACTTCACCAATCAGCCTATCCAGAGATTCTTGGCAGGCTGTCTAGCATGGCTTGAGAATGGTCTTGCTACTAGAATCCTCAGGCAGGTTGGCCTGGTACTTGGGTTAGCAGGTGGACAGACCTGACATCTGAATCCATAGGGTTGGGTCTGGAGGCTGGATCCACTGAAGTGTACTTCTTGATTGAATCTGTGGGAATGGGTCTGTAACCTGGGTCCAGGAGTTTGGACCTGAAGCTCTTGTGTGGGCACCAGGGTCCATGGGGTCCATAGGAATTGGCCTGGTGCTGGGGTGGGCTTGCTTTCTAGGACCATTGAGACAATTCTAAAGCCTGAGTCCATGTACCAACATTCCCAGGTTCTGAGTCCTGGATACATGTGGGCTAGCCTAGGGCCTAGGTCTACAGGAGTGATCTTGGAGCCTCAGTCTACAGGGTCAGGCCTGTCACTCAGGTCTATTGAGGTGAGCCTGAACCCTAGGTTTCCTGGAGCAGGCCTGGACCCTGTATCCTCTGGAGCCTGGGGCAATGGAGATAACCCTGGATCTGGGGTCAATCTAGTGCAGGGGCTTGCATAAAGCCTGGACATATGGGTGCTGGTCTGAGGCCTAAGAAAACAGGTGCTGGCCTGGTGCTTGGATCCATTGGTGCTGGCCTGGATGCTGTGTGTGCATGTATTGACCTAGAGGCTAGGTCTGAGACAATTGGCCTGGCTTTCAAGGCCTCAGTGGCCAGTGTGAGGCCTGGGCACATAGGGGCAGTCCTGGAACCTGGGTCTATGGGTGATTGTCCAATTATGAGGCCTCTTAATTTTATGGAATCATTTATCTCTATTATCTTGAAATTTACTGAGCTTCCTTAAAACAATTACTTGGAATTCTTTGTCAGGCAGTTTGTGTATCTCTATTTATTCTGTGTTAGCTACTGGGAGGTTATTGTGTTTGTTTGCTGATGTGATGTTAACTTGATTTTTTTATGTTTCTTTTTGTTTTACATTGTTATCTGCATTCTTAAAGAAGTAAAGACTTATTTAAAGTAGTAGAGACTTATTCAGACAGCCTGGAATCTAGGTCTTCTTTGCTGTGGGACTGCAGGGGCCAGCCTGGAGTGTGAAGCTGTGAGGACAAGCCTGACACTGGGCAGGCCTGGAGCCTGTGTCCATGCATGCCCACCTGGTGTTTGAGGTCAATGGTGTTGCTGCGGCAAGCCTGAAGCCTGGGTCTGCATGAGCTGTCTAGGCACTGGGAGGGCGTGGATCTTGTATCTGCAGAGGCTGGCATCAAGGCTGGGTCTGTGGGTGCTGAACTAATGACTAGGGCTGCAGTGGCCAGCCTCATGCTGAGGAGCTATTGAGTCCAGCCTGGTGCTGGGGCTCATCCACAGACTGAATCTTCAGTGCATCCCTGGATCCTGGTGCTACAGGATCCTGCCTGATACCAGGACAAACTTGGATGCTCAGTCCACAGGTAATATCTTGAAATCCTGGGGTGCAAAGGAAGCCTAATGCTGAGTAGGCCTGGAACCTATATCTGCAATAGACAGCCTGAAAGCTAGGTCCACAGGTGCCTGACTGATGATTAGGGTTGTGGGGGTCAGCCTGGCAGCGACCCACCCTAGAGATCAAGTGCCCCACTTGAGGCATCACAGGGAGAAAACATATATTTTAAAAGCCATACAGATAATTTTAGAAAATTAACCATATAGAGATTTATGAGACAAGTGACAAATAATTTCAAAGGAATGACAGTAAAAATTTAGTTCTCTAGTCTGTTTGTGATTAAATTAGATCAGAATCTAAAAAGTTAACCAGAAGAGAAAAATAAATATTTTTCAGTTAAGAAATAATTTTTATAACCCACATATCAAAGATATACATTAGTTTAAAATCAATAAATATATACATACATCTTCAAAGCTATATATGTACCTCAAATTACTGTTTTAGCTGGATTTATGACTATAAGTTAATCTTCTTAAGAAGTCATGATAGGAAGTAGTTAATAAAATACATTTATATTAATAGAAAGTAAAATCAAAGAAATAATAAGGACAAAAACAAAAATCAAGAGAAAAGTAACTATTGAATAAAAATGATCAACAAAGATAAAAATTGTCATTTGAAGCAACTTATTCTTAAAATATACAAACTGTTGCTTTAATGGTTAGGATTTCTGAGATGGGGGAGAGAAACTTTAAGGATTAAAATGAGACCAATATAGCAGGTTCTGTAGATATTAAAATGATATTATGAACAATTTTATATCAATTAACTTGAAAAAATAGATAAAACAATTATCTATAGTTATATAATTGTCAAAAATGACTTAAAAAGATATAGAAATCTGAATGGTCCTATATCCCTTAATCAAATTCAATTAATCATTTAAATTCTTCTCAAAAATGAAATACCAAACCCATACCGTTTAACATAGTTAACTAAACATTCAAGACAAATTGATTCCAAGGTATATAAGCTCTTCCAGAGAATAAAAATGGGAAAATCTTTTCCAAATTATGACAGTAAAAAAACTATAATACTAAGGTAAATATGGACAGTAAAAAATAGCAAATTAAATAATGAGATTCATTATCATAAATGCAAAACTCCTAAAAACAGTATTATATAATCTAATTTGTGAGTATATAAAAAATGAACATATCATACTCAAATTATTATTTTATTTCAGAATTTCAATGTTTATTTGAATTAATGCAATTGATAAATGGATAGCACTGTCAAGTTTCAACATTCACTCATAATTTATTAATCCCTACAAGCTAAGAGTAAAGACATCTCCCTTAACATTGAAAAAAGTAACTACAAAAGTACAAACAACAAAAACACAACCTCCAGCAGAGAAGATGCATGACTGTAAAAAATCTAAAACAATTCCTCTAAGACCAGTGAAAGGACAATAGTACATGCTAACACCACTTTTATTCAACATTGTATTGAAGTCTCAGCACACAAAAGCAAGAAAAAAGGACCTGTGCTATAGGGATTGTCTTATTCCTATATTTTGTTATTTCTACATAAAAACTTATAAGAATCTATAAACATATTATGGATCTTATCAAGGTGAATCTGAAATTTACATAGAACAAGAAAGAGTTAAGAATATTTTGAAGAAAATAAGTGGTTTTGTCTTACCAGACAAGACTCCATAAAGTTATAGATCTATTAATAAGATTGAAGTGAGTGCAAAAAAAAAAAATGACAAAATACAGTGGGAAAAAAGATATCTAAGGATGTTCTTATATGTGGAAAATTCATGCATGCAGAAGTGGAATGGCGTGCAAATGGTGGAGTAGTCAATAATGATGCAAAGACAATTGGCTATATAGTGGAAAAATTCAATTGGATTTGTGTATAACACCCTAGGCAAGGATTATTTAAAGGTAGATTAAATACTTTCAAAAATAAAATGTTGGAAGAAATTATAAGAAAAGAAAATGTCTCTGTAATTCTTGGAAATTGTTTTTTAAATATTATATAATATTGGTAAGTTTAGTTTCAACAATACTAAAAAGTAGTTTTGTATCTAAACATACCATAAGAAATTGAAAAGATACTGCTCATTTTTGGAGAAGACATTTACAGTTCATTTACCCAACAAAACAAACTAGATTCTCCATCATAAACAGCAGTATAAAAGGTGAATCAGAAAAGATAAATGACACAATTGAAAAATGGATGGAAGATTTAGACTAGCAGTTCATAGGAAAACAGCCTAAATTTAAAATAAACCTATGAAAAACATTTCAACTTCAAAAGTAATCAAAAATGTTACTTTTTAAAAAAATGATAATTTATTTCCCATGCATCAGTTCAGCACAAAGTGCAATATAAAATTTTATCAAGGATGTAGACTAATGTGTACAAGAGTTATTTTCACTGTTGATAATCATGCAATTTTACCCAATTACATGGAAAATTAATTTGGTGATATTAACTTGAGTTAAAAAGACAGAAATGTGTAAGTATGTTCAACATCAAATTCCTAAATTATTTTCCGCAGGGAAAAGAGGTCATAAGTGTCACTGGGAAGATGTACCTTGTGGGTGTCGGTGGTTGGAGGAGGATTTCATCCACACTCACAATATTTCATTTCTGAAGGTAGAATTCTATTTAATATTATTCTATTCACTGTTTTGTATGTATGTTTCATAATACCATTTTTAAATAATAAAAGTAATTTTGCTTCAAGCAAAACAGATTTCTTGATATTTGGTGATACAAATCAATGCAAAGCAATCTGTTAAAGGTGAATGTGTTTCCCAGGCTGGGATAAGCATGGAAGGTTCATGGAAGAAAATCAGGTTTCCCGAGGGAAAAGGCTCTGGTAGGGAATGGCCCCACGTTCCCTGTTGGTGAGATCCCTCACCTCCCCCTAACTATCAGGTATTTGCTTTTTCTAGGATGCCCCATATATCTTTCCCAAAATATCTCGTGTTTCCAGGGAAATACTGTGCTATTATTATTTGTGCGTACATCCCTTTTGTGAGATATTATGAGGAAAAGAAAAAAAGATTTTTCTTCATTTTGGAAAATCTCTATATATGAGATATTCCAAATGTCAGACTCCAAAGTTGATGAATTCAGAGACAATGGCAGCAACATGTATGCACAGAGATGGAGACCATGATTTTCAAAGAAGCCACACTGCGCATTACCGTTCATGGAAATTCTTCTAGATAGATGAACACAATAGTTTAGCAATACATGCTCGGGGCCTCCTGAGTACATAGACACACAATTAGCACTCTCAGTTGTACCAGGGCTGTGTGTGGCCATCGTCCCAAGGTTGTGAGCTCACAGAAAGCAGTGACTAGCACAACGCAGGAGCTTGAGGAGATTTACCAATGAATTAATGTCAGGGCTGAGGCAGTAAGTAGAGGCAGCAGATGTAGGATCCAGGAAAGAATTTTTTTTAGTTCATTAGGATCTTCATAGGGTAGGTTTGAATTTCTACTATTTGTGAGTGGCAGCCCTTGTGCAAGTTGCTTAACCTCTCGGAATCTCAGTAATTTTATTGGTAAAGTGGGGATAACATCTTCTGGGAAGAATGGTGTATGGACTGAAGCTAGATCACGGGACGTAGTGTCTGTATGGCAGGATCAGCACAGTGTGCCCTGGACGACAGCTGGGTATGTGTTCGTGCATGTGTGCGTGTGCGTTTTGGGAGGAAGGTGATGATCATTCCGTGAGCAGAGAGGTAGCATTTGTTAGTGGTGGAGGGTGTGTGGGAGGGAGGCAAACTAGGAATGGTGAAGTCCAGAGCCTGGAAAAGTATACACAGCACATTCCAAAGACTCCCTGCTCTCAATGCCTCCCAAAGTTTTAGGCAACGGTCACCATTCAGCATGTCCTGAATGCGGTTCATGTTCCTTTCCCAAGCTCCATTGCCATGGAATTCACAGGAAAGAACATTTTTCTGATTGAATATCTCTGTGAGTAGTCACATGAAGTTTTCTGTGAATAGCCATTCTTCACTCCTATTTTATTTTTGTGCCTGTTTTCCTTTTCCTCACCTTACTGTACAACAGCAGGAGGAAAGGTATCTTCACTTTGTTTTCTGGCAAGGCAACAAGATGCTTTTAAAATAGTGTATATGGCAGGCGTGTGTCTGAGGAAACGTGGCGCAGGTGTGTGTAGGCACATGTGTGTTCACCTGGGCTTGAGTCCACAGCATTACCCATGCAGATAACTGCCTCTTCCTTGAAAGGAGATTAAAATGCACGTGGGCACACACACCTGCAGCACACACGCACCACACACGCACGTACAAGACAGAAGATGCCTCCTTTTATTTGCTAGTGTATGTCAGGAAAATCTCATTTGAGTTTAGCATAATTCATTAATATTGTAGCGTAATGGCATTAAGTACTTCTAGAACATTTTTGATGGTTATACTGTTGAAAATTAATCTAAATATGGGGTCTAAAATTAAACACACATCTCTCATCATTTTCGACATTTTCAATTTCCCAAGATTTAATTTACATTGCCTTTTTTTCTTTGCATCTGATCTTTTTAGTATATTTTCTGCTGCAAGTACTCCATATACCCTAAAAAGAGTGGGGGAAAAGAGGAATCTTAACAAATGGTAGTGCAAAACTACAAGGCTATTCTGTAGTACCATCTAGAGTCTTACGCGATCATAACAACCTTTCTAATGAGCAAGCATTCCTTTATTCTCCAGAAATTCAGAAAGCTTTGAGAAGAGGGGGAAAAAGCCTTTCCCCCTTACCTCGCATCAATGTAACCCTAAAATAACTAAATCTGTGTGTGCTGACAGTCGCGTCTCTTCGCTTCCCGGAACGTCCTCGTTCTGCAGTCATCAGGCCACCAAGACATCGCTGCAAGTAACTGGGGTATTATGGGGCGCGTTTTTTATCATGTGAAATTCAGTCCTAAACATCAATTTATGATTATATAACATGGGGAAAGGGTATTTTAAGACATTACATCAAAAAGAATCTTTTTAAACCTAGGGAAACATTCAACTGATCATCTAAGCCAACACACCTGAAACCAAAAATCTGTGTTTTTAGTGGAAATTAAAATGCGCTAAAGAAAAGCAAAGGAAGGGAAGAAATACAAAGTCTCTATGATTTTTTTCCGTGTGCGTCCCGTTTTCTCTTAAAATGCGTTTATTTGCAGCGAGTTGCTGTCCCTGGCCGCGCCTCTGCAGGTTAGCAAATCTCCGTTGGCAGAGGGCCGCCGAAAGCTGTGCGAGCTCCCGCTTCCTCTGAACTCGTGCCGCTGATAAGCGGGAAAAGGGAGAAATGTTGGCAATACGTGATTATGGGTTAAATGGTGCAAGTTCGGGGTCGGTCCTACAGAAAGCGCTTAGGAAGGCGCCGGCACGAGGCGAGCGGACGCGCGGGGGGCGGGGGCGTTCGCGGCGGAGCCCGACGGCCGCTCCCGAGGCTCTGGCGCCACCTGCTGGCCGCGGGCCGGAGCGCAGCGTCCGCGCGTCCTGCTCACCTGTCTCGCATTAGGAGAAGGGTCTCCCGTGCTCACCTGTCTCGCGTTAGGAGAAGGGTCTCCCGTGCTCACCTGTCTCGCGTTAGGAGAAGGGGCTCAGGTCGCAGCTGACCCTCCTCATCCCCCCCACCTGCCAATTAGCCCTCTCCGTGTATTCGGATTCTTTCCAGCTGCAGACGTGCGGAGACCGGCCGCAAGCCGGGAGCGTCGGGCGGCGTGTTGAACGTCCCTCCGTCCGCTATTTAAACTGCCCAACCATCCGCTTAAACAGCATACGCAGGAGCCGGAGGCAGAGCTGGGAGACAGAACTGACGATGAATTCGAGGTAATTGTCTAAAAATGCTGCTTTACGATTTGTTTCATTGGCTTCCACGCAGTAAATAAATGCACACTTTGCATTTTGACACTGACACGATTTGGTGTAGGAGCTCGCTGTGAGTGTGCACACGTGCGCCGCTGGGGACTGAAGAGTGACTGCCCACCCCCAATCTCAAGGGTGCCGACAATAAATTTGATACGGTATTTATAATTTTATTTTATTTTCTCAAATTGACTCAGAATTTGATTTCCCCCTCGAGACTGCTTGCGACGTCTAGGTTGAGATGAAATTTCTGTCGTGCGTGAAGCTAATTTGGAGCGTGGAGGAGCAGAAGCCCAGGACGTGGATTCCGAGACAGAAACCCCGCGAGGGGAGAGGGAGCGGAGGAGAAATCAATTAGCGCTGCCTTCAGCGCTGCAGCGGCGCGGCCGGGCTGGAAGCCGAGACCCCCCAGCTGCGGTTGGTCGCAGCCCCGCTCGGGCGCTGCGGGGTCCCAGCGCGTGAGAGACGGAAACAGCCAACGCCGCTGTACAGGGCTGCAAACTCGGACGCTCCGGAGGCGCGGTGCAATAATTACACCGCAGGGAGCTGCAATTCCCTCTGCTCCCAGAGCCGCGCTCGCAGCTGTGTGCAAAGGAGAAAGGAGCACATCTGAGGTCTTTCCATGAAGACGCAGATATTTTAATGCCGTGGTACCACCCAACCGGGTGAACGGAGAGCGCCAACGCTGACGGTTTCGCAGGTGCAACGCTGCTTTTCCCGTGTTAAATAGCAGCCAGGTGTAAGGGCTCCTCTGGGAAATAATGTTTTAAAAGCGTATAAATACCTAGAGGTCAAATCATCCTCGTTTCCAGTTTTGGGGTACATATCTGCAATAATATGTTTAGCAGGCTCACTTCTCTATTCTGTTCCTTTATCCTGCTTTGTAGGTCCCTGAATTATTGGCTGATGAATATTTGTATTAGAACAGAATAAATATATTCTTGTCACCCAAATAAAAAGATTAAGTAAGATATAGCCAAAACACCCTCTCGGATTTCTAAAATTAATGTTACAAAAATAAGTTACATCAGTGAGATGTCCTCTGCACGAGACAAGGGAGAAAATGGATTACTAAATCCCGGAGCAGCGCCCGCAAGACTTACGGCCTGCATACTCCTCCTCACCAGCAAGGGCGCCAATCGTGGAGGAGACGCCGGTGGCCAAAGCAGCCCAACCAGGCAGCGCCGTGTAGGATGCATGATGGATATGGTGGGTGCATCGAGCTTTTTTCCCAGCTGAAGAATTATAGAGGAAAATTTAGTAAAGAGGGCCAGGATTTGGTCACAATGCCACCTTCTCCTGATGGAATAATGAGGCATGCACACAGCCGCGTGTGTACGGAGTGGTCACTGTGAGCAGGTGAAGGTTCGGCATTCTACATGGCATTCACTTGTTTGCAAAAACGCAGGGAAGGGCTGTGGAGGGCTCTCCTCCTGTCTGCACTGCAATACGGACTGTTGGGCTGCAAAAAAGCACCAAAATGCTGTCTGCACATTTCAGAACATAACATGCACAGTTTTCTTTAAGTCCTCAGAATTTCTGTTTAATGTATATATTAAGAATTAAAAAAAAAAAAAAGAAAAAACCTAATGTCCATTGTCTTTCTTCTGCTGGGGTCTTTCTGGCCAAAGATGGCTTCGGGCTGTCGGGTGGCGCTGTCGGTCGGCACACTGCCTGGCATGCCGGAAGTGCAGGCTCTGCCGTCGACCATAAGAGTGAGTGCCGTTCCTCACTGCTGCATGACCTTGGAGGAGTCATTTACTCTCTCTGGGCCCATTCCCTTCGTCTCTGTGGCTAGGGTGGTGATGACAGTGCCCGCTCAATGACTGGTTACACTAGGACAGAGAGGGCAGTTAAGGACAGTGACGTTGGTTATGCTATTATTTATTAAACTGGTATTTGTTGAGCGTCTGCCATATGCAAAGTTTAAGACAATATCACTTTTAATCCAAAAAATAACTCAGTCAGATTGGTATTACTGTCCCTGTTTTGGGGATGGGAAATCTGAAGTTTAAATACTCTGATTAAGGTGACATAAAATGAGTGACACAGTGTGCATGTACACTGTAGACTCAGAAGCCAGCTGTGCTGCTTTGTTGCCCCCTATACCATAATGGAGAACGTGACTGGCACCCTTGACAGCATTTAATTTAAATATTTTGAGAGTATAAGAGATGGAAACAATGTTTCCCAGCTGGGTGAGGACAACATTGCTAATTCTTGCAAGGTGTGGAGACTTGGGGGAGGCTGTTCCCAGCAGAGGGAAGAACTTGAGCAAGTCCCCCCCCGGAGGTGGGAGAACAGATGAGTTCTGGGAAGAGGAAGGTAATGTCATGCCGTTGGACTGGTTTAGAGGGTGCTTGCAGAGCATGTGAGAAATAGAGTTGTAAATGTTAAGTTTGAGTGTTACCAGGCAATCAGTGGGCTTGCTTCCAGATGCACATAGAAGCCAATACTATGGCACTGGCTTTTGAGAAAAGAAAAAGCTTTATTTTGGGTCGGCTGGCAAGGAGACAGGAGAGAACGCTCAAATCTGTCTCCCTGAGCTGGGGGATGGGGCAGGTTTTGCAGGTGGAGGGTAATGAAGCACGATCTCATTGGATCTGGCAGTAAGGTAAGGCCAGGAGGCGTGGTCTGCCTGGGTCACGCCATGGGATGATTCCAGGACCCCATCACAGATCTGCTGGATCATTGCAGCATGGATCATGCCATGTGGTATGGTGTCTGCTTCGTAATTTCATCCCCATTCTTTGGTCCCTGAACTTAGGTTCCACCGTGGTTGCAAACTTATTCATATATAACTTACAACCTGGAGGTCTATGGCAGCTGAAAACAACTCACTGTTTAATTACACAAAGTTGACCCAGATTGGGCTGGTTCTGTGGTTACATGAGGACAGATTTGGAGAGATTTTAATGCCAGGCTGAGTTAGGATTTTGGTCTCCCAGTCACTGATTTTTGTGTGTGTGAAAGGTAAAGCCATACTCAGTGCTGTGTTCTGACTGTATACAGAATTTATTGCAGAGAAAGATGTTGACCAGTTATTAGAATATCACAGTTGCAAGAAGCTCATGATTTGTGGTACTGGAGGAAGAGAGGACTGATCCACAGGTCTTGTAAATTCTCTCCCTTCCAGACCATCTGAACCTCCTGGGACCACCTCCACCCCCGTCTCCTGCGTGCCTGCCTACCATAACTCCCAGGACAGTGGTATGAGCTGGAGACAATATCCCTTAAATTATCCCCAACAGTGCAGCAGGGAACAAAAACAAGAACAAGGGCTCCCGGTTACACATCCGGGATTCACATCTCGGCCTTGCCACCTACTAGCCATGGAAGACGGAGAAAGCTGTACAACTTCTCTGAGCCTGCCTCCCTCCTGGGTAAGAGGAGAACAAAAATATATCTAATGTTCCAGAAGAATGTGGTGATCCGATGAGCGCAGTGCAGATGAAATTCAGGTCTGGGTTCCCTCTTTCTCTTTTCTCTCTGTCCACGGGCTCCTGGCAGCAGCCATCTCTCCCTCATCCTGATCATCGCCAAAGCATCCTGTGCTGCTCCTTCTGGCTTTCGTAGGAGAAGCTGTAGGAAAAGCCACAGGGGCTACAGCAGGATGAGTGGAGGAGGAGCATCCGCACTCTCTAAAGTGCAGCTCAGAGCCCCAAAGAGGAAGTGGCTGGGGGACTGGGCGTGGCCATCCGCAGAGCCCAGCAGGAAGGATCATCTGTCTGTTCCTTCTCATTTTTCTCAGACTAGTTTTCACTTTTCTCTCTAGAAGAAAATGAGGGCTATAATGTGTACTATTCTTCCTGAGGTATGGGGGACACTAAAGAAATATTAAAATAATAACCCTAAAATTATACCACAAACAAATCACATGAGTCTGCAGCTGTGCAAGTTTGAACAAAAATATTAAGAAAGCAGATGTTCTCTATCAAACACATGCTTCCAAACTGTGAGACTACTCCTTTTTTCTATAGAATTTTAATATTTATTATCAGAATTATAAAATATGGCATTGGAGAAATTCATAAAGAATAAAATGACAATTGATAATTCTTAATTTCCAGCCATAATGTAGTTAACAATTTAGGTTTTTTTCATTTCTATTATTCTCCCATGAGTATGTTGTGTTTGCACACATGTGTTTATTTTGAGAGATTAATTTGGATGAATTGTATCCACTAATTTTTCACTTAACATTATATATCTGACAGTTCCCATATTACTAAAATATATATAACCATTACCCAATAATTAGACTTATAATAGGGGAAAATTAGGAAAAATTTATAAGTAGAGGTATAATGAATGCAATCTTACATTAATATGTATCCACACTTCTTATTTTCCTAGGCTAGACTCCCAGCAATAAAAATATTGGCATAACTATTAAGAATACCTAAATGATTTTGATACATATAGCCAAAATTCTTTCATGAAGAAATTAGAACTCTCTTAAGCAGTATATAAAAGTACTAACTCACTGTACCTTTGTCATTTTTAAATCTTTGTTATTTTGATTTAGTGAACAATGATTTGTGGGGGAAGATGGGCTATGAGCTTGATTTCCCTACTCTCTCAGATGAAAAAAAAAAAATGAGAGCTGAGACTATGACTTCAGAGCTTAGAAGAAAATTCTGGGCTGAAGATACTGATCTTAAAGTTATCAGAAAACAGGGGAGTTGAAGCCAGGAAATTCTGGGTAGCATACCCAGATTATGTGCTCAATTGTTTAATTTCTTTAAAGCTGAACAAAAAGTGACAGAACACGTCAAGAAGGAGTATAAATAACAATAAAAGACAATGACTATAATGTCACTGATGATGTGAACATCAATAATAATAACATGGGTACATGAGGACCCAGGCTACCCATGTGCTTTTTCTCTCTTAATAATACATCACACATGTTAAGTGCCATTAAGGTCACTATTGAATAAACAAGGAACTGAAGCTTATAGAGATTGCCCAACTCACAAGTGTTAGATGGGAAACTTGCTGCCAGGTGTGTCAGAACCCAAAGTATTCTTATCCTTCAAGTTGGGCCACCTCTATGAAATAGTCATTACTCTGGAGATGTTGGGTTGAAGGGGAACAGGGTTTTAGACTTGTTCAATCAGGTATATTTAATAGGTTATTGACTTACAGCTCTCATTATTCTTTTCTCCTTATAGAAGCTGATAAACATTGTATATGTAAATATTTATATGAAATACATATGAAAGAAATATATAAATATGAAAATGCATGTATGATATAAAGTATTATACATAAATAAATATGAAATATATATGAATATAGCCTGTTTCTATAATAAACATAAATATGATCTAATTATAATCGGTTTAGAAATTTTGAAAATTAAACATGATGTAATTATATTAATAATTCATTGATTTAGAAATATTGAAACTGAAACAGCAACATTTTCAGGTCTGTATTCCATGGTTTTCATCACAAGTTACAAATGTCAAAGGAGAATGTGAGGTGTGGCTTTAGCTCTACACATGGATACCACTTCTCTACTCACTCTGATCGCCCTGCTGCATCCACAGTAGTGAAATGAAAAAAATGGTGCTTAAGTAATTCCCATCAAAAATTCATGCAGAACGGTTTCCAGCCCGGCATGTTGTAGAGCTTGTAGGTCCTCACTCCCATCCTCACAACAAGGAAAAAAAGCTGAAAAAACTGAAAAGCAACAATTATTCTAAGATCCGTCAGAGAATTGAGGTCACAGGGCCACCTGCTGCCTGGAAAACTGGAGAGACAGACAGGTAGATATGGAGAATTGCAGCATACCTGAGCAAAAGCCTAGGAGCAGAAGCCCATAGCTGAAGCCACTTCAAAGTCTGAAGTAGGAACACCTTAAATTGTAATTGGTGAATTGGTGAGGGCTCAGTGCAAAGTAGCTTGAGAGTTAAAATCTCCAGTTTAAGGAGCAGCCTCACATGTTCCTGAGTTTTACCTCCAGAAGCCTCCCAGATTTTCTGAGGGGAGAGTTGAGAAAACGTCACTGGTGGTTTTTGCAGGGGAGGAGGAAAGAGGAATAGTAAACATTTTGAAATAAGCTCAGAGCTGTCTGTTCTTCATGACAAGGCCTGCCCTCAAGGGAAATGCATTTATCAGAGCCCAGCCTGTGGAGTTTTTCTGAAACCTAACCCATCTGAGGGAAGGGAAATACCTAACCCAGGGTTACTCAAAGACTAGAAGAGAGGTAACTAATAAAGGTGATGGATATGATAATTTGCTTGCTTGTAGTAACCATTTCTCTACACGTATGTATATCCAAACATCATGTTGTACACCTTAAGGATATACGATAACAACAAAATGTCCAATACCTAACCTTAGGACTATGGAACCCTGCCCTCTCCCTACCCCCTACCTACACATCAATAGGGCTCCAGCATAGTAACAGAGGATTATAGCTAAAGAACTGCAAGCCTCAGACCTTATTTCAGGAGCCTCTAGGGAAAACCAGAGAAAACAAGAGAGACAAAAACAAAGACATTAGTAGAAATTTTAACCTCTAACACCACAGCTACAGAAAACTGTAAACACAGCCTCCTTCCTAGCCAGATAAACATAAATCTCACACTAAAACCTTCGATTTCTTTTACTCAGTGCATCATGCCTGACTTTCAACTAAGAAATCACAAGGAATGCCAAAAGGCAAAAAACAGTCTGACGATACAAACCAAGAATCAGGACCAGGATCAGATATGGCAGAGATTTGGGAAATATCAGATCAGGAATTCAAAACAACTATGATCAAGATGCTACAGACTCTAATGGAAAGGTTAACAACATGTAAGAACATATCACAATGTAAGCAAAGAGATGGAAACTCAAAGAATCAAAGGGAAATGCTAGAAATCAAAAACACTATAAAAGAAATAAAGAAAGCCTTTGATGGTCTCATTAGTAGACTAGAAATAGCCAAGGAAAAACTCAGTGACTCGAAGATATGTCAATAGATAGTTCACAAACTGAAATGAAAAGAGAAAAAACCTGAAAAATACAGAACAGAACATCCAATAACTGTAGGCCAATTACACTAGGTGTAAAACACACATAATACTAATAGGTGAGGAGAGGAGAGAGAAGGAAAAAAAGAAATATTTGAAATAATAATGGTTAAGCATATTGGATCAAGCAAAAGATTTCTCTTCAGAAACCATGAAATAAAAAAAGAGAATTTAGTGAAATACTTGTGTTTAAAGTGTTGAAAGAAAAAATAGAAACACCAAGCTAGAAATCTGTATCTTGAGAAATCATAATTTAAAAGTGAAGGAGAAATAAAGACTCTCAGAAAAACAATAAGGAAATATGTAACCATTAGTACTACCTTGCAAGAAATGTTAAAAATAGTTTCTTAGAGAGAGGAAAATAACAGAGGTCAGAAACTCAGATGTATATAAAGAAAGGCAGAGCATTAGAGAAAGAATAAGTGAAGATAAAATAATATATTTTCTTATAGATTGAGCAGGTCATCAGTTTATCGAAACTAGTAGTCACAACAATGTATTCAGTGATTATATCTTAGGAATAAGTGAAAAGAATGATGGCAATATTATAAGAGGCAGGAGGGAGAAATTAGGAACACTCTGTTTTAAGGTACATATATTAGCCATGAAATCCTACAGTATTATTTGAAAGTGGACTTGGATTAGTTATAAATGTATATGGAAAACTCTTGGAAAAACAGTTAAATATTTTAAAAAAATTGGCATGCTAAGAGAAATAGATAAAATGAAATCTCATGAATTGCTCAATTAAACCTAGAGAAGACAAAAAAAGTGGAAGTAAAATAAAATTAAAAACTAAAAGGTGATAAGATAATTACAAATATGGCAGATATTCATCTAAATATGTCAATAATAATTTATAAATGTGCATGGTCTAAAGTACACCAATTAAAATACAAAGAATTTCAAAGTGGATACAAAAAATAAAACCCAACTATATGTTGGCAACAATACACCCACTTTAAAAATAAAGACACAGATAGATTAAAAATAAAAGGATGAAGAAAGATGTGCCATGCTAATGCTAATCAAAAGAAAGTGGGAGCAGCTGTATTGATTTCAGATGAAGCAAATTTCAGAGCAGGGGAAATTATCAGAGATAAAGCGGCATTACATAATGTTAAAGGGGCCAATTTTCCAAGAAGACATAACAATCCTTAATGTGTATGCCCCCAACAACAAAGCATCAAAATGCATGAGGCAAAAATTGATAGAAATGGAAGGAAAAAAATAAATATACTATTACAGTTGGAGACTTTAACACTCTTCTATCTTTAATGTGCAGATCCAGCAAACAGAAAATCAGTAAGGATGTAATGGAACTGAAAGCCCCATCAATCATCAGGATCTAACTGATATTTACAGATCACTTCACCTAACAACTGCAGAATGCACCTTCTCCTCACAGGGAGCATTCACCAATATGGAACATATTCTGAGCCAGGAGGAACATCTTAATAAATGTAAAAGAAAAGATCTCATACAAAATAAGCCCTAAGAGCACAATGGAACTAAAGTAGGCATCCATAACAGAAGTACACTTGGGAGATCCAAAATATTTGGAGATTAAACAGCACACTTATTAAAAAAACAAACAAAAAAAACACAGGGGTCAAAGAAGTCTCAAAGATAACTTTCAAATATTTTGAACTAAGTGACAATGAAAATATAACTTATGAAATGTGTGGGGATACAGTCAAAGCAGTGCTTAGAGGGAAATTTGTAGCATTGGATGCATACAGTAGAAGAGATGAATAAACTAAAATTATCTAAGCTTCTGTTGTAGTCTGTTTTGTGCTGTTTTAACAGAATACTACAGACTGGATAACTTATAAAGAAAATAATTGATTTGTCAGTTTTAAAGGCTAGAAAGTCCAGTATCAAGGTGCCAGCATCTGACAAGGGCCTTCTTGCAGCATCATCCCATGAGAGAAGACAAGAGGGAGAGACGGGGTGAAAATGAGGAAGAGATTAAGCTCGCAGCCTCAAGCCCTGTGATAATCAACATTAATCCACTCGTGAGGGTGGGGGCCTTATGACCTAAACAACTCCCATTAGGCCCCGACCTTTCAACAGTGCAGCAATGGGGATTAAGTTTGCAACACAAGCTTTTAGGGAACACACTCAAACCATAGCATTTCACACCTAGCCCCCCAAATGCATGTTCTTCTCACTTGCAAAATACATTTATTCCATCCCAAAAACTCCAAAGATTTTAATTTGTTTCAGCACTAACTCAAAAGTAGAAAATCTCATCTAAATCAGGTATATGTGAGACCCAAGGCACAATTCATCCTGAGACAAATTCCCCTCCAACTGTGAGCCTGTGATATTAAAAAGTAGTTTGCTTTCACAGTACAATAGTGGGACAGGCATAGGATAAACATTACCATTCAGCAAAGGGAGAAACAAAAAGAAAGGAAGAAAGGTGTAATAGGTCTCAAGTAAGCCGAAAACCCAACAGGGAAAACAGCATTAAATGTTAAAACTCCAGAATGATCTTCCTTGACTCCATGCTCTGCCTTCTGGGTATCCTGGGATAGGGGCTGGGCCCCGAAGGCCTTGGGCAGGCCCAACCCTGTGGCTTTGCTGGGTGCAGCCCATGCAGCAGCTCTCAGGGGTTGTATAATAGTTGCACTCAGTAGCTCGACAGCTCTGTGCTCTGCAGGTGGTCCTACTTGCTAGATTGCACTAAACATTACCCTAGTGGGGACTCTCTGAAGCGACTCTGCCCTTGTGACCAGTTAGTGGGTCCCAAGTCTGTCTGCAAAATCCTTTGAAATCTAGGTGGAGGAAGCCATGCCTCCATAGCTCCTGCACTCTGTGAACCTGCAGAATTAGCACCACGTGGATGCTGCCAAGGGTTACAGCTTGTGCCTGCTGGAGTGGTGGCCCAGGTGCACCTTGGCCAGCTTGATCCACAGCTGGCACATCTGAGGAGCACTGTGCCAGAGTGCAGGGAGCAGACACTCGGGGTGGTGCAGGGGAGCAAATGCTGGCGCACCACAGGCACCTTTCTGGAAATCTTGCCCTCCAGGTCCTAGTTTTCCTGGAAGGTCTCTGAAATGCCTTTGGGGGGTTTCTGCCATTATCCTGATGAATAGAACCTGGCTTCCTTCTATTCATATTCATCTCTTTAACAAATAGTCCCTTGTCCACACTCTTAGTATTCTTTCCTTGAACACACCATTTTATATTAAATAGTTTTCATGACCAGGCTGAGTTTTTCTAATCTTTCTGTTCTACTTCCTTTTTAATTATAAATTCCATCTTTGAACTATTTCTCACCTCTTATATTTTGCTATATGCTGTTAAAAGAATCCATGCAGTCCCCCGAATGACTTGCTGCTTAGATATTTCTTCTTCCAGATACGCTAATTCATTACTCTTAAAATATGTCTTCTAGGAAGCCTTAAAGCAGGGACACAATTCAGCCAAGTTCTTTGCTAATTTCTAACGTGGATACACTTTCCTCCAGTTTCCAATACGCTGGTTTTTGTTTCTGTCTGAGACCTCAACAGAATTGCTTTTACCATCCATATTTCTGACAGTATTCTGATCACAGCCTCCTAAGTAATCTCTAACAAGTCCCAGACTTCCCCTACAGTTACTCCCTCTCCTGAGCCTTCATCACACTCACTCACCCTTAATGCTCCATTCCTGGAAATACAGGCTTTTTCCAGCCTCCGCTTCAGAAAGTTGCAGCCTCTTCCCCCGACCCAGTTCGGAAGCCACTTCCGCACTCGGAAGCACTTTTTATAGCAGCAGCACCACTCTCAGAACCAACTTCCTGTCCTAGCCCATTGTGTGCTTCTATAACAGAGTACCAGAGACTGAGGAATTGAAAAAGAAAAGAAATTTATTTCTCACAGTTCTGAAGGCTGGAAAGTTCAGTATCAAGGTTCTGGCATTTGGCGAGGGCCTTTTTGCTCCATCATCCCAAGGTGGAAGGCGGGGAGGTGAGAGAGGGAGAGAGAGAGATTGAACTTTTAGCCTCAAGCCCCATTATAATGGACATTAATCCAGTTATGAGTGTGGAGCTCTCGTGACCTAAACACCTCCCATTAAGGCCGAGCCCCAACAGTGCTGCACTGGGGATTAAGTTTCCAACACATGCCTTTTGGGGGGACACATACAAACCATAGCAGCTTCCACCTAAGGAGACTAGAGAAAAAGAGCAAATTAAATTCAAAGTAAGATCAGAACTCAATGAAAATGAAAACAGTAGAGAAAATTAGTGAAACTAAAATCTGGTTCTTTGAAAGCATCAGTAAAATTGATAAATTCCTTGCCCATTACCTTTTAAAATGATACACTTACGTACAAATTTAAAAAAATTACAATCATAATCTATAGAAAGAAAACTGAAAAAAATCAAAGAATATCCAAATAACTGGAAGATATTCCATGTTTATGGATAGGAAGACTCAATATTGTTAAATTGTCAATTCTGTCAACTTAATCTATAGATTCAAAGGAATTTCTATAAAAATTCCAGCAAGTGACTTTGTGGATATCAACAAACTGACGCAACAGTTTATACAGGGAGACCAAAGACAAAGAACAACCAACACAACATAAGGAGAAAAACAGTCAGAGCACTGACGCCGCCTGACTGTAAGTCTTAGTGTAAAGCCTCAGTGATCAAGACAAAGTGGTTTTGGGGAAACAATAGACAGAGATAAAAGGAACAGAATAGAGAGCCCAGAAATGTTTCCATAGAAATATAGTCAACTAACCTTTGACAAAGGAGCAGTGGCAATTCAGGGGAGAAAGGACAGTCTTTCGACACATGGTGCTGAAACAAATGGAAACCCACATGCAAAAAATATATATAAATTTGGACAAAATGTCAAACTATGAAACTCCTAGAAGATAACATAGGAGAAAAATCTAGACGAACTTTTGCTGGGCTATGAGTTTTAAAAGACAACACCACAAGCTCAATCTATGAAAGAAATAGCAGTAATTTGGACCTCATTAAAATTAAGAACTTCTGTTCTGCAAAAATTACTATGAAGAGAATGAAAATATAAGCCAAAGACTGAGAGAGAATTTTAGCAGAACAACATATCCAAAATATACAAATCACTCTTTAAACTGAACAGTAAGTAAAAAACAAACCAATTAAAAAGTGGATTAAAGATTTGAAAAGACACCTTAACCAAAAAAGACATACGGATGGCAAATAAGCACATGAACACATGCTCAATATATATGTCATCAGGGACTTGCAAATTCAAACAGCAGTGAGATACCACCACACAGCTATCAGAATGGCCGAAATCCAGAACACCAACCGCACCGAGAACCGGTGAGGACATGGAGCACAGCAAGTCTCCTCCGTTGCTGGTGAGAATGCAGAACGGAACAGTCTCCTTGGAAGGCAGTCTGGCAGTTTCTTAAAAAGATAAGCATAATCTTACCGTACGATCTGGTAATCATGCTCTTAGTATTTACACAAATGAAAATTTACGTCCACACAAAAATATTCACAAGGTATTTATTGCAGCGTATTCATAATTGTCAAAATATGAAAGCAGCCAAGATGTCCTTCAGAAGGTAAGGGGCTCCTCAAACTGTGGCACGTCCACACAATGGAAGATTATTCAGTGACAAGAGGAAATACGTTATCAATTCCCAGAAGACACACAGAGGACTCTGACCCTCACACTGCTACGCGGTGGAGGCCAGTCTGAAAAGACTGCGTACTGTATGATTCCAACTCTAAGACATTCTGGAAAAGGTAAAACTAGAGACAGTGGAAGAAAAGGCTGGTGGTTGCCAGGGTTAGAAGGGAAGGAGAAATGAATGGGCAGAACTCAGGGCAGTGAAACTAATCTGTGTGATACTATAACGGTGGATGCTGATACGATGCATTTGGCAAAACCCATAGAATCTACAACGGAAAGAGTCAGCCCTAATGAAAACTATGGATTTTAGTTAATAATAACTTAGAAGCGTTGGTTCATCAATTGTAAAAAATGTGCTGCATCAATGCAAGATGCTGGGACCCTGAGGGGAGAGGCGTGGGGGTCTACAGGAACTGTCTGTACTTTCATTTGTTTTTTTCTGTAAACCTAAAACTCCTCTAAAGTATGACGTCTATTAATTTTAAAAATCCATGAGGATAAAGTTAATAGGAACCCCCATTCACGCGTCTACTCAACGTGCCGTGCGCCCACAACCACCTGCACCCAGTGCCAACAGCCACGGACAGACAGAGGAGACCGCTCTCACGTGGACATCCTAGCGGGGCCACAGAGACCAGAAAACAAAAATAACAAGATTAATTCAGATAGAAATATGTGGGTATGAAGAAAGTAAAAACAGAAAATTAAGACAAAAAGTGACTGGCTATATTGGGGGAGAGAATGGTATTTTAGCGGGGACCAGAAGGATGAAGAGAACCTGTCATACGAAGAGGAAGGAAAGTGCATTTCAAGACGGGTGGTCACAAGGGCAAAGGGACAGTCATTGTTTCAAATCCCAAATGATCAAAGATCTTTTCAAGTCACTTGAATGATATGGGGCAACAAAGTAGAGTAAACGTGCACACCTTTCTCCATGTCTCCAATATCAAAATATTCCGTCTCCATCGCATGGCGAACGAAGCCAGGCTTTTCCTTGAAGTCCGCCTTGCAGTCAGGTAAACCTACGTAGCTTAAAGCTTTGTCATGCAAGTCGACGTCAGTCTTTAACTTCACAAGACTAGAAACAAATAAAACAGTAAGACCAAGAACCAAATATTTGTGTTTTGATTTGAAATAATTATTCAATATGATCATTTTACCAAGTGACCAAAATACGTGAGCCATAACCAAAAACTATCATTTTTATAGAACTGCAATTGATATTAAGAATTTTTAAAGACAAAAAATAATATAACTAATTGAAAATGTAACAGCCTCTGGGTTCCATTATCTACAAGTCCCTGTCAGACCTGGGGACACAGGAAAGAGCACATGGTCGAGTAAACATATCAATAACTCCACAGGGGGGATCCACATTTTCCTAGACTTGGCCCAGGCTGGAAAAGGAATGTAAACTTCCCTGCAGAAATCAAGAGCATCTGGAGACTTTACTCTGTATAGACCAATAGCAAAAGGACTGCATGTTAGGCATGTACCTTTCCTCTTAAAGTGGACAAAACAGGCAGCCACGTGCTAAAGTATGTCCTTGACTGAACAGGCTTTTCCTAAAATTATTTAGGATTTTTTTTTAGATTAAAGTTATAGCACCTATTCAAAGGAAAACAAATCTTGGAGATGTAAGGTAATTATTAGTCATTCATACCTCTCTATTGATCAATCTATAAATTATTCCTGGGACAAAGCTTTGGCAGTGAAGGAAAAAGATAATCCATGTTCACTTTCTGATTTGTTTGAAAGTTCACATGGCATTTGGAAAGAGACAGAGGGTGGGGAGTTTATAGACTCTTTCCTTTGAACTGCCCAAACTCTAGGTTTCTTATAGGAATACACGAAAAATAAAGCTGCCAAGCTCTGTGTCACGCGGTCACAGCAAGTTACGCTATTGTGTGCTGCTGCAAACTCTGTTAAACATATGATAATCCAACGACAAATTGCCTAGATTATCCGGCGCTATCTCCCAGTTTGAACATACTCTGCAAGGATACGCGACGATGACACAGATTCTCTTTAAAGGATGAAAACAAGAAGATCATTTGGATCTAAAAGATAACGTTCCATCAATTCCATTTCCTCGTGGATGAATTGATTTTCAGTCACCAGATGACAACAGAAGAGAAGACTACCCGAGGCATTAGCTGCTGTCCCTGGAGGATGTGCCGCACAGCAGCAGCAGCTGTTCCCTGCAGCCTGTGCTGCATTTAGGCGGCGAGTCTCCTGGGTGAGACTTTTCTCAAGTGTTCAAACTGAGAGAAAAGCTCCGTTTCTGTCACCTGCTGCAAAGGGATTCCCTGTTACTTTCTGCTGTGGGTAAATACGAACCTGTGAGTCAGCCCGACGGAACAGAACATTTAGTTCAAAAGTTTGTTTCCGACAAATCTCTTAGTCTTAAAACTTATTATTTCATTGATAACAAAGTATCAATGTATGGTCAAATCTTCAACAAAACAGAGGCTTATTGCTGTGAAAGCATCATTTGCAACATCACTGTGGGTTGCAAGCTACAGGAATGAGCCCATGTCACAAATAATATTATATTGCATTCGCCTTAGGCATGTATAACATGCTTCTCTTCTTCTCTGTCAGTTATTTCAACCAGCAGTGTACATCACCTAACAGAGTTGTCTTTGGATACTACTGAGGACAGGAGTAATGTGTGACTCCACAACAAAAAATAAAGATAAATTGCTACTTACTCTCCTGTGTAGCCTTAGTGACATTCTAACTGGTGTAATAAAAATTCCAAGCCAGGTTATCCAAGACAAAATGATTCCAATGATTCTATCTTCTGCCAAGTAACCCTGGGAGAAACAGCTTTCCAGTAGATTAATGTTCCATGCCACAAGGGAATATCATCTTTCTGGACCTTTCTTGACATTGGTTCTGTGACTCCAAATACAAAGGTGTGAGTCCACAGTCCTTTGCAATGATTAACCAGGAGGCTTCCGATAGCAGACTAAGCATAGACAAAACCCAGGACAGAATGTCTCCAACACTTTCTCCTAAGTCTTCAGTAATTATGTATAGCTATTGCCAAGAATTGATCATTTGAGACAGTATACCATTGTAAACATAATAGAATTGACTCCTGGACTCACTAATTTTTATCAATAAGATAGAACAGAACACTTGCTACCAGGTGCCCATCCATTTTTAGAGACTATTGGTATAACCTTTCCCCCTGCAGCCTGAGGATGAAGAGGAACAATGGTATATTATAATAAAAGGGTATGTTATGGTACAAAGGGTTTCAGTTCTAGGGTCAATCACTTGCCAGTTTTCTCCTCTTAGATTAGCCACTTCACTTTTTTAAAGTCTCAGTTTTTCTACCTGAAAAATCAAGAACATCACTTGCTTAAGGAATTCTGGTAAAAATCAGTTGTGATAGTCAAAGTACCGAAGGCCATACCTGAGACATAATAGTATTTAATAAATACTTGTTTCCCACTTTTCATCACAACTTACATTCCTGTTTGCAAACTCCTTGAGCAGACTATTTGTGTAGTCTGAATGCATTCCCCGGACACATGAGACTGGAAACCACAGTCAGATTATGACACAAGGCTATGACGTGCATATCTGGAGAGAAGTTTTGTCAAGAATAGGTTATAGAAGGGAGGGCACTTCTTACATGAATAATTTAGAAAAGAAGGACTTCCTCCTATATTAATTGCTTATTGTCTGTAAACATTTTCCCAAGTCCTATAATTTCTTTAGAAATCTGTAGACACATTCCAATATCAGTTTGTTCTAATGGAAGTAACACCCTGGACTTTTGATTCCACCAAGTGAAGATTAAGCAAGTTGTTCCCAAAGAGACCATTTATTTACCTCCTTCTAGGTTTCAATATGCCCCCAAGGTTCATGTGCTGGAAACTTAATCCCCAATGCCATAGTGTTGGGACATGGGTACCAATAAAGTGATTATTCCATGAGAGTTCTGCCCTGATGAATAGATTAATGTCGTCATTGCGGGAGTGGGCTAGTTACTGCGGGAGTGGGCTTGTTATAAAAGTGAGTTTCGCCCCCTCTGGCTGTCCTGCTCTCAGGCTGTCCTGCCCTTTCCCCTCCCACCCTGGGATGACTCAACTCAAAGGCCCTCACCGGACACCAGTGTCATGCTCTTGACTGTCCCAGCCTCCAAAAACAAGAACCAAATAAATTTTCTGTTCATGGTAAATAACCCAGGCTGTGGTATCCTGTTATGTCAACATAACACGGACTAAGACTCCCACCTCTGTGATGAATGCAGACTACTCGGGGTGAAACGGGCGGGACCCCTGCGTCCGGCCACACTCCCACAGCCTCGGGGCTCGGCAGTTGCTGTGTGTGTGTGTGTGTGTGTGTGTGTGTGTGTGTGTGTGTGTCAGCTTCTAGGGTGCGGCAGTGTTCTGGCCGCGACCCTGCTACTCTAGTTTGTGGACATTCAGTGAGCTGTGCACTAACAGTATCGCATCTTCTATATGTATTTTATATTTCCATAAAAAGTGTTCATAAAAAGAACTTCAGTGGCTCTCACTGGCCAAATCTGGTCAAAATTTAAGTATCAATAAGTATCATAAACATAGTAGATTGAATACAAAAAATATGTTTAACTCCCTTAGTTCTTAAAAACATAAAAGAAATAAATAAATGGTCTTTTGGTCACCTTGTCAAGATAAGAAGGAGCCTACTCATTAGTTTGAAAACCAGTGAAGAAAAGATAAAAAATAAATAAATCAATCAAGCATTTACTTTGCCTTTATTTTATGAGCTTTATCACAGCCTAACCAAATGTGGAAAGAAAACTTTCTTGATAGAAGAGTCCCAGATAATAAATAGAAAATGAGTAAGTGAATAATAATTAGATTATCACCATTTTAAGACACCTAATGAAACTTTGGACCAAGATATAACAATAAACACCAGCAAATGCTCATATTGCAAAGGAATGACACCTAGAGAGGTGTGCTTCGTGATGGAAGGGAGCAGACAACACTCTCCTAGAAGTATTCTTGCCAAAATTTGTTTTCCATTTAAGCCTTCAGATCTCACTATCAAATTATAGGAAATTCAGGGTAAAGAGGAACCTACTGAAAGGATACCACTCGATTGCAATGAACAATTTCCCCACAAGAGTCTACAGAGCAAAAGACCCAGTTTTGTCAACAAATTAAATGGCAAAGAAAAAAAAATTAGGGCGGGCACATATAACTTAAAAGAGACTTAAGAGTTACGGCCACCAACTTTAATATCTGAGCATTATTATGATACTGATTCCAAAATAAATTTTAAAACTATAAGACAATTGAACATCAACCAGATGCTACATGGTTGTTAACATTAAAATTTATTTTTGTTGTTTTAGGTGAGATAATGGAATTGTCATATTTTTCCACAGTCCTTATCTTGTAGAGGTACACACTGAAATATTTACAGACGAAATTAATTAATGTTTTGCCTTTGCGTCAGAATAGTCTTAGATGGAGAAAACGTGTGTGTGTGTGTGTGTGTGTGTGTGTGTGTGTGTGTGTGTGTGTTGCTCTGGGTAGAAAAGGCTAATCATGAGTTGATAATTTTTGAAGCTGTGTGATAAGTATGTAATATCTTTTTTCTGTTTTTGTGTGTTTGTAGTTTTCCATAATTAAAAAATATACAGATGACTGTTAATCGTTTTCAAAAATAAGTAAAAGAATACTCAGCTTAATATAATGTTCTTTTTTAACTTGGCCTCAAGTTGCAAAATTCGCTCTTCTGCAGCCATCTTACACATTATTGCTTGTTTTTTGTTTTGTTTTGTTTTGTTTGTTTGTTTTCACAAACACCTCTTACCTCCACGTCTTATCCTGGCTGTCCTCTGATAAAAAGGTCCTTCCCTTCCCTGTCAACTCATTTGTGAAACTGGCATCCAATAATATTGTCTTCCAGCATCTGTCCCTGAAACCCAGCAAGTGCTAATGGTTCATGCCTCTGACTTGCCTGGCTGTCTGTGCTGTCCCTGGGTGTATGATAGTGCTGACCTCCCTCCTCATACTCGCATAGCTCCGCCTACGCCCCGCGTGACCGTGAGCTCCTTGGGAACTGGCACTGGTGTACTGATTTTACATTACAAATTTCAAACACACCTAGTACCCATTCAAGGAAAGTACACAAAAGTGTTTATAGATTTCGTGAATCACCTTTGTCTCTACACTCACAGGCCCCTATATGTGCTCCTGAAAATACTGTATTATTCTGTGGCATCCTCCCAAGGGTCTTCCGGTTCTGAAAGAACATCTGGTCTTCACTATGAAATAAATGACAATATCCAGATGTGACAGGTTACATGCTACTACAAACAGTTCCTGACTACTTTCTAAGGACTTTTGAATTCTTCAAGCAGCCCTCGTTGTGCAGAACCTTAGTATGCTCTCTTTATCCTGCAAGTGGCCCAGGTGAGCAGTCTGCCCGAGCAAGTGTTGGTATGTCTGAAATTAGTCTGAGAATATCTCAAAATAGGGCTCCTGAGTTCCGATGTGTTTGTGACAAGACCTCTCTGCCTACAAGTCACAACCAAGATATATATTAAGAGCTGCTCCATTAATTCCCGTGACACGGAGGCATGTACTCCAACTCCCAAAGGCTTTTTTCTTGAGCCTGATATTAAATTTGTTGCAGTCAAGGAACAAAGTGAGAAAGCTTAGGTGTGGAATTCGTGTCCTCTAAACATACCTAAAATAGGAGTCTGGAGACAGATGGCGCAGCTCTGTGAGGTAGGCAGTCCCGTCTTCACCAGCCTGTTTATTCCTTTCGTGGGATTTAAATCTCAAAGCAGCAGCGGCTGAAATTATAGTGCTCTGCAAATGGTGGCACGAGTATAAGGCTCAGGCATTTTTAACAGAGCTGCTGATAAATGCATATGCTTTTATATGGAACATAATTTCTTACTGATTGTAAATCAACAGATATGCGCTAAAAAGATATTGGAAAACAGACATATCAGGACATAATCCAATAAACTGGTCAGGCAAATAAAGCAAAATTATAGAAACTTCTGCATTTCGAAAACATAGTTCCACCTTCATTTTTAAAGAATAACAGCTGTTAAAAGAAAAACCTGAGACAAATTAAACTTAACAGAGTTTAACCGAGTGAAAAATGATAAGCAAATGAGGCAGCCCCTCGAGCTAGAACAGGTTCAGAGAGACTCCTGGGTGGCTGCGTGGTCAGATGCCATTTATGGACAAAAAAAGGAAAGACATTCAAACAACGGAAGTGAGCTACAGAAACAGTTGGATTGGGTACAATTGGGCTTTTTTTTGCCTTCTTTGACCAAGTTTGAAAGTTGGCCACCTGGGACTAGTTGAAGCACAGCCATTGCGATTGTCTGAGACTCAGCGGTTTGTTATAGAAGCACAGTCCGAGGTAGGTTTTTGGTCTGTTTACATACTAATGTGGTGGTTCCCTCACATAAGAACACAAGGATGTGAGTACAGAGGGTTTCTCAGGCCAAATTTAGTTTGTTTTAACACAACTTTATTAAGATATAATTCACATATTGTAAAATTCACTTTTTAAAGTATAAAGTGCAGGAGGGTGATAGTGGTTAATAATACTGTCTAATTTTAGAAAATCCCATTATCCGCACAATAAGCCCCTTACCTGTTAGCTGTCACTCCTGGCTCTCCCCCCTCTGCACTAGTGACACAACCTGCATTCTTATCTACAGACACGTCTACTCTGATCCTATAAATGAAATCATACAATACTTGTCTTTTGTTCCAGACTTGTTTTGTTTAGCATAGTGTTTTCAAGGCTTCCCACGCTATAGCACGCCAATACTTCATTCACTCTTATGGTTGTATATTTTGTTTTACGGATCTATCACATTTTATTTATGCATTCATCAGTTGATTGGCATTTAAGTTGTTTCCATTTTTTTGCTTATTATTTGTGATGCTTCAGTAAATGCTGGTACAGGTTTTTTGTATGAACATATGTTTTCAATTAGCTTAGGTAAATATCTAGGGATGTGATTGCTGGGTTGTATGGTACATATATGTTTAACATTTTGAGGAACTTCCAAATTCTTCTCCAAAGTGGCTGCACTGTTTTACAATCCCATCAGCAATGTCTGAGAGGTCAAATTTCTCCACATCCTCACCAATGCTAGTTATTGTCTGTCTTTGAAACTACGGCTGTACAAGTGGGTGTGATGGGCTATGTCATTTTGATTTTGATTTGCATTGTCTTAATAACTAAGTTTGTCCAGAACCTATGTATGTATTTATTGGCTATTTGTTTATCTTTTTGGGAGAAATATGTATTCAAGTCCATGGCCCATTTTCAAATTATTTATCTTTTATTGTTGAGTTATAAATTCTTTATACATTTTGGATAAATATCCTTTATTAGATAAATAATTTGTAAATATTTTCTCCTAATGCGTGGGTTATCTCTTTACTTTCTTAATGATAACCTTTGAAACACACACATTTTTAATTTTTTATGAAATCCAACTTATGTATTTTTTCTTTTGTCATTTGTGCTTTTGGTGTTCTAAATAAGAAACTGTTGCCTAATTCTAGGAAATGGATGTTTACTCCTATATTTTTTCTCTTGCAAGTTTTATAGTTTAGTTGTCACGTTTAGGTGTACAATCAATTTTGAGTTAATTTTTGTAGAGTTTGTGAGGTAGGAGCACAACTGCATTGCTTTGCAAGTGGATATCTAATGGTTCCTGCACCATCTGATGAAAACACAAGAGTATTCTTTTCCCAATGAATTGACTTGGCACTCTATTTGCAAATCAATTGAGCCTAACTGTAAGAGATCGTTTCTGAACTTTAAATTCCATTCATTCCATTCCATTGATCTACATTGATCTAGCCATATGCCAGTACCATACTATCTTGATTACTATAGCTTCTTAATAGATTTTTAAATGAGGAAGCGTGAGTCTTCCAAATTTTCTCTTATTTTAAGATTGGTTTGGCTATTCTGAATCACTTCATGTCTACAACAAGGGCAGCTGGGAGTCTGATGGGAATTACTTTGAATCTGTATATCAGTTTGGGGTGTATTATTATCTTAAAAATATTGTCAACGTTCAGTAATGAGATTCAGAGAATATATTTAAGTTTAGAGTTTATTCAATCACAGGGCTTAGGATGGTCACCCAGGAAAGCACTAACTGCAAATGGATGAAGGTCAGCATTTTCAAAGTGGAGAAGTTAAGGTTACAATTATGTAGGAAACAGAAAAGTTCCAGCAGGATTACATTTTACATGCAAGACCAGGTGCATATGCCACAGTGGTTTGATTAGTTATAGGTTGTTATGTTCCAAGGAAGATTCCTTTATTACTTTGTGAAGAGGGGTAGTGATTTGAGGGGGTCTTATCTCTGGCACTGTTTAGTCTTAATTATTTGCAGAAAAAAAGGCAGACGTTGCAGCTGCATGAACATGACTCAGATTACATAGCCACACTCCTGCAAGGCTCAGGATAATCCAAAGTTCCAACAGCTTTAAATTTGAATTATTTTAAGTTTGAATTATTTAATTGGACAATATAATGTTCTTCTGACTTATCAACATGGAATGTCTTTCCCTTTATATAGATCTTCTTTAGTTTTGCTTAACAATGTTATATAGTTTTTAGTGTACAAGTCTTGCACTTCTTTTTTTTTTTTTTTTTTTTTTTTATTTGAGACAGAGTCTCACTCTGTTGCCCAGGCTAGAGTCAGCCTAGCTCACAGCAACCTCAAACTCCCGGGCTCAAGCAATCCTTCTGCCTCAGCCTCTCGAGTAGCTGGAACTACAGGCATGCGCCACCATGCCCGGCTAATTTTTTCTGTACATATTTTTAATTGTCCAGATAATTTTTTTCTATTTTTAGTAGAGACGGGGGTCTCACTCTTGCTCAGGCTGGTCTCAAACTCCTGACCTTGAGCGATCCTCCCACCTCGGCCTCCCAGAGTGCTAGGATTAAGGGCATGAGCCACCGCACCCGGCCACTTCTTTGGTAAATTTATTCCTAAGCATTTTATTCTTTTTGTTGCTGTTGTAACTGAAATTGTTTGAGAAATTTTATATTTGGATTGTTCTTCCCTGCTATATAGAAATATAATCGATTTTTCCCATTGATCTTGTTTCCTCACACCTTGCTGAATTCCGTTATTAGTTCTAACAATTTATTTGTGTTTTTGTAAGTGGGAAAGGAGGGTCTCCAGCAACTATAGGACTTGGACCAACTTGAGCAATCAACCCTTGTTAGCAAGGCCCATGGCCACTCAGCTGGCTAAAACTAGCCCCTGACAGACCCTGGCAGCCCGTAGATGAACCTATGTGCACTTTCCTCATTACCATGCTAAGGTCTCCACCCAGGGAGGAGCGGTAGCTTCATTACCATAACACGCCCAACTGCCCTGGCTTCTTGTGTGTGGCTCCCTGGGTCCTGGGCGTGCATATTTGGCTCAGAATAAACTTCTTTAAAATATCTTAGAGGTTGTTTGTTTGTTTGGTTTTCCCCCATTAGCATCCACTTGGTTGTGTAGATTTATGTTTTCCATCAAATTTGGGATGGTTTTGGACACTCTTCCTATGAATACTTTTTCTGCTTCTTTCTCTCTCTTTTCGTTGTAGATTCTCATTACGTGCATCTTGGCATGCTTGACTGTGCCACCTGTATCTCTGAGACTGTGTTCAGTTTTCCTCTTTTTTTTTTTCTGTTTTTAAGACTGGATATTTCAATTAACCTATCTTCACATTTGCTGATTATTTCTTCTGCTAAGTCAAATCTGTCATTGGGCATCTGTAGTAAATTTTTTATTTCACTTATTATACTTTTCAACTCTAGAATTTCTATTTGGTTCATTTTTATATAATTTTGTTTTCTTTATTGATACTCTATTTGGTGAGACATTATTCCATACTTTTTAGTTCTACAGACATGGTTTCCTGCAGAACATTGAACATATTTATAATATATAATTTAAATCTTTTTCCAACAATTCCAACATGTTGTCTTCCTTAGGGACAGTTCTATGGACTGCTTTGTTTCTATATATGAGCAATATTTTCCTGTTTCCTTATGTGTCTCATATTCTTTGTTGAAAATTGGTCATTTTAAATAATATAATGTAGCAACTCTGGAAATCATATACCACTCTACCCAAAGGTTTTGTTGTTTTTTTCTAATTTTTTGTTGTTATTGTTGCCCTTTGTATTTTAGTGAGTTTGCTAAACCAACTTTGTAAAGTCTGTATTCTGTGTTGACTGGCCACTGCAGTTTCTGCTGGCTTAGCATAATGCACAGTTAATGACTGGGCAGAGATTTTCTTCAATGCCTTGTACCAGTACATCTCCCAGCGTTGCTGAAGGACTCCATGTGTGTGTGTGTTTGATTATGCCTTCAGTCCTCTCATAGTTTAAAATTCCGCCCTACCTTGTGCTTACTACTGGTACAAACCCTCAAGGTCAGTTTTCACAGCTGCTATGAATGCAAGGCTGTGGGTTTGGAAGGCGACCGTGGAACTGGGAAGCGAAGGATGGAAAAGTTAAAACACCACAAATCTGACTATTCTTATTAATATAGAATAATTTGTTTTGAAAAAATATGATGTGATTTTCACAAGCCTTTGGTTAATTTCCATAGTCCTGAAAAAGTTGATTTTAAGAATTTTTACAAATGTTCTTCTTGCTTTATGGAGTTGTGGGCTTCTGGAGTTCCTTACTCTCCTGGAGTTGCTTCTCTCTAGCTTCTTTTAAAAATGCTTTCCTTTCCTGATATTTTGGGGGGTTTTGTTTGTTTTATTAAGATTTTTTGTTAACATAACTTTCAAATTTTAATTTCTATTTGAATTTTGTATATTTAATTTCTGCTTCTTTCAAAAGTATTTGGTAAATGTCTGCAGACCTTTGGAAGGTACTGCAAAGCAGATTCAGAGCTATACTTAATATTGTGGGTTTCCAAAAATTATAAGTTGTTAAATTATAGTATCAAACCACAGTCCCTGACATGCTGACGGATCTAAACGATAGCACAGGTATGGCTGAGATTTATGACATGGTCAATTTATAAATTTGAATCTCTACTGTTAGAACAATAATTATTACCTATTTTGTAGAAGAGTCAAAATTGCTCATTTTATCACCTAAACATACAACACTCAATCAATTTGAATGTAAATTTAAAGGGTAAATAAAAATAATAGAGGAAGGGATATGTGTTCATGAAAATGTTTACAAATATTTTAGGTCTCTTAGTGAATTCCAGATAAGCAATTTATGACCCATCTCCAATTCATTTTTTAAAAAATGCTTATCAGATACCTAACACTTGCTAAAAATTATAATAAATAATAAAAAAATTAAATTAGAGAACAGAATATAAAACTAAACACTCAGTAAATTAATGTTATAGATCAGCCAAGATATATCATAAATCATATGATTTACACATGTGTGTAGTAAAAATATGAATGTAAACACCTAATTTAAATCATGGTTACTTTTGGAAGTCAGGGAGGGACATGTGATTGATCGTACAATGAGGGCTGTAATGGTTACACAGATGACTTTACTAATTCTTTGCATGTATTATTTAGTAATCCGGATGATGTTTTCAACAATAATCCTTAATTTAATTCTCATAACATTTCACACATCTGAATGTTTCATAATTAAAAATCAGATTAATAGGAAAAGTACTAGCCTATTATAAAAATGAGCAAAGGAAAGCACAAAAAATTATAGAATTTAAAATATCACTTATTAATGAACCCAAAACAAAATTTTGATCACTCTTAATCAGTGCAAATAAAGTAATGGCATATAAAATATCTATTTCTCATAATTATAAATATTTCTGAAATAATAATAAAGTTGGCATGGCTACCTGAGAAACAATCTCATGTACTAAGTTTCCCTAGGAATATATCTGGGCAGTGTTTTTAGAAAACCAAAGAATAACAGAATAACAGGACTAATTCTAGATGACACAAAGTGGTTGTCTTTTAACATTTTTAAAAGATTTTATTTGCAAGGGTTATAGACTGCTTTTAAAATTGAAAGTAAGACCAATATTTTAAATGAAATTTGGTGTATGCATCTGAATTAATTTTGCCTGTCAGGGTGCTAAAATCTTAAAACATCAGGACTTTAACAAAATAAAATTGTGTTTTTCATTCATGCAAAGTCCAGTTCAGGGAGACCAGCCTTCCTCCAGCTTGTGACCATGCCATATGGTGCACACGGTCTCCAAGAACTTTGAGGGTAGAGAGGAGAGTCGCTGAGGGGGCACCTGCTGTTTGCAGCCTTGGCTGTCTGATGGTTCATCAGCTGGACCTACTCACAGGGCTCCCCCCAAGAACCTGGGAAATGCAGGAGAACACACGGATCCTTGGTGATCATTTACTAATTTTCTCTCAATCCATGGCTGGATATTTTTAAAAGTAGCCAGTGAGAGGAAATAACAGTGACATATTATTATAAAAATATCTCCTGTCTCCTTAGCTGAGGACAATATCCATAAAGATTTTCACTGTAGAAAGGGAAAATTGTCTGGTTTTATGCATTAGCAGTTAGGTAATGGATGTGTTTTTCAGATTCCACTATTAAAATAGTGAGAACAAATTGCATACAACAGAAATAATTTTCTTTTCTCAATTTTTACCCATCCTAAAAACATTTAAATATTATTTAAAATACAATAGGTAAATAACCCAAAAGATTAAAAAATGAACTCAATATAAAAACAAAATAAAAAATGATCTTAATATTTTATATTCTGCCATCTACTTTTTTCAAAAACTATTAGAGGAAGAATGAAATAATTTATTTTATACCAAGTAGATGATGTTTATTAGATTTAAATGCCTTTTTATACATTTATATTGCAAATATGAAGAAAAATAATACATATTGAGGCATCTGCTTCAGCTCTACTTCCAAACAACACAAGTACAAAACACTGCAAAGTTTGACCAATTAGTCCCCCCAAAACTGACTCTCGTTTCAGCAATAATCAAGGCCAAGTTTTCCTCTTTTATCTCCACTAATCCTTTTTCTATAACTTCACAGCACCTCTTCATGAAATACAGGTTGAATGTTTTAACAACATCAGAAGTTAGAAACCAAGAGGTGCTATATAATTATAACAGGAAGAGAGAATAATGAGTCTACTGATTTCTGTAAGACGGAGGTTGCTGTGAGAATTAATCTAAATGTACAGTATGAAAAAATAAGTGGACACTACATTATAACTTGTGTATTGATAAATTCTCCTCATATTAATCTGCATCTTATGATGAAATAAAAAGGCAAAAACAGGTTGATTATAAATCAAGGCCCCCCAAACAATGAAACCTTTAAGATAAAACATGAAAATATATGGAATACCTTACAGATTTTAACTAAATTGATACTAATGATAAAATTAAGACCATCTATCTTGCAAATCATATTGGAAAATCTTTAAACACTGAGCTGTGCCTAAGCAGGTGAGGTGTAGTTTCTTCAAAAAATAGCAGTAATAACAAAGAAGGCTGGCTCACTGTCTGCAGCTGTTCTCTAGGGCATGCTGAATGGAAAAGAATAATATAATTTATTGTGAGTTTGGATCCACATATTTCTTTAATACTTGCAGTAAATCTAGTTTTAAAGCTAGCTTTTGTCTTATAGACCTTTATATTTACATTCACATCCGATTGCTTACTATAAAATAATGGGAAGGGTTTTTTTTAGCAATATAAGCCAAAAATTTGGTTTCAAATACATCACTTTGTAGGCTACTTGGTTGTTTTTGCCACCTCGACATCCTTTTTCCTTTATTAACACTGACTTTGCTTTGAGGAAACAAGTGCCCTGTTCCCCTGGTCTGGGTTTCAGAGTGATGCCTCAACACCAGCCCGGGGATGGAGCATGTGACATGGGTTACACTAAATGAAACATTAAACTCCCCTCACCCAACTGATTTGGTGATAGATACACAGCCTAGGACCTGTCACCTAGTGCAATTCTATCCCCCTGAACTCCATTTGTTCTCATAACAGTAAATTGCAGGACTTGTCTGAAGCTTTCAAGTAGAGATAAACCCTTCTCAGCCAGACTTGAACTTTTGGCTGTCTGCTTAAGCGGAGTCAGAGACCAGAGTCCATGTAGTTGACTGCGGTCTGACAGGCAGAAACAGGTGCAGGAAACAGTCACATGCCTGGGTCCAGCCATGCCTGAAGCCAGCCCCTTTGGCTGTTTGATCTGATAGATAGTGCTTTTATTTCAGCCAACCTGAATTGATGTTCTATCATTTACAATGCCATTTAAACTATTCATTGTAAAGGGTTACATACTTATTACAATACAGTTACCATTGGTCAAAGTGATTTTATTATATTTCTGAGGGAATTGACTTTGGGAAGAATTTATAAGACAAGACACAGATGAAATAAATTTCATTATTTTATAAGCACATCTTATTTCCAATCCCAAATAGTATTAGGGTTGAGCATCAAGCACTTTTTGCTCTGGATAAAACAAACACACACACACACACACACACACACACATGATAAAAGTTTGCCATTGCTTAGAACCTTCAGACAAATGTACTCCAGGCTATAAAGATAATTTTGGAGGTGATTTAAATATGTTCTGAATAACCACCAAGATTGGTGGATGCAGATAGCATCCCAAATAGTAACTTTTCATGTAGACAGTAATAATTATTTGAATAAGTAATTTCTGATGTTTATTTAAAAGTCTGTTTGTTTTACTAAACTCAGGCAACAGGATATCATTTCATCTTGGAATCCATTAGTTCTTTCTGGATTAGAAGATATGGCCTTTTAAAGAAAGTTTAAGATTTTACTAAATGACTATGAAAAATATGCTGCCAATAAGGTCAAAGGTCATACTTTTACAAGAAGAAAATTAGTTAAAGACCAAAGAAAAATGTTGTTAAAGAGTTCTATAGCTGGTAAATGAAATTATTGTTTAATTATATTTGAATATTTACGAAGGATTAATGTCAAATAAAATAAATTGCTACCACTACCCAGATGTTTGCAATTTTAGAAAGGTGCTGGCTAGCATAGTTATAATTCAATAAAAACTTACCTAAAAATTAACAAAAAGATAATGAGAGAGAAAATAAAAGTAATCTCAGGATAAACACATATGCAAGGTTTACCATTATCCACAATAATGAATTAGCCAATTGGTCCTGGTTAAAAACAATGATATTTTTAGAAATTTTCATCCTAAATGTGGAAATTCTCTTTCTTCGAATATTCACATACATTAATAAAAATAGCAACGTGTCTATATAAATAGGTCAGTTCCATTAATACATATGCTCAACTGTGAAGTTTTACTTAGAACAATCTTCTGAAATTTGCTCAACTTCTGTTATTAGGTTCCTATTGTCTATGGTTCCCCTTCGCTTGAATTTTGATGGAAGTTTTAAAACATTTAATGTCATTATAATGTCAAATATATTTTATTATTTTCTAGTTTAATATTTGTTAGATGTTTAATGTACACAAATGAGATGGGTCCCTGTCACCACAATGAAGGGCACAGACCTAATACAGCGGACGAGACATCCACTCATCCATTCCACGAATGACGGAACAGATTCAGAAAAAGGAAGGAGGATTCTTGGGCAATTGGCTGACGAGGAGGAATTGGCCTGTGCCTCTTCCTCGGAGAAGAACCGAGGTATTGACTAGATACCCGTGCTGCTATAGACCCTCTGGGCACGAGCGCTGGAACGTCCCAAGAGCCGGTGGAACCCACCCCCGGCTGCCTGCTCCGTCAGCCCCAGGCTCGTCCGGTCCAGGCAAGGGGTGAGGGCACCTTTACAGCCCTCGCTACAGAGGCGCTCCCCGATCCCCGCAGGCCTCCAGGTGGGCATGGGCGTGGGCGTGGGGACCACGCGGAGACACTCCTCAAACCCACGTGGAGATCCACAGAAGAACACGCATGGGCGGCTCCAGTGCGCCGCATTCTGGGAGCGCATCCCGAGGCCCTGAGACTGCCAGGCCAGGGAGGGAGACAGGAACCCAGGTGCTCTCGTGCATCCCACAGGCAAGCTCTGCCACCACGAGCGCGGGCTACTGCTGGACCAAGGGGTGTTTGGACCCTGTACCCCACGCGGGTGGGCCTCCCCAGGCACTGCTCACGCGGCTGCTCCCACAGAGAGGGACACGCCCTTCCCAGTGGCAGGCCTGCAGCACAACCACCGCTGACCCACCTGAGTGTCTGCAGCAGCCTGGGACCCGCCTGCCAGGACTCAATCACATCTTCCAGGGACATGGGAAGATCTGTGAACTGATCTGGAAAGGGGAAGGAGCCTCCACAGGCAGAACCAAGAGGAGACTGAGGCCTGGATTCCTTTGTGCTGTGCAAGCAGGGTGCCCCTCCCTTAGCGGGAACTGCCTGGGAAGGGTGTGGTCTGAAAGCCACAGCAGGGAGGCCGGTGGCCTTGGGCATCTTCATGTCCTAAAGGCAGACTGCTTAAGACTGGCCTAGCTGATTCGGCTAGAGGGAGGAGGGAGATCCACCAGGCCAGGGAGTGGGAGCTGAGTGGGTCCCACTGCCACCTGCTGGGCTGTGGATTCCCAGCCGCACGTCTCCCCTATGCAGGTTGTGTGGTGCAGTGGAGGTGCCTCTGCCCATCCCAGGAGACTTACCCCAGTGGCCTGGGGACCACCTCCCCACCCCCATTGAGGTCAAGGCTTGCACCTGCCTTTGGGGAGCCTGGACATGAGCTCGCCTGACCCAACCCTACCAATCTTTGACCCCCCCCTACCTGCCTTAGTGGTGGGAAGCACAGGATGGGGACCCCTGGGAGTTCCAAGGCCCCACCCATTGCCTGGGATATTGAAGTCCTTCTCCTAATTAACTAAGGCCAAGTGCAAATCCCAAAAGCCTCCACTGCAACTGGCTTTCTCCTGCAGGTGACACCTACTGGCCTGGAGGGTGAACTGGACGTCCAAAATAATTCATGCTGAAAGAATTGCACAGGGTTGGGGAATGAGGCAAGCTTCTAGAGAACTCCATCTCCCCTTCTGGTCAGGAGATAAGGAACCTGCCCACATGCATAGTACACCACCACTGCAGCCTACAGATAACTAGCATTTGAGAAAACCACCATGCTAAGGCTATCTATAACCAAAGAATTCATTGGGAGTCTCAGTCTCCTGGAAGCACCCGGAAGCAAAGCCAAAAGTCCCTATCCAACATACGCTATAGTCACAGCTATATAAGGGGAAAACACAGTCCCATCTAAACAAAAGTAGGTTCCAAAATAAGAAGTGACATATTCTCCAGTTGACAAGAAATCAGCATGAGAACTCTGGCAGTATTAAAAAACAGAGTTTAAGGACTCCCAAAAGGAACACACCAGTTCTCCAGCAATGGATCCCAATCAAAATGAAAATTCTAAAATGACAGATAAAGAATTCAAAATATGTATTGTAAGGAAACTCAATGAGATACAAGAGAAAGTTGAAAACCAGCACAAAGAAACCAGAAAAATATTTCAGCAAATGAATGAAAAATATGTCAAAGAGATAGATATTTTTTAAGAAAACCAAACAAAATTTATGGAAATGAAGATATCATTGAAGGAATTACAAAATGCAGTTGAAAGCTCCAACAATAGATCAGATAAAGCCAAAGAAAGAATTTCAGAGCTTGGAGACAGGTCTTTTGACTTAAACGAGTCAGAAAAAAAATAAAGAAAAAGAATTTAAAAAATAAACAAACCTACAAGAAATATGGGATATGTAAAGTGTGCAAATATACAAGTCATAGATATTCCTGAGGGAGAAGAAGAAAAGGTAAAAGCTATGGAAAACCTATTTGAGGGAATAATAGAGGAAAATTTCTCTGATCTTGCAACAGATTTAGATATGTAGATACAAGGTGCTCATTGAACACCAAGGAGATACATTGCAAGAAGGACTTCCCCGAGGTATATGGCCATCAAACTATCTAAAGTCAGCATGAAGGAACAATTCTAAAAGCAGCAAGACAAAAATGTCTAATTACCTACAAAGGAAAGCTCATCAGACTAACAGCAGACTTCTCAGCAGAAACCTTATAATCAAGGAGAAACTAGGGTCCTATTTTCAAGAACTGTAAGCCAAAAATTTTGTATCCTGGTAAACAAAGCCTCGTAAATGAAGGAGATAAAGTCTTTTCCAGAAAGTCAAACACTAAGGGAAATTGTCACCACTAGACCAACCCTACAGGAAATGTTCAAGGGAGTTCTAAACATGGTTGATACTTGTCAACATTATAACAGATGAAACCGTGAAACTCAAAGGTCTTATAAAACAATTTCACAATTGAGAATACAAAGCAATTAGGTAACAATTAAAATTATGACAGGAACAGAATCTCATATATCAACATTAACTTTGAGTATGAATGGATTAAATGCCCCACTTAAAAAATATAGATTGGACAGATGGATTTAAAAAAACAGAACTCAATCATATGTTGCCTTTAAGAGACTCACTTAACTGATGAAGACTTTTGTAGACTCAAGGTAAAAGGGTGTAAAAAGATATTTCATGCATATGAAAACCAAAAGAGAGCAAGAGTAGCTATATTTAAATAGGATAAAACAGACTTTCAAACAGCAACAATAATAAATGATAAATAAGGTCATTATATAATGATAAAAGGATCAATTCAGCAAGAATACACAATTCTCAATATATATGCACCCGACACTCGAGTACCCAGATTCATAAAATAAATACTACTAAACCTAAGAAGAGAGATAGACAACAATACAATAATACTGAGGGAGTAAAACACACCACAGACAGGACCAGACAGATCATCAAGGCAGAAAATCAACAAAAAAAATTAGACTTAAACTGGATTCTAGAACAAATGGACCTAACAGACATTTAGAGAACATACTACTCAACAACGACAGAATACACATGATTTTCACCAGTACGTGGAACATTTTTCCAAGGTAGACCATATGTTAGGCCATAAAACAAGTCTCAGTAAATTTTTAAAAAACCTAAATCATAGTAAGTATCCTCTCAGACCACAGCAGAATAAAACTAGAAATCATTTCCAAGAGGAACTCTCAAAACTACATAAACATATGGAAATTAAACAATCTGCTCCTGAATTATCTTTGGGTCCATAACAAAATCAAGATAGAATTTAAAAATTTTTTTTAAATTAACAAAACTTGTAACAAAACTCAAGATGGAATAAAGACTTAAATATAAGACCTTAAATGATAAAAATTCTAGAAGAAAGCCTAAGATAAACTGTTCTGGACGCTAGCCTAGGCAAATAATACGTGACTAAGACCACAAAAGCAAGCACAACAAAAACAAAAATAAGCATATGAGACTTAATTAAATTAAAAAGCTTCTGCACAGCAAAAGAAATGAACAACAGAGTAAATAAACAACCTACAGAATAGGAGAAAATATTCACAAACTATGCATCTGACAAAGGTCTAATATCCCAAATCCACAAGGAACTCAATCAACTCAGCAAAACAATCCCAAATAACCCCATTAAAAAAATGGGCAAAAGACATAAACAGATATTTTTTACACAAAGATACACAAATGTCCAAAATTGTGAAAAGGTGCTCAACATCACTAATTATCAGAGAATTACAAATTAAAATCACAATGAGATACTACTTTACCTCAGTCAGAATGGCCATTGTTAAAAAGTCAAAAAACAATAGATGTTGGCACGCGTGTGGTAAAAAGGAAATGCTTATACACTGTTGGGAGTGTAAATTAGCACAACCTCTATGGAAAATAGTGTGGAGATTTCTCAAAGAACAAAAAGTAGATCTACCATTAGATTCAGCAATCTCACTACTGGGTATCTAACCCAAGGAAAAGAAGTCACTATATCAAAAAGATAACTGTACTCATATATTTATTGCAGCATAATTCATAATAGCAAAGATATGGAATCAACCTAAGTGCCCATCAACCTATGAGTCGACAGAGAAATATAGTGTATTTTATATATATATACACATATACACACATACCTACACACACATAAATACACATGCCATGAAATGCTATTCAGTCATAAAAAAGAATGAAATGTTTTTTGCAGCCAACTGGGTGGAACTGGGGGCCATTATCCTGAATGAAGTAACTCAGGAACAGAAAATCAAATACCACATGTTCTCACTTATAAGTGGGAGCTAAGCTGTGGGTCCCCACCATCATACAGAGTAGAATAATTGACATTGGATACTCCAAAGGTGGGAGGGTGGCAAGGCAGTAAGGGATGAAAAATTACCTATTGTGTACAATATACACTATTCAGGTGACGGGTACACTAATAGCCCAGACCTCACAGCTATGTGATACATCCGTGGAACAAAACTGCATTTGTGCCCCCTAAATAGATTGAAATTAAAAAAAAAGGAAAAGGAAAATGAAAGAAACCAGCATTATGTAACCCAGTTCAGTAATGGAAGGGACAAAGCAAGACTGCTGTTTTCCTCTCCCACTACCCCTTATACACGCTTTTATGATTTACATAATATATTGTATCATCAATGCTGAATCACATGGCTACTGGGTGTATATAAACTATTGCACACTTCTGCATATCTGGCCCAGAGCTAAGGTATATTAAATTGAAAAGTAAGTCCTAATGCTTTAAGAATGCAACTAAAAATTAGTGCTAAACTCTGCAATAAATCAGAAGTAGTGCCTCATGTGCATACTTAGCTAGTTACAGATGGAAACAGGCATTACCACAACACTAATGTAACAGTATTCATTTATCTATAAACACACATTTCATACATCACAATAAACCTCCAACAATATTGCAGAAGTGAAATTATCACACAAAAATTGGAGAAATATTCTGGCTTTCCTAGTTGCTGTCTGTCATACAATGCTGTAGATAAGGCTGCCCATTCCTTACACCCGAGAATACGGTGTCCAAGCGCATTAACGTGATGAAGCCGCCCTCAGCGAGTGGTACAAGAGACTCCTGGGAATCTACTTCCACCATGTTCCTTATTGTTTTCCATAAAGAAGGGTACAATTGTATGTATCAAGAACTGAAGTTCTTTCTAGAGAACATGAAGCATTCTTTATTAAAACAAAACATTACACCAAAGATGCACATGAAAAATTAACTGTTTGGATACCATGGCAACTTAATATCCAAATGTGTGTTGTTCAATAGAGTGGCCGTATGTGAAAAACAAATGTAGAGTTTAATTAATTCAAATTTCAAATTTGAAACAACAAAATATGACTTTTCCAACTCCATTACAAATGATTTTGGCCATGTGTACATTTAAACTGGGACAGGAACTATAAAGAATGATGATGTATTTATAATGACATTTTCTTCTCGTAAATTTTCAAGAAAAGAAATGTTTCGGGAGAAAATGAAGCCACTCTGAATGGAATAAATGAAAATATATTAATAAAACAGACACCCAAATGAAACCTCAAAGTCAGTACAGGGAAGCCGTATTCCAGAGTCTGGAGGGCTGTTTGACACAGGTACCAGGTACACGGAAGGGTAGGTAGAGGATGTTGTCGAGGCACTTGCTAAGGGGTTTGGATAAAATCCCACAGGCAAGTGAGAAGTGACAATGTGACCAGCGGGTCACGAGGGAGGACGTGTTCTGTTTGCTCAAGTGCAGAAGCTGGAGTTGGGAGCAGTGTGGAGGCCGCTGCCACCGTGCAGTGACAGGGACTTCAGATGAGCCTGTGAGCTTTGCGGGTGTTGGTGTTCATGTCCAGGACGCCGTCTAAGCGGATGATTTGCTCCTCACAATCAAGCCGAGAACTTTTATCTTGTCTCGGATGTGTCTTTTCAGTACAATGGGGTCTTTTCCCCTGTGGACCCTGTTCCAACAGTAACATTTATCTATAGAAACCATTTTAATTCTCTCCACTGCAGTTACCAAATTCAAACAAGAGAACATGAGAATGATCAAAAGCCAATGTGAAGGGGGCTGAGCACGGGGTGGACTGTCATCTGCTGGTATCTGCACACCACAGGATGGGGTGCCCTTCAGACCCTGACGACAGGAACTATCTCCCGAATTCTGTTTCCATGCCCAGGACGTTGTAAAACCTGGGTCTATATGAAGCATCCATTTCCAGGCTGGTTCCACGGGCTCACCTGTCCTCCCAACCAGTGGGAAGGGAAACCCGGCCTCGTGCAGGCCGCAGCCTGGGAGGCCTGGCTGCCCTGAGCCCCAGGCCTCCCAGGCGGCAGTAGGTCTGTAGAAGTAAGCAGGGCTTTGGAGAGTTGGAACCCATCTCCTGAGTGCACCTTGTGGTTTTCAGAAATAGATTCCCTGAAAGAGACTTGTCACACCAGGTTCATTGAAATTCATAGATAGGCTACATACACAGCAAAACACAAGCTATTTAGGAAACTTTAATTACTTAACCAAAGTAATAAAATATGTATGAGAAAAGAGAACATCCAGCTAGTCTATAAAGTAAACTAGCCAACAAATTAATTAGTGCTTAATAGCAAGACATTTCTATTAATTGGCAAAAGCACTGTAAATTACTTGGAGAATACACAGATTTTATTTTTCTTTTACTATTTTTAGTAACTAATACTGGCCATTATAATTTTTTCTTTGGAGTATACAGCATGATTATTAGCATATTACATAAATAATCTTAGAAATTGATTTCAAAACGTGATCCTCCATTTTTAATAAAGGCCTAGAAACATGCTTTGATGTAGACAGAATGATCAAGCACTTCAACTGACATTGTTTCTTCCCCTATATTAAGTGCAATGCATAAGGATATTCTGCTAAAAACAAGCACAGGCACTGCTTACCATGATAGCATGGCACAAACGCTAGTTCTTAATGTGGGAAAACAGTTTTCATTTGTGTTAGCACTGGAAAAATTAATTTTATGTTTGCATTTAGTAGAACTTCTGTTATGTCTAGAGTAGGGTTGAAAATTCAAGAAACGATAATTCAACCCCCCACAGTATGTGTAGTATTTGGCCTTATGTGTGTGTGTATGTATATATATATATAATTAAATTTAAGGTAATTAAAAACAAGAATACCAGGATATCTGAATTAAGTCTAAATATCTATTTTATATCAATAAATATATTTAATAGAATAAACTCTTTTATTAAATAAAGCTGACTCAAAGACTGAACTAAAAAAAAAAAATACATCGTCTGTTAAACACAAAGTTCAACCCCAAAATGAAAGACGGACAGGAAATCCCCAGGCAAATGTTCACAAAAAGAAAGCTGAGTGAGTGCTCCCCAGGCAGAATATGTTCCATGAGACCAAGTGAAGCATTATAAAATAGTGAAGGGCACCATATTTCGGGAGGTTTTATGCAAAAATGTGTATGTACCAGAGAGCAGCAATCTCTCCCAATCTAGTTTATAAACCATACATTTGAGCAATTATGGCAATTACAATTCTGCTTGTTTTTTGGGCAAGCAGAGACATACATATAAGGGATCAAAACAACATATTTGATAAGATTAAACTAAAATATTTAATAAAATATATATTGATAAAAATATATTATTTTATACAACACATAACTAAAATTGTAAAAATAGGTACTCATAAAGAGAAGACCAATAAATTCCAAAATGTAAACAGAATATAAATAGTACTTTCTAATTATGGGAAATAAAATTGTAAAATCATAATAAAAATAGAAGAAACATAAAGATAGTTATCTGGAAGTTTTAAAATCCTACTAAATAACACTTAGACTAAAGAAGACATAAAATATTATTATCTGATAGTGAAAATGTTTATACATCAAAATATATGGCTAAAACTATATTCATGGGAAAATTCACAGTCTTAAATAATCACACAAATAAATAACAGAATTTTTTATAAACTGTATTTACCATGTAGTACATAAATTATTTTTTTTAAAAAGCACAGCATTAATGTAAGGAAATAAAACCCATCGACAAAACAAAAAAAGCAAGAAACACAAAATAGGCAAAAAATATGCAAATAAATGAATCTGCCACCAGCTATGAATTATTTTAAAAACATAGAAAACGTAAACATAAAAAAATCATAACAGTAAAAGAGAATATAATTTTAACCACAAAGTGTAGGTATTTAAATCTCAATGAAACATTAATTTACAGAAAAACATTTTATCAAAATCCCAGAGGTACTAGAAATCCAAAACAAAACAAAACCAATCGAAGGCATTGAGGAAGGATTCAGTTAATATCCCTTTTCAAGAAATAAGATCCAAATGGTTTCACAAAAAATAATTTCAAATTTCCAGTACTAAATCATTTTGATAATAATTTTACTTTTTTGTGCCATAGGAAAAAAGGAACACTGAAAGAAAGAAAAAAGAAAGAAAGTGAGGAAGGAAGGAAGGAAGGAGAGAGAAAGAGAGAAAAGAAAGAGAGAGAGAGAGAGAGAGAGAGAAAGAAAGAAAGAAAGAAAGAAAGAAAGAAAGAAAGAAAAAGAAAGAAAGAAAGAAAGAAAGAAAGAAAGAAAGGGAAAGAAAGAAAAGAGAAAGGAAGGAAGGAAGCAAGCAAGGAAGGAAGGAAGAAAGAAAGAAAGGAAGGAAAAAAAGGGAAAGGAAGGAAGGAAGGAAAGCAAGCAAGCCAGCCTACTCCAGACTGTATGATACATGAAGGCCACTACCCCTTCCCTTTTTCCAAAAACCACACACGCACATTCGCAGACTATATGCCTTTGGAAATAACGTGTATACGTGCGCATGCGTATGTACCCAAACCTGCGGGGTGTGTGTGTGTGTGTGTGAGCGAGCGCGCGCGCACACATTTGTGGATTCAGAGAAAGAACAGTAAGGATGAAGATCTAAAACATTATTTTAACAGCTTACTCCCCATTGTTTTCCAAAAGGATAAGCAGTATGTTTGGAGACATTAGAAAGCAAGAAGGAAGGGAATCGCTTAATTTTTACATGTTTCAAAAGCAAACTATTAAATTGCTTTGGTGATATTTGCCAGAGAACATGGGAAACAAGCATGACCTTCCATGAAAATCCTGTAAGATTCTGTTGATCAGAAAAGAATTGGAGAAAAATTCATAAACTAAGAATTTTGCGTTGCACCATCACTTTTAAATGCCGGCCCCTTGCCTTTCTCACTACGTAAGTGCATACGGTAGCGTGATCTCCAGCGCAATTCACCCGAGCTTATGGCCCCTGCAATTCCAGAGAGAGAATGTAAATGCCACACAGCAGCAGTTTTCAAACAAGCAAGCAAAGTAAATTCATTGCAGGGTCAAAATAACACCACACAACTGCATTCCATCTCATAGATAACAACAGCCTAAAAGGATACAATCATATTGTGTCTAACATAGATGAAGAGCATAATTGAATCACTGGAGGGAGAGGAGAAGAAAAATAGCCCTAGAAACAAAAAAGTAGTTCAGCTGAAATCAAAACCTGCTGCTTCCCAAGTTACTTAGCATTATAGTTGACTCCCCTGTTGCTTCCATAACCAACTTTACACTCTGCCTGTGGATCCCAGCCTCTCCTGCCGGCCACATCTGTGAGCACACATTTTAACTATTGTGCTAACAGCACACTGAGAAACGCAGGAGCCAGCAACCTAGGAAGGTCAGGATATGCGAGATTTTCCCACAAAGAAAAGATTTGTCTATAAGGAGTTTATATGTGTGTACATTAAAATCTTCATTTTTTTGTGTAAGGTACTGAAATATTGTAATCAGACATATTGATTCCAGGTAATAATAACAATTCCTGTAGAATAGTATTTTATCTGAATAGTCATTCACATCTGAGTTGGAGAAAATAGAAAGTCTTCACCTTATGAAAAACAAGAACAAAAAGCTAATGTTTTAACTCTCCGGATTGCACAAACAATTGAATATCTCAATCCACATGTTCTCATGATTTTTGACATCATTATGCAAGGAAAAGAACTGCTTAGAATTAATCACTGAGCAGAATGTTTTGCATGGCAAAACTTCTCAAGCTGTCCTTTTTCTCTTGGTTCCAATCGAGTGGATGTCCCCCCGACCCCCCTTGAAGGGACCCAGAATGTGTCTAAACTATTCATGCTATCAGTTGCTTTGAGATACATGAAATTTCTTCACATCTTGGATAAAAGCTCTGTGAGAACTATAAATGCAATCATATATGTGTTTCTGTGTGCTTGTGTGCTTGTTCTTCTGCAGCAACGACAAAAGTACTGAGCTCAGAATAAATGTGCTCTGCGTCCTGTGATAAAAGTCACAAACTACACAGTGACTCTTACCCATGATATTTAGTATCTGATAATATTGTAAAGGAAGGAAGGATTACTGTCCCCATGATGCCCTAAACTGTCACGTGACCTCAGTTTACTACGTCTGATAGCTCACCATGCACTAGAGCATGAAGTTCCAACTTGATTGACTACACCAGTCCCACAAAGAAACTCAGTTCTCAATACGACAGGATAGTTCATCCAATAAATGCCTTGAACACACATGAGAGTTTAGTGACAAACTTATTTCAGGTGAATTCAATTTTACATCATTTCCCAATAACTGCTTTCAAATCAATAGTAATCATGTGTATACAGTAAAAGTCTGCTTGAGAATATTTATATTTTGAGGCACTTTCATAACATTCCATCTTATGGTATTTTTAGAAATTAAAAAGTGTATATCTAAACAAATAATATATATAAATTAATAATGAAAGTACCCATATCATTATATTATAATTTAGAACATTGTATTTATAACAATTAAACAACATTCTATGCTTACTAAATATTAATTACTCTGAAATAGAAAACTATACTCCTTTTAAAAGCGTGATTCTGAGTCAAGCATAAAATTTGAAGGCCTCTTATTTTTTCAATGTCGAGGTTACTCTATGTTACTGATTAAGCCATCTTTCCTCAAAGAAAGTGAATAAGCAAATATGCTTTTATGATTACTCTTGGAGACAGCGGTAGCACAGAAAAGAAGATAAGAACTGAAAGAAATACATTAGTGGTTCATTTGTGTTTTTACTAAAGCATGTAATATATCCCTTTGTGCTTACATTAATGTGCATATAAAATGGAAATGTACTTCTACAGCTTATAAATGAGGTCTGAACAATGAAAAATATCTCTAGACTTAAATTATTAACATATCCAAACATTTTTCTATAATTTAATGTGCTATTGAACTTGGTTTTTAGTATTGAGAATTTTGCCTCAATATGCATCAGGGATATTGGTTTATAATTTTCTTTTCTTCTGGTTTGGCTTTGGTATCAGAGTAATGCTGGCATCATGACATAATTTGGAAGTGTTCCCTCCTCTATAAGGTTTTAAAACAGTTTGAGAAGGATGGGTGTTAATTTCAGGGCTTTTCTAAATCCCATAGTAAGACAATTTCTTGATTCTAGTGGATGAATTTACTTGATTTGCCTTTATAGTTATTACTAACATATTTGACTTATTTATACCAATTTACCTTGTGCATTTTCTTTATCAGTTTTTTTCCTCCATTTTAGTTTTATGCCCATAATTCACTTTAACTTCTGTTCACATAGGGCCTGTTGCTCAAAATTCTCTCACAATACAGCAGTAAAGACACAACCCAAGGGGTTAAGATTTATGTTTGGTTTCAATTCTCCTGAGATACCACACATTTCTCTGACTTTATCTACAATCCTGAAATCCTGGAACTTTTAACAGACTTAAAAATAATTGTTATATGTTATTCAGTCAGTCATTCTATTTGGAGCAGAAAGAAGGACTCCTAAAATAGTTTAGTAGATTTCTAGACTTCCAATTATTTTTCAGTTTGGAAACTTTTTGATAAATTTCAATACATTTACTTTCATTGTTTAGATTGACCAGATAATAATAGTCGATCATTAAATATGCCAAAGTATTAACTATCTTAAACAAATATCCTTCTTCAAATAGAGAAAGACCAAACAGTTTTTTAAAATTTTATTTCGTGAAAAACATATCTTGATATTTATTTCATCAGGAGAATAGGAGATGTGAATGACAGCACTTTATAGGATATTTGACAACCCTGGTGTAGCTGAAAGGGAAAGAGGCAAGAATTAAATTGAAAATTGAGAAAAGATTTTGTGAATAATGCCAAGCAAACTGTGGGCAAGGAAGAAAACTAAAAGTTGGCTTTTATTTCTGTGGCTGAAAATATAATGACACTAATAATAAAAACAGAGTGCCCAGGAAAATGATTGATGCTAAAGGTTAGAATAGAGATTATGAATTCTTTTAAAATTTTTGAGATTGAAGAGGCAATGACATAATTTAATAAATAACAATTATAGGTCATAAACTTTGTATTTCTAGGTGTGATTAAGAATCCTATTATTTGAAGCCATGAGAATGACAAGCAATAATAAGCACAAAGATGTTTTCTATATTTCTATGAATATTTACTGAGAACCTACTCTGATAGGCACCTTTCCAGGGACAGACTATACAACAATTAACAAGAAGATAACCCAAATCCTCAATAAATTTTTATGTTCCAGAGATGAAGTCAAATATTAAGCAAAGAGATAAAAATAATTAAATATTATGAAAAATATTATGCAAACATAAATGAATTTCTGAGGCAAAGATATTGGCCACAGATAATTGTGATGTACTTCATTGTTCAAATATTTGAAGGATAGACACACTTTTTATTTTGAAACTAAGCTTTTTACCTTAGAACATTTTATAATTTACAGAAATATTGTGAAGATACTACACAGTTTTCAGGAAACCTATATCAAGTTTCCCCTATTATTAATATCTTCTAATAATATGGTACATTTGTATAATTAATGAACAAATATCAATGTATTTTATTAACTAAATTCCGTACTTTATTCAGATTTCCTTAGTTTTAATCAATTTTTTTCTTGTCCCAAGATCCCATCCAGGATACCGTATCACATTTAGTTGTCATCTCCTTAACTGCCTATTGGCTCTGAGTTTCTCAGAATGTCCTGGTTATTGATTTTAATAATCTTGATGGTTATGAGGATTATTGATCAGGATTTTGTATAACAGCCCTCACCTGGGATTTGTCTAATGTTTTTGTCATGATTGAACAAAGGTTATAGGTTTCAGGGAGAACCACCCTAGAGATGAAATGCCGTTCTCATCATATACATCAAGAGTGTGAAATTATCAGCATGACTTAACCATTGCTGATGTTTGTTGCTAGTATAGTTTTGTCTTTTTTAGAATGGAATTATACAGTGTGTAGACTTTGTAGACTTCTTTCACTTAGCAATATGCATACAAGTTTCATACATATTTCTCATGAGTTGAAAGCTTATTTCTTTTTATCAGTGAGTAACATTCTGTTGTATAAAAGCAGCCCCATTTGTATCTTATTTCACCTACTGAGGGACATCTTGGATGCTCCCAGTTTTGGGTGATTATGAATAAAGCATCTATAAACATTCACAAGTGAGTTTTAGTGTGAAAACAAGTTTTCAAATCTTTTATTAAATAACTAGAAGTATGAAAGTCGAATTGTTTGAAAAGACAGTAGAAACTGTCAAACTGTCCTGCAAAGTGGGCTGTATAGCTTTGCATTTCCACCAGCAATAAATGAGAGTCTTTTTGCTCTACATCCTCACTAGCACTTGGTAATATTAGGGATTTGGATTTTAGCCATTCTAATATATGGGGGAGAGATATATCATCTTTCTTTTAACTTATAATTTCGTACTGACAAATGACATTGAGTATCTTTTCCTATGCTTATTTTCTATCTGTGTATCTTTGATGAGATTTCTGTTTATATCTTTAGTTTTCTTCTCGATTTTTAAGAATTCTTTGCATATTTTAGATACAATTCCTTTATCAAATATGTATTGTGTAATTTTTTTCTCTCAGTAAGTTTATCCTTTTATTTTCTTAATAGTGTTTTTAAAGGGCACCAGTTTTTCATGGTGATTTGTTACAGTCTGTCAATATGTTCATTTTACAGATGGCACTTTTGCTGTCATATCTAAAACTAAACACCAGATCTAAGTCTCTTACATTTTCCCTTATGTTTTCCAGACATTTCATATTTTTCCATTTTCCATTTAGGTCTAGGATCCATTTATATTTGATATTTGTGAAAGGTGTCATGATTGTGCTTATAGAAAGCCAATTGTTCCAACAGCATTTATTGAAAAGTTTATCCTTTCTTTATTGAATTGCCTTTGATCCCTTACAGTATTTGTGGCACTTTATTTCTGGGATCTCTGCTGTATTCCATTGATCTGTGTCTATTTGTTCATCGTCTCCACACTCTCTTAATTATTGTAACAGTATAGAAAGTGTTGAAATAGGGTAGTGTTGATCCTTGAACTTTGTTGTTCTTCAATATGGTATTGAGTATCCCAGATTTTTCACCTTTCCCATATCAACTTTACAATGTGTTCACTGATATCTAAAGAATTGCTTCATGGTATTTTGGTTGGGATTGCGCTGAACCTATAGATCTGTGGTTGGCCCAGCCCCCGGTCTGGGGAACTGTACTGTCTGCAGCCTGTTAGGGACCAGGCCGCAAAGCTCCACCGCCAACCACCCCCCAACACACACACACACACACACCGTCTGTGGAAAGATTGTCTTCCATGAAACTTAGGAAGTGGGGTGGGGGGCGGCGGGAGTGAGTGAAACTTCATCCGTATCCACAGCGGCTCCCCAGCCCTGGCATCACTCACAGCACCCCCTGAGCTCCGCCTCCCCCACCCTCTGGAAAAACTGTCTTCCACGAAACCAGTCCCTGGTGCCAGAAAGGTTGGTGACTGCTGTTATAGATCACTCTGGCAAGGTTTAGTGTCTTAATATTGAGACTTCCAATCCATTTACACAAAACATCTATTTATTAATATATTCAGTGATTTTCTTTGTAAGTTTTATAGTTGTCCACATATAGATTCTATGCATATTTTGTGAAATGTATACCCTAGTATTATCATTTGGGGATGGTGGGGTGCTGTAAATTCTATTTTTTTAATTTCAAATTCCAATTTGTTAATACTAGTACAGTAAACCAATTAACATTTTCGTTCTGTGACTTTGCTGGCAGTTCCAGGAGTTGGTTTGTGTGTTTGTGTGTGCGTGTGCAGGGAATATCTTGGATCTTGTACATAGACTATCATGGCATCTACAAGGTTTCTTTCTTTACAATCTGCACACCTTTCACTCCCTTTTCTTTCCTTGCAGCTAGTGCTTCCAGTCCAATGATGAACAGGAGAGTTGAGAAAAGACATCTTTGCTTCGTTCCCAGTCTTAGGGGAGACACCCAGTTTGTGAACACTAAGCATGATGTCAGCTGGAAGTGGCAGATGTTCTTTATCAAGTTGAAGAAATTTCTCTGTATTTCCAGTTTGCTGAGTTTCTATCATGAACGGGTATTGGATTCAGTCAATATTGGTTTTGCATCTATTGATATAACCATGGGATATTTTTCCTCTACACTCTGTTGATGTGGTAGGTTACACAGATTTACTTCTGAATGCTGAACTTGTCTTGCAGCTCTGGAGTAGATCCCACATTGTTGTGGCTTCTAATTTGTTTCATACGTTGTTGGGTTTGATTTGCTATTTGGCTATGGATTTTTGCATCTATGCTCATAAGAGATATTTGACTATACTTTTCTTTACTTTTAATGCCTTTATCTAATTTTCATAGTGAGAAATGGTGGCCTTATTGCAAGAGTCCAGAGGGATTACCTCTATGTCTCTTACTGGGAGAGATTACAGAGAATTGGTATAATTTCTTTCTTAAATGTTTGGTAGAATTTACCCGTAAAAGCATCTGGCCTACTGCTGTCTTTTTCAAAGCTTACTAATTGTTCATTAAATTTCTGTAATAGATACATACCTGTTCATATAATCAAATTCTCTTTGTGTGAATATTAGAAGTTTGTGTCTGTTGAGAAACTGGTCCTCTTCCCAGGCACAGAGTTTTTCAACATATTCCTTTTAATGTCACTATTATCCGCAGTGATAATCCCTCCCGATCTTTGTTTCTTTTTTATCTTCCCTATTTTCTCTTTTCACTGGTGTTAGTTGAGCATTTTATATGATTCCACTTTCTTCTCTCAACGTGTCAATTATACTTTTAAAAAATGCGGTGGCTACTCAGAGTTTGTAATATATGTTTATGACTAATCTAACTCCACTTTCAAATACTATACCACTCCTTGGGTAGTACAGTACCTTATAATGAAGTGTTCTCAACTCCTCTCTCCCACCGTTTATAATTTTGTGGTTATTATTCCACTTATTTGTGCACTATAATCACCCAACACATTGCTACTATTATTGCATTAAACAGTTTAGAGCATTAGCATCATATCTCTAAGAATAAGAAAAACAAAAGATTGCTTTACCTTTATTTATTCCTTCTCTGATGTTCTTCCTTTCTTTATACAGACCCAGCTTCATGACCTATGTAATTTTCCTTCGCCCTTAAAATTTTCTTTTAATCTCTTTCAGTGCAGGTCTGCTGGTGATGAATTCTCTCAATTTTTGTGTGTCCAAGAAAGTCTTTATTTCTTTTTCACTTTTGAACAATAATTTTGCTTGATACAGAAATCTAGGTTGGTGAGGTATTTTTTTTTCTTTCAATACTTTAAATATTTTCCAGTATCTTCTTGCTTGCATGATTTCTGATGAGGAGTCTAATGTAATTCTCATCTTTCTTTTTCTGTAGCAAATCTATTTTATTATTCTCTGGTTTTTTTCAAGATTTTCTCCTTGTCTTTGTTTTTCTGAAGCTTGAAAATGTAACACCTGGATGTAGAAGTTCTGGTGTTTATTCTGAGTGGTGTACTCTGAGCTTCCTGGTTCTATAGGATGGTGTCTGCAATTAATTTTGGAAAATTTTTGGCCTTTATTACTTTAAATAGTTTTTATACTCTGCACTCTCTTTCATCTTCTCTGGATACTGCAGTGACCCATGTGTTACCCGCTTTGAACTGTCCCACAGTCCTGGGTATTCTGTTCTGTTTGGTTTTCATTCTTTTCTCTCTTTGCATTTCAGTTTGGAAAGTTGATATTGAGTATCTTCAAGCTCACTAATTCTTTCCTCAGTTGTGACCAGTCTACTGAAAACCCCATATTTTACTTTTTTTATTTCTAGCATTTCTTTTTTATTTTTTTAGGGTTCCCATTTTTCTGCTTAATTTATTCATTTATTCTTACACGTCTTCTGTTTTTTTTTTCCATTAGAGTCCTTAACATATTAATTCATAGTTATTTTAAACTCCCTGCCTGATAATTTGAACTTCTGTGTTTGGTTCTGATGTTTGGTCTCTTTCTAGACTGTTTTCCTTGCCTTTTACTGTGCCTTGTAATTTTTCATTGAAATCCAGACACAAATGCATCAGATAACAGGATCTCAGGTAAGTAAGCACCAGGGTGAAGTTTCATGTTCTGGCTAGGAGTCGGGCTGGGTTTAATTTTTGCTGTAGCTGGAGGTGCCAAAGGCCCAGATTCCTGCAGTGTCAGTGTTCTTGTCTTTCTGTTAACTCTGGGCTTCCCTAGGTACTTTTCCTCAAGGAGGGTTGGCAGTTTGCAGCTCTTTCAGCAGAAGTCCACTGTTACCGTACTAGATAGAGCTCTGCTGGTGTGCGTGGGAAAGAGAGTAGACGTTCCATGTCCTGTGATTACATCTCAGTGTGTCCTTGGGTCTGTGTCTCTGGACTGTGACCTTCAAAAGTGCTTCTTAGCCCCTGCCTTCCTTAAGTGTTCTTCCCTGTTTATGTTTCCAGAATTTCTGCTCCGGATGAATATATCTCAGCTACAACTCTGGACTCACCTGTCTCTCCAGAGTTTTGCATGGCAATTATTCCTGGGACTTTGCTTCTCTGAGAAATTCAATAAAAGTTCTTACTATTCAGTTTGTTTAGCTTTTCTTTATTGTAAGGATAGGAGTAAGAACTTCCATATTCTCTACATTTTAGAAACTGGGAGTTCTAGGTAGTCCCACCTTTTATCTAGAAATTAGCTCTAACTTTACCATGCACTGTAGCCCACTCTAAATTTACTAGATAATGCCATATATGACAAAGGAAATGCACTACAGTGTCACATAACTTCACTTTCTGAGAATTTCAAAAAGACTTCATCTTTCCTTCTGGTAGCAGGAATGTGATTTTTATCTTTATTAGATCAATGCATCTTTTGGGGAATAAAATCATTATCTACAAAACTGAAAACTGTAATAAAGATACAATGTTTAAAATGGGCTTATAATGTAGAATCAGGAAGACCAATAATAACCGTGACAGCACAGGAAAGACTAGGAGTGACAAAAAACAAGGACTAAAATAGTTTCTGGCATTCAACAGATACTGGAGAGAAAGTGGCTCAGTCATGTTTGAAGACCGGCTCTCCAAAGAGTCTGATCAAAAAGGAATGGAAGTCCCGTCAGTGTGAGAGAGTCCAGCACGATTTAATATTTTGTGAGTGACGTGAAATGGGCAGTGGTGGTTTCACCAATGGCATTAGAAGAGTCCTGCACGGGTTCACACGGGGCTCAGATTCAGACACAGAATTCAGTTGAGGGTGGGGAGAAGGACAGTAGGAAGAGGAACGGCATTTATTTAGAATAAGGTAGTTCTAAATCATTGAAGGACTTGGAGACCAGAAAAACTTCTCAGTCAAGACAAGAAGGAAGAAGCCAAATTCTCAGAATTGGGTAAACAGGCACAGCTCCACTTAAATCAAATTCTATGCTGTTGGGCTAGATATAACAAATGTCTTCCACATATGCTTGAAATTCATCCTTGAAATGGGGGCAAGACTCATCTCATAAATACAGATCACAAGGCCCCAGGCATGAAAGTAAGACTACAGAGGCTGGGAAAGAGTGCCTGGCAATACAAATGAATATGTTTTATTGTGCCCTCCACTATACCAGCGAGAGAGAGAGAGAGAGAGAGAGAGAGATGCACTTTTCCTGACATAATTTCATCATTAATGTGTTCTTTGGCTATTTGCACTGTTTCAGTATTACTCAGCGAGCTCCCTTAGTAGAAAGACAGTTATTTTTTTCCCCAACGTCAAAGAGGCTCATAAATCCATAACTTCATGTAACAATTTTTCTCCTAAGAAACTTGAAACTTGCAGTGTTATGTACATAAACTCTAAAATTGTAAAGCTTAAAATTTAATAAAGTGATACATTTTATAATTTAAGATGTTTTTCCAACCATTTGTTAGGGAAAAAACACTAATTAAAAATAGTACCAATGGTACTAATTTTATCCATAGTTCAACTCAGGAAAAGAACTCATAATAGCTACAAACCATAATTTTTAGTCTTCCAACAATTTTTAAGTAAAAATAAAACTTCAAATCTTTATAACATTGTCATGTTTATTTAAACCATTTCCCTGATCAAATGAAAGTAAATAATCTGATCTTGTCAATGTCAGAATTTATTTTATTTTTTCAGAGTAAGAGAAAAAAATACTTAATCCTTTATTATGAGTCAGGCTGTATGTACTACTAAATGCTGTCACATCATATATTGTTTCAGATAGTCCTCACAAAAAAATCCTGAAAAATAATTATTCCTATTTTAAAGACAAAGAAAGTAAATATGATTTTGATTAGATAATTTGTCCCCAGTTTCATGCAGAAAGTGAGGTGAAGCAGGTTTATAAATTCCAATACAACTGCTTGAGTATAAAGTCTTCTATTGGTCTTAATAAAATATCAATATCATTTTCAAAGAAACTAGGGACTAATACCATTAGCCAAATAAACAAACCAAATAAAATTGATATGCATAAAATCCCTGATAACATCTTTTCCTAACTCATGAACAATGAACACTCAGAAACATGTGATCAACATGTAAAATTAACAATGGCAGGCAACCTAATTCCAGGCTAAGATACAAAGTGACATTAAATTTAAGGCAAGTTAAGCTGGTTTATGGAAGCCTAGCTGGTTTCAACTTATGCTACAATCCATTTTAAATAAAAAATGATGGAAAATGTTAAAATTATTTAAAAAGTACCTACAAATGAAAAACTAAAGTCATAATATTAATATCTAACAAAGCTGTAGTTGTTTTAAAAATATTATGGATATATAATATTGTACACAATTATGGGCTACATATGTGATATTTTGTTACATGCATAGAATGTGTAATGACCAAGTCAGGATATTTAGGATATCTGTCACCATGAGCACATTTCTACGTGTTGAGAACATTTCAAGTCCTGACACTAGCTATTTTGAAATGCACACAATACACTGTTAGCTATAGTCACTCTGTTCTACTATTGAACTTATAGAACTTATCCCTTCTCTCTAACTGTATGCTTGTATCCATTAATCAACCTCTCTTCATTTCCTGACCTCCTCCATACATCTACATTCTTCCCAGCCTCTGTTAACCATTGTTCTATTCTCTATGTCCATGAGATCAACTATTTTAGCGTCTGTTTATGAGTGAGAACTTGCAATATTTGTCTGTGTCTGGCTAATTTCACTTAATGACCTATAATTCCATCCATGTTGCTGCAGATGACATGTTTTTATTCTTTTCTATGGGTGATTAGTATTCCATTGTATAAATATACCTCATTTTCTTTATCCATTCATGTAATACTTAGGTTGATTTCATATCTTTACTATTGTGAATAAGTGCTGCAATAATCATTGGGGTGCATGTATCCCCTTGACGTATTGATTTTCCTTCCTTTGAATAAATACCCAGTAGTAGGATTGCTAGATCATATGGTAGTTCTATTTTCAGTTTTTTGAGAAATCTCCATATTGTTTTCCATAATAGCTGTGCTCATATACATTCCATCCAACAGTGTATGAGAGTTCCCTTACCTTCAAACCTCACCAGTATCTATCATTTTTTTGTTGCTGTTTTTTGATAACACCCATTCTAACTGGAGTGAGATGATATCTCATTATGGTTTTGATCTGCATTTCCCTTACGATCTGTGATGTTGAGCATTTTTCACATCCTGTTGGCCATTTGTATGTCTTCTTTTGAGAAATATCTACTTAAATCCTTTTCCTACTTTTTAATGGGATTATTTGGTTTTTTGCTGTTGAGTTATTTGAATTCTTTATGTATTCTGGATATTAGCTCCTTGTTGCATGAATAGTTAGCAAATTATTTTCTCCCATTCACCAGGTTATCTGTTCACTCTGTTGATTGTTTCCTTTACTGTGCAAAAGCTTTGTAGTTTAATATAGTCCTATTTGTCTCTCTCTCTCTCTTTTTTTGCCTGTGCTTTTGAGGTTTTAGCCATAAAATCTTTGCCAAGACCAATGTCCTGATGTGTATCCCATATGTTTTCTTTCTGGTAGTTTTATAGTTTGGAGTCTTATGTTTAAATTTTTAATTCATTTTGAGGTGATTTTTGTATATGGTAAGAAATAGGGGTCTAGTTTCATTCTTCTGCATATGAATATTCAGTTTTCCCAGCTTCCCAAAGCAATCTAAATTCAGTGCAATCCCCATCAAAATACTAATGACATTTTTCACAGAAACAGAAAAAAAAATCCTAAAATCCACATGAAATCAAAAAAGGGAGAAAATAGCCAAAGCAATTCTGAGCAAAATAAAAAAATCTAGAGGCATCACACTGACTTCAAAATATATTACAAGGCTTTAGTAACCAAAACAGCATGGTACTGGTATAAAAGTGGACACACAGATCAACAGAACAGAACAGAGAACCCAGAATAAACCAACATTTACAACCCACTGATTTTCAACAAAGGGGCCAATAATATACATTGGAACAAAAACTCCTTCTTCAATATATGATGCTAGCAAAGCTGTAATATTAATATTACATAATATTAACATTACTTAATATCAATATCATTTTTAAAAGATTACTAAGTTAAAAAAGAGCTTCCTCTACATTGACACAAATTTAATAATATTTATTGTATCTTTATTGTAATGTCGAGTATCATTGCAAAATCTACAGAAACGAAAGAAAGAATTGATAGGAACATATCTCTTAAGAGCAAATACACACATTTCCCCCGTCTCATTTGGAATAGGATTGCCTATTTCCGGAAGCCACAACATTAGCTGACACCCATGTCCTTAACTTCTACCTCTCAAGGGGGTACCAGCCTTTTTTTTTTTTTTTTTTTTTTTTTTAATAAACACTGTTCTCCTGAAAAGGAGTTCCGGTAAATAAAATCTATTCATTTACATTACATAAAACTTCAACAATAATGGCAATAAAAATGGCCAGAAAATTGAAATAGAATATAAAGTCCAAGCCCAAAAGCAGACTTTAATATTGAACAAAGGTGAGGGTAAGTGCAATCTCATATCAGTAATAAATGGACTGTATTTTTAAAATGGTGTTTGAGACAATTAGTCAACAACTAAAAGCATGTTAAATCATAGATTATCCTGTTAAGTTCATCAAAATATTATTTATATAGTTAAAGATTTAATTGTATACTAAAAATCAATGTTTTAAAAGAAAATATACATTAATATTTATATAATCTTGGAGCTATAGAAATGTTCTTGTTGAGTTTTATTCTATTAACATCTAGGTAAGATCTAATATGAAATGTACACAGCCGTATGCTAGAAAATATTTGAGTTGGCCCAATTCATAACAGCTTCAGTGTAAAAGCCAAAACCATGGTATTTTACACTGATACTTAGAAATGTTCTTATTAATTCTTGACACATAAAACTACACTAATCTTTGGTTGTTGACATCAATATTTAGTTAGTTTAAGTGTATAACATTTTTAGAATCTTCGCACAAAAGAAGAGTGTTCTCTGGCAATCCCAGATAAATACAAAACAAAAAACCAGCAAAATTGAGCATTCTGGTATCACCAGAGAATGGAGAAATACTCCCCAACTATGACTGTCACTGGTAGGAATCTTAAACACTAATAGATTTGATAACATAAATAATTTAAAAACCTGTATAAACCTTCAAAACTAAACATGAACAAGGATGAAAAGTAAATGAGAATCTGAAAAAAATTGCAACTTATATCACAAAAATGGTTATAATTCTTGCTACTTATAGAAAGTGAACATAAAAAAACATGCTGATGCATGAACGAAACAAAACACTAAATAAAATACATAGATGCTGAGCAAACATGAATATTGTAAAAAGAAAAAAGTGCAGTCGCCCTAATAGCCAAAGAAATGGAAAGTAACACTGAGATAATTTTTGTCTAAAATATTTTCAATGAAAATACCTAACATTTGTGATAATAAGGGACAATTGGCACCTAATGCACTATTTATGATGCAAATTGGCACAGACTTTCTGGAGAATAACTTAGCAGTGCACACTGAATGATTTTCAAAGCTAGAAATCCTTGGAAGCAGCAAGTCTACTTGTAGGTACGTATCCCAAAGAAGTAGTTACATAAATGCATACTTACATGTTGAACTGATACACAATAGTTACCTTTCTATGACGTATTAACTACATTCAAAGAGCAATGTTAAATACTGCACAAATGGTATTCAAGTTCATCCTCACAAAACCCTGGGAATATTGTCCCCCTTTGCACGTGAAGGAACCGAAGCCTTCAACCAGCTACGCAAGGCGTCCAGGTTCTCACAGCCATCTACCAAGTGAAACCGGATTTAAATCCAGAGTCTACACAAACCATGTTCCTAAATACTACGCCATAATGCCTTGCTGCATGGATGTTTACTGCCCTGGTATTTAAATAGCAGAAGCATAAGGAAGGGGAAGAGGAGGAAGAAAGCGGAAAAAAAAGAAAAAACAAAGCTGAAGGCAGTAGGACATTCACTAAAGATTTTATGATGAATCCATACAATTTTCCAACATGTACACATTAAGAATGATAATATAGACTTATATTCATTAATCAGAAAGGATGTTTCTAATATACATGGAACAATAAATTAAGAATTTTATATATGAGTAAATTTTATATATGGGTAAATTGTTCTATTCATTTAAACACATAAATAGAAATGTGTTTAACATTCTATATGGTATATATAATTATGTAGTTTTTATTATCTTATATATTTTTTAAAATAAAATATACTACTTATATAATGAAATAATAATAAATTTTAAAAGCAAATAAAATGTTTAACTGTAAGAACAAAAGTTAAAGAATCAGAATCCCTGGGAGTTTCAGATAATTTTATACCCATGCCTGCATTTTGTGAACTCACCCACTTACAGAGCTCCCATGCCCCTAGTGAACTTTGTTTGTGCTTGCCCCAAAATTTGGTAGGCCAGTTAAAGAGAAAAATGGTATCTCAGCTTGTAATTTCTAGTAATACCCCTAAATTTAAATATCTTCTCAGTTATCTTTTATTTAGGAAAATCTAGCTTAAAAACAGGAACAATATTTTCACCTAAGTTGGAAAACATTTACACTAAATCACTGAGCAACAATTCACTGACCAGTTCATGCCGTGTCTCAATGTCATGGAGGAGGGCAGATGACAGCTGACCTACCGCACATCTCGCTAAACATTTTTTTGTCTGCTACACTCTGGGCTTTTAATAACCACACTGAGGAGGGGAAGAGCAGGTCACTAATGTCCTATGTGTGTTTGTTCCTTGGGAAAGGATTCCAGAGCAGACAAGTAAAAGGGGTGATTTACTGTCTATTAAAACGTGCTAATAAGCAGAAAGAAAAAGGCTGCTGCCCAGCGCCTGCCTTGGCCCCTCAGCCCCGATCTCTGCATTGTGTAGGTGCTGGGAGCTAATGAACCTTTTTATATTGCCAGCCATAAAAAGGGCCAATGCTCTCCATGCAGTAATGGACTCCACAGTGAAACCTGCCTAACGGGCTTCACGAGGAACTATGAAAAAATCAATTGCCTCGTTGAGGTCAGCCTCACATAGCTCTGCAGCAGAACACTCCAGTAGAGGTCAATCCACGGCTATTTCATGAAAATTAAAAAATGGCTTTGGAACTGTATATTCCCCTCAATTTTAAAAGAGAAAAGAAAGTATCTCCCACTCAATCAGTCACGGTTATATCCATCACAAGTTAAAAACAACTATTAAAAAAAGAGCAGAAATAAATAAGGAACTTAATAACTGTTTTGTTCCCAACCATGTAAAACCAGTAATAATTTACATTTGCATGGTACTTTCAAGCTCACTGATGATTGTTTAAGCGCCTTGTGAGGTAGGCGTCCTCATCTTTGTTTCACACTTGAAGACCCAGGGCAGAACCTAGACTTAAAGTCGTATCTGCTACTTCCAAGCGCAGTGAATAGCGTGTGTCTTTTCTCCCCACTTCTCCTCCCTCTCATCTCAAGCAGATGGCCAGGCAATATGCTCCTTTGTTCCGTGGAAGGTTTATGGCAGGGGGGAAGACAAAGTACTTGCAATCAAACGCTTTTCTCTCTCTTTTCTTAAAGCCCAGATCCCTAAGGAGATGAGGCCATGTGTCCCAGAGAGAGGAAGGTTCAGGAACAACTCTGAGAGCAGAACACGGAGCAGATAGGAGATTCTCTTGAGACTTGGGAAGTGCGCTGGTGCAGAGAACCCCAGCAGTTCAGGGATGACAGTGCTTTGGGGCGAAAGATACAGATGAAAACAGAAGTGTTAGCAAAAGGTGTCACAGAAGTTGAGGAAAACACAAGCAAACAAACAGGCCAACGGAGAGGACCAACTGTTAGAAGCAGTGGTGTGATGGGCTGGGGGATGGTGGCCCCAGAGAGCCCATGTCCTAGTCCCTAGAACCTGTGAATATGACCTCACATGGCCAAAGGGGCTTACAGATCTGATTAAACTGAGTATCTTGAGATGGAAAATGACCCTGGATTATCGGCCTGGGCCTTGAGTGCAATCAGTGTGTCCCTATAGAAGGGGGGCAAAGGGGATTTGGGGACAGAAGGGAGGGGAGGATGGAAACTGAGGGTGCAGTCATGCCAGGAGGGGTCCACAGCCAAGGACTGACGGCCTCTCCGGAGACGAGAAAGGACCTGGGCCCTCGCAGCCCGCCAGCACTGCCTGCAGACTCCGACCTCCAGACTGTGAGAACATGCCTGTCGTTCTCAGCCACCAAGTGTGCTTGTTTGTTACAGCAACAACAGGACATGCGAAAATTTCCTAAACTCCAGTTAGAGATGAAAGGTCACAGATTATAGGACAGCACAGAGTGCTAAGTAAGACACACAGATTCTTAAATTCCACACTAGACATTTTAGAATAAAATTTAAGAACATTAAAGATAAAAAAAAGACAGCCTCAAGTCCTTCAATAGAAAATTGATCACCTTAAAAGGAAAAAAAATCAGGCCTCCCCCCAGGAAAAAACAATACTGAAGGAAGACTGTCAGTTGATAACTTCAAATAAAGAAGGGAAACATATTTTGTGACGGAAACTAGAATTCCATAATCAGTTAAATATTTATAATAAATGTGAGAATGAAATGAAAATTCCCTTTCTAAAAACACTTACACATAAAATTCCCCAGGAAAAAAATGGCAGATGTTATGAGATATAGAGGATTTGAGCATTAATAAGTTACAAATAATCGTTGCAGCTGACTACTTAATTCTGCTGAAAGTACTTACATTAACACCTGACAGAGCTGGCAGAAATGTGCCTGTGCTGTGACAGAGACATTGAGCAACAGACAAAGCTGAGAGTGTACCCCAAACCTATATATTCTTTACAAGCACTACATAAAAATCTTTGTCAAAATTGTTGGTATAAGGATTTATTTTAGAATTTTTATGTTTTCTTATAGAGTTGACCTTCTATCATTATGTAATACCTATCTCTATCCCCCAAAATATTTCTCATTCTGTAGACCATTTTATAAAATAAAATTAATTTGAAATTAGCATAGCTATTCTAGCCTTTTGTGTGTGTTTTTGTTTTTGTTTTGTTTTTGATTTTTTGTGTTTCTGTTTTGTGTTGTTTGCAGGGGTATTTTTCTTGCTGGATGCTATTGATTATGTAAATTTGTATCCATAAATAATTTCAGAAAATTCTTCTCTGTTATTTCTACAAATATTTATGTAGCCATGTTCTGGGATTCCAGTCATACATATATTAGACCTCCTAAAAATTTCCACAACTCTGGGGTTCTCTGTGCTGTTTTTCCACCTTTTTTACAATGCATGCTTTAATTTGGGTAGCTTTCATTGACCTATCTTTAAGATCATTGTTTTTGCCTCAGAATTTTTGGGTCTGCTTTGAGCCTCACAAAAAATTTTTTTACTGATACTGTATTTTTTGCTTATATCACACTTACGTGATTATTTCTTATAGTTTTCTGCTAGAATTTTGCTGAAATTACCTAGCTGATCTTGCACATTGTTTACTTTTTCATTAGTGGCTTTAACATACTGTCTTATTTAGCTGGGGCTGCTGTAACAAGATATCACAGGCTGGGTGAATTGAACAAGAGAGATTTATTTCTCACAGTTTTGAAGGCTGGGAGGTCCAGCTGATTTGGGTCCTCGTGGGAACTGTCTTCCTGAATTGTAGACAGCTGCTTCTTGCTGTGTCCTCATATGCCAGACAGAGAGAGAGAGTCCACTCAAGTCTCTTCCTCTTCTTATTGGGACATTAATCCAATTATGAGACCCTACCCTCACTACCCTCACGACCTTATCTAAACCCAATCACCTCCCAAAGGCCCACCTCCAAATAGGATCACATTGGGGCTTAGGGATTCAACATATGAATTTTGAGGGTACAAAAACATTCAATCTATGAAACATACTAATAATGTTTTTTTTAATTTTACATCTGATATTTCCAGCATTTATGTTATATCTGAGACAACTTCTGATGATTGCTTTGTCTCTTCAGATTGTATTTTTTCTTGCCTCTTGTTACACCTCATAACTTTTTTTTGCAGGCTGTCAGACAGTAGCTACTGAGGCACCTTTTCCTTTTAGTGCTTAACCATGACCTCATCTTTTCTCATGCTAGGCTTTTAGGGTGGGAGGTTGTGCAAATATAGTCAAATTTGGGCCTTTCATTTGCTTTGCCACCTAGCGAGACTGTCTCTGCACTCTCCTGGCTGTACCCCAGTGTGATTTGCTGTCAACACTTGTTAGCGCGGCAGTGGGGTGTGCAGGAGAGGGCATTTCCTGGTGTTCCCACGGAGCCTTAATCTTCGGCAGCAGCTCTGAGTCTGGGTCCTTCGCAAGCATTACAGCCTCCAGATTAACAGTGGGGCCACCAGGTATTTCTCCCCATCACTCAGGGATGGAGCTTTTGTTTTCTTTTTCTCTTTCCCCAGCTTCAGTGGACTTCCCACCAGCGCCCTCAGTCCACAGTTTCATGGCATTTTCTCCAGCAGATTAAAACTTTTGCTCCTCGGGGGGAAAAGAAGGAGATGGCTCTGGGCAGAATTTCTTCTGGTGGCTGCCACTCCCCTCCCCAGACAGCTCCAGGGGCAAGCTTTTCTCAGGATTCTCCTTTGTGCTTCCTGCTTGATGGGGTTTCTGAGGCAAAGCCTGAAAAAGTGCCCAAACCCCCTTGCTCACAATTGTGACTGCAGGGCCTTCACACTCTTGGGCTATTAGCCCATGCTCTGCTTGGGCAATTCATTAAGAATTTCTATCTGCATCTTCTGACCAACTTACTTCAGTGACACCTGTCCCATGTAAGCCAACACTTGGGTTTTTTTTCTCCCTGCACGCACCTCTGTCTCTCTCCAAGTTTCAAGTTAATTATTTTCCCTGTGATTTTTTTTTATCGTTGTAGGGGTGAAAACAATTCCCTTGCTAATAGCACTCAATAGATAAGGACTCTCCCACTAGCAAACACCTTTGCCTCCCCTCCCCGCTTGGAGTTGCATACTTGCTGATGTATTAACTTGGCAACATCAAATATAATGGCACTAAAATGTTACGCACAATATTTTTTTATAAATGCCTACGTAAAGCAAAACACCATCCCATTTCTCAAAAATAATTAATCTTCATATCAAATAAAAGCTACCCTATAGATTCAACAAAGCAAAATCCTGTTTTATGTTGTTTGGAACTACACTGTTAAACGATTGCTCATTTGATAATGATTGTTATTAAAACTGTTAACATCTAATAATAGTATAATACCACTGACCTTATTTTCTGACCATTGTGTAAAAAAAAGGAAAGTTATTTCTTTTTTATACTGAGTTTATTTCTTCAAGATATTTGGGCACCATATGTTAAAATAATGCCCCAGTGCACCAAACAGTGCCCTACAGCCCAAAACAAATGAATTTATCTCCCAAGAGGGGGAAGGAAATTCTTGACACTCGGGAAGAAACTGCTCATAGTTTTCCATGAGATGAAAAACAGGCCAATCTTGGCAATGGCAATTTACGGTCTCTGTACATTCCTTGAATAGACGGTCCCGTCTCTACTTAGGGCCTGGGGGACACCTGGCTGTTCTCCCATTGCTTTCCCACTTTGAGGGCTTCATACAGACCAAAGAGAAAGAGCCCCATTTTAACACTCACTCAAAGTCCTACCACATTTTGATATTTCAGTTTAAATGCATATAGAATAAAAGTTAACTGAGGTATCCATAAAGAAAAAAAATACAGGCAATTTTTGTAAAGATGTAGTCCAGAACATATTTCTAAAGCAATAGCTTTAGAATACACAGCACGCGCACTGTGCTATCCCTTGCTAACAAAATGTGCTGTACAGACACATTACATGAGCAATAATTGCCATAAATTGTGACTTTTTTTTTTCCAGTTAAAGACAGAGTGGTAAAATGTGAGGCTCAGCAGGGTGGATTGAGAAATGTCAAGTTCTGTATTTTAATAGAAACTCCACCCACAAATAGTTTTACAAAGTAGCCCTGAACAGCTTTCTGTCTCTCATTTGTTTCATTTTCCTTATTTATGAAATGAAGATAACTGAAGAGGAAAATTAATTATAGGATTACCTTAGAGATTAAATAAGATTAATATGTGTGACTTCATCCACTCTCATTCTCTTCCTCTACCTCTGCTTTTCTCTCTCCTTCCTTTTGCTACAGCAATTTCTGTCCACACCTTTACTTTCCATTTGTTTTTGACCCCACTGCCGCCTGCCTTGCTTCCCACCGTCCCCAGGAATTCCGCCGGCACTGGCACAGTTTGCCCTGCTCTGACCAGCCTTCATCCTCCTGGACCCGTTGGCGCCATGGGACGCAAGGAATCCCCTCCTCCCTCCTGGTCTTCCTCCTTTGCTTCCACACCGCATTCTCCTATTCTACTCCCTTAGTGAAGATCACAAGTCAGTGATTTCTCCTCGTTAGCCTCATTTACTAGATTTTTTGTGTTTCACTTTTTTCATCATTAAAAGGATAATAATAATAGTACCTCACTCAGAAGATGTTGCTAAAAATTTAATAAATGGCTATATGGAAAGAACTGACAAAGCCAAATACATGCTACTTACTAATGTATTTATCATGATATGAGTAAAAAATGTTTTGTAACAATAGTTAGTATTAATAGAATGTTTATTCTGCGTGAGGCACAGTTATCATAACAAGCCATAAATAAATATAAGCTATTTATTTTCACTCTCACTGCAGCATCAGAGAAGATGTTCAGTTGTCACAGTTTTACAGATGAAGAGTCCGGAGGCTAAGCGGCTCACCCGAAATCACGGTGCCCAGGCACGACGGAGCCTTTCCTGTGCCTGGTTGCAATTGCCACACTCCTTCGCAAGCTCTGTTTCCACCCTGCAATGTCCACAGCAGGGACACGTTTTTCTCGCTCTAAATATTTTACATTCCTGTGTTCACTGTCTCAGTTGCTGACATCATGAGCCACACAGTTACAAATCTAGAAATATCCATGAATGCTTAGCCTCCCCCTATACTCTACATCCTATCAGTCAGCAAATTATATTTAACATCTTATCTCTGTAGCACCTCTTCGCTCCATCCTGTCCTCCCCAGATCTCTGCGGCTCTGCTGCTCAGCCCTCATCATCTCCAGCACAGCCAGCGGGCTTCCCCATCGGCAACTCCGTCCTTCCGCCCCGTGCTTTGGAACAGCTACCAGGATGTCGCTTATAAAATACAGATCTGATGGTATAATTCCTCCTCATTCTGCATGAAAATCTGAAATGGTTCCCTTCTGCATATGGAGTATGTTACAATTCTAAAACAGGCGCACTGGCCCTTCACAGCCTAGATGTGTATAGACTGATAAATTGATACAAGGTAGATATTATACGTAGATAGATAATAGACAGACAGAGATGCCTTGGTGACACGTGTAGCCAAAACAAGCAAATTATTTTTTTACCACCCAATACTACCTCATGACCTTTCTTGTCTTAAATTCCTCATTTTCTTTCTTTCTCTTCCAGGAAAAATCCTGATCACCCCTGAAAATATACCGCTAGAGTAAATGTGCCTTAGCTCTCTCTGTAGGACTCTGTCCCTATCAACAGCAGCAGTTATGACACTGCATGTACTAGTGTGACTTCTGTCCCGCAGGATAGCTCACTGGTGGGATTCCAGTCTTAGCCACTGGCTGACTGGCCACAGTAGACACCAAGTGTGGCTGAAGTAATTCCAAGTGTCCATTTTGTGGTAGTTTTTGTTTTAGGAGCCATGGGAAGAAGAAACAGAGAAGAAAAGAGGCGTAAAATAAAGGGTCCTTGCATTCATACAGCTTCCTAGCCACCGACTCTACACAGTCATGCACAAGTGCTGCTGAGATAACAAGACCACCTGTAAAGCTACACTCATGAGTAATATCATTGTTCTGAGACGTTTAATTGCCAAAGAAGTGCATGCAGCCCTCTTTTACAGTGACCCGTTTGTTCTACTGTAACTCCTAGTGATGATGAAGACTGTGAAAGGAAGGAAATGCTCTCTCACAGGCAAGCGGTTCTCAGGAAACTGCCTCTTTGTTTTTCAAAAGACATTTTCTCAAATGTGCTTTTAGAAAGAATTTGATTAGTACACTGTAGATTGCTTCCTTTGAAGGAGCTCTATAGCACTAGACACACACACACACACACACACACACATGCACACTTTCACATGTGTGCACACAAGCACAGGGGCACGTACACTTGCACATTCTCACACACCACACATGCACTCACACATGTGTGTGCACACATGCATGCCCACTCATAACATGCGTGGTCTCACACTCACACGTGCACACATACACCCAAACACATTCTCAGTCACATGCAGGCACATACACAACACTCACACGTATGCACGTGCACAAACACACCACCTCACACACACTATGTGCACATACACACACAGAGAAACACATACACAAATAGATACATATGTATACACTAACACAACTGCATGCTCTCTTTCGCTCTCTCACTCTCACACACTCTGTCCTTGTAGAAGAGAATTTCTGTTTCTGGACGCAGTACGAACTTAGCATTAACTCTTTCCTCAACTGGTACAAAGCAAGCCTCAATTTAGAAAGTAAAATTGAAGATGTGTGTGGTAAATGTTCTTAATATTTGAACATTTCCCTCTCAAAGAGGTGAAATATTTCCGTTCCCACGCAAACTGTTATTTTCAGGAGAAGTTTCTGTTTTCACGCAGAGACAGTGACTCATCTTCTTCAGGTGGGAGTTTATGTTTAGCGGGAGGCAGCTGGGAGGCATGAATCTGTCTGTTCCTCCCTGACATCAGCAGGAAGAAAATGCTAACATTCATCAGCGATTAAAATGAACTGTGCCACAAACACTGTGTGGCTAACTGTTACATTGTTCAAATATTTTTAAAGCAGTCTTAATAGTAACCACTGTTGGCAATAGCTTCCCTTGTGCCTGCCTAGGAGAGCTTGCCTTGATGAACTGCCCACCATATAAACAGTCAAGGGGCCTATGCCTCCATACAAGCTTCTGGAAGTACTGGGACATAAGATTAAAAAGTATGAAAGAGGAGGCTGTATGTCCTCCCACCTCTGTTTACGGCGTTGGCAGTAGCAGACCCGCAGGCAATTGCTGGTCTGTACAGAGCTTTACGCAAATTAGAAAAAAGTACAGTTTTCCCTAAAGCAGCGTTTCTCAACCCCAGCACTACTGGCATTCGGAGTCAGATTTGTTTTTGTTGTGTGCATGCAAGGGGCGGAGGGGGACCTGCCCTTACACTGTCGGGTGTTAGCAGAATCCTTGGTTTCTACCCAAGGACGCCAGGAGTAGCCCTCTGCAGTGGGGCAATGAAAAGTATCTCTGTACGTCTCCTTTCCTAAATATAATCTATTTTTTTTCTCTTATATAATAAAAATAAATACACTTTCAGGAGGAGATACAATATTATGACCACAGACAGGACTCATATGATTCTAGACTAAATATCAACAATACCAGCCCATCTTTTTTGCATCACTTATGGTATCTTTTCACGTTGGCTTCATAATTTTTTTATTCTATGTTTACTGCAATTGGGTAAACTTGATACTGGAGAGCAACACTGTGTCTTTTCTACAAATATGATTGGGTTGTATTATCTACAATCTTAGCTCAATCCTAAATTTCTCCTTCAAAGCATATAAAAACATAACATCTTCAAATACAGAACATATTTATTTTATCAATAAGATCCAAGTCTTTTGAGTTAAATACATATTCCTAATAACAAATTCTCCCACACTTTTGAAAGTCTGAGGCCACAATCTACTGCCTCTCAATGTGATTTATTTTTGTTGGAAATGGACTAATAAGTGGCATTTTCAATTCCATCAGTAGACCTCTAAAAAATTCTATCCTGGTTCATAATTAGGAGTCTGTCACTGAAGGTCTGCCATTAGTTCTACTTAATCTTCTAGGGAATCCACTCACACAAATATGCGTAAGTAAGTTATAGTATATTGATTAGGTCTGAACCACTGAAAATTATGTTTCTGAATTAAAGACATGGAAAGATGTGAAAGGAAACCCACAGTATTATTTTGTCATTGCTATCTCTATTTATGTCAGTGTCTATACCGTCTATATCATAACTACATTTATATCTATATTGTTTGCACATTTAGGGAAACCCTAGATGTAAATGAAAGAATCACATTCAACACTCAGTAGCTCTCCTACACCCTCTTCCTACCCTCCACCTGCCTCTCAGACATCTCCTGAGCATCTGGTTCTCTCCCTCCCTGAGTGGTCCAGGGGTGTCAGTGGTCAGGCTTGTGTTCATGATCCTTCCTCTCTCCCTCCTCACTTCCCAATCCCATCCCATCAAGTGGAATCTCAGAAGTACAGACATATTTTTAGGTTGCTGGTATTGAAATAGAAAAAAAATATATAAAAAACAAATCACATAGAACATTTTAAACAATATTTAAAATCCTTTCATGATACTGCAAAGCTTATATCATTGGCAATAATTGTATGTACCTATGCAATTTAAACCTCATATGAGTACTTCACATCCATAGCATATAATATCAGTCGTGAGGCATATGTTCTTTAGTGATACCAGTGAAGTCTTGCTTTGCCATAGGGTTTAATACCGTTTGGACATACACGGAGGAAGTCTGCAAGAGCCTGTGAGAGATTTCTTTTTAATTAATTTTGATTATGTATTCAGTGAAACCTATTTATATTTCCCAATGTACAGCTTGTAATGACTCTCTAATGCTCATGTGGCTTCCTCTGTTAAATTGTTTCCCTGAAGCATTTTCTTTTCTCAGTATGTTAGAAAAAAATCTTACAGAGAAGAAGGGTTTATTGTATTTTGAATTTGTTCATTGCTGAGTAGATGCCCAAAAGGCATTTGATAAGTGCCTTTTCATAAATCAAAAATTAATAGATGGACAAAGATTTCCCAGTAGCCTATCAGACTAATGTGGCCATCGTTGTTCCACGTCCAAACTCTGCACAACTCAACTGCAAGGATCTTATCTAACATTGCAAGTCAGAGCCTACACATCCACATAGTGCTTATTGTCTAGTGTCTGTTTCATTCATTATTCAGTCATGTCAAGGGTCTTTTGCCAGTAATGATTAAACGTGAGGCCCATGAAGGAATGTTGATGTCTACTGGGGTGGATTTGTAGCTGGTTGAATATCATACATTGATTGATGACTGTATTATAAGAGGCCTTTATGTATTCTCAGTTTTTTATCAATGATACAGAAGGCAGCAAATATGCCTATAAGACACACAACTTAGAAAATGGCTATTACAACAAACGACAGATTCGCTATTCACAATGGTTCTAGTGCATCATGGCTTTGCAATTAGAAAGACCTCCATCCAAATCCCAGCCCAGAAATTTAATATTCATGTGACTTTGATCATTACTTAATCTCTCTCTTCCACAAAATAGTCACATAAAAACCTGAGAAATTTGACTCCTGTATGAGGAAAACAAACAAAACCTAAAGTTTCCTAGGTGGGAGTGGAATGTCTCTGGCCAAACCTGATAGCATTTCTAATCTAAATATAATTTTCTATCCCAATATCACTTTTGGAAAATCTTAATGATGAATATATAGAGATTGAAAAAGAAAAAGTGAAATGGTCTTTATTCACAGATATTATGTTTTTATAAGTAGAAATTTCAAATGAATTTACCAAAAAAATTAAATTCTAATATGTGAATGTTGTAAGGTGATGGGATACGAGGTCAATATAAAAAGTGATTTTGTGTAAAAGCATTGAACAATTAGAAAATGAAATTGAAAATCAATATACCATTTATGATATATATCTCTCTCAAATATATAAAATGATTAGAAATAAATCCACCAAAAGATGTTCAAGATATCTTCAAAAAAATTCCAAAACTTTGGTGAGAAACTGTATATAAAGGGAGATATACATCATAGTTTTGTGTTATAAAACTCAGTATTGTGAGCAAATTACACTGAGTTCAAGACTTATTATAAAGCAACATATCAAGACAGGATGGGATTTGAATGAGGATAGATGAATATATTGTGAAACAGAATAGAATCCATAATTGGACTAATTTAAGTGTAAAAAATTGATTTTCAAAAAAAATAAATAAAAAAATTCAATGAGAATGGAAAGTCCCTTTAATAAATGGTGTTGAAAAAACTCCATGTCCAAACAGGGGGTGGGGGGGTGTCTCAATGTCTCATTTATAATATTTTTTTCTCTGAGTGTAAACAATTGAAATAAATATATTTTCGGAAATAAAGTACTGTGACCACAGACAACACTTATATAGTTCTAGACTAAATACCAACAACATTCCTTTTTTTTTTTTTTTTTTGCATACTTACAGAACTTTTCATTATGGTTTCAAACACATTTTCTTAATTTGTCTTTACTAAAAACTGTATATCCTCTATTTTTTTAGTCTCAAGAGACTAATTTGGTAAGCATGAACTCCATTCAATTCTGAGCTTTTTCTATGTGTAATTAGGTTGTATTATCTAAAAACTTATATCAGTCCTAAATTTCCTAATAAAGTGATATAAAAATATAAAGCTTTTAAATACAAAATAAGTCTTATTTTATTTACCAGATTCAAGTTTGTGTATATATATAGACAGATAACAGTAAGTTCTCCCATACTTTCCAAAACCAGAGAACACCACCACTCCCTCTAAATGTAATATTTTTTTGTTAGGAATTGACCAATAAATCAATAAATGATCCTTTTTGTTGTCTTGTTATCTGAGCTAAACTGAGGTTGATCGTAGACTTAAACATGAAAGCTAAGACTAGGAATGTAAAAGCCAACTAAATTCGTCTTCTTCGGAAATGTGTTCGCCCTATCCCCCTCTAACACGCAAGGCACGCTTTCACACTACAAGCATATGCACTCCAAAGTGGTTTCCTTCGCTTATTGTCGATTGTTCAATACTACAAAGATATGAAAATCTACACTAAATACTACCCAGCAATAAAAAGTAGTAAAATGTTGAAACCTGTGACAACACAGGTGACTCTCAATGCGAGTGGAGAAGCCAGACACAAAATGCCACATTTGCTCTGGTTTCCTATCGTTACAACAAAGGGCCACAGACGTGCAGCCCGCGTGGCTCCCGCTCACCCCCTCCCACGGCCGCAGCTCAGGGGTCTGGGCCTCCCGGCTCTTCTGCTCCGGGTCTCGGGAGGCCGAAATGAAGGTGTGGGCCTCACTGGGCTCTTACCTGGGGTTCTGGGGGAGAAACTGCTTTCAGGTTCCTCAGATGCTGGCGGAGTCCGGCTCCTTGCAGCTGTGAGGCTGAGCGTCCCCTTCCTGCCGCGGTCAGTGGGGACCGTCAGCTCCCAGAGGCTGTCAGTCCTCAGAGGGGCCTCCTCCGTCTCCACGGCCAGCGGGGGCTCATCAAACCCTCTGAGCGCCTCTAACCGCCTGCAGCCTTCCCTCCCCTCCCAATCAGAGAAAACTCCTGCTTTTAAAGGGCTCATGCCATTAGCTCCGGCCCAGCTGCACAATCTCCCTTTTGTCAAAAAAAGTAGCATAGTTGTGACTGTAAGACCAGGGCAGGGAGGTCACAAGGGCCACCCTACATGCTGCTGCCACAATACTGCAGGGTGCTACTTACATGAGTGTCCAAAAAGACAAATCTATAGCTATAGAAGGAAAGCAGGTTAGGAGTCAGCTGGGGCTGGGGTAGGAATGAGGACGGATTGCCAACAGGTGTGAGGGATCATTTGGGGCGGTAGAAATGGTCTTATACTGGATCGTGGTAAAGGATACACAACTCTGTAATTCTCCTTCATGAAAGCTGGATTGTACACTTAAAATGGGTAAACTTATGGTACATAAATTATACATCAATAGAGCTCTTAAAATATTTAATATATTGATGGGTAAGAGTACACATATAATCTATAAATAAATATACACATATTATATATATGTAGTATGTATACACAGGTATGTTTGAGTGTTTAGTGACCTTTTTACTAAGAAGTCAAATATTTCTTAGTAAAAACAAAAGAAAGAAATAATTATAAAAGATAATTTATAACTAGGATTTCAACATTAAAAAGAAGTTCAAAATGCTTCTCCATAAAATAAATTAGTAAGATAATTAATAAGAGAGCTATACATGGAAGAAAATATTCTTATTAAATGTATGTGACAAATGATTTGCATCCTGAATATATTAAAAACTTCTATAATTAAACAATAAAAAAACCTCAATTAAAATTGGTAAATGACTTGTACACATGCTTCACAAAAGAAGGAATAGGAGCTGCTGGTCATCATATATGAAAGGAACACAACATCATTAGTCACCAAGAAATGCAAACTATGCTCCGTCTTCGTGTGTCATAGCCACCAAAGTGGCTAAAATAAAAAGACTGACAATACCAAATGTTGACAAGGATGAATGGAAGCAAAATACATTGTCATCAAGAATATAAAATCTCACAGCAACTTTGGAAAAGCATTTTGCTTTTTCTTATAAAATAAAACCTGTGCCTACTCTATCCTAGGTAAATACACAATAAAAATTAAAATTTATATCCTAAAAAATGTTGTCTAATATTTTATTCATAAGAACTAAATCCTGGAAACAGCCTAAATATCCATCACCAGAAGCATGGTCAATGTGATGTGCTGCATTCGTACAGTGAAATGCAACAATGAAATGCAGGAATTACCACTGCACATCAAAACCCGAATAAACAGTGTAAGTCTGCCCTCGGGTGAAAGAAGCCAGACATACAATGAATCCATCTTATGAAGTTTAAAAACAGGACAAACCAGTCCATGGTAACAAAACTCAGTGTAGAGTTTACCTAGACAGCCATATTTGGACAGGGGCTCTTGAGAACGTCTGAGGTGTCACTTACAAAGGCTGAATTCACTATGTGGCAATTTATTGAGCTACATACGTATGATCTGTGTGCCTCTCTTTGTGTGTGCTAACCTTCAACAAAAGTTATTTTAAAAGGAAGTATGAATAAAAAGAATGAGATGACAAGCCATAGACTGGGAAAAATATTTGCAATGACATATGTGATGAAAGACTGCTTTCCAAAATATCAAAAAAGGTGCTTCAAACTCAACAATAACACAGTGAAAAACCTGATTTCAAATGAATGAAAGATATGAGCAGAAACCTCACCAAAGAAGATCTAGAGATGGCAACTAAGCATATGAAAAGATGCTCAATATCGTACACCATTCGGGAACTGCAAATTTAAATAGCAATGAGACACTACTACATACCTATTAGAATGGCCAAAATCCAAAACGCTGACACCATGAAATGCTCACAAGGACGTGGAGCGACAGGAACTCTCATTCACTCCTGGTGAGAATGAAAAATGGTGCAGCCACTTTGGAAAACAGTCATCCAGTTTCCTACAAAACGTAGCATACTCTTAGCATATAATCCAGCAATTGCACTCCTTGGTGTTTATCCAAATGAGTTGAATATAAACATCCACACAAAAATCAGCTAAGGATGTCAGCAGCAGTTTTGTTTATCATTGTTGAAATTTAGAAGCAACCAAGATGTCCTTCAGTAGGTGAATGGAAAAATAAAGTGTGGTACATCCAGACAGCGGAATATCATTCAGCACTCAAAACAGACGAGCTACCAAGGTATGAAAAGACACGGAGGAACCTTAAATGTATATTACTTAGTGAAATAAGCCAATCTGGAAAAGCTACATCCTATATGATTTCAACTATATGACGTTCTGGAAAAGACAAAACTATAGAGACAGTGGAAGAATCAGTGGTTGCCAGGGGTTGGGGTGAGGAGGGAGGGAGGGATGGACAGGCAGAGCACAGAGGATTTTTAGGGAAGTTGAAATACTCTGTATGATACTATTGTGGTACATACATGCCATTATGCATTTGCCAAAACCTATTGAATATACAAAACCAAGAGTGAGGTATAACATAAACTATGGACTTTGGGGAATGATGTGGCATTGTAGGTTCTTCGGTTGTAACAAATGTACCACTGTGGTGGGGGCTGTGGGTAGCAGGGGGTGTTGTGCATGTGAGGAGGCAGGGTATATGGGAATCTATACTTTTTTTTTTTTTTTTGAGACAGAGTCTCACTTTGTTGCCCGGGCTAGAGTGAGTGCCATGGCATCAGCCTAGCTCACAGCAACCTCAAACTCCTGGGCTTAAGCGATCTTGCTGCCTCAGCCTCCCGAGTAGCTGGGACTACAGGCATGCGCCACCATGCCCGGCTAATTTTTTCTATATATATTTTTAGTTGTCCAGATAATTTATTTCTATTTTTTTAGTAGAGACGGGGTCTCACTCAGGCTGGTCTCGAACTCCTGACCTCGAGCGATCCACCCGCCTTGGCCTCCCAGGGGGCTAGAATTACAGGCGTGAGCCACCGCACCTGGCAGGAATCTATACTTTCCCTTCAATTCTGCTGTGAATGTAAAATTGCTCTAAAAAACAAAATATTTATTTTAAATGTGTGAGGAAAGGACTAAAAAGATAACATAAGAAAGGCTGCCAATGACCAAAAGTGTGAAAGTTTGAGTATCTTCAAAATGACTACAATAAACTAAAATACAAGAAGTATAAAAAAGCCCATAAGTTGACGGTTATTGTTACAGGCCTCTAAGCACAGGTTTTTCCAAGTTCTTGGTGATCACCAGAGAGAAGGATTTCAGGCTGCACCACGTAAGCCAAGCAAGCGGCAGCTCTTTATTGAAAGCGAAGTGCACTCTCAGGAGACAGAGAAGGCTGAAAGAGAGCAGCTGCACTGGGAGGAAGCTGTTTCAGATCTTTTGTAGTTTTACTAATTGAGGGGAGGAATATTCAAGACAAAGGGGTTGACTTTTACTTAGAATTTGTGTAGTAATTCCTAGAATTGGCTTCCCTCCCATTTTCATACTTTTTATGGTTGTTTCGGAACTGTCATAATGATTTCAAGGGGCGGAGAAATTTTAAAACCACAATGTAAATGGTATAGTCATTAGCCAGAGTTCATGTAAGGTGGCAGGGACAGCTGACAGGCTGGTAGAAGCTGGTTCTTGCCTGCAGTTATAAACCCTTTTTGTTTAGGATTGTTTAATTTAATATCTGTGACCAATTTTGAAGCCCCGGCATCAGTTTTCAGACCTATCGCCTAGTCTTCTACTCTAACATTATTGTTTGAAGTAGAATAGGAGAGAAAGAGCTAGACAAAAGAAAAAAGAAAAAAAAGGGGAGGGCACCCGAAGGCACTGCTTACCATTGAAGGTAATAGGGCTCTGTTTGTTTGGGTCCCCACAAAACAGGCCCTGAGACAAGGGTTTGTGTGTAGTTTATCTGAGAAGCAATCCCTGGAAGCACCAGCAAGAGTGGGGAGTTGAGGGAGAAAGGAGGAAAGGTTCAGAAAGGTTACAGCTTGTGTGTTACTAAACCAGCTATTGCATCATCCACCATAGCTCAATCACCCTGGAGACCTCCGGAAGCCAGTCCAGAACAAACATCTCAGAGGCATTTCACCTGGGAGGGAAGGATCTTGGGTCTTTGTCCATTCATTCCTGCCACGTACTGATTAAGAATATCAAGGAAAAGAGGAGTAGGTGGCAGTAATCTCCTGCACTCTGGTCTGCTGTGATGCAGGGAAAGTGAGATCTGGTCACCAGAGAAGGTTGTCAGGCAAAGAGCAGTAGGTTTTGGTGGCTGGGAGTAAGATCAGCTGGCACTGAAATGCCCAGACCTAAGGGAACATGGGGAGGGCATCCCAGGGTCTGCTACGGGCACCAACTCATCACTATGAAACTTGGCAAATAAAGTGACAGAATTCAACATATTTCTGTCCTTCTTGTATGAAAGGTACTTCAAGTTAATAAAAAGCACTAGCTTATGAGAGAAATTTTTAGAAAAATTTCAACTTATAAATAAGGAATGGGAAAATAAAGAAATAATCATTTTTGCAACACTAATAAAATAATTAAGGCAAGGATCATCAATTGATTAAAGAAGACAAGCTTTTCAAAGGAGGATTCCAGCTGTCATCACTAAACCAATGATCCATGTTGGCATCACTAGGAGGGGACGCCAGGCATAGGCTGATGCCATTGGAAGTGCACAGCGTCACCCATGAGTGTTCTGCATGCTGAAAAGTTAACCTTCCATCTAATCGACCCTTCAGAGCTTGCTTTAAGTTTACGGTCAACGGTCAATCCAGAAGATGGAGGAACAAGTTAAACAGCTACATGAAGCAATCAATAAATACAGAAATAGTTACATTCTACAAAGGAACTGACCAAGTTACTTCACATCAATGTCATGAAAAAAGAAACAAAAGTAATGGTGGGGGGTGGGATTGTAGACCTAAAAGATTGAACAAACAAATGAAATGGATGAACTTTCTGGATTCTGCTTCAAAGAAATCAATTGTAAAATCCTATTTCTTGAGATAATCAGAGAAACTCAAGTATGAAATGAATACCAGATGGTACCAAGAAAATATCGTTATTTTTTGATAAATGTGATAATGACATTTTGGCTAAGTAAGGAAATGTCCACATTTTTAGAGGTGGATATGCTAAATTTAAAGCAGTAAAATCATATGGAATCAGAAATTTGCTTTAAAATGCCTCAGTAATGCGCACGCATGTGTGTGTGTGAGAGAGAGAGAGAGAGAAAGATAGAGAGTGAGAAGGAGAGAGAGGCCTCATATGTGGCTAAATCTAGATTACAGAAGAATTTAAGATATATGAAACTTCCTTGAAAATTTTCATTACAATTTAAGTTTTAGAAACTGAAGGAAAGAATTCTGCTTCTGGCTCTCCATCTTGGAGTAATGGCATCCAGATGTTCCTTTCCATTTGTCCTGTGGACAAAATACATGAATCAACATTTGCAGACATGGGACAACAGTCTGCTGGGACCACGCACAATCCCTTTGAGAAAGAAGCAACGGGATCCTTGCATTCACCTTGTGGACGTACACCTGGAGGCACATTTCAGAACATGATGTAGGGAGGGGAATCCCAAGCACAAGATTGCGGTATCTTTGGGTAGAGGAGATGGAGATTGGACTTGGAGGGGTCTGAAGAGCTGGAAGTTTCTGGAAGTTCCAGAAGAACTCAGGAGGAGAGGGTGCTACCCAATACAAACACTCCAACATTCTGCCTGAAGATCCCTGTGAGTCTTTGCTGAACACTAAGATGAGTATGTGGGGGCAAATTTCTACAAATCTGTGCAAAGAATGGCTGAAAATCCATGAACCAAGCTCTACTGAAACATACAGAAGGCTGATGATTGTTCAAATTCACACCCACCAGTGTGAAGAGGCTTTGAGGATCATTAGATTCAGTAGAGCCGTGAAGAGGCATTCCTCAATAGTTGTAAGGCTTTCCCTATATCAGTGACTAACTTAGACCTGCCCTAACAAAGATTGAACTAAGACATGAAGGACCCAAACTCAACCCCAAATAATTGACCTGTGCACCAGAACCAAGCCCAGGAATCTTTAAAGGACAACAATTCATTCAAAGTTTTTAAACTTGAAATATCCAACACACAAAAAATTACAAGGCATGCCAAGAAACAAAAAATGGTGACACATTCAGAACAAATTACATTTTCCATTTATATCTTTTGACAGATTAGAAAAACTAGAAATTATTCTGGTACTTCCACTGCCACAATCCTAGGCCATTTTCTTTGGGCTAAACCCTACTTCCATCTTCTACTTATAAGATTATAAGGAACATTTAAGTTGGCAATATAAGACGGTAAATGGTTTTCCTACTTCTCTCTCCATAAATGCAAATTTTGTTTTTCCTAGGATTTCTAGACTTGTGCCAATTTCACCCAAATTCTTTTAGAGAGTTTCATTCAATGTTGTGCTATTCTCTAAACATGTTTTGCCTTTAAGAATGCATTGTTTGAGTTCAGAGTGACTACACACATGTTTTGCATCCACAATGTTGAACTCTCCAAAGTGGTGCCATACAGGTGTAGCCATCCCCCAAAATACCTTAGCTTCATTTTACCGACGTGCTTCCCAAAGGTGCCCTTGGCGCATCAGGCTAACGGCGGCAGGTATGCGAGCCCATCAAGCCACCACCTGGTTTCAGGCTACCAAGAATTCTTTACCCTGTTGTTACCTTCTATCCACAAAATGGTGGTTTTAGGCATCAAGAAAGATGTTTCTATGACAAAGTCAGGAAAGTGGCTAATCTTTCCTGTCCATTGTACCCCAAATCCTTTCTTGATGGATCATGATTAAGGTTAATAGTCGCTTATTGTTCTTTGGCCACGTTGTCAAACTTTAACTCCTTGGATACGATCAGACTTTCCAAAAAAGGTAATTTGTTAACTATATAAGGACAAATCTATTAGTAACTATAAATTCCCTTCTCTTGGCAACTATTTAAAGCTATTTTTAAAATTAGTGTGGATTTCAGACTACGCAGACACAGCGCTGGAAGTGCAGGCTGCGCTGCCCTCTGCTCGTGGCACCGCTCGGCTCTCCTCCCACACGCGCCGCCCGGCCCCGGGGCCACACTTCACAGAGGACACCGCCCAGCTGGAATGCGCTCAGAGGAGGCCAGCTAGGATGGAGAACATTCCAGGAACTGTATCATTTCAGAAATGCTTGACTTGGGATCAACAAAGCAAGCGCATTTTGATGGTTCTGCCCTTTATGAGAACAGGCTACCTCCACATGGGTGGACGCCAGAGTTAGAAACGTGCTTGGAAGGGACGGAACTCGGGGTGTGGGCACCTCCTTTGGTATATTCATCGCATCTCCCGGCTCTAAGAATAATCAAGCACATTTTACACACAGACTAATCATCTTTGGATAAATGAGGGAACGAATGGTAAATTCTCTTTGAAAGCTAAGTTTCTGTGGCTCTAAACATTTTTTGTGGCATTTCAGTTTGTAATCATGTTGGGGATCACTGGAGAATCAGGATCAAAACCAGGTTCTAATACTGTGATAGTTAGAGTTCTCCAGAGAAGACGGATGGACACACACACACACACACACACACACAGACAAATATATCTATTAAGAGATTTTGTTACAGCTCCCTGAATGGACTAAGAAACTGACATAGAAAGCAAAAAATGAAAATAAAGTAAAACTAATCTTTGGGAAAAGTAAAGAGCAAGAAGAGTAAGAACAGTTAAACTCATCAGTTGAAAACACCATTGAAAGGAAGATGCTGATGGCCAAAGGGGATGGGAGAGTCCTGAAGGTCATAAACTCTTCCTAAATGCCAGCTGGCTGGGCTGCATGATGCTCATAATCACCACTACAAAGGGAAAATGGTCATTTTCCACCCAGAAGTGTCAGTCATGGTGCTCTGTTATCTGAGAAACAATATTCTGTGTAATTAATAAAAAACCATCCAAAGATGCTGTGACATTTGGGGTTCTATGGGCTTTCAGTGTTACGGTGTCAACAGTAAAGGTTTAAAACATTTTAACTGAGTGGGAAGGGAACGAGAATAAGCTTATACAACAAAAAAGGTCTAAGAATAGAAATGTAAGTAGGGTATGTTTTGTGACAGATTACATATAATACTATTTGAATTGTTCCTCATTTTTATGTTTAATTATAGTTTTTATTGCCCTTGTAAGGAATTCAGCTGGCAAAATAATTGAGAAAAATTACATTTCTTTAAAAACTTTCAACCAATCTGATGTAGAGTTTCTACATGATCTTAGAGGAAGAACATGGTTGTTGGATCTCACTTCACGCTCTGTATTGCTCAGTGGCAGAATTACGCTTAGGCTCAATGGGAAACTTCCTAGCAGTGCACAGAAAGATGAGATGAAATCAGAAAAGAATGATTTTTCTCTGCAACTGCCTGAGGCTACTCACTTACATCTGTAAAATATGCATCAGCTGTTAATGGAAATATAGGGTCCTCATGAAGGCAAATCAGAATTCAAGTGTGTGAAAAGCTGTCAGCTGCATAGCCCAAGAGCCCTATAATATTAACCTCTATGCAAGTTTAAATTCTACCTCTGGTAGTGAGATTACAGAATAAATGTCTCACTGCATAAGCATCAGAGAGGGGTTGAGAGTTTCTATGCATTCAGAATACTTCTCAAACAGGTTAATATATATGCAACTCAGAAATTTAGTCTTGCAAAAATATTGTGCCATATAATATTTATGGTATTCCATATTTAGAAATATGTATTATATGTGACCAGATTATCAAATAAAATCTACCATAAGAAGTTTGAGAAATAAAATTGGGTGAAAATAAGGAGAAACACAAAGGAGATATTTGTACATACATTATCTTTGCTATATTGTGCTGGTCAAATAACCTGTGCTTATTAAAAAAAGGTAAATGAAAATTACCTCTAGTAAGAGACTTTTTATAGAATATTTCTATATGTAGAATTCTACAGACATTGTCCTGGAGGAAAGGGACAAGAGAAAACCTCTCACTAAAAAGTAGATTGCAAATTATGTTCTCTATTCACTGAAAAGAGTTCTCCCTGCACATTGAAGATGAAACGTGAAATTTTATTCATGGAAACCCTCCCATTCCCAGTGCTCTTAAATTAAAGTTTAAACTTTATGAACTTCTGATGAAGTCATATTTAAATATTTAAGTCTCAGATTATACGTGCATAGGATCTGTATAAGGAACTATGTGACTTTAAAACCAAAGTCAATATAAATCAGAATATTACAGGACTATTATCTGCGCTAGTCTGCTCTCTCTCCTTCACCATGCAGGGGGATGTCTGATTCCCCAGCCTGTCTTCAGCAACCATCCTGTTAGGTCAGTTTAGGCAGAATCCCCTGACTCCTGTGTATCTTCCTCCTCATCATCATCACTTTCCATCTGCAGACCCTCTGCCACCACCGTCCTGGTCCTTGGCTACAAATTCCCCTTGCCTGTGCTGTATTCAGACTTGAGCCCGATGTCTCCCTCCCCACTGCAAGATGCTGTTGCAGTGGTCCCTGTCCCTACCAGGAGGGTCCTGAATAAAGTCTGCCTTACCATGGTTTACAAGTGTCATTGAGTAATTGTTTCTTTAGGGTCAGCAGGTAACGGGGTGGAAGCTGGTTTACTATTTCAGAGAGGTGTCAGCAGAGTCTGAAGGTGCCGGGCACTGAGGGAGGGTGGTGGGTGCGGGGCTGAGGTCGCGGAGGGGTCTGTGTGGGGTGCTGTGCGCCCGGTTCCCTCTTCTACCCACTCCAACAACCTCCAACCCAGGAGGCTGGAGGTCTGTTTTCTGGATGAACTTGACCTGGGGTCACAGGAATCTGGAAAGCCAGATACAGCAGAGGCCTGGGGGGAGGTGAGGGGTTGAGAACAGGGAGATTAAATTCTATAATTGAACCAAGGAGACTTCAGTGCCTTTCCCTGACCAGCTCTCTAAATGTTAGCCCCTGGTTTGTAACAGCCCAGACAGGATATTGTAGGATTTCCCTCGGGAGAAACGTAATAGCCACCTCCGCCCACCCCCGAGGAACCGCTGCTCGGCCGGGTGAGGCGAGCTGAGTTAGGTGTGCGTCCGCTCAGCCGTCCCTCCCGCACGCAGGGCTTTCCATGGGCTTTCTCGGGAGTTACTCTTAAATCTGAACAGAGAAAGAAAGACACCAAAACCAAGCAAACAAAAACAAAGAAACAAAAAGCCAGTGGAATTTCGAAAGCACCACAAATGCGTTACTTCCGACCTTCAGAGAGAAAAGAGACTATCAGTTACGGATTGACACCAGAGTGCGGCACAGCGCACGTGTCAGGGCACGTTCTCTGGCCATCAGAACCTCACGATGCCACCAGCGGCGCCCGAGGTTTGCCGGGGAAAAGCCTGCGCTGGTTACAAGGTGGGGGTGGGGAGCGGAATGAGCAGGGTGGCCTTCAGGTCCTGGCGTGGGGACACTGCACGGGGCAGGGTCAGGAGGACTGGCTGAGAAGAGCCTGGAAGCGGGGAATCCCAAGCAGGGCCAGGGCGTCCCAGAGCAACGGTTAACATGTCGCTGGCTGGGGGCCCTGGGGATGCTGCAGCAGATCCCACGGGAGTGACAGCTGAGATGTCACACTCTCATAGCCCGTCCCCTCGTGCAAGGAGATCTCAGCGGTGCATCGCGCATCCCCATGACCAGCGCACAAACAACCCCAAGACCCAACTGACAGCGCAACAAACATCTGTTTCTGCTCACGAGGCTGCGGTCCGGTCGTGTGACAGCGAACCTGGCCCGGCCCAGCTGTGTTAGGTCCGAGCAGCTTCACTCGTTTTCGCTGGACGGTGTCACCGCGACCCATCCTCCAGTGGACTGGCCTGTGTGCGCCCAGGACGCGCGCGGGACGAGAGGGGGGCGGACGCACCAGCGCGTGTCTGAGCCTCCGCTCGCCTCAAGTCGTCTACTGTCCCCCAGGTCAAAGCGAATCCGTGGCTAAGCCCTCAGTCAGAGCGGGAGGAAACAGCAGTCACTGGACCAAGGGCATGGACAGTGGCTCTGACTGTGGCTACTCGCGGGCTGACCTCCACCCCAGTTATTCACGTGTCCCACACGCAAATGTCCTCGTCCTCCGTCCCTGCCGGGAGAAGTTTCGTCCTACCGCCAGTGCCAGCACCAGGCTAAGTCAAGAATTGTGACTTGGTGGAGGTTCGGTCCTTCTGCACTCCACCCAGAGGCAAATGGTCTAAAAGGCCAGTTACGTGTCCTGCACCCAACATAATGAGAAGACAGGGACACGACAATCGCAACAAGCATTCCAGCTCCAAAGGAGAAAGATGAGAGCACCCGGCAGGCCTGGTCTGCAGAGGTGCGAAATCTCCCCAGGCACGAGCCTGCAGGGGGAGGAGGCGGTCTTTTCCTGGCGCTGGGTCCTGCCCGCCAGGAGCGGCTTCCCAGTCCTCCCCGTGTCCTGCCATCCCATCCTCCGTGGCCACTGCTGAGCAGAGCACTGGAAGATCTGCCCTTTGAGTAACTTTTCCAGCCGGATTCCTACCTGGTTGGAAGGTCAGGAACACAAGCTATGAAGGGAAACTATTTTTCATCCCAGAATTACATCTTCAACTAAACTTTCAATCAAATTGTCAGGCTGAAAAAAATTCAAACATTCAAAAGCAAAAATGTAAACCTCCCACAAACCCTTTCTTCGGGAGATTCTATAGCATATACTTTCCCAAACCAAGCTGACAAAGAGAAAGACACGATTCAGGAACAGGTGGTCCCACACAGGCTAGAGGCCACCAGGTGTTCAAGGGGGACTGAGGCGCAGCCGCCCGGCTGCACCAGAGAAGGGAGGGCTGCCCTGGAAAGGGTTACTACACAAACGAAGGAGGGGCTGCTTTTCATCTTGCTAAGTGTGTTTTTATATTTTTATTTTAAAAATCCTAAAACACCAATCACAACAACCTAATTGGTCACTCCCTCAGTATCCCACAGTCCTCTGTCTGTGGGACCATTAGCAGACAGCCTTTGAAAACTTCCACAGGGAAAAGTGGGAGATACATGTTTTAGGCCGCAGGCAGGAATTCTACAAGCAACAACACAAAGCTACTGAATAAAGTTCATTTGGAGTTAATGTGATGGGTGGTCTGTATTATTTGGAATATAGAACTCAGGCCGGGACAGTGAGAAATAAAATCTGGAAGGGAAGATAGAACCAAACTGTAGAGAAATGTAGATTTTTTTTTTTTCTGAAATCAGAAAAGAGTGATATAAAAAGAACTCCTGAAATATTAATGAAATGATAAAACTGATAAGTTAAAAATACATCTTTGAAATGATTAATGATGTGATGAATTTAATCATGTAAATATTATAATTTTCTCTAGATAGAGACCTAAACTGTAGTGATGGCAAAGAGAAGGTAAAAGATTTAAAAATGCGACAGATTCTAGGACGGAAAGATTCTTGGATTGACGGGATTAAGGGGAGAGCTGTGGGGGAGGGGAGGCACGGAGTCAAGAATCTGCCTGGACCGTGCATGTTCTGTGCACGACACCACGGCACCCGGAGAACAGAAACGCATCGCACCAAATACCCGGAGAGTCTACCAATCAAACACAAAAACTTGATATTTTAAAAACTATTCTATCATTTTTAATTACATGGAAAAAGAAACCAATGGGAAAGAGTAAACTATGTAAACTACACTAAGTTTTTATTAGAAGGGAAGGAGAAACCAATGGGAAGGTCCAGGTAAAATATTTTTAATTGACATAAAATAATTTTTTAAAAATAAATTTTATTGTGTATATTTAAGGTACACAGCATGATGTTACGAGATACATATGGATAGTAAAAAGGTTACTATAGTGAATTGAATTAATATATCCATCACTTCACATGGTTACCCTTTTTTGGGGGGGCGGTTACAATTTTCTTACCTGCAGCCCTCATGTGGGACAATAGATATCTAGACTCGTTCATTGTTCATATCTGCTGTTTTGTGTCCTTTGGCCCACACTTCCCCATTCACACCCACCCCTGCCCCTGGTAATCACTGTGTTGTTCTGCCTTTCCATATAGCTGGGAATTTTTTGTATTCCACATATAACTGAGAGCATGCAATAATTTTGTTTTCTGTGTCTGGCGTATTTCACTTAGCATAATGTCCTCTAAACTCATCCACATTGTGGCGAACGGCAGGATCTCGTTCTCTGTGGAACTGAATATTCTAGTGTCTATACAGCGCAGTTGCTCTCCCCATTCCTCCTTCACTGCACACTCGGATTGTTTCTACATCTTGGCTGTTGTGAATGTGCTGCAGGGAACATGGGAGTGCAGGTATCTTTACAAGGTACTGACTTCATTTCCTTTGCGTATATTCCCAGCAGCGGGACTGCTGGGTCACACGGTAGTTCTAGTTTTAGGTTTCTTTAGAAACCTCCATACTGTTTTCCATAATGGCTGCACCAATCTAGGTTTCCACCAGTCATGTACGAGCTCCCATTTCTCCACACCTTTGCCAACATTTGTTATGTTTGGCAACTTTTTATACTAGCCATTCTAATGAGTGTGGGATGGTCTCTCACGGTGGCTTGGATTTGCATTTCCCTGATAATTGATGATACTGAGCACCTCTTCATATATGTGTTGGCCATTTTTAGGTCTTCTTTAGAGAAATGTCCATTCAGGTCTTTTGCCCATTTTTAATCAGGTTATTTGTTTTCTCTACTACTGAGTTTTATGGGCTTTTTATAAAGTTTAGCTATTAACCCCTTATGAGGCATATGATTTGTAAATATTTTTCCCAATTTATAGGCTGCTGTTTCATTTCCTTGATTGTTTCCTTTACTATGCAGTAGCTTTTTAGTGTGACATAGTCTCATTTATTTATTTTTGCTTTTGTGCCCTGAGCTTTTGTTGTGATATTCATGAAATTATTGCCAAAGCCAATAACTAGGAGATTTCATCTATATTCTCTTCTTAGAGTTTTTTAGTTTCTGATCTTATATTTAGGTGCTTTGTCCATTTTGAGTTGATTTTTGTATTTGGTGCAAGAAAATGGTCCAACTTCATTCTTTTGCAGGTGTAAGTTCAGTTTTCCCAGCCCCATTTATACAACAGACTATACATTTCCCATGGTACCTCTTGCCAAAAATTAGTTGATCAGATACATTTGAATTTATTTCTAGGCTCTCTATTCTTTTCCACTGGTTTATTTGTGTATTTTTATGCTCAAGATACATACACCATAGTATCTTGAGAACAAAAGACTATTCTAGTTACATCCAAATTGCTGCAAAAGACATTATTTAATTTCTTTTATGGCTGAGTAGTACTCCATGGTGTATATATACTCCATTTTTAAATGGGAACTAATGGGCACACATGAGCATAGAGAGATGTAAAGGTCATTGGAAATCAGGAAGGGAGGGAGGGGAAGGAGGGGGAGGGGTAAAAAACCTACCTGTTGGGTACAGTGAACATTATTTGGATGAGGGACACACTAAAATCCCCGACTTACACATTAAAAAAGGTATCCATGTAGCAAAAACTTTTGTACCTCCTTAATATTTTGAAATGAAAAAAGACTATTATACCAAATATTCCGAGATTCAACCTGCCCAAAACAAAATAGCATGCGTGATACTTTTTAAACTATTTTTTTTTAATTAGAAGGACAAGAGAAACCAGTGAGAAAGAGTAAACTACCCTAAGTTTTTGATAAAAAGGGCAGGAGAAATCAGTGGGAAGGTCCAGTTAAGATATTTTTAATTGACATGATATAGTTTTAAGTTTATTTTTCCATTTAATTCAGAATCAAAGAGGGCAGTAGGGGGTATTCGAATGAATAAATTACATAGATATGTGATTACAATATTAGTTTTATAAATAATTATCTTAATTGCTTAAATATCTTTCTAATAGGTACTTAGACAAACTTAAACATTTGTCCTCACGGAGTATTAACTGAGCTTGCAAACTGAAAGACAAAGAGAGATTTTCCTAGAAAAGAAGGTGGTGCATGGAAGGTAAGACAAAAATAAACAAAAGACAGAGGAGCCACTGTGCAGAAAGAGGAAGGGAGAGGGAACCGTGCAACATTAAAGGAAGCCTCTCTTCTACCTCCTAGCATTAAGAATGCTCTTGTAACTTTTGTTACATCTTAGTACAAATCATAAATATACATACGTATGTATATTAAATAAGAGTTGAGAATCCAAAAAAAGTGATGATATTATTGAGAGTCATGGCAGCCTGGACGAGATGAACCAAGCAGATAAAACAGTCTGCAAAAGTTCTGCAGATTATAGTGATACTGTAACCACAGCCCACAAGACACCAAAAAAAAAAAAATCTTGAAAGCAGTTGGAGCGAAGAGATGCATTATTTACAGGGGAACACTAATGACAGGAGAATTCTCATCTGGAAGCATGGAGACCAGAATGAAGTAGCACAACATTTTTTAAACACCGAAAGAAAAAAGCTGTCAACTGAAAATTGAATATCTGGTGAAACTAGATATTTATTTTTTCAGGAATGTCAGGGAAATAAAGACATTCTCAGACTAAGGAAAGCAAATGATTTGTCACTAGCTGACCTCCCATTAAGGAATGGCTAAAGGAAGCTCTTCAAATGGAAAGGATACAGTAAAATGACAAACTTACACTCTAACATATCAACAATTACTAGTTGATGTGTTACATTCTAGCAAAATGTGTTACAATCATTCCATGGAATACAACTCAACAATAAACAAATGGGCTATTGGTCTACACGTTCACTTGGATGAATCTCAGAGAAACATGCTAAGTGAAAACAACTAATTCAAAAGGTAACATACTAGATAATTTTATGTATACAACATTCTTGAAATGAAAAAATTATAAAAATGTAGAGCATATTGGTGGCTTCCAGGGCTTAGGGCTGGAACAAGGAAGGACAGAGTTGCATGTGGCTCTGGAGGCAGCACAAGGGATCTCTGTGGTGACAGGATTGTTCTGTACTTTGGTGGTGGATACATAATTGTATATACATTATAAAATTCATAGAACTGAATACGCACAAAGTATCTATGGATTGTACAGTGCTTTGATAGTGCGCTATAATTTTTCACGATGTTACGATTAGAGGAAACTGAGTAAAGAGTATTTGGAATCTCTCTATTTCTTACAAAGGCATCTCAATCTATAATTATCTCAAAATAAAAGGTTTAATTCATTTTACATTGCCAGGCAATACCATAGTTTGGGGATATGGAAGTGAGCAAAAAGGTCCTTGCTCTCACGAACGTTACATTGACAATTGGTGACAGACATTGTGCTCTCAAATATTTACAGACTGGGAAAAAAGAAACTACTAGAAATTACCAGAAAGGCTGAATAAAGTATATTAAAAATCCTTACCACTGAGGATGAGGAATGTGTTATGAACATAGTTGAGCTCATATGAAGTGAGTCTCTGGGGACGTACAAACCAGAACGATAGGGAAACACCACTATCACATGTGCCTGCGAGTACACACTGATACCAGGATTAAGGACTTTGATTTTAATATCTATATATCCAAGTGGGGGTGGCAGGCAAACATTTGTTTCTGTACAAAGTGTACAGATCATATATAAAGCCAGAACAATCCAACATGTGGGAAAATAAATGAGCTAGAGATTTTTTTCTTCAACAAAGAGAAAAACCAACTCATCTGTCTCAGCCTTGAATCAGGTAGAAAAATAAAACATTTCTTAGAGATTTAAAATACTTCTCAGACCTCACCTGGGGATGAAATTTATACTACCAGAATGATCCAGGTTTGGAGACCAAGAAATAAAGTGCTTCTGAATGAACAGTACTATAAGGCAACTCGAAGAAGCAAACACAAAAGGTTTTTGAAAGAAAGCACCCTCTACCAAATGCTTCACATGATAAGCTCAAAATCCATCTCTCTCTCTCTCTCTCTCTCTCTCTCTCACACACACACACACACACACATACACACACACACATGCATGCACACACCTCTTAGATTTAAAGGCATCAGAAAAAAATAGCAAAAGTAGCTCCCCAAAACAACAACTAATGGGGTTGTCAAATAACCAATATAAAGTAACTGTGTTTATAAACTAACAAAAGGATAAGCTAAAAAGATGAGAAAGAAGTTAAAGAGTATAAAAATATCCAGGCAGGTTGAATATATATCCAATTGAAATTTAAAAGAAAAAAATCAAAAAACAAATTAAGGGAAAAATAGTGACATGATAATGGGTCTTTGGAAATTACAAAAAGCACAAAATATGTATCTTTAGAAACTTCAGGAGGCAGAGTGCTACAATAATCATTCATTGTTAGAAAGATATGTTGATGTAATTTACCACATTAACAACTAAAGATAAACATCATTGTGATAGTAATAACATACACTAACATCATACTCACCATGTTCCATGACTTATATTATTTTTGAAATTCATCTGTAGATACTGTTGTGAGTTTTTCTAAGAAAATTATATACATAATGACACTTTTGAGGTTTTCTTCACTATTCTTTTTTTTAGACGGAGTTACTCTGTTGCCTGGGCTAGAGTGCCATGGCGTCAGCCCAACCTCAAACTCCTGGGCTCAAGCTATCCTCCTGCCTCAGCCTTCCAAGTAGCTGGGACTGCAGGCATGCACCACTATGCCCAGCTAATTTTTTTCTGTGTATTTTTAGTTTTCCAGCTAATTTCTTTCTATTTTTAGTAGACAGGGGGTCTTGCTCTTGCTCAGGCTAGTTTCGAACTCCTGAGCTCAAACAATCCACCCACCTTGACCTCCCAAGTGCTAGGATTACAGGCATGAGCCACTGTGCCTGGCCTTCTTCACTATTCTTATACATTTCTTTATTTACCACCTATAGGCATCTCTAAGCAATGAATTAAATAATTACTTTCTAAACAATGTGTGTATACCTGTAAGTGATATCTAGCTATAGAATATATATGATATATATATATATATAATATAGATAATATCAGTAGGTAGGTATATAAACAAATCTCAAAAGATTATTATTGGAATTAAATTACTCACAATATACATTAAACATATAATATACATTGTAGTAAATATATTTCATATAGGCATAATTTTTTCTCATTTAATTGAGGTGGATAGTAATTTTTTTTAATTTAACAGATAAAATGGGAGCACCGAGGGATTAGGCAACTTGCTCAAGGTCACACAAGTAATAGGGAGCAGAGCCAAGACTTGAGTACAAGCAGATGGGCTCCATAATCCATGCTTTTAATCACAATATATTACTGCCTCTCAATAAATGCAGAAAACTTTTTAAAAATTCAACTCCATTCATTGTTTCAAAATGCCACGTACCTTAAGGAAACAAGGAATAGAGGGCAACTTATTAACTAACTACACACAAAGGATTTCTACCAAAAAATCATACTACCTAGTGAAACAGTAGATGGTTTCCTTTAAAATCATAAGAAAGAAAACAATGCACAATGTTACCATTTCTGTTCAAACTAATCTGAGGTCTAGAAATACAGTAAGACCAAAGGTAAATAACTAAATATATAGGTGATAAATAAATAAATGTATAAGAATAACAAAGAAAACTTCAAAGGTGTCATTATGTACATAATTTTCTTGGAAAAACTCACAACAGTATCTACAGATGATTTTCAAAAATAATGAGTCCAGAAATTGATAAAAAAAAATCCATAAGTAAATGCTACTGGCTCCACATCCAGTCAAGGTGAAGTAACTGGAAACAAGCTTCTCCTCCTGACTTGAGTACCTGGAAAACTGCATAAAATAAGTGAAACGCTTGTTTGTAGACATTGAGCAACATGCAGTGCAGGTCTGTTGCCCTAAGATGGCAGCCCTTGCAGCCTAGAGGCCCATTCTGAACCACTGTGAGGGGTAGCGCTCCCCAGCAGAGAGCAGTGGACTTGCTGTGTAGATGGCGTATCAGTCAAAGTTCAGAGCGCCATGCTGGTTGGCAGTGCTGGGGCAGAGTTCTAGAGAGAAAGGAGCTACACAGAAAAGGAGATCTAGAAATCTGCCCAGGGATCTCCTTTTATCTTTCATGAACACTGCACATGTACAGTGAGAAATTCCAGGAAAAGAAGTACCAAGGAACTCAAATCTACTCTGAAAAATTTAGAAACAACTCTCAAAGTAAAAAAGCTAACCAAAAATGTAACTCCCTACCAAAAATTTTTAAAAGGAAAAAAAAAGGCCATTGACAACAAAAATATTAGAAAGTCTGATAGCAAATAAAAATGTATTAGACAAAAGTAGAAGCAGGAAAATATGATCCACGATCCTGAAGGGAGGAAAAGTCAATAGAAACAGTAGCAGAAATGCCAGATGTATTAGAACTTATAGAGGACTTTTAAATGATTATTGTAAATGTTTACCTACCACAGATTGTAACAAAAAACATGAAATTAATAAGGAGAGAAATGAAAGACATGAAAAGAACCAAATAAAACTTCTAGAAAGAAAAATATAAATTCTGAAATGAAAAATTTACTGGATGGGCTTAAAAGTAGGCTAGACACTGAGAAAGAAAAGATTAGTTAATGTGAAGATACAACAATAGAAACTATACAATGTGAAAAGGAAGAGAATCCTTCGCAGTCTCAGTGATGTGCGGAACAGTATAAGGCAAATAAACATTCGTGTATCTGGAGCCCCATAAAGAGAGGAGAGAGAAAAATAGTGAAGAAGAAACATTTGACAAAATTATAGCCAAAACATTGGCAGTTTTATGAAAACTATAAACACATAGATCCAAAAAAAGCTCAATAAGAACTAAAGCAGGGTAAACACTAATGAAAACACAGCAAGAAACACGATAATCATATTGCTGCAAATCAGTGATGAAGAGAAAAACTGAAAAGCATCCAGAGAAATAGATGTATTATTACAGAGGAACAAAGGTAAGGACAAAAGCAGAATTTTTTTTTCAGACACAATGTAAGCCAGAAGCAATGGAAAAAAATCTCACAGTGCTGACAGAACATAACTATAAACTCAGATTTCCATACCAAATAAACATATCTTTCAAAATGAAGGATTTTTCAGACAAACAAGAGCTGGGAGTACCTGCTGCCTGTACACCTGCGCTACATGCTGTGTTCAAGAAGTTTTTTAGACAAAAGAAAATTATACACAATGCAAACTTTAATATACACAAAGGAATGAAGGATGATGGAAATGTTAAATATGTGGGTAAATACAAAATATTACTTTCTCAGTTTTCAGTTTATTAAAGCCTAGTCAATGATTTAAAGCAAAAATAAATATGTTGTATATAAAATATATGACAACAATAGCACAAAAGATGGCAAAGAAACATGGCAGTGTACAACTGAATAGTTCTTATGCTGTATGATATGCTATAATATTTAAAGGTAAACCATGGTTACTTAAAGATTCATATTATAAACTTTACAGCAACCACTAAAATTATTTTTAAAAAGAACAAATAAGTATAGTAAATAAAATATTAATGGGGGGAAATGGACCACTAAATATACTCAAGCATAAAACAGCAAGAAAATAAGAAAAAAGAGAATAAAACACAGATAAGCTAGTAGTGAAAACCATATTAAGACAATTAGTTTAAGCTCAATGATGTCAATAATTTTATTAAATGCAAATAGTCTAAAATACAATTTTAAAAAAGATTTTTAGACTCAATTAAAAGAGGAAAAAAGACCCAACTCTATGTTGTCTAAAGTCATTACATTTAAGACACAATATATTTAAATTAAAAGAATAAAATAAGATATACCTTTCAAATTTTAATCAGCAGAAGCCTGGAGTGGCTACATTAATGTTTGACAAAGTAAATATCAATACAAGGAATATTAGTCAATATGTTAATTCTCCCCAAAATATGCTCACTGCAATTGCTGTCAAAATCTTAACAGGATTTCTTATAGAAATTGGCTGCCCTTTCTTCCAATTGCATGGAAAGTCAAAGGTACTTATAATAGACAAAACCATTTTGATAAAGAAAAGCAAAATTGGGGGGCTTCCACTACCTGATTGCAGACTCACTGTTACTATAGTTACCAAGGCAGTATGGGACTGGAGCAAGGATGACATAGGGAACAGGGATCAGGAAACATCTCCGTGAAGAGCCACATGGAATGTGTTTCAGGCTTTTCAGGCCACCTCTGCCACAGCCACGCAAAACTGTGTGGCTGTGTTCCAATAGAGCTTTATTTGCAAAACAATGGGTGGGCTGGATTTGGCCCATGAGCAGCAATTTGCCAACTCCTAATATAGACCAATGAAAGAAAACCAAAAGAACAGAAAAAGACCCACATATATGCCATTAATTGGTTTTCAACCAAGGTACAAAGGTAATTCAGGGGAGAAAGCGCATTCCTTTAAAAAAAATAAAGAGTGCTGGGACAACTGGACATTCACGTGCAAAATAAATCAATAGGCGTCTATCCATCTCTCAAGCCCTATATTAAAATTAACTTGAAATTAATCATAGACCTACATGTAAAACTGAAAACAATAACTTAGGAAGGAAAACAGAGCAGAAAATTTGCAATGTATAACACCAACATTATGGTGAATAAAAGTTTCAAAAACGATAAATTGGGCCTCATCAAACTTGAGAACGTCTAGTGTCTGCAAAACACTGTGAAGACAACAAACAGACAAGCCAGAGACTGGGAGAAAATATGTGCAAATCATGTATTTGATAAATCACTTGCAACAAAAATATCTTTAAAATCTACTCAAGTCAATAGGAAACATAAATGATTCAATTTTTAAAATTTGAAAGATTTCAAAGGATTTGAACAAACACTTCACCAGAGAAGGTATATGGAAGACAAATAAGCACATGAAAAGATCCTCATCATTTGGCTTTAAGAAAAATTCAGTTAAAACCACAAGATACCACCACCCATATGTTTGAACGACTTTAAAAAGAAACTTAAAAAAAAACAGGTGTTTGTGAAGATACAGATAACTGGAACTTTTATAGATCATGAGTTGAATGAAAATGATATAGCTACTTTGAAGAACATGTTAATATTGGTAGTTCCTTTTTGTGTTCTCTATTTCATTGACTTCTATATTATTTCACTTCTTTCACTAATTTTGAGTTTAGTTAGCACTTAGTAATTGCTAAGTTCTAATTCTCAAAGTGAAAGATGAGATTGTTGATTCTGAAACTTTGTTCTTTTCTAACATAAACAGTTAAAGTTATGCTGTTTCCTTTAATGATCTCTTTATTTAGATACCCCAAATTTTTGATGCCTAACCTAAAATGATTATAGTCATAGAATATATTTCTATTATTTCAAATAGTACAAATTCATAGACACATGTTTTATGGCCTAAGATATGGTCTACCTTAGTGAATATTTCTTATGCTTCGATTTGTAAAAAATCATTTATTTTGCTGTTGTTGGTATAGCACTTTGTAAATAGCTGTTAGGTCACATATCAGTGAGTGTAAGCATCAGTTGGTTTATAGTGCTATCCAAATCTTCCACACTCATATTTTGTGCACTTGTTCTATCAGGGAAAATGGGTCTTACATTTTCCAGCTATGATTATTCATGTCAGTGACTAATGATTAGTCTACATTTCTCCTTAGTTACATACATTTTTGTTTCATGTATTTGGGATCTTTAAGTGCATTTGCATTTTTATTAGTTGATCTTTTTATAATAAAATATTCTTTTGAACAATCTCAATACTCTTGTTTTTGAAGGCTGCTTTGTTTTTTATTAGTATAGTTACAGTGGCTTTCCTATACTCACTTTTTATATGGGTATATTTTCTTATACTTTAACTTTCAATGACTTACATTTTCATGTTTAAAGTGTGCTTATTTTAAACAACATGGAATGTGGCATCACTTGTTTTTATCCAATCTCTCAATCTCTGCCATTTAATTGTGATGTTTAGTGCATTTATTTTGTAATTAATTCTGTTTACATTTAAGTCTGCCATCTTTGGGTTTAATTTCTACTTGGTCAATGTGTTCTTTGTTCCTTTCTTACTCCTTTTGTGCTTTTTTGGGTGATTAATCCTTTTTTTGTATTCCAGTTATCTCCACTATAAATTGTTTTTATATATGATTCTATAATTTGTTCATAGAGCTTGCTCACAGAGTTTCCAGTATGCCCCGTTGACTTAATCACGGTGCACATTCAAAAAGTATCCTATTCATGAGAAATTTAAGGACTTTATTACAGTATATTTCCAGTAAAAATATTTCCATCCTTTTGCTCTTCTCATATATGTCATTGCCATAAATCTCACAATTCTTTGTAATTATTATTAATTTAAACAGACAATAGCCTTTAGAGATTTAAAATAAATATGTATAAATAGAAGAAAAATTCTTTATATTTACTGACCTATTTTCCTTTTCTGATGATCTCCACTTCTTTCAGTAACTAAGATTCTTTCTAATACCATTTCCCTTTGGTGTGTAGAATTTCTTTGAGCATTTCTCATGAGGAAAACATGCTTAAGGTTATTGCTTTTAGATTCTTTTTATTTCTGTCAAAAATGTCTTTATTTTACTTTGAGTTTTGAAGGATATTTTACTGGACATAGGAAGTTATTTTTTTTTCCAACACTTTAAAGATGTTCCATTACTTTCTGGCTTCCATTCTTTCTGGTAGTAGGACAGCAGGCATTCCCACTGCCGGCCTTTTGTCCCTCATATTTCTTTTCTCTCCGACAGCTTTCATAGTTTTTTTCTCTATCTTTGGTTTTCAAATTGTAATGCCATGATTTCTCTAGCAGTTTTCTTCTCCTTCTCCTTCTCCTTCTCCTTCTCTTCTTTGTCTCTATATATTAACCTGCTTGTCATTATCAGAGCTCCTCAGAGTGGGTGTTACTGTCTTTCATTAACTTTGGAAAATTTTCCAGTCATCATCCCTTTGAATAGTACATTTTCAATTCTCTTCTCTGTTTAGGGCTCTTATTCCTCATTTTTTAGACATCTGATATTGAAGTTCAGATCTTGAAGGCTCTGTTTCTTTTTTTAAATTTTTTATTTTGTGTTAAGTTTTGATCATTTATTTTGATCTAAGCTATTGATTGATCTGTCGAATCTGGTCTGTTGATAAGGCCATCACAACCATTTTCCATTTCTGATATGTTTTTCATTTTTAGCATTCCTACTTGGTTCTTTTATAGAATGTTTTTTGATCTCTGCTGAAAATCTCCATATGTTCAATCCTACTTACACTTTTTCTATGAAATCCTTTAACATATTAACCAAAGTTATTTTAAAGTCCCTGTCTGAAACTTTTAAAATCTAGGCCTTCATTGCATCTGGATTTATTGATTAGTTTATACCTTCATGAAAGGTTATATTTTCTTGCTTTTATATATTTTTTAATTTTTAAGTTTTTCAATTTTTGATTGAACACCAGATACTGTGTATGTTTAGCTAAAAAATAAGAATTTTCGTATTATTCATGTCTCTGATGTTTTTCTCTTCTACCCCTGCCCTTGAAAAATGAGAGTCATGAGGCTCAGAGGGGCTCGTCACCCTCTGTGCTTTGTTGGGTTATATTGTGGTCTTGGTAACTTGACAGACTTGAAAATTATAATTTGGAAGATTATCTGGCTTGTTCCCCTGTTAGGGTGAGAGTGACAACCTCTTGTGAATTTGTACATCCTAAGGGGAAGCAGAAGCCCTCAGTCATCCTTTACAAGTGACAGTGCCGATGGCCATGGTGGCAGCCACAGCAGGCAGTTGTGTGGGGCAGCAGTGTCCATTGTCAACCATGACAGGAGAGTCCATGGAGCTCTGGGCTCTTGGGCTGGCTCAGTGACACGCAGCAGTGGAGGCAAAAGCAGCCTCCAGCAGCCTCAGTGGCAAATGCTCACCTGGGCTCCATTCGAAACCAACTTTCCCATCCGTTCCTTGAGCCTGCAGAGTGTTAGTTGCTTTCTCAAGTTCCTGTTCTCCGTTTAACATACCGCCCCCCTGACTAGACACTCCGTGTTGCAGTCTTTGACCCAGACAACATTGTTGCCTCAATATGTGATCCCAGGATTGGCTATGTAACTCTATACCGTTTGAAAGTGACAGTAACCTTGTTGCTAGAATAAAAGGGATCCTGTTTGTCTAGGACATACACTGACAAAACTATCACCTAAATGATCACCTGCGGTCATCAGGGATGGAGGCTGAAGACGGCCTAAGGAGAGCAAACAGTTGCTACCTTTGATGGTGGTTCCCACGAGGGTGGGATAATGAATCTAAAACCGTGGGAATCGAGTTTCAGTTTTGCAAGATGGAAAGAATTTCGAAGCCTGGATGTGCAACAATGTGGACATACCTCGTACAGACTTATATGCGTAAAGTGGTTAAGATGATAAATTTTATGTTAAGATTATTTTACCACAATTTTTTTTAAAAACGTGCAGAGTGTCCTGGGTGCTTCCAGCTACCCTCAAGATTAACAGAAAGAGAATGACCATCTCAGAGCTTTCAACTTTCAGATGAAGGTACAGTCAGAGAATCAGGGAATTTCTCTGAAAAGCCTAAATTATATATCAGCAACAGGCTTTATATTGCTTGAAATCATGCCCAGACTTTAATATTAAAAGTTGCAGAATTATAATATTATTTTAATTTATGGGATATCCTGGTTTCTTATATAAAAATTAGAGTATTGAATGGGATGGAGAGAGTGAGAATGTGTTAGGAGTATGAAGGCGCTTTTGGATGAATCTGAGAGTCTGAAAGCCCCGTGTTCCCTGAGCTACCCTGCCCTCACTCAGAGGAAGGTTCTGGTACCCCAACAGAATCCTGGGCCCCCAGGGAAGTAGAGGCCACATGGCAGCATTTGCCTGCCAGAAACAGGAAGGGACCCTGTATCATAAGGGGCTCCAGGGCGGGCACAATAATCGGCAAGCTCTGACCCAGGGATCCCGGGCAGTGCACAAGCGCTCATGGCATCCCCGTGATGAAGTAAACGATTCCCTTACTGAAGTATTTCTTGATCTGTGTAATCAGAATCACTGCAGGCCTGGAGAGCCAGAATCTGGCTCGAGGACAGCATGAAGAGTTGCGGAGTCTTGCACACATTTTTTGAATGAGGAGGATTTCAACTTCCCTTAGGAAAAAAAAAAAAAAATCTTCCTATCACAGGTGTATCCCATAAATTTCCTTCATGCCTTGCCCATTTAGCAAGGTGAAATAACTTTGCAGAAAGGGAAAGGAAAATAACCAGATGTTCTAGAGATTACTAGGTAGTAATCTAGTAGGTGATGCTAGATGCTTATGCAAATGTCGGGGAACCCAAAATTTCACTGCGTTTTGCTGGTCAGTGTGAGGGTTTACGGAAGTTGGAAAAGAAGGGAAGGTTTGGCCCAATTCTGTGTCACAGTGAGGCCAGGGGGTGCACCTACCCACTGTGATTATGTGACCAATTCTTAAAGCAGAGCTGAAACAGACATGATCAACAGCTGGAAGAATTCCCACCTGGGTTCCCTGCCTGTGGAATGAAGATTGTCATGGTAGAAAGAGCCACACAGAAGCCCTGGAAGTAACCCCAGAAACCAAAATAGTAAAGCAAAAGCAATACCACGTCCCTGGCAGGTGTGCAGCTATTAGTGTCACAGCGAAATACGTGATGTGGAAGAGGTTGTGACTTGTGTCACATCACCCTTACATGCACCTGTTGGATCTTTTCAGAAAGTGACAAAATTTGGGAGACTCATAGTGGATTATTGCTGACTTAATTGGTGATGACTCCAACTGCAGCTACTCCTCCAGCTGTGGTCTTCCTCCTTGAGCAAATCAATGCCACTGAGAGACCTGGTAGCAACTACTCATCTGGTGAAGCTTTTTCTCTAAACCAACTGGTTATGTCTAGAAACCTTAATTTACTTTCAACTGGCAATGGCAGTGGTAAGCTTTCACTATCTTAACTCAAGGCTGTGTCATCTTCTGGGTTATGTCAAAACTAATCAGCAGGAAATATGACCTATGATTATCTTGACATATCACAGAATACCACACGCGTTCCCTCCATTAAGGACATTGTGCTGACCGAGCCTGGTGAACAAGAAGAAGAGATATATCAGTATACCAGGCGTCTTAGTGAGACACCTGTGTGCCCAAAAGACAGCAGCAAGTCCCCAAGACATAATCCAATTGCACGAGCAGGGAGCTCGTCCTTGCCTGGCTGCCCCTCCCATTCACTGGCACCTTTCATTCCACACCTACTCACAGACTCATGGAAGCCCCAAATGCCAGTTAACGAAGGACAAGAAAACCTGTTCTGCTGCCTCTCAGCCTTACAGCCCCACTTCCAGAGAGGCAGCAAGACGTGGCAGTTGAAGGAAATCTTCCAGGTAGGAAGAACTTAAAATAGTACCCTGGATTGTCAACTTTGCCAGAGTCGCTGTCTTAGTTTGGGCTGCTGCAACAAAGACGCCACAGGCAGAGTGGTTCATGAGCAGCAAACATTTATTCCTCACAGTTCTGCAGTCTGGGGAGTCCAGGGTCAGGGTGCTGGAAGATTTGGGATCCGGTGAGGGCTACTTCCTGGCTCATCATCAGTCTTCTTGCTGTTCCCTCGCGTGGCAGAAAGCGGGCTAGAAGGCTGTCTGAGGCCTCTTTTGCAAGGGCACTAATGCCATTTATAAGATTAGCACCTGCATGCCCTAACCATCTCCCAAAAGGCTCCACCCGCTAATGCCGTCACCTTGGGGCTGAGGATTTTAACATAAGAATTTTGGGAGCACTCAGTACATCACAAGTGTGCACTCTACTGATTCATAGTGAATGTGACTCTTTGGCCAAACGGACATAAGTGGAAAAGAAAAGATGGAAAAATGGGTGACCAGAAATTCTGGGAAGGAGACCTATAGTTGGACCCCTCTGAATGGGAGTAGTTTGTGAATACTCACCAGTAAAGAGTGCAGCCTGGAGGGAAGGCTCTCAGAAATCAGGCGGACAAGGCGGTGATCTGTGCACTGATTTCCTTACACACCTTGTGTTTGCTGAGGCGTATGCGGAAAATGGCCATGGTACCAGGAAAGGGAGCTACGCAGGACCCCAACATTGGACTTCTCTTTGCCAAGGTTTACCTGGTTACACCCTATGGGTTGCCCCACCTGCCCGTAGCGGAGGCCATCGGAGCCCCTGGCATGGCATCGTTCCTGGGAGGAGCAGCCGCCACCTGCGGCAGGTTGATTATGTTTGGATCCTTCCATTCAAGATTTTTTTGTCCTTATCAGAGTACAGGAGCTTCTTTACTTAGAACAGGGGTATGCCACAATAAACCCACTGTAAGTTGAAAACATCTTAAGTCAAAAATGCATTTAATACACCTAAGCTGCCTAACATCACAGCTTAGCCTAGCCTACCTTAAAAGCGCTCAGAACACTTACACTAGCCTACAGTAGGGCAACACCATCTCGCACAGAGCCTATTTTATAATTATCTTGTGTCATTGATTGAATGCTGTACTGAAGGTGAAAAGCAGAAGGGTTGTATGGATACTTAAAGTACGGTGTCTACGGAATGCACATCATTTTCATACCATTGTAAAGTTGAAAAATTGTAAATGGAACCATCATGAGCTAGGACCAACGACTGTACACATCTAATCTGACGATGGATGTGCCCTCCCTGCCCACCACTCTGCCAGCACCACCATCTTAGGCCTGCGCAGTGCTGTCTCCGCAGGAGTGGTTTTCCACAATGCTCTGCATCTACTGAGAACGCTTTTCCCCCAAGCAAAAGGAGTGCTGCAATGGGCCCACACCCACGGAATTCACTGATTTTGCCACATCCACAAGCTGCTCACCTTTCAGAGTTTGGAATGGCCTCCTGGAGACCCAGTCAATGCACCAGTCAGAGGCAGACACCACCGTGGAAGTTTGAAATGTTGTACTTAAAATATAATTCTTTGAACTAGCAACCCTATACAGTGCTGTATGAGTTTCTATTGCTCGTAGCAAGTTACTACAAACTTAGCAGGTTAAGACAACGTCTATATTATCTCACAGCTCCTGTGGGTGAGGATTCTGGACACGCCCTAACTGGGCCCTCTGCTTAGGTTCTCACAGGCTGTGATCAAGGTGTGGTCTGGAACTGAGGTCTCCCCTGGAACTTGGGGTTTATACTGTCCCAGGCTCACATGGTTTAGTGGCAGTGTTCTCTTCCCTGCATCTGTAGAACTCAAGCTGACTTGCCTTGACTCACCTTGGCCAGCAGGAGACAGCAGCTCTGCCTTAATTCAGACCCTCTAATAAGGGCACACCTGATAAGGCCAGGCCCACCCATCGGCTTTTGATTAACTTTAAGTCTTTGATTAGAGGTCTTAATTACTTAGGTAAAAGTCCCTTCACCTTTGTCATACTACCTGATCTAATTGTGGGAGTGGCATCCACCACAGCACAGACTCTGCCCACATTCTCCGGGGGTGGGACTTACGCTGGTCTGGACCATCCTAGGGCTCTGGCTACCACAAGAGCCGTCTCTGCACCAGCAGGAGTGCAAGCAAGCAGCTTCCCCAGAGGCTGTGGTTCCTGCAGCGGCCGTGGGAGAGCCAGCACTCCAGGCCATGAGTAATGATTTCGTTCATACTTGTAAACCACTTTCTGTTCCTCTGTTGCCCCTCCAGATTTTCTAACCCTTTCACAACCTATTTCCTGCATTAAATGTCTTTCTGTTTAACATATCTAGTGCATCTCTGTATTTCTGCCTGGGATCATAGGTTGTCCTTAATGTAGTCCCGATAAATTTTAGTCTATTCCTGCTCAAGTGATTGGGAATTATTGTCCTTTTTTTAGGTGTTAGGTTTCTTCATTCATATTATACACACAAAATCCAGTGTGGGACTCGTAAGAACCATTAGTAGAGATGATTACTGAATTCTACTAAAAATGAACATAGGTTCTGCAAATCACTATGAGAATTGCAACAAACACCTATCCCAGCATATAAATTTATGTTAGATTAAAATTTTTTAACTAGCACAGATAGAATTGGCGCTAGATATTTATGTATATATATCTATGCATTTATGCATATATGCCTATATATGTCTCTTTATAGTCCTTTATGCTTAAGTGATTTTGCTTATCCTTGCACAAATTGGACACAAGAAAGGTTTTTCCAATATGGTGTGTACTCCCTAGTGTATTGGGTGGGAAATGCCTGCCTTGGGAGGATCCCTCAACAGCAACATGCATGGGCCTCCATGGCAGTGCCTGCTCCCACAAAGCTTTTATAACCATATATCATGCATTCTACAAAGAGTATTTGTTTTATAATATGACAAAAGATCTTGACAAGCAAGCTTCTGCTCAACCTGAAGCCACTTGATGAGATTGCCAAAATCAGTGGAGTTCATGCTACTGTTTACGAGGTCTTGAGTAGATCAGTTTTTTTCTTTTTGTTTTTGTTTTTTTAGACTTTATTCTTTTTAGATCAGTTTCAGGTTCACAGAAAATTGAGAGGAAGGTGCGGGGATTCCCAGACACCTCCTTGCCCCACACATGCGCAGCCTCCTCCCCTGGCCACCTCCCTTCTGGGCTGGCTCCTTTGTTACAATCGATGAACCTACATCGACAACGTCATCGTCACCTAAATGGTTCACTCTTGGGCTGTGCACTCTATGTGTTTGGACAAATGTGTAATGACACGTGTCCCCCATGGTAGTGTCACACAGAATAGTTTCACTGCCCTAAAAATCCTCGGCGCTCCACCTACCGTTTACCAATCCCTCTACTGGAGCCACCTGAGCCTCTGTCAGGATATCTACACACAGAGGAAGGTCCGTTTGCTGCATTTTCATTCTTAACTAGCTCCCACGGTGGGCCCTGCAGTTGCGGTGGCCTGAAGGTTTGTACACTAACAGACCCAAATGTGCGAGTCTGCCAGCTGGACGCCACAGCCTGCTGGCATATGGGCCATGTTAACATGGCTAAAACTCTTCCAGGGCTGAGAGGAATTCAGACCACTGGAGCTCCATAAATTACAGGCTGATAACACTCCTTGTCTCTGGGCCTTCTCCAGCAGAGCATTCTGTTCTGCCCCGTCTCCAGTTGGTTTGACTTGGTACGTTTCCTAAAATCAAGGGCCAGGTGTCCAGCACTGAAACGCTGAATGTCATTTTCATTCTGGATGAAAATTAGCAATTCAAATTTAATTCTACTTTAAATCTTTTGGAATCATTTGTAAAGATAACCTGATTTTCAGCAACACTAGACAATTCTGCCAATAGTTCCCTGCTTGTTGTTAGACATTCAATAAATGTTGATTTTTTTTAAATCATCAATTCATTCTACTAATGATAGTCCAATGATCAATTCTAAACCTAACTGGGGAATACAGCAATTTTCTTAGGCTGAGTAAAATATTACCAAGCTGATTCAAGTAAAGAAGTCAATTACCACAAGGCACAATTTCTCAAGACCCAAATTATGTAAAGCCAGAGAGATTCGTTTTGTGGGGCTTCTGTCAATAAAGCTCTCTACGTGTGTTTGGAATCACATGCACCAATTGATCTTCTAACATTACCTTCTAACCTCCATGAAGAGAAAGCTTCAGTTTTTCAAAATTGCTTAATCATTATGATCTTTAATTCAAAACCAGAACCTCCATCTCCACTATCTCTAGGAATTTTTGAATTTAAATGAGCTAAAATACCAAACCAGTGTATTGACCATTCTTGTTCCAAGACTTTCAATCAATAAACTCTCTAAATCTAATAGTTTCAGTAATACAAGTGTTCAGTCATTCACTCACAGAAATGAGGATGCATGTAGTTACAGTCTATAGCAGGTTAAAAGATAATTAAATCAACACTGTTCATCTTCCTGAAGACTGCTTGAAAAAGATGAGATAAATAAATAAAAGGTTGAAGACAAACGCCAAAGTTATTTAGTGTAACATTCTTTTTGTGGGATTCCAGTGAACACAAATAGACTACAATCCACAGTCATTCTCCAACACTTTCATTTCCTTTTTACTTTCGTGATTCTTACTGTTGCTAAGGGAAAATTAGGATTAATAGAACACATTTGGAATGCATGTACACATTTTAATTATCACACAAGGCAGCTATGTTGCCTAAATCCTGGTGGTGCCGTGTGCCTGTAGTGTCTCTGACTGGCATCACCCAGAGATATGCAGCACACAACACACTTAATATTTTTAAACAAGAAGTCAAAGAAAGGGAACCACTCTAAAACCAAATTTCTCTTAGTTGCATTTGCAGCATTCCAAAATTTTCCTGAATTCTCTGAATTTTTATTTAGAAATCAAGTGGGTCTTCTAAGAATTTTTAATAAATTAAAACATTTTAGTCATATTTAAGGTAAAACATTAATGGGCCTTTAATCACATTTACCAGTACCTTGTGGTTAGGAATATTTAACAAAGAGAATTTTAAAAATTACCACCTGCCAGTAACTCTTAGTTTAGGGAGAAAAGTAATTAGAAAGTGCAACTCACACTGTGGGTCTTTTAGTCTGAAGGTAAAATATTTAAGGATAAAATAGAGTTTATGGACACTTTAAAATTCTACTATCTTTTCTCTAGACAACCTTGGGTATGGTGATTACTTTTAGATACAATACCAAAGGCATGAATCCCAAAAGAAATAGTTTATAAGTTGGGCTTCATTAAAGATTAAACATTGTTCTGCAAAAGACACTGTCAAGAGCACGAGAAGATAAGCCGCAGACTAAGAGAAAATGTTGTAAAATATCTATCTGATAGAGAGCGGTTATCCAAAATAAACAAAGAACTCTTAAAATTCAAAAATAATAAAACAAACAACCTAATCAGAAAATGAGCAAAAGACCTAAACAGACACCTCAACCAAAGGAAGTTATAAAAGTGACAAACAAGCATTTGAAAAGATGCTCAACAGATGTCATTAGGGAATTGCAAATTAAAACATCAAAACCCCACTATGGAACCTAGTAGAATGGTCAAGTCCAAAACACTGACAACACCAAATGCTGGTGGAGATGTGGAGCAACAGGAACTCTCATTCATCGCTGCTGGGAATGCAAAATGGTGCAGCCACTTTGGAAAACAGTCTCCAGTTTCTTACAAAATTAAACATACACTTAGCATACGATCCAACAGTCATGCTCCTTGGTATTTACCCAAATAAACTGAAAACATACTTCTACACAAAAACCTGCACATAATGTTTATAGCAGCTTTACTCATAATTGACAAAACTTGGAAGCAACCAAGACGTGCTTCAGTAGGTGAGTGGATAAACAAACTGTGGTCCCTCCAGATAATGAAACACTGTTGAGTGCTAAAAAGAATTGAGTTATCAAGCCACGAAAAGATGTTTGTTGCTGTAAGAACATCATAGAGTGCACTTACGCAAACCCAGATGTTACAGTCTACTACACATTTAGGCTACGGGGACCTAGGCCTACATAAAATTAGGATCATCAAGACATCATTAGATGATAGGAATTTTCAGCTCCCTTATAATTTTATAGGACCACCATCGTATATGCAATCTGTTGTTGACTAAAAGGTCATTATGCAGGACATAACTGTATATGACACACTGGAAAAAAGAAAACTGTGGAGAAGGTAAAAGGATCAGTGGTTATTGGGTGTTAGAGGAGAGGGAGGATTGCACAGGTGGGGCACTGAGAATTCTGGAACAGTGGAACCCTGCCACATGAAACTCTAATGGTGGATCCACGTCATACATTTGTCAAAATCCATAGAATGTACAACACCAAGAGTGAACCTCAGACTATGGATTTTGATGATAACAATGCGTCAGCATAGTCTCACTGATTTTGACAAATGTACCACTCGGGAGAGGTTGATAGAGAGGGAAGCGGTGCTTATGTGAGGGTGGAGGGCACATGGGAACTCTCTGTACCTGCCACTCAATTTTGCTGCAAACCTAAAACTGTTCTAAAAAAATAAAGTTCATTTTAATAAAAAAAATACCCAAATATGTGGATCTTAAAACAGAGATTGAAAACAAATGAAGCAAAAACTTCCAAACCATAAAGAAAAATAAATCTACAATTCAGTTAAATACTGTATTATTCCATTTATATAACATTCTTGCAAAAACAAACTATAGAGACAGAAAACAGACCAGGCAGTGGTTGGCAGGAGCTGGGGGCAGGGAGAAAGGATTAACTACATGGGCACAGGGAATTATTTCAGGGTGATGGAACTGTTCAAAATCTTTATTGTGGTGGTAGTTACATGACTGTATACATTATACTGTAACTTTAAAATTCGGGGGAAAAGAAACGTAAAACAGGGACAGAGAAATGTTCATTGGCCTGTAGATCTATAGATATGTCTTCCTGCTTCTGGTAATTCAATTAACTTTTTATTTTTCTACATGTAGCAGTTAGGAAAACTTAGTCTAAGTTTAGCATTCTCACTTCCTAGGTATCTGATTGTGTCAAAATCGAAACTACCCTAGGGTTCAAATTTCTTGTGTGAAATAGGAGATAAGTAGACTCCATAAATCAATCAAATGATCTCTAAAAGCTTTTTCAGAATAAATCCATTTCATTGATTCAGTGCACATCTGTTTAAGTAATTCTTTTTAGGCTTTTCTTCCCTAAGCATCTTCGTAAATCAGTCTGCAAATTGAAAGATAAAGTATATCAATACCTGAACACACACAGGGGTGTAGTTATTCATTGAAATTTAGAATTGGAAGGTGTCTACATGACCAGACATCCCAACTCCTTATCATTATAAGACACACTGGGTCCAGGCTGATTGGTGCCAGGTAGGCTTGGTGACCACCTGACTGTTGCAGGATCCTGTCAGTGGCTCCCCTTGGTCTGCCCTCAAGCTGTGAATCTAGCACCCAGTGGGTCATAACAAGTGTGATTGTGCTCCTCAACTCCAAACTTCCCGTGCCTGGCCTCTCACTAGTAAAAAACAAAGTCCACACAGTAGAAGAGACGGCCATTCACGGTCCACCCCTTCCTGCTTCTCAGCCCACGTCTTACAATTCTCCCCTCACTCCCTCCGCTCCAGGGACCTGGGCTCAGCGCTGGTGCTCAGCACCTTAGAGCCGGCTCCTCTCCCAGGACGCCCCACTCCTGGCCTCCCCAAGGCTCCCAGCTGTCCCTGTCTCTCTCAGTTCCTCCGTGCGTTTATTTAAGCACTGACTTTACAGTTATCAATAGATCATCCTGTGAAAATTTCAACCCTTCATTGCCCGTTAACTCCATTTCCTTAGCACTTACCAGGCGGAATTCACTGACTTTTAAACATGTTTGTGTATTGCCCGTCTCTCCACTAGGATGTAAGCTCCCTGGGAAAGGGTCAGTGAGTAAGAGGTAGAAGAATTAGGGTTTAACCAAAGAACTTACCCCACTGCCAGCACAGGTTCTCCACAATACCTACTTCTTAAATTCTATGGACCAGTGAGCTCGATTTGTCTCCCTTTTATTTTTCATTGTTTTCTGTCCTGGAAACTGTGCTGCAGTTACCCTGTCCCTGTCTCACCTCACTGCTATTGGGCAGTGGGGGAGGGGCACAGGTGACTTTCCTACTGGGACATGGCCTTCTAGATGCTGAGAAGCCACAGTGGGGTCTTGTCATAGCTGTTCCTGTTACTCTGCAACACACTCTTAGGCTCTTTCCTATTGATAGTCCCTGGATCCTTTAAAAAAACCATTCTTACCCTCACCTGTAGTTATAAAGGTAGGTATAGAGTGTGACAAATCCCAAATTCCACCCCAACACACACACACACACGTTCATGCATCTGCCTATAAAGGACAAGTCCGCTGTTAAGAAAACAAAGATCTGCTCCAAGTTGATTTCTCTGCTCACATAGATATGAATTATGAATTATGCAGTATTTTCTGATGGATGATGATGATGATGAAGATGATGATGATGAAGATGATTTTTTTTTAAAACATGGTAATGTCTGGCACCCCATTAAATCATCACTTAGTCATATCGGGATGTTATAACAAAATGCTATGGACAGGGAGGCTTATAAACAACAGAAGTTTATTTCTCACAGTTCTGGGGGCGGGAAGCCTAAGACGAGGGGGCCAGCATGGCTGGGTTTTGATGAGAGGTCTCCTCCAGGCTGGACACTTCTGAGTTCCCACTGTGACCTCACACAGTGGAAGGAGGGTGGGAGAGCCCTCTGGGGACCTTCCCTATGAGGGCGCTAGTCCCGTTCCTCCACCCTCACGATCTAATCACCTCCCAAGGCACCCGGCTCCCAATACCAGCACATTGGGAGGGGCACAAGCGTGCAGCAGATGATGATGATGGAGATTATGATTTGTCTTAAAATGATAATGCCCGCCACCCCATCAAATCATAACACAGAATCACCAGTACTGGGCAGCAGTTTCTATTAATACAAAGTGCTCTGTGAAAAACTGAAAGAAATTCTAAGAACTCCGGAGTGACTGACAAGAAGTCTAGAAGAGGAGCAGGAATCAGGTGCAGGAGGCCCCGTGTGCCTGCATAAAAGGTTGGATTTGAAACTAAGTGCGTGTGCACCGGGATGTTTACGATTCTCTCTACTTAAATGTCTTCTGCTCAGAGCCTGACCACCCCCTACTGGGGACTGTCTGTTTTGGAAGAATGTTTGTTCTCTTCATTGCACTGGTTCTCCTCCTTCCTGCCTGTCTTTTCCACTAGAAGGTAAACTTTCTGGGTGCAGGGACTTTTTATCTTACTCGTTTACCACTTATCCCTGTGCCAAGCGGTCGGCCCAGGGTAGGTGGGTGATGAGTAACTCCCGAGTGAACTGACCGTGGGGTGTTTGTGGCGGGTCTGTGTCCCTGTGCCTAGACACACGTCCCTAGAAACATTGTCCCAGATGGGAAATAATCCCATCAGTCTTAAAGCTGCACATTTATGCCTAAACTTGCGTAGAATGACCCTCTAATTGCCATGTTTCTTCAGGTTTTGCCGGCTAATCTCGCTGTAAGCGGGAGCATGGCGCAGAGTGTGAGCCAGGTGGTCCTGCTACAGGGAGCAGACGTTGCCTGGCCTCCCCTCGAGCCCGCAGGGTGTGCACGAGGACGCGCCTTCCAACCGCCCCTGGGTTGGCAAGCTCATTGTTGAGCACACTAACAATAAGGATTTTTCGTCAAATTCCACATTCCTACTCTCGTGAGGTTCCCATGTCAACCTCCAAGCAGTTTCATCCTGCCAAAACACATTGGCATCAGAAATTCCTACTTAGGAACCAAAAGAAGTACTTCTGTTTCTATAATACCCTACGGACTCGAGATGAACACAATAACCTAAAAATCGTGTATTGTTCTCCACACCCCTTTTCTGAGCCACGGTCAAGATTTAGTAAACAGTGAATTGCCTAAGGAATTCAAGAAGACTCAATCACAGGCGTTGGTGAGAGAAATGAGGGAAAACACAATAGATCTTTTTCTCAGGAATATTTGGCTGGGTATGTTAAATCTGAATCTCTTATTGCAGGCACAATGTGTAACATCTAGTTATTGCCAACGAAATAAATAGAGCCTTTCAAGACACAACCTGAATCCATCAAGTGCAGGAGTATCTCCGCTGAAAGAAACCCTCCTGAGCCTCCGCTGCTAACGGCCTGGCAAGTCCTCGGAGAGGGCTGCCCCACCAGCAGTCCCACAGGAGAACTAACTGGTGATCATTTTAGCAAAAGTTTCATGGCCCGGAAGCCCCTCCTCATTTATTTCAGTAGAGGGAGGCTGTAACTGTTTTTTATCTGCTTATTCACAGGTGATCAAAACAATTCATTTTGGCCAATTCCTGAGAGATTGATCTATAAACCAGGACGTCAATAGAAGTGAAATATCTGTTTTACAATCAATCAATAGAACTCTTGCCTAGAATTCAGGCTACCTAAAAAGTTTATTTTGGGGACAACATTCTATATTTTACTTACAATGTGCTCTTAGGTAATTTTTCCAGGAATTAAAGGCACTGAAATTATCTGGCATGTTTCTGTGCTATAAAACTACTATTAGCAAGGTCAAATACAGTGTTAATTAAGCACAGGGTTTACTAATCTCCATAAAGTTACTAGGCCATTAGTTGAAATGGCAGGCTAATCTAGCCTATAAAATGAAAAAAAGAAAAAAAACACCCCAAATCAGTTTATGGTTGATATAAGCTTAAAAAAATGCTCTGGTCAATATAAATGTTTATCCTTTGCCATGAAAAATTATCCTTTTTTCTGATTAATGAAAATGTTTTAATAACAATGTTTTCTTTTTATATAATTATGTGCATGTAGATCTCATTGTTTTTCAAATCAAATGCACAGAATTCTGCAAGCCATGACCTGTGTAGCAAGAAATTCCTCCAAAAATGGTAAAACTTTATTTGAGAAGCTGAGCGTCATTAGCTTCAGATGCCATTATCAATTAAAAGTGCAAAGCTGATAAGCACAGACTCCTGGTCTTAGCACTAAATGGACATGCCCTGTGGTATAAAACCTGGTCTTGCTTAACTCTGAGCATGTAAGTATTGATTTTTCTTCATGAGTTACGTTTCCACTCTGAAGTCTGAATTTTCAATGCAGAACAAGTTAAGATGTTATAAGCACCAAGTAGATTCGATATGTCTGAAAGCATAAAAAGGAATTATTTTAAAGGTGGTTCAGTGAACACTTAAAAGTGATATATCTGGGGATTTCTCCTTGCATGTGTCATAGAGGTGGTATAATAAAATACTTGGAGATTTTTCAAAAGACAAAATGAATTGTAATAGAATAAAAATAATAATAATATATATTTATTGAAAATTTTGTTATTATATGCCACTGATATATGCTAAGTGTCTGATATATAATATTTTAATATGGAATATTATCAGACAATAGTAGATACTAAATAGTATATGCTGTTGTCCCTACTTTACACATGGGGAAACCGAGGCTCCTGATGGGTGTATAACTTGCTGAGTTCACAAAGCCAGTAAGTGGCGGAGTCAGAATTTGTTCTGTTCTCTCATGTGCTAACTAAAGATACACCACTCCTTTTAAGTCCAGCACTCTCTGGCCCTTTTCAAAATGTACTGAAAGACTGAATTTAACAAAATCGATCATACTAAGAAAGATTATAAATTACCATAAGGAATGGGAGTGAAATTTCTAGGCTATTTTGGGTAATACAAAACGTTGACAGTTGAGATGAAAGGTAGTGACTGACTGCTCAGTGACTGGGTTGATTTCTGGCCTTTCAGTTGAATCGATTTTGTGAGATCTCATCACTGTGAAGTAGGGAGATGCATAAATAACGATGCATGTTACTTCACCCTCACTGGTAATTGTTGGGACAATTTTGCATCATGTTCATACAGACCATTGGAAAACAACAGAGAAACCAGAAATAGACCCACACATTTGTGGAAAATTGATTTTTGATGAAATGATATAAATTGAACCATAGACCTAAATGTGAAGGCTAAAACTTTAGAACATAATGAAGAAAACATAGGAAAAAAATCTCTCTGATTACATGAGGATTTCTTAGCTATGACACCAAAAACAAAAAATTTCACAGCAAAGAAAATAAGTTGGACCTAATTCAACTATGAAACTTCTGTTCCTCAAAGACGGTATTAAGAAAATGGAAATTCAAGACACAGATAGAAAATGTGTGCAATACATCTATCTTACAAAATAATGGTATCCAGAATATATAGAGAATTCTTACAACACAATAAGACATCAACTCTGTAAAAATTGTCAAAATATTTGAAACTGCTTAACATAAGAACATATGTTAAAATGGTCAATATGCACGTGAAAAATTCTTGGCATCTATACTCATTAAAAAATGCAAATTAAAACCTCAATGAGATAGCACAACATACATACTAGAGTGGCTAAATTTAAGAAGATGAACAATATAAGGCATCGATGAGGCTGTAGAGCAACTGGAACTCTTCCACATTGTGAGAGTATAAAATGGTGCAACCGTTTTAGAAAGCAGTTGGCAGTTTCTTATAAAGTGAAATATCCATATACTCTATTATCCAGTTATTCTACTTCTAGATATTTAACTAAGCAAAATGAAACATACGTTCACACAAAGACTTTTTTTTTATTTCAGCATATTATGAGGGTACAAAAGTTTAGGTTACGTATATTGCCCCCCTACCCCGAATCAGAGCTTCAAGCGTGTCCATCCCCTAGATGGTGCTCATCGCACTCATTATGTATGTGTACACCCATGCCCTCCCCCCCCATCTGCTCGACACCTGATTAATGTTATTCCTTAATGTTCTCTTAGGTGATGATCAGTGAAACCAATTTGATGGTGAGTACATGTGGTGCTTATTTGTCCATTCTTGGGATACTTCACTTAGTAGAATGGGTTCCAGCTCTATCTAGGAAAATACAAGAGGTGCTATATCACCACTGTTTCTTATAGCTGAGTAGTACTCCATGGTATACATATATCAAAATTTATTAATCCACTCATGTATTGATGGGCACTTGGGTTGTTTCCACATCTTTGCAATTGTGAATTGTGCTACTATAAGCATTCTAGTACAGATGTCTTTTTTATAGAATGTCCTTTGTGCTTTTGGGTAGATGCCCAATAATGGGATTGCTGGATCGAATGGTAGGTCTACTTGTATCTGTTTGTTATCTCCACATTGCTTTCCACAGGGGTTGCACTAGTTTGCAGTCCCACCGGCAGTGTATGAGTGTTCCTATCTCTCCGCATCCACACCAACATTTGTTGTTTGGGGACTTTTTGATAAAGGCCATTCTCACTGGAGATAAGTGATATCTTATTGTGGTTTTGATTTGCATTTCCCTGATGATTAGAGATGTTGAGCATTTTTTTATATGTTTGTTGGCCATTAGTCTATCTTCTTTTGAAAAGTTTCTGTTCATGTCCTTTGCCCACTTTTTGACAGGGTTGTTTGATTTTTTCTTGCTGATTTTCCTGAGTTCTAAATAGATTCTTGTTATCAACCCTTTATCGGATATGTAGCACACGAAAGTTTTTTCCCATTCTGTAAGTTGTCAGTTTGCTCTCGTGACAGTTTCTTTGGCTGTGCAGAATCTTCACAAAGACTTTTAAATAAGTCTTCATACAAGATTTATTTACATATTCAAAAACTTATAATAACCCAAATTTCCATAGGTGAATGGATAAACAATTTATAGTATGTCCATATAGGTCATACTTCTCAGCATTAAAAACATCAATACTCAATATCATGGATGAATATCAAAACATTATGCTGAGCTAAAGTCAAATATAAAAAATTATATGCTGTGATTCTATTTACATGAAATTGTGGAGCAGGCAATGCTAACGCACAGTGAGAGAATGTGTACCACAGGTTGCTGGTTTCCAAGGGCAGAAAGGAAAATTGACTGTAAGGAGGCACAAGCACATTTTTAGGGATAGAACACTTTCCCTTGATTGTGCTGCTGGTTACACTGATGTATACATTTGTCAAAAATCATCAAACTATACAATTAAAATGGATGTAATTGATGAAAAAATAAATTATAACCATTATACATTTTGTAAGAATAACTTCACTGTTACCATTCTCACCTATCAGATTGTCAAGAATTTAAAAGTATGACCACACGTTTTCTGTTAAAACTTTGAAAAAACAGGCACTTTCACACACTGCTGGTTGAAATACAAATTGGTTCATGAAATATTTATCAAATCTGGTTAGCATTTACCTTCTGATTTAGCAATCCTACTTCTAATAAGTTACCCCGAAGACACACTTCAACAATGCAAATACAAACAGGTGCAAAGTTATTCATTGCAACAATGTTTATAATTGCCAATTATTAGAAACAACCAACTCCTCATACACAAGAATTGAAAAAAGTGATACATCTACACAAGGGTATACTATGCAGCTTTGAAAAAGGATGAGGAACATTTCTATGAACTAATATGAAGTGATTTTCCAAGGTATATTGCTAAGTGAAAGTGAAGTGTAAATATCTATTCTTTGTGACCTTTTACATTAGAAAGAGAACTAAGAAAATAAATATACATCTACTGATTCATGCATAAAGAAAGACAGAGAAAAGAAATGTAAGCAAATGTTGAAATCTACTCATTAGGGATTTATGTTCTTTCACAGTGATGTGAGTTAGCAATTCTAATACTACTTTCTCTAAAGTATAAAATTGAGCAAATAAGTAAATATATTGTGGCCAGAAAGCCTGGATTTTCAAGTTAGGTATAGCAAGGGAGGAGGTGACAATAAACTTTTTGTATTAAATTGAAATTGGAGGTATCAGCATGAACCCGTGGTCTAATAAATGGATATTGCTATAAATGTACCTATTGATATATACATTTATAATTGATATATTGATAGATATGTGTGTATGTATGTGTCTCACTGCTCTATTTACTGAAAGGAACTAAAAGTATTAACATGTAGTGCCAATGAGCATATCTAGCACTCAAATCTTGGCTTTCAAATACCATTCTCCACTCAAAGATACCAAGGTTTATGGAGAAAATACTAATTTCAAGGCTAGAACAGGGAGGTGCAAAATCAGAGTAGAGCATTTTGCTACATCAAAAATCAAGAGTGCTGAAAAAATGACATATCAAAAGGACACAAAAGCCAGTTTGAAGGGGCTTCCATTGGCTAAAGTGCATATTCTAAATTAAGAACGCCTAATTCCATATAGAAATAAATTAACAGTAGGAAAGCAAAACCTTTTCCTTATGGTAGAATCTCAAAGAATAAATTTAGAAGGAATGATCAAATTAGAAAAGTACCATTTGATAATCATCATACAATAATTGATTTGGATGAGAACCATCCATGGATACTAAAAGTAGTAGAGGAAACATTTGACAAAAAATAGGATATTATTCTAGTCTCAAACTGTCTCCACTCAAGGTACATATTAATTACAAAAGCATAGCAGTAATTTATAGCCAAGAGACCTTGAAGATATAACTTTAACAAAGTGATCAAAATTAACATTGGAAAAGGGACAATTCAGTACATGTACCTCCTGACATAATGTACTAAAAACAACATCCATTTTGTGTCATTCCAGTAACAAATACATAGCTTGCATATATTTATTGGAAAAAATCTGACAATCCTCAATTAAAAGATGATGAACACAATAACTAGCCTGTACTCACTGTTATAAAAATGTCAAAGACTAATCAATTATTCCAGGTTAAAGAAGACTAAAATGACATGTGACTGAAATGCAATGAGTGACCCTGGGTTGGATCCTGGACTAATTTTCTGGAAATCTAACAGTCTATATTCTCTAATCACAATGAATTTAATTAGAAATCCATTAAATAAAATATCTAAAATACCCCTAAACATTTGTAAGTTAAGCAACATACTTCTAAATTATTTATGGATCAATGAAGAAATCACAATAGAAATTAGAAAATATTTTGAACCAAACAATAGCGAAAAGTACATGTCATAGCTGTGAAATGCCTCTGAAGAAATGTTTATAGGGAAACTCATAGCTTTAAATATTTATATCAGAAAACTAAAAAAAAATTTAGAGTCAAGAATCTAAGCTTCCACTTTAAAAGGATAGAAAGAGACACACACATTAAGTCCAAAGTCAGTGGCAGGGAAAAAGCTATAAAAATAAAATCAGAAACAATGAAGCGGAAAATAGGCAAACCATTGGAAAAATAAAAAGTTTCAAAGATTGAGGAATTAAAAGCAAAAACATTTTTAAAAACCCACAAATTATCAATATTATAATGAAAATGAAATATTGTTACAGATCCTACAAGCAGTAAAGGGTAAGTTAGGACATAAAATGGCTTTATGACCATAATAATAACATAGTGAAACAAATTTTAGCAACATACTGAAACAGTCAAATTTCTTGAAAAATACAAATTACCAAAATTAACTGAAGATGAAACATAAAATTTGAACTACCCTTTATCTATTAAAGAAATTGAGTTCATCATCAAGAACCTTTCCCCAGTGAAAATTCCAGGCCTGCATGGTTTCACTAGTAAATTAATTCAAATACTAAAAAGTAAATACTAACAGCATTTCAGAAATTACAGAAGGAATCACATGCCAATTCATTTTATAAGATCAGCTTTAACTGAAACCAACCAGGTAAAGGAATAAAAAGTGAAAATTACAGACTAATATCTTTCACAAACATTGGCCAGAAATATACAAACAAAAGACTTAACAAATATAAACAAAACCAATCTGGAAATATATAAAAAGGACAATACAACACAACCAAGTTTGTTCTATCTCAGAAATGCAAGGTTGATTGAATAATTATTACAAATACTTGTATCTTAACAAAATGAGATTAACTATATAATTTTATCAGTTAAAATGAAGAAAACTTTCGACAGTATTCAACCCTTACTTATAATTAAAGCTTTCAGAAAAAGAGAATAAAAGGAAATTTTTCAAATCAACAAAGATACTTTTCAAAAATACAGTTAGCATCATAATTAATTGGGAAAACATAATGCTTTTTTCCTAAGATCAGAAACAAGGAATAAAGAAAAGATGTCTGCTCTCACTGTTTCTATTAAACATAGTTCTAGAGATTTTAACTAATGCAAGAAAACAATAAAAGTAAAAAATATGTCCACTAAAATAATACAAATAAGAATATTCACAGCAGCTTTATTCATTATAGCCCAAATCTGAACATGACCCAGTTGTCTGTCAATAACATAATGGATAAAACAGGGTGGTGTAGAGTGGAGAAAACTACTCAAACATAGACGGGAATTTCAAAGCATCATATAGAAAAAAGGAGGTGGAACACTAAGAAGTATAATATATATTTTATTGTTCTACTTATATAAAGTTCCTTGGCAGTAAAAATTAGTGTATGGTGGCAAAAATCAGAACACTGGCTAATTTTTGAGAGGAATTAAAGGGAAAAGACAAAAACTGAACTTTCTAGAATAATGAAAATGCCTTGGTAAGAGTTTTGGTTACAAGAGAACATACATTTGTCAAAACTCAGCTAATTGTACACTTAAGATATGTGCTTTTCGCTGTATGCAATTTACCTCAAAGATTTTTAAAAGACCTTTAGTCAAAATCTGAAAACTGGTTAGCAGTACGGGTTATGGGCATGGGTTCTAAAATGACTTTTTCAGTACCTAAGGCATAAATAATGAGTAACTGTTGAAGATTAAAAAATAAAATCACAGAATCAAAATAGCAGAGTGAAAATAGTGAGGCCCAAGCTTCGTACACTTCAGGGGAACATAGCAGCCCACCACGCGTCCCCCTCACTTCTGAGCTGTCCAGACGCCTGCTGTTTCCAGCAACAGACAGAGAAAGTCGTGCCCCTTCAGCACTGAACCTGGCCTTGCCCCAGGCCGTCAGGAATGTTCCGTCTTGGCAGACACCCTCCGAGCCTCTGTTATTCCACCAGGCAGGTCTCAGGTCACGCAACCACCTCTCCACTTTTGAACATTTGCTATCGGGTTGACCATGATGGGACAGAACCCAGAAATGGATAAAAAGGTATTTTTACGGGTCTTTTTTACCACCCAGAGTAAAGAGGAATTAAAAAGATATATAGTGAGAATCTCCCTAAAGCCATCAGGAGCTGTCATAACTGCATTGTGTTACGGTGGGGCTGGGGTTGAGGAGAGAGAAGATGAGAGCTATGAGATTTTTCATTACACTGAGAGCAGTGGTAAGGAATTTGAAATGGAGGAAAATGGTGAGATTATTGGAGCCATGGTGGAGACTGGCTGATTGACAACTGAAGATTAAAGGCATATCAATTTATAATTAGAAGATGGCAAAGCATTCCTGAGCTAGTTTATTTCAGTGTAGCAAGTACACCAGGGAAAATGAAATGTACCAGTTCAATAAAACTTGGATATGAGGCAGACAGAAGCAAAATTTAAAGGCTTATTTTGGCAAGAAACTGGGATCTCTGAGACCTCAGATTTTGTTTTGGCTTCATCAACGGTCTCTTTAATTTCTGCCATTTAACCTCTTTTCCCCTTCGTTTGCCAAGTTGAAAAATGAAATAATAAAAGGTCTTTCAACCTTTTCAATAATATAGGTGAATTGTGGGGATAAATTTAGTCAATACAATATTATCCAAGTTTAGCACTTTGTAAGAAAACACCAACTAATACACAAGTATAAATAATCCTAACTTTGTTTCAGAATCAAAGAATGAAGATTTATATTTAGGAAAGAAATTAAGAGTTAGACAGAAAAGTGTTACACATCTCAAAACATTGGGAGAGAAAAAAAGCCATACCATTTCAGCTATTTACTTGAATACTTGAGTTCTTTCACTAAAAATAATGAAATGATGTTTAATGTCAACTGACATTATGTCACCTGGGTGCTTACTAGAATGCATTCATGCCAGTCCATCAAGAGCATTTGAAAGTACAAATGATGACAAGAATGTGTCCTCTCTTCTGATGTTTTCTTTGTATCTCATCCGTCCTCATTATTTTGGTAGACTGGTTGTTTTACACCTAGTTCTTCCTATTTTTCTGCTCGGCTTTATAAACAAGTGAGAAACTCTTTTGGTTTTATTCTCAAAAAGGAAAGTAGATTTGAACTAATCAATAAGATATATTCACCAAAATGCTGGCTCTTTTGTGTGATCCTAGCCACAGGAGTCTGAATATATTAATATTCTGAGAATTTCTGGCACAGATTGTAAAATTATTAGATCCAGAGTGTTGATTGGAAATTATTTCAGTATATATATTACAAATGACATTTTATAAAATTATACAGATTTATATAATGGTAGCATCAATTATCTAATTCCCTGCTAATAAAGCTTCCTCACACAAAGTTGGCTAGGCTAGAAAATATCAATTCCACATATTAAAACACCTACTTGAGTTTCAAAATGGTGTGAGAAAATGGCATAGTGTCATTGCAGAATAAAAAGATGTATCTGGTTCTCCTTACAGCTTCCCCAGGTGATCAGTAACACACTGTTCTCAGCTTGCCATTACTGCTCCACGGTGCAGGTAGCACTAATTTATGCAAGTGCTTGAATCTTTTATAATCCCAGAGCCCTGAGGCACCCGCAGCATCAGTCAGCAACCGCTGGATACTAAGTGTTAGAACCGCTACTCACGGTGAGCTCTCAAGCGCCAAATGGGAAGTAACTAGAATCCTCGAAAATGAGAATAGGTTATTTGTCATAGATGAAAACTATGTTAACTAGTTAGAAATAGCCTTTGACACAGGTGAAGCAATTAATGAATGGTGAAGAAGTCACCGTTTCCCCAGACAAGAAGCACTGGATATGCAGTAATAAGAAGAGGGAGCAACGGGGCGGGGGGGGGGGGGGGGGGGGACCAGGGACAAGAGGGAAGTAGTGCTTTCACCGCGAACCCTTCCTGCCCGTGTTTCCCCAGCTGTGTCGCGTGCCCGAGAGTTCTCCTAAGTAGAAGCGCCAGAGGCAGGGAGAGTCCAGGTAACTCCTTCCTGTAACAGACAGAGGCAGGACACAAATCAATGGCTCAAGTCCTGTCCTGGTTTCCTCTCTGCTTATTTCTTGGCTACGACCACAGGACATCATTATAAAAATAGAGAATAGTTAAAGAGAAATAGAAATGTCCAGGTGTCCATTACCATATCCTAATGATTCTGCCTTTCAAGGAGGATGGCATTATCGCACCAACATTATATCACACGTCTTTATTTTTATGTCAAAATTATACTGTCTGTAGTCAAGTATTCTGAGTACATAATACTCAGAATACTACTAATTAAAGTAGCTATCAACTGTCCCGTGGGAATTACCTGCCCACATGATGTGATGGCAAGGGCCTTGGGAGGTCCCACAGCCCCCAGATGGCCAGCTCTACGAGCCAGCACTCAGTAAACAGAATGGTGACTTACTAAGTAATTTCCTGTTAAAATTCAAACAACCCAGAGTGGGCCTGTGCTGTATTTGTGACATCTTTCCTATCATGTGAATGAGACCAGGTTTCACTATCTGAGGTTGTTGGTGCCTGCTCAGCGTCCACCCAGCCCTTTTTCCTTAGTAGCAGAACTAGGTTTCCCCAGCCCTTTGCTTAGGGTTCTAGCCAGTGAGACGTAAGTGGGAACTGGGGGCAGGGGTGGGGGGTGGGAGGGGAGGCAGAGCAGCCACACTTTGTGGATGGGAGAAAGACAGAGAGGGTGTGTTCTTGGTCTCTTGGTCGTGCTACGGAGCCACTGTTCCAACCCCCAGTAGCAACCTCCAGCCTTCTTGATATGTGAGAAAGAAACTAAAACTGAAAAGAAAAGGAAAAGCTCATCATTTTTAGCTACATTTGTTGGGGTTTTTACTATTTGCAAACAGACACAATTACTAGCTCAAGCAGCAGGGAATACAAATACCAGAAATGCTTTCAAAAATTGAAATCAAGACCTGTAGTGCAATATAATTTGACAATTAGAGAGAGTATTTTATGTTAAGACTCACAGATAATAGAAGGTGAATGGTTCACACGGATGCAAGAGGGAGAAAAGTGAAGGCTGCACAGGGGTGGCTGACGCAGCAGGCAGGAGGGGGCCCCGGGTGCGGGGGAGGAGCCGTGGTGAAGAGGCCCAGGTTCCAAAGACAAGGCAACCGGCACCCCAGGCAAGGGCGCTTCCCCAGCAAGTGCAAATGGCATTTGGAGCACCCCAGGTTTCTTGAGAATATAGGTCACTTCCACCGTCACACACACACACACACACACACACACACACACACACACACATCTCCACATCTTGGAGTCTGAGGGTGTCAATATAGAGCACCCCTTTTCCTTGCCTGCATTGCAGAACCACTTGAAAAATATAGCAAAGGAACAGATTAAGGTCAAATTATTGCCTTCGTTAGTAACAGAGCTGGCACGGGATGCGGCTCAGTGACAGGGCAGGTGGCAGCCGGGCCCGGACACAATAGCAAGCCTCTCTCCACCGCTGCACGTGTCACTGACAGCAGGAAAAACCACAAGCAACTCCAGGAGAAAGACGGAGCCCCTCACCTGGGGAGGAGCGAGAGAGTGGAGCAGGAGTCCACAGGGAGGCAAGAAACAGGTGAAGCAGACAGGCACAGCCACGCTCCACACACAGGCCTGGCTGTGCACACCTGCTCACGTGTCCACGCAGCCCGGGACAGCGGTTTGCATCAGCACACAGCACGCACATACGAAATGTTCAGATGCATCTCCTTTGTCTCGGCCCTAACAACATGTCAACTATGAAGTCATAATTTTAATGATACCTGCCTTGGTTCATTTTTCTTCCCTGATTTTTTTCCATTTCCCATTTGGGATAATGGTGAGCTTCATTTTAAACCTGAGATCCTGTGGGTTAAATTTAGTCCCTAACGAGTCTTAGTGGGACCTTCAGATGCCGAAAAACAATTTAAAAAACATACTTCATGGGTAAAAGAAGCATCCAAATATTTTCACAACCTTGATATGAAATTTCTGAACTTCATACACAGTGCTACCATGGGCTTGCGCTATGATCAAATCCAATCTTTTTATTTAATAGGTCAAAGATCTGCATCATAAAGTAGTGAAGCTAATTGCTCAGGGTCATAGCTGGGTAGTACCAGAATTAGGATTTTAACTAAGGGCTGGGACTTTGGCAGGACTCACCCATCACCTCTTTGTCATCGCGAAGACTGATTTCTCCTCTAGCGCCATAGTAGAGACCCACGTCTCTCCAGACTCAGTCTGAATGCTTTGTGTCCAAACCTTGTTATAGCTACCGAAGGCCAACAGCATACGGCCTAAACTCTTAGGAAGGAGTGTTTAGCACCCAGAGAAATCTGTCCCACAGACAGCTGGTCTCTGATCTTCTGTAACTTCCCAACATTGGCAAAGAGACTATCAATTGCCTTATGATGAGAGATAGATCCTGCTAAATATGGGAACAGAATTGTCTTCAAAAGGAGGTGATTGTTATTCTCGTTGAGTGGGTTTCTTTTTGCTGCGCAGTTTTGTCTCTCTAAAGTCATTCTAACCCTGCAGGTTGCTTGAGGACTTAATTTTTACATCCTTTCTTAGAACTTTATCTTCTGTAATAACTGTCATTTATTTAAGTCTAGAAATATCAAGATGACATACCCTTCTCTTTTGAAAGAACAAACTGTCAAAATTACTTTGAAAAAAAGGTAAAAATTTAAAAAGACATGACACGCACTAGGCTTTGTACCGATTGGGATAGGCAACAAAACAGTGCCTTGTCCATAGAGAGTTTAAAAGCTAAAAAGCTCTGCTTTTAATTATGACTATGCCACGTCAGTGATAAAATACCGCTTCCCTGGGGGCAGACCACTCCCTCCATCTGCTGGGCTTGGTGCGCCACTGCTGTGCTGTTGACACTCAGGTTTTCACATCCAGGGATCCAGTATTAGCTGAATCTAATTAGTGGTCAGTAGTTACCGTAGAGCCCAAGGTTCACGGTTGAACAGGGTCAATCACCAGCCCTTTCTAGAGATCGATGAGGATGCTCTGAGCAAAGTCCCTCTTTCTTAGATCCCATGATGTGGAAACCACAGAAGTGAGGGACTGGTAAGAACCATCTCTCTCATCGAGCGGAGAGGACTTGCCTGGAGACAAAGCTCTTGCAGAGGTGGGGGAGCCACGGCCTGGGAGACAAGACTCTCGGTCACATGTTTGAAAATACAGATGCTGCCATTTCTGATACTGAGCCAAAAAATCTTACCTTTTATAAGTTAGTCTGGACTTTTGAATTCTGTCTTTTGCAACTGAATAGCTAATAAACTATCAAATATGTATATTTTCTATATCTCACTATATTATAAAATGCCCAGCTCCTTCGTGCTCCCAGCCTCTGGTTTCAGTTCAAAATGTACATGTTCTGCAACGTCTCTCTCGTGTCCTCCAGGAGACATAACTGGTCGTTTCCGAGCTTCCAGTGAACTCCATGTGTGCTTTCCTCACCGTATCACAATCCCATTTAGAAGATAATAGGTATTAAGTGATAAAATACCTATAAAATATGTTTATTTTATCGTCGTTGGTCGTACAACTGCTCGGTTGTAAACACAATGGATGTTTCCACCCTTATCTTACTCATGAGTGACATCTACTTTTTCTTGAAATTCTCTCTCTTCCCTTGGCCTCCCTGACACCACTTTTTCTTATCAAACTAAAATCTGATGCATCTTTTCTCTTTCAAAAATCCTTCCCTTGCTCCCCAAGGACACGATGAAATCCTCCGGGCTCACGCAGGTCTGGTCGTAGCTGCTCATGATACAGCTCTGTTCTCACCTCTGCCCTGCCAACCTGTGACCCCATCGCTTAGTGGCTTCCTCCCAACGGTACTGTTTGCGGAATAAACAAGTAAGAGAAGCAAAACTGGTGCCATGTGCCCTTCCGGACACACCTGCCTTTCCTTCGTCGCACTCTTTGCCCCGCTGCTCCCTTGGCCGTCTTGTGCTGACACTTCTTTCCTTTGGTCCCCTCTGACGAGAAAGCCATTAAGTTTACCATTATGTTGACTTTGCTCCTTGTCTCTTTTGAGAATTGCCTGTAAGTCTTTCCTGACCTCTCCCCTACTCAACCATCTAGACTAAATGTTCCTCCAAACAGTTCCTTCCTAATCTGTTCTGCAAAAGTACCTTCCAGAACCTTCTGTCCTACTGTACGATAACATGCTGTGCATTGGCCTGCCTCTCCTAGTAGACTGTGAGAACTCTGAGGGCAGGAATGCTGACATTTCCCCCTGTATCTCCAACACATGAGGACAACTTTTAATGCCAAGATCTAGGTTTTAAGGAAAAATACTTTGCTGACAGCAAGAGGTTGAGATTCCATGTTTTTATGTGGACACTATAAGTCATTTCTGCCCCCTGCTGTGCTGTCAATACCTTGGCACTAGCATCATTCTATAAAGAAGGTTTTAATATATAGGAGAGATTGACCATCCCTAATTCAAAATTTCAAAATCTAAAGCTTTTTGAGCACCAACATGAGACAGGGACACATTTGCTTTCTGATGGTTCAATGTGCTCAACTTCATTTCATGCACAAAATTATATATTGTATAAAATTACCTTTAGGCTATGTGTATAAGGTATATATGAAACATAAATGAATTTCTTGTTTAGCCTTTTGTCCCATCCCCAAGATATCTTATTATATATATGCAAGTATTCCAAAATATGAAAAATATGAAATCTGAAACACTTCTGGTCCCCAAATGTTTTGAGTAAGGGCTACTCGACCTGTAATTGTATCATAACTTTATTATTGAATAATTTTTCTTACTGTAGTTCAAGCTGCATCCTTGGGGGGAAAAAAAGAAAGAAATGTTGCTGCAAAGTAGGTCACTTAGCCATAAAATAGATGAGAGTTGCATAACCATGAATCATAATTTAAAATTTTTTTACTGTTTCACCATATGTCCCTGTAGTAGATTGTTTGCAAAATGTCTGCCATAATTACCTCCCTGTATCCATGCACTTGCCTAATCCCCTCCCACACTGTGTCTGGGCACGCCCATGTGACTTGTTTTAGACAATGGAACAAGAGCAAACATGACAAACACAGAGGGCTGAAAAGTGCTAGTGCGCTGGGTCCTGCCTTCCTCATGAGAAGAACCCTGGACCAGCCTAACAAAGAAAATAAGAGACCTCATGAAGCAAATGAACAAACCAGCTAAAAGTCCCCCCGACACATATCCCGTAGACCAGCCAGCTGCCAGGGACCAGACACGAGTGAGGACTTCCAGGGTCATCAGTCCTGGCTAAGCTTGTCCAGAACAGAACAACCTCTGGGCTTATCCCCAGTCAGGAGAAATAACCAATGATTATTGCTTCTAACCACTAAGTTCAGGGATGGTTAGTTGTTTAGCAAAAGCTAACTGATACTGTCATAGAACTTGAATAACTGTCCTATGCCCATAAAATATAAAATCATACCAGAAAATTACTTTAGTTGAAGTAACTGAACCGAATGGATATTTTTATTGAGGATAGAAATAGTCTTAGACTTGAAATCTATGGCTTATACTTAAAACCGTCTATTAATTCAATGAATATTGAGTGCCTGTTGTATGTACCCAGTACATATTGATATCATCCGTTCATAGAAAACATTTCAAATCCATAGAACTAATTATTTGAGACTCATCTTCCATTCAAGATTGTTTTAAAAAAACCCAGAACAGTACAGAAAAACTGCCCCCCAAACTGAGAGGATGCCCAGAGACCAAAGAATGATCCAGAGGAATCCAGCTTGACCGGCCAGGTGAGTTTATTAGAGGTTCCTTACGCAGGCCTTTCACTCCAGAGAGGAGGCAAGAGCTCTCCAGACAGTAAAATCCACTCTGCCTGCCTGTTTGTGCAGCCTTGGATTTCTTTCTGGCAAGTGACACAGAGGTCTCTCTCTGTCACTACATGTTTACCTATGATACGAGCACGTAAAAGGAGCCACTTAAGAATACTCTTTGCATTTTTTATTTTTTTCAGCTTCCATGTTTTGATATGTATCTCCAAGCTCATATCAAAAGAAATCTGCACAAGTTCTGTTAAACATTAGAAGCCAGTGATGGGGAACTTGTATTCTTCCCTCAAAGACTTATCTTGTCCCCAGAATGAGCCCGAAGCGTAGAGCAGGCAGAGAAGGTTCTGGGGATGAGGACGTGACACGCTGTAAAACTGCAGTGCAATTTCTAAACAAGCTCAGAAAGAATGGCAAAGAAAGAAAGAAAAAAAGATTTTTACCTTCCTCGGTGTCAAAAGAAATAGGAAATAAATATTTGTTCTCACTTGGTAGCAACTTCAGATAGAAGTGAAAGGAGGAGTGGCCTGTTGGAAGAGAGCAGGGCAGAAGTGACAGCTCTTTTCTTCGAGGGAACAGGAGCTCCTGGGGTGACTTGAAGCCTGCCCTGAAGGGAGAAGCCAGGAGCACAGAACATGTGTCTGTTCAATGCTGCTCTGGGAGGATGGACAGTCAGAGTGTGTGTGCCACAGAACAATCTGGAAGATTATTCTCCATCCACCTGTCATTCTCTAAGCCCACCCGAAAGGATGGTGCCCTTTCCCCTCTTCAAGGGTATCATTGCTTTCGCATTGAGCTAGGATTGTGCCCAAATTAATTATGAGCGAAAAATCCATGCTTGAGACTCATAAAATGCAGGAAATTACTTGCTTTATATCGGGAAAGACAGAGCAATAAACTGGCAGGAAAAGGGAGCAATAAAAGTCATAAAAGGGCGACAGCGATGCCAAAGTTCCTAATTGAAGAGCATCTCTCCCCGGGGAGGCGTGTTCCGAGGAGAGGATGAGCTGGAGCCACACAGGCTGTGGCTGTAAATGAAAAGACTTATTAGACCATCGAGTCAATGAGACAGCCTCAAGATGCTGCAGCGTGCTCCGCTCCAGAACTCTCCTTCAGGCAGGAAGTTCACATTTGCCTCATAACGTCCACGGTTTGTCTCACAAAGCACGCTGGAACATGCTAGAATCCTGCATATTCTGTCTGTGTGTGTGTCCTTGTTCTTGGGCACCTGCCCTATGAGCTATGGCTCAAACACATAACATTATATGAATATGTACACACAAATATACATGTTACGCATAATATATAATAGATGGGTTGAGATTACCTCTTTGGAGTGATTATGGATCCCGAATATGGTTCAGAATAGGTGCCCTTCACCCAGAGTTTAAGGTGATTCATTAGCTATACTTTAAAAACAATGTTTAATTCAGTAAATGAAGTATATTTGTTAAATACTTCGAAGTGGGGAGCACTGGGCTAGGTACAAAGCACACGGTGATGAGGTCTTTGATCTTACGTGGCTTACTCTCTAAGGGGGCAGCAGATAATTATCACACAATCACAAAAATAGAGGCATAATTACCACAGTTGTGAGTACGAAAATCAGAAAGGTGTCATAAACGTGCACAGTGGAAGCATTTAACCTTATCAGGGAGGTCAATAAAGACTTCCTTGAAAAAATTACTTTGGAGGTAGAATCTGTAGCCTGAGAAGAAATTACTAAGTGAAACCGGGTGGGGGAAGGAGGAGAGAGGCGGGGGTTGGGGCGGCATGTTTAGGAGCCCATGAGGAGAACGAAGGTGGCATTTTCACAGCAATGACAGATCAGTACAAAGCACAAGACAGAGAGTGACCGGGAGGGACCACAGAGGTGGGAGGGCCAGGCTGGCCAGCACTTAGTAAATCATATTAAAGATTCTGGGCTGCAGCCAATGAAGACTTCATACAAAAGCTAACTTAAACAGATTTGCTTTTTGGAAAGAACTTCAGCTGCAATGCAGCGGACACTTTGGAAAGGGCTCAAACCGACGCCAGAAGAACAATGAGAACATGCTGCGGTAATGCAGGCAAGAGAGGAACAAAACTTGTCCAGGGAACAGGTGAAGGAGGTGGAAATAAGTAGACAGATTTTATTAAACTTAAAATTCATTTAGAGCAAGTCAGTTTCTCCCTTGTTTTATTTTACTCAAACACGGAGACTCCAGAGTATGCTTTGCACTCTGTTGTCATTAATAAACTTTGTGCTACCGTCTTTGTTGGTACAAATTCAGAGGCACCTACCTAATGTCCAACTCTTTATTATATCACTGTTTTCCAAAACATGGAAATGTTCCACCGAACGATTGTGTGCCACAGAACACGCACTGTGAAGACGGCTCAGGTTATAAAACTGTCGGGAAACTCTCAGTGCTAAGTCCCCTTTGCACGTGGACAGCTCCACGGCGCCCTTTAGCAGAGACATCTATTGAACTTCGTTTGATCCAAAACCAGTTGTCTTTTGTTTGTTTTGTTTTGGAAACTTATACTATCCTTTTTGAAAACTCATTAACACACTTTTGAAAGTAGTGCCATAATAATTAATCTCAAGTTCCGTGAGATTGTGGTTTAAAGCCTCAATGGCTGCCCTCTCTTCCTTAGAACTTCTACAGGAACACAGAAAGCTTCCAAAGCACTCAACAAACCATGAGAACTAAGGATTCACAGCTTCCCTGTAGGGTGGATTGATAACTAGCCTCGCTGTTTCATACTCTTTCTCCTGATACACAGCGCATCTCCTTCTCTGAGCAAAAACCACACCTTGCCTTTTCAGTAGCTACTTCTCGCCTGCAGCAGTTGCTCCCTCACTGAGCCCAGCACTCGTGAAGCTAATAACTGTGAATCTGTCTGCTTCACAGTGAATATTCCACTGACAGTATCACTAATAAACTCACTTCTTGAATTTCACCCTGACACCTCTAACTTTATAAAGTGAATACAAAATTACTGAAGAGGGAATAAGAAAATTTCAAGCTAGAGAAAAAAATACAACATTTAAAATTTTTTTCTCACCTTCTTAAAAAGGGAAATTTTTTTTTAAATTTTAAAATGAAAAACATTTGTTTATAAAAATGCAGTTTACAAGAAAACCTATTTTCTCCCAGCAGTATTATCTATTGATGACTTTTCCTTTGCAGACAGACTTATTTCCTTCATTCTGTATCAGAAAGAAGGAGGAACATGAAGGAGGAACTGAAGACACATATCACTTCCTTACCCGTCTCTCCTCAGCTTCCTGGGTTCGCGCTCATTTCTAGCGATGAGCTGTCTTTCAAAAACAGTGGGAAAGCAGCAATAGCAGCCATGACAGTAATCAACCGGGACTGAGTTTCTTCTGTGGTGTGGGCTTTGCACGCACAGCAATCGTCTCCTTTCAGCGTCATTACTAAGCTTTACAGTAGATAGTTTTAAATTATCTCCATTTCACAGATGTGGAATCTTAGACTAAGACAGAACCCCATATCATTTCTAGGTCACATGGCCAAGATTGTCACCCAGATTTGCCTACCCCGAAGATGCTCCTTACTGCTTTCCCCAGCCCATCCTCCCTCAACACTGATTGAGTATTGATTAAGGGCCAAAAGTCTATAAATTTATGTCTACAGGTTTGTCTTTTTGTTTTTTGTTTTGTTGATTAGTGGTCTTGCAATCACATCACCAAACTTCTTAGGAAATGATTTTTCTATTATACTTTTACTTAAATTACATTTAATATTGTTTTCATGTCCACAATATTCAACTTCTGCATTCTTACCACTCTTAACCACTGCTCTGCAGAGCCATAAAGCATTTTCCCACACATTACACAGTTCAACTCTCACCCCAGTGTCTTCCCTTTCTCTGAGAAGATGTTTAATGAAATGTATTTTTATGAGCACTTGTATATGTTTTGGGGAGAAGAGTAAGAAGAAAATATATTTGAAAAGGTTAACATAGCTTGTAAGTGCAAAATAAATAGAGGACAAAGTCCCCAACTTCAAGGAACATAAAGTATTTTCAGGGAAACACAATGTGAAATGACAGAACAATTAAGAACAATTACAAAACAATTTATCAAAATTACATAGAACATACTGAATACATAAGCTTGCAGATGACGAAAGGTCAGGGAATGATGCTACATAATGTTGTTCCAAAAAGCAATATAAGAATCCCAGCCGAGAAACCATGCAACCAGTTGGTGGCAGCCACATATAAATTAATCACAGGAAAACTTTGATGAAACTCATTCAATCCAACTTATTCTGGCATTACACATCGTTCTTTTAGGCTTTGAGTCCAATTTGGACAGGAGAACATTATAGACGCTTTATTATTTTCAAAGTCAAACAGCCTGTGTCCTTAGACTTCCGGGCTAAATGCCATTAATATTATCTGACCCTATTATTCTCTGGCTTGGGCTGTTATTTATCATTCTCCCAAGTAAAGGGAGTGCTTGGAGTGTTTCCCTCATCTAAACTTTATTTCCTATCTGTTTATGTCATTCCTCTTAGATTGTTCTAGAGTTTTGTCAATTCTTTTCCTACAATTTTTTTAACTTTTCATTGACTTTATGAACTTTAGAGAATCATCTCATTTCTGTGTCCCAAATTCTCACATCTGCCCTCATCCCTCTCGTTCATCTTCATTAATGCTATCTTCACCCCTCCAATTCTTTCTCAGTCCTCTTCCACAACCCCTCACCACCTACTTTAATTTTCCCCTCTGAACTTATTTTTTTCTCTCCTTTCCAACACTCAGCCAGACCTCAGTTTTTCCCCAGATTTATCAAGATCTAATTGCCAATAAAAATTGTATATATTTAGAGTGTTCAATGTGATGTTTTAATATGTGTATACATTGTATACATTTTGAAATTGTTACATTATGCTACTTAATACATCCATCACCACACATGCTTATCTAACTTCTTAGCAATTTTCAAGTGTACAATGTATTATTATTAACTTTACTCACCATGCTGTATGATAAATCTCCAGAGCACATTCCTGCTGTCTAACTGAAACTGTGTGCAACCCACCTCTCCCCATTGTTTCCCCAGCCCCTCTCCCTGGCAGTCACCTTCTGCTCTCTGCTTCCACACCGATGGGGATGCTCACATGGACCCTAATTGTGATGAGAGCCCCACAGAGGATCACACAATCAGTGGCACATGTATCGTTGTGGAAATCTGGGTGAAGACAGGGTGGTTGGAAAGGTCAAAGAAAGCAACCCAGGGACAGAGAACTCTGTTGCTCACACCAGCAGCTACACTGTTGCATCCAGCACAGGATCTCCAGTCATTGTCTCCTGGGACGCTCAGAGTAAGGCTCACCTTTTTCCAGGTGTAATCTATTATTTTTACCCTCCACAGGAAAAAAACAAAACAAAAAACAAACAAAGAAATCTATTATCAATAAAAAATACACAAAATGCTTGAGAGGTTCTTATTACTGGGTAGTTTCTGTGAGATATTTTCATGTTTTATGCTCTTTGATCAGCCCTACTTTTACACTGTGGAGTCTCATCGGCCTTCATACCCTGGCATCATTACACCAAGACCTAATGTGTGAATAACACCTTGCCTAGCCAGATCATGGTGAGATTCAGGACTTCTGACTTCTAACTCTGTGGCCTTGTCACAGAACTACACTAGTTAGTGATTTATAACACTAACACCACAGGGGTGTAAATTATTTTTTAAAAAATACAACATACCATAATGTATCTATAAATCAATATATTATCAGCTCCATCAATTTAAAATTCATGCATTTCAACATCACTCCTTGTCCTAAATTTTATATATATATATATATTTTTTTAAGCCTTATTGCCCTACTTAAATATTTGACTCTTAATACAAAGTAATACATGTCCATAATAAATTCCTAGAGAGGGTACAAATATAAAATAATAGTAATCCCCTCTGGCCACAGGCCCCCAGTTCCATCACTGGAGGCAGCACTGTCAACGGAAATGTGAGAATCTTGGCATTTCATCCTCACAGTGCGCTTGGAAATCATTCACAGCAGCACATGCAAATCTAATTCTGTCCATTCCACACTGCATAACGTTCTTCAATATTGATTCTCCATGATATATTTAACCAATTTCCTGTTAATGGACATTTGTTTCTACATTTTTGCTAAAAATATGCTTTGTAAGAATCCTTGAACATGCACCTCTGCATACTTGTATACACCAAACACCTGGCATTAGAATGTGTGTTTCAAATTTATTTTTATTTTTTTCAGAGCTTGATTTATTGTTTGACCATGTGGACTTAAAGTGATGGAAAATACACTAACAATACAGATGGAATTCAAAAGCATACCACATCTGTACGTTTCCATTGTGACTGGCACAAAAATGTGTTAAAATAGTCTTCTATTGTTCATCCAGAAGTCATTGACATCATGGATGAATGACTGAAGCTCCAACATTTCTTTGTTGTTTCACTGTATTCTATTTAGTAAGAAAAATATTAACCAACATTCATTTAAAAATATATAAGCAAAATATACGAATTTACCTTTCTCCAAAGCTATGTGGGTTGCAAATAAACACATGAAAAAATGTCAAAATTATGAGCCATTAGAGAAATATTAGTTAAAATACAATGAAGTACTAATACACACCTATTAAAATGGCAAATATTAAAACAACTACCATGGAAATTTTTGATGAAGATATTTAATAACTGCAACTATTTATTCTACATTCTATTGAAAACATAAAATGGTGCAACCACTTTAAAATACGTTTTAGCAGTTACTTAAAAAGTTAAACAGTCATGTGCTCTGTGAGGAAGGCATTGCACTTCTAGATATTAACTCAAGGGAAATGAAAGCATGTGTTCATATAAAAGCCTATACATTCATGGTCATAGCAACTGTATTTGTAAAAGCCAAAAACCCATATGTCAATTAACAAAATTAGATTCACTATGGTATGTTCATTTTATAGAATACTGCTCATCAATAAATTGAATGAACTAGTTGTACACACTGCAAGAGAGAATCTCAAAATAATTATTCTGCATGAAAAAATTCAGACAAAAAAAGAATTAAACACGATAAGATTCTAGAGATGGCAAACAATTCAATAATAAAGAAAGGAAATTAATGGTTTCCCAGTATATGGGGCTGGGGAGGACAGTTAAAGAGCAATTACAAAGGGACAGAGGGAAACTCTGGGGGTGCTGGATGTGCTCACTCTAGTGATTATGGTGACAGGGTCACTTCTGTATAAATATTTCAAATTTTACAAAACTACATATCAGATATGTAATTTACTCTGTCAATTATGCCTCCATAAAATATTAAAATAAATAATTGCACATGAAAATCAAGATCTACCCCTTGTTTTAGAAGCCAAATGCTTTGGGCAACCCATGTTCATTCCATCATCTCTGTTCTCCATTTTAGCAGCAAAGACTAGTACTCAATGGGGGTCATTTACACCCAAGTCATTAGAAATGCTGTGTCACAAATGCCACATCACTGAGTAAAGGAGTCTATTTCCCCTCAGCCCCCATTTTCTTACCTATGCAGCAATCCCTTAAGATGAGTCATCCACAGAGGCTGCAGTAACCCAGAAAAGCTTTAGACTATCTATTCTGCCAGTAGCATTGAGCATAGGAGAGGCATCAGTCTAGAAGACCTGAGAGTTTCTGAGAAACCCTCATGCTACAGAGCCATGTTTATGGGAACATCTGTAGATGCACCTGTAGGGCAGGTAGCCTCTATCTAGTTTACTATAGCCCAACCTGGTCCCTATTAATACTGCTGATGTTTTTGTACAAAATGTGGTTTTCATACAAGCCCTGTATGTCTTCTACCTAATGGGCTGCGGCTACTCAGGGCCTGCAGAGAGAGCAGAGTTGTGCATGAGAACATAGGGGTGTGGACCATGCTCTGGAGCATTGATGGCAGGCAGAACCAAGATGGCTTCAACCACAAACACCTACAGCGACAAAACCGGTGAAGTCCATGGACAGGTCAAAAATCACAACACAGCTCTAGAAAGCTTCTGCCATACCTAGCATGCACAGGAAATGTTTCCATGTGGATAACTACATGAACAGGATCCAACATCCGACTCGGTAACACAAGCAAGCCTCAGAGCTTCTCTCTGTTGTGAGTCTTGCTACATTGAGAAAGAAGACAGCGCGCTCTCTGCAATACTAAGGCCTTTCCCCCGTGCAAAATTTCTGATGGTGAAAGAGTTCAAGTCTCTGTCTAAAGGCTTTCCCATGTTTGCTGCTTTTAAAAAGCCTGTCTATTAACAGGTGGTAAAGTTTCTGGTGCTAATCAGATTGGACCTTTGGCTGCATGCTGAGCCACATTCACATTACTCATGACTGCTTTATCTCATCTGAACTTCTGGCTGCACTTTAGGTGCGTATCCACCAGTGCGAACTCTGCGGTGTCTAATGAGATGTTTGAAGAGTCTCCCACACTTGCTGTGCTCATGTGGCTTCCCTCCAGCTGGATTCCCCCATGTTGAATGAGACTGGAGATGTGGCTGAAGAATATCCCACATTTTCTGTACTCATAAGGTCTTTCTCCAGTGTGGATTCTCTGAACAAGTGTGGGTTCATGGCTGAGAGCTGGCACATACCCAATGTGCTTGCAATGCCTCTGTATAGTGTGAAAGGCCACTGCACACTCAGTGCCACTGAGGGACTCCCCTGCTGTGAGTGGCTCATGGTAGAGAAAGTCCGAGCTGGCAAGGAAGTCCTGCCCAGCCCCTGTGTGCAGAGCTTACTTTGTCACATGGTCTCTGCAGCTCTTCAGAAACAGGCTCTGCTCTCCTCACTTCTGCCAGGCTTCCCTTTGCCCTGCCACACTGTTGCTGGTGCAGGTTTGCCCTGAAGGAGAGTCCTCTCCATGTGCCCCACACCCGTGTGCATTCTGCCTGGCCCTGTTGGCACCACCCCTGCCTAGGTATCCATGGTATCTGGAGTTCCTTCTAGAGAAACACTGAGCTCACAAAGCTGTCCCCTCACCCCCTGTTCCCAGCCTGAAACTTCTCTGCAGAAGCATTTCATCGGGGCCTTGGCTGCTGGTAATTAGGAGGACTGTGCAGAAGACTATGTCCAAATCCAGAAAAATCTGAGTGCAGCAGGGTGAGGTCGCCTGTGACTCTCACTTGCCTGGAGTCTGGCCCACTCTGTCAAGCCTGCCAGGATCTCCCACATTTCCAGCTGGACAGCTGTATGGGACCTGGAAGATGTGACTTGGACAGGCGCTATGGGTGCAGTGACTCTTCACCATCCTGCCAGTGAGCCAGCTCTGGTTTGGGAACAGCACACCCCAGTGAGACCTGCACCCTACAGGTGTCCAGCATCATTCTCCCACCCCTGTACGGGGTCCTCTGGTCAGGCCCAGTTGTCCTCCCTCCTCCCAGATGAAGATCATGGCCACATCTTCAGAGGTCACCAACCTCAGCCCTGGGCCATGGTATATGTGGGGAGAGCGGGTTGGGAGGTGCAACCAAGGACTCCCATGGGCTCCACCAAATGAGACCCCAGGCCTAAGGAGGCTCTAAGGTGGATGCCATCCTCTAAGTGTCCTTCCCTGCCCAGCCATGGAGCTGAGGGCCCTACAATGACACAAACAGACAACAACCACAGGCAACAGCTGAACTCCGAAAAGACCTGACACCCATGAAAATGTAACGCCCAAAATGGAAGTTCTGCCCCACCCAGGGAACTTCAGGAAACCCCTCTTTCATGTCGCACAGTTTTTACTTTAAAAACTTTTTCCAGCTGCTGCAACTTCATTATTACACATAAGATTGGCCGACTTGAAATAAAAATACATAGAGGCAGGGCGCGGTGGCTCATGCCTGTAATCCTAGCCCTCTGGGAGGCTGAGGCGGGTGGATCACTCAAGGTCAGGAGTTTGAGACCAGCCTGAGCGAGACCCCGTCTCTACTAAAAATAGAAATAAATTATCTGGACAACTAAAAATATATATAGACAATATTAGCCGGGCATGGTGGCACATGCCTGTAGTCCCAGCTACTCAGGAGGCTGAGGCAGTAGGATCGCTTAAGCCCAGGAGTTAGAGGTTGCTGTGAGCTAGGCTGATGCCACGGCACTCACTCTAGCCTGAGCAACAGAGTGAGACTCTGTCTCAAAAAATAAATAAATAAATAAAATATATATATATATATATATATATATATATATATATATATATATATATATATATAGAGAGAGAGAGAGAGAGAGAGAGAGAGAGAGAGAGAGAGAGAGAGAGAGAGAGACTAATCTAAGCCAAAAGGATTTCTTTGGGAATAAACAAAGAAACAGGATTACAATCCAGGATATATGTACAGATGGGGGAGGTCTCTGGCATGTCCTGAGAGCAAAGGAAGGCTAGGGATTTACTGGGAGGAGAGAAGGTTATATAAGTTGTTTTGAAAGAAAGCTGCCTGGTGCTGGCTGCATCTTGCAAGAGCTGGAAAGTTCTGATTGGTGCGTGTTAGTTGTTGTCAGGAAGGGCCTTATAATCGTGGCTACAGTTAGGCCCTTGTGGTTTGGGACTGAGCTTGCGAGACAGTGTGTCAGGCAAGTATTCTTGCATAAGTGGTTCGATGTCCTTGTGCTGCTAGCTGTCCTTGTGTGACTCATGGAGTAAGCGACAGCTTGGGAAATTTTCTTGTGACAGTTCCTATTATCAGGCAAGTCTGTGTGTGTGTGAGAGAGAGAGAGAAAGAGAGTGAGAGACAGAGAGAAAGAGAGAGAGAGAGAGAACACAAGACAGAGAGCTCTCCTTTCATGGCCTTCCCCAGCTCTACTTACCAGTATTTGACATAAATGACTATTTTGACTCTTACAACTTTCACAGATTATATATATTTCAAGGAAGTTCTCATTTAAGCTAGACCAGTTTTGACTTTCAGAGATTCTGTGACTATTTTTAAATTTGATCTATTTCAATTTAATTCTTACTTGTTTATTATGAACATTATTTCAACATAGCCTATATGATATTCTAAATTAATCGTTTACGTGCCTGGATATTTTCCAAGGTACTTCAGTGTTTTACCTTTTCCATATCATTACCCTGTGCAACCTATACATTACAATTACCTTCCTTTTTTATTTTCATAGAGGTTTAAAGAAAGGGAAAGAATCCAAAACTGTCATGTGCCCCATAACCACGTTTTGGTTGATGGACCACATATAAGATGGTGTTTCCACAAGATTGAAACTGTGCCCCAAAGGGTTAAAGAAATGAAATGGGTGACTAACAGGATTCTTGAGCTTACAGGATGGCAGACAAGAAAAGAAACAGCTTGCTGAAACATCCTCCCCTTGTAAAATTACAAAACTGGCTGAAATTGGTGGGAACCAATATGGCCAACTGTAGTCTGCACAGAATGAGTTTTCTGACATCATAGCCTGAATTTCCACCACATGTTTCATATGAACTCCCCCTGAGTTTGCACCTGCAACCCGTGAAGAGGCACGAACAGATAACGGCACATGCCAAGGGGGCTTCCAAACCTCTTCTTTCCCTCCACCACTCACTAGCTGACCCCAGAACCCTTCCTCCAAAGTCTCTCCCTTAAATATACTGTCTTAAGGCTGGTGTGGACAGACAGATTTAAACTGGACTCCTGTCTCCTGGTCGGTTGACTCACAAGAAAGCTTTTCTTTTCTTAAAACTCAGTGCCATAGTGGTGGCATCTGTGCCCTTCAGGAAGCAAGCCCTTTAGTTCAGTAATAAAATTATAATATTGCATGTTTTACTGTACATTTTCTATGTTTAGATACACAAATACCATGGTGTTACAATTTCTTACAATATTCAGTACAGTAACATGTAGGCACAGAGACCTGGGATAGAGAACCTAGAAATAAAGCCATATAGCTACAACCAACTGATTTTCAACAAAGCAGACCAAAACATACAATAGAGAAAGAAAGCCCTATGTAATAAATAGTGCTAGGAAAATTGGATAGCCACATGCAGAAGAATTAAACAGGATTCCTATCTCTCACCATATACAAAAATTAACATAAGATGGATTAAAGATTTAAATGTAAGACCTGAAACCACAAAATTTCTGGAGAAAATGTAGGAAAAACTCTTCTGTACATTGGCCCAGAAAGCAGACAAAGAATTTGTGACAAGACCTCAAAAGCCAATACAGCAACAACAGAAATAAATAAACGGGACTTAATTAAACCAAAACATTTCTGCACAGCAAAGAACATAACCAACAGAGTAAATAGACAATGTACAGAATGGGAGAAAATATTCACATACTATACATACAACAAAAGATTAACATCCAGAATTTACAAAGAACTCAAGCAAATCAGCAATAAAAAACAAATAACCCCATTAAAAAGTGAGCAAAAGACATGAACAGAGTTTTTCAAAAGAAGATAGACAAATAGCCAACAAACATATGAGAATATGCTTGACGTCACTAATCATCAGGAAAATAAAAATTAAAACCACAATGAGATACCACTTTACCCCTGTCAGAATGGCCAATACTAAAAAGTCAAGAAACAAAAGAAACAATGGATTTTGGTGCAGACGTGGGAAAAAGCGAATGCTTTTACACTGTTGGTGGGAATGTAAACTAGTACAACCTGCATGGAAAACAGTATGGAGATTCCTCAAAGAATTAATAGTAGACCTACCATTTGATGCAGCAATCCCTCTCCTGGGAATCTACCCAAAGGAAAATAAGTCATTTTATAAAAAAGACACCTGCACCCAATAGCACAATTCGCAATTGTAAAGATATGAAATTGACCTAAGTACACATCAACTGAGGAGTGGATAAAGAAAGTGTGGTGTGTGTATGTATAGACACACACACACACACACACACCATGGACTACTACTCAGCTATAAAAGGGAACTAAATAATATCTCTGGCAGCAACTTCGACAGAACCAGAGACCATTATCCTAAGTTAAGTATCTCAGGAATGGAAAAACAAACACCACATGTTCTCACATTTAAGTGCGAGCTAAACAAGGGGCATATATGGTCATAAAGTGGTGTAATGGACATGGAAAACTAAGAAGGGGGGAGGGGCGTGAGGGTGAAAAATCTACCTATTGGGTACAACGTACACTCTTCTGGTGACAGGTGCACTAAAAGTCCTGACCTCAGCATTATACAATTCCCACAGGAATGCAGAGTGGCTCTGTGAAGGACCCCCACGTCTCCATAAAGTGGGCGGCTCCCCAAAGGCAAACGGCCTGGTCAGCCTCTTGCAGGTCCGGTTTCACGATAAAATTACACACTACGGTCCGTGGAGCCCTGAGAAGTTGACTCTAAAATGAACTTTTTGGCTGACTCAACTCTGTTCAGTGGGAAGACTGTGAAGAATTGCCTCTGGCATCAATTCCTTTAGCACTAATTATCAGACATACACCGGATTAGATTCAGAATTCAGTGGCCAGGTCAGGCAATCTACTTAAACTTTAATAGAAGTTAATTATTCATTGATCAAACTCATTTATACCTAATTAAAGTTTTCCTGCATTAGAAAATACAAGGTAACATGGGTTATATCCCTCTCCTTGGGGGTGTTCTTGATGCAGAAACAAATGGAAAAATTGTGACATTTATGTGATATAAATATACATTTGACAGTTGAATTAACAATTTGGGGCATAATTCTTTTAGGTGACTTTACTCTTGAATGTGGTTTCCAGAATACTTCCAAATATTGTCAATTTTTGTAGCCAGAATGATGTAGCCTGTGTCAGACAAACAAAGCTTATGTATGCTTAAATGAAATTACAGGGATTGAATTTTATGCAGGTATCTATTACAGTTTTAAGATGCATAATAAATTATGCTTCACTATAAATATTTATAACACAAAAAACTAAAGACTTGAGGCTTAGTATGGAACTGCCATTTTACAATCCATTTTTATGCTTTCCTCTTCAAAAGCCCACAAAATGGCAGAATTATCTATGGAGTGGAAAAGATTGGGTGCTTTTCCTTGGAAAAAGAACATATGTTTATCCTAAAAAAAAAAAAATCTGTGCATTTTACTTTTAACAGTCATCAGTTACAATATGCTGCTTGAAATATGCTTCTTTCTTTTACAGAGTGTTTTCTAATATTGAACATATTTCAAAGTTATAAATCTTCAGTTTGGGGATTTAATATCTTATCTAAAGCCATAACTTTGTATTTCGTGTTCTCTTGTGATAGCAAGATTGGCAGTTTTATTTCCTGATATCATGCATCTTTCAATTAAAACCACTGTGAAAATGCTTATTGCCATAAATAAATAACACATTATGAATAAATTTTTTTGTAAGTTCCAAGTTTCAAGGCTAAATGCTAAATGTCTTTTTAAATCCAAAAAATGCTTTACAACTTTATTATCATTTCATTCATAATAATTACTATTAATCTAAGATTTGAGTTAAAACTCTCAAGTCACTGCAGTCTTCATGTTTAGTGTGACAAAAAATTCCCAATCGCCTAGATCTATAAGTATAATAAATAGAGGAAGTGAGCGTGTCCTACAAACATACTTAATTTTTTCTTTGGGGAATCAAAATCAAGGAGCATTTTATCATTTCTTTAAATCATTTTTTGGAAAGGACTATAGACAGAGTAATGTCTCCTCATGTTCACACGTTGTTGATTTGAGCACTTCACATAGTTTCCTAGAATTAAACTGCACTATAATTGTCTGTTTATATGTTTGTCTCCCCACCAAACTATGAATAAGATGTGTGTTTTATTTTTCTTTGCATCCACAAACTAACAAAAAATTCCATGCACAGGAATCTTTCAACATTTGTTTGTTGAATGAGAAAAATAACAAATGGTTGGATGTGTGAGCAAGGGAATGGATGGCTGGGTGAGTGGATGAGTACATGAAATTGTCACAGTAGGCTACCTGATGCAACTGGCATGGCGACTGACAGCTATTGGACCATCCAGCCCTATTCTCTAGGCTAAAACAAACTGTTAAAGAATGTGGCTATCTGTGCTAATTGACTCCTTCAGGACATCTTAAGAAATTTTCCTTGAGCACAAAAAACACTTTCACTGGAGAAGACAAATTGCCATTGCTGTTTCTCCTAATAAACTTCTATAATCTTGAAGATAAGTAAATTTCCCACATAGAAGCACAAATTTCAATGCCAGAGAGTCGTCAGTGTATGTATGTATATATATATGTATATATATAGATATATATTTTTTTTTTTGACATTGGTAGCTAAATACTCACTGAACTGGGTAGATTAGGTAATTACTCCAGGTTAATAAAATAGCATGCTGGGGCCTTTCGCATGCTTATGATCCACACAAGACATACGCTTGCAGCAGCACGGCAGGGAAGATGCAGGTCAGACTGAGCAGCTCTCAGGTAGCCCATCTATCCGTCTGTAATAGCGTCTTCGTATGGATGTGGACTGCACTATCTTAATGCCTTTCCTAAGCAATTACTTTTTTTCACCACTGGCCTCAAGATGAAAAAGGGTTTCCAAATTGATATCAATGAGTCACAGCCTGCCTTATTTTATTGTTAGCTCATTTGAAAGTTCTTTTTCCCAGGGAACCCAGAGAGCAGCACAACTTAGAAGCCAGCCTTAGCCCACTCCCTGCACAAGCCAAGCAGAAATGACGTGCAGTATTTTTCTCCTTTTCAAAGATAATAAACCTTATTCTGAAATAGTTTCAGCCCTACATAGGCAACATTAGAGACAATATCTCACGTTTATGAAAGCAGTATTAATTCCTACTGATTTGGTATAGAAAAGGAAAAGGATTTTCTTCACTTAGAAAAGGATTAGACATTTAGGATTTAAGAAAAAGACACAAGTGGATAATGGCATTTAAGCACCACACTGTCTTGAGAATTGGCAATCAGTGCCCAATTCTGGAAGAAGTAAAGACAAGATAATTGGCAGCTACTGCAGATATTTTTCTTTGCCAGCTAACATCTCATGTATCTTTCGTTAAATGGATTAAAGCCAGCTGCTGTACATCCAAAAACAGAACTTTTCCACACAGGGAAACATAATGGTAACGTGATGTTTAGTCGGGATAACAGATCTGTGCACTATGGAAGTGTTGATCACTAACATGTAGAAAATGGGAATTTTTTGTTATTTAAATTAGCTGAGTGACCTTTCAGGAATTTTCAAACAATTAAAATATGAACACATCCATACTTTAACGTGAGGTCCGCTTTCTTTTTTTTTTTTTTTTTTTTTTGAGACAGAGTCTCACTCTGTTGCCCGGGCTAGAGTGAGTGCCATGGCGTCAGCCTAGCTCACAGCAACCTCAAACTCCTGGGCTCAAGCGATCCTCCTGCCTCAGCCTCCTGAGTAGCTGGGACTACAGGCATGCGCCACCATGCCCGGCTGATTTTTTCTATATATATTTTAGTTGGCCAGATAATTTCTTTCTATTTTTTTTTAGTAGAGACGGGGTCTCCGCTCTTGCTCAGGCTGGTCTCGAACTCCTGAGCTCAGGAGATCCACCTGCCTCAGCCTCCCAGAGTGCTAGGATTACAGGGGTGAGCTACCTCACCCGGCCTAGGTCCGCTTTCTGATAAGTGTGGGGGGTGCCCACGAAGTTGGTCAGGTGTGTGCCCGTGGCAGAGATGGAGGGGTGCCCCCCCCACCAGGCTGGCGCACAAGCAACGCAGGAAGAGCACAGTCGCATACCCACTTCCTCCTCACTTCTGAAGGCATCTCTGGATCTTGCTGGGCATCCACGTTAGCCCTAAAAATATGAGCATGTCCAATTTCAAGCGTATGAGAGTGAGTTTACACTATGTTTTCATTGATCCTAAAAACTTCATTTGAGACTGCTTTTTAAATAAGTTCTCTTTTTTAGCCTATTTCTTTTTTTATTTCAAAATATTAAGGGGTACAAATGTTTTTGTTACATGGATAGCTTTTGTAATGCTTGAATCATGGCTATAAGTGTGCCCATCACCCAACTAGTGTTCATTATACCCATTAGGGTAAGTTTCTGTCCTTCCCCTCCTCCCCCTTCCCCTGCTTGATTTCCACTGAGTTTTACTTCTCTCTGTGCACACGTGTGCTCATCAGTTAGTTCCAGTTTAATATCGAGCACATGTGTTCTTCATTTTTCCATTCTTGAGATACTTCACTTAGGATAATGGTCTCCAGTTCCAACCAAATTGTTGAAAAAGGCATTAATCTATTCATTTTTTATGGCTGAGTAGTACTCCATGGTATACCTATACCACATTTTGTTAATCCACTCATGAATTGATGGGCACTTGGGCTGATTCCACATCTTTGCAATTGTGAATTGTGCTGCAATAAACATTCGAGTGCAGGTGTCTTTTTGATAAAATGACTTCTTTTCCTTTGGGTAGATACCTAGTAGTTGGATTGCTGAATCAAATGGTGGGTCTACTTTTAGCTCTTTGAGGAATCTCCGTACTGGTTTCCATAGTGGTAGTACTCCTTTGCAGTCCCATCTACAGTGCATAAGACTTCCTTTCTCTTTGTATTCACGCCAGTATCTATTTTTTCTAGACTTTTTAATAAATTAACTTATTTCTTGGTTTTGAATAAATGTAGTGTTTGCATTTCCTACTCCCCCATCATTACTCCACCCTCAGACTATTCTCTGTGTGATATCCTGTGTTGGAAAACTCATGAAGGAGGTGGATATTTTTGAAAGAGTTTTTAAAATAAGCATTTCCTTGACATTGTGGATGCTGTAGAGTGAGCCAAAGCAGAATTGCTGACTGTTTTGCTGGTACAGGTCAAAGAGCCATTTGAACAGCAAGAAATCATCATCACTGCAAACTGTCTGCTTGTTCTTACATTCCAGGTCATGTCATCCCATAAAGGAAAAAAAATGCGGAAAATAACCCCTTTATATCTTATGCCTTACATGTGTCTTTAAAAGATCAGTACAGTAGAAAGCATCCACTTCATGGGAACACAACCTACAGCCATTTTTAATATCACCAAGGAAATTATATCATACGTTCAACTGTCACCCTTATCTGGACATAATTATACTGCTGCTTTTTGATAAAGATACAGTTTTAAATTATATTAAATAACTTTCAGAAAACTTTCACCATATACCAAGGTCATTAGCATGTCAGTCCCCTTCCTTTCTCTCATTGGTCTTGATGCCGTTAAACCAGTTAAACACTCTCCGCCTTTGGACCTTCCATGACAGCCCACTCTCAGGTAATTTTCTACGTTGGCAGCTCTTTCTTTCTTTCTTTCTTTCTTTCTTTTTTTGTTTAAGGGATTACAAAAGTATTTGTTGGACACTGTTCACCAGTATTTACAGTAAAGTAAATAATTTTCAGTTGGATGACATTCTGATTACAACAAAGCTATTGTTTTTCCTGGCTTTTGCTGGACCAGTAACCCAAATACTGAAAAGATTGAGCCTACATGTAAGAAATGAGTTGGAAAAAAACATGCAGGTCAATAGTTTAAGTTGCAAAAGTCTGCTTACCCATTTATTCCAGCAAGTCCTAAAGTGCCAACATTGCTAACCATCTGATTAGGTTTCCATGCGCCAAATCTTAGCTATCCCCTGAATCATGATCTTTTAGTCAATATAGTATGGGGATTTCAACTTTTTGCAAAGAAATGGCTCACTAGAAGAATTTTTAAATGTTCGTTTAATTAAGTCTTGTTTAGCTAATTCAAACATACCAGGATTTGTCTATTTTCCTCACCTGGGTGGGAAGGTTGTTGGTAGTGGTAAAATTTTTCTCAGTCTCCACTGGTGATATATCCTCTTTCCCACCGTGACACTTTAGCAATACTGACCTCAGCCTTTCTCTTGTCACTCCATGTTCTCACAATCCATGCTTTCCCCTCCCAAACCTATTCCCTTGGGGCCCTCATATAAGTAGATGAATCCTCCATCCACCCCTGTCCTCATGCCAGAAACCAGGTTGCCAGCATCAGTATTCTCTCTCTCAGTTCTTATCACCAATAGACGTTTTCTCAAACCTGTGCACACTCTGCAAATTTCTCATTATCCCCAAATGAAACTCTGCTTACATCCTAATCATCTTACCTGGTTCCACTCCTCCACAGGCCTGAAGATGGGCTCTCTCAACTTGCCACTACCACCACAGTTGGTAAGCACCCATGCGTGTCACCTGCAGGCCTGGAGACTGGCCTTCCCAACTCATCAACCCAGTGTTTGGATCCCAGAGGCTTGTCCCATCACTGATACTGCCATTGCCTGTGCCATACCAACTTCCCAGGGGCCTGAGAATGCGTGGACCCACCCAGCCCACCTCTGCTGCCACCCAGCAAGATACCTGGAGACACAAGAATTGGCCCACCTGGACCTGCTAACACCAATGTCAGTATATACCACCCTGTGGCCCAAGAATAGGCATACATGGCCCATCACTGCCACTGCTGGCTCCTAAGGATGCACCCACCTGATGTTCTCATCCCCAGGAAAACTTCACCACAGCCTCCACTAACAATAGCACCCAAGCCATTGAGGAACTCACAGATACTACTGATGGTGTTTACAGCTGAAAAATCATATGGAGACTATATTACTGCATGCACCCAGAACCAAATCCAAAGTTTCCTACCCAACCAACACCATAATTAGCTTCAGGTAAAAGTCCTCCCCTACAAAAGCAAATTCAAATAACTGGAGGAGGTGACTGTTACATCAGATGCACAGATATCAGCATAAGGACACAAGAAACATTAAAAAAACAAGGCAATATGACACGTCCAAAGTAACACAATAATTCTCCGGCAAAGAATTCCAGTGAAAAAGACATGAAATTCTGGAAAAAGAATTCAAATGTATGATACTAAAATAGCTCAGTGAGTTACAAGAGAACTCCAAAGCAAAATAAGAGAACTCAGAAAAACAATTCAGGATGAAAGTGAGAAATTTACCACAGAGATAGATATAAAAAGGAACCACTGGGCCAGGCATGGTAGCTCACACCTGTAATCCCAGCACTCTGGAAGGCCAAGGTGGGAGGATTGTTTGAGACCAGACTGAGAAAGAATGAGATCCCATCTTTACAAAAAATAGAAAAATTAGCAGGGTATGGTGGCATGTGCCTGTAGTCCCAGCTACTTGGGAGGCTGAGGCAGGAGAATCACTTGAGCCCAGGAATTTGAGTTTTGCAGTGAGCTATGGTCATGCCACTGCACGCTAGCCTGGGCAACAGAGTGAGACTTTGTCTCAAAAAGTTAAACAAACAAACAAAAAAAGGAACTACTTAAAAATTCTGGAACTGAAGAATTCCTTGAATGAGATACAAAATACATTTGAAAATATCAACAATGGACTAGGTTGAAATGAAGAAAGAATTTAAAACCCTAAGACAGATCTTTTGAATAACCCAGTCTGACAAAAATAAAGAAAAATGAATAAAAAAGAATAAACAAAGTACACATAACATATGGGACATCATAGAGGGAGCAAAATGCTAATTTTCAGTGCCCTGGAAGGAGAAGAGAAAACAATAGCTACAAAAAGAATAAAATATATAGGAATAAATTTATTCAAAGAGTCAAAATGCCTCTACAAGGAAAACTACAAATCTCTGATGAAAGAAATTGAAGAGGATACAAACAAATGGAAAAATATCCCAGGCACATTGATCAGAAGAATTAATATCATTAAAAGGATGATACTACCCAAAGCAGTCTGCAGATTCAATGTAATCACTATCAAAATCCCAATGGCATTTTCAAAGAGATAGAAAAAAATCCTCAAATTTGTATTGAACCAAAAAAGAGCCCAAATAACCAAAGCAATCCTGAGCAAAAACAACAAAGCTGGAGGCATCACCCCCCCAACTTCAAAATATATTACAAAGCTGTAGTAACCAAAAGAGTGTCATGTTGGTATAAGAGCATACACCAATGGAACAGAATAGCTAACTTAAAAATAAATCCATGTATTATAGGCAATGTATTTTCAACAAAGTTTCCAAGAACATGCATTGTAGAAATGGCATTCTTTTCAATACATAGCATTGAAATTGGATATCCTTATGCAGAAGGATGAAACAAATGAAACTGGACCCCTATTTCTCATCATATACACAAATCAACTCAGAATGTATTAAAGACTTAAATGTAATACCTGAAACTATAACAGTACTAGTAGAAAACATGGGGAAGATACTTCAAGACATAGGTCTAGACAAAGATTTTATGGATAAATCTTCAAAAGCACATGCAACAAAAACACAAATAGACAAATGGGACTATGTTAAATGAAAAAGCTTCTGCACAGCAAAGGATACAATCAACAGAGTAAAGAGATAACATTCTGAATGAGATAAAAATACTTGCAAGCTATTCATCCAACAAGAGACTAATACACTGAATATACAAAGAAGTCAAACAACTCAATGGTAAATAAATAACCCCATTAAAATGTGAGCAAAGGGCATGAATAGACATTTCTCAAAAGAAAACATACAAATAACCAGTAGGTATATGAAAAACTGCTCAACATCACTATCTGGCAAATGTAAATCAAAACCACAATGAGGTATCATCTTACCCCACTTAGAATGGATAATATTTAAAAGACAAAAAATAACACAGGCTGGTAAGCAAGCAGAGGAAAGAGAACTCTTAGACACTGTTGGTAGAAATTTAAATTGGTACAGATATTTCTCAAAAAATTAAAAATAAAATTACCGTGGGATCTGGCAATCTGACTGTGTGTTTATCCCAATGAAAAAAATAAGTATATCAAAAAGATGCCTGCATCCCCCATGTTTATTGCAGCACTATTCGTAATAGCCAAGATATAGAATCAATCTGTTTTCATCAATGGATGGATGGATAAAGAAATTGTGGTGTGCATATATGTATACACACACACACACACACAAACACAATGAAATGCTATTTGGCCATAAAAAGAATGAAATCATGTCATTCGCACCAACATGGGTGGAACTAGAGGTCATTATGTTAAATGAAATAAACCAGGCACAGAAAGACAAATATTGCATGTTCTCTCTCATGTGTGAGAGCAAACAAAAAGGGATATCATGGAGGTAGAGAGTAGAATGACAGATACCTGAGACTGGGATGAGTGTGTGTGTGGTAGTGGGAGGGGGGTGAAGAGAGATTGGTTAATAGATAGAAACACACAGTTAGATAGAAGGAATAAGTTTTAATATTTTATAGCAGAGTAGGGTGACTATAGTTAACAAAAATGTATTTTATATATATATAAATTTATAATAAATTTATATAAATTTATATATATATAAAAACTGCTAAAGAGAGCACTTAAAATACTTCCAACATGGAAATGGTAAATACTTGAGGTAATAGATATCCAAAATACTCTAGCTTTGTCATTACACATATATGAATGTTATAAAATATCACATGTACCCCATACATATGTACAAATCTTATGTATCAATAAAAATAATTATGTAATAAAAAAGAATAAGGACATTCTCCCATAAAATTGGGTATCATTATTATATATCAAAGTATTAAAATACTTCCAAAATGTCATCTAATACCCAATCTGTATTTGAATTTTTCCAATTGTCTTGAAAATGTATTTTATCATTTGTTTTTCTTAACCAGAATTAAATTAAAGCACCTGTATTGTACTTGACTATAAGTGATACTATTAATACCCTGTATCTACTATTCAGTAAGAACAACATTTTTTTAATAAAACAATCTTTTTTTGCATTGTTGTCTATTTTACTTTCATTCTACTTTTTTCTTTTGGGTCTCTTTTTTTAAAAAAAAAATCTTTATTGAGGTGTATTTTACATACCATAAAATCATCCATTTCACATGTACATTTCAATGATTTTTAGTAACTTTACCAAGTGGTACAACCACCACCATAAATCATTTTTAGAATCCTTTCATCCTCCCAATAAGATCTCTAGTGCCCAATTACAGTTAATTCTCATTCCCATCCTCAGCCCCAGGCAACCACTAATCAACTCTCTGTCTCTATAAATTTGTCTTTTCAGAACATTTCATATAAATGGAATCATACACTGTGTGGTCACTTGTGTCAAGCTTCTTTCACTTAGCATGTTTTTGAGGGAGGCCTTGATGTGAAACTTTATTTCAAGGGCTTTTGAGTTCAATTGGCAACCCCATCATTTGTCACATTCTTGGAGATGAGACCCACTCACTGGATTGCTGTGAACCACACTGTCTTCATCAAAAAAGAGGATAGCACAGTTCCATTTTCTCTATATCTTGGCATCTTTTTTCCTCTACCAGATAGTGACATTTTTATCCACTTCTACAGCTGCCACTGTCCTGATTTTGAATGATTTTGTCTGCATTCCACTGTCCACTCCCTGTGTCCCACCACAACATGAGAACATGCCACATTCATTGGGAATATTTACTTGAGAAGGATCAAAACCCTACCCAGAGTGGGGTCTAGATTTCTGGGGGATCCACTATGACAGGGTTTGAGGCATCAAGACATGGTATATTTTTTATCAGGTACATCACATAATTCTTGAATTGCTAATTGAGAAAGTTAATATTTTAGAGAAATATGGACAATTTTATTTATAAGTTTCAACTAAAAGTTAAAAATCTAATTTTATAATTCATATTTCTAAGACTATAAAAGTCCAAATAGTAAATAGTATTTTATACTATTTTATAAAATGAAATACTAGGTAGAAGTAGAGTTGTTAAGGTTTATAAAACTCTAGAGTTCAAAAGTTGTATAATTACCACAATAAATACAAAATTTTTCATGGTCTATTGTTTTTTAAAGCTCTAATTCATTTGGAACATAATCCTTTCTTTATTATGATTTTTTACAGACACTACTTAATTGCATTTTTACTATATTCATGTTTAAACTTCTATGTCTGAATTTAGCTTTTATCATATTTCTATCATCCTTTACCAAACGTGCATAATGGCACCGATTCCTTATCCACATAGTTTAGTCCATTCCCTTCCAAAACCTGTGTCACAATTATGTCAGTGTTTCTGGTTTCTTCTCTTAAATGAAAAATTTTAGACAGGTTAAATTTAACAGAGTTTATTTGAGCAAAGAGTAATTCATGAATTGGGCAGCACCCTACATCAGGGGGACTTTAGGGAGCTCTGCCCAGAAATGTGGACTGGCAGTATTTATAGACTGAAAAATGAAGTGACGTACAGAAACAGCTTGATTGGTTACAGGTCGTCATTTGCCTTATGTGGAGATAATCCAATCAGTTAGCAGCCAGTGATTGGCCAAAGCTTAGCTGCTGTGATTGGCTGAGACTCACTTGTTACAAGAGTATACTTGTAACCTATACTTATAGGTTACAAGCATAGGTATAGGTATAACCTACTTATACTTAGGTAGATTGCAATTTGCTTACATACTAAGTTAGATTGCAGTTCATGATGTACGGAGACAACTTTAGGCCACATTTAATGTAATTTAACACTTTCTAGGGCAGAAAACATGTTTCTTCCTCAGAATAAGGGTTTTCTTTCTTTTTTCTTTTTTTTATTTCAGCTCATCATGGGGATACATAAGTTTAGGTCATATACATTGTCCATGTCCTGCCCATCCCCCCGAGTCAGAGTCCCAAGCGCGTCCGTTCTCATTCTCCAGACAGTGCGCCTGGCACTCATCGTGTAGTCATACCTCCATCCCCTCGCCCCCCCACCTCCCCGGGTCTGCACCTTCAAGCATGACCATTCCCCAGAGGGTGTGCAACGCACTCGTCATGTAGGCATACACCCATCCCCTCCCCCCACCCCCCAGCCCAGTCTGATATCCAATTGGTATCCTTCCCCGATGTGCATTTAGGTGATGATCAGGGAAACCAGTTTTCTGGTGAGTACATGTGATGCTTGTTTTTCCATTCTTTGGATACTTCACTTAGTATAATGGGTTCCAGCTCTCTCCAGGAGAACCAAAGAGATGTCGTATCATCGTTATTTCTTATAGCTGAGTAGTACTCCATGGTATACATATACCACAGTTTACTAATCCATTCGTGGATTGATGGGCACTTGGGTTGTTTCCACATCTTTGCGATTGTGAATTGTGCTGCTATAAACATTCGGGTACAGGTGTCTTTGTTAAAGAATGACTTTTGTTCTTCTGGGTATATGCCCAATAATGGGATTGCTGGATCAAATGGTAGGTCTACTTGAATCTGTTTAAGGTATCTCCATATTGCTTTCCATAGGGGTTGCACTAGTTTGCATTCCCACCAGCAGTGTATGAGTGTTCCTGTCTCTCCGCATCCACGCCAACATGTGTTGTTTTGGGATTTTTTGATAAAGGCCATTCTCACCGGAGTTAAGTGATATCTCATTGTGGTTTTGATTTGCATTTCCCTGATGATTAGGGATGTTGAGCATTTTTTGATACGTTTTTTGGCCATTCTTATGTCTTCTTTTGAAAAATTTCTATTCATGTCCTTTGCCCATTTTTTGATAGGATTGTTTGATTTTTTCTTGCTGATTTTCCTAAGTTCTAAATAGATTCTTGTTATCAGTCTTTTATCTGATGTGTAGTATGTGAAAATTTTTTCCCATTCTGTAGGCTGTCTGTTTATTTTCGTGACTGTTTCTTTGGCTGTGCAGAAGCTTTTTAATTTAATCAGGTCCCAGTCGTTTATTTTTGTTGTTGCTGCGATTGCCTTAGGGGTTTTCTTCATAAATTCTTTGCCTAGACCAATGTCTGTGAGAGTCTTTCCTACATTTTCTTCTAGAATTCTAATCGTTTCCCATTTAAGGTTTAAATCTGTTATCCACCGTGATTTGATTTTTGTGAGAGGTGAAATCTGTGGGTCCTGTTTCAGTCTTCTACATGTGGCTATCCAGTTTTCCCAGCACCATTTATTGAATAGGGACTCTTGTCCCCAGAGTATGTTTTTGTCTATTTTGTCAAAGATTAGATGGTTATATGAGGATGGTTTTATATTTGGGTTTTCTGTTCTGTTCCACTGGTCTGTGTCCCTGCCCTTGTGCCAATACCAAGCAGTTTTAAGCACCACAGCTTTGTAGTATAGTTTGAAGTCTGGCAAATCAATACCTCCCATTTTGTTTTTATTGCTTAAGATTGCTTTTGCTATACGGGGTCTTCTCTGATTCCATACAAAGTGTATAATTATTTTTTCTAAATAAAGGGTTTTCTTTATTTGGATGACAATAAAAGGCAACAATGGAAGTGGTTATAGTGATTAAATATGATCATGTTTTCATGGGAAAGGGACAAAATAATCACCTTTAGTTGCACACATAGTAGTAGGTTCTACCAGATGCATGAAGGTCTGTGTGAAGTTAGATAATTTACCCCAAATCATATGGTTTATAGTGGTTTGGGTCTGTTTGTCTCTGAAACAGAGACAAATGTGTTTCTGCTCATCACACCCCTATCATCTGGTCAACTTTTTAGTTGTTCAAAGTTGTGTGAAGTATCTTTTTTTGTTTGTTTTTACAACATTGTTGCTCTCTATAAGACATCAACATTGTACTTATTTGTGTCATGTCTACCTGGATAACTTCCTGATCTGAAAGCGAACACTTGCATTGCAGGGGTTATTTGCTACTGTGCAAAGCCTGGTGCCAAGACGCAGGGAGCTGGCACCCAGTCCTCCCTCTGGTCCTCACTGAGCAGACAACTGCTCAAGTTGGCCAGCTTTTCTTGAACTCAGTTTACTCTGCATTTGCTTTGTACCTTACAGATGAAAAGGTCTGGATAAGGAATAGTTTGTTTTTATTTGCAATTGTACCTGTGGGCAGCGGAAAAGACAATGTGGGCTGCATCTGTGAGGTACAAAGCAACATAAACCACAGTTTTCAAAAATAGGAAGATTGCCAATTTAGTTGAGACATAGAAATATAAACAATGTTACAAAGCACGGTAAATTAATGATACAGTGTATACCCCCAGACAGGTTTTTCCCAGGTACATTCTGTGGAAAAGGAGTCCCTTGTGTTGGTCAACAAAATCAAGCTGCACTCAAATACAAACGTAAAACTCTACCTGGGAGCCCCCACGGGCGGATTCTAAATGCAGATTAGGATATGAAAAGCTCTGAGAAATCCTGTGGTAAAGAAATCTAATTAACTTCATTTAAATCAGCAACTCCCAAATGTATTTGACACTTAACCCTGTTTTAATGAAAAAAAAAAAAAATGAAATTTCCAAAGAAAGAGTGTTCTTCAGGCCATGTTTGGGAAATGCTGCTCTAGAAGCTCCAGGCAGAGAGAGGGCCCCATGGACAGCTCGATGCAGCAAAGTGATGCGGGCGGGCAGCGAGGTCAGAGGAGGAGACGCTTTGCACGCGTGGGGTGAGGCAGCGACAGTCTGTGCTAAGGGCTGGAAGTGGCGCGCGAGCCCCATGCCCATCCGCACTCCCCTCCTGGCATCTGGGCTACCGCAGATGTTCGATGTATGCTTGATGCATTAAGGTCTCAGAATTAGGAAACGGGGGTTCCTATTCGGAGAGCAGCGAGTGGACCAGTCTGCGCGCAGCCGCGAGGCAGAGTATAGCACTGGGAAGGGAGTGAAGCAAAGACCCTCCAAGGAAGGAAAACCCTCCACTCAAGGAGAAGCACGTGCCTGGCTCCGTGTCCAGGTATCTCCTACCTCGTCCCATTTAAACCTGAGGATCGCCCATGGCCTGATATGATTATATTAGGGAGAAAGAGGCAACAGAGAAAGGAAAGAAGTTCTGTGGAACAAAGTGTCCAAGGGATGGAAATGACAAAGCGGGAGGTGGGAATCGAACCCAGGCAGCACCGAGGGCTATTGTGAGAGGGAAGCGACCTCCTCCCGGAGAATTGTTACCAGCCTCTAAAAACCACGATCTCGATGCTCACGGCGGCGCCAGTAGACTCCAGATTCCTGAGCTATTGTATCTACCATTTCCTATAAAAGTAGAGAGAATTACACATTTAGGATAATTACAGTGCTTATTCCTTCCTTTGAAAAAGATGTATCCTGCTTCTTATTTTCTGATCTTCTGACAGCTTCCCAGGTCTCTATTTTTGTACTCTAAAAATAATCTTTAGCAATTGAATATGTTTCTTACTTAATTCAGCTGCAGCACTGCATTTAATGCCATCTGGAACCACTAATGTTATTTTGTTTAAATTATCCAAGTGTGCTCTTACCTGAATTTCAACAGCAGGTATTTTTACAAAGACTTCATTATTTTCTAATTTTCCAGAACACATTTCTTCCTTTTCCAGTACTTTAAAAGGAATGATTAAAGACACTAAAAAACATTGAAGATCTGTGAAATGTGCTATTTTGAGATGTCTCAATTTTAACAACAAATATCAGACTTGGTTGAAACAATAGATTTTCACTTGTTAATTTTCTTTCACATGCTCAATTAAAAGCCTCTTCAAAGATTACTTTAAAAGCCTTCATTTTCAAATAAGCAGGATACTGATTTAATACACTTTGAAAGATATTTAATAAAATACCATCATAAATGATTATTTCAATAACTAATGGAACACAACAGAGCTTATGAGACTGGCAAGAGCAACCGTGAGTGACTTTATTGACAAAGGAGTGGCCCCTTTGCAGGCCCACCGTGCTAGTCAGTTTCACCCAGTGCTCACAGGCGCTACCTGTCCTCTGTATTTGACTCTAGATGCTAGACCTCCATTGGAGGATCAACCTCAACCCAGTCCACACCATCCCTGTCTCAGAAATTTAAAGAAAAAAATCTAGTACTTGGTACCAAATCATGCTCCCCTCGAAGTCATCTCAGATCTTGCAACCCAGTTTGCTACCTGGGCTTCTATCTTTCTCCTTATTCCTAAATCCTTGCTTACATCAGCTTCCCAGTACCCTTCACCCTCTGGGACTAGGGTCACATCTTGCTGTAAACATCTAACACCTGCACCTCTTCCTTTGCCCGTCTAGTGTCTACCTGGCCCTGGCCCCTGCCTGAGACTGAGCTCTGGTGGTTGCAGACACACTTTCCTAATGCCTACTGTCTGCTGACCCAAACTTCTAGATATCCCCCAGCTGAGGTTCCTCACTGCCTCACCCTGCCTGCAGCCAGAACCTCTCTCTCCCTCATGTCACCCATCACATTGGCTTTTGGCTGAATTTTCACTCATCATTTGTCCCATTCTATGATTCACATGCTGTGCTTCGGAACGTACCTCCACAGGCCCTCCTGATGGCCACTCCAGGGTCAAAGCTCTTTTGGTCATGCTCCCTTGAACTTTAGTTTACCTTTTCTTTCTTTTATTTTTATTTTTTATTTTTTTGAGACAGGGTCTCACTCTGCTGCCGGGCTACAGTACCGTGGCATCAGCGTAGCTCACTGCACCTTCCAACTCCAGGACTCAAGCCAGCCTCCTGCCTCAGCCTCCCAAGTATCTGGGACTACAGGTGCGCACCACCACACCCAGGTAATTTTTCCATTTTTTGTAGATAAGGGGTCTCACTCTTGTTCAGGCTGGTCTGGAACTCCTGACCTCAAACAATCCTCCTGTATTAGCCTCCCAGATTGCTAGGATTATAGGCGTGAGCCACCATGCCCAACCTGGCCAGTTTAGTTTATCTTAATAACAGTCAGGCCAGGTTTGATGTAATCTAAGCTCTAAAAACATTTGTGATAACTGAATAAAAATTCAACTATAAAACAGCAGCAAAATGATCAATGATAGATTTTCTCCTGAGAAATTTTCTTTATAAAAATATTGAGCAAAGAAGTAATACAATCAAATCTTTAGGTGATGAAGACCACTCCAGCAGTGCTGAGGGAGAGTCTGGACACAGGGAGACCACTAGGATGACTGTGAGCTTTTCAAAGAAAGGAAAGCAAGGAGATGGGTGAAGAGTGTGGCTGAAACCAGAGGAACAGAGGTGAAAAATGCTTCAGCCCAATCTTGGGTAGGAGGGAGTGATTGCTTATTTGGAGTAGAAATGAGAGAGAGAAATGACAGTTCAGGTTTCTGAATGGGTAGATCTGTGAAGCTAATGAGCCGATAGTGCAGGGATCTACACATCCAATCATTCATCCATGCTTTTACTACACACCTATTAACCCCTATGTGTCTACACTGTGAAAGGCACATTCGGAATAGATATATGGCGTGCAAGTCAGGAGAGACGTCTCAACTGGGCACTCAACACATAGGCAGGGGTTAAATGCCATGCAAACCAAGGGAAAAAGCCAAAGAGTTTGTAAAATTAGTGGAAAAAAGAGCAAGAGAATTCAAATTTTAAAGATTAGAACTTTTAAGAATACCTGGTTCAAACTAAAAAAATTTTCAGGAAATAAAGCTTAAAAACATTATTGGGACAATTGACAAAATTTGAATCTAAATCCATGAATTATATAGTAGTACTGCATCAATGTTAAATATCCTGATGTTAATAATTGTACCATGGTTATTTAAAAGAATGCCCTTTTTCTTATGAAATATTTTCTAAAGGATTTAAGAGTAAAGGGGTATTACACCAGCTACATACTCTCTAATCAGTCAGAAAAATAAAATATATATATATACTTAATATATAATTATAATTTAATTTATAAACATATACAATATAAATTTTATATATTATGTGTATGTATATATATAGAGAGAACTAAAGCAATGGGACAAAATGTAAACAAAATGTATACCTGAATAAAAGGTATACAGGTATATTCAGTTAGTCTTAAAACTTTTCTGTAGGTTTGAAATTATTTAAAACTAAAAAGTCATATCAAAATAAAATGTTTTTATAAAAACTTGAGAAAATGGGGTCATTTTGGAAAAGTTAAAAGGAAAGGAGAAACTTTTGGAAGAAAAGGTATTAAGGGCTATTTCATGAGGAAAGTTTAAAAAAACATGTCTTTTAATATGAAGTATATGGAATTGGCCCTATTGTTTAAATAACCACTCCTCAATCAAAAATAAAACGTATGTAAGCAAAAGGATGAAGCTGGAGTGTTAAAATTCTGGACATCAGCAGGTAGGAGAAATTACCTGGACATCAAGGATTTCTGGCAAGGCACATTAGATATATGTGACAAGTGCCAGCTCTGGCAGAGATATATCCAACAACAACAAGAGTGAAACCCCTGCCTGAAAGCAGACATAGGGCTTATCTTGCTCAGAGCAGCCTCTGTGTCTCACAAGAGCCCCTCCAGCCTGAGCACTTTGTGGGGGGCTATGGGATTTTCCAGCTCTGCCTGTATCATGTTCTTGTGGTCACTTGTAAATATCCCCAAAGGAGAGGTGGAGGCAGGAAGTTAAGCACAGTTCCTTTTCTATATTGTCATTTTTCATAGGTACAATAAAAGCATTGATTTTCTTAAGGATTACACCCATTAACTCCATGTAGAGGGAAATTCTGTTAGTTGCAAATGAAGTGGAACTTATGGTAAGAGTACAGGTGTGATGGGGACACCCAGTGCAGGAACAGAGCTGCACCTCGGGGAGAGAGTGGAGCAGGGGCTGGTGAGTAACAGGTACTCCCTCCCTCTCAATCCCCTTCTTCTCTGTTCTGTTTCAGTCTCCTCTCATGGCAGACTAGTTTTCTTGTCATGATCCACAATTACAGTATTATTTACTTAGACCTCCTAGCATTAATGGAAAAGAGAAAGTAAATTCAGTCACAGCTTGAATGTACTAAAAATATAAAACTTTACTGCTAACTGATTTTCATCAAGGATGCCAAGACCATTTAACGGAGAAAGAATAGTGTTTTCAACAAATGGTACCATGACAACTGGGTTTCCACATGCAAAACGATGAAGTTGGACCCCTACCTCACACCATACACAAAACAACATCAAAGAGATCCATGGTCTAAATATAATAACTCAAGCATAAATCTCTTAGAAGAAAACATAGGGGTATAGCCTTATGATCTTGCGTTTGGCAATGGATTATTTAATATGACACCAAGGGCACAAACAAGAAAAAATAGATAAATTAGACTTTGTCAAAATTAAAATCTTTTGTGCTTCAAAGCACACTTTCAAGAAAGTAAAAAACAATCTATGGAATAGAAGAAAATATTTGTAAATCATTTGTCTAATGAGGATCTAGTATTCGGAACATATAAAGAGCTCTTATAGCTAAACAACAAAAAGACAGCTCAATTTAAAAACAGGCAGGACTTGAATAAGCATTTCATCAAAGAGAAGATACAAATGTCCAATAAACACATAAAAAGATGTTCAATATGATTATTAATTAGGGAAATGCGAGTCAAAACCACAATGTGGTACCAGTTCATACGTACTAAGATAGTTATAATTTTAAAAATTTAATTTTAATTTTTAAAAATGGGAAATAAGTGTTGAGGATGTGGAGAAAGTGTAACCTTAATTAACACATTATTTCTGGAAAGCAAAATGGTTCAGCAACGTGGAAAATAGTTTGGTGATTCCTCAAAAAGTTAAACACAGAATTACTGTGTGATCAGCAATTCTACTCCTAGGTCGATACCATCCCCAAATTTAAAACAGATACTTAAAAAAATACATATAACTGCATATTCAGAGCAGCATCATTCACAATAGCCAAAAGGTGGAAACAGCTCAAATCTCTGTCAATGAATGAATGGATAAAAAAATTGGGGTATATAAATATCTGTTGTCCTACCACCTCCCACAAGGTTATTTTTCGTCCAAACCTCAAATAAATACTATGCATTTTGGTGAAATAAATAAATAAATAAAAATTTCAAATTGCATAATTCAGCAGTGGAGTTTTGTGTTTTTCTAACAGTCCCATGGTGAGATTTTTAGCTTTTCATTTATTTATTTATCAGAGTGTCTTGTACAGTCTTCAATAAGCTGCACAGAGATCCCAAACCCAGGGCTCTCTCTAACAGCAAGGACTCTATCAATGCGATCTTTCCCCTCATTTTGAATTTAGTGAATTGTCAGTTATCTATCATCCTTTTCTAATGAATAAATAAATGATTCCAGCTAGAGCCAGCATCCAAACACCCCCAGGCCGCTGGCGGCCACAGGGGCCCTGGAGGAGGCAGCGCCACTCGTGGTGGTCTCCTCCTTCTCCGGGTGTCGCCGGCAGAGCCGCAGCACCTTTGCATTAAGCATCAGTCATGTCCTGGCAGGAGACAGAGGGTCTGTTCACACGGGATAACTGAAAAGACTCTGATAAAGGGACAATTTATAACACTGCGTAGTGTTTAAAAAAATAAAAACAGCAAGGGGTGGTGACGCACCCCGTGGCTTACAACCGCAGAAGAGTCGTCACTCCGCCCTGGAGGGAGGACGCGGTTGCCGACTGACTCCCACCAAGACCCTGGGCTCTCAGGATGCGGCCAACCCGCCACCGCCCTGCGGGGAGGGAGCCAGGGGAAGGCACACGGGGCCTCGCGCTCCAGTCTCCTCCTGGTCCCTTCATCAGCCAAGCCCAGAGTGCCCGGCAAGGGTGTCATCAGCACAGCCTCCTGGGGCTCCGAGCAGGGCAGAGCAGCAGGGACAGCCTCGGGAGAGGCAGACAGCCACCGCGTGGCCCAGAGCAGGACGGCCGTCTCACCGGATCTCCACCCTCCTGCCCTGCTTTGCCAACCGGGGATTCACAGGCTCATTTATAACCCCCTTCCGTACACAAGGACCACGCTCAAATCCCCTCCTCCCATGGGAGGACTAGTAGGGAGACAAGGTCAATGTCAGCAGGGGCTGGTCATTCTCACTGCCCCTTAAAGAGTCACTGTGAGCTCCGCAGGTCCGAGACGGCTCTGACCCATTCCCAACGCCTTATCCCCGTATTGGGTGGCTATGGTACAGTCACCAGATGCTCACTGACATAATACATGTATTAATAAATAAATATATGAGATTTTTCTTTAAAATAGGGTTTATCTAGAGGAACTGTATGTCTTAGGACTTCTAGAGCTGTGGTCCCCAACCCCCCGGGCCATGGCCGGGTACCAGTCCCGGGCCTGTTAGGAACCAGGCTGCACACATCACCACCTTAGCTCTGCCACCCCCATCCATGGAAAAACTGTCTTCCATGAAACCGGGCCCTGATGCCATAAAGGGTTGGGAAACGCTGTTCTAGAGCATTATTTCAAATATTCTTATCCAATGTTCCCATGTAAGTCCGCTTGCATTTGATAAACCAAGTGCCCTATTTTCAGCTCTGAACACACAGTCACTGCAGCTACTGAGACCTGGTTTTAGCTGCCAAGTGTGAGCACTGAGGGCAGAAATGGCAATTGATGGCTTGCAGAGTTCATGCATTACAGTTATCAATATCCTTGCTCAATGGCACATTGTAATACACCAGCCCTGAAACCAATTTTGTGTGTTCAAATGAAAGTATGAAAATCAATTACCAAAGAAGGATTATTTTTGTATTGCAACCTCTTGCCTTCTGGAGTGATTCAAAAATCATTATAGACCACCACATCCACAGAAACACAGTTCTTCACCTCTTTCCTGATAGATTTTCTCTTACAAAAAAAGAGGAACATGACAGCCTGTTTATTGAAAGGAAAGAAATGTCTTTTTTTTTTTACTGTTATTTCTATCTGAATCCACTGTAATTCTTTATTTCAATCTTTACAAACTAAGTTGTCAAATTTAGTCAGTTTAAAAGATAAGCTAAGGAGAAACTAGGATCCTCATGCAGACAGCTATAAAACCATTTTTTCTGTTTTATTAGTCACATTAGCATTCTATTGCTCTTTAAATGTCACAAGTTCAAGAGCACAGCTGTACGCATCCTGAAAATATTTCTTCTTATTGTAATAAAATACGAGGATGCAATTCCCTAGGCCGTAGATAAGATGACATAGAAACAACAAAAGAAGGATCAAAGCAAGTTGGGTCCTGTTACAGATAACAAGCTGAGTTATTTTTCAGTCAAAGCTTAGTCATTGTTCTACCACTAAGCTAATTAAGAAATACTTTAATTTGTTTATTGGTACTATTTTTTTCTTTCATCATTTAAACCACAGTTAGAAAAACAGAATGTATTCATGGAGATGTGTAGAATATAAGGTGTGCTACTTAATTCTGGAGGAAGGAAAATCACATCCTAATGTGTACAGTATCCTTCAGAAGTGCTTTTCGCTGCTAACAAGCTGGGTTACATTATTATAGTCACAGATAAGTGGAGAGTTACAGATTCCCAACATCTCAACCTCACAGTGAGCTAAAGCAGTCACAAAAGATTGATTGGAAAATAAGAATAGGAATAAAGCAAACAATAAACAAATTCTGGTTTCCTTCCAGTGTTTCATATGCACGTTCAGACCATGTAAAAAGGGGTAAAATGTGGTTTTCACCAACCTCCTCACTGTTGATCCCCAAGAAAGCACATAGAGGATTTCTGTCTTTATCCTACTCTCCTTGTCGTGATTCTTAGCATTTCCTGCAATTTTGAATTCTTGTTTCATCTTTCCTTTTTTATTTATATCCAGGTCCTTTGATCTCTCCTTCCAAAATACTTCTCTAGTCAATCCACTTTCATTTTCCTGTTTTTCATGACTGCTTTGGTTTGTTATTCATCTAATTCACCTCAAGCCTCCCAATTCCTTTCTCTGTCTTCTGATTCTTCCTTTTCTATTTTGTCTACTGTACTGTGATCAAAATTAGTTTTCTAAGACATAAATCCAGGTGTGTGTTTCTCATGCTATATAATGCTCTATTTCTCCCTGTCGTCTATACCAGTGATTCTCAACTATGGAGAGAAAAGCAATATACACGTACATGTTCTAAATCAGTATGTAAAAGGAGCGCAACATTCACTATGTGGTCCACCTATCAAAAGTCTCTTTATTCCTCAGGACAAAAAAATTAAACCAGCTTAAGCAATAAGCAAACAGTTGGTTTAATTATACAGAAAAGAGCGTAACTATTCAAGAGTAAGCACTAGAGATTTCTGTGACACTGGGATTCCACTCTCAGTTTCTCCTGTCTGCACAGCAGCTGCTTCATCTTTTCCCTCCCGGGGTACCTCCCCGCCAGGCTGCAAGGATCCCCTCTGGAAGCTCATGGACCCACTTTCCAAGGGTTGCACTGGAGGAGAAAAGACTTTTGTCTCTGGTAACAGGTTCTCCAATTCCAGGACGATTCCACCTGGCTGGCCTGGGGCTGAAGGGTGCTGTGGTTGGAAGCTCCTACTAGGACCTTGCGAATGAGGCGTAGGCTCTGGAACTTTCTGAAACACACTGTCCTTCTACAAGGTGGGTGTGCTGCTCTATCGAAATGAAGGGCATCTGCTATTTCTGGAAATTCTCTGTATTAAAAAACGATCATTAGAGGAGATTTTCAGTTCTCACCACAGAGGATCAGTTTGTAACTAGCCACGCCTGAAGGAAAAAACGAAAAGTACAATCTCAACAAATGCAGAAAACTACACATTGCAAAAACTTTGGAAAGTAACCAATACAAATACGCATAGAGATGCTCTGATCCTGAAGGAAGGGAACTATGAGGCCACTCCACATCCGCCCCAGTACTTGCACAGAGAGCATCTGCCAGTTTGAGCACAGAGGACTAGACTGCCCGCAGAAAGCTCCGGAGGCTGGAGTTCAGGCCAAAGCACGGCGGCTCTAGTGACACACCGGGAGGGCTCCCTCCTAAGAATAAGGCAAAACCAAAACAGACCATCATGGACAAAGCTTAAAAACAAGTCTCAATAGAATTTAAGTAGTTACTTACACTTCATGTATTATAAAATGAAATGAAGAAGAAATGAAGGAAATAATCCAAAGGCTCTAATTTTTTAAAAAAAAAAATTTAAACAGCTCTAGTGAGATGTATTTTACACATTATAAAAGTCACCCATTTAAAATGTACAGTTTTGTGGATTCTTTTTAGTACAGTCGCAGGGTTGCACAACTGTCACCACTATCTAATTTTAGAACATCTTCATCACCCCCTCTTGCCCCCCAAAAAATCTTTGTCCCCATTAGCAGTCACTCCTAAATTCCGCACCCTCCAGCCCCAGGAAATCATCAATCCGTGTTCTCTCTATGCGTATTTGATGTTTATGGACATTTCACATAAGACCCCAACGCATGGTCTTTGGTGACTGCTTTCTTTCACCGTATCTAGGAGTGGAATTACTGGGTTCTGCTCCCACCAGCAATATATTAGGGTTTCATTTTCTCCCCACCCTAGCCAGCAGATGTCATTGCCTGTCTTTGTTAATTATAGCCGTCCTAACGTGTGTGAAGTGGTATCACATTGTGATCCAATTTACATCTCCTTAATGACTAACAAAGCTCAACATCTTTTATTTGGTTTTTGGCCATCTGTATATCGTCTTTGGAAAAGTATCTTTTCAAATCATTTGCCCATTTTTAATTGGTTTGCCACAATGCTGAACTCACTTATTAGTTCTAATATTTTATTGTGCAATTTTTAGAATTATATATATATATATATATATAAGACTATATAATTAACAAAAAGAAATAGATGTACATCTTCTCTCCCAATTTCAATGCCTTTTATTTTGTTTCTTGTCTAATAGCACTGCCTAAAACCTTTAGTGCCGTGTTGACTGGATGTAGCAAAAGAGGCCACAGTCATCCTGTTCCTGATCTTGGGGGAAGGACTCAGTGTTTCTCCACTGAGTAGAATATCAGCTGCGGATTTTCTCCAGATATCCTTTATGAGGTTAAGGAAGTTTCTTCTCTTCCTAGTTTATTGAATATTTTCATCAAAAAGCATGCTGCCAAATGATTTTGGTGCATCTATTAATATTCCACATGGTTACATCCATTATCCTATTAATATGTTGTAGTACATTCATTTCAGATGTTAAACCAGCCTCCTACCTTATAATAAATCTCACTTGGTTTTGGTGCACAATCCTTTCTATATCTTGCTAGGTTTGGTTTGCAGGCATATTGTTGAGGAATCTTCTGTCTGTATTCACATTAATAATTGATACTGTTCTAGCATTTTCTTATGACATCTGTCTGGGTTTGATATAGGGTACTACTATCCTCATAGAATGATTTGGGAAGTATTTTCTTTTTCACTGTTGCTCTAGGTAGTTTGTGAATGATTTGTATTAAATTTTCTGTAAATGTTTAATGGAATTCACCAGTGAAGTCATCTAGGCCTGGGATTTTCTTTGTTGTGAGGTTTTTATTCACGAATTCAATCTCTTTTCTTGTTATAGGTCTCTTCTTATTATTCATTTCTTCTTCAGTCAGTTTTGATACTTTTCATCTTTCTATGAATCTGACCATTTCTTCTAAGCTATTTAACTTGCTGGCATACTTTCTTCATAATACTCTCTTAAATTTTTTTTATTTTTGTAGGTCAGTAATGATATCTCCTCATTCAGACCTGATTTTAGTTATATAAGTATTCTCTCTTAAATTCTTGATCAGTCTGGCCAAAAGTTGTCAACCTTACTAAAGTAGTTAAAAGCAAAAATTGCATTTATGCAGTCTTTTATATATACATGTATGTTTACCTTTATTGGTGCTCTTTATTTGTTCATGTGAATTTGAGTTACTGTCTTGTACCCTTTGATTTCAGCCTGTAAGACTCCTTTAGCATTTCTTGGAGAGAAGTTTTGCTAGTGACAGATTTTCCCAATTTTTGTTTACCTGGGAACGTCTTAAGTTCTCCTTTGGGTTTTGAAGTACAGTTTTGCTGGGCATAAAATTATTAGTTGGCTGGTTTTTCTTTTAGCACTTTGACTGTGTCATCCCACTGCCTTCTCTCTTCCAAGGTTTCTAATGAGAAGTGAGCTCTTCTCCTTATAGAGGAGCCCATGTTCATAATAAGCCATTTTTCTCTTGCTGCTTCCAAGATTTTTTTCTTTGTCTTTTACTTTTAGCAGTTTGACTATGATGTTTCTAGGTCCAGATCACTTTGAGTCTGTTCTACTTAGAGTTTGTTGCACTTGATATGTTTCACTTAGAGTTTGAATGTTTAGATTAATATTGTTCATCATTCTTATAACTTTTTGGATATTTTTTCTGCACATATTCTTTCTTACCCTTTCTCTCCCTTTTATATTTCTAGAATTCTTATTATGCATATGCTGGTATGCTTGACACTGTCTCATGGGTCTCTGAGGCTCTGTTTATCATTTTTCATTCTTTTTTCCTTATTTTCCTCAGACTGTGTAATATCTATTTACAGATCTTCAAATTCACTTATTCTTTCTTTTGCCAGTTCAAACCCATTGTCTTGCCCATCTAGTGAAGTTTTCATTTCAGTTATTTACTTTTTCACTCCAAAATTTCTATTTGGCTCTTTTTTATCTCAAGTTCAATCTCTTTATTGATATTTTCTGTTTGGCAAGACAAATTTATCATACTTTCCTTTAATTCTTTAGACATCTTTACCTACTATTCTGAGTCCCCTCAAGGGCATTTTCTATTGACTGCTCTTTTTCACCGTTAATGTGGCATATTTTGTTTCTTCTCATATCTCAAATATTTTTTTGTTGGAACCTGAACATTTTGGATACCATATTGTAGCAACTGTAGTATTAGATTCCTTCATGTACACACGTACAAATACAGACCCCACACCTAAAGTCTGTTTCTGTTGCTGGTTTTATTTCTTCTTGTTGCAGCTCACTTGTTTAGCTACTTCCCTGTACTAAATCTATAGATTCTATATATCAAAATATGTGGCAACTGAATTCTCTGCTAACCTTTTTTTAAATACTTGTTTTTATTTTTAACACTGGCTTTTTATGGGTCACACTTGGATCAGTATAACTTAGTGGCCAACCAATCATTGGCTGGGAGATTCCATTTTATGCCTTTCCTGTATGTTTTCCATCCTTCGTCAAGTAGATTGGTATGGGAGTACATGCCCTTAAACTTCAGGCCATTTACAAAATATCCTTAGCTTTTACTTCCTGCTATGCACAGCCTCAAGGTCAGCCAGAGGTTGATGACTGGTCCCTTCTCCTTTCCAGTGTCTTTCCTGATCATGCCCCTTCACATGCACACAGCCTTGCCCATGCACGCAGCATCTTAGGTCACAAGGAATATATCAGGGTGTTTCAAAGTTCCTTGTTATTGTTTAGGTTTCCTTTTTAAATTCTACCCAGGCTCTTGATTGCCCCCACTGAAATCACACCCTTAGATGGCTGAGATGGTGCCAGCAGTTTGCTATTATTTTGGTAGTAACCAATAAGTTTTAAAAAATTGACAAAATTAGAAAATATCTAAAAAGCAAAACTTTTTGGGACATATCAAAATCAAAATAAAAAATCTGAATAACACTAGTATGATTAAAATAAGTACAGTCATAATTAAAACTTGCCTACGATGAAAAATCCAATCCCAGAGAGCTTTACCAATAATTTCTTCATATTTTTAAGGAAGAAATAATAACAATCTTATATGAACTCTTCTGGAGAACAGCAAAAGGGATCAGAACCTCGATAACAAAATCTAAGAATACCAGAAGGAAGGAAAAGATCAATTTTACTCATGAGCATAGATCCAAAATTCTAAACATATTAGCAAATGGAATCAAGTAGCAAATAACAAGAATAATCCATAGAGACATATTGAAATGATTTCAAAAGCAGAGTCATTTTAATATTGAGAGCCAATGTATTTTTGTGTGTGTGTGTGTCAGAGTCCCGCTCTGTCACCCTGGCTAGAGTGCTGTAGCATCAGCCTAGCTCACAGTAACCTTAAACTCCTGGGCTCAAGCCGTCCTCCTGCCTCAGCCTCCCACGTAGCTGGGACTACACACATGCGTCACCATCCCCGGCTAATTTTTTCTATATATTTTTAGTTTTCCAGCTAATTTCTTTCTATTTTTTAGTAGAGAAGGGGTCTTGCTCTTGCTTAGGCTGGTTTCAAACTTCTGAGTTCAAATGATCCACCCACCTCGGCCTCCCAAAGTGCTGGGATTACAGGCATGAGCCACCGCGCCCGGCGGAGAGTCAATGTAATTCACCAAATCAATAGAATAAGTAGGAAAATTCATATAATTAAATCAATAAATTCAGAAAATATTTTATAATATATATTCATGATAAAAATCTTTCAGCAAACTAGATATATAAGGTGATAAATAAATCTTATCAAAGATCTATAAAATATGTAAGCAAGACACATGCAGCAGTGAAACGTTGAGAGAGTTCCCTCTGAGATGGGGTGTGTTAGCAGGATACACACACATCCCAGCCAATGCAATAAGGAGGAAGGGATATAAATGGAAATATATTTTTCTTTATTTTTGAGTTTTGTCAATCTGACTGCTATGTGTCTAGATCTCGATCTCTCAGTTTATTCTAATTAGAGTTTGTTCTACTTAGAGATTGAATGTGTAGAATTCAAATTAAATCTGTGGAATTAAATCTGAAATTTCTTACAAGAGATATAGCTATGTACTATAAAATTCAAAAGAATCTATAAATAATTTGTTGGGATTAATAAGTATGTTTATTAAGGTTGTTCTATCTAGTAACCTTGCTACAAATACAAAAGTACTAAATTGAAAAACATACTTTATACCAGCAACAGACAAAAATAAAATTGAGTTAGGTACCTATTCCTTTTTTCTTTCTTTCTTTCCACTCCTGGACAATTTAGTCCTAATGCCATCATTTAGGGCAGAGCGAAGTAGCTGCTTGTGGGAAATGGTGGCTCAGTGTGGCGTTTGGGAACCAGAGTAATAGGAGGAGGACAGTCAACATGGGAAACATCCAGCGCAGGGTCTCAGGCCTAAGCAGAGGAGTGGGCCTGCTGTGCAGTGTCAGGGTACAAGCAGGGTGCAGGTGTCTGTGAATTGGGGTGGGGAGTCAGAGCCTGGGCAGGGTAGGCAGGGTGGGCAGAGAATCCAGGCAGGTGGAAGGTCTGAGCCTACAGGGTCTGACCCCAAATAGGCTGAGGAGGGCCTCTCTGCAAAGGGAAATGGTGCCTGGTGGAGTAAGATATTAGTGACATCTGGGGATTGATCAAATAAGCAAATAAATTCAAGAGAATGAGAGCAGGTTTCTTATAGTCATAAATGGATTAACAAGTGCAGAAAGGGAGAAGAAAGCTAAAATAGCATCGTGGTATTGGATCAGAATTAGAAAGAGCACTGCAAACTAGCATATTTTCATATATATAGAAAGATAGAAAAGCAAATACAGATACATGTACACACGTACACATACGTAAATCCACACCCTTTTATGTTTCCCTAACTTTGTCTACTGTGGGCCTGGGAGCAGCCATGCTCCTAGCAGAGCACAGAGCTTACATTTTTAATAACATTATCAATCAAATGAACCATAGTACCTTGGGTAAAGGGCTGATTTTAAGTCTAGTGCAGGGAAAGTAAAAATTGTGCCAGGGATATCTTGTTATATAGTCTTGAAAGCAAAGAAGTGCTCAAAAAATGATACTCCTGTTCAAAAGGACCATTTTGAAAGTACATTCATTGGTCAAATTTGGGACAATTTGAGCACCAAAGTAAATTGAATAAGTAAATGGAATTCTAATCCATTAGGTAAAATAGGAGACCCTGAGTCTCTACTGACATGCACCCACACATGCACACAGACAGGATGTTTATGTCATTTGAAAAAAAATTAGGTTATTAAGTATGAAATGTCTGATTTCCTTAAGTATTAACACTAAGTTTGACAGTTGATATCTCTGACATTTCACTTTGACACTTGTTTTATTTTTATTGTGAAGGTACAACCTCATTCTTTCAAATGCATGGTTTGGCTTGTGATTATCTTTCCAATTTTTTTAGCAATTTTTGTGAAACCACGGATAAGTCAAAAATTCATGTTATTTTCAAATATGACCTCTGTCGTGGAACCAATGCTGAGCAGACAGCTCAAATATCAATGAAGTGTTTGGGAAGGATGTAGCTTATGAATGCACAGTACATCGATGGCTTGAGAAGCTCCATTCTTGTGATTTTAATCTTGAAAATGAGCCACATGGGTGACCTGAGACCAAAGTGGATTATAATGAGCTGAAAGCTGTAATGGAAGCTAATCCACCTCAATCTATACATCAGTTAACATCAAGGTTTGATGTTCCTATTTCAACAGTATTGGGCCATTTGAAACAAATCAACAAGGTAAAGAAGCTGGAGAGATGGGTACCACGTGAATTAAATGAGTGTTAGAAGACAAATCAACTGGAAGCTTGCCTTTCTTTGCTGTCATGACATAAAGGCAAACCATTTCTACACCATACTATTATATGTGATGAAAAATGGCTTCTTTATGACAACCGCAAGCATTCAGCACAATGGTTGGATAAAGATGAAGTGCCAAAACACAGTCCAAAACTGAATATTCATCAAAAAAAAGCTAATGGTGTCTGTTTGGAGGTCCAGTGCCGGTATTATCCAATACGGCCTCATGAAACCTGGTCAATCCATTACAGCAGACGTCTACTACAACCAGTTAGATGAAATGATGAGGATGCTTGTGATTAAGCAGCCGAGATTCGTCCATAGAGACAGGCCAATCCTCTTGCAAGACAATGGTTGACCATATGCCGCACAAACAACACTGCTCAAACTACAGAGGCTGGACTTGGAAACTCTGTCATCCACCATATTCACCAGACCTTGCACCAACGGACTATCACGTCTTCCTTGCTTTGGGGACCACTTCTTGCAAGGAAAAATATTCAGTTCTCAACATGCTGTGGAAAATGCTTTCACAGTTTCATCACCACTCGCTCTCCAGTCTTCTTCACTGTTGGCGTGAACAAGCAACCATTAAGATGGCAAAATTGTGTCAATAGTGTAGGCACGTACTTTGATTAATCGTACTGCTTCTTGTTTGAGATGTAATAAACTAAACTTTTGATTCAAAAATCAGACATTTCATATTTAATAACCTAATATCTACCCACAAAAATTAACTAATTACAAAGAGAAAAAAGAGAAAATTTGCAATGGAGAAGCCTGGAACACACCACATTAATCAAATGACCAAAGCAATAATCACTAGTCATAGAATAAATCAAAACTGTGAGGCTTCAGATAGAATACAAAAGAACAAAGCATCGCCACCACTTTATTTTCTGACAAAATGCAAATTCCGAATCTAATCCTGAAGAAACATCAGGCAAACCCAAATGAGGAATATTCCACACAATAACTAGCCCCTGGTCTTCAAAAGTGTGAAGTTCATGAAAGTCAAATGCTGAGAAAGTCTTTAAGCTGCAGCACATTAAAGAGACAAGAAAACTACAGGCAATATCTAATTCTGAACTAGATTATTTTGCTATAGGATGGTATTGAGACAATTAGAGACACTTAAATAGGATCTGAGGACTAAATACAATTACTACATCAATGTTAGTTTTCTGAGTTTGATGGCTGTAGGAGACTTTGTAGTTCTGCAGGAGAATGTCCTTGTTCACAGGAAAGACACGCTACGCTGTCCAGGGGTCACGGCACATCAGGTAAGCAAACTGCTCTCAAAAGGTTCTGGGAATAAAATACCTTGTATTTTCCTACAAACTTTTCTATAACTTTATGATTACTTCAATTTTCAAAAAAAGGAACAAAGTACTAAAATAGCATTTTTAAATGATATATATTTCTATCTAAAATGTGCAATTCACTGCCATGCAAATCATGTCAGTTTTCTATACAGAAAAATATATAACATCAGAGAAAGAAATTGAAGTGGAAAGATAGATATTTATCTAATGGATAAATGCATGTTAGTTCTTCCTCATAATGTTATATAGATTTCATGAAGCCCTAATGGAATTCCCAGAAAATTAATATTTTGGTAGAAACTCACAAGTTTTTTTAAAATTTGTATAGAAATAAGTGCATTATATATTATTATTTTTTATTATTTATATTTACTGTAATTTTTACATAAATTATGTGTAATATATTTACCATATATTATTGCATTTATATACAATTTATACAGATGCAAAGGGCATCTACAGAAATGTAGATCTTTTGTATAGATGCATTTATGTAGATGCAGTTTTCTGCAATGATAGAAATACCTGTTATAACATCTGTACCATCCAACATGGTAGCCACTAGCCATGTATTGCTTCTGAGTGTGTGAGCTGTGGCTAGTGTAACTAAACCACTGGATTTTAAATTTTACTGTATTTTACTTAATTTAATTTTAAATATTCACATGTGGTTAGTGGCTACTATATTAAACAGTACAGTTCTAGATGATTATGTAAGAGAATATCTTTATGTCCTGGGGGCAGGCAGATATTTCTTAATAGAACACAAAAGTGTTCTCCATATAGAAAAAAATGGTAAATAAGACTACATTTCAGTTAAGAACTTCTATTCATCAGAAGACATCGTTGAGAGAGTAAACAGGTAAGCTGATGAGTTGGAGAAGCTATTGCAACACATACAGCTAACAACTCCTTAAATCCAGTATCTGTGAAGACCTCTCATAAATCAATAAGGAACTTACCAGAAAAATGAAAATGGAATGAATGGGCAAATGGCTGGAATGAGCACTTCACAAAAGAGGATGGCCAAGGAAATAGTGCTTTATGTCACCAGTCATCTGGGCACTTCTAACTAGAACCGCAATGAGATATCACTACACCCCCACCAGAAAGGCTAACATTCAGACCAGCAGGGCAAGTGGCAAGGATTTGGAGCAGATCTACTGGTGGTAAACCGGAACCTACTTTGTAAAACAGTTAGGCGTTATCTACTAAATGTAAATGTGTCCAAGTCTTATAAATAGCGATTCCACTGTAAAGGATAAATGCATGCACATGTGAACCAAAAGTCTTGAACAAGGTGTAGAATGTTATTCGATTTGGGATTAGCTGATATTTTCTCATGATAGATAAATTGTGGTATGTATTAATAAACTGTGGAATACAATGAGTATTGCAAAGTAATTAAAATGAACAAAATATCACTACACACAACAACCTGGGTGGAACCTACAGACATAATACTCAGTGACAGAACAAGATGCAAAGAATACCTATATGTGAGTTCTTTTGTACAGGAGTCAAAACAGGTGGCGCTACCCTACTGTGTTAGAAGCCAGCATCCCAACCGGGGTGGGAAGGAAACGGCATGGTGGGGAGGTGAGGCTGGAACTATGCGAGGACAGGAGGGGGGTTCTACATGTGCAGTGTTCGGTTTCCAGCCCTGGGTAGTGGATATGTGGGTTTGTCCACGCAGGTCTATGCTTATAATTTGTCACTATATTTTTGATTGGTTATATAGCAATAAAAAATTGTAACATGGTTGCCACAAAGTCAGAATCTTGGATATTTATAAAATTAACTGAATGTATGACTTCTTCCCATAGGCCAGCAATTCCAAGCCTGGATTTATGACAGTCCCACTCCTGACAATTTTTCCAAGAGCATACTTGAATGTTTCAAAGATTTTCAAAATTAAATTAAATTGACTTCTTTGAAATTAATAAAAATAAACTTGGTGTTATAATTTTAGTGACAGTGAGAATATCATAACATTCCACCAAGAATTTGACTTTGCATCCCCTAAAATAGTGGAAGGCACTGCTTGGAAGTAATGGAAGGGCTTGTCTTATCAAATGGTGATGGAGCCAATTCTAACTTTCCAGGGTGAATTTTATGATGCTAAAAACTTTTACAAATGATTGCTGGGCTAAAATATTGAATTAGTCTTACTACCCTTCAGTGTGTCATCAGCTGTTTAATGAATGTGTTTAACACAGATAACAATGGACACTGCTATCCTGGTAGGCATATAAAAGAAACCATTATCTCACCACTTTAATGTCCTCCTTTGCTTTACTTCTCTTAAAATCCTTCCAGAAGAAAAATGTGTATACCTCTTTTCATTCTTTATGCCTCTCCGGGGCTTGCATTAGTTGCTAATTGCAGCATACTGTTTTATCTACTTTGGTCCACAGGGATCACAGACCTTTTTGTGACTTCTTCTCCATAATACCAGGCATAAATTGCTATTTATTACCAACATATATAATGTACTGCATTGCCAAGGGAAAATTCTCTTAGATGAGAAAATTTGCATAAAAATAGATGTTTGCACTTTAATTGTAGGGGATATGGCTACTCTTATCTATGCCAGAGTTAAAAGACAAAAACAGCAAAATAAAGATATGATGGGGCAAAGGCTAAGCCACGAGATCATGCACACTCTACCCTGGGCTGTGCCGCAACAAATGACCACAGCATCAGACATTAGCAGTGAGTTAGATGAAAATACTATTTTTCTAACATTAATAGTTCAGAGTAGCCCTCGTATAAAATCCAAAGACTTGAGGACATTTTGAATTATGATTTTTCTGGAAAATTTTGCCTTAAATTTCTTTTTGTGACCCTTAATGAAACCTGGAAAGAATTAAATTTTCCCCGTGTTTGTGCATTTCCAGTCACCCTCATTCCTCCTCGTTCTACCACCTCCCTCTCTCTTCTATTAACAAAATGGAATATTTCTTTACAAACTGAAGTTTCCCCTGGTCTCTCAGGACAGCAGACAAAAAAACTGAAAAAGCTATTTACACTAAACAATGCACCCCTAATGCAGGATAATGATTTTCACCATAACTCAGTGATCCTACAAAAGGATGATGTGTTTTGCTTGTAGAAACTAATCGCATCCTGTTGATGGGGTTTCTACTTTCTGGAATAGTAAGAAAACCCACAGATCTCCTGCTGGCAGAGTTGTTCCCACATTGTGCCATTTGATACAATCCACTAATGACATTGGAGAGCTGTCACAACCAGCTCTTGTGACTTTTGTGTATTCCTATTTCTATTTTAGGGGAGGATGAGAAAAGGAATTTTTCCTCTTCTAATCAGAAAAATAAACTGTATTTTTGTGAATATTCTTGATACCTGTTCTACCACTAGACCCAAAGAGAAAGAAGAAATATACAATATTTCTTATATCATTTTCTGATGTAGACACCAGAATCATTGTGATTTCTATAGTCCACAGAGCCATGGCTGTTAACTCACCATTTTAAATATTATAAAAAAATCTTATATTTTTGCTTCTTGTTTCTCTGACATGTCTTTATCTCTGTGAATTTTCATACTTGGTACAGTTGAAGGAAAAGAGAAAAAAAATTCCACATGGAAATAGTTTATCCCTTTGCTGAATTTTTTTTTTTCACCATTATTTCAGCTATTTGGATAAGACTTTTCCACCCACAGGAAATGGCTCCTCCATCTGCCTGATCTTCTGCAGATAAAAAGTGCACGCCCCGCCATAGATCTCATGTCAGAACTTCAGCATGGGGCCCGCGTGGCTCGCGTGTGTCCCAGGTGGGAAATAATGAGGCCGCTTTGTTTTGTTGTTCCTATTTTAGCACAGTGGAAGCCAAATGGAAAATAGGGACAAGAAAACAAAATGCAAGTCAAAGGTAATTGCGGTTTGTTTTGTGTGATGACATATATTTTTCAGTCCTTTTCCCAAGCTGCTGTTACTGTTAGGCTTTTGGCTATCTGTTTAGTAAAAACACACAGAAATGGCTGAAATATTATAACAAGAAGAAGATATAGCATTGATTTAATTTCCAGGCCCTTCAGTTCAAATTTCAGAAAAAGTCCCCCGGACTCTTCCTATTGACTAAAGATTTAAAAAATTCCAATATCTTGCCTATACATACAAGGTATTTCATGAATTAATCTTTCTAGAACATGATGCGTTTTAGCCACGTCATATTTTTCAGACTACCACTAAAGAAACGAAAATACAGGAGTGAGAACAGAGCAAGCACAGACATCGTGAAAAGAAGAAAACCTATGCATCACAATAGAGAATATCCAAGGGCCGAAGTGTCTGTTTTCCAGCTGAGACTTAGTTTATAATCTGAATTTTATTAATATCAACAAGCTCAGTAACATCCAGGCTGTCCACAGAGATATTCTGAAAGCGGAAGAAAACCGAAAACTGCAGAGGAAGAAACCCAGACCCCAAAGTGAAATCATAAACTGTATCAAGACACTGTAGCCTCAGAGTTTGTTCTTTTCTTTTGTTTTAAGAAGGGTTCAACAGACAAAACTACATCTTCTTCCCCCACAGGGATGAGGTCTGCCATGGCTGACCGCAGATGGCTACTGCGTCCTTCCCACCGAAACGCTGCATGTGCCAGACACTCACAGGCAACGGGCTGCCCCCGTCATTGGTTTCAAAGCAGGGCCGAGCTGCCAGTGCAGCAGCAGTCACCACGCCCATCTGCTCTTTAGTGCCAGGCTTCTGTGCCCGCGACTGAGTGTAGAGTGACAGTGAGGGAGGGACAGACAGACAGACAGGGACTAAGACAGGTAGAAACAGATACAGACCAAGAAAGAGAAAGGCAGGGAAAGTGACAGAGATAGCGACAGAGAGAAAGACAGAGACGGAGAGGCAGAGACAAAGGAAGCGACAGAGACACTTAGGCATCTCTCTGGCCTTTAGTGTACAGAAAATTGAAAGCTTTGGATTTATCTCCTGTGGAATCAACCAGGGAAGGCCCTTGAAAGAGCACAGGGCTTCAGTAGATATTAATCTAATGCTCACCTTTCATTGCTCCAAGCGCTTCATAGAGTCCTGAGCAAACTCAACTCTGTACAATAATACAATACAATGTACAATCTCTGTACTCTGTACTCTCTCTATTGTACTCTGTACAATAACATAGTTCTCCAAGAATTTCAGCTGTCACTCAGGCCACCATTTGTCCTATGCTTACCAACTTCTGTATGGTAGCTATTACCTAAGCCCATCCCAGTTCATGTTTGTGTGGACAAATATGATACAAGAAATTCTGAAGTCAAAATTATGCAGGAAAATTTGCTCCCAACATAAAGCAATGACAAATGTTTCAGGTGAATTACCCTGATTTGATCATTATATGTTATATGCTTGTATCAAAATATAACATGTACTCCATGAATATGTACAATTATTATGTATCAATAAAAAATAAAGTAAAATAAAACAATGAAAAAAAAAAATAAAATAAATAAAGTAAAAAAAATTATGCAGGAAAAATCTCCTAGGGAAATTATCCCAATTAATTGGATAGAAACTAATACATGCAAAAAAATTTTAAATGTATAATATTTAATAGGAACTAAATACATGTGTACATGTACACATACACATATTTAATATGAGCCTACTATTCTAAGCAGTAGCTAATTCACATATTTATTGAGCACTTACTTTGTGCAAGACCCTGTAAAAAAATGTAATAGATGTAAAAGGTAAAGAAAATGTGTTTGCTGCCCTCGAGGATCTCACATTTTAGTAGGGAGGACGGAGCAGATACATTAACAGCCCTAACACACGGTGGAACATGGCAAGACTGGGCAGCGTGGGGAGCATGTAGTAACCTGTGAGTGGAAAACAGGAGTCTGAAGAACATTTTAAATTAGGACTTGAAAGGCTGCGGCCAGGCCTGCTACAGGGCCCAGCGATGCAAAAAAGAAAGAAAACACAGGAGTCTATCGCTGCTACCCACAAGGAATTTTCTGATAGGATAGGTGGGTGGGGATTATCTTCCCCGAGTAACAGAGAACAACACTATTCTGACTTTAAAGTGCAAGGAACAGGTTCCTTTCATGTAACAAGTTGAACATAATTTCTAATTTATTTTGAGCTAACATTTTTATGGGCATTTTAACAAAGAGAAAATGGTGAAATGAATCTATCACCCAGTTTCAAAAATGTCTTAAGATTTTACCTTAGTTCTTTCCTCAATATACAACCCACTTTTGTTTTGGGAGGGGAGCATGTCCAGGTTATTTTAAAGCAAATCTGAGACATTACATCCTTTTACCTATTTGAAATATGTGAAAACATTGGATTATTTCTCCTGTTGAATTTTCTACTCTTGTGGACTGAATTGCATTTCCACAAAATTCATATGTGGAAGCTCAAATCCCCAGTGCCTTAGAATGTGACTATGTTTGGAGATAGGGCCTGAACTGGTAATTACATTTAAATGCAATTATAAAGGTGGGGTCCTAAGCCAATATGACTGGTGTCCTCATAAGAAAAGGAAGAGACAGCAGGGATACACAGGTAAAAGGCCAGTGAGGACACAGCAGGAAGGGCCACCTGCAATACACAGGGAAAAGCCTCAGAAGACACCGTCCTCCCCCCATCTCACACCTGTCGGCCCAAAGTCAAGGACTCACTGAGCTAGGTGAGCAAAAAGGCTGGTGCACTGGGCTCGCAGGGGTGGGGAGTGAAGGTGACTCTCTGGTGTGGTTTAGGCTCCAGAATGCCATGGTTCGGGTCAAAGCTTGGCTGTGCTTGAGACCAGCGGCTCAGCTCTCCCCTGCCCTGTCTACCTTCACAGCCTCAGCTTCCTCCTGAAGAGCCTTCTCCCAATAAGTCACATGCACTGAGGACTTGATCAGGAACCGCACTCTAGAACAGCTGGTGACCGTAGACATCCTAAGACACAGACTGTTAGGACTGGGTTTTAGAACTGGCTGCCTGGCTGACCTGAAGGTGAGGACATACTTGCAAGTAGTGGTAGGCGAAGCATGGACAGCACCTAGCCAATAGCCGTGCGACCTTTACGGTTTTCACCTGTGGCCATCTGGAAGAGGCTAAAGACAGAAGGAAATACACCAGCTCTTGCATTACCTCCACCTTGTAAAGAATATGGGGAAAATGGGAATTATGAGGACTATGGATTTGAGTGGATGTTGCTAAGAGCCACAGGTTTCTTTAAGAGAGGAACTGACACCCTCAAATCTATTAATCACAGTTTAGAGCATGATGTATAGGTCAGTAATCTTCCTTGACAATATTTAAATAGATACCCATTCCTGCTGCCAGACGCAAACAGAACTGAAGACCAAGCACACAATCTAATTTTAACAATGGAAGAACTTCAAGGAAGGCTACTTTAGAAGACGTTACTAGGTTCCATGCTCACTGACACAACTAAATATCCAAAGCTTATACTGCCCCCTGACCCAGAATCAGCTATTTCTCTGGGGAGCTCTTACTCCTTTCCATGGGAAATGGTACTTAAGCTCTGCAGTCTGAATGTGAGGTACTCTGAATTTGGATGAATGTGTCAAGTCTGACAAAGTCAGACTAAAATTAGTTATTTTCTATTTTTTATGCATGCTAGTGTAGGATTAGAGCTACAGATCAAGTTTAAAGACTTGGAATTTCAATATTTGATATTTTCCAAAACACAATTTTCAAAATCAATATCATATCAAATGACTTCCAGTACCTAGGTAAATTTAAACGCATAATTAAATTGGAAAACCCAAAGAAATCGATCCCTTATTGAATCTTCCTAAAATATCTAAAACTCTATGTTCCATGGAAAATCAATTTCAAGAACTGAATAATAAAAGGTGCAAGTGATGTAGTGACATAAACTAAAGTAACAGGATTGAAAACATAGGCATCCCATTTACAGTTGGTATGTGGTAAAATACAGTTCTTAAGCCAATTATTTCTTGATTAATCATGTGCTACTTCTAGTATTTTCTTTAAAGTTTGTACAAAACTATCCATAGTGCTCAATATCTTAAGGATGACCTCACTAGGAAAGAGAAACATAAATCATAAAAATCTCCGTGTTGAAAGAAACCTTAGAAACGAACAACCATCATTACTGTGTGCTCCACGGTCCTAGTTATACATGGAGGTTATTACACGGGTGAAGGAGGACACGGTATTATCTCCTACACGCAACTTTCCATCGTAACAATTAAAACCCCAATACATAAGGGAAAATATGTGTATTTATTAAAAACATGACAAAACATAAAATATAATAGCTTAAGAAATCAGTTCTGTATGTTGTAAAATGCAAATTAGTATTCCATTTATTCTGCAAATATATAAACTTGGTAAATATTATCATCAAGACAGAAAAATATGTACAAAGAAAAATCAGAATGTGAGCCTATGGACTAAGGTCCCATTGCATATCAGCCTGTGCCCCAGTGCCAGCTTCTCGTAAACCCACCCTATGGTCAAAAGCACATTCCATATTACAATGATCTTTATAGTTTATCTCCCCACGGTCACCCATCCTGGGCTTCAATATTTGTGGAACAGTCTATTTGTTGAGCTCAATTGGTGCTGTCTTCTAATTACCTTTTTCAACAAAGTCCTACCAAAACCTCTGTGTTCCCCACCCAACCCAATGCTGCCGCCAATTTAATACTGTGGATTTAACAATGTTCCATTTCAAGATACAGGAATTATTTTTCTTAACACACTTTATTTTTAACCAAACATTTAAAATTTACTTAGGTTTTAATTTGTTCCTTTTTTGTGAAAAAATACATAATTTACTAAATTATGTAAATTGACTGTATTAAGTGGATTATTTCTTAATTACAGCTCTATTTAGTATTTTTTTCTTCTAGTTTCTTTTAACTATAATTACTCACATCTCCCAATGTGCATATGAGCCAGAAGTCAACATACTTTTTAGATTTCTTAACTAAAGCTAGAAGACCAATGACAAAATCCATTCCCAGATTAGTGTCCCGTAACATCATAAGGAAAGCCTTGGGAAAATGATTCCAGTTAAAGTTTAAGAAAAGCCCAAGACTTTAATATCTTAAAGTGAAAGTACTGACACTCAACTTAAAGACACAACTTTGATACATGTGTGAGTTGGCTCTCTGTGTGTGTGTGCCTCTGTGTGTGCATATGGGTGACAAAATACTCCAAATGTGCAAAAATATCTGTGTGTACAACTGTATTTCGGTTAAAGATAATGATCAAATGTTGATATAGGAAAGAGCTCTTAAGAAAGTTTTGATTTATATGATTAAGTTTATGGCATGTGGGCTTATTTAAAGGTGAATTTCTTTAAGATTTCATTTCTTAACGAAAGAACTACATGCAAGAAGTAGTTGAGTTTCACATTTAATAAGAAATGCAGTGTGCATAAAATGTAAATAAAATGTGTAATTTCTACTAATAGATGCCAATGGGAGAAACCAGGACAAAGCCTGTTACTTGAACAATTCCCATTAGGAATGAACTTCTGTAAACCATCTATACTGGGTGGGTGATTGAGTAGAGTAACAGGAAACTCACATTATTTTTATTACTCCTAGTTTTATTGCTTTGTCTATTCAGAATTCTTGATACTTTCTTTTTTCTAGCTAAAGCTTGTTCATCAAAGATTTGATAAGGACCTGCTATTAGTATCTACTTTACTTTGTATTAAGTACTTTGAGGAAAATTCATAAGGAAATTAAGTCCCTTCCTTCAATGAGGATTTTTATAAAATGCTATAATACAAGGCAGATGTAACATATGCTACAGTAGAAGTACATACAAAATACTGAGAGTATAAAAGCAGAAAGAATAAATCATAGGCATTCCATGGAGTTAATATAGGCAGATTCACTGTGACAAGGGAATTAAGGGAGGTTTCCTGAAGGATTTTACACGGGAGTGAGTTCTTCAAGCTCAGTCAGGATTAGAGAAAAGGATATTACAGATAAAAAGGCAGAAAGAGCAAAATTATAGGCCATATTTAGGAAATTGCAAATGTTCCAGTATTTCAGGCTTGTTCTACATTTGATCTGCTCCCTATATTTCTTGTCATGAAATATTCCACTTTCTGAAAGTGTTTGCAAAGTAGGGTCTGTGAATGATGGTTTTAATAGGGAATGAAACAGCAGAGGCCAGATTGTGAAAGACAGCTAAGGAAATCCAGAAAAGAGAAGTTTACTTTATCATGTGATAAGGTAACGTCGAAGTTTTTAGAACCAGGAGTTATGAGATCAAGCCCGCTCGGAGGCAGGGAGAAGAGACAGGTGCAGTGAGAGTGGCTTAGATGCCACTGCAGAATCGCAGTTCTGTGGAAATGCGTGAGCCGGGGACCCCGCGCCAGCCCTGGGCTAAGTCTCAGTGCAGGCTGCCATCCACATGCAAGTTTTCAACTACCAAGCCCTTCTCAAAGCCTTCTTCCTTCATGAGCATCTGAACATTAACAGGATGGATATAGGAGGCAAAGGAATATTTTTAATCCCTAAATAAAAGATTGTCAATAGATAAAGTCAATTCCAAATCATAGCTTCTACCTAGCCCTAGGGCCCATATTACTAGGTGCTATGAGACATTACAGTGAGGACAGAAGACAGTAGTTTGAATTATTTAAAATAGAACATATGAAATAATCTACTTGTTAGAGAAACCAGAAAATAGGTGCTTCATAAATGTTTCCTGGCAACAAGGAAAACACTAGGAGCTCTCTGAAGTACATATCCTCTGCAAAAATATCTGTAATGACCTGCCTATTTTTAGCTAGTTAAACATAGCCTAAAATTTCATCTCTCCCCAAAGAGTAACTTATTTTTTTTGAGATTAAAAATGTGAAAAACTCTAACTGTTCTTTTTATAAGTGTTTACATGGATTTAAACTAGCTTAATGATTTTAAACCCACTTCAAAGAGCAGATATCAGAGTTCCTTTGATTCACAAGGGGATATATCTCATCTTATTTGTGGAAGAGCTGAATAGTGTCTCACACCACAATCAGCAGGGAAGTAAGTCACATAACTAAGGACAATCAAAAGACTGGCTCGTTATTTAATAAGCAATGCTAAGAGTGTATGGTACGGATTTGAAAAAAAATCCTCTTCCAAAACTGGCTTTATCACTAAGCACCTCTAATATCTCCAGTATATACTTTCATATGGACTTTTTAAAAGGACTTTATGTTTTTAGAGCAGTTTTGGCTTCACAGCAAAATTGAGAGGAAGGTACAGAGATATCCCATATACTGTCAATACGGACTTTTAAAGAGCCAAAATAAATACTTTTCAGAGCAGAAATTTTATAATTGAGTTAAATGGAAGGTGTACTCCATTGTTCTTAATTGCATGCATCGTAATCCACTCTAGCTGCTTTTAACAGAAGTTTTTAAAAGATATTGAGATGGGCATAGAATTTGGCAACACAGAATAGAGACTGCAGAAGAGTCCAGAAATAGACCCACATGTATAGTTGATACATTTTTGACAGTGTAGCTCAGAGAAAGGGAGAGGAGAAGGAGGAGGAGAAGAAGAAAGAAGAAGGAAGGGAGGGAGAGAAACAAACCTCAACCTTTGCCTTACACTGTAAACAAAAGTTAAATCAAAATGGCTCATAAAACTAAATGTAAGAACTAAATACTTCAAATTTGGAGTAGAAAACAGATGGAAATAATTTATGACTGTGCGTTAAGAATAAATTTCTAAGATTATAAACAAAGAGTACAGACCACAAAACAAAAATGATTAAAAATTAGACTTTCTCAAAATTAAAAATTTTATTGTTTAAAAGGCATTTAAGGATTTAAAAGGCAATCCCCATACTAGAAGCAAATATTTTTAAAATGTATATTTAATAATAATCTTGTATCTAAAATACTCTGCATAGAGAACTGTTACAACTTGATGTTAGGAAGACAAACAACCCAACTGAAATAACAGCAAAAGATCCAGTCAGACACTTTACCAAAGGACATATGCCAATGCCTGATAAGCACAAATACACCACATCAGTGGTCTCTAGGTCAATGCAAACTGCAACCGCACTCCACCCGTGCACTGGAGTGGTTAAAGGTAACGGGCCTCGCCATGCTATATGTTGGCAGATATATGGAGCAAATGGAACAATCACATGTTGCTGTGTGAATGAAAAATGGTTCAACTGCTTTGGAAAGCAGTTTGGCAGTTTCTTACTATGCTAAACATGTGTTTACCATACAACTGAGCAATCCCCTTCAACAAACCCCAAATAAGTTTAAAAAATCATTTGTACACAGAGACTTTATTCATAGTACAACCTCTATGTTTCGAAAGTAGGATGAAGATACCTCAAAGAACTAAAAGTAGACCTACCAGTTGATCCAGTAATCCCACTACTGGGTATTTACCCAAAAGAAAAAAAAAAGCATTTTATAAAAAAAAGACACTTGCACTCGAATGTTTGCAGAGGCACAATGCACAATCACAAAGATGTGGAAACAACCCAAGTGCCCATCAATATGTGAGTGAATTAATAAAATGTAGTATGTGTGTACCATGGAGCACTACTCAGACAATTAAAAAAATGGTAACAGTATCTTTTATAACAGCCTGGATGGAACTGGAGACCATTCTTCTAAGTAAAATATCACAAAAATGGAAAAACAAACACCACAGCTACTCAATACTAAATTGGAATTAATTGATCAACACTCATATGCACATATGGAAGTAAAATTCAATGGAAATCAAGTAGGTGGGAGGGGGGACCTGGGAATGGGTAAATTCATATGTAATGGGTATGATGCACAGTATTTGGGTGAAGGACACATTTATAACTTTGACCCAGACTGTACAAAAGCAAATTATGTAACCAAAACGTGTGTACCCCTGTAATATTCTGAAATTAAAAAAAAGACTAGCCATTCCCATATTTTCCATTTCTATATTTTGGAGCTTTACTAAAAATTATTAAACACTTACAATGCAATTGTTCAGCTTTAAAGTGATATATAAGATTATTATCATGGAGAAATTCTGTGAAACAATAGTACATTATTAAGAAATTTTCAAATTATATGTTTTATACATTTTATTTCCCATCCATTCAAATTTGTGGAGTCACAGGGAATGAAGAGCCCTTCTCATAAGTCCTTCCATCATTTGCAAGGTGAAGCTGCCCCTAGGAAAACTGACATTTCTCAAGAGGTATTTATCAAGCTGTGGGGTGTGTTTTCCATTTTTATTGCTGGTCATGCTCTAATGTGTCTGTAGGAGAGATAGTAAAATTGAAATTGGACTGGTCCTATCTCTCCATGCCAGCTGAGAGCTGGCAGGCTAGAAAAATTGTAATGTGTAGCTTTCGCTCTTTTAAAGCAAAGACCAAAAGTATCTTTAAGGGAATTTTTCTTAACTTCTGGGAAAAGACAGACTCCACCACCTATTTGCAAATGTTAGAAGAGCCAAACTCCTCAATGTACCACTGAAGGCCCTCTGATACCTGACTTCTATGTGACTTTCTCAATTCGACTCCAACCATGCAACCTGCGTTTCCTCAACATCCCCTCTCGTGCCCTGTATTCTCTGCCTCTACATCCTTCCTCGTGCTATGCTCATGACCATTTCCACCTCCGGCTCTGCTCTGCCCTTGACTCCTTTCAGGATAACCGTCTAATAGCCTTACCTCTAATGAATCTATTCAATAAATTATCAGAAATCATCATAGACTAAGCATTCCCTAGTGAACCTATATTTAATAATATGTAATAGAGGTTATCAATTAATTAATGTTTCAAAAGACAGTTTATTAAGTAAGTGTTCTGTGCCATACGCTGTACTGTATTTGCATTCAGTTACAACCAACAACAACAACAAAAATCAAACAATGATTTTAAAACCAAGGGGTCTGTTTCTCACCACAAACAGGGATACTCTGCACAGGTTGATACAGTGGTTTAGCAGTATGAAGAGTTTAGACTCTTTTTCCGTTCCTGCTGTGCCATCCTTACTGGGCAACTGTAGTGTTCATGGAAACCAGATCCCGCTCCACCTCTAGACGCATCTTATTCCAGGTAAGAAAAATGGGGAAAGGGGCAGCAATATCCAGAATGGTGGAATCAGAACTACTGAAAAGAATCCTTTCTGTGAAGACAGTAAGAACACTGACAAAAATGGGAAATCAACTTCTTTAGAACTCTTGAAACGAAACAAAAGTTTGCAATCTAAGTAGAGTTTATTCAAGAAAAAAAAGAACTTCAGTAAAAATGGTGAGGTTTTAGTGTTTTACCCTATTTCCATTTTTCTTACCCTATTTTCTGATGGCCTTAACCACCAACAGCCACAAACTACAGGAGCGCTGAGGACCAGCATCCTGGCTGCCACTGGTTGGGGAAGAGCTGTGGTAGAAGTCCCCAAAGCTCAGGGAATTGTCACCTTTGACCTACCTGGAAGTGCCCCAGAAAACCTCATTTTCAGGGCTTTTCTTTTTTTGACCTAACTCAGAACTCACACACTGTGAACTGTTTCCCTCCAGGCATTTATTAAAAATAATCAGTGGCAATCGTTTAACATCACAGCTACCTGAGAAGGGTAGAACAAGAGGCTCACCAAGTGATATAAACAAAAAGCTGAGGAATTACATATATACAGAAGGCTTTGAAAAGCTCCGGCATATGCCTGGTAATCTAGAAGCCCACATGTATATGCCGGGTTATGTGCATTTCCGGAAAAGACCTGATTAGGCTCCAAACTCTCACCTATGGTGAAACTTGAGGCTCTGTGCAAGCAGTAAACGAAGACTAAGGAAGAGCTGAAAACTACAAAAGCAGTGAAGTTTGATCCCAACACAAATGCAGAGCTATCCAGCCAACACTGGAGACTTCCTGGATTTAGAGAATGATTGGTCCAGCCATTAGCAGCCCACTAAGATAACCAAGGCGGGAACTCCACTGGCTACACAGGATGAGGAATATAGGCTTTACAGGTTAGCTCAACATCAAAACAAAGAAATGACAACATTAACAAACTCTGGAGGGGAAGGAGAAACCTTATTTCCTGAGTTATATTATACTATTTAAAATTCCAGTTTTCAACAGGAAATTATAAAACATACAAAGAAGCAGTAAGTTATGGTCCATGCACAGGAAAAAAACAGAAAATAGAACTCTTCCTGACGAAGACCAGCCTTCAAACTTGCTAGACAAAGATATCAAATCAGCTATTATAAATATGTTCAAAATCTAAAGGAAATTACATCTGAAAAAAACTAAATAAAAATATAAGAATGATGTCTCACCAAACAGAGAATATCAAAAAAGAGATAGAAATTACAAAAAAGTACCAAATAGAAATTCTGGAGTTGAAAAGTACAATAACTTAACTGAAAGCTTATTAGAGGGGCTCAGCAGCAGATTTGAGGTGGCAGAAGAAAAATCAGGAAACTTTAAGATAAGTCAATTGATATTACCCAATATGAGGTACAGAAATAAAACAGAATGAGAAAAACAAGCAGAGCCCACAGAGGTCTCTGGTACACCATCAGCTATACCAAATACACAAATGGGATTCCCAGGAAAGAGAAGGGAAAGAAGGGAACAGAGAGAATATAAGGAAATAATGTCTGAAAACTTCCCAATTTTGATTTTTAAATGAACAATCTATACATCCAAAAAACTCAATATACTCAGAGGAGAAAAAGTTCAGAGATCTAGACCAATACACATCATAATCAAATTGTCAGACAGAGAAACTTAAAGCAGCAAGAAAGAAGCGAATTGCCATGGAATCCAGAAGGCAGTGGAATAACAGATTCAAAATGCTAAAACAAAAAGCAAGTCAAACACGAATTCTATATCCAGCGAAACTATTCTTCAAAAGTGAACGTAAAATTAAGACATTCGCAGATAAACAAAACTGAGAGAATCTGTTGCGAGCATGCATCCATACAAGAAGTACTGAGGGCAGTTCTTTAGGCTGAAATGGATAGAGACCTAGATAGTAACTTGAATTCATATAAAGAAATAAAAAGCAATGACAAAGGTAATTATGTAGGTAAATGTAAAAGATAGCATAAATGTGCTTTTAGTTAATAAGTTTTTTTCATCCTGATTCAAAGACAACTATATAAAACAATAATAATAAAACTATTAGTATGTTGATGAATTTATACTGTATAAAGTACACTCATATATTTATCGCAGCACAATTTACAATTGCAAATCAACCTAAGTGTCCATCAACCGGTGGGTGGATAAAGAAAATGTGATACACGCACGCACGCACACACACACACCCCATGGAATACAACTCAGCCATGAAAAAGAATGAAATAATGTCTTTCACCACAACATACCTCAGGAGCAGAAAAGCAAATTCTGCATGTATTCACTTGTAAGTGGGAGCTAAATAGTGGGTGTACATGGTCACACAGAGAACTGTAATGGACTTGGGAGACTCAGAAGCGAGGGGTGAGAGAGGAGCGAGGGAGCAAAAACTACCTATCAGGTACAATGTGCACTATTCAGGTGATGGGTACATTAAAAGCCCTCACTTTACCACTATGCAAGATCCATGTGACAAAAACCACTTGTATGCCCTAAATCTATTCAAAGAAAAAAACCTTAAAAAATATTAATAAATAAATAAGGATGGGCACAATGGCTCATGCCTGTAATCCCAGGACTTTGGGAGGCCCAGGTGGGAGGATTACTTGAGGCCAGGAGTTTGAGAGCAACTTGAGCAAGAGCGAGACCTCGTCTCCTCTAAAAATAGAAAAATTACCTGGGTGTGGTGGTGTGCACCTATAGTACCAGCTACTTGGGAGGCTGAGCCAGGAAGATCACTTTAGCCCAGGAGTTTGAGGTTGCAGAGAGCTATGATGATGCCATTGCACTCTAGCCAGGCTGACAGAGCAAGACCCTGTCTATATATATATAAATGAATAAATGAATGAATAAATGAATAAATAAATAAATGAATGAATGAATACATGAATACATGAATGAATGAATGAATGAATAAATGTATTACAACAATAGCGCAGCAAAAGGGAAAGCCCGTCAGTTTCCAAGTGAAGGGTGTTGCCCAAGAAAACATGAGCCTGGTCTAAAAAAATCCTACACTTGTAAGGTGAGCCTAGAAATAACCTTCAGGGGTGAATGTTGGCGTGAGGAGGAAGCAGACTGCAAGTCACTCAGCTGCAAGGAGAGCCTGCCCTCCACAACCTACTCCAGTGTAGCCACGAAAAGGAGAAAACTAAAACAAAAAACCTCTCAAATGCCAATCCACTTTCTATGGGCATATAACAAATTATCCCAAAACTTAGCAACTTAAAAACCAGGCATTTGTTATCTCACACAATTTCTGTGGGTTAAGAACCCAGGGCAGCTTAGCCGGGTGGTTCTGGCTCAGGTCTCTTAGGAGGTTGCAGCCAGGTTGTCGCCTGGGGCTGGAGGCTCCAACTGCAAAGTGCCTCAGTCTCAGGCCCAGGTCAGTGGGTGGCTGGCAGAGGTGTGGGTTCCTCAGCACCTCTCCACTGTGCTGCTCAGATGCCTCTGTGACACTGCGGCCACTTTCATCTGGAGAGGATGAGCCCAGAGAGGGGAAGGTGGGCGCCACATGCTGCCATTCCAGCAATATCCTACTGTTGCCCAGGCCAGCCCTACCAGTGTGAGAGAGGACACAAGAGACCTGTTTGAGTTTCCTACAGCTGCTGTAACAAAGTTCCACAAATCGCCTTGAGTGGCTCAAAATAGCATTCTCTCACAGCTCTGGAGACTGGAACTCCAAAACCAAGGTGTCATCAGGGTTGGTTCCTTCTGGGACTCTCAGGGAGAACCTCTTCCATGCCTCTGTCCTAGCACCTAGTGGTTGCTGGCAACCCTTAGCTACACTTGGCTCATAGATGCATCACTCCAATTTCTGTCTCCATATTCACGGGCCTGCTACTCTGTCTGTGTCTCCAAATGTCATTCTCCTTATAGGGACACCAGCTATTAGATTTCGGGCCTGCCAAATCCAGTATGGCCAAATCTTAACTTGATTACATCTGCAAACACCTTCTTTCCACATAAGGTCACACTCTCAGGTTCCAGGTGGACAGAATTTTAGACGGACAGTATTCAACCCTGCACAGACCGGAATACAGTCATTTGGGGCCATCTCAGAGGCTCAGAACAACAGCCATTGGCATTTGGGATTTTGTTGCTGTTGCTGTCCTTGCTGCCGTTGTAGCTATCATCCTACCTGGATTATTCGTGCCCGCCTCTTCTCCTTCCACAATCCTCCTCCTGCAGCTCATTCTCCTCTCGTGGCTCCAACCAGCACTGCTGAGCTGATGGCATACAAACCTCTGCCTGTAGCTTTGAACTGCCTTTTAGTTCCAAAACCACTTTTTGGTTTTCCTGATTAACACCTTAATGGAAGATTTTCCAAACCCTAGCAAGGAACATTTTCTAAACAGAATTTACCATATAATCCCCGCAAACATATGACAAAGGACTCCCGTTCAGGTATGTCCTTACTGCCTCCCTCAGCCTCCACTCAGTCTCAGGAAATCTTTGCTTTGTGTCCACTCCTCTTGTTTATTTCCAGAAATTTGGAAGTTTCAATTCATATTTCCCCTTTATTCAAGAGTTCAAGATGGTTTTACATTTCCATGGAAGAAGTTGAGGAAGTTTTTTTTTTTTTTTTTTTTTAAATATCATTCCTTTTTTAACATTTAGGTTGTTTGTATTTTTGTCAGAGTTTTATTTGTAACATATTTACTGTAAGGGACTTATCAATGCTTTCTTGGTGATATAATATATAGGCAACATGTAATTTTTGTGAATGGTCTATGTGCAATTGTGTGGAAGGTGTATTCCCTCTTTTCAGGGCATAGTATAATGTGATAGATACAGAGATACAGTTATAGAGACAGATATACACACATTGTATCTACTTTATTCCAGATGTTGCTTTCTATCCTTTATATTCTTATTATTTTTTGTGCACTTGACTCATCTTTTACCAAGAGTAGTATGTAAAAGTTTTTTTTTCTGTCATTAGTGTGTTTATAATATTTCTCCTTGAATCTTCTATAGTTTCTGTTTTATGTAGGTAGTTGCTATTTGGTGCATATATGTTTATAACTGTTATAGTTTCATTGTGAGTTTTAGTAGTATAAAGTCTTTTCATTTAATGCTTTTATTGCCCAAATCTAGTTTTCTGAAATCCAGATCATAACACCAATTTTCTCCTTGTCTCCATTTGCCTGGTATGCTTTGCTAATCCCTTTATCTTTAGCCTTTCTGAACCAATACGTTTTAGGCATGTCTTTGTTTAAAGCATGGATTTGGGGGTTTTTGTGTGTCAATGTGAAAATAATTTTCTTTTAATAGGAGAGTTAACCCCATTCACCTTTTTTCATATGACTGGTATATCAGTCTCAAAACTGTCATATACTTTTATGTTATAATAACTGGTTGCATTATGTCATATCTACTGTTTCTTTCTTTATAAGATGACTCTTCTCTGTTATTACTTTTTAAGTTCTTTAGATAGGTATTTTTGGAAAGCTTATACATTTTTTCTAATTGTCAATGTACATTGATCCCTTTTATAATGCTGCGGTCCTCTATTTTTTCTCACCTAATCATTCACTATCTGGTCTGTGGAGTTTAAATAATATCCTTTGACTTGTACTTATTTTCTACATATTAGTCACTGATTTTATTCTGCTCTCCTCTTTATTTCTTTCCTTGCCATTGTTTGTTTCTGTCTCCTTTATGCGAACATGTGACACTGTTTTAATGTAGCTCAACAATTAAAAGTATTAAATTATCACCATAGGTCCCATGCCAAAGTTTCCCAGGTCTCTCTTCCCCAGTTGGGCACTGGCCGTCCTGGAGCTGTCTGCAGAAGGCCCTGCCCGAGCTCTCCAACACTCTCAGTTGTTTTCATGGAGCCCCAGTACTCAGAGGACGGCTGGGTTTTAATCTTGTCTAATAACTATACAAGTCATTTATTATTTTTTTCTGAAGGTTCCAGTGAATAAATTTAAGACTATGTCTCAGATTTAATAATTTCAGTTCAATTTCCCCAAGAAAACAATAGCCTCTTTCACTCTATAGGTTTAAGAGGGGTTTTTTTTCCTTAGTTTTTTCCAAAACTTTTACTTGGGTTTCTGTTTCAAATGTTGGTTTTCCTTATTTTGTTTTATTTCTTCAAGAGCTGCATTTATATCTATTTTGGATCTTTTTTTTCCTGTCTTCCATCTCAACCACTTTCCCTCTACCAATTTTATTTATTTTCATCTTCTTCATTGTTATCTTTCTTCAATGTTCTTTATTAAATTTTTTCAAGTGATTCACCCTAAGATACCTGATAATTTTCCTCTTCACTTCTGAAATCATTTTTGTCTTTTGCTTCCATACTTTTCCCTGATTTCTATTAACTTTGGCAAATATGCTTATGTGTGTGTACAAATTATGTGTGTATTCAGATTATATATATAGGTTAGATATATTAAGAGCTTTAACATATATTCAGATAATATTTATTCAGAGTATATTTATACATTCAGATTAATATATTTTTAAATTATATATATGTTTAGAATGGTGTAGTAGTTTTCTTCTATTTCATGGTTTTCGGGGGGATATTTTTCATTAGTGGATATGTTATGATTTGCATTTTTCTTTTTTTTTTTTTTCCTTTGAGAAGCTTTATAGGAAGTTGTTTTGATGTTTCTTTTTCCATTCCTAGGCATTTGTAGATAGGATTCCTAGTTCCAAACCTCTTGTCCATCATTTTACAGCAAAGCACAGTTTATTAAGTGGTGATATTGGTGAAGGGGAAGGTTGGTGTGGTGTTTGTGTCTGCAAATTCTTCACTTGCTCCTGTTCCTTCTCTCTCTACACTGATGCATCTCCGACAGGCACACTCCTCATAGACCCAAATCTCCCCCAGGAAGCCCCATTTCCTGCTAGCTACGAGATTTATTGCTGCGCACTTCCAAATCCCTGCCCTGTGGCTGCTGTCAGCCTACATCTGGCAGCTCAGACTCGGTGTTGGACTTCTCCTGAGAGTGACTTGGTCTACGTTTCATTTTAGTTTCCTACTCTCCTCTTCTATTCTTCATGGTCTCTGGGGCCTCCTCTGCCCTGTTTTCCAAACGTAAGGGCTTGCAATGGTGATGGAAGTTCTTTGGATATTTATTTCTTTCCTTTTAGATAATTGCAATGTTTGCTTTTTCTACCTCCCGGCAACTGGGATGTTGGAGCTCTGCGTAACTTCACCTGGGCTCTGTTGTGACGATGTGGTTTTCTGGGAAGAAGTGCCAGGAGGTTCTGATGCAGGGCGTGGCCATCATCCACCGGAGACACCAGCTCACCTGTCCATCACCGTACGACATTCATTTCTCCTGGAGAGTAGACATTTTCATTGTCCTTCCTCTGTAAACATTCTGTCTTTTCTCTTTGGTAGCTGCACAGTTTTCTGATAATGTGCCCATGAGTGAATGTGTTTTTGTTTATCATGATTGAGACTTACTGTGCTTTTTCGTACTGAAGATTCATGTCTTTTTTCAACTCTAGAAAAATTTCAGTCATCATGTTTTCGATTACTTCTTCCCCACTACTTTATTATCTTTTTCTGTGACTCTTATTTGAAACATTTTGGAGCTTCAATTTCTATCCCAAATGTCCATGTTTGTTTCTTGCTAGTAACAAATTTTTAAGTTTTATTTTTGGACAATTGGGTTATGACCTTGTCAATAATATGGCCAAGGACTTGGAAAACAGTTACATTTCTGCTACCAGTTATAGAAATGTATTAAGAGAAGTTAACAATGTGGGAAGATTAAAGAATCACTTACTTCCGAAATAATCATTCCATGAAGGTAATTTTAATTATCAGTGGCAGACATTCCATCAGCATTTCTTCAAATCATACTGCATATTACCTCCCATGACTATCTGCAAAACGACTCATTGGGAAAACGTTAATTAATACTGGCCATACTCCAGATGACAGTATCATGCAAAGTCAGAGAATGAAGAAAACATTTTTATATTTGGAGACAGCAAACTCATGCTAATGAAGATGAACACTCCTTAATTGGGCCTGTATTTATTTGGGGACTAACTAAGCATTTATAGATTTTTCCTACATGAATTTCATAAAACGAATCAGAATAGCTAAAGAATTAAACACATTTGATATTTAAAATATAAAAACACATGGAAAAGCCACTTTGAAATACATGCCAGGTTTTAAGGTGAGCATGTGTTCTTGCTCGGAGCAGGTGGGGTGATGGACAAACACGAAGAGAAGAAGTCAGGAGACATGGGCTCTCCCAGCTCTGCCACACCCTGCTTATGTGGTCTTAACAAATTCAATCCATTCTTTTCCTTGGTTTCTGCAGTTATTAAATAGGGAGAGTTATTTCAGTAGAATAAATAATAAAAGTGCCTGGCACAGTGCCTGAAACAAAATGTTTTTGAATCTCAAGTACTACATCTGGAAAAATTAAATAATGGCCCTGTGTGATTCTCTCCTCCCTTTAGTTCACCAAATGTCTAAAATTCCTGTACTGTGGTGACGATATTAGGACATGCAAATGCAAGGTAATGTCAGAACTCTGAGAGTTTGATGCCATTTACTGCAATACGTTTATTTCACCAATGAGGAAAATGAGAGAGTTAGTGACAGGAGAAAACTATAACAAGCCCATGTCTCCTGATTCTTCCCACCGTGTGTGTCCATCATCCCACCTGCTCCAATCAAGCTCACCTGGAACATGTACTCACCTTAAAAATCTGGCATTTCAAAGTGGCTTTTCCATGTGTTTTTATGTTTTAAGTATCAAAGGGATTTAATTCTTCAGTTATTGATTTGCTTTATGAAATTCATGTAGAAAATACCTATAAATGCTTAGTTTGTTCCCAAATAAAATACATGCCCAATTAAGGAGTGTTCATCTTCATTAGCAATAGGTGCCTATATAATTAGCTTCAAGGAAAGAGGAAAGCTAACAGATCACCATTAACATTTAAGATTGAATATCTTCGTTTTGGATTTTATTGCATCAAACTCAGTGTTGCTATCAAATTTACTTTGAAACAGCAGCATCATTTTGCAAATATCACAGATTCTGCTAGAGTCTTTGAGCTAGACTCTGACATAGCCAAGGACATGAAATGAGAATAGCTTTGTTCTTGTGTGCCGGAGCATTTTTAGTTTTTACCATTATTCCTCTTCTTAGTTTAGAATCTCTTTTGTAGTTCCCCTCTCATTCCAAAACACACACTTCACAAATAGAAAATTAGTGGGCAATAGATAAGAACTTGCTGATCATGAGGCTGCTAGGTGGGAAGATTAGGAACGTATAATTTAAAGCAATCACTGACTAAGCTTTCTAATCCATAAAGGGTAGAAAAGAGAGTGCATTTGTACTGACAAAATCTTTTTCAGTCCTCGTTCGCTTTTATACACAGACAACAATTATCCTGTTGTAAATAAGCCTGCCTTGACTATTAAAATACGCAAGTATATCTGGCTAAGAATTAGTCATTAGTATAAAACTAGAACACACTAAGAGACAGCAAAATTCTATAATATTATACTAGAATTATAATATTATAAACCAAGTTGTGTGGAATCTTTGATATTTCTGACCAAGAATGATAAAAAAAGCTGTTTTGTTCAACCTTCGTATGCACCATACCTAATTCATTTTGTAGTAGAATCTTGTCTCTGACCTCTGCTATGAAATGTTCTTTTTATTCTCAATTCTGGAGGATGAAGAGCATTTAACAAAAGCTCTAGGGAACTGACTTAAACTAACCCAGCCTTCTGGAGGCCAGGCTGGCAGATTGCAACATGGAATGCCAATGTATTAGTTTATAAAAATGAGAAAATAGACAATTTGCCAAGGGCCAGGGTACCTATGCTCAGTCTCCAAGGAACCTCTTGTCTCAGAAACAGACTTAGGAGACAGAATTGAGCAAATTATTCATTAAACACAAATGATAACAAATGTTATGTTTTTGAAGATGAATAAAGTTAAATTATTATCTTTAAAGGGCAGTTTTAAGCATGCCTATTAAAACATTGCTGTATAAGAAGAGAAACCATAAGAAAGATTAGTGTTAAAGTTCATGACTGGACATGCACTAGGATGCCTACAGTAGACTATTGGAAAAAATAGCTTCATTAAAAAGAAAATGTCTAAAACTCAAATAAAAAGAGACACCTCCAGTAAATTCCATGAAATGTCAGTAAAAATCATACTAAAACATACAGTCTTTTTCCCTTTATATTTTTCAATTTCTCCAATATCTATGCCACCAAAGCCATGCCAGATATTATAGCTTCAAAAATTTGACAGAGAACTGCAATGACAAGGTTTCCCTTAAATTTGAGTATTTTTGGTATATTTCTAAAATACTACCATCAGAAAAGTCTCTAAGCAGCCATAAAGTAAAATCAAAAGCCATTTATATAATTAAATAGAAGTGATTACTCTGGAAAAACAACAAATGCCTAGAACATACTGAAATGTAATTTACTGAGTAATTTATCCTTCCCTCACTGATGTGAAGCACCAATTTAATAAATATTTCACTCTCATATCTGCCTGGATCCTCACCAGCCCATATGGTCTTGCGTATGCAGCTTTACAGTGTGTATTCAGAACTGTGTAAGAACAGGGCTGTCTTACAGCTGCACCCAGGTGCCTGGACGCCGGCTCCTGAACCTTGGCTAAAATAAGGGTGAGATGGATGGCTAATGATTCGCAATTTGCTTTTTAAAGTTTGAAATTTCAGTGAAGACGCTCAGGATTGGCTTGTTTGCCTTGTTTGGGGATAAATAGGTAAATGATTTGCAACTGCTTTAACTGGTCACATCTCTACCGTTAGCTACGTGGCCAGCAGGCTACAAAAGATGCTCCAGTCTACATCCACCTGGTCTCCCTGACATTGGCTCCCTGGTATTGCATTGAGCTCTGCTGCTCAGTGGTTCAGGAAGCAGGTGCTGTGAAAGTGAGAAAGGACCACCACCCTGTGTGGGCCATTACCTGCACTTTCCCCTGCCCACTGCACCCTTTGCTGTTATGCACGTGGGGCATCCTCTGAGGTCCGCAAACCCTTTCTCTCATCCCACTCTGGTTTCTCATCTCAGTGTCTTATATAACAGGTACCCCATTATCAATTTACAACAAATAACTTTATTCTCATGCACTTCGACAATATGGACTTCAAAAAAAAGACTTATCAAGTTCGGAAAGAAAAAGCCTTAAAGTTTTGGGTGGAATTTTGCTAAAGGTGTAGATATAATTATTGATTCAGAATCAGCAACTTTGCAACATTTCGGCCTTCCTTTCATGCCCTTCAGTTCAAAGGGGGGTGAACATGCACCTGAGAGTGAAAGGTAAATGCAGTGCAGCAGGGCATTTGCGCAAGTGAGAAAACGGAGAGAAAATACTGGTGGTTATAAAGATAGGTAGTTTCAAAGGCACCACTAGACTGTTTTAAATGCTAGCATTTATCAAATGCTACTACGTGCCAGGCACCGTTCCAAGAACTTTGCATACACTACTCGTTTGCATACATTACTCGTTTAATCCTTACAACATATGGGGCAAAGATAGATGATAGATAGAGAGATACCCATTTTTCAGACAAGAAAACTGATGTACAGAGAAGCTAAGTAACTTGCTCGCGATCGAGCAGCGAGGAAGGCAGCATTCGGACTCAGGGAGCACCTCCCCAGGTCTACCGTTCTTAACCACTACTCCAGACTTTCGAGCAAATAGTAGTCTAGGACATGGCAAGTTAGCATAAAGTCACCAACAACAGGGAGCCCGCTTCTCTGGAGGATGCATCTGTCGCACCCCCAGCTGCCTGCACTAGTCGTAGAAGGAGCAAGATTTCTGGAGGACAGAGTTTAATAGTGTTAGGTAGACAGTACCCTAGTGCTTCAAAGCAAAGGCCCAGTTTTCAGTCTCTGTTCCCGTCTCCACGCTCCTGAGTGCCTCGTGGTGGAAAACACAGAGAACAGATCAGCACCGTTCGGGGACCCCGCCGGAGAAGGGCCCGAAGGTGCCACACCTGGAGAAGCTGTCCACAGGCAGCCGGCCCTTTCCGCACACGAGAGCACGCCCGCCTTGGCAGAATCCAGTTGGTAAAACTGCATGTTAAAGCAACTTTAAATATGTACCTGCGCAAAGGCCAAGGAGGTCTGCAGATCTGTAGGTACCTGAAACGTCGGTGCGTGGGGCGACAACAGCGGGCGGCAGAGGAACGATCAGTAGACCGTGCAAGAAACGGAACTGGCCCAGAAGGGGTGATTTCCCCGAGCCCGTCGGGCAGCAGCTGGGGAGGAGCAAGGCCCGCACGCACCGCTACCGGGAGCAGGTGCAACTACGCGCACCTGCCGAAACAGGCTGGGCCGTGCTTTAAGGCGAGGGGCTCCTCGCACTGCTGCAATGGCCCGGACTGGGCGGCCCACCGGCACCGTCGCAGTCAAACGGTCAAAATCCTGTCTCTAGCGGATAAACCCGCGTTTTCTGTAGACAGCTGGTCTACCCGGGCCAGGCTGAAGATCCTCAGCTAAAACCTTTACTACTTAAGGATTTAAACAAGCACCAGCCACAGGCAAATGTAAGCTGCTTTGTAATTCAGTAAACTGATCCAAGTGCTTCTGGAATCCAGATTTCTCAGGTTTAGCGTAGTCCTAATTAGCCCAAGTTAATACCATTTACACAGATCTCCACGGCTGCGTAAGCCTCTTACAGCCCGAGGACGGAGCCTAATCTTACGTGATCACTAATCTCGCCCTGCCACGGGCCTCCCTCTCGCCAGATGCAGTTGCCCCAGTTGGTGGCCTGCGGGCGGCAGAAGCCACCAGGCCAGGATCCCAGCCAGGGCCTGGGTTACCTGAATTGGTGACGGTGCTCTGGGGAACAACAGACGGAACCACCCCACGGTCTCCACCCAGACTCACGCCGTCGAGGTTCACTCGCTGAGGAGCAAGATTTGGACCCATTTTCCCCCTGACTTACCTGTAAATACTCTCGACTTCTTTGAAGATTCTCTCTGCGCACGCCTCCCGGCCCCCTCCTCTGGCATTGCTCCCCCGTCTGTGCGTCGGGATGCAGGGGCTCTGATGCCACCGCGGAGGGTGGGCCTGGGCATGACGGGCTCCCACGCTCGCTCGCTCGCTCTGCAGGGCTGCAGGGCGCGGTCCTCGCCCCCAGCTGCGGGGAGCAGGCCTGCGTCTGCCAGCCTCGCACCGCCCACCTGCGGCTGCGAGGGCCGGGCACAGACAGGCCTTAGTGTGCAAAAGCATTTCCCATCATTACCAGTGTCATAAGGTATTTTTGGTACTCACTATTTATTCCAAAAGAGAAGCTCATTAGAACCTTGCTTACCTGTATTTAATGGGGCCAAAAAAAGACAGAAGAACAGGTCTCATTTTCCAGATAAATATGTCAAATAAAGGACTACCCGCCCTTCCAGTCCCCGCAGCTGTAGGTGGGGCCCAGTGACTCCCGCACCACGCCCTTAGGGCAGCTCTATGTGACCAATAGAACATGGCAGAAGTAATGAGTGTGCCTTCTGAAATTAGGTTATAATTATACGCCTGTGTGTAATTATAATTTTAAAAAAATTAAACAACTTGTTGAAAATTATTGCGTTCTAGGGATCCTAGTAAGTAGACAACTCTTCCCAATGCAAGATCTGAGCCAACTGAGAAAGCAAATAAGCCAACAGATGGAAATTCAATGTATTATCTTTTGACTCAAACTATTTTAATAATGTTAAAGAATTTTCAGTCAATAAGATTACTAAGAGTGATCTAGAGAATCGGGATGTGAGATCCTCAGTTACAGGAATAATGCCCTGGAAGCCTTCCCATTATTTCTGGTTGCAGTGGGGCTTCCCATATAAGAGTGGACAACTTAAATAAGTGAAGCAAAGCCTGGGTCCCATGGGCAGCTCACGCCCAGGGAGAGGGAGAACAGCTGTGCCTCTCATGCCAAGTTTTGCCTTCCACCAAATCACAAAGGAAATGAGGGCAGGGAGAAACCACTCGCGTTTCTGGGAAAAATCATCCTCTGCATAGAGAGAAACTTGGGGAAAATAAGCTCCCTGCAACAGGCTCAGTTACTATGGTAAAGACATTGCTAAGAATTTTGTTCATTGTATTTCATAGAATGTAATTCTGTATGAGAATGTCTGGAGTAAATTCTTACCCGATATTGGCCTCAGATCAGTTTCAATTCTAAATAATTGATCAGTTATCATGATTAATTGGATTTCAGTGGGAATATATAAACATAAACATATGGAATTACTGGAACATAGAATATACATACATGCAGAGGGAGAAGTTGTCATATGAACTGCCAGAATGTCTTGAGACTCACTTATAAAATACAGCATATATGCAGAGCTTAAGAAACACTTTTTGCCTTTTTCTTGTCTGCAATTTATTCCTCTGTAGCAGCCACTTTTTGCTCTGGAGCTCGGTAGCAAAGGAATGAATAATTACTAGAAACACATAGTATTTTGAGAGAAGGGGAGAGGCCAAAATTTGAAGGATAAAATGGCCTCCCCAACTAAGTTCCTCCCCGTATTTATTTCCAAGGACACCTGCAAAGGGTCAGGGGCGTTTACTACTTTCTTTAACAACTTCCATACAGGTCAGCTGTTTGCAGCTGAGTTTTGCACGCAGCAAACAAGCAGCTTCAGGCAGGTGTTTTCACCTGACCCTTCATTCACCTGCTCACATTCTTTCCATCCATCCCTTCTTTCTTCTAGGCCCAGCCCCCACATTCCTCCTCTTCCATCTTCTTCCTCCTCCTCTTCTTTGTTGTTGTCATCAAATCACTTAATATCCTCGCAAATTATCTGCCCTCAGAAGCCACTAGAAAGGCTTTTAGTAACATGATGAGCTACAGAAGGAATACACGCTGGACTGACTGGTGAAGCGGCTCTACCCCGACCGAGGGTCCATCAACGAGCCATTTTCTGAGTGCGCAGGCACACTGCACATGCGTTTCATCTGAAGAGCTCTCATTTTCTATCAAAATCAAAGCAGAACACTGAACTTTCCTTTCTGGATTAGACTCATCATTGCACAACAGTAAGTGCTCCTCTCTCTCCACTTCCAATGTGCAGGAGTCTCAGGTACGTTTCCCCGGCTCAGAGAGCGTCTGGGACGCCGTACTCCACACGGCATTTGCACCTGGGTGCTAAGAGGCATCTCACGGACGGCGTGACCTCCCCTGAAATGACGCCTCCCTTCCACACCTCTCCCCACCAAACCCCATTATCAGCGATCATGAAGATGCCCCTGCCATGCACCCCACAGGGAACTTGGGCGACTGTCTCAGAATCTCTATGGTCCCCCAGCCCTAAATGCTGTAAACAAGCACAAGTAAACATGGTTATATATCAACATAGCCAGGAAACTTTTGAAAAATAAAATGACAAGTTCTCCCCCTCAGTTTTTAAAATAAGGCTCTCCTAAGGTAGAGTACAGGAGAGAGTATTTTTTGAAGCTCTCCTGAAGTTTCTGATGCAGCTGGTCCCCCGGGCAGACCATGTTTGGAAACCACTGCTATAGGTATCTGAGCTGAGATTTTTAATTGAAAAATGAATACAGAGTTCCTAGTATTTTTCATGTACATACATATTATCTGCCAATAAAGGGATTTTTGCATTTTCTTTGCAATCTGTAAGATTTTATTTCTTTGTCTTGCCTTATTGAGTTTAGCAAGATATCAAGATAGAAAGTCAGTATACAGAAATCTATTCTATTTCTATTAGCAATGAATGGGAAATTAAAGTTTGAAAAAATGATATAATCAATCCCCAAACGTGAAATACTTAGAGATAAACTTAGGAAAGTATTTTAATACCTGTATTCTAAAATCTATATAATGATGCTGAGAGTGATTAAAGAAGAACTAAGTAAAGAAGATACACTCTATATCAGTGAATTGGAAGCCTCAATATTATTAAGAGGACAATTCTCACCAAATTGATCTATAGATTCAGTATAATCAAAATCAAAATCTCAGCCTTTTGCAACAATTTGGATGGAACTGAAGACCATTATCCTAAGTGAAGTATCTCAAGAATAGAAAAACAAACACCACAAGTGCTCACTATTAAATTGGAACTAACCGTTGAGCACACATGCACAGAGGCAAGTAAAGCTCAGTGGAAACTGAGTGGGGGGGGGTGAGAGAAAGGGGTGGGTGACAAACCTACCTAACAGGCACAATGACACTATCTGGGTGATGGCACACTGATGACCCTGACTCAAGCATAACAAAATGAATACATGTAACCAAAAACATTAGTACCCCCATGATATTTTCAAATAAAAAAGAAAGAAAAGAGAGAGAGAGAGAGAAAGACAGAAAGAAAAAAGAAATTGCCTGATATATTCTTCTTTAAACATTCTTTGACCCATGCAATGGTCGAATTGTTTTCTAAGGTTTTGCATTTGCTTCATACTGGTGGTGGCTACAAGAAACTTTTCAATATGTGTCTCAAACAGTAGATATAAAGGAATTGAGTCAGAATTATTATCTGTAATAAAAGCTCCATGTAAGGAGGGCTCTGTTGCTGGCGACTATCATAGCTGCCTGAGTAAGCACATAAGACAGCAAATCCTTTTAGAGACCTCCTAAAATGCTTTTGTAAAATATGATGCATTGTTCTTGTGACCAGGTCAGTTTTCAGTTCAACTAATTATATTTTGTGAACAATATTCTTGATGCCATTTCATTTTTAGAATTTACTCTTGGCATCTTCACCTCGAGGAGAATTCCGCAGAGGGCTGGGCTGCACCGTGGACGCCCCCCCCTCCTCCCCCGACCCGCGCGACGGCAGCGAACACACAGTGAGCAGTTGATGGGGACACAGCAGCACTTTCTTGGTTTTTCTGGTTTGTTTGTTTGTCTTACAAGAGATACACATAGGAAATGTGAATAATAAATTGCAGCCATAAGCATTTGTTTCTATTTTCTAAAGCCAGGCATTTTTGTGTCTTTACTGTGTTTGCGTGCGTTTAATGTTTACTATGATATAAAGTAGATTAGACCACAGCATGGGGAAAATTAATTGTTACAGATTTCAGCACGGCTTCAACTATCCTAAAATCTTAACTCAGACAGACATTTCATTTTTTCTAAACTGGACATTCTGCAGAGATAAATGAAGACAGATGGCATCACCTTGAAGCTGGTTATCCTGATGAAAGATCTCAGGGAGTCGCAGCTGTAAGCAACTGTGACCTTTTGACATCTTGCATGTAGACAGGTTTGGGGAGAGAGGAGAGGCAGCGTGTTAGCCCAGCTGCTTCTCTGATACGAATGCTGGCAGCGTTGCCAGGATTATTTTTTGTCTAAACTCTGCATCCCATTAGTTCTGATAGGAAAGGCTGATCTTGTGACTCTAATGTATTCATGTCTCTGCCTCCAGTGAAAGGCATAATCTGACTGAGCAAGGTAGAACCCAACATCATTCAGTCCAAACTATCTAAAACCCCTATGATGTCACGTCTTGCATTAAGAACCCAGTCAAGTTTGTTATGTCAAGCAATATCTAATCAACAGACAGTAAAAATAATGACAATGGGGCTATCCGAAAAAATAAAAGCCATTTGGGCACCTGTAACTGTCAGGCTATTAATGTAGGAAATGAATGCCCGGGGTTGTTTTCCTGACACTGGGTAAACATTCCAATGGGCAATGATAAATTGGAATGGGAGAAAAAGTCTCTTATCTGTACATAGACTAAAAAGCACTTGACAACTGTTCCTACATTCTCTGTGTGCAGTCAGATAAAGAGTGCATGATTAGTTTCCTTTGGAATCTTGCACTGAGTGTTTTTGCCTCATTCTGAATGAATATTTGCCCAGATAGCCAAACTGCCACAGATAAACACACAGAAATAGACGTATGTGAAAGATGGTAGAGTTGACAAGAGTGAGGTCATTGTAGAAGGATTTAGGGAAAGGATTGGAAGAAACAGGGGGAGCATTGGGATGTTCTCATGAAATTTTTTTAATGATCCAGCCTGGTAAAACATTTAAATATATTAACATTAAGGTGGGAATTACGTAGCACAGTCAATTCCCTTCAATGCTGAAGCAATTTATCCATCACCTGGTAGATGAGGATTCAATGTGAAATGAAACATGGACGTTAAAGTAAGTAACATATGGGATGTTAAAACTAATTATCATTCTAGTCCTTAGAGTGTATATGATTAACAAAACTGTAATTAAAATTATTTATTAAACGAAAACAGAAAATAAAGCACATATTTACAGAGTGATTATATTTTTATCAATGTTACTAATCAAAATATTGTCCTCTCTTTTGCCTAGAAAACAGTAAAAATAATATAATGAATGCAAGCCTCTGTTTCCTCATCTGTGAAATAAGAATAACAGTATCATAGGTCATTGTCGTAAACAGGAGACTAATTAGAGACTAATTATCTTTACGCTGGGCACTCGCATTCCTCACTCCCACCAGCAGTCACAGGCTCCCTCCCTTGTCCTGAGAACCTCCTGGCGCTGCCCCTGGCCAACCCTGACACGCTGGGGCCTTTCAACCTCTCTGAGCACCTGAGCACCGGTTTGCTCAGCGGTCAGGTCTAAGATACTTTTTTAAGGAACTAAGATATTAAACATGTTAAATTAGGCTTTCCCAGTCAGAATTCCTGCTGTAGACAATGGATTTGGAGCATCCCTGTGTTCCAAAGATATGCTTGAGCCCTGACAAACAGGACAGGGACAGACGAGAAACCTCTGGGCGCCCCCAGCCTGTGTTCAGGAGACTGATCAGGAAGAGACAAAAAAAAATAAACTAATGACTAATGTTTTCTTGGAGATTGTTTTTAATAGTACAATGTGTCCTCCACTCCTACCCAGGCAAAAGGTGTAGTTCCCCTAATTCAAGCCAGGTAAAGGGGAGCATAACATTTTCCCGTTTAGAAGACATCAAGACTGAGTACCTGGCCCTTATTGAGAAAAAGTCTAAAAGCAAGAGGTGGACAGAGCTGTGTGTGATGGGTGGGTGAGAAGAGACAGCTACGTGGAGAGTGGCCAGCCTAGTGCCCCCACGGGCCAGCGTGGTCGCTGTGGAAAGCAGCCCACGATCTGTCAGGAAAGAGCCGTCCCAAACCGCAGCTTCCCAGGGAGAGGTGACATCCGCACCAGGAGGTGTGAGGTGTACCCCAAGATGCAGACGGAGAGAAGAAGCATAGCCCGGGGTCCCAGCAAGGGGATGGGTATGGTGACAGCACCACAAGTGCACCCTGCAGGACTGCCATGCCGGAGCTTTGACACCAGGTTGCAACGGCACCAGTGAGCAAGCCCCCGAGGTCCCTGTAAGTCCCCTCTCCACACTTAGGGTGGAGAGCAGGAAGCAAACTCCACCTTTTCCCTCACGGTACACGTCTACGCCTGGTCAGAGCAGAAGACACACCGAAGAGAGAGAAAGTTTCAGTTGAATGAGAAACCGAAGCTTTGACTTAGATCCCAAAGTGTTTTCTGTACATGAAACTCTTTGTCAGTATCTGAAATGGCCGGAAGTTCGCCAGCACTGCTGTTCCCGGGAGAGAAAGGCCACCGGGAGGCCACAATGAGAGAAAGTGGACGGGTCAGATAAGGCCGCTGCACTATCTTACTGCTCAGAGCCCCAGTCATTCAATGAACCTGTTGTGATCATTAATGTTTAACGTTCCCTTAATATATTATCCTCCCCGTATGTTTAAATGTTAAAAGAGAATGCTTGGATGGGCTCTGAAGAAATGTTTTCTTCCCCAGCACAACGGTCCCAAAAGAAGGCTGCTACTCTTGTATTTCCGCCACATGGTGGCCCGGTGCACTCATCTACTCCTTTGTCCATTGAACAAGTATCGGCTAATATTTCACTATGTGAAGATAAGGGGGGACCAGCACAGGTGCTCAAAGCTTGGGCCCCCATCATCATGACTGTCCTGGTCTGAGTCCTGCTCCCCCACTTGCTACCTATGAAAATTCTGCAGAATGCTCAACTTTTGGGTACCCCAATTTTCTCATAGGTTAAATGTAAATAATAATGTTCTCAGAATTAAATGGCAATCCATACAAACATTTTTAAATAGTTTCTTTGTGATCATAAAGTGTCAGAAGCGGCTAAGACTAGGAAGAGTTCAGAGAAGAGTACCTGGGAGGAGGAAGGAATGGTGAGTACAAAGACCCAGGTGCGGGAGCGGGTTTTGTCTGTTAGAGGAGCAGAAAGAAGTCTGGTGTTGCTCTGTATCAAACCTCTACATTCAAATATTTTAAAGCAGCAGCTATTGATCTGGCTCACCATTCTGTAAGTGAAGTTCAGATGGGCTGTACTTCCCGCAACCTCAGGGGCTGCTCGTGTGTCGGTGGTCAGCTGCCGGGTCTGCCGGTGGCTTCCTGACCCTGGACAGCCTCAACTCTGATAGCTCGTCTCTGCTCCATGTGGTCTCTCCTCCCCCAGCAGGTGGCCCTCGTGTGGGCCAGGCAGTGGCCCGGAGCACCAGCAAAAGCACTCCAGGCCTCCTGCTTCCTGGGCTCGGAGCTGACACATCACCCCTGCTGCATCCCTTCAGTTGGAGCCAGCCGCAGGGCGAACCCAGACACATGGGCTAGAGAAACAGACGTCATCTCTCCATGGGAGCAGCTTCGAAGTCACATTGCAGAGTCAAGGCTCCAGGAAGGGCCACATCCGAGGTCATGCTTGACATCAACCCCACAGTTGCTGACACAGGGTGAGTGCAGTGAGAGAGCTGGGCAGTGTAGATTCTGGGTGTGTAGGCCTGACAAGGAGAGGAAATCTTTTCCAAAGTGCAGTAGAAGTCATGTGAGTTAGAATGATTCATGTTTTTGAGACATTACTTAGGGATGATGCTATGTGGGGAGTAGGTTGCAGAGGGCAGGAGCAGAAGCAGAGTGGTCAGCTGGAAGCCACTGCAGTCAGACAGAGGATATTTGATGGTGTCTTGGATGAGCAGCCACTGGCTGGAGAAAATTCAATTAAAGGAAATATTTTATCCATAGAGCTCAGGAAATATTTTATAAATAGAGCTCACAGGACGTGCTGCAAAGTCACCTTAGGAGGCTGGAAATAGAAGAATCCAGTAAGATACCTGGAGCTGTATGTGTTGCAGGAGTGGTGGTGCTGTTTACTAAGATGTGGAAAAGTGGAGAAGGAGCAGGTGTATTAAATCCCACTTCCATTTTGTACATCTTAAGTTTGCGATGTCTATTATTCATTCAAATAGCAATATCAAGTAAGCAATTAGTCTAGAGGTCATCGGGTTTTTGAGCTAGAGTAATCAGCGTGCTAGTGGTATTTAAAACATGAAAGCATATTTGATCACCCATGGAGAGAATGTGGAGAGAATAACATCCAGAATCAAGCTCTGTTAAGACCAAATATTTAAAGGTCACCTAGAAGACAAGCCAGAAATGTGACTCGGGAGCACCCGCTGAAATCCCAGACAGTCACAGAGAAAAGGTAGCCAGATAACATGTTGCTGGGGCCTGGCCTCTGCCTGCTAGATGCCAGTGGCCCTCCCTTCTGCATTCGTGACAACAAAAATGTCTTTAGACATTGCAAAGTCATCCCGAGACGCCAAATTGCTCCCACTTGACAAACACGGCTCTAGATAAAAGCAGCGGTCAACTGCATCAGTCCCGGACAGTCACATGTGCTGTGGTCTGAGGAGTGACCACAGGTTTGGCGAGATGGAGTCCTTGGTGTCCTGACACAGCTGTGGCAGTGGAGAGTTGACAAGTGGGACTGCATCAGATTGGGTGCAGAGTGAACAGCAGGTAAAGACCTGCAGGCGGAAAACACGGGCAACCCTTTACAAATGTCTTGCTACGACTAAGGACAGACAATTAGAGCTTTGGCTGGAAGGACACTTGAGATAAAGACAGGGTAGCATCACGGGAGACATGAGAGCATGTTTGTGTTCTGATGGGAGGATTCAGCTGAGAGGAAGAAGTCAGGAATTTGGGAGATTGTGCATGGATACAGCGATAAACAGAAGGGCAGTAAAGAGTCTGGTTGCTACTTCTTCAAACTAGAGTGACAACCAATCATGTTACATTTCCTAAATGATGGCTTCTAACTAATACCGCAATTTCTAACTCATCCCAAATGTCTCTGTTTTATGTTACATTTTAATCCTCCATCCATGGTACCAGCCTCTGATAACTTGTTCAAGTGTGTCTTGATTGGAAGAGATCACACCCACTCCTGAGCACGAGAGTGGTTTATGCCACTCTACCTAGCTGAATCAGAGCCGAACCATGAAGCTGTTTGGATCCATTTCAGAATTTTTTCTCCACCAGTGAGTGACATTGAACTGATTACAAGCGTGCCCCCACCGTGCCCACATCATTGCATGATTGCAATATCTGAACAAACTCATTTCTCGGCCCCCTCATCACACCCACACAAACAATCGCTGCAGCCGCCGAGTATAGACTATGCTGCACTTTGGTGTCTTGAACACCCGTTTGAGAGCCTCTCTGGATTCAAACCTGGCAATAGTCTGGTTCCCTGACTTCCCTGAACTGATTTTCTTGGGTAGGAAGCTTCCGGCTCTACTTGTGAGGATAAAGAGAAAAGGGAGAGAATTTTCTCCTCAAAAGATGGAGCACTCAGGATTGACGACACAACGTTCCTATCTACCATGCTATCCCATACTTCTCGCACCTGCTGAAGTACATTGCATATCATCTGCTATTTTCAAATATTCTATTTCTTTTCAATCACAGCACAAGGAAATCTCACAGTGAAATATGTACAGATTAGAAAAGTCACTTGCTCAGTCTCATGTGACTTACTTCATCTTGATGAAAGTTGCACATTGCGATAGCTTCTTTCAGAGTCTTCCAAATCTATCAGTCAGTCATCATCATGCTAAGGAGCTCTAGGAACTTGTGAAGATATCACAGGTGGTTTCTGTCCTCAAGGCTCACAATCCAGTTAAGAGAATAAACCCTGTTTTATGAAAAGTTACCTTCTCATAAATAGTATGAGGTAATGCACTACGACTCAGAAAAGAGCAAAAGATGACCTTAGTCTAAAATGATTAACGCAGACATAAATAGGATAGAGTACGGGGTTTCCGGGGCCTTCACGTTGAGCTCCGGGTGAACTGATGGAATGGAGGTGAGCAGACATTCAGAGGACAACAGCAGAGTTTGCAGAGCTCAGCAGGCATTTGAAACGCAGCTCATGGCAGGCTGAGGCCAAAGAGTTAATCAATTCACTCATTTATTCCTTAATCCATTAGTCCAATAAACTTTCTAGTGAATGTGTTTAATCTAGTAGACACCATGTCGAGTGGGTATAAGAAATGCAAGTGTGAACCGCATGGAAATAATTCCTGCCCTCACGGAGCTTGCATTTGAGTGGAGGAGACAGAAGCTAGACAAGTTTGCTAATTAATAAATTACATATTGTGTAAAGTAAGTGCTAGAAAGGGAAGCAGCAGGGTCTATAAGATTGGAGGGTGGGAGGGGCACCCACAGAGGACTGGCAGATGGCACTCCCAGAGAGGGAACAGCCACTGCAAGGTCTCTGGGGAACAGAGAACTCACCCACCATGCTGGGCTCGTAACTGCAGGCTGGGGTGGCTGTGTGTGGATGAGGACGCGGGGACGTAGCAGCACAGAGAAGGCAGCAGCAGGCACAGACCCGCCATCCACAGGAACGGGACCTGCATGACACATCGTGGGAAAGAGCTCAGTTTTCATTCTAAGAGTAATTGGAACACATTGGAGTATTTTAGGCCAGAAAGTGATGTCTTAAATTTATGTTTAAAAGAGATCACTGATGTTGGTATGTGAGGAGTAGAATGGAGGTGCACAAATTATGTGACTATGGCCAAAATTCAGAGCAGAGATGTGGCTCTCTGAGCTGGTTTCCAGACAGAAGGCCATATTTTGGTGATGCTTGACAACATTTCAGGGTTAAGACAAGTGCTTTTCTTTTCTTTCTTTCTTTTTTTTTTTCTTTAAATGAAATCTTTGATTATATTTGCAGGCACAGAGAAAGAGCAAATGGTGGGAGAGAATTCTAAGATAAAAGAGACAAAAGGAAAAATGTAAAGAATAAGCTCTTGAAGGAGACAGATGCCAGATGCCTTTGCAAGGAGGATGCTTTGTACTTGGGGAGGGTTAAGGCAGACAGACATCTGGCTGAGGAAAGGAAGCGTGAGTTTGTGGTAGACCAAGGAACACAGTTTCACACCTTCCTGTTTGGCACTTCTATCTGTTTCTCTCCTGCACTCGCTGGCCCATGCCAAGGGGTGTGGCTCCCGCCTTGCCAGAACTTGCTGAAGGTCAACGCACCAGGGCCTTGGATAACTTGAAAAGGGTGATGTAATCAGATGCCCAGGACTGAAACGAGCGGGTTGTTTAGCAATCGTGCTGGGATAACCTTCCAGAAGCACCAAGGCAGCCAAGAGCCTGAGGGCCCCTCCCCTTCCCCCACGTGGCAAAAAATGTGGAAAGGAGACACTTCCTAGGAAGGACATGCCACACAGTGACATCAGCATGGCCTGGCCGTGAGCAGACTGGGAGAACAGCCGGAACCAGAAAACGATAGGACTGAGACCCCAGTCAGAGGCTCCAAGTCCAGACTCTTCCCACAAGGAGAAAGTGAGAAGAGATTCTGCCTCGGGTGGGAATTGTGGGCATTGGGGGTGAGTGGATTCAGAGACGGGGAAATGAAATGGGGTAAATTTGAGGGCTCAAATGCATAACAGAGAATTTAGCCACTGGAGTTTATGAAATTGACCAATCCTAAATCCCCTCTGGAAAATGGCCATTATTGCCTAAATAGGACTCTGACGCGGGTTGTAGTTGGTCGCTTTGGCAAGACAGAAAATAAGGCAAACAAAATAGGCAGGCACTTTCCAAATCGTGCTCCCAAAGCTGAGCTGTCCACCTTTTCCAACACTTGCAATCTTGTAAGTCCTCTCTCTCATCGGTTCTTCAAGCTCGATTATTTTACATTTCTGTCCCCAACTGTACTATTCCCCAACTGGAACCAGCGCACTTCTCTGGAGAGAAGCCAGATCTCAGGCCTCACTACTGGGCACTGCTGGAGGAAAATGACACATCTGTGCCTCAATTACCCTTCATTGCCCTGAAACTACAGTGATTGGGGGGAGAGGGCTTTTACTAAAGCTTAGCTGGTAACCACTCTCAGTAAGGGGGAAATAAATTGGCTCCGTGGAGATTTTCGAGCAAAAAATCTTTTGGGATAGTTTCGGGCTTGATGTTAAGGAAGTATGAGCTTAGGTCTGCAGCACGCCAATTGGGACGTTTCCTCATATCCTCCAGGTAGGTTCCTCGGGGTCAGAATACCACCTCAGCCTAGTTATACTTTGTCTGAATCTTTTGAAGTCTCTTTTGAGCTTAGTCATTCTTATAATATTGCTATTTCATCTTCATTCAATCTAAAACGGTGGCTGTTCTGAACTGTTACAAGATAGGTACAAATCAGAATGCTACACAGGCAATGTGGTGGTTTTGGCGGTATGTGGCTCTATTAAGTAGAGTCAATTTAGTACTGGATAAAGGAAAAGACTAAATTAGAAACGTGGTTGGCAGAAATAGTCTCCCATCTGGCAGTGTAATTACCTACTACCTTGACCTGAGCAGTCCTTGCTGTTCCAAGCACTAAGATTCCTTTGGAGCAGGGGAGAAGAAAAAATAGATCAAGGTTTAGAAAATACATGACCTAAAATATCTTCTATATCTTTTTGAGAAATTAGTTGTATATATATTTTTTTCCTAATACGGCCCTCTTTTTTATAATTAAATGAAACTTCCAGTCGCCTAATGAATGTGGACAGTTTGTGTCCGGGATAAACAGATGAGGTCCGTGTGCCCATTCCCACCCGTGACATCAGATGCTATTTCAACTAGGACACTGATTCATACCCTCCCTGGCGTCCTCGTGCCTGAGGGTTCTTTTTAAAGGGTCAGTCTTAGTTGCTGCTGACATGCGGCATTTTCAAAGACGCAAAGTGGTCTTTATTACAACCCTTGACTTCACCTTCCATGCCAACAGGAAATTTTATATGGCTCTAATCTCCCCGGTTAGAACCGTGCCAGGAAGCCGCGTTCTGGCGTGGTCTGATGCTGCCACCTACCGGCGAGATGGGCCCCCTTCCCCTCTGCTCCTGTTATTTATTTATTTTCTCTGTTCTAACAGCGTTTCCTCTAAGTCCATAAAGAGTTAGGTTTTCTCTTTCTATTTTAAAACTACGACAAGCTGGAGTTAGAATCAAATTAAATCACCATCTGAATCTCTGCGAGTCAAAATCTGTAACACCTTGTCCCTGAGGGGTGAAATCGCTAAGGCCAGGCACAAGTGTTGTCCTTACCGTCAAATGTGCGAGACTGTGACAATTATCCACAGTGTCCTCAGGGCCTGCCCTGCACGGGCCCCCACGGAGCATGGTAGCCGGGGCCCCTCTCTGGTCTTGGCCTCCAGATTGTCCTAACCGTCACCAGCCCCGAGCGAAGCCTTTCCATTCACCTCCGGGGGCCACCGCGCTCCCAGGCAACCAAATAAATGGATTGCTTTTAAACAGAAAATGACACTGATTGTCACTAAATATAACAAGTGCCTTATGTACATTTCATTGGAACCGCAAGCTCAAATTAGCCTGTCAGAATTTCACTATTCCTGATGCCAGCATGTCAAGTGACACAATTAGCTCAAGAGAATAAAGAAAAGGCTTGTCACAGCCCTCAGAGCATCTCTCTTCTGAGTTCCACCCCTTGCACGGTGCCTGATTTAATTCGAATTCTGTTCATGCGTTAAGGTGTGAGTGTGAGTGTGTGCCCGTGTGAGAGAGACCGTGTGTGTGTGTGTGTGTGAGTGTGAGTGTGTGTGTTTTACCTTTCAAACTTCAGAACGATCGCACAGGGAAGGCTTAGGGTAAAACTGGTATATTTTTGATAAGGCCCCAAATGCTTTTGTTTCTTGTACCTCCGTTCTGCAAACGAGAACTTATCAAAGGCCGAGTCCTGGCCCTTTGTGAGAAAAACAAAGCATGCTGGAAAAAAAAATGTAAGATCCATGTTGAAATTGGAAACTTCAAAGCTGTAGCAATCCTGACCCGGCAGGACTAAATACCCACCAAACCCGAAGGCTGCAGGACTACCCAGAGCAAGTCCTTCCCAGAGGGCAAGAACGCGGAAACGTGTTTGTCCCTACCGCGGAGTCAGAACAAGCGTCCCTTTGGTGCCACGTCCCGCCTCGAGCGAGAGTCAGCGCGGCATCTGATCCTCTGGGGAGCAGCTTAAACACACTCCTCCCACACGAACTCCGGGAACGCAACTAACCCAACAGCGATGGGACTGTTCGGAGAAGGAAATGTACACCCAGCCTGGACTGTTTCCAGTCCCGAGGACCGTGCTGAGAGGGACGAGCACGGAAGGCGCACGTGCTGGGGAACCGCAGAGCGCATGCGTGGGGCAGGGGCGCTGCGGGGGCTGAGGGGCAGAGGACGGGGTGGGCTCTGCGCCTCCTCACGCCCGCCTGTCCTCCCCTGTGGGTCCCTGGCTCCCGGGAGCCTTGAGCTCCCACGCCAGCCCCCGACGCTCTCGGAGGGGCCCCGGCCCAGGGGAGGCTCTGCGTGGGCACAGGCTGTGGGAGGTGGAGAAACCCTACATTCCAAATATGGGATTTGAAAAAAATCAACAAGTATAACCTAATCTGCTTGGTTATTTGTTTTTAATTTTTGAGAGAAAAAATAAATAAATTTGTCTATTTCCCCCAAATTTCCCTTACCTGGCATTAAAAGGAGCCCCTTAGGTTTCTCTTGCTCCATGGCAGCCCGAGGACAGCCAGCCTGGTCAGGGGCCTCCCGCAGGCCTGCCCTGACTCAGGGACAGCAGACTGCCCCCAACCCCACCCGAGATTTCAACCTGACCCTGTGGTGGCTTGTGTCACTGGCCTAGCGCTGGCAGCAGCACCTGCAGGGAAGAGTGACATCGCAGGTGACTCAAGGCCACAGGGAGGCGGAGCCCGGCAGGCAGCACCGGCCTGAGAGAGACCGAGAGGTGCCACCCACAGGCCCACCCCAAGGCTTCCAGAGGACACTTGGACGCCCAGAGCCAGGCAGTCTGGGTGGCCCACCACCCTCAGACGCGCTGCAGGGGATGGATGCCCCAGAGGGGACACTTCTTCCCGCCTCTGTCCCCCTCCCAGCCGGGACAGAGTGCTGTGCTACCATGCTTTAGGCCAGTGTTGCCATTGCATAGCAAATGCTGCTTCCAGGGTTTGGCAGGGTTTGGCCCTGTGAGACTAAAACCTAAGAGTGCATTTAGGGCCTGTGCGGAACCGCAGCGAGAAGAAACGCCAGCATCCGTCCTGCTCAGCCTGCCCTCGGGGCTGTCACCGGACCCCAGCATGGCAGAGAAAGGGCTTCACGCTGCGTGACCGGCATTGCTCAAATGCCTTGAGAACACAAACTCTGAAATTAGGTATAAACAAAATTAGTAGTGCATCTTGGCCTAAAAAAAAAGAACCATGAGAGTCACACGTACAAACAGAAAGAGCAAAGAATTCCCAATTCCTGGCTTGGTTCTGGGAACAAAGCACTATGTGCAGTTACCCAGACACCCACTGGCGACGACACTCGCTGGTCAGGGGACGAGGCGAGACAGACCCACAGTTCTACAGGCAACAGAGCTGGCCAAGCTCACGTCGGAACAGGCTGGGGTCTCACTTCAAGAAACCAAATCACTAGAGGTTAGTTAATGGGGCATTACTATGTAAAATTTCTAAAATAATCATTAGTTTTTATCTGGGGGTAGACAGCCCATATTCTCTAGTATATTTCTTTATATTTTACTTTTCTTTTTTCTTTTTATATTAATTATATTTATTTTTATTTTATTTTATCTTATTTTTTTCTTCTTTATATTTTAATTTTAGTTCTGATTTTCACTTTTTCACGGCTTTGAGGAGACATGCTTGGCACACAGGACACTGCACGTATTTAAGGTGCACTCTGACAATTCTGACAAGCTTATACCCCACAGTCAAGATTGTGGATACATGCGCCATGTACAGAGTTTCTTTCTGCCCCTTTGAAATCTTTCCACTGCCCCCCATTCCCACAAAGTGCTAATCTGCCTCCAGTCATCACAGATAAGTTTGCATTTTCTAGAATTTTATATAAACGAAACAATGCGGTGTATATGCCCTTTTTTGTTCAGCTTCTTTAGTTCAGCACAATGGTTTTGAGACTCCTCCAATCTCTAACATGCATTCCTTTTTACTGTTGAGTGGTATTCCAGCCTATGGACATATCACATTTTGTTTATCCATCCACTCATCTACTAATGGGCATTGGGGTTATTTTCTCAGTTTGAGACTATTGCAAATAAAGCTGCTATGAACATTTACGTGTATGTCTTCTTGTAGATGTGTGCTTCCACTTCCCCTGAGTAAATGCTTAGGAAGAGGATGCTTGGGTCACATGGAAGGTGCACGTTAATGTTTTTGAGGAACTGCCAAACTCCCCTCCACTTACGGTCACCCCAGCACTGCCTGCGTGTTCCAGGTCTCTCCCTCCTCGCCAGCGGCTGGCGTGGCCATTCTCTTTCATATTAGACTTTCTAATAGTGTGTCTTGTTGTGGTTGTAATTTGCATTTCCCTAAAGTCTAGCAGTGTTGAAGATCTTTTCACGTGCTCATTTACTGTGGCTTCATTGGCTTTTCTTATTGATCCATGTCACAATCACCCATTAATAACATCTCTGGCTTTGCCATCACAGTTTGTCATTTATTCACTTATATACCCAAGATGTGATTTTCCTCCAATCCCAATTATTTACTTATGGAGCACACAGCATGTTATTAATAGTAAATAAATTGTAAGACAACCTTTCTGGGTAAAAATTAACCAAAATAAATTTTTGAAGTTTTATATCCAAATCCACTTGAGAGAAAAATTTTCTATACATCAGTTTATAAGAGAAAAACAAGGGCTTTCATTTGAGAAATCTTTCTTTTTATGGAAGCCAATTTAAATTTAATAAATATTATTTTAAGTCACTTGATAGGAGAGTTGAGCAACTCCTATTGCACTTAACTTTAAAACTTATTTTCTTAAGTATAGTGTCTAAAAAGTTTGAGAGTGTTTGATACAGATTTAAAAAATAGGTTTCTGTCAATATTTATGCTTTATCTCACCACAGTTGCCATTTTTACAACATTTAAATGATGCATTTTTACTATTCTTGTTAATGTCGGTGTCTTCTAGGCTAATTTTATTAGAATGTACAAAGAATAAATAAGCAAATACCACTGGGTAAAATTTAAATGTACATATCTCATGTATATTTGTGTGTATGCATGTGGAAGGAAGAGAAGAAAATGTTTTCTTTTTAAAATATCATTATGGGTATGTAAATCCAGTAGATGAGACTTTATGCATTTGGAATTTCCTGCTATATGATTATGCCATAAACATAAATACATTTTCCTGGCCATATATAAGATCAAATAAACATCCCTAACTGTAAAACATCCCAGTTACACCAGGAATCCAACAGGCAACAGCATTCACCCTTCTGCAATGTGCCTTTTGACTACTCACCCATCAGTCAGCTGTCATTTCTCTCATCTAAACACACTAAACACTGAAAGGTAAGTGCGTATTGAGAACTGCTCAGGACGTTCATTTACTGTGGTTGAATACCCGCATTATAGCAATGCAAAATTTTCTGGCAAACTAGAGAAATGAATTGTTCAGAAATGAAAAAAATGGCAGAAGTTTTCACAGCAACACTGAGAGGCTGTGAAAGCCGGGGGTTGAGTGAAAGGAGTCGCAGAACACGAAGAAAAGCAAAGAGGTACAGGAATGGGAGGGAGGTTAATTAGGTGGAAATGCATCTGTGGGAGGGGAGACAGAAGAATAAAAGTGTCCGAGTATATTTTGAAAATCAGGCACACTGAATATTAAGGAGAACCTCCATCCCCCCCCCCCCCCCGCCACTCTTCTGGGTTCCTCCCAGCTGCAGCCCGGCCAGCCTCCCCTCTCCCGCAGGTCTACTGAGAGCCGGTTCCCAGTTCAGGATTTGTCTACACACAGCCTGATCCTTCGGGGGCATCCCCTGAACCAGCCCTACTCTAGAAATCACCAAAGGCATGTGATAGCAATACAGTTCCCCAAATGGAATGAAATGCAATGCACAAAGAATACAACACAACTAAACATTAACCAGATGGAAATGAAATGTGGAAATACTGGAATAAATGCTTCAGGTAATGTCAGTATGCATTATTATGCATACTAAATCACTTTGTAGACAATTATGTCCGGTCTAGTTGAGGAAATAAAATACTTTTTTTGCCACCGGGTTAAATAATTTAAAGATATAATTAATGTTTTGGTAGAACAAATTCAAAATTCCTTTAAAACACTAATATTCTATAAAGACCATCAAGAACATAAATCAATGTCATCTGTAAGCACTTATTCTTAATAGTTGAACCCATTTTCTTTGACATCTTTAACTTGATTGAGTTTTGTCTCTTGGGTTCTACTCAGAAATACTGAACACTTAAGTCTTGATTTCTTGACCTTGTAAGCTACAGATCAAATTTGTATCTCATTCTGGCTAATATTTCTGTTTGCGTCTTCCTGCTTGAGGTCTATCTCCCAGTTGAGATAGAGAGACATAAAAACATATATGCATAGATCACTGTACTATGTGGATTATGCTAACTGAATGTATCTAATACACATTTATAAATGCTCCTACACATGCGCAGATAATTACTCCATTATGACACATCCATGACCAAAATTCAGGCATTAGCTACCAGTTGTTTCCTACAAGAATAAAAAGGAAAAACTACAACTGAGGGGGCTTAAGGGTCACGGCACAGGTCCCCTCTCCAGCTGACACTCCTGGTTCTGCACAACCAGCTGGTTATCCATCAGCTGTGAGTGCGTTCAGGCTTCTCAGGCCATGCAACGCCCTTGCGGATTCACTTTCTTATATCAATGAGAATAGAACTCTATCTGGAAAGCATTTGATCCTTGTGTCATTCGCACGAGCTGCTCTGCGTGCGACCTTGGAGTATCTATACAACAAGATCACTCTTAACTTTTTCACGTAATTTCCCCAGACTCCATCTTTCTTAACTGCAGAAAGTCTGGCAGCACCAATTTCAGCCCCACCTCCCCTCATTGCCCCAGAACCCCGGGAGCTGATTCGGTCCAAAGGGGCTGTGAGCAGGGAGGGTGGCGAGGAGAGGCTCGAACAAAACTGGAGCTTGCTTGTGCTGCTGACGTTGCTTCCAGCTGTTGGAGTTGGGTCTGGCATAAGCCACACACTGGTCAGTCTGGGGTGATCCCACTCCGTCAGCTGGCCCCTCGGGGATGAAAGCCCCACCCCTCCAAACCCCCATTCTAAGCTCTCACCAGCTGAGCCCAGTTTCGCGGTGCTGGTAGGCCTCCTTTGGTTACAGGCACAGCGCTTCTCAGGGCGGAACCTCACTCTGCAAGGACAGGGCAGAAGCAGATGCAGCAACACCACCTCGCACAGCCAGAGCCGGTTTCCCTTTTCTCTCTAGCAACCTTCCTCCAAAGGGAGAACATCTTTTCTTTTAAATCCTCAAAAACCAAAGTGTTTGGCTGCACACCTGTCCGCAGGCAATTGAAACCACTTGCATTACCCTTCCCTTCCAGGAGAAATCTATCCCCATGATTAGCAGGTGATTCCATTCCCCCCTGCCCATCAAGGATGTGGCATCCTCCCACTAAAGATAAGGAAATATAAATTTGAGCTTTGGGAGGGTAGCCCACTACATTAGCATCATCAAAACTTAGTCTTTTAGATACAAATATTATTTTGTCATCTACTGTTTTAGATAATTCACTTCTTATTTGTTGCTCAAAACTTCGTAAAATGTGGCATCGTTGGAAAGTCTGTAAAAACCTCCCCCAGGGAAAACACACTCTGAGGAATTCCTTCTACAAATCCCTGTCCTGCTGCCCTGAGCAGTCTGGCGTTTTTGTTTTTGTTTTTGTTTTTAACCTCTCTGACTTGCGGTGACATAGAAAATACCTTCTTACTTGAATTACAATCTTTCTTACGAGGTGTTTCTTGAAGCTGTGCACGCTCAGACGCCCACTCTCAGCTGCAGCAGCCGGGGTTAAAATTGCCGCTCATTACTGCACTTTTTGCTCGTCCTTTGCTGAGTGGTGTTGTTGTTTCTCTTTAAGCCTTCCTGCCTCTTGCGTATGGCTAGAACTGAATAACCTCCTCCCCGGCAGTAATTGCTGGCGCGGGGACAGCGGTGGCCCTGCCGCTCCCTGCCCTGGAGCCAGCAGGAGGATAAGGCCCCACTGTCATGCCCTGGTCCCTTCCGCTGCCCTCCCTCCCTCCTCCTGGGGGTGGCAGCAGGTGTGAAGGAAAGAACTCCGGGAACAGCAGGCCAGTGATTGCCGCTTTCCAAGGCAGCGTTTGCGTTAGGATGCAGCCCTTGCCTCGGCTGCTGAAGGCCTAGGAACAACAGAAGCCCAGTGTGTAGCGAATGAAATTGTGACTGTGAGCATCTCAGAAATTCTCATCTCAGAAACAAGCCAGAGTGTCTGCTAAGTGCTGCCCTGCGAGGCTAATGTCTGCCTGTCCCTACTTGGATGCTTCCTGAGGAATTCGCTTGGCGTTTGGGGCGAATAAAAATGCAGGTCCCACAGAAGCTCTCTGTGCACAGATCTGGAAATGAACGCGGCGTGGCGGAGCCCTGGGTGAATGGGTGGCTTCTGCTTGGAGTGCAGCACACGGCGCACTGAGCCACCCCGGTGTCAAATGAGCGCTGCTAGGATGACAATATTCTAAGCATCCCTGAGTCCTGGGTGCAGCGGTTTGAAGAGTCGTAGGGCAGGCTGCCCTGCCATCTTGTGGCTAGCACAGAGAAAAACTCCCTTTCCAAAATGGACGCGCAAAACCTGATCTTTATCACAGATGATATTGTCCATATTCCAAATGAATGTCCTACACAGCTAAAATAAGGAGGGGGTGGCAGACGCCTCCCACGTGGCCCAACTTCAGTCACCACCGTGGAGCTCATTGGACATTTATTTGAAACTCTCGATAAAAACTCATGAGACATGTCTAACCAGATTTACTGAGTCACATATTTTGATTATATAGTTCACCAGGTTTTGACAAATGTAAACAAAAATGTTGCCACCACTACAAATAAAAATGTCCATCACCCCCAAAATTTCCCGCGTGCTTTTTGCCATAAACTCCCACTTCCCTGACACCAGCCCTAACTACTGACAGGTTTTGTTTCATATGTGCCTGCTCTAGAATGTTCTGGAAATTGAATCATACAGTATTTTCTCTTTTCTTCCTTACTTTTTTCACTCACCATAATGATTTTGAGATTCATCCATGCTGTATCAGTAACTTATTACTGAGTAATAGTTCATTGTGCAGATATATCACAACTCACCTTTGTCATCTGAGGACATTTGAGTTGTTTTAATCATTCTGAACATTTGTATATGAGTCTTTGTGTGGACATACGCTTTCCATTTCTCTTGGTAAATAACCACAAGTAAATTCACATGGTGATAATGTGCATGTACAATACCTTTATATGAAGCTGCCAAATCTTGCTCTAAAGTGGTTCTTTTATTTTGTGTTCCCACAGCAATGTGTGACTATCTCTGCTGCACCGCGAACATAGCAACGCTTGGTAATGTCAGTCTACCTGGTTTTAGCTGATCACATATGTGTGCTACAATGTCTCACTGCTATTTTGTTTTGCATTTCCCTGGCTACTAATGATGAAATTCTTTGCATATGTGCATTAACCACGTATATATAATATAATATATAAAATTTTTATTAAATATATATTATATAGTGTCACCTCTTACAAAGTGTCTATTCAAACCTTTTGCCAATTATACAATTTGATAAATTTTCTTATTATTGAGTTGTTGGACTTTTTTATATATTCTGGAAAACTCCATTTCTCTCTTATTCAAATAATAAATGAACACGCCATGTAAAAGGCACGATGGTGAGTGGGGAATCTGATTTGGCCTTAGATCCCTGAGGGCGCAATCTTGTGAATGTGGAGAAATCAAAGCTGCATGAATTTGTTAAAGAAAAGAAAGTAGAGCTTGTAGGGACATTTATCTTCACGTGTTAAAAAAAATAACTTCATCTTCCAAGGCTGATGTCTTTCCTTTTCTCATCAATTAAAATACAATCCAACCAACCCCATCCTCCACCTCCTGCAGACAACTTTGATGTTGCCCTTCCTTGAAAGACGCAGTGCGTGTGTTTCTCAGTGTCTTCCCAGTTCTGGGAGTACAGCCCTAGAACACACCAGTTAAGCAGCCACACTTGTGTCCCCTTCCCACTGTCTGGGTCTCAGAGCACATGTGGCAAAGACGGGAGACGACACATCCAGACATTTATAAAATAGATGACTTTGAGGGAAAGTATGAAGTTTTTAAAATGTACAGTACAAGAGGAGATAAATGAAATGTACAATGTATAGTAACTTGTCATAGAAACTACTTTGTTTTTCATTATTCCATAGATCAATAGGAAATAGGGGGTCATTTAAAAGTGGTCTGCAGTGATGTCTAAAATGGTTAGGGTATAATATCTACATGAAAGTTTAGATGACTGACATTTTTAGCTAAGGAACAGACTGGAAATGATTTTTGCCTGTGTGTCCTCTGAGCCAAAACCATCAGTCAATTCAATCAATCTAAATAAATAAAAAAGTCAAACTGGTTAGAGGAAAAAACCCTGGTGAATACTGAAGTTTCCATTTGAACAGGTTAAATATTATAAAAACACAAAGAAATTAATGTTACAAAGGTTAATATGCAGAGTGACATAAGACTCTTTTACCCACTGAATGAAATAAAAAGAGTATGAAAACTTTAGTTTGGAATCTTGTCATTTACTTTAAAATGTAAATACCTTGATGATATGGACTAAACCTTATCCATCCAGGTCTACAGCATCTAGAAGGGTCTTAATAAATATTTGAACAATTCCATAGGAATTGACTTATGTTTTTCTGTCATAGAAAGACCTAAGTTTTTAATAAAACTTTTATTATCATAGAATAAATGGTATAAAGAATCCACTATTATTAAAATCAGTTGCTGAGTGAAATTTGATATTCCTGCTGAATTCTCTAAACTCCTAACCTGACAAAATTAATAGCAATAAATATACCTATTCATTCCTATGTCTATATACTGTATTTCATTTGCACATGAGACTTAAGCCAATTTAAATAAGAAAACATTGATTTTTCAAAAGTAAGCAATTACTGAAGGGAAAGCTTCCATCCAGTATGCCACGTCGTTTACAGACATTTCAATATCACCTACAGATACCCCGTGTCTTTTACACCCTCTGTTCTCCTCCATCCCATGTAGCTGCTTCTATTATCCATTCCCCCAGTTTGTGCCAATCCACTAGGCGGCCACAAATGTTTCACACACAGTACTGAACAGAAAGTGGGACCTGAGATGACTATTTCACCCTTTCACTATAAGGACTTCTTTATGCCTTCCAGTATCTCCAAGTCTTCCAAGTCTTGAGTGAAAAATGGTAAGTGTATGTAGAATACAAAATGGAAAGTACTTTTAGCTACTTTACGTGGATGGATATGAGAATGAAAACAGCGAGCTGGAAGCAGGGGCCAGGCAGCGTGGCTGGGGCGGGGTAAGGGTGACACATTGATTACCAAACAGCAGAAGAGCGAGCCCAGCAGAGCCCTGGTGGCGTCTCCACGCCACGGATTGCAGCAGTGATGATTTGCAGGAGATCAGCCCAACCTGTAGATCCCATGGGACGCCCTAGCCTGACGCTTCCGCAGGTGCAACGTCCTCTCAATTCCAAGGAGCTTTTACACAAACCTGGGGAGTGGGTCTGGAAGCTGGATACTCTTCAAAGATATACCCTGCAAATCCAACCAGTTCTCAACACGTTAGAAATCTATAAGTAAACAGAATTCCAAAGCATTACTAGGTAATATTTAGACTCTTGCATGATTCAAAAAACCTGTCAAGATTTTCCAACACCTCAAGATTATCTTTATATAAATTAATTGCTCCATTGACAAAGTGTATCAGAAGCTATTAGTATAGACTTACAATTGGATCTATGACAGAAAAAAGGAGTCCCACTTCTGCCAGGGATGTAGGAAGTTGGAAAGTGTTCCTCCCATTCTAGCTACAAGATAAAGCGAGATGACTGCAAGAACACAACTTTATTTATTTATTGTTTTGACTCATCCAAGATCTAAGCTCACAGAGCAAGCAAGTAGCCTAAAATCTAAGGGAAAACCTGGCCCTCCGAGCACACGTGCGAAAGAGCGCTCACTGGCTCGCCTGTAGCACAACACGGGCAAATCTGACGCTGGAAACCACACCAGCAGGCAGGAAGAATTCAGCAAAAGCTTGTGAAAGTCCGCAAAGGTCATGTGTGGGCCAGCATGAGAATGAGGAGCCTCTGGAAGCCCCGAGCACCGGAGGAGCTGACGCCACTTGCGGGCTCTTTACGTACTTCCCTCGCGTGCTCGGAGAAAGCGCAGGGCGAGTTCCAGGGAGAGCACGCGGATGGTTCGCTGCTGCCAAAAACGCACAAAGTAGCCCCTGGACTCCTCTCTCCTATGACAATAAAGCTTCAAGCCCCGCCTAGGGGAGGAAACCCAGTCCTCACCAGCTAGGAAAAGTGCAAAAGATAAAGCTCTCCTTCATCCTGAGGAAAGTGGAGGAAAGACCCCTGGATCCAGGACCCTGATGCAACACAGCCGATGTCTCCTACCACTGGGGGAGAAAAGGACTCTCTGGTCCAGACGAGACCCCCCACAAGCACTAAGGAGGACCCCCAAGACCCAGGTACATAGGGCCTGCCTGAGACTGAGGCTAAACTGGGACCAACAGAGGGATGTCCCCTCCCCACCCCACTGCCAGGCTAGCGAAGCACCATGAAACAGGTGAGAGAGGGGCCAGAGCTTGGAGAGAGGCCCCTTGGGATTGTGTCCCCCAGGAAGATGTGTTTAAGTCCCAACCCCAGTGGCTATGAAGCTGGCACTTGGCAAGAGGATCTTTGGAGAGGTGATCAGGTTAGGAAGAGGTCACTCCATTTGGGTGGGCTCTAATCCAATGCTCAGTGTCCTTGTAAGAGAAGGGAAATCTGGACACAGACACGCAGAGCGCGGCACGTCTGTGAGGGCTGAGAGACACAGCAGATGGCGATGTGAGGATGGAGAGACAGAGGTTGGAGTGATGCTGCCACAAGCCAAGGACACCTGGGGCCACAAGAAGCAGGGGGGGCAGGCAAAGGATCCTCCCCAGAGGATTTGGGAGGAAGGTGGCCCCACTAGCACCTTGACTCCCAACATCTAATATCCAGCACTGGGAGAGAACACGTTGCTGTTTTAAGCCACCCAGTTGGTGGGAATTTGTGAGGGCAGCCCATAACCCCCTCCCCAGGCACAGGTGCGCAGGGAAGAGCAAAAGATGATGATGGAGGGGGACACTGAGGAAGGCCCTGTGGCACACCAGCCACCACTGCAGACACAAGGAGGCATCAGAGGAGTTCGAGGCTGGCGATGCAACTAATGTGACCAGAATAGCAACAAAACCCAAATCCAGCTCAGCACGCACCTGCCACTGACACAATCCACCCTGAAACCACGACGTGTGATTTGTGTTACAACATCATCAGCCAAGCGTGTACGTTTTGTTTCCAACTCTGGGCTTCATCGTTTCAGTGAAACGTGTAGAAATGGGAGTGGCTCCCACGTGAGCCTCCTACCAGAACGGCTCTCAGCGGCCACATCCAGAGAGCTGACTAGAAACACAAGGGTCCTTAAACTGCAGCAGACATGCTATTGTAGGTTAGATATTTTGAACAACGTTTCTTGAAAGAGGCAATCCTATCTCCAAAAGGAAAATTGTCTTTCTTGGCAAAATTTAAGAATTTCTAGAGGTATCGTGGGAGGAGGGATATTCCTCTTGATTAGTTTCAGGGCTGATCCGCCCAGATGCAGAAAGTCAACCCTGATGACAAGAAAAGAGGCCATGGCCCAAGAACCCTCCCCATGGGGTGGCAGAGGCAGGGCAGAGGCTCCAGCCCAGTGCCGGTGGCCAGCGGCCAAGCTGTGCTGCGGGGAGCAGCACCCAACCAGCAGCGCTGCAGCCTCCGCCCAGCAGGGACCCCGCTTTGCGCTGGGGATGCTCCTCCTCAGGAAGCTAATATAGAAATTGGAATTCCAGACACATGTTAAAACATTTATTTGCAGTTTAAAATCTCTTCATCCTTTTTTAAGGAATAATAAACAGCACTACACACTGTAAGTAACTTAGGACAATTCCTATATTTTATCAATCTGTTTCCCAAAAGAAAATTTTACCACTATTTTATCATTTCTGCCCAACACCCTGAGTTCAGCATTACTGAAAATACTGGAAAATGCAGAGCAAAGTATTGTCTATAGCAGAGGGAAAACCTGAATTGCCTTCAACGAACCAAGAGGATTTGAAATGAAAAATACAGTGAAGCAAATAATTACCTTGAAATGGATCTTAAATATGCAATTGCTTATAAGAGCAGTTGCATTTCAGAAAAGTCCAAGATAAATTGTTGGAAGAGCAGACAATACGAAATATGCGTAAAACTTAATACAGTCACGTGCTACAGAACAACGTTTCAGTCAATGATGGACCATACATTTGATGGTGGTCCCGTCAGAGTATAACACCGTATTGCAGTGAAACTTCTATGCTTCGATGTGTTTAGACACACAAATACTTACTGTTGTGCTACAGCAGCCTTCAGTACATGCTGTGCAGGTGTGTAGCCCAGGAGCAGTAGGCTGCACCACACAGCCTGAGCGCGTAGTAGGCTGCACCATCTAGGTTTATATACGTGCACTCTGTGATGGTCACAAACGATGAAATCGCCTAACAATGCCTTTCTCTGAACATACCCCTGTCATTAAGCAATACATGACCATATTCAAAGATACTTTTCTTAACTAAAAATTAAGGGTCTGAATTTATGTGTAAACAGTCATGGCCAACATTTGTACTCTTTTTGAGCAAGGGTTGTCTAGATTTGGATCTCAGAGCACCCTTGTAATGGCTCATTTTATGTGTCGACTTAAGTGAGCCATGAGATGGCCGGATTTCTGGTTGAACATTGTTTCTGGCTGTGTCTGGGAGGGAGAGAGTTTGGCCTCTGAGCTGGTGGGCTGCGCACAGCACATCCCCCCTCCCCCCACTAGGGCTGGGCCTCGTCCCATCCATTCAAGGACTGAATAGAGAAAAAGACAGAGAAACGGCTCAGGTGCTCGGGCAGAGAGAAGGTGCAAGAGAAAGGTCTGTTCAGGCCTCTCTTGACTTCCAGCTTCTGGAAGTTCCTTGGCTATGGCAGCACCACCCCCGTCTTCGCAGCTGCTCTCCCTGTGTGTGTCTGTCCCAATCTCCCCCTTTCATGGGGACACCAGTTATATTGGATTAGGGCCGCCCTAATGACCTCACCTTAACTTTATCTTCTACAAAGACCACATTTCCAAAACAAGTCTTCTTCTTAGGTCCTGGAGGTCACGCCTTCAGCATCTTTTGGGGGACACAGTCTAACCCATGACAGTCACTAAAATGCATCAGGCATTACGAAGACACTGAAAGTGAAGGGGCAACTGTTATGGCCTCTTCCTCAAGTAGTTAGTAGCTCTGCTCCTGCCTATCTGGGAGACAGGGACACAAAATAGGAATTTTACACACACACACAGAGACACACACACACACATAAAACATACATCATGTATAGCTAACGTCTGTGTCACAGATGTGCATTATATCTGTGATGATATAGACACAGGGGGGGTTCCATGCGCCCTCTGGGAGGATAAAGGCTGGTTTCCCAGAGGATGTGAACATCTGAACTGATTCTTAAAGATGAAGCCTATTTAATGTAGCAAGAAAGAAGGGAGAAGGGAAGGGTGTTCTGGGCTGAAAAACCTTCGTCTGTAAGGTCAGTGACATAGAAGTTGTGTGGAGGCCTGTACAACCAGGACAGCGGGTGCTGGGACAAAGACAGTGAGATGAGATGGACATTTGAACTAAGAAATTATAATTACCCACCTCAGTGCTGCTGGCAGAGCCCGAGGCAGCCCAGCGCCCGAGTGGAAAGTGGGGGCTGAGAGGCGCCACGCGGAGCAGGCTTTAGGAGAGGTTACCGGTGCAGAGAGAGCAGTGAAGGAAAGCAGGCACTTGGGTGCTTCAGGCTCCAGGCAACAGACACCTGCCTCAACAGGTTCAGGGATCAGAAGGTGTCTTCTCTCCTATTGAGAAGACCAGAGGTAGGTGGCTTCAGGAGAGTGTGGCCAGGGCCTGTCACAGTCTGAGAGCCGTTCTCCTGTGCCCATCTGGGCAGGTCTATGTTGGTCTGTAGATGTCCTTCCTCAGAGCTGCCACCAGGGCAGCCTCCGTCCCTGTCATGCAGGGGACTAGAGGACCCCACTCCCAACTGTGCAGTGAAATCCTTCCCTTTGGTGTGATATGGCCGAGCTAGTTCTTGCTGCCATCCCTAGACCAATAGGTGGCTCCAGGCAATACCTGCACCCAGCTCTCACCGGGGTCCCAGCCAAACATGGGGGGTAGTGGGGATGGCGTGGGCAGTGATGATGTCAACACCGCCAGCTGAGACTATTAGAATGACTAGGGCAACTTCTAAAAAACACCTGGCCTCACCAATCTCTTGATTTCATTGGTCTGAGCTGAGGTCCAGGCATCAATATATTTTTAGAAATTTTCCCCAGATGAGTCCAATGTGCAGATAAAATTGAGAACAACTATAACTTAAACTAATTTGGAATCCACTCTTGAAGCTAGAGGGAAGGTCAGGTCTGCTACGTTATTATGTAAGGCTATGACGGAGGAGAGGTGAGCATTTGTTAAAAAGAATAAATAAATAGAAAATAATCTAACAACACAGATTCTTTCAGGAAGGCAGAAGTGGGCAGTAGATGCTGGGCAGGAGCCAATGCCACAGAAGGGTAAAGTCGGGGGCGGTTGATTCTTCCTTGCTGGACGTTTGTTTGTAAGACAGAAAACTTGAGCTTGCCCAAAAGTTGAGGGAAAAGCTCTAAGAGTGATGGGGGGATTGAAGACAAAGGGTGGAGAGTATGACGAATGGGGGAGGGCATGGGAGAGTCGTGAACGGGGGTCTGCAGAGACTTGGAGCTCGCGCCAAGTTAAATGGGCATTGAAGCCTTGTTAGCACACGTTTGAGTCTGCTGCAAGTAAGATAGACTCTGACGTCAAGAAAGAGCTGCTGCTTAGCAACCGGAAGTTCTGAGGCAGCGTGGGAATTAGGGGGAACCTCTGGGAGCAGATCTGTGAGGATGTGACGATGCAGTGGCAGCAGCAGTCGCCATTTCCTCCCCCGGGTGGGGTACGGGGTGGTCTCCTGTTGACCACCGTCCCCGCTCTGCATACTCCTGCATCCTTAGGGCACGGGAAAGCCGTTCCGGTGCCCCAGCTCTTACTATTCCTGGTAACAAAGATACAAGAACAGCTCTACAACACACTAAGAGCAGAAATCTGGAACCTGCCCTTGGAATTACAGTTTAATTACATTAAACTTTTCAAGAGAAAAATGTGGGATACATGGCATGTCTGTAGACCAAATTATTAATAAATGGTTCTTGAGATCATACCCATTAGCACACCTTTGGATAATACACATTTTGCATGAATTATATGCAAGGGATTTACATACATTTGGATATAAATATAATACTCATTTAAGTATAATAATTAGAAGGCTGAACTGAGGACCAAAGCTAAGCAACTTCTGATGATAAAGTAACAACTTTAGATCAGGTCTCTACAACACAGCAAATGCAGACTGTGAACAATTATATAGCTTACTCTTGAAAAATTTTTTTCTTCCTTAGAATTTCATTTTACATTTATCAATGGACACAAGAGCAAATTAGACTGTGGGGCCAAGTCCAAGTTAAGATAGACTCTTTTCAGGATTCCAAAGATAAAGTCACACTTGAAAATATGTTTAACTTATTTTCACTAACTGCAAGTACAAATTAATTAAGTTTATAAAAATATCTCACAAGAAAAGACAATAATGTTTAATTAAAGTTATGGTTTTTTCACTCATTCTGATATTAGCCAAATATTTTAATTACTATAAATGGGGATATATTAATATTTATATATAGTGTTCAGAACTCCTTGAAATAAATACATAGAAATTGGGTATATTTGACTTAGTGGAAAATTATCCTTTGTGGCAAAACATTAAATGCACAGAAGTCTTTTTAGATTTCATGCAATTTTAAGCATCAACTAAAAATATTTTGGTGCTCATATACTTCTATTTTGCTATTAATGCTTTATCCCTGAACATTTTCTGAACTCCTTCAACTCTTATTTCTTCTGTTCTTATTCTGTTTCCCACAACAGTGGCAGGAGAGAGCCCTACGACACCACCTCAGGGCTTCACTATGTCCCTGTATGCACAAGTCCGACTGCATACTCTGAAAGAATGTGAGTTCCTTTGGGGAAATGCTACATACTACTTCTCCTTATTTGAGATTGAAAACATGCTAAAGGAATGGTCTGAAGTATTAGACAATCTAAGTCTTATTTCTAATTATCCCCTTGACTAGCTGTGGAATCTTGGACAAATCCTTTAATCTAATTGCTTTTCTGTTCTTAATCTGTAAAATTAGAACTTTGATTTAGAATCCACAGATATACAGAATTGGAAGGGAAGTTTAAAGTCATGTGGTCTGATCAAACACATTTTTCTATAATACATATGCACACATATATAATGTAGGTATTATACATGCACACATATATATGCATATTGTGTACACATATATAATACATGTATATGTATAATATATACATACTTAATGTTATGAATAGTTATATTTTCCTTCTTATGAAAGGAGCATAAGTGGTGCTGAACAATTATTTATTACTGAAAAAAGTTGAAATGAGAAAATATTAAACAATAATTTAAGACCAGATAATTTATTTTTGTGAAAGAATGTGTTAAAAGACTACGTGGAAAAAAAAGACTGTCAGGAATAAGTAAATATGCTGAAAGATAAATATTCAAAGATACTGGGTATATAGAATCATGGGACTTTTTTTTTACTTTTTTAACATTGTTATTTACCAAAATCTCTAAGAGAAGCTAGTATTACTTTTATAATATTAAAACACATACTTTCAAAAATAATATAAATATTCTGAAGGTGTTTCTCCACCCAGAAAAGCTCGACCTCCTTATTCCCAGATGGGAGCAGTGTGGCAGCAGGGGAAAATAGTATTAGCTGCTTAATCCATTTTCAAAGATTTTCAAGATGGTTTAATTTTATGTTAAAAGAGTGTAACTACTGAGAAAACGAGGGAGTAAGCCACAGACTGAGAGAAAATATTAGCAAAAGACATATCTGATAAAGGATATCTTTATCTAAAATATATTAAGAAAATATATTAAGAACTCAAACTTCAACAATAAGGAAATGAACGACCCTTTAAAAATGAGCAAAATATCTGAGCAGACGCCTCGCCAAAGACGACTCACAGCTGGGAAATAAGCACATGAAAAGACGCCCAGTGTCACGTGTCCTTAGAGAACTGCAAACTAGAGCAACAGCGAACGGCCAGTGCAGACCTACCAGAACAGCCAAGCCCAGAAGGCTGATGCCAACGCCAGAGAGGATGCGGAGCAGCAGGAACCCTCACGGGTCTCTGGTTGGATGCAGAATGGCGCAGCCCTTTGGAATACAGTTCGGCACTTTCCTACAACACTAAACGTACTCTTACCACATGATCCAGCAATTGCATTCCTTGTATTTACCCAAAGAAGTTGGAACCTTAGGTCCACACAGCCACCTGCACGCAGTGTTTACAGCAGCTTCCTTCATAATTCCCAAAACTTGGAAGCATAAGATGCACTTCAGGAGGTGAGTGGATAAACAACTGTGGCACATTCAGACAGTGGAATGTTATTCGGCAGTAAAAAGAAATGAGCTATCAAGCCTTGAAAAGACAAGGAGGAAACTTAAGTGCATATTATTAAGTGAAAAAGGCAAATCTGAAAAGGTCACATACTGTGTGATTCCAATTCTATGACATTCTGGAAAAGGCCACACAATGAAGACAGTGAAAAGATCAGGGGCTGTGTGGGAGCAGGGGGAGGAAGGGGTGACCGGGCAGAGCACAGAGGACTTTCAGGGCTGTGAAACTCGCTGTATGGTCCTAACGTCGTGGATACGTGGCATTGTGCTTTTGTCCAAACCCACAGAAGGCACAACAGCAAGAGAGAACCTTAGCGCAGACTGTGGGCTGTGGGTGATGGTCATGTGTGGGTGCAGGTGCATCGATTGTGACAAATGCAGCACTCTGGTGGGAGATGGTGACAGCACGTGTGTGAGGGTGGAGGACACCTGGGGACTCTACTGTCCGCTAAATTTTTCTGTGAACCCAAAACTCTTCTAAAAATAATGTCTATTTTTAAGAGTGAAAACTGCATTTATAAATATAGATAAATCATCCTTGCCCTTGAGGATTTTAAATCTTTGGTTTGAATGCAAGGAATGACATGGAGAGAGAGGAGAGGGCTGCAGAATAATCTTGCGGCTCTGCGAGGGCAGTGGAGGGAGGAATGCCTCAGACAAGTAGCGTCAGCCCCTCTGGGAGCCTTTCTTGTCCCAACCCCATAGGACTGGACCTTCCCCATGGTGTGCACTCGACCCTCTGCTCCTGGCTGCTAGAGCCGCGTCACACACTGTCCTGCTCATCTCCAGGCACATGCGACCCTCACTGCTGGATGCATATGCACATACAGGGCCTTTTGGAGGAAGATTCTGGGGTACATAGAACATACAGAACATGGTCTCAGGGTGCAAATAAAGGTCTCTCTCTCTCTCTCTCTCTTTCTCTCTCTCTCTCTCTCTCTCTGAAAGGAGGCTCAGACCACATGCAAATAAAACCTTGTTTGTTTTCTGCAAACTAAGAACGAATGTCGGTAGGAGAGAGAGGCACTGTGTGTGTGAGTGGGGACAGGGAGGTGTCCTACAGCTAAGGACAAGAAAAAAGACCTCTTATTTGGAGCCACTGGCCTAAGCTGACATTCTTTTGCCCATGACCTTCACGGGTGATACGTGTCATTGTGTTTCCAGCAGTGGGTAAGGTCTTGGGTTCACCTAGCTAAGACACCTCTGACACTTGGGCCCTCAGCCACCTACAGCTCAGCCAAAGTGTTCTCATCTGTAAAATGAGGATACGATTTTCCTGAAAGAAGGACTAACCAGATGCTGTTGGGAGGTTCCAAACAGCTCTGAGAATAAGGAAGGTGTTACAGTTTGCCTCTCCCTTCTTAAGAATCTGAGCACTCACTTGCACATTGGCCACAATTACATCACCTCCACCATCACCTCCACCACCTCCACCATCATCACCATCACCACCATCACCACCACCATCATCACCACCACTTCCACCACCACCACCATCACCATCACCATCTCCACCACCATCACCACCACCACCACCACCATCATCACCATCACCACCACCATCACCTCCGCCACCACCACCATCACCACTATCACCACCACCATCACCTCCACCACCACCACCATCACCACCATCACCATCATCACCACCACTACCTCCACCATCACCACCTCTACCACCATGACCATCACCACCTTCACCACCACCACCATCACCACCTCCACCATCACCACCACCATCATCACCATCATCACCATCACCATCACCACCACCACCTCCACCATCACCACCACCATCATCACCATCATCACCATCACCATCATCACCACCACCTTCACCTCCACAGTCACCTCCACCACCATCACCGCCACCTCCCCCATCATTACCTCCTCCACCACCACCAGCACCAGCACCTCCACTATCCCACCAGCGCTAACACCTCTACCACCACTTCCACCACCACCAACTGCCACCATCACCACTGGCCAAGCCAGTGGTGATCTGTTTGTTTTTTCACTCATAATGCTCCCTCTACCTAGAAACGCCATTCCCATCATGGCTACTCATCTAAGATTTATCTTCCAAGACTCAAAGGGTATGCAGCCTTTCACACCCATCTCCCCCAGGGATAGTGTTCATGAATTCCTTAAGTCAGTCTTTGTACTTTGCTTATACCACTTACAAATACTTACCCAAGAGCCTTGTAACAGGTTATTCCATGCATTACTTTATAAAATATAGTTAATTTAAATTATGAAACATTTTGTATAAGCCATTTTCTCATCAATAAAATGAGAATAATAACCATAACCTACCACATAGGGTCATGTGAGAATTAAATGGATTAATACAGGTAAAGTGCATAGATTAGTGTCTAGTACATGATAAGTGCTTGATAGATGTTAGATAGCAGAATAATTATTCTATAGTAATGTATAGAAAATAACAGCTAACATATGTATTTACCATCAATATTAAACCTAAATTATGATCTTGGCATACAGTATTTTCTCCAGATTTTTCTTTTTAAAAGGAAATTAAACATTATAGATAATAAAATGTTAAATCCAGCCCATCCTGACTTCTCCTCTTTTCCCCCTCTCCCCTGTTCCCTACAGCTAACCAACATTGGAAAATTAGTAACTTTTATACCACTGTGTGTTTAATTATATGTATTTTTTAGTTTTTTATTTATATTAATGATACTATAATGTTTGTATTTGCTTAAAACTTTTTTTTTTTACCCAACATTATGGTTTTGAGATGTAGCCAGATTGACTATATATATATATCTCTATTTCTTTTAACTGTGTCATAGTGTTGCACTTACTGATTGGATCACTAGGGCCATTGCTACCCTACCCAGGGACCATTAACTTGTTTCCATTTTTCACTGTCACAGTTATACAGTGACAATCAATACCTACATATTTAGATAGATGGGTAGATAATAGAAAGATATACAAACAGAACAGAGAAGGAGAGTGAGAGATAAAGAGAAAGGTAAATCTTACTGTGCACGTGTACAGAGTTTCTTTAGGGTAAACATTTACAGTGGGTCAGGCTAGACTGAGCTATACCACAGTAACAAACTAACTCAAATATCAATGGCCTGGCATTATAAACCCTGTGTCTTACTCATGTATGTCCCAAGCAGTAGGCTCTGTTCAAGGGCCCAGATTCACAGAGGTCCAATGTCCTTCTAGGCTCACCAGTGGGAATTTAAGGCTTCTACAAGAAAATGCCTTCATGGTCTACAATTCTGATCAACAATATCTTTCTGCTCACTTCTTTCCTTGCACAGAAAACACTCCCATTCTCTCTAAGGGGGACAAAGTCCCACCCAGTCCCTGCATCCAGCTCAAAGTCCAAGTTCTCCGAGGGATACACAATGGTCCCTCCATCTGTTGGAAACCAGGATAACTGCAATAAATTTACAAATGACTTTTCAAACAGAGAGGGTAAGACTAGGATACACACGGGGCAGTCCTTGGGCCACAGCATTTCTAAAACCCTGCAGAGAAGACACTCTAAGGCTCCCTACCAAGAAGCAGGGTGCTGTCCCTTGGTTAAGTCCTGTTTCACACTCTGGACCAAGCTCCGTCCACTTGTCCCTGTGTGGGCCCTCCTCTATCTCCCCCAGGACACACCCAAAGTGGGTTTTGGGGACTGTGCCTTCCTGGGGGACACAATGTTCTCAGCTTCCTTCCTGCTCCTCCTCATGGAACGTCAGGGGACTAAGGATGGTCTTAAGTTTGGAGCAGTCACAGGCTTTCTTACCTGAAGTTCTTGATTTCCTCGGCAGTAGCACTCCCTCAGAGACTCGGTAGACTTCCAATGTATTTGCTTCCAGTCCCACGAGTCCACAGTTTACTTAGCGGAGCTCAGATCTTTTTCTTTGCTCTCTCATTCTCATCCTCCTGTTGCTCACTCTCAAAGATACCTTCCTTGAAGCTATAGGGCTTGGGTGGAAAGGCCACACCTGTAATCTACTCTTTCAGATATTTAAGAAGATTATAGACATTTAAAAATCTCATCTTTTAAATTTGTGGATTCAAAGTAGTCAGTTTTCCCCACATGGAGAGATCCAAATCTCTCTTTATTCCCCTTTAATTCCTTTTGCAAATAAGCTGGCCTTTCCAGAGCTCACCTCTTCCTTGTCATGTCATCACAACCATCTCACATTGGCCCAAACAAGTCGCGTCATCCTGCTGAGATGCAAGGAGGGCTGGGATATCCTGGGGACACACAAACACTCAGCGAGCCACACACACTGCTGCCAAGTTACTCCAAAACGTTCACATCAACTTAAACCTGCTGCCGCTGTGGGTGCAAGTTTGCCTGCCCCATCCTGGCCGGCACTCGGTTTTACCAGACGTCCTGTTTCTCTTCTCAGGGCTGCACAGCAAACTAAACTCCCCAAGGACAGGGACCATGTCTTACTAATTTCTGTACTCCCAACTGGCACACTGTCTGAAGTATACTTAAATGTTGATTTAGAGAATGTTGCTTGAATAGAAGAATGAATGGTGGGATTACTTATCTGTTTTTAGAGGAAAAAATTAACAATCTCAAGAATGCACATATCAAAGTGCCTACAGCAAAACTAAGATCTTGACAAAGCTTTATTGTGACCCACCTGATAACTCTTTGAAAACAGTGATTTTGTGACATTAGCTAGAATGATGGCAAATCCAAAAAAAGGACTTTCCAGCCTCCTCACTCCCAGCACAAATCCATTCAGAACATAATGCCCAAAGCCCTCTTAACGTGGAATAAAACACACCTTTTACCTCCATATCCAGCTCTTCACTTTCACACTGGAGGCTCCCTGAACCTCTTGAGTAAATGGCTCTCCCTTGTTTGACAAGCAAATAAACTCAGCTTTGTTTGTTTGATTTTGGTTCTGGTGGTCTCCATGTCACTGTTTGACAATTCATAAATGTATTTTCCTAGATCTCTCTTGCTCACGAATGTAAAGGACACAGCATGATTTGGTGACACGAGTTTAAGTCAGCCCGACCTGGGTTCAGGTCCCAGCTCTGTCATTTACAAGCTAGTTTAAGCAAATCAATTCACCATTCACATTTCAGCTCTCCCTCCTGGATAATGGAAAATGTGATGTCTACTTGCTAGGATTCTGGTAAACGTAAATCACCAACAGAAAGCCACTGGAACATAAAGGACTCAATAAACACTCATAATGTCCAATTGATGTCTACACATGGTGAAAATTTTAAGCAGCTGCCACTATTTTATTTCTAAAAACAGGTGAATCATGCCCCAGGAAGAGCTGATGGATCTTACAGAGAACTGCCATGAACATGCACCCCTGACAAAGGCCTTCAGATCCATAAAAAGAAAACTGTTCCCTCTCTCCCTCTTTCTGTCTCTTCCACCTCAAACTCTATTATTCCAAATCAAAATTGAATCTCTTTTATCCGTACTCATCACTTACTTTGGATCTTCAAAATAGCCCTAGACACAGCTGTTCAAAGGAATAAAATTTGCATTTATTCTAGATGCTAGAGTAGATTTTAGGCAAAATAGATAATTTTTATATTATTGATAATTTTATTATTAACTAGGCTAATAATTGCAGTATTTACAATGCTAATAAAATCAACATTATTGATTACTAATATATAATTATTAATATTACATTATACCTGTTATTATATTCTTTTTTAACTTTATTTATTTTCATTTTATTTCAGAATATTATAGGGATGCAAATTTTTGGTTACATAAATTGCTTTTGTTACATCTGAGTCAAAGTTATAAGTGTGCCCATCCCCCAGACAGTGTGCATTGTACCCGTTAGGTGTGAATTTATCCATCCCTTCCTCCCCCCACTCCTGCTTGATTTACGATGAATGTTATTTCCATATGTGCACATTTAAAAAAAGAAATCCCAAGTTGAATAGTTGCCGTGAGGATCACAGTCAGCTAGGGCAGGTGCAGTGCACAGCACCATGCTGGCATTGCGACCTCTGCCGAGCACGGCCTCATTTCCAACCAGGGAAGATTATTTAGTTACATGCATACTAACTAGAGCACTACTAGGTTTATTAAATGCATATATATAAATTTATGCTGGTGAATAAACAAATTTGATCTGTATTACTGCAGTGCTGACTCGCTATTCTTATCAAATAATCAAAACATTTTCCACAGCGGAAAGTTATTAACAGAAAGCAGAACATACTTTAACACTAATATTGTTATGAATATCCATACAAAAGTAAAAACTAATCATATATGTACATGTAAATTTATTTCAGTATCTTGAGTAGGATACACATACCATATTAGTTTTGTTAGGAATTAAAACTCACAAAATGGGATGAATATTTATCAATTTATACTTTTGCAAACATTTGCACTAGGTACATGGCAGCTGTGAATTTTCTTCGGTCCTTTATCCAGTCCCTTGAGAGTTATTTACTGTTTCTTCAAATTTTACAAATTGCATAATAAATTTCGAAAGCTCCCTTAAAATAAATAAAAATGATTATAATAGACTAGAAGAAATATATTAAGCATGAAGGAAAATTTCAAAATAAGCATCTATTTTAGGACCCATTTATCTAAAAACAGACAAGATGAGACTTTGCAACCATCACTTTTGTTTTAAAGGATATTTTCAGGGTCTTGGCCCTGAATGTAACAAAGATTCTTTAAACATCAGGATGCTATCCTGCAGCATTTCCAGACCAGGCACAGTGTGGCAGCGGAAGTAGATTGACCATGAACATAACAATGTTTAAACTTTGGGTCCATTCACTCTCGGGGCCAAGACTGTGGAAGGTGCTTTCTCCATTTTCTATCTGTAACTGCACCTTATTTTGAGGACACACAACATGATATAAGGAACCACAAACTCTGGGTCCACCTGTGCGCCCACTCAGCATCTATTGCAATGACCTTTCATGGCTTTCTCAACCACATAAGCTGGAAAGTGTGATGTTCTGTTTTCTGGCCTCCCTACAGCTAAGAGTGGCCCTGGCACATGGTGCTGGCTGACAAGATGCAGGTGGGAGTACCTGGAAAGGACTGTCCTTCCTAAATAAAACTAAAAAGCCTCATGAGGAGAAGTTCTTTTCCACCTGCCCTTCACCTTGTTGTTTCTTACTCCAGGGAACACGGACCTCATGCCTGAAGACAGCCCTGCCGAGAGTTCGCGCAGGGAAGCCACACTCCAAGGGAAGGGGGGCGGGCACAGAAGAGCCCTGGTTCCTTGGTGATATCACTGGGCCCAGGACACCTGCACCTAAAAGTCTTCCTGCTGCGGATCCTAATGAGCCTTTCCATATTTAAACCATCATATGGTTTCCTGTTGCTCCCAAGCCCACCAAATCCTGAGATTGGAACTATAGTACCAACTCTAAGAAAAGTAACTTTGTAAAATATAAACTTACATAACAAATGCTATAAATCAACCACTTACTTTTTAAATTAAAATATTCAGAATAATATATGTATAGGGTTTTTCAAAGACTTAACATCACTAAAATCCATAGAATTTGAGAAAAGAAAGCCATTCCTAGCCACATGCCTCCCCACTTTCCTGATTTCTGCCCATGAGAATAAAGAAATAAACTCATTAGAAAAAACCTCAACTCTGAAGTTTTTTCTAATGAGTTTATTTCTTTATTACTAAGTAGTATGTAAAGATTGAGGTTTAAACCTTGGGCTAAGAATTCTTAAGCACAGAATAGGGTGCAACATGTATTAGGTTATTAAACATGAAATGTCCAATGTTCTTAAATACTGAGTTTGACAGTTGATAGCTCTGATATTTCATTTTGGTGCTTCTTCTTTTATTTTTATTGTGAAGGTACATCTTCAGTCTTTCAAACGTACTTTTGGCTTGTGACTCTTTCATAGATTTTTTAAAGCAATTTTTGTGAAACCATAGATAAGTCAAATATTCATGTTATTTTCAAATAAGAGTTCTGCTGTGGAACCAATGTAGCACAGACAACTTGAAATATCAATGAAGCATTTGGGAAGGATGTGCCTAATGAATGCACAGTACGTCGATGGTTTGGGAAGCTCCGTTGTGGTGATTTTCATCTTAAAAATGAGCCACATAGTGACCTGAGACCAAGGTGGATAATGATGAGCTGAAAGCTGCAGTGGAAGCAAATCCATTCAACCTATGCATGAATTAGCAGCAAGGTTTTATGTTACTATGCCAACAACATTGGACCATTTGAAAGCAAATCGGCAAGCTAAAGAAGCTGGATATATGGGTACTGCATGAATTAAATGAGCATCAGAAGAGAAATCATCTCAAAGCTTGCCTTTCTTTGCTGTCATGACATAAAGGCAAAACATTTCTGTGCCATATTGCTATGTGTGATGACACTGCAAGCATTTGGCCAATGGTTGGACAAAAATGAAGTGCCAAAACACAGTCCAATACCAAATAGTCAAGAAAAGCTAATGATGTCTGTTTGGTGGTCCAGTGCTGGTATTATCCACTACAGCTTCATGAAACCTGGTCAATTGATTACAGTGACTGTCTACTGCAACCAATTGGAGGAAATGATGAGGATGCTTGCAATTAAGCAGCAGAGATTGGTCAATAGTGACAGGCCAATCCTCTTGCAAGACAACACTCCACTACACATCATACAAACAACGCTGCTGAAACTACAGAAGCTGGACTTAGAAACTCTCTGTCATCCACTGTATTCACCAGACCTTGCATCCACTGACTATCACTTCTTTCAGGTTTGGGGCCATTTCTTACAAGGAAAAATATTCAATTCTCAACAAGCTGTGGAAAATGTCTTTGATGATTTCATCGCCACACACTCTCCAGGCTTCTTTACTGCTGGCATAAACAAGTTATCATTAAGATGGCAAAACTGTGTCAATAGTTTGGGTGCATACTTTGAGTAATTGTATTGCTTCTTGTTTGAGATACAATAACTTCAGTTTCAATTCAAAATTGGACATTTCATATTTAATGACCTTAATAACATTAACATTAATGAGTGTGGATACTTCAAAGGTCTATCTAGTCTAGTTTTAAATGAACAGTTTTGAGAATAGCATGATATTACTCTAGTTCTTTTATCATGATATCAGTACTTACTTCTGCCCCTCCTCACTGATCTTACTCTTCCCCATGATCTGCTTCACATGGTTTTCAGTAACCTACAAAGAATGAACAATAATTTGGTCATGTATAATGGCATGATACTGGTCATGTATGATGGCAATAATATTGCCACTTCTAGAATTAAGTGTAAAGATACTAATCCATACTATATATAACAAGGAACTATAAGTATATAATAGAAACAGAGCTATAAACTGTTAAGCAAGAAATTGTTAGGCTATATTTCGAAGGAGCACCCTGAAAGGTATTAGGGGAGCCAGTTCATTATATTTTTTGTTACCAAATAAACCCATTGTATGGAATTGTAATGTGTGGAAGGGTTAGAGAAATGGTCAGCTCTGATGGCACATTCAACCATTAAAACTGAATGCTTAATTTTTTTCACTAATACATTAGCTTACACCTGTCCAGTTTTAAGCTAATATCTGAATAGCCAGATATTCCTAGCATTATACAAAGTTACCATTTACAGAAAGAATGTATATATTCTTATTTGGTTTATGGCACAGGGCAAGCAGGCTCTAGAGGATTCACAAAATACTTACTTTTGTTTTCTTACTTAAAATCCTATTTGCTGTTTCCAATTTTATAGCTTCATTCTGAATGGGAATGGTTTCAAAAGCAAGATATTTGGTTAACAATATTTGTATCACAAGAATGAAAAAACAACCACCACAGGTACTCACCATCAAATTGGTATTAACTGATCAACACTTATGTGCACATATGGTAGTAACATTCATCAGGTGTAGGGCAGGTGGGAGGGGCTCCCAGGGGAGGGGTATATTCACATCTAATGTGTGCACTGCACACTGTCTGGGGGATGGACATGCTTGTAGCTCTGACTTGGGTGGGGCAAAGGCAATATATGTAATGTGAATTTTTGTATCCCTGTAATATGCTGAAATAAAAAAAAAAGAAGAAAAAAAAATGAAATGTCGTATTTCAAATACAAAACCAGAAACCCATTACATAATAGAATAACAAGTACAATTCTATTGTACTTTCCAGTATTTTAATTACGGAGCCAAATATAATAATAAGTAATTAAATATAAATTAGTGATATGGAATCTTCATAGGGAATCTTCTATTCCCTAGATTCAACCTATTCAAAGTGGTTTAAATTATGAAAGAAGAGTTTACATGATTTTGGCATTATATCTTGCTCACAATATTTAAAGTTAGAAATCATTACTTCTACTGTTCAAAAATTCAAGTATAAATTAGTGTTTGTTCCGAAGACATTTACTTAGCATAAAAAGCAAGAAAGAGAAGAGATGAAATACTAAAAAAAATACACAGAAGGAAATATGACTATATTATTTTAAGAGAGAGAGAAATTCATAAAGAAAGTTTGGACCACCACTACTCTTCTATGTACATTATAATTCTGGTTTAAATAAGCACTGCTGAAAAATATATGTAACTATATAAACACAAGAATAAAGAATAATTATATATCACTTATAAACTCTATAACTAGAGTTTAAGTCAGATTAAGTAAGGTTCTACACAAATAAAAATTAGGTTTTGACCATAACAGGGTTCTAAAGAAATTTTTGTCACCTTCATTTTTGTTTTAGATAGATCTCCTAATTTTTGTAATTAGTTGCTATAGTTTGAAATAAAAATATTTGGACCAAGTTTCGTTATATCTTTTACCCTACTACAAAATCAAATTGTTTCATGTATTTGCCAAGATCTTCAAGCAAAAGAACAATGTAAACAATTAAATAAATAAATTGCATACCTCTATGCTTTTAATCATATTCTCAGTGATATGTAAAATTTCCGTATGAACCAAATTTGTTTTAATTTCTTTTTCAAGAGCTTTCATTTCATCCCACTTATTGAGTATTTCACACCTCTTCCTTTCAACCTTCTCAGTAAGAGTGAGGTGCACCTCCTCAGTTACATTTTTCTTAGATGATTCTGGGAATAGTTTTTAAAGCAAAATATTACTATGCTTAGTATCTCCTATTAATAGCATTGCATATTATTAATAATATTATGTAGTAATATCTTATACTATATGTAACCATAAAGGATAATGTAACTCAAACTCCAAGCATGTCAATAAAAATAATCTGTTCCAAGAATGGGGGTATTCATCCTTTAATTCAATCGATAAGTATTTGTTGAACACAATTTGTGCAGACCCAGGGCTAGGTGGGAAGGTTCAATGGTGAATTACACCCAAATCCTTTTCCAGCATTTGCATGTGAGCAGTGTAGACAGACAAGAAACCACAAGAGGCCACGGTGAGGGGGGAGTAGAAGGTGCCCTGGGGCGGCAAGTGAGAGCGTCTAACTCAGCGTGGGGAAGGCTCCAGCAGGACTTTGCCAAAGGGGTGTGACTACACCGGGACCAGAAGGAAGAATGGAAGTTACACAGCTGGAAGGTAGTGGGGAGAGAGTAGAGGACAGACTCGAGACGTATGAAGTGATCCCAGCAAGGAAACGGGGTAGATTTGACAGGCCTCATAAATATGTAAAGAAATCAGTCAAAGCTGTTGGAGGCTTTTAATCTGGGGAGAAGCACGATCAGACAATGCTCGTGCCATCCACAGTGCTGAAAGTGGATCAGAAGGGGTAGGACTGAATCAGAGAGACTGTTTGAAAAGTTGTCATTCAGGCAAGGTGAACCAATCAGGACAGCGCTCCTGGCATAAAGAGAACTACAGAGATCCAAAACTACTAAGGAAATGGAAATAAAATAGTCTTTGGTAATCGGCTGGATCTGGAACGTAGGGGAGAGGAAGATGCCAAAAGCAAGCTCTAGGTTTTAGCTCAGCGGTAGCTAGGAAGGAAGTGGGGGGTTCAAAGCAGAACGGAGGGAAGGAGTTTGGTTTGAATTTGCTCTTGGCCTGCCATTCCCGGCTGCGTTGGGAGTGGCTGCGAGAGCGTGGAAGATGCTGGCCCTGCTTTCTGACTTGCGTCTCCGTGTGCTTGGCAGTGCCGCCCATCGACACAGCCAGGGAGATGCCACTGAGAGAGAGGGGGTGGGTTTAAGCTAGGACATGTGAGTCGAGGTGCTTATGGGACATTCAAGAACCCATGCCAGTAGGCAGCTGGACATACGGACGACGTTCAGCCCAAAAAAGAGATTTTAGCAGGAAAAACAGATTTAGAATAAAAAACATGTGAACTGTGCCAAAAACACGCTGGACTCCCAAGAATGTCAACATTTCAGGAGTACAGAAAGGAGATGGGAACATGAAGAGACTCTGCTAAGGGCCATTTGTTATCAATCAGCACAGTCAGATGCTGACCAGAGAGGTTAAGACTTAGTTTTTTGAGAAAGTACAACTACTTTTTTGATGGAGAAAAAGCAATTTGAAAGACTGTACACTCATCTATAGACAGTAAACAAGATGGACATCACTGCCAACACTCAACTTTTCCAAATTCGGAAGAAGGGAAAACTTTGCAGTTGAGTTTTGAAATGTGGGGAATTAGCTAAGTGGACACATGATCAACTCAAGGAAGGGGCAAACATGGTCATTGTTAAGCTTCTACACAAACTCTGAGAAACGCTACAAAACAGACTCTCCGATCCCCTTGGCCTAAGCGGAGGGCGTCAGCCTAGAGCCATCAGCTGAGGGCAAAGAACCCAAAGGGTGTCCGGCCAGGTGAGCGGCCTCCGCCTCACCTTCCTACCTGAAGAGGAAGACTGAGGTATCGAAATGGGGAAGCTCCACAGAAAATGCGTATGGTTGGAGGAGAGGGCTCCTGAGTGAGAACCTTTAGGAAAAGAATAAAGCAGGAGGAACAACGGGGACCGGGTTTCTTCCACCGCACTGAGAGCTGGGAACCGGCCACTGGGATTGAACAGGAAGAAAGGTCGGTTTGAGTTCTAGAAAGTTGGTAACTGCATCTTGTTTATTATTTTTATTAATCTTTGCCTTTTTTTCCTATTAGTGTCCAGCAATAAATTCCTTAAGTATTTTTTTTTTTTTTTTAATCACGGGCTTGTTTTAAGAGACAGCCAGGAAACTGAAAACCATGGGGCTGGGGTCCCCTCCATGCCGGTGCGACAGGGACCCCACAAGGGATGAGCACCGTGATGCAGGAAGGAGGGACCAGCCCCCCTGAGCCCCGAGCAGGGATGACGGGGAAGCAGAGAGTCAGCCCGGGACGGAGGACGGTGGGGACGTGAAACGCGAGTCCAGCAGCAGGAAACCCTGGCAGAGACGGCCGGCGGGGAGGGCAGCACGTGGGCACGGGAGGGAAAGAGGAAACAGGCAGAAAGGGGAAAGTAACCCTGGCAAGAACCTCTGAGGTCAAGTCTACTGAGAACTTAAAGCGGGTTGAGTATATCCTAAAAGATGCTGAGGAAAAAATGTAACTCCAGTAAGAGCAAGTGTTGAACAAACTCGGAGAGAAAGTGGCCTTTGACTGAACAGTTGGGAAACTGTCAAGATGAGTGCACAAGATACTTGGCTGAACTTATTTTGATTAATGAATCACATCCTAACTTGTGTAAATTTAAAATAATTTTAATATCCATTTAATGCATAAATATTCCTAAAATGCAATTAATTTCTCATGAAATGTGTATTCTTCCTCACAGGTAATAACAGAATGAGGAAGAACAAGCAGCCAGAGTGGCTACCACATGCCAGGCTCTGTGCCCACGACAACCCTCGGAGGAAACCGCTGCCGTCACCCGACCTGAGGCCAGCAGCTGGGACTGACGCTCCGAGCGCAGAAGTGCCAGTGGTAGTGAGGGCGTCTTGCTGACCTCAAAGACCCTCAGGCCCATCCCCAGCACGCCAGCTGTGGCGAAGACCACCTGCAGCCCCAGGAGCACCCACGTGCCACGTGAGGAGGAGCATGCAGTGGGCAGAGGTGGGGAACGTGTTTGCGTGATGGAGAGCATCTCAAATGTGGACAGCCTCAGAGACTCTTTGATGTCCACAAAATCTTGCTTCTTTAAGGCGAGAATACAAATGTAAAGGTTCTGAAAACCAGAATGGACTCTGCCTTCCTCCCCATACCCTGGAAACCGCAGAGGCCACAGCTCCACGTTCTCTACGTAGGTGCATTCCCCACCTGAATGCACCAAGCAAAGGTTCACCATCCCCCTCTGAAATCCGTTTTGAGACATTTTCTCTAGGACAAACTTTTAGTCCTTCAGTGTTTCCTCCTGAGATCTATTTCCCATATTTGTATCATTGGGTCAATTTTCTTAGGACCTATTCCAAATGCCTTGGTCGAAACTTCACACAATTCTCCCTACATAAGGTCCTGAATTAATTCAGTGTTCCACTAAAAAACACAAAGATCTTAAGAGAATAATGAAACAGTGCGCACGTTGTATCTGAATACGGAGAAACTAAACACCCACAAGTACCCAAAACAACACACACTGGGATGGGATGCTTAAGCCTGGGGGGAACTCTGACGAGATCAACTGTGTCCTTGTGTCTTTCATGTATTTTGTTTAAACCACTTTGGATTAAATGAAAATAATTTATTTCTAAAGAAGTTGATGGGAAAAAATAAATGAATAAAATTGAACAACCTCTCTGAAAAACTCTTTGAAGTACCTAATGGCAGAAGGCCATGTAGTGCAGGGGCAGGTTTGAAGACTCTTCACACAAGGGCCACAGCACAACATGAGTGGGAAAAACACCCCACGATCACTTGCCTGACTTGTCCTTAGCAGCCTGCAGCAGCGCGAGCTCCGCCTCCAGCTCATCTCTGAGTCTGCAATTGGATCACAAAAATAGTGAAGTATTAGAACCCTACTTGTAGCTTTTTTCTTTTGTCTATTTTACAGCACAGTCTTTCTTTTAATTCGAAATGACGCCTGATCTTCTTACTTTCTAACACAAAAATGTAATCTGAAGATGCTTATAAAATGACAGCCTAGGTCAGTCAAGTTAGACAAATAAAATAATACTTTCTTACCAAGGTTGCATAAACCATTAGTTAGAGGAGCTAATAATTTAAAATAAATTATTTCCTATAGTGTTTATTGATATTATTTTGTGACTCCAACTGCTAAGAAGAAAAAAGGCAAAAAAAAAAAAAAGAGAGAGAAAGAGAAAAAAAAAACCAGCATTGTACACTCAAAGACAAACAACACATGGAGGACTATGGGAAGGTCTCACCAATGTTGGAGGACACTTTGCGTTTTTCCCTGCACGTTATGACTTCATCCCACAGACACAATTTACAAATGCCAATATGTTTGAACTAAAAATAAAATACAAGAAATTTAAAAAGAAGGAAAAAAAACCTTAGTATTCTCTTCTCGGTTCAACGCAAACTAAATCAATGACCTGATTCCTAATAAAGAAGAGGGAAAACAGGAGTGTAGTAGGTACAAAAAACATCAGCACCACAAACAACTTAATGCCACGTGTCTACAAAGCACCTGATAGTTTAAGATTCATACACGTTATCGTAGCTCATTGTACCACAGATGAAAACAGAACAAGAGTGGTATTATGACCCTCAATTTTGAGAAGCTAGGAGTTCAATGGATTAATAATGATAACAGCTTTTTCAATATGTATATTCAGAAGGTTTAGTTTCCAGAAATTTTCTATGTGTTATAGTTTTAAATATTACTTGTGGTTTTGTTCTATTGTTTTGTTTTTCTTCTTCAGGGACTTTAACTGTATGTGAATTGGAGCTTGTTTAGCTTTCTTCTAACTCAACAACTTTTTCTGACTCTTTCTTTATCTCATTTTCAGTTTTTAAATGTTTTCTTGCTTTTCTCCAATGCCCCCTCATTAAAAGCCATTCTTCCCTAGACATGTCATAGTTTAGTCTTGACCTATAAAATAACTTTTACTTTTTCAAATATTTCTTTCCTCAGTTGTCAAATCTTGTCTGTTCCTTTTTTTGTTATTGTTGTTGATTTCTGCGCTTAGTTTTTAAATTTCTGACTCAAAGGTGTGTTCATATCCTGAAATGCTTTATTGGGAATATGTAATTTAGTTTAGAGAGTTGTTCCCCAGTTTTCTTCTTCTCCAACTTATGTTTGTATTGGCGTGGCCGGGATTTTCACCAGCTAGACTGTTTGGGTTCTCATTTCCTGTTTCCTTTTTGTGGGAGTCTGTACAGATAAAGGCTGAGTGGTTTGGGGTAGTGTGTGAGATTCCTATTTAAGAGGACACTTTTCTGTCAGTGTAGCAACTTGTGGTTTTTTACTGTTGATATATTGTGGTTTTCATGATTGTTTAATTTGTTTTGCTATTACTGGACAGCTCGTTTGGAGGGGAAAAAAAGACTGTATGGGGAAGGGTTGTGTGCACTTTGATTTTCTTCCTTTATAGGTTTCTAAGTGTTCCTTTCTTGCTTCCTTTTGTCTTCTCAAACATTCCAAAGTATGTTGCTCACTTTCATCTAACCCTCTTCCCACCACATCGTGTCCATTCCAGAACCGCTTCCTCCTAACTCCCACTCCCTCTGCGAAGCCCCTCCTGCAGCCGGTGCTCCAGCCAGTCTACCTGCTCACGTGGGGTCTGCTCATGTGGGGTCTGCTCACGTGGCGGTCTTCTCTCATGGCGGTCTTCTCACGTGACGGTCTGCTCACGTGACGGTCTTCTCCTCAGCGGGACTCTCCCCGCTGCGGTTTGAGGGCACTTCTAGCCCTACTGTTCTCTCTTCCGTGAACTTCCCCCAAACTACTCTTACTCTCACAAAGGTTTGCGGCAGGAACATGGAAGATGGTTCATGGTGCTTGATGTTCACTTTTCTATTTTCAGTTATTTTCAACTTTGGATGCTTTTCTAATGAATCCTATAACTTTATGCGGCCTCGGCACATCTACCTTCTGTGTCCACTTCCTGGTGATCACCTCCCACAGGACAGCTGGTCACAGTACCCTGGACTCCCCCCACTGGCCCCACACCCCACATGGACCGTGTGGATGAGCCACAGTGACCCCCTCAGTCACAGGTGACCCCAGTGAGTTTGTGCCTGCTTGTCCGAACCCACCAGGGAGAACTCCCTGTGGGATCCGCCCAGGTGATGCTCTGGATCCAAGTAAAGGCTTGGTCCACAGGTCCTCTCTCTCCCTCCTCCCCCCGCCTCTGCCCCCCGCTGAGTTGGTGAGTGTGTCCTGGACAGCTCCCCCTTCCTGTTGACCCTGCGAGGTGAACGGCCCTCTTCTGTCAGTCTTCTGTCACTCCATGCTCTGTGCCTTACCTGAACAGGACACTTGAACCTGACCTGAGTCAGGGCTCTGCTAGAGAGTGGCTGTCTTGGTTGGAGTAAACTGGATACAGGTCTGACAAGGGCGACAGGGCATCTACTAGTATAGCCGAGTTCCTTTTAAGAGGGACACCTGGTCACAGGTTGGACATTCGGCGTTAGGCCTGCAGGCCAGGATGGCAAAGTACGCCATGAAAGGCAACCTGCAAACGTCCACCGCCAGGTCGCCTGCAGCCGGTCAGGGCTGGGCTGGAGAGAGACACTGTGGGAGACACCTGCAGGCCACACCGGAGCAAAACACAGCAGAGCTTTCTGTCCTCTGGTTACACCGAGGGCAGATTTTGTCTTTCGGTTTTATTTCTTGTTTGCTTCAGTATATTTTGGATGTTTCAGATTGCCTGTATTTATTTATTTTTCTTATTTATTCTAGCATGTATATGTCTAACAGCTAGGCTTTAATTTTTTACAAAATCCTTACAAACAATATATCCTGTTCCACTGTGACTTGACCCTGGAAAACCAGAGAGGTTGCAATATGTTTTCACATTAAAAAACTAATAAGGGTCTTCATAGAAGGCATCTTGAATCTGCAGCCCTCTCACCTCTCAAGAAGTCTTCAGGGGACCACCAGGAAGAAAGGAGATTCCTTCAGAAACCTCCCCACACTCCACCCATAGAAACACCACGTTTAGTAGAATACCCTAGCCACGTGAATGAGGGTCTGCAGAAGCCACCAGGTTCCAGGCATGGCATTGGGACAGGCAGCTCGCCACACCCGACAGTGCGGAAGAGAACGTAACTCTGTGCTCCTCACATCGCTTTAAGATGCCCTTAAGTATAATCCGAACACAGACCAAGTCGGCTCGCCCAGGCCTTACTTGTCATTCCGCTCCAGGGCAGCTCTGATGGCTGTCACCAGCACCCCCAGCTCCTCCCGGGCTCGTTCCACGTCGGCTGTCTTCACGGGCCGCTTCTCCAGCCCCTTGGCTTGAGCCAGAAGAGTCTAGACAGGGCCAGGCACACAAAGCGGGGACAGACACTCAGAGGGGGTGAGAACGTTCCGCTTTGTTATTAATATGTGTTCAAGCTGCCCTGAGTTAAAACATAAATTCTAGTTAACATAGGTAAATTCGGAGGATTCCAGGGAGGGAAGGAATTGGGGGAGGAATGGCTAATCAAGTGAAGTTCTGGTAAAATACGTTTTTCAGTATTTTAAGATTTTATTTTTCTAAGAAATTAAAAACCATGGTGGGAGAGTTTTATTGTTGGCTTGTGTGGGGGAAAAGACATGCTGATAAAGTGCTTCAGGTACATTACTAATAATCTGTCACCAGGGGAGGGACTGCCTGGCGTTCAGAAACAGAAGGAAGGGCCTGGCCTGCTGGCCTGGGAACATTTTCATGCTGGTGTTTGAGTGAGACACGGGTATGTATGTTCCTTTTGGACTCAACCTCAAAGAGTGAGGAACAGGAACAGGGTAGCTCCCCACTGGAGCCGCTGCTAATTCCTGTAAACACAAAAGCTTATCCTTCTGCACCACGAAAAGGCTCAGAACAAAGAAGATAGTGCCCACGTATGATTCTGGATTAGGAAGTTAGAACTGACTTCCCCGCAATGCTGTGATTCTTTCATATACCAAGTAAGAAACTATTTCTAATTTGTAAGATATTATAAAATTGTTAAACTTTATTAAATTTAAAATGCCAAATTCATCTTACCTACACTGTTAGATTCTCCTAGTTTTTGTAAGTGAAAAAAAGTTATTCCTGTAGCATATTTTCTTACTAGAACAATTACATGTTTAACATAACCCTGGAAGGAACGCCTGGAAGGTTGTCCCCAGTGAAATGAAGACACTGTGGGTTTATATGGGTTTATGCTGCAGCTTACTGCCTGCTAGCTGTCACCAGGCACTCGCGGTGCTTCCCCCCAGGTGACAACCGGACAATGGTTTCCAGTAATTACTAACATAGCACTATTTATGTTCTCAAACTATATATATATTACATATATATAGTTTGTAACTATATATATAGTATGTGTGTGTATAGTTACATTACATATATAGAGTTACATTGTATATACACATATAGCTATATATAGATACAGTTACATTAGTGGTTTCGGAATGTAAATTGATCAATAATGTCCTGACCCTAGTGTAAAGCCCATCCCTTATAGAAAGTATTGACTATTCTAAACTATGAAAGCATAAATAAGGCTTCGTGGATTCTGAATGTTTCCCTCTCCTCATGAAATACATATGAAGCCATGAGTAAAAAAGACTCTATTTAAGCTCTCCATGACTGACTGCTACCTTATGCTGTGCTGTGGGACAGGAGTCCAGCAGGATCGCCATATAGAGCTCATATTCATCCTACATAAAACACACACAAAGAAATCCATTGGAAATGCATCAGGAGATTACACTGCAAGTTTTTTTGTGTATATAAATAATAAGAAAATAATAGGAAGGCTAAGAATGGTACAGTTTAGATTTTAAAAATATTCTTACAGTGTATTAAACAGTATACACACTAACATTTATGAAAACTGCACCATCTTTGAAGCATATCTGAGCATTAGCTATTGATCATCTCTGAATACCATCATGAAGTACCTTGCCACACAGACAGCAAATCATCTGCTGCCACGCAGAAGTTCTGTGGATTTGGACCCCACTGACCTGCCAGAGATGAGCTTTCAGGTGATGAGGGCATCTCTGGGCAACAGGCCACCTTATCTCCATCGTTAGGTATTCCTCATCATTAGGGAAATTAGAGAACAGCATGATCTTTAAGCAACCTAATTTCAACTCAGATTCCATATGAAGGTTACTTCCATCATGAAATTACAACAAACCTATAATTCCATAAGGATTCATGTGATACTACATACATATAATTATAAAAGTTTATATATCACGTATGTTCAATTTCTGGAAGGTTATATATAAATAGGAAGCTTTAATGGGAAACTATGGGGCTTAGGAGAGAGCTAACTGGTGTTTATTCCACGTTGCCCTTTTATGATTTACGTGACTGCAGGCAGATGACTTCAGTCTCCGTGAGTGGTGACCCTCGTCTGCAGAAAGGGGACCCTGATACTCGGCAGAATGTCGGGGAGGCTTGAGATCATCCCTGCATGCAGAGCATCGTGCCGAGTTCTCAACTGTTATGCAGAAAAGGTATGTTTCTTACCTTAATTTCTTTCAAGATTTCACCAAATATCAAAGAACTGTTGCAAATATCTTCAAAGATGTCGCCAAAGATCTGCAGTCTGCTCAGCCCCTGAGGGTCACACATGCATTTCTTCTGGAGTTCCTGGAGGAAACACAGAATCAGCCCATTTCAGGATGTCTTCATTCTCCTTTCAGAACAGCGTTGCTCGAGGGAAGGACCCGGGAAGGACAGAGCTGCCATCACCCAGGTGCCTTGTCCCAGCAGAGCAGGTGGCAAACCAAGGAGACTCTGATCCACTCCCGCTAGTTGCTCAGTCTTTCATTACCTAGTCACACAAGATTTGACTTTTTTGTCTTTTCATTCTTTATTCACTCACTTCATCCTATACTCAGGGGTTCACTCTGCCCCCTGATACCCCCAAGGCCCTCTCTCTCTTCTGTCAGTCTCCTTAGCCCCAAACCTCCAGGTCTGGGTGTTTCACTGGTGGACAGCTATTTTCTTCTCTTCCCTACATTCTCCCCCATCTGCGGTAATGTCTCAGCGAAGTGTGCTCTGTTCACAGCCCCTGGCAGCCCACGGTCGCTCTCCCGGTCACACCAGCCACCTGGCCCCCACTACACCTGGTCCCCGGGCAGGCTTCACCTGCATCCCAGAGCTCAGCGGCTGTCTCCACGCTCCTGTTCTCCGAGGTCAGACAGGAAACCCTTTCTCAGACCCTCCTGTTTTTCCTGCAAATATTGTGTTCACTATCTCTGCTGTGTAGCCTCTAATGCTTTCCAATAGGAACTTGCCTCTAAGTTACTTTGCACACGCAGCCTTTTCTCATTTCACCCTGTTACATCAACTGATCGTGTCAAATATCTAGCACCTGGCAGCTTTCTTACAGTCTACCTGGAAACGTGATGCAGAGGTCCAGCCCACGAGGGCCGGGCTCCTTGAGGCGGAGCAGGTGTGTGGACAGCGCCGAGGAACCGCCTTCCTCACCTGTCGCAGCTTCCTCTCGTGGCACGCGGCCGCCGAGCTCCCGGTGAAATCGTTCTTCAGGAGGTCGTGCTTTGCAAGAACTTCTTTTTGGAAATTCAAGAACTTCTTATACCTGTCTGCTTTCGTTATGCCGGCTAAGTAGGAGCTGACACAGCGGTACTCGTCCCTGCCTGGCGGTGACAGGGCACACCGGCGGCTGGAGCCCGCCGCCTTGTACCTCAGCACCTTCAGCTCCGGCACTCTGAGCTCCTCCCTCCTTCGCCGGCCAGGGGAGCCCTCCCCCATTCCCTCTTTCTCTTCTTTCGGAAACCTCCTAGGGGCGAAATCCTCTTCTGAAGCGCAGGAAATCTCTGCCTGAGGGTGCAGGTACCTGAAGAGCCGAGTGTTCTGGGCGTCCGGAACCAGCGCTGTGTTGATGGTGAAGCGAACCAGAGCCTCTTTCATCGCTGCCACCTTGCTCTCGGGGGGCCTTCTCGCCACGGGGGCCTTGCCCTCCTGCGGCCTGTTGGCGTTGGGCCAGTGCTGCAGGACGGTCTCGGGAGGCCTATACAGCTTGTTGGGGTTCAGGTGTCCGGAGGTGTAAAGGTAGACGTCGTCCCTGTGGTCTTTCTGCAGTCTGTTCAGCAGCTTCCGTAGGTTGCACAGAGTCCTCACCCCTGGGGTCTCGCAGTGTCTCCACTTCAGGTAAACTGTTCAGGAAAGACAGCAGTCTGTGAATAGCGCTCTTAGTCCCAGAATACAACAGCTCTGTCCATTTGCTGAGCTGGCATATGCCATGCCCAGAGAGGGGTGAAAGATAAAGAAAAATAGCACCTGGCCTGGCTCTTAGAAGTCAAACCTGTGCCAGGGCTGAGCTGCCGCTGCGGGTGAGGGAGGCCCAGGTGCACAGCGCGGGCAGTGCAGTCAGCAAGCCCGGGACCCCCGGCGCCAGCGGGAGGGACGACGGAGAGTTTTAATGCGACAGAATGTTTCTTACAAGATCAGCGAAGCTTCTGGAAGAAAAGTCTAAAGATTTAATTATTTAATGCTAAATGATGATGCTTAACGATGTCTTCCTTAACATATTCCACGTGTGTGTGTCTGTTCTCCCTTAACACTGAACGGTCTCGGGAGGCCCTGAGCAAACCCCTCAACAACAAAGGGGTCATTCACTCCTTCCTGCCCCCTCCCCCCAGAGAGAAGCCTGTGGCTGTGTTGAGGTGACCCTAACTCCCTCCACACGAGGTCCAGGCCTCTTGCAAGTCCTGGGGGTGGGCTCTGTTCCAGCACATGGCCGGGGACATAAAATATCAGGGATACTTGGCCTTTGAGTCAACTTCCAAGCTGTGTGGGAGCAAACATACTACATAATCTCTCTGAACCCTAGTTTCTCTCTGTGCAAAACCAGAATAATCATCTCCAAATGGTTGATGGGCACCCAAACGGAATGGCTTTTGACAAAGAGGCACATGGCGTGGAATAAACCCCGTAAACTATACCCATTTTCGTGAACAGTCTACAGTACCGGGCACACCTTACTAAATACTGGTGAGAGAACACGAGGCAGCCCAGATGTGCCCTCTCGTGTGCCGTCTTCCGCCACGAGGAAGGAGCTGTCCTCTGGGACTCCGTGCGCTGGGACGGCGGGGGGCAGCCGGCCGTAGCTCTGCCTTCCCAGAGCTGCAGGAAGAGTGAGCGGGGCCCCCGCTGCCCAGCGTGCCGCAGCCTGGCTGAGCACGGGCTGCAGAGCGGCCGCCAGGACCACGGAGCCTGCAGGGCTTCCTGTGTCCCGCGTGTCTCACCCAGGACTCCCCGCGGCCATCCCACCTGTAACTAGCCCCGGCCCCAGGGGCAGACAGGGAAGCCGAGAGACATTATGTGACCCAGTCAGGTCTAGATGGCTGACAAGTGGCTTCTGAAACAGCCTTTCTGCCCTGACCCTGGGACTGTTGCCCTCCCCCCACAGCCCTGAGCACAGGCAGGCCGAGGACCGCCTGGGCCCCACGCCACATGCAAACCCGTTTCTGTGCCCAATCCATGTCTAAAAATAATGGCATCACTGTCTCTGCCTCCCCTAAGAGTGGGGAGGGGAGGGGAGGCTTGACAGGGGGAGTGACCACCGGCCACACCACCCCCCTGACCCCAGGCCAAAGGGACACCGCCTTGCCCCCTGTGATGTGGGGACCGGCCGAGGGTCTTCACTTGTGCGGAGGTGCCACAGCGGTGGTCACTCGGCAGAAGCCACACATCCAGCCCCCGCACAACCCTCTGGTTCCACCTTCAGTGCGGTGTTAGTAAGTTACATGAGATATCCGACCCTCCATCACAGGACAGGCTGTGCGTGAGATGACTGCCCCAACCGCCGGCTAACGGCAGTGTTCTGAGCCATTCGAGGCAGGCTGGGCGAAGCTAGGTCAGGTGTATTCAATGCATTTTGACTTGTGATATTTTCAACTTCTGATGGGTTTATTGTGAGTCAAGAAGCATCTGTGTATTAAAGGAAAAGAAACCCCAAAGCTGGGAGACTTTTAAAAATTATCACTGCTGTCTGCTGCCCAGCTAGTGTGAGGGGCACGTTTAATCCTCACAGCAGCCCAGGAGGTGGGCGCTGTGACTCCCCTCATTTTACAGATGAGGAAACTGAGGCACGAATGGCCTAAGACTATATAACATGCAGTCAGGTGCTGAGCTGCCTCTGGGCCCAGGCTCCCCAGCTGCCCACTCACCTGCACAGAAGCAGTGCCAAGTGCATTCTGACACAGTAAAATAACATTTCTTCTTAAGTATTTTATAATTCAGACTGTTTAGCTCAGTGCAACAAACTTCCCGTCCACCCAGATTTCACCTGAATCAGTGTCCGTGCGCAGCCTGTGCTGGACACAGCAACAGCTTTGGCGCCAGACGACCTGGGCTCCTGTCCCCACAGAGTCCTGTCTGGAAAACCACGCTAACAACCCAGCCCTCAGAGTCACAGAGGCTAAATAAAGTACGAGGTGGCGGAGCACCTCGTAATGGCAGATATGGACACTCCGCGTTGTGTGGTCCTTCGCGAGCGTTGTGGAATGGCAGCGGCCACAGAAAACTTCCTGAAGTTCAGCGTTTTAAAAAGAACACTCTGAACTAGGAGCCAGAAACCTGCCCCTTCACCCCTCCTCCTCCTCCTCCTCCTCCTCCTCCTCCCCCTCTTCCTCCCACAGATTGTTCACACTCACATGTACACACACAGCACACACCCTACACGCTGTGCACACGCGCACGCACACACCTACGGCGTTACTCTGCATGTTAGCGTTAGGTTCTCTGAGGAGGAAGCAGGTCCCCAAATCCAATCCTAACCCCAGGGAGCAGCAGCTGATTTGTAGCCACCAGAAACCAGTCTCACTTTTCAAACTGGTTCAGGGAAGCTGGTTTCTAGGTAATTGAACATCAAGCAAACATGGAAAGCCAACACAAGTCGCTCAACGTCCACTTACATTCAGGCTCCAAGTGCTCAGCCATGGCTGCCTCCCTCCCAGCACAGCGGCCTGGCTGGGCTGTTCCCGTGGAAACCACAAACATTCTACGCCCCTCCTCCTGCACCTCTGCAGCTGAGCAACCAGGTCACCAGCCCTTCCAGGGAATCTCCCTCAAAGAGCCCTCCCTCTTTTATGCCCCAGACCTTCCTGAACAGGAAGGACTAGGTGGGTGCTCACCTGTTTTACTTTTTTTCACTTTTGCCTTTTCAGAAAGTAAGACTTGATACTTTTTAAGTAAAACACTTTTTATGATTTAAAAAACATCAAAATATCTTTGTGCTTTCTAATTCTTTGCCAAAGCCTAGGGGGCAAAATATAACTGCTCTTTATTTAGGCATCTCCTTTAGAGATATCCAGATTGTACAGTGCACAACCCCTCCAACTGTACCTGGAGATCTGGCATATAGTAGGTGCCAGTCACTAAATGATCATTTAGTAGTGTTAGTGTTATTACTCATGTATTTCCTAGTATGGAGTTGAGATCCTGTGAGGTAAAGTAATTTGCCCAAGATTACTTAGCAGGGAGGAGAATTTACAGGTGTGTAAATGCATATTTGTGTACCTCAAAGTTTGTGCTTGTCCTCAGACTATCCCATGTGGCAAGGGGGCAAAGAGCTAAAAACTGCCCCTATCTTTGAAAACTGTGATTCTACTTACATTTCTTTCAGCCAGAAAGAATTAGAGTGTAGTGGATGGGTGACTCAACCTGCTCTTAGACGTAACCTTGAAACCAGCTACTTATGGCTCTAAAATGAGAAAGCTGACAATAACCTCGCAAGTTGTGTGGATGCAGTTAGACCATTAGCGCAGTTAAAGATTTGGGGAGCACAGTATTTTTGTCTGTTTTGTTCCCACAGACGCTGGTCAGATACTTTCAGATGTGAACAGTCTGGATCCATGAAGTCGCCACACACTCACCTGCTCAGGCGGCTCTGGGACCAGGTGTGCTCAGATTTGACCTGTGAAGATGTGACCAAGGGGCTGACTGATTTCTCTCTGCAGCGTTCCTGGTACTCAGGCATCTAGAACCACCGCTAGAAATGTTGATGCGGAAATACCCACAAAGGGTATCTAAGTATGAGCCCCAGAGTGGAGGTGCCCGGGCCTCCCCCTTCAGTTGGTCACAAAGCAGGACGTTATGGCGGCAGCCAGGTTTTTACATAGCCAACTATCGGAGATGAAGGAATGAGTTTTTGTGCTCAGAATTCCTTAGTGATTCAGTAAAATGGCTGTTTCATAGATTCTAAAATATCCCATCATTCCCAAGCTGCACAGACAGGCGACAGGTGACGAGAGGTGTTCCCCACCTTTCTCCCACAGGTGGGCCGGGGGCTTGAGGGAGGAGTGAGTGAGCTCCCGTGCTGCCCTCACGCCTGCTCCTTGGCATGAAACCGAATTTGGTTCATTTTCCATGGAATTTCAGAGCCTCGATTTATATTACAAAGAAAATAATTTGTTTTCAGGACCTAAGTCTCTCCCAATTCATCCCTTATGGCAGAGCACAAATACTGTTAAATAAATTTACATGCTAAAGATCAGAAAGTCAGTCAGGCCTTAAAAGCCCTCCTGTGGCTCTCCTATTGCTAAATATGTCATCAAAGTGTTTGAGGCAGAAACATACTTAATTATTTTTATCAGTGCAATGAATTGATCTGCCAGAAGCACACTGGATCTTCCTGGAGGCCAGACTTCCATGCGGGAATCGCCAAGCGCTGCTCACAATGCAAACTCTGCGTGCAAATGCCGGGTTGCAATTAGCGTGGCTGCTGTTTTGTTCATGCACGCTAGATGGCGCTTGGACACATCCTAAAACCCTGCACTGCCGAAAGCAACCAGAGGATGAGACTTAATCCACCGTCCCAGCTGATTCATGTATCCACCCGTCCTTTCATCCTACCCTTCATTCTAGGGGCGGGGGGAGCATTGTCCGCCACTGTTGCTTTGCTAAGAGTGCAGAAATGCACAATAATTCCCTGCTCTGCAGATGCTCAGCGGAGAGATTTAGGAGTAAAACGCAGTGGGATCCGAGCAGCACGGAGATGAGAGTGCGCCGGCAGAGGAGGAGGGAAGGATTCCCGTCGAGTGGGCTGGGGAGGCTCCCAGGGAGTCCCTGACCGCAGTGGGGAAGAGCCCTGGGGTCGGGAACTGGCCAAAACTAAACGTTTCCAGTCGCTGCTTTTTGACTATTAGAATTTGTTGCACTTTCTTTTTGCTCCTCAATACCAGTCAAGAAAATGTCTAAACCTGGTGTGAAAGGTTCTTTTTATTTTTGCAGGTGGGTGAAACATGCAGGAAGAAGAGAAAAGTGGAGAGTGAAGGAACACGCTTCCGTCTCGTCAAGCTTACTGTCCTCTATGCGAACAACATTAATTGTGTATTATTTTTGAAAATTAAAAAAAAACTGGTTGAATGTCTGAGATTTTCAGGTGTGTAAATGTGTGACTCCCCTGCCACGTGTCATTGGCTGTGACGATGGGGAGGTAACCGCAGCAAGAAACACGTGCGCAGGAAGCGGTGACCTGGCAGGGGGCAGTGGGACCGCGGAGCCACGTCCTGCCCTCCTCCGGCCGCGCCCCCGCCAGACAGCCCTGCCTCCCGCAAGTTAACTGCCTTGTAGATACCTGCTTGTTAAGTGTTGCTTTTGAAGGTTATTTTTGCATTAGGAAATAGATAGGATACAGAAATGGTACTCTTGAAACTCTTGAGTTAAAGTTGAGGGAAAATCAAATGTATACGTAGTTAAGATGAGTACTCAAACTCAGAGCAGCTTTAGAGAGAGCCAATCTGCAGCTAGGATTACCAATTTTACGGATGTATTAGCTCATGAAATGTATTTTTGGCATAGTAAACATTTTATTCAGTTTCACAGTAAATGAATACTGAACAGAAGCCCTGTCTACACCGCATACAGGGCTCGCCGTGTGGAAGGCTCTCCCTTAGCAAGAACTCGGTGTTAGGGAAGAACCCCAGTGTGAGGCTGTCCACACTGGCCTCCTTAGTCTCACGGCTGGCGACACTCACATTTAACAACGCAGCAGGCCTTTATTCCAGTAAGCTTTTTTTTTTTTTTAACTCCCAAATTTAGGTCTACTGTGTTTAAGGCTAGGGAGGATCTGCGGATACAGGTGAACTTTAACTTTTTAGTCTTAAATGTTCATCATTTGTCTGCCCACCTGAGGGCACGCAGAGATAGCCAAAATAAAAACACAATTTCTTTAAGCAGCGTTTTTTAAGATAAAACCATGAGTCTGCTTATCGCTGCGTACAGTCTTCAGCTCGGAGGTTTTCGCCCAGAGAACGCTCTTGACTGCGGCAGAGAAGCCCGGCACTTACGCATGCGCACACACGCCCCGCCGTCTCCTGCCCGGCGCCGCTCCGGGCAGCAGGATGTGCGTGCGCATGCGCCGGCGACGGCGGTGGGGAAAGACTGGCCGGGAGGGAAGCTACCTGGGGGCAGGTGGGCAGCTGCGGTGTCGCCAGCTCCGTAATCCCAAGCATCATCCTACAGACCCACTGCCTCCCCAGTCTTTGAACCTTTAAAATTACACAGTGGAGTTAGCAAATCAACATTTTATGTTGTCTCATCCTTTGTACAGAAAGGGGCTGAAGCGACCCAAACGCACTACTTCACTGTCACCTTGGTGTCTTCTAGGCGCTCAAGGCCCGGAGTGTTTCCAAATGAACTTCCATGAGTGTCTTATCTTGCGCACAAATGAGAGCAAATGATAAACGTGAAAGGTATTTTAAAAACTCTGTATTCAATTATTCACACCAAAGAAGATCCATTAAAATTATGAACATTTCTATATATATTTCATGTATCATACATATATATACTTTATATGTATAATTACATATTGACAAAAGAATTCTTGCTGCTCTAAGAACGTAAGTAAAACAAAGATAGATTTTGCAATATAACACCCATATATGCATATATACTGGCTGTTTGAATTATGAATTTATTTACAACTTGCCTAGGTTATAATAAATGATTACTGTTCTATTATACAAACATAACAGTAAATGTTTCTTTTAAATACAAAGACTGCAAATGAATACATGAAAAAATTACACACATGTACAATATTTATAATTTATAAATGCAAAGTTAAGACCTCTTTAAGTTATTGCACTTGTGCATTTTACAAAGATTTTTATGTCATACATACAAAATCTTTTTTTTTAATTTACTAACTCATCAACTATGATAAAGTTGAATATTGTTAACTTGAAATTCTTTCTCCTTCCAATAGAGAGCCTATCAAACTTTGGATGCAGATTTGTTGACTGTACAAATCAGTTCTTATGAGCATTGTATTTTTGATAGCACATAAACTCTATTACACTCCAGCAGCTTTGGGTCAGCAAGATCATCACCTGCAAACTCTTAGATGCTGTATCTAGACATAGGTATAGAATCACTTTTGTTCATATGTTCATGTAAAGAAAGTCACCTGTCTTCTCAGAAAGAATCAAGATGCTGAATTTGTACAAATTTTGGTAAACACAGTGTTTTGGGCAAGCACGTAATTTCAGATAGGTAAAGGGGCATTGTGTAGAAATACCTCTGTGGATAAATCTATTGTACTTTCAATTTGCACACTAAATGAACACATAGCATATACACCATATAACACATCGGATGGAAAATAATGTTTCCATATGTCATTTATACAGGCTATTTCAGATACAGCACAGGACTGGATATTAAAGTGACTAAAGAAAAAAACAAAGGCTGCAATGCCCACAGTATAATGATATTTAATTGGGCTTGAGTATTAGATAATACACTTTTAAAACTTAACTTACAATAGAAATAAAACCTTTCCACTTAAACTTCTGCCAATACACAGTACTATAAAAACATTGGTTGAAAACTGAACTGTGTAAACCAACTTCCTATTTGGCAAACTCTGGACTCAGCTGTGTCTGCCTTGGTCCTTAGGTGACGTTACTCACCCCCCACGGAGCCATGCCCTGTGTGATTTCAGTTGCAGTTTTCTCACACCTGCAGGAAAGAGCAGGTACACTATATCCGACTTAAAAAGCACTGCTTTCCATTGTTGAGGGAAGAAGAGAAAAATCAAGTGAAGATAGTAATGCTTCTTGGGATTTTAAATGTGTTTCTTGGGAAACATTGACATGTCTTTTTGTTCTATCTTGTTAATTTGGAACGAGCACACCACTGAAACTTTTTTCTTTCTTTTTTGCTATTTTTATCCATCACATAAAATGCATCCAATGCTTCAGATAACCAAAATATCCAGTTTAAAAAAAGATTTAAAAAGTGTGTACTGCATTGGATATCACTTATTTAAACTTAATATAAATGTATAAAGAAGTCAGCAAAAGGTATATCAGGATAACTACTTATGCTCATGTAAAAATGTAACAGCCATGCGCTGACAAGCCTGGGGAAACAATAACTGATAGCATACTCAGCTAATTTATATTTTACAATGATTTTTAAATCAGACTAATACTTCCAATAGAAGGTATCCACTATAGTGACTAAATGAACATAGTCTTTAAAGAATAAAAGCCTGAATAAAATCAGCAAAGTGTAGAAAGCAAACACATGTTTGAAATATGTAAAAAGAGAAATGATTTTCAAAATCTAAATCATGCTTATTTACCTGAAACCCATCAAAATCACATCAGAATTAGTGTCATAGTTCTTGCAGAAAGGACTGAATCTGAACAGTTCGTTGGTTATAGTCACCAGGGAATATGTTAATGAAGTTAAATAAAGGATAGAAATCTGATGAGGAGAGAATAATCCTACTCATTCAATTTGATAAAATTAACCATGGATGTGTCCCTTTAAATGTTTTCAATTATAGATAAGCAGGAAAAGCAAAATAATAAATACATGAATGAGGAAGTAAAATTGTAGTATTTAAAATAAAGGCACAGCCAAGGCATGGTAATTTAGTTCCATTAAAGCTCAAACCTTAATTTTGAGTTAAAAGACCAGAAACACAATATCAAAATCGAAACCTATTAAAAACTCCAGGTATCTAAGGATTTATACATCTACTTATATCCTGTACAAACATATCTAGTGTACATTAACATACCAATAAAGCAAAATTCACTGAGGTTGTACAAAATGAAAAAAATCTAAAAAGCATGCCAAAAAGAGGAAATCTATACTGAACAACTCTAGCTTCAAATTAATTCTGATTTTGCTGCTGTGAGAACAAGACACTTGGAGTACCTCTGTAATCATCTGTACAGTCCTTTTCCATTGAAGAAGAGCAGGAATGAAGACAATTGAATCTAATATTTCAAGTTGATCTCTTTTGCAATATTGTTTTCTCATGTGTTTCTTAGACATAACTAAAGCTGAGAAATGGATCACAATCCCTGCCCTAGGAATAAGGTCATTTTTGAGAATTAGCCTCTATATGCACTGCATTTCAAGTTTTCCTAATTAATTCAGGGAGTCAACTGCTAATTAATAGGATACTTACATTTTTTTTAGGATTTTATTCCACTGCCTGAGTTCAATATTTCATGTTGTTGGCATGCATTTATATTTCCAAGAACATTTCTAGCTGAAAAATATATTCACTATGTCTGAAAGGATAATGGAATAATTGCACATGACCATAAACCTTGTCTTTTATAAATCAACATAACCAATATAAATCTCTGCAAATTGAACATTCTACATATACTCATAGCTGGTTACTGAATTTATACTGGACAGGGAAAAGTTGGCCCAATATAAAATGTCACCTTAATGAGAAATTCACCAAAAGTTTTGGTAATAAAATCTATCTGCCTGACTTCTAATATTAATATATTACCTTTTAAGAAAAGTTCTGGGGAAAAGATAAGAAACAGAACTAAAAAGTTTATCTGCTAAATATATCTGCCAAAATACAAAAATACTCCTGACTGCATGTTTTCCAAAATGAATTATTAACTAAATATCACTGCATCCTGGACCCTTTTATTTTAGGTAAATCTATGATTACTAAGAAAATCTTACACATGGTAAAAACAATATTAACAGTTTAAATTAGAATATAGTCTTTTGTTCAAACTGTGCTTCTCTTATGACAATATTTCACAAAAAATCAACCAACCAATAAATCCATACATTCCTTTGGGAAACTGTTCAAAGTAGAGGTCACGCAATATAATACATTTGACTATAAGAAATTAAGAAAATTTTCTATAATGATCTTATCAGAACAAACTTCATATGCAAAAATAGCCATAAGATTCCCACCTCTATGATTATTTTCTATATTTTAAAGCAGAATTCCTCCATTCTTTTAAAATCCTTTTAATTAAACAATAATCTTACGTGATATAGTCCCTCCTGCAATTCAGTCTCCAAGTTAAATTAGATGGCTAAATTAACTTTTGTAATTAAAGTTGTATTTGGTGGAATCTAGTTTCATAAACTTGTATGCAGAAAAATGTGCAGCTTGTTAGAGTTTAATGCAATCAACGACTACACTAACACAAAAATGACACTTTCTAGTCAACTCTGTATCAAGCAATATATATTTTCTAACACAAAAAAGTCACTGTTTTTGAAGAATGGGGATGATTTTTATCTTTCATATGTGTTTGCTTCTCTTTCTCTCCTGTCACATATATGTGGATGTGTGTATATCATATATATACATACATGTGTATGTCTACATACGTACATATGAGCGTGCATCATATATACATCTCTGTGTGTCTACATACATTACATCCATCCACAGGTGTGTGTATCTAGTTACAGTGGTATTCATCTCCCTTTAGTTATTACATTTTTACGTCATGTTGTATAATTAAAATAGCAAATGGAGCTCCATGTAGGGAAGATGGCAACTTTGCGAAGCCCATAAAGAAATTGAACACATAGTGTTAATTTTAACATAAGAACAATGTTTATGTATAGCTAACTCTGCTACAGCATAAATAAATCATGTTGTAGAAGCCTCTTACTTAATTTTGCAAAAACCAAGCTACTATAAACAATGTATATAGTATTAAATATGTAGAAGCATATTTTAAAATTTTTATTTTATTAAAAGTAATATTCCAGTTTTCTGCCATGTGAATAGTGAATAGACTGTTTGTCACGGATTGGCCTGACAGTTCTTGAGACTCTATCTAATTCCTTCAGGTTAGAACTAACCACAGGTTCAGAGGTTACTGTGCCATTGTGCTAAAAATCTGTAAAGTATTAATATGCACCGGTAGTGACTGCCTTGTAATCCCTGTAGGAAGGGGTCCAGAGGGTTACTTTTGTATTTTTTAAAACATTTACACTGTCCAGTAATATTAGTACAGAAGTTTCACAGAACAAACTACCCAAACCACAAGTTTCCATGTAGATATTTGATCTGTGAGAAGAGTAGAGAACAGAAATAAATGTGACATGATTGTACTACTGCCTTCCTCAGCTTCCATTCCATGGACAGGAAGCTTATGAAATACGATTGTGTAGCATAAGGAAAGTGACCATGGGAGATGAATGCAGCAGATCAAAGTAAAATACAAAAGACTTAAATTTTATGGTTTAATTTGATTTTTTAAAAAGAAATGTATGGTACTTTAATTAAATAATTTTTAGAATAAACTTTTCATTTTGAATGTGAGTCTGAAATTTTATAATGACACAAAATGAAAATATAAAGGAATCATTATTAAAACTTCACTTTTACATCCATAAGACTTGTCTATTAAAAATAATTTTGCACTGCCTTGCTTTTATTTTGTTCTTTATGCAAACAGTTCAGTAAATTTGCCAAGACAACAATGAAGAAAAAATTATTTTTAATTATTTGACATATTTTGAATTGATATTTGAAGTTCTGAGATTTATTGTAATGTACACCTGCATCTCTTCTCAAAAGGACAGTCTACTCCTTTTAGTGTCAAATTTATCCATCTAAGCCCTTTAGTATAAACTTAAAGACTACACTTTAGCCCACTGAACTAAATTCATGAAGATGTGAAATAAGAATTTGACTTTTTCTACCACTTCCTTCTCTGTGATCTCAATGACACCTGTCCTGAGGCTGGGGACTGCAACTCAAGTCAATTACTAGCAGGTCACTCATGGATGTTCACAACAGTAATGTGTAAAAATTCCTATTTAAAACCAACAACATCAAAGCAACATCGGTGTTACAGCCTAAGCACAATACCGTCATAGTACCATTTTAAACCCTCGTGTGACAGACACAGTGGGAAAGTACCCTTCAGAATGGTTTTGTCTATTTCCATTAAGGCCTCAGCAGTAGCAGCCTATTAGAAAAGCCAGTTCGCAAGTCAAAGCAGTCACTTGCCGGCTGCTCTCTGAGCACGGTGGTCCTGGTGTCTGCTGCCCGAGATGCCGCACAGATGACCCTGGCAGGAGGGCATCTGCCTGGCATCTCTCCTTGATTTTACCTTCTTGGAGAGGTTTGTACCCCAGTTACCAGGCATAGGTCCGCCCACAAAAATAAAAGGAAAAAAGTCAAAGAAGCATGGTGAGAATGCTTAGGCGGGACAGCTCCTCAGTGATGGTGGTGATCGCTCTTCACGGGGTGCTTCTTGGAGGTCCCTGGGGTTGCAGGTGGGGACGAGATCCACGTCGCACTCTCCTCCCCTCGAATCACCTTCTCCCACTGGTTGAGATTGTCCCTATGGGCAATGGATGCAGTTACAGGTAAAGTTTAAACAAGGATTTCTGGGCTCTGTCTCAGAAATTAACCAAACAGTCCTGGTGCAACTGCGCACAAGAGTTTCTGTGGTGCCATCCTGACTGACTGTCACTTGGGGCCATGGTCAGGCAGGCTGTCATGACGCCTCCTCAGGAAAGAGCCCCCGAACCAACAAAGCATCAGGGGCACGCTGTCCTGTCAGCTCTCGACCACAAAGGCAGAAAGGATATGTCATTTCTTAGCCAGGTAGAGGGACTAACTTGAAAAGGGAATGCTCCCTAGGATTTACTATAGAGGAACATGCAGGAAACATGGAAAGGGAGGAATGGCTGAGCAGCAGGGATGTTCAGGAACAATGAAAAGGACCCAGGGCTTCGTACTCTGAGAGGTGGAAACAGCGCTGCTCCCTGGAGGCCTTTAAGCCCTATGATAACCCTTGAAACTTGGGAGTATCCTGATCTTGAACACTGTGCCGTCCATAACAAGTCATCTTATGTTATATCAGGAACAGACTTTTGAAATTTCCTTGTTACAGTAAAACCATGTTTGTATTCTGGTGACCTCTCTGACGTGCACGCTCATCTCCCCTCCAGTCCTCTAATCTTTCTCTCAGTATCTTTAGTGCAAACATCACAGGCATCTGAATCCTCTCCAACCATGTGACCACAACCACCGCACGGAACCGTGTTCCCCATGGCTACCCTGGCGGAGCCCCTCCCCACATGCCCCACCCGGACTCCGCTTACTTATACGCAAAGGCGAAATCAGAAGGGAACCTTGGCTTGGGGAAACATTAAATTCATACAAAGCATACTTTTCAACTTGTTCTCTCGAAGTCGCTTTAGCAAATATGCTAAGACACCTCGGACAAAAGAAATCCCTAAAATATAACCTGAAAAGCGTAACACTTTTAACTTTTGTACCATATCATCAAATATCACTTTTCAAGATCCTAGAGATTTTCAAAATATTGGAAAAAGACATATGTTTTCTTGAACACTAATACATAATGATTTTTTTAAGTGTTAATAAGACTAAAATGCCCTTTAAGAGATTATGTGGTTCAGCCAAGTATATTGAAGCGGGAGTGTATCAAAACTGCCAAAACAGCAGAATATCATATTCGCAAAGCTTTCCACGTAAAGTTCCTCAATAACTTTTCCAGAGCTTGACAACCACAGCAAGCATTCCTTCTGCTGGTTTCTAAGAATCTAGCATAAAACACAGAGAATTTCTGGATAGGAAAGGATTTCTGAAGATTCGTTAGGCTTTTCCTAACAACATATTTGAATTTAGATTGATATCCCAATTTCTCTTCAGTGGTATATTTTTATAACCTAATTCCATCAAGAGTGGGTCCTGGCTCACACTTCACATGGACCAGCATGGCTAGGCCCTTATATAATAAGGTTGAGATTTTAATAAACTAACCACTA